>NC_052159.1:55720465-57080107 GCF_902713615.1 Scyliorhinus canicula | reverse complement strand
GCCAGATCAGGGGGCACCCCGCCCCCCTCCCCCGTCGACTAGCCATAGCCCATCGACTGCTCGCCCCTGGCCATCACCCATTCGGCCTGTTTCCCACGGTGATAGAACCTCGCCCCGACCCGCACCAACTCCTCCCTGGCCAATCCAGCACCTGGCTAGGACCCCTCCTAGCCGCGACTCTCCCTCTACTGTACTCCAGTGAGCCAGCTGACTTCTGCTGACCCTGGCAGCTCCCGCTCTAACTCCGACCCCTCCCGATATGAGGTCCCCCCTCCTCCCCTGCATCAACTCCTGGGCACCGCTTCAGCGCGGGAAACCCGGTCTAATAACCACGCCCCTTGCCACCAGCACCACCCCCTCGTCCCGCAGCGCGGGAAACCAGAGAAAAGCCCGCGCTTTCACGCTGCCCCATCCCACCAACGCAGCTCCCAAACCGCAGTCCCAACCCAACCACCAACTCCGTACAAACAAAGACACAGATCAACCACAAACCCCAGTACCCCCCTTAGAACACAAAACCATAATCCACATCGTCCGAAAGCGAGAGAAAAAACAAAAAAAAAACAGAATAACCCGCTACAGCATAAACAATGATACATGAATAAAATAGAAAAACTCCCACAGCCCCCAATCTCTAGTTCGAGTCCAGCTTTTCAGCCTGCACAAAGGCCCACGCTTCCTCTGGGGACTCAAAGTAGTGATGCCGGTCCTTATAGGTGACCCACAGGCGCGCAGGCGGCAACATGCCGAACTTCACCTGCTTTCCATGGAGAACCGCCGTCGTCCGGTTTAAAAAAAAAACAATAATTTTTATTGGAATTTTTTACAGAAAATATAACAAATGCAACAAAATAACCCATTATAACTGTAACACCCCCCCAGACTGTATCAACGCATGTATCACATTTCCCCCCCCCCCCCCCCCCCCCAACCCCAATGAACAACAAGAGAACTTAAAAATAAATTAAAATTAAATAAGCAAACATATTCATCGTTTCCGCCCCCCCGGGTTGCTGCTGCTGCTGTCCCAGTACCCTATCGTTGAGCCAGAAAGTCGAGGAAAGGTTGCACCGCCTAGAGAACCCTTGTACCGATCCTCTCAGGGCGAATTTGACCCTCTCTAGCTTGATAAAGCCCGCCATGTCGTTGATCCAGGTCTCCACGCTTGGGGGCCTCTCATCCTTTCATTGTAGCAAGATCCTTTGCCGGGCTACTAGGGACGCAAAGGCCAGCACACCGGCCTTTTCCGCCTCCTGCACTCCCGGCTCCACCCCAACCCCAAAAATCGCGAGTCCCCATCCTGGCTTGACCCTGGATCCCACCACCCTTGACACCGTCCTCGCCACCCCCTTCCAGAACTCCTCCAGTGCCGGGCATGCCCAGAACATGTGGGCATGGTTCGCTGGACTCCCCGAACACCTGACACACCTGTCTTCGCCCCCAAAGAACCTACTCATCCTAGACCCGGACATGTGGGCCCGGTGCAGCACCTTGAATTGGATGAGGCTAAGCCGCGCACATGAGGAGGAAGAATTAACCCTCTCCAGGGCATCAGCCCATGTCCCGTCTTCGATCTGTTTCCCCCAGTTCTCCCTCCCACTTAGCTTTCAGCTCCTCCACTGACGCCTCCTCCACCTCCTGCATAACCTTGTAGATATCAGATATCTTCCCCTCTCTGACCCAGATCCCTGAAAGCACCCTGTCACTCACCCCCCTCGCGGGAAGCGAAGGGAATCCCTCCACCTGCCGTCTAGCAAACGCCTTTACCTGCAGATACCTGAACATGTTCCCCGGGGGAGCCCAAATTTCTCCTCCAACTCCCCCAGGCTCTCAAACCTCCCATCAATAAACAGGTCCCTCAGCTATCTGATGCCCGCTCTGTGCCAACCCTGAAATCCCCCATCAATGTTCCCCGGGACGAACCGATGGTTCCCCCTTAACGGAGCTTCCATCGAGCCCCCCACTTCTCCCCTGTGTTGCCTCCACTGCCCCCAAATCTTGAGGGTAGCCGCCACCACCGGACTCGTGGTATACCTCGTGGGAGGGAGCGGCCACGGCGCCGTTACCAGGGCCTCAGGCATGTATCTCCACAGGACGCCCTCTCCATCCGTTTCCATGCCGCCCCCTCCCCCTCCATCACCCACTTGCGCACCATCGACACATTGGCCGCCCAATAATACCCCGAGAGATTGGGTAACGCCAGCCCCCCCCATCTCTACCCTGCTCCAAGAAGACCCTCTTCACCCTCTGGGTCCCATGCGCCCAAACAAAGCTCATGATGCTGCTAGTCACCCTTCGAAAAAAGGCCCTAGGGATAAAGATGGGCAAACACTGAAAGAGGAACAAGAACCTCGGGAGAACCGTCATTTTGACGGACTGCACTCTACCCGCCAACGATAATGGCACCATGTCCCACCTTTTAAATTCCTCCTCCATCTGCTCCACCAGCCTGGTAAAATTAAGCTTATGGAGAGTCCCCCAACACCTGGCCACCTACACCCCCAGGTATCCTAAACTCTTCACTGCCCTCTTAAATGGGAGCCTCCCAATTCCCCCCTCCTGATCACCCGGGTGTACTACAAATACCTCGCTCTTGCCTAAATTTAACTTGTAGCCCGAGAAGCCCCCAAATTCCGCTACAGCTCCATCACCCCCGGCATTCCCCCTTCTGGGTCCGCCACATACAACAGCAGGTCGTCCGCATACAGCGATACCCGATGTTTCTCCCCACCCCGCACCAGACCCCTCCATCTCCCTGACTCCCTCAACGCCATAGCCAAAGGTTCAATTGCCAATGCAAAGAGCAAGGGGGACAGGGGGCACCCCTGCCTGGTCCCACGGTAGAGCCTAAAGTACTCCAATCTCCTTCCATTGGTAACTACACTCGCCATCGGAGCCGCGTAGAGCAGCCTCATCCATTTGATGAAACCCTCCCCGAATCCGATCCGCTCCAGCACCTCCCACAGCTACCCCCACTCAACTCTATCAAACGCTTTCTCTGCATCCAGCGCCACCACTATCTCCGCCTCCCCCTCCACTGCCGGCATCACAATAACATATAGCATTATCCGCACATTCGTGATGAGCTGCCGTCCCTTGACAAATCCTGTCTGATCCTCGTGTATCACCCCTGGCACACAGTCCTCTATCCTGGTGGCCAGGATCTTCGCCAGGAACTTAGCGTCAACATTGAGGAGCGAGATAGGCCTGAATGATCCACACTGCAAGGGGTCCTTATCCCGCTTCAGGATCCGAGAGATCAGTGCCCGCGACATCGTCGGGGGCAAAGCCCCCCCCCCCCCCCTTCTCTTCTCCCCCCCCACCCCAAATGCCTCATTGAAGGCTCGCAACAACAGGGGGCCCGCCAGATCCACATACTTTTTATAAAATTCCACCGGGAACCCATCCAGCCCCGGCGCCTTACCTGACTGCATTTGTCCAATCCCCTGACTAGCTCCTCCAACTCAATCGGCGTCCCCAGCCCCTCTACCAGCTCCTCTTGAACCTTTGGGAAACGTAGCCTGTTCATGAAGCTCTCCATCCCCCCTCTCCCCATCGGAGTTTCCGACCGGTACAGTTCCTCGTAGAAGTCCCTAAAGACCCCATTTACTTCTGTCCCCTTCTGCACTACATTCCAACCCTTATCCGTCACTCCACCAATTTCCCTAGCCGCATCTCGCCTACGGAGCTGATGCGCCAACATCCTGCTCTCCTTCTCCCCATACTCATATCTTGCGCCCTCCTCCACTGTGTCTCTGCCTTTCTGGTGGTCAACAAGTCAAATTTGGCCTGCAAACTGCGCCGTTCCCCCAGCAACCCCTCCTCCGGTGCCTCCGGGTATCACCTGTCCACATCCAGGAGCTCCCCCACCAATCTCTCCCTCTCCTTCCTCTCCCTATGGGCCCGGATGGAGATCAGCTCCCCCCAGATCACTGCCTTCAGAGCCTCCCAGACCATCCCCACCCAGACCTCCCCCACGTCGTTGGTATCAAGATACCCCTCAATACTTCCCCGGACCCTCCTACACACCTCCTCATCAGCCAGCATCCCCACATCCAGGCGCCAGAGCAGGCGCTGGTCCCACGCCTCCCGCATCTCCAGATCAACCCAGTGAGGAGCATGGTCTGAAATTGCTATGGCCGAATACTCTGCATCCTGCACCTTCGGGATCAATCCCCTGCTCAGGATGAAAAAATCAATTTGGGAATAAACCCTATGGACATGAGAGAAAAAGGAATACTCCCGTGCTCTCGGCCTCCCAAACCTCCAGGGATCCACCCCTCCCATCTGGTCCATAAATCCCCTCAGCACTTTGGCCGCTGCCGGTCTCCTACCTGTCCTTGAACCGGACCGGTCCAGTGGGGGATCCAGCACTGTGTTAAAGTCTCCCCGATGATCAGGCCCCCTACCTCCCAGGTCCGGAATGCGGCCCAACAAGCGCATCATGAAGCCAGCATCATCCCAATTCGGGGCATACACAATAACCAGCACCACCTTCTCTCCCTGCAGCCTACCCTTCACCATAATATATCTGCCCTCTTTGTCCGACACCACCTCAGCCGCCTCGAACGCCACCCTCTTCCCCACCAGAATCGCCACCCCCCCGGTTCTTCGCGTCCAATCCTGAGTGAAAAACCTGCCCCACCCACCCCTTCCTCAGACGAACCTGGTCCGCCACCTTCAAGTGGGTCTCCTGGAGCATAGCCACGTCCGCCTTCAGATGAGAAAATACCCTAGTTCTCTTAACCGGTCCATTCAGAGCCCCAGCCATAGCCCCAGGCCAGCGCGCCCCACCAGACCCATTCCCCATGGCGATAACGCCTCTCCTCTACACCCCCCCCCCCCCCCCCCCCCCCCCCCCAACCCACCAGCTCCTTCCTGGCCATTCCAGCAGCAACCTGGTATCTATCCCCCCCCCCAGGCTAGGACCCCATCTAGCCACGACGCACCCTCCATGGTACTTCCGTGAGTCTGCTGACCCCGGCCCCTCCCGGCATGGGGGTCATCCCCCTCTTGCCACACCTCCTTGGCACTGCTTCAGCGCAGGAAAGAAAACCAGTAGAGGCCACGCCAGCTCCGCTCCCCCTGCCCCGCAGCGTGGGAAACCAGAGGAAAGCCCGCGCTTTCATACTGCCACACCCCACCCTACTGACGCAGGTCCCCAAAATCCAGTTTCACCCCAGCCCTGTACAGAAGAGAACATATAAAACACAAACCCCCAACATTCCCCACATAACACACCACCACACCCAACAGACAGATCCACCCGGAAACGGAGCAAAAAGAAAACCAGCATAAAAAACAGGTGTCAGAATTGCAGAACAGCAACAGCGAAAGCAGAAACGACCATAATGTGTCCCCTGACCCTAGTTCGAGTCCAGCTTCTCCGCCTGTACAAAGGCCCACGCCTCCTCCGGGGACTCGAAGTAGTGGTGCTGGTCCTTGTATGTCACCCACAGACGCGCAGGCTGCAGCATTCCAAATCTGACCTGCTTGGCATGCAGCACCGCCTTCGTCTGGTTCAACCCGGCCCGCCGCTAAGCCACCTCCGCACTCCAGTCCTGGTAGATTCGCACTACCGAATTCTCCCACCTGCTGCTCCTCTCTTTCTTGGCCCAGCGCAGCACACACTCCCGGTCGCTGAATCGATGGAACCGCACCAGCACCGCCCGTGGGGGTTCATTTGCCTTGGGCCTCCTGGCCAGCACTCTGTGAGCTCCCTCAAGCTCCAGGGGCAAATGGAAGGACCCCGCTCCCATCAACGAGCTCAACATCGTGGTCACATACGACGGGAGATCCGACCCCTCCAGCCCCTCCGCCAGGCCCAGGATCCTCAAATTCTTTCGCCTCGTGCGAATGTCCAGCTCCTCCAAGCGGTCTTGCCACTTTTTGTGAAGTGCCTCGTGCAACTCCACTTTCCCCACGAGGACCACGGCCTCCTCCTCCCGCTCAGCGGCCTGCTGCTGCAACTCCCGAATGGACACCTCCTGGGCCGCCTGGGTCTCAAGCAGCCTGTTGGTAGTCGCATTCAGGGAATCCAGCAACTCAGCCTTCAGCTCCGCAAAACAGCGCAGAAGAGAAGCTTGCTGCTCCTGCGCCCACTTCCACCAGTCCTCGGGTGTTCCGCCGGCCGCCATTTTGTCCTTCTTCCCCCGCTTTTCTTGGGGAGTTGCTGCAGCTTTTTCCTTTGCCCCACTCTGGGTGAGCACCATAAATTATGGGGAATGCTCCTCTAGACACCTTCCCCCACCGGGATTCGTCGAGACAGCGCCGTTTGGGGCCCTCAAATAGGCCCAAAAGTCCTTAAGTAGCGGGAGCTGCCGAACGTGCGGCTTAGCTCCGCATAGCCGCAACCGGAAGTCGCCTTGGTCCGGTTAAACCCGGCTCTCCGCTTGGCCACCTTCGCACTCCAGTCCTGGAAGATACGCACTACCGAATTCTCCCACTTACTACTCCTCACCTTCTTGGCCCATCGGAGAACACACTCCCGTTCACTGAACTGATGGAACCGCACCAGCACTGCCTGCGGGGGTTCATTCGCCTTGGGCCGCCTGGCCAGTACTCTATGGGCCCCCTCCAGCTCCAGGGGCAGATGTAAGGATCCTGCCCCCACCAGCAAGTTAAACATCACGGCCACATAGGCCGGCAGGTCCGACCCCTCCAGCCCCTCCTCGAGACCTAGGATCCGCAGGTTCTTCCTCCGTGACCGAAGCTCCATCTCCTCGAACTGATCTTGTCACTTTTTATGAAGCGCCTCGTGTATCTCCACCTTCCCCACGAGGGCAGAAACCACCTCCTCGCGCTCCGAGGCCTGCTGCTGCAACTCGAGTATCGCTGCACCCTGGGTTGTCTGGGTCTCCAGCAGCTTACTCGTCGTCACCTTCAGGGATTCCAACAACTCCCCTTTCAGCTCCGTGAACTAGCGCAGAAGGGCCGCCTGCTGCTCCTCAGCCCACTGCCTACACTCCTCAGGGGCTCCACTGGCCGCCATTTTGTCCACCTTCCCCCGCTTTTCCAGAGGAGCTGCTGCCGTTTTTCTCCTCGCCCCACTTCGAGTCCGCACCATAATTCCCGGGGGGTTTTGCTCCAGACCCCTTTATCCACCGGGAATCGTCGAATCAGCGCCGTTTGGGGCCCTTTAAAAGAGCCCACAAGTCCTTTTAAAGCGGGAGCTGCCGAACGTGCGGCTTAGCTCCGCATAGCCGCAACCGGAAGTCCTTGTTAAAAGATTTTTGATGTACAGATTCGTCTTTCCGTGAATAATTTACTTTCCAAATGCTTGTAGTAATGGATGTAAAATTTAGCGGAAGGTTACGTGACAATATGGTAAAAATAATTGCTGTTTTTTTTCTCCCCATTGGTTAAAACTGATATAAGAAGAGTGGGGGGGAAGAGGGAAAGAGAAGAGGAGGGGAGGCTTCATGGTTGTGCAGAAAAGAGCTGTAGTGGAGATATTAAACCTCCAGATTCTGATTGGCTCATCATTATCTTTTGATTTTTGTATTCTGTACCTCGAGATAAACCCTAGAATTCTGTTCGCCTATCAACCTGGGGGGGGATTTGAGAACCTGCAACCCCAAATCCCTGTCATTACAGAATATCAAGCTTGCTTAATAACCCAAAATACATCACCCAACCTGACATTGGATTCAATTGGCAGCTGTACAGCCATTTCATCCATCTTGCTCATCAATTTTCAGATTTCTTGGTGTTTATAAAGAATTAGTTGGAGTTTGTAATTTTCTATCAGCTGCCAGTTTGGACACGAGTATCTCTAGGTCTGTATCCAAATTATTTCTATTCAAAGCGAACAAAAGTAGCCCCAGTCTGGCCACCCTTACTGGTCACGACAGGTGCATGCTGAAGGACTCGCAAGAATTTTAAAAAAAAGCAAAGTGGGCCAAAGGTCTGGACCTGCCCATGCTCAGCCATTCTATCTTCGATTGAAATCAAATTAACAATGAAGTGTAAATACATGCAAGTAAGGGCGTTTGTCAGGTGGCGGGGCCCCCCTGCTGCTGCCGCGTGGGGTCCAGGACGGGGTGCTCTCGGGGTTATGGGTTGGAGAGGGGAGGATCTCGGAAGTGTACCAGGTGATGCAGGAGGTAGACGAGGCCTCGGTGGAGGAGCTGAAAGATAAATGGGAGGAGCTTGGTGAGGAGATTGAGGAGGGGACGTGGGCGGATGCCCTAGAAAGGGTGAACTCCTCCTCTTCTTGTGCGAGGCTTAGCCTCATACAGTTTAAGGTACTGCATGGGGCTCATATGACCGGGACAAGGATGAGCCGGTTTTTTGGGACCGAGGACAGGTGTATTAGGTGCTCGGGGAGCCCAGCAAACCATGTCCACATGTTCTGGGCATGCCCAGCGCTGGGGGAATTTTGGAATGGTGTAGCAAGGACGGTATCGAGGGTGGTAGGATCTAGGGTCAATCCAGGCTGGGGACTCGCAATATTTGGGGTTGCAGTGGAGCCGGGAGTGCAGGAGGCGAAAGAGGCCGGTGTTCTGGCCTTTGTGTCCCTGGTAGCCCGGCGGAGGATTCTTCTTCAGTGGAAGGATGCGAGGCCCCCAAGCGTGGAGGCCTGGGTCAATGATATGGCGGGGTTTATTAAATTGGAGAGGGTGAAATTTGCCCTAAGGGGGTCAGTGCAGGGGTTTTTCAGGAGATGGCAACCATTCCTAGATCTCCTGGCAGAACGGTAAAAACAAAAGGTCAGCAGCAGCAGCAACCCGGAGGGGGGGGGGGGGGGTCTTTTTGTTTTGGGTTGGATATCTGTTTTTTTGCCAACAACGGCGTTAATTTATTGTTTCTCTTTTG
Organism: Scyliorhinus canicula; assembly: GCF_902713615.1. NCBI lineage: Eukaryota > Metazoa > Chordata > Chondrichthyes > Carcharhiniformes > Scyliorhinidae > Scyliorhinus > Scyliorhinus canicula. Next base: position 57,071,290 of record NC_052159.1, on the reverse strand, counting down.
TATTTACGGGGGGGGGGGGGGGGGGTCTGTTTTTTTTGTTCTTAGAATTTTCTGTTTCGTTTTTTTTGTGAAAATTTGAATAAAAATTATTTTAAAACAAAAACAATGAAGTGTAAAAACCACTGATTTCTTTTTCATGAAAGGTTTTTAAAACTGAGGTTACCACTTTTTATTTCTCAGTTACCTTTAAAACACGTGCTGATAGAACATAGAACATTACAGTGCAGTACAGGCCCTCGATACCAATCTAAAGCCCATCTACACTATTCCATTATCATCCATATGTTTATCCAATGACTATTTCAATGCCCTTAATGTTGGCAAGTCCACTACTGTTGCAGGCAGGGCATTCCACGCCCTTACTACTCTCTGAGTAAAGAACCTACCTCTGACATCTGTCCTATAGCTATCTCCCCTCAATTTAAAGCTATGTCCCCTCGTGCTTGCCATCACCATCTGAGGAAAAAGGCTCTCACTTTCCACCTGATCTAATCCTCTGATCATCTTGTATGCCTCTATTAAGTCACCTCTTAACCTTCTCTCTAACGAAAACAGCCTCAAGTCCTTCAGCCTTTCCTCAGAAGATCTTCCCTCCATACAAGGCAACATCGTGGTAATTCTCCTCTGCAGCCTTTCCAATGTTTCCACATCCTTCCTATAATGCGGCAACCAGAACTGCACGCAATACTCCAAATGCAGCTGCAACATGACCCCATGGCTTCGAAACTCAATCCCTCTACTAATAAAAGTTAACACACTGTACGCCTTCTTAACAACCCTATCAACCTGGGTGGCAACTTTCAGGGATCTATGTACATGGACACCGAGCTCTCTCTGCTCATCCACACTACCAAGAATCTTGCCATCAGCCCAGTACTCTGTATTCCCGTTACTACTTCCAAAATGAATCACCTCACACTTTTTTCTGCATTGTACTCCATTTGCCACCGCTCAGCCCAGCTCTGCAGCTTATCTATGTCCCTCTGTAGCCTGCAACATTCTTCTGCACTGTCCACAACTCCACTGACTTTAGTGTCATCTGCAAAGTTACTCACCCATCCTTCTACACCCTCCTCCGGGTCATTTATAAAAATGACAAACAGCAGTGGCCCCAAAACAGATCCTTGTGATACACCACTAGTAACTGAACTGAATTTCCCATCAATCACCACCCTCTGTCTGCTTACAGCTAGCCAATTTCTGATGCATACCGCTAAAACACCCTCAATCCCATGCCTCCATTTTCTGCAATAGCCTACCGTGGGGAACCTTATCAAACGCTTTACTGAAATCCATATACACCACATCAACTGCTTTACCCTTGTCCACCTGTTTGGTCACCTTCTCAAAGAACTCGATAAGGTTTGTGAGGCACGACCTACCCTTCACAAAACCGTGTTGACTATCCCTAATTAAATTATTCCTTTCTAGATGATTATGAATCCTATCTCTTATAAACCTTTCCAAGACTTTGCCCACAACAGAAGTAAGGCTCACTGGTCTATAGTTACCGGGGTTGTCTCTGCTCCCTTTCTTGAACAAGGGGACAAACATTTGCTATCCTCCAGTCTTCTGGCACTATTCCTGTCGACAATGACGACATAAAGATCAAAGCCAAAGGCTCAGCAATCTCCTCCCTAGCTTCCCAGAGAATCCTAGGATAAATCCCATTCGGCACAGGGGACTTGTCTATTTTCACACTTTCCAGAATTGCTAACACCTCCTTATGAACCTCAATCCCGTCTAGACTAGTAACCTATATCTCCATATTCTCTTCGACAGCATTGTCTTTTTCCTGTGTGAATACTGACAAAAAATATTCATTTAGCGCCTCTCCTATATCCTCGGACTCCACGCACAACTTCCCACTACTGTCCTTGACTGGCCTTACTCTTACCCTAGTCATTCTTTTATTCCTGACAAACCTGACATATAGAAAGCTTTAGGGTTTTCCTTGATCCTACCTGCCAAAGACTTCTCATGTCCCCTCCTGGCTCTTCTTGGCTCTCTTTAGGTCCTTCCTGGCTAACGTAACTCGCAAGCGCCCTAACGAACCTTCACGTCTCATCTTTACATAAGCCTCCTCCTTCCTCCAAGGGCAGCACGGTAGCATAGTGGTTAGCATAAATGCTTCACAGCTCCAGGGTCCCAGGTTCGATTCCCGGCTGGGTCACTCTGTGCGGAGTCTGCACGTCCTCCCTGTGTGTGCGTGGGTTTCCTCCGGGTGCTCCGGTTTCCTCCCACAGTCCAAAGATGTGCGGGTTAGGTGGATTGGCCATGCTAAATTGCCCGTAGTGTCCTAAAAAGTAAGGTTAAGGTGGGGGGGGGGGGGGTTGTTGGGTTACGGGTATAGGGTGGATACGTGGGTTTGAGTAGGGTGATCATGGCTCGGCACAACATCGAGGGCCGAAGGGCCTGTTCTGTGCTGTACTGTTCTATGTTCTATAAGTGATTCAACTACTTCAGTAAACCACGGTTCCCTCACTCGACCACTTCCTCCCTGCCTGACAGGTGCATACTTATCAAGGACACACAGTAGCTGTTCCTTGACCAAGCTCCACATTTCAATTGTGCCCACCCCCTGCAGTTTCCTTCCCCATCTTATGAATCCTAAGTCCTGCCGAATCACATCATAATTGCCTTTCCCCCAGCTATAACTCTTGCCCTGCGGTATATACCTATCCCTTTCCATTCCTCAAGTAAACGTAACCGAATTGCGGTCACTGTCACCAAAGTGCTCACCTACCTCCAAATCTAACACCTGTCCTGGTTCATTACCCAGTACCAAATCCAAAGTGGCCTCGCCTCTTGTTGGCCTATCAACATACTGTGTCAGGAAACCCTCCTGCACACATTGGACAAAAAACAAAAACTAAAGTACATCTAAAGTACTTGATCTGTAGAGTTTCCAGTCAATATTTGGAAAGTTAAAGTCCCCCATAACAACTACCCTGTTACTTTCGCTCCTATCCAGAATCATCTTTGCAATCCTTTCCTCTACGTCTCAGGAACTTTTCGTAAGCCTATAGAAAACTCCCAAAAGGGTGACCTCTCCTTTCCTGTTTCTAACCTCAGCCCATACTACCTCAGTAGATGAGTCCTCATGAAACGTCCTTTCTGCCACCGTAATACTGTCCTTGACTAACAGTGCCACACCTCCCTCTCTTTTACCACCTTCCCTGAGCTTACTGAAACATTGAAACCCCGGAACCTGCAACAACCATTCCTGTCCCTGCTCTATCCATGTCTCCGAAATGGCCACATCATCGAAGACCCAGGTGCCAACCCATGCTGCAAGTTCACCCACCTTATTCCGGATGCTCCTGGCGTTGAATTAGACAGTTGATAGTCTGACGGTGGCTTGCACACACCTGCCCACTGCCAATGTTTTATCTGGGCACCTGCTTAGAAATATTGAATACCAGGCCTACCTAGTGCCGCAAGAAAAATACTGTGAATGCTGGAAATCTGAAATAAAAGCAGAGAATGTTGGAAATGCTCAGAATGTTGGGCAGCATAGAAAATGACTATCGTCCCTGCTTCAACCACCTCCGCCGACAGCGAGTTCCAGTTACTTGCTACCCTCCGTAAAAAGAAAAACTTGCCCCGTATATCTACTCTAAATCTTGCCCCTCGCACCAGGGGCTGGTTTAGCACACTGGGCTAAATCGCTGGCTTTTAAAGCAGACCCAAGGCAGGCCAGCAGCACGGTTTAATTCCTGTACTAGCCTCCCCGAACAGGTGCCAGAATGTGGCGAATGGGGGGCGTTACACAGTAACTTAATTGAAGCCTACTCGCGACAATAGCGATTTTCATTTTTCATTAAACCTGTGCCTCCCAGTAATTGACTCCTCTACCCTGGGAAAAGGTCTCTGACTATCCACTCAGTCTATGCCCCTCATAATTTTGTAGACCAGGCAATATCTGAGTAAATCTCGTCTGCACCCAAGCCTCCACATCTTTCTGGTAGTGTGGCGACCAGAATTGAACACTATACTCCAAGTGTGGCCTAACTGAGGTTCTAAAAAGCTGCAACGTGACTTGCCAATTTTTATACTCAATGCCCCGGCCAATGAAAGCAAGCATGCTGGATGCCTTCTTGACTACCTTCTCCACCTGTGTTGCCCCTTCCAGTGACCTTTGAACCTGTACACCTAGACCTCTCAAATTGTCAATACTCTGAGGGTTCTACCATTCACTGTATATTCCCTACCTGCATTAGACGTTCCAAAATGCATTACCTCACATTTGTCCGGACAAAACTCCATCTGCCATCTCTCTGCCCAAGTCTCCAAATGATCTAAATCCGGCTGTATCCTCTGACAGTCCTCATCGCTAGCCGCAATTCCACCAAACTTTGTCGTCTGCAAACTGCCCAGTTACATTTTCCTCCCAATCATTTATATACACTACGAACAGTCATCATAACATTGGTATTATGATGTGTTAACTCAACTGCATGTGGATTTCTACGGGTAACTACAATCACCAGAGAAAGCAAAACATATGAAAGAAATTCACATGAGCTTGCATTTTTGCGTCGAAGGGTGCATCTAGGTTAATGGCTGACTTGAGTTGGGGCAGAGTGTAAAATCTGGCGTACATCATTTGTATGCAAATTTTCTAATTTCTGGCACTGAAAATCTGTATATTTATGCTATTTAGCGCATGTTTCCAGGAGAACCTGGGTCATCTAATCATGGTGAAGTTAGGGTGAGAAGGTAGGGGAAGGCTGAGACAGATTGGAAGGTGAAACATCCAGTATTAAAGAACCAGTAAAATTGTGAAACATGACCTACTACAGTAGTCCCCCTTTATAACGCGGGTGTTGGGGTCCAAGACAGCCACCCGCGTTGCAACCGAGCCGCGGATATCCACGATGGGGGTTTTAAATTTATTTAAAAATCTATGCTAGCGCTTCCCATTGAGAGTCTACGGGGGGCGGGGGCAGAGGTCAGACCCCCGTAGACTCACAATGGGAAGCGCTAGCATAGATTTTTAAATAAATTTAAAACCACCATCGTGGATCTAATTAAAACAGTGTCAATTTCAGCGGCCGGCTCACTTTGATCCGGAGAGGGAAGCTGCTCTCTCACTGAAACAATCAGCCGGCCGCTGAAATTGACACTGCCGGCTGCTCTCTCCCTCCAATCCAACTTTTAAGTTTTAATGTTTGTGATTGGAGGGAGAGAGCAGCCGGCAGTGTCAATTTCAGCGGCCGGCTGATTGTTTCAGTGAGAGAGCAGCTTCCCTCTCCGGATCAAAGTGAGCCGGCCGCTGAAATTGACACTGCCGGCTGATTGGAGGGAGAGAGCAGAGAACACAAGAGGAGGTCATATGGGCCTCTGCAAGACCAGCATGGTCACACATCGCCCCTCCCCTCTGTAGCTGGGGTACAGGCTGTGGCTGCTGGGGTACAGGCTGTGGCTGCTGGGGTACAGGCTGTGGCTGCTGGGGTACGGGCTGTGGCTGCTGGGGTACGGGCTGTGGCTGCTGGGGTACAGGCTGTGGCTGCTGGGGTACAGGCTGTGGCTGCTGGGGTACAGGCCGTGGCTGCTGGGGTACAGGCCGTGGCTGCTGGGGTTCAGGCCGTGGCTGCTGGGGTACAGGCCGTGGCTGCTGGGCTTCAGGCCGTGGCTGCTGGGCTTCAGGCTGTGGCTGCTGGGGTACTGTGGCTGCTGGGGTTCAGGCTGTGGCTGCTGGGGTACAGGCTGTGGCTGCTGGGGTACAGGCTGTGGCTCCTGGGGTACAGGCTGTGGCTCCTGGGGTACAGGCCGTGGCTGCTGGGCTTCAGGCTGTGGCTGCTGGGGTACTGTGGCTGCTGGGGTACTGTGGCTGCTGGGGTACAGGCTGTGGCTGCTGGGGTACTGATTGGAGGGAGAGAGCAGCGGGCAGTGTCAATTTCAGCGGCCGGCTGATTGCTTCAGTGAGAGAGCAGCTTCCCTCTCCGGATCAAAGTGAGCTGGCCGCTGAAATTGACACTGCCGGCTGCTCTCTCCCTCCAATCAGAAACATTAAAACTTAAAAGTTGGATTGGAGGGTTAGAGCAGCGGGCAGTGTCAATTTCAACGGCCGGCTCACTTTGATCCGGAGAGGGAAGCTGCTCTCTCACTGAAACAATCAGCCGGCCGCTGAAATTGACACTGCCGGCTGCTCTCTCCCTCCAATCCAACTTTTAAGTTTTAATGTTTGTGATTGGAGGGAGAGAGAGCAGCCGGCAGTGTCAATTTCAGCGGCCGGCTGATTGTTTCAGTGAGAGAGCAGCTTCCCTCTCCGGATCAAAGTGAGCCGGCCGCTGAAATTGACACAACTGACAGTTGGGGTCCATAAGCCCCCCCGCGGTATATCGCGAACCGACGGTATTGCGGAGCGCGGTATAACGGGGGACTACTGTACTACATGATTATCATGACTACCATGGTATCATTTTCACTGTGACTATGGATATGTTACAATGAGGTCCTATTTGATCATTAATTATGCTTGGTGCCACTTCTTCTGTGGCCCTTAATTGGCAGACATAATTCCCTAATTGCTACATTTTGTTCCATTGCAGTGAAGGTGAATACCTTGTGTTGTACAGCGAGTATTTTGAAACCTGTGTTATGGATTGTTGGAAAACTGATTTGGTGTAGTTTGTCTTGGTTATTTTCTGGGGGTCAGACAATGTTATATCCGTTTTTGGCAGTTAGATAATATCTCAAATGGGGAGTGAGATATGCATAGATGTAAGCCCGCTGACCCTGCTGTATGTATAAATAAGACTATGGCTGAGCTGAGTGTGACCGTTAACCACACTTTCATGCCTGACACTTTAACTCTTTACTCGTAAATCATTATCTGTAACTCATCTGTAATTTGAAAGAAGTGGCTAGTGAGATAGTTGATGTGTTTGTTATAATTTTCCAAAATTCTCTAGATGCAGGGAAGGTTCATAAGATTTGAAAATATATATTTTGACCCAACCTCCACTGCTCTCTGCAAAAGGATATTCCAAAGGCTAACGACACTCAAAGAGAAAATATTCCTCCTATTTGCCATTATCGATATAATTAACATCTCAGTATATTACGAACTGGAAGGGAGGGAGAAACTCAGAAAAATTGCAGTCAACAGGGAAATAATACTGATCAAATTGTTGGAGCTCTGGGCTGATAAATCCATGGGTCCTGATGGACTTCATCTGAGGGTCTTGAAAGAAGTGGCTAATGAGATAGTTGATGTGTTGGTTATAATTTTCCAAAATTCTCTAGATGCAGGGAAGGTTCATATGATTTGAAAGTAGTAATTGCAACTATTTTATTCAAAAAGGGAGGGAGACGGGAAGCAGGAAACTACACACCAGTTAGCTTGACATCTGAAAATGAAATGAAATGAAAATCCCTAATTGTAACAAGTAGGCTTCAAATTAAGTTTCTATGAAAAGACCCTAGTCGCCACATTCCGACCCCTGTTCGGGGAGGCTGGTACGAGAATTGAACCGTACTTTGGTCTGCTTTAAAAGCCAGCTATTTTGCTCTGTGCTAAACCAGCCCTTTTCTGTTGTAGGGAAAATATTGGCTATTATTAAAGATGTTACAGAAGAGCACTTGGAAAAATCCAAGGTAATCAGGCAGAGTCAGCATGGGTTTTGTGAAAGGGAACTCGTGTCACCGGCCTTGGGTGACTGTCTGTGGGTTTCCTCCAGATTCTTGCAGTTTCTCCCTGTGTTTGTGTGGGTTTCCTCCAGGTGCTCTAGTTTCCTCCCACAGTCCAAAAATGTGCAGGTTAGGTGGATTGGCTACACTAAATTGGCCCTTAGTGTCCAAACATTAGGCAGGATTATGGGGGGTAGGTTGGGGGCGTGGGTGGGATGCTCTTTTGGAGGTTCGGTATGGACTTGATTGGCCAAATGGCGACCTGCACAATTGTGATTCTATGCTTAACCAATTTATTGAAGCTTTAAAGGAGTCCTGTGCTGCAGATAAAAGGGAGCCAGTCGATGTACTGTACATTAGATTTCCAGAAGGTATTTGATAAACTGCCATATCAGATTATTGGGGGAAAATGTAAGCTAATAGCTTTAGGGGTAACATATTGGCATGGATAAAAAGATTGGCTAGCTAACAGAAAACATTTGGCAAATGGATATTTGTCTGGTTGGCAGGATGTATCTCTCGGTGTGCCACGGAGGTCCATGCTAGGGCCTCAGCTTTTTACAAGGTACATGACAAAGGGATCCAAAGTATGTTTGCTAAATTTGCTGATGACACAAAGGTAGGTGAGAAACTTAAGTTGTGCAAAGGACATAAGGAGGCTACAAAGAGACATGATAGCTCAAGTGAGGGGGCAAAGGTCTGGCAAATGACATCTAATGTGGGCAAATGTGAAATTGTCCATTTTCGCAGGTAAAATAAAAAAGTATTTAAATGGTGAGAAATTGCAGAGTTTTTAAGAGGTTGAGGAATCTGGGTTCCTAGTGCATGAATCACAAAAGGATAGCATGTAAATACAGTAATAAAATGAGGAATGCTAATAGAATTTAAATCATTTATTGTGAGGGGAATTGATTGCAAAAGTAGGGAAGGGATGATTTGGTTGTGCAGGGCATTGGTGAGACCAGAGTACTTTGTACAGTATTGGCCTCATTTAAGGAAATATGTAAATGCATTAGGATCAGTTCAGAGGTTTACTAGACTGATACAGGAATGGATGGGTTGCCTTATGACGAAAGGTTGGATAGCTTAGGCTTGTGTTGACTTAGTGTAGAAGGGTAAGAGGTGACTTGATTCAAACATAAGATCCTGAGGGATCTTGACGGGGTGGGTGTGAAGAGGATGTTTCCTTTTGAAAGAGAATCTCGGAACTAGGAGTCAGCTTTTTTTTAATAAAAAAAAAGTGTTGCTCATTTAACGTAAGAGGAGGAGAAATCATTTTTCTGAGGGTCACGATTCTTCTTTCAGGCTGGTGGTATGGCTGCAATAGATGCAATTAAGATGTTGTAAAAGTAGGGTAATCATTGTTATAACCATTTAATTGTTTACCTATATAGGGCTAATGGACTTTTGTTTGAAGAAAGAAGGTCCCTGGGATTTAGATCATTGAAGGGTTGTGATTAGCCTTAGTATGATGGTCATAAGACAGTTAGTGGGATATGTATGATGTAATTAATGGGAGGAGCCATATCTGTGGCAAGAAGATTAGCTTTTAGTCTGCCAAAGACAAAAGGACTTGCAGTGTGTGTCTGAAAGGGCCTTTCTCCTTTGCTGAAAGCAACTCTTAACGCAGGACAGCAAGTATCCCTGTGTTAGCTAACTTTATCTACAAGCGGCATTTAACCTGTAATGTTCTTTGTTTAGTTGGAGATAGAGAAGGTATACAAGTTAGAAGTTCAGAATTGTTTATCTGTTAATTGCTTAACTGTTAATTGTAAGCTTTTTTCTGTGATAATGTAGTTGGCCCTGTTAAGAATACCATTTGTGACTTCCGGTTGCGGCTATGACCAGCTAAGTCGCACATTTGGCAGCTCCTGCGACAAAGGTGTTTAAGGGCCGATTGGAGGGCCCCGACGGTACTGTAAAGACGAATCCCGGTGGGGGAAGGCTCCCTGAGGAGAGTGAGACCAACTTTATGGTCGGTACTCGGAGTGGGGCGACAAAAAAAGCGGCAGCAGCTCCCCGAAAAAAGCGGGGGAAGAGGACCAAAATGGCGGCCGGTGGCGCACTAGAAGATTGGAGAAAATGGGCGGAGGAGCAGCAGGCTGCTCTCCTCCGGTGTTTTACGGAGCTGAAAGTGGAACTCTTAGAGTCCATGAACGCGACGACCACAAGGCTGATGGGGGCCCAGGCGACCCAAGAGGCGTCGATAAGAGAGCTGCAGCAGGAGATGACTGCAAGGGAGGAGGAGGCCACGGTCCTCGTGGGAAAGGTGGAGGTGCACGAGGCACTCCACCTGAAATGGCAGAGCCGCTTTGAGGAGCTGGACACTCGAATGAGGCGGAAGAACTTGAGGATCCTGGGCCTAGCAGAAGGCCTGGAGGGGCCTGATCTCCCGAAATATGTAGCGGAGATGCTGAGCTCCCTGATGGGAGAGGGGGCCGGTCCATCGCCTCTGGAGCTGGAAGAAGCATATCGGGTCATGGCTAGGCGGCCTAGGGCGAACGAGCCCCCGAGGGCGGTGCTGGTGCGATTCCAGCGTTTCTGTGATCGGGAGAAAGTGCTGAGGTGGGCCAACAGGGAGAAAAGCAGCAAATGGGAGAATTCGGCGGTGCGGATATATCAGGACTGGAGTGCAGAGGTGGCAAAGCGGCGGGCCCGGTTTAACCGGACGAAGGCGGTGCTGCACGCAAAGAGGATCAAGTTCGGAATGCTGCAGCCAGCGCGCTTGTGGGTCACCTACAAGGACCAGCACCATTACTTTGAGACCCCAGAGGAGGCATGGACTTTTGTTCGGGAGGAAAAGCTGGACCTGAACTAGAACTTGGGAACGCCGGCGGTCGAGGCCGCCCGAGTACCCTTGACTGATCAAGTGGCCCATGTCTTTCTTAGGCCAGGTCGGAACTTGGTTAAAGTTGATGGATCGTTTGGTTTCTTTGAAACTTGTGTTATGGGGGGTTTCTTTGTTCCTTTTTTGTGTGTCTCTTCCCGTTGCCAACTTCCCTTAATTATTGTTGTTGTAGGGGGGGCTTTTTTTTTTTTACTGTTTTTTTGATCTGTTCTTTAAGGGTTATGGTTACTGTTCTGTTCGATGGAGGGTGATGGTTAAATACGTTATTATTGGGTAGTTATTTAGTTATGCAGGCATAGTTATGTATTTATGTATTTATTTGAGATTTGTTATTTATATTGTTATATTGTTAAGTTGGGGAGACGGGACGGGGGGGGTGCAAGTTGGTTATGCGGGTTTTCTTTTTCTCTTTTTTTCTTCCTCTCGTTTTAAGGGGGCTTTTTTATGGGCTTGGATGGGGACGGGGTGGAATTGAAGATGGCGGGGTAGGGTGTGGCCGGGCGAAAGCGCGGGCTTTCCCCTGTTTCCCGCGCGCGGGACGGAGGAAGGGGGAGGAGAGAAGAGTGGGGTGTGGCCAGCAATGGCGGCTTTTCCCGCGCTGAAGCGGGGTCAGAGAGGGATGGCAAGGGGGGGGGAGGGGTCCTAGCCGGGGGGGGGGTTAGGGGGGGATACCGGGTTGCTGCTGGAAAGGCCGAGGACGGGAAGGGAAGAACGGGAGGTGAGAGGGGGGGGCCATCGCCATGGGGAACGGGTCAGAAGGGGAGGGTCGACCCGGGGCGAACAGGGGACAGGACATGGCTAATAGACAGGGGAAAGGGACCGGTCGCTCCGCGACCCGGTTGGTTACTTGGAACGTGAGGGGGCTGAATGGGCCGGTCAAGAGAGCAAGGGTTTTTTCACACCTAAAGGGACTGCAGGCGGATGTGGCAATGTTGCAGGAGACTCACTTGAGAGTAGTAGACCAGGTACGCCTGAGAAGGGGGTGGGTGGGACAGGTGTTCCACTCAGGCTTGGACGCAAAGAACCGGGGGGTGGCGATTCTGGTGGGAAAGAGGGTGTCGTTCGTGGCGGCGCAGGTGGTAGCAGATAAGGAGGGTAGGTACGTGATGGTGAAGGGTAGGCTGCAGGGAGAGAATGTGGTGCTGGTGAATGTGTATGCCCCGAATTGGGATGACGCGGGTTTTATGAGGCGCCTGTTGGGCCTCATTCCGGGTCTGGAGGCAGGGGGCCTGATCATGGGGGGGGACTTCAATACAGTGCTCGACCCTGGGCTGGACAGATCGAGTTCCAGGACGAATAGGAGGCCGGCAGCGGCAGAGGTGCTAAGGGGGTTCATGGAGCAGATGGGGGGGGTAGACCCTTGGAGATTTGGCAGGCCAAGGGCGAGGGAGTATTCTTTTTTCTCCCACATCCACAGGGTGTACTCCAGAATAGACTTTTTTGTACTGAGCAGGGGGCTGATTTCGAGAGTGCAGGACACGGAGTACTCGGCCATTGCGATTTCGGACCATGCACCACACTGGGTAGAGGTAGAACTGGGGGAAGCACGGGACCAGCGCCCGTTGTGGCGCCTGGATGTGGGGCTGCTGGCGGACGATGAGGTGTGCGGAAGGGTCCGGAAGGGCATTGAGAGATATCTGGGCACGAACGACACGGGCGAGGTGAAGGTGGGGGTAGTCTGGGAGGCCCTGAAAGCAGTGATCAGAGGAGAGCTGATCTCCATAAGGGCACACAGAGAAAGGAAGGAGAGGCAGGAGAGGGAGAGACTGGTGGGGGAACTTATAGGAGTGGACAGGAGATACGCGGAGACACCAGAGGAGGGGCTGTTGAGGGAGCGGCGCAGTTTACAGGCCCAGTTTGACCTACTGACCACTAGGAAGGCGGAGACGCAATGGAGAAGGGCACAGGGCGCGGTCTATGAGTACGGGGAAAAGGCGAGCAGGATGCTAGCACACCAGCTGCGCAAGCGAGATGCAGCCAGAGAGATTGGGGGAGTGAGAGAGAAGGGAGGGAACGTAGTGCAGAAGGGGCAAGAGGTGAACGGGGTCTTCAGGGATTTCTACAGGGAATTGTACCGGTCTGAGCCGCCCAGGAGGAGGGGGGGAATGGAGAACTTCCTCGATAGATTGAGGTTCCCAAAGGTCCAGGAGGAACGGGTGGAGGGGCTGGGGGCGCCGATAGAGCTGCAGGAGCTAGTTAAAGGGATAGGCCAGATGCAGGCGGGGAAGGCGCCGGGGCCGGATGGGTTCCCGGTGGAATTTTATAAGAAGTATGTGGACTTGGTGGGTCCAGTGCTGGTGCGAGCCTTCAATGAGGCGCGAGAGGGGGGGGGTTCTGCCCCCGACAATGTCACAGGCCCTGATCTCCTTGATCCTGAAGCGGGACAAAGACCCTGTACAGTGTGGGTCCTACAGGCCTATCTCCCTCTTGAATGTAGATGCCAAACTGTTGGCAAAGGTCCTGGCAACCAGAATAGAGGATTGTGTGCCGGGGTAATCCATGAGGACCAGACGGGGTTCGTAAAGGGACGACAACTTAACACAAATGTCCGGAGACTGTTGAATGTGATTATGATGCCAGCAGTGGAGGGGGAGGCTGAGATAGTGGTAGCACTGGATGCGGAGAAGGCATTCGATAGGGTGGAGTGGGAATACCTGTGGGAGACGCTGGAACGGTTTGGGTTTGGGGAGGGATTTATCAAGTGGGTGAAGCTGCTGTATTCGGCCCCGATGGCGAGTGTGGTTACAAACGGGAGGAGGTCAGAGTATTTTGGGCTCCATCGAGGTACCAGGCAGGGATGCCCCCTATCCCCCTTACTATTTGCATTAGCGATCGAACCGTTGGCGATGGCACTGAGGGGTTCAGGGGGGTGGAGAGGACTGACAAGGGGAGGGGAGGAACATCGGGTATCACTCTATGCGGATGATTTGTTGTTATATGTGGCGGACCCGGAAGGGGGAATGCCGGAGGTAATGGAAATACTAGCGGAGTTTGGGGACTTTTCGGGATATAAATTAAATGTGGGTAAAAGTGAGGTCTTTGTGATACACCCGGGAGATCAGGGGGAGGGAATTGGGCGGCTCCCCTTTAAGAGAGCAGTAAAGAGCTTCAGGTACTTGGGGGTGCAGGTGGCAAGGAACTGGGGGACCCTCCACAAGCTGAACTTTTCAAGGCTGGTGGAGCAGATGGAGGAGGAGTTCAAGAGGTGGGACATGGTACCGCTGTCGCTAGCAGGGAGGGTGCAGTCAGTCAAAATGACGGTCCTCCCGAGGTTCTTGTTTCTGTTTCAGTGCTTGCCCATCTTTCTCCCCAGGGCCTTCTTCAAGAAGGTAACTAGCAGCATTATGGGCTATGTGTGGGCACATGGCACCCCTAGAGTGAGAAGGATTTTCTTGGAACGGAGTAGGGACAGGGGAGGATTAGCGCTACCCAATCTTTCCGGATACTACTGGGCGGCGAACGCATCGATGGTGCGCAAGTGGGTGATGGAGGGGGAGGGGGCAGCTTGGAAACGTATGGAGAGGGCGTCCTGCGGCAATACAAGCCTGGGGGCGCTAGTAACGGCACCATGGCCGCTCCCCCCCACAAGGTATACCACGAGTCCGGTAGTGGCGGCCACCCTGAAAATCTGGGGGCAGTGGAGGCGACACAGGGGGGAAGTGGGGGGTCTGATGGCGGCGCCACTGAGAGGGAACCATAGATTTGTCCCGGGGAACACTGGCGGGGGATTCCAGAGCTGGCACAGGGCGGGCATCAGGCAACTGAGGGACATGTTCATAGAGGGGAGGTTTGCGAGCCTAGGAGAGCTGGAGGAGAAATTTGAGCTCCCCCCGGGGAACACGTTTAGATACCTGCAGGTGAAGGCATTTGCCAGACGACAGGTGGAAGGATTTCCCTTGCTTCCCGATAGAGGGGTGAGTGATAGGGTGCTGTCAGGGGTCTGGGTCGGAGAAGGGAAGGTCTCGGACATCTACAAAATAATGCAGGAGGTGGAGGAGGTACCGATAGAGGAGCTGAAAGACAAGTGGGAAGCGGAGCTGGGAGAGCAGATAGAAGATGGGACATGGGCGGATGCCTTAGAGAGGGTCAATTCGTCGTCGTCGTGCGCAAGGTTGGGCCTCATCCAATTTAAGGTGCTGCACAGAGCCCATATGACGGGGACTAGGATGAGTCGGTTCTTCGAAGGTGAGGACCGGTGTGTTAGGTGTTCGGGAAGCCCTGCGAACCATGTACATATGTTCTGGATGTGCCCGGCACTGGAAGAGTTCTGGGAGGGGGTGGCGGGGACGGTATCGAGAGTGGTGGGAACCAGGGTCAAACCAGGGTGGGGGCTAGCGATTTTTGGGGTTGGGGTGGAGCCAGGAGTACAGGAGGCAGGGGAGGCCGGAATATTGGCCTTTGCGTCCTTGGTAGCTCGGAGAAGGATCTTGATTCAGTGGAGGGACATAAGGCCACCAAGTGTTAACACCTGGTTAAACGACATGGCAAGCTTCATCCAATTGGAAAGAATCAAATTCGCCCTGAGAGGGTCGGTACAGGGGTTCTTCCGGCGGTGGCAGCCCTTCCTTGACTTTCTGGATCAGAGATAGGAACTGGAGGCCGAAACAGCAGCAACCCGGGGGGAAAGGGGGGGGGGGGGGGGGGGGAAAGGGAGGGGGGGGGGGGGGATAGCAACGAAGGGAGCACGTCAGCGGGGGGTCGCGGGCAATGACTGCCCGAGGCCATCGGCAGAAAGGGAAAAACGGTTTGGTTGCTAGACTGGTAGCGCGGGGGGGGGGGGGGGAGGGTGGGGGGGTGCGCGCGGGGGAGGGCGTGGGGAGGATTTTCCAGGGGGGATTTGTTGTGTTATAATTTAAAATGTAGTAGGGGTAAATGTTTGTATCGAAAAATTTCAATAAAAATTATTTAAAAAAAAAAAAGAATACCATTTGTTTTAACATAAAATATCTCGGTTTGTCAGTGGAATTACTCCTAGGGGTGAAGTATCCTTTCCTCACAATTTACAAATAGCAAAGTCCAGTTTCCTAAAATACATTGGGGGGGGGGGGGTTTGGTCCCGTATCCTAACAGTAAGCAGCAATGTGGGGTTGAAGTTACAATCAGATCAGCCATTATTGAATAACAGAGCACGTTTGAAGGGCCAAGTGACCTAATCCTAATTTGTATGATCTTGTGGTGACTCAGTATTAATTGAGTCCAAGTTAATGACCTTTACTTGATGATCAAACTATGGTCTGTTACAAGCTTTTCATAATGTACTTTCTCTTTGATGCCCTTGTGTGGTTGCTTCTTTCTGCCTGACAACAGTGTTGACTGACACCGATGATAATCTTTGCCAGTGTATGCTGAGCAACATGCAACTAACTGAGGTTTGGCTTTTCTGACTTTGTCCTACACTACTGAGCTGTCAGTATTACTCTCGAGCCCATGACCTAAAGGACAGATGGTGGGTGAAAAGAGCGCAGGAGACTCAGCAACTTGCTGACAACCACTATGTGGCTTCTTCAGCACAGTCAAAACCATTCGCGGTCAGGGTACCCAGGAACCCACCCCACAAGTCAAAAACGTAGAGGTGCTCATCAAAGACCGAGAGGCAATGAACGCCTGCTGGGGAGAGCGCTTTGAGGACCTTCTCAACCAAGATACAGCCGTAGATATGTGTCCTCAACACCATCCTGCAAGACGCTACCCACCACCATCTCAGCGCAACCCCAGCTCGTCGTGAGGTCGCAGAGGGCATTCGACTGAAGAACAGCTAGGCCTCTGGGCAGATGGAATCCCCGCAGAAGTACTAAAATGCGACGGAGATCCACTCTTGACATGAATCCACAACCTCGTCACCCTTGTCTGGAAGGAAGAGAGCATGCCGGATGATCTCTGAGATGCCTTAATGGTGACCATCTTCAAGAAAGGAGACAGCGGAAATTACCGAGGGATTTCTCTACCCTCCACCACGGGAAAGGTCATCGCGTAAATACTCAAATGCATCTGGACAAATATATGAACGGGCGGGGAACAGAGGGAAATAGATCCTTGGAAAATAGGCAACAGGTATAGATAAAGGATCTGGATCGGTGCAGGCTGGGAGGGCCGAAGGGCCTGTTCCTGTGCTGTAATTTTCTTTGTTCCTCCCAGTGGCCAAAGATTTCCTCCCTCAGTATCAGTGCAGCTTCCACCCATCAATAGGTTCAATGGACATGACCTTCCATGCGCGGCAAATCCAGGAAAAGTGCAGGGAGCAGAATCAACCTTTGTACTTGGCCGCCTTCAATCTTGCAAAAGCCTTTGACAGTCAACCGTGAGGGATTATGGAGCATCATCCTCCGCCTGCTCCATGATGACATGCCAGCCATGATCCTCGTCAACGGAACCACCACAGACCCAATACGTGTGCAAACTGGAGTCAAATAGGGCTGCACCAACACTCTTCTCATCTTTGCAGCAACACTCTACCCCTTCACTCTGAAGCTCCCTGCTGGAGTGGAGCTAACTATTGGTCAAGTGGCAAATTGTTGAACTCCACCTCCAGGCCAGAACCAAGACCACCCACCAACTTGCCATTGAGCTGCAGTACGCAGGCAACGCCTGTGTGTGCGGAGACCGAGCTACAAATAGGCATCACATTCACCAAGGCATATGAAATAATGGGCTTCAGACTAAACATTTGGAAAATGAAGGTTCTCTACCAGCCCGCTCCTGCCACACGAAACTGCCCTCCAAAATCCATGGTGAGCCCTCGATAAAGTGGATGATTTTCCAAGCCTCAGGAGCCTCCTGCTACAAGCAGACATTGACGACAAAATCCAACAGCGACTTTAATGCAGGCTTCGGACGCTTGAGGTGCAGAGTATTCAAAGGCCCTAGACCTCAAACTCAGCACCAAGCTCATGTCCGTGGTCCCCGTCCTGCTGTATGCTTCAGAAGCATGGACAATGTACAGCAGACTCCACGTATCTTTGGAGAGATATCATCAATGCAACTTTTGCAAAATCCTGCAAATCTATTGGCAGAACACGTGTACGAACGTGAATGTCCTCACCCAGGCCAATATCCACAGTATCATTGCCTGCATGCACAACACATAACTCCCAAAACAAGTACTCTTACTCCGTGCTCTGCAATGGCAAACAATCACTCGGAGGGCAGAGGAAACTAAGGATGCTCTGAAAACCTTCTTAAATAAATGTAACCTCCCTACTGACACGTGAGAATCATATTCCTCAGAACGCACAAGCCGGGGGAAAAAAGCATCCGCAAAGGCGCCAATCACCTTGAGCGTCATAAGGTGGAGCATGAGGAGGCCAAGCATGAAGCAGAAGGAAAGCGCAGAATCTAGAACGTCCCACCCACCTACCCACCCCATCCGGCATCAATTCCCAAATCTATGGCAGAATCTGTGGATCCAGGATCGGACTGTTCAGACACCGCAGAACCCATGTCTGTGGAGTGGAAGCAAGTCATCCTCGATGCTGAGGGACTGCTCGAGAGACACTGATCAGTCAGAATTGAACTATTAAACATTTAAAAATAGTTCATTAATATCTCAATTTATGGAACATGAAAGGTATGTCTAAACTGCCAATATGAAATAAATTCTACTTTCAGACAAAGGATTGTAACCAGGAAAAAATAATTAATTGAATGAAGGAAATAAAGATAATTAAAAGTATTTTTCTGCATCGAACACTTGATTGCTGATTTCATTTGTAAATGATTTTTAAAAATTGTGTTGATTTCCTCGAGTGCTAACAAGGGTGTAAATGAATGGTTCAAGTGACCATTATGAACTTTTATTGTGGTAATTTCGAAAAATGATCTGGTGACCCCTGCCTCACATAATTAGTATTGCATACTCATTCTGCTTTCCCCATTTGCTTTAAAGATGATCGAGAGATAAAGGGTCTTTTCGACAAATTCCTGATTCCCTTCTCAGATGCAAATGATGAGAACAGGCTGAATAAAGAAGACACAGTTCCCCTTGATTCTAAATTTGAGGAGAACAAAACTAAAGGGAAGAAGCAGGCACAAAAAGATAAAAGTACAAAAGAGGAGAATGATTCCAGAGTGCAGAGTACAATTGAAGATACTCCAGAGGTTCTCGATATTATATCTCAGACTGAGGAGAATCCAGGTATGTATAACTGGAGTAAATTGTATTTGTTACACTGAAAAAAGCTTTTTATGAAATGACTGATGTATCAGCTTCTCGTCCTTTATTTTTGTATTAATTCATGGGATGTAGGTGTCACTGGCTAGGCCAGCATTTACTTCCCATCCCTAGTTTCCCTTGAATTGAGTGGCTTGTTGGGCTATTTCAGACGGCATTAAGAGTCAACCACATTGCTGTGAGTCTGGAGCCACATGTTGGCTAGACCAGGTGAGGGTTGCAGATTTCCTTCCCTCAAGGGCATTAATAAACCAGATGGTTTTTTACACCAGTCGACAATGGTTTCATTGCCATCATTAGATTTTTAATTGCAACTTTATATTTCCACAATGGGATTCAAAACCAGGTCCCCTGAGCATTACCACGGATCTCCGGGGAGGTGGTGGTGTAAATGGTATTGTCACTAGACATTTATTGTCCATACTCAATTGCCCCTGAGAAGATGGTAGTGAGATGCTGTCTTAAACTGCTACAGTCCATGCTGTGCAGGTATACTCACATTGCTGTTAGGAAGTTTGTTCCAAAATTTTGACCCAGCGACAGTGAAGGAATGGTGATATAGTTCCAATTCAGGAATGTGTGTGGCTGGAGGGGGATTGCTGGTGGTGGCGTTCCCATGAATTGCTTGTCCTAAGTGGTAGAGGTTGGGGTTTGTCAGATGCTGTTGAAAGAAGTTTGGTGAGCTGCTACAGTGCATCTTGTAGAAAGTAGTCAAAGCTGTCATGGTGCATTAATGTTGGATGGAAGTGAAAGGTGATAGTGCTGAATGGGGTGCTTTGTTCTGGATAGTGTCCAGTTTCTTGATTGTTGTTGGAACTGTAAGTGGAGAGTATTCCATTGCACTCCTGATTTGTTCTTGGTAGACAATGGACAGGCTATAGGAGTTAGAAAGTGAGGTACTCACCACAGGATTCTTGGTCTCTGACCTGCTCTTGTAGCCACTACATTTATATAGTTAATCCAGTTCAGTTTCTGGTCAATGGTAACCCCAAGATGATGTTAGTGGGGATTTGCAATGCTAATGCCATTGAATGTTAAAGGGAAATGATTAGATTCTCTCTTGTTAGAGGTCATAGAATCCTACAGTGTAGAAGGCGGCCATGCACGAACTCTCTGAAAGAGCACCCTAGCTCCGCCTGCACCCTGCCTCATTCGTGTAACCCCACCCAACCTTTGGACACAGGCAATTTAGCATGACCAATCTGCCTGACCTGCACATCTTTTGGACTGTGGGAGGAAACTGGAGCACCCAGAGGAAACCCACATAGACACGTGGAGAATGTACAAACTCCTCACAGATGGTCACTCAAGGTCATAATCAGATGATCATTGGCTGGCACTTGAGGCGTGAATATTACTTGCCAGTTGCCAGCTCAAGCCAGAATGTTGTCCAAGTCTTGCTGCACATGGGCATGGACTGCTTCAGTATCTGAGGAATCACAAATGATGCAGAACATTGTGCAATCATCAACAAATATCCCCCATTTCAGACCTAATGATGGAGGGAAGGTCATTGATGCAGCACCTGAAAATGGTTGGGCCTCAGGCCCAACCCTGAGGAATTCATGCTGTGATATGCTGGGACTGGGGTGACTGACCTCCAATAACTACCACTATGTTTCTTTGTGATAGCTTTGTATCGAGCAAGTGGAGTATTTTCCCCTGATTCCCATTGACAACAGTTTTGCTGGGCTCCTTGATGCCACACTCAGTCAAATGCTATCATGGTTACTACTACCAAGACTAACTTTTAATTCCAGATTTATCTGTTGAATTTAAATTCCACCAGCTCCCACAGTGGGATTTGAACCCATGTCCAGTGATATTGCCACAATGCCACTAGTGAATATACTACATCGTATTCGCTGTAGATGGTTGGTTTTCATGACCAGTCCCAGTGGACATTTAATCTTCTGGGAGAGATGGAAAACCGGGACAGTATGGGGGAACAAAACTCAAATTCAAAATCTGTCCAGGTTTGTTAGCTCAACACACATCTCCCTATTCTGTTAAACTGGAGTAATGTATCAACATGCGCATAATCCAGCCAATTTTCCATTCTATCAACCACTATTAGGCCACCTACAAGTCCACACTGCTCATGAGCAAATAGGTCCTGCTCTTAAGCCTGTATGAATAATTAGGTTCTTTAAACCAGGAATCATTCTCCTAGTTCATCATTTTTTCCAAGGATTGCACATTATGTGAAAGGAACAAATCTGGGCTCAGTACTTAAGGTTAAGGTACGGGCTATGCAAGGACCTGTGTAATGATAGAACATTGCCCTCGATTTTGCTGGACTCCTATTAATACAACCTAATACCCTGTTAGCTTTAGCAACATCTTCTCTGTATTGGTCGTGAACCTTCTGATATCTTTGTACAGTAATTCCTGGATCCATTTTTGTTACATTGGAGCTGTTAACTTAATCTTTTTATTTTAATATTTTCAATATTTAGATGGAAAACAAGAAATGCTGAAGTTGGGTGTGGACCTACAGCTTGATTGGATGACGTTGGAAGATTTTCAGAAACATTTGGATGGAAACGATGACTTGATTTCTGCACCAAAAATAATATCTAATAGTGAGTGTCAATAAAATTAGTTATATATTTTTAAATAAGTAGAGCCTTAGAGGACACTTGCAAAATCATTCTACTAAATTAATTTAATTAAGCTATACTTTACATAACAATCAGTAGTGAACTAGTAATTACAAATTCCATTTGAATTACAGGTTACATGATCTGAAATTAATTTTGAGGATTTGGTAATGCTTAAATTAATTATAGTCTGGATACGTGACAACAGGAAAATGGAGAAATAATGAAAATGCACTTATTTTCAAATGTTTGTCTTGCTGTGGTGTCTTGTAAAGAATTACATTATTCTTCGAGTAGTTGTACAAAAGCTATTTTTCTGCTCTGGTTAAAATTATTGGAGTTTCGCCAGAGGTTGGCATCTTATTTTGGTAATAGGAGCTAGAAATGCTTAAAATAGTATATTTTCAAATGATTGTGGATTCTTGAACTTGTCATTAACTCTTGACCGTATGGATTTATGTAATCAATTCTAGGTAGGTGATTGCTATCATAGAAGTCCTCCGTTACAATTTATTCAAAAACCAATGCAAATATAGTGTGACTAATATTTATTTGTATAGACAAGCCTCTAGTTGAGATCAAAACTCGGATACTGTTTTTGTAGATGTATAAGTAAAAGAAGATTCAAATAGTTCAAAAGTTTCCTTGAACCATAAACTTCAAATAATGGTAGAATTGTGCGCTGTTGCTGAAGCAGGCCCATGCCACTTCAGACTGAAGCACGTTTTCAGCTTACTAAGGGAATTGATATGTTCTGCTTTAAATCAGATAGTGAGTGTAAGCCAAATTTTTTGATCATTTTAATTCAAATATACTTTATATAAAAATGATTTTTTAGTTTGTGGATATCACTAATGAGACCAGCATTTGTTACCCATCCGTAATTGCCCCTGAGAAGGTGATAGTGAGCTTTCTTTTTGAGCCACTAGTCTATCTGGTTCAGAAGCCCCTACATTGATGTTAGGAAGGGAGTTACAGGATTTTGATCCAACGGTGAAGGAATGGCGATTTATACCTCTCCCGAGTCTAAATAATGTGTGACTTGGAAGGGAACTTGGAGTTGAGTGTTCCTTTTCAACTACTGCCCTTGGCCTTCGAGGTGGTAGTGAACACTGGATTGGAGAATGCTTTTGAAGGATGCTTGGCAAGTTGCTACAGTGCATCTTGTATATGGTACATACTGCTGCTGCTCTGCTTCAGTGGTGGAGGGAATTTATGTTTAAGGGAGTTCTGATCACCAGTTGATTGTGTCGAACTTGTTGGAGCCACACATTCAGGCAAATGGAGAGTATTCCTTGACACCTCTGCCTTGTAAATGGTGGATAGGCATGGGGGGAAATGGGAGGTAAGTTATTTGCTGCAGAAGTCTCTGCCATTGACCTCTTGTAGCAGCTGTATTTGCATGGCTGTTCCAGTTCAATTTCTTAATCCCCAAGATGTTGATAGTGGGGGATTCAGTGATGGTAATGCCATTGAATGTTACGGGCAGATAGTTAGCTTCTTGTTGGAGATGGTCATTGCCTGGCACTTGAATAGTGCAAATGTTATTTGCCACTTGTAGCCCAAGCTGAATGTTGATCCAGGTCTTGCTGCATATGGACACAGACTTCTTCGGTGTCCAAGGAGTTGTGATTGCAATCATCAACAAACGCCCCTTGACATTCAATGATATTGCCATCGCTGAGTCCCCCACTATCAACATTTTGGGGTTACCATTGATTAGAAACTGAACTGGACTAGCCATATTAATACTGTTGGTACCAGGGCAGCACGGAGGTGCTGTGGTTAGCACTTCTGCCTCAAAAGCCTGCCCATTATCTACAAGGCACAATAAGGAGCATAATGGAAAACCCTCCACTTGCCTGGATGAGTGCAGCTCCAACAACACGGAAAGCTTGACACCATCCACGACAAAGCAACCCGCTTGATTTCTACCCCCTTCGACAAACATTCAAACCCTCCACCACCGATGAATCGTGGCAGCCGTGTGTACCATCTACAAGATGCACTAAAGTAACTCTAGGTTCCTTAGACAGAACATTCCAAATCCACGACCACTACCATCTAGAAGGACAAGAGCAGCAGATACCTGGGAACCGTACCACCTAGAGGCTCCTCTCAACGTCACTCGCAACCCTGACTTGGAAATGTATCGCTGTTCCTTCACTGTCGCAGGGGCAACATCCTGCAACACACTCCCTAACAGCATAGGTGTACCTACACCTCAAGGACTACGGTGGTTCAAGAAGGCAACTCACCCACACCTTCTTAAGGGCAACTAGGAATTGTCAATAAATGCTGGCCAAAATCGCGTAAAATGAATTTTTAAAAAAACACCCCGGCTTCTGACTGTCTGATGAAGGGAAGTTCATTGATGAAGCAGCTGAAAATGGTTGGCCTAGTACACTACCCTGAGGAATGTCTGCAACTATGTCCTGAGACTGAGATGATTGATCTCCAACAATCCTCTTTCTTTGTGCTAAGTATGATTCCAACCAGTTGAGAGTTTTCTCCTGATTCCCATTGGCTTCAAAAGGGCCCATTGTTGCCACATTTGGACAATTGCTGCCTTGATGCACTCTGTCAAGAGCTGTCACTCTCGCATTACCTCTTTGAGTTCAGCCGTTTTATCCACGTTTGGGCCAAAGCAGTAACAAATATCCCTGGTGGAACCCAAGCTGAGCATCGTGAGCAGGTCATTTGTGATCAAGTGGTGTTTGATGACACTGTCATCAACACTTTCCAGCATTTTGGTGAATTGAGGGTAGACTGATGGGGTGGTGATTGGCTGGTTTGGATCTGTCTTGCTTTTTGTGGACAGACTCCTCCACAATACCCCATTCTCTGCTGCCTATCGCACAACCAATTTCCTAACCATGTCAATAATTTGTCCTCAACTCTCGGTAATGGATTAAAAATATTTCTACTTGGTTTTATAAATCTGTTCATGTTGTAGGTATGTTGCGTGATGCAGTAAAAAGTGGGAACTATTTGACTGTAAAACTGGCTCTAAATTCAGACCAAGAATACAACCTGGATCAAGAGGTACGTAAATATGAGGCAGTGTTTTCAGTAATTCTCTGGTGCATATGCATCCTTTTCTACTACTGTCTCTTGACCTATCTGTAGCCTTTGACAAAGTTGACCACACCATCCTCCTCCAACACTCCTGCAGTGTCCAGCTGAGTACCACTGCTCTTGCCTGACTCGATTCTTGCCTATCCACCTGTAGCCATAATATCTCCTACAATGATTTATTTTCCCACCAAACACCTCTGGTGTCTCTCAGAATTATCCTTGGCCCCCTCTTTCTCACTTGTATACTGTTATTTGGTGATGCCACTCAAAAGACATCAGGCTCCACACATGTATGCCCATAATACCCAGTTCTTCCTCATTGCTGACTCTCTTAACCTCTGTTTTATCAAACTGCCTACTTCCGCCTTCACAAAGTTACCTGTGTGTGTCCCTGCCTCTATCTATGTTTTGCTGACATTATCATAAATACTTTGTTAATCGTCATTTGGCAATATAGAATTTGAGTATTGCTGAAAAAAAGGCATTTGTCAAAGCCTTTCAGCTTTAACTCAACAGGGCAATTGCACGAATACCAGGTTTCGGGGGAAGAAACAACTTTATGGGAAAAGGGTGCTGATTTGTTGCCAAGTGGACTCTGGTAGAGCGTTGCCAATGAGAATGCACTACTAGATGCTGACTGACAGTTAAGTGCCAACAGTTGGGCAACATTTGTCAAATAATCCTCTGCTAAAAATGACACAACAGTTTAAGTATATCACTTGGGTTCACAGTGTAATGTATTTGCATGCACCGGAATGCATTGGGCCCTGTACATGTACACTGCCTGTTTCAACTAAGCAGAGTAAGTGATGGCCATTTTCTGGGTCATTCCGCAGGACGGTACTTTGACCAATCCAAGTCAAGCTGTCTGGTTTAAATTTCAAACATTGCTTTGCGGTTAACTATCTATCACATCAACTGGCATATTCTCCGTGGCACTGCCCCTGCCAATCCGAATCCACGAACCCATCTACACCCTCTTTGCATGCAGTATAAAGTTGTTGTTTCCCCTGACATTGGTTTTCTTGTGACTGTAAGCCAAAAAGCTTTGACAAATTAATTTTTTTCCAGCAAAATCTTTGTTATTGTCAGGTTCATCAATTTCAAATTTTCTCCTATCTTTCATTCTGTATAACCTCATCCAGAGCTCTGACTTCATCCTTACTTTCACCAGGTCCTTTTTACCCATTATCCCTGTGCTTACTTCTTTGGGTATCAGATCGGCAACACCTCAGTTAAAAAAATTCTTATCCTCGTGTTCATATATCTCTTCTCTCCTCCCTCCCCCAACCACTCCGTGGAGTTGCCGTTCCCTATCCCTGTAATAGTCCTATAATCCTTGTAACTCTTGCATTTCTCCAATCTGGCCTCTTGTGTATTCTTTACCCTGCCATTGGCGGGGTTAAATCATCCACATGGGCCATAAACTCTTTCCACCCCTCTGCTCCATGAAGAGCCTAAATCTTTGGATAAGTTTCTGTCTGAATGTCGTCTTTGGCTTAAAATCAATTTTCAGCTGATATGTCCCCGTAAAGAGCTTTTTAACTTTCATCTTCCATCTTTCGGAAGACTGATATTGTACACCTTCAAGTGGGTGTAGTCAGTTTTTCTGTATTCATCATTGCCGGCGAAATAATGCACTGTTTCATGTGATTCAGACTTGGTCCCAGTTTGTTTTGAGGAAGTTATCAACTCGTGTACAAGTTCTCCAACTGTGAAACTGCCACTATCTTCTGAGATCCTTAAAAGAACCTACTTATTTCCGTGTTCACTAATCCCTTATGCATGATTGGTGCCTTGATGCTTATTTATTAAGTAAAGTAAGCAGAAGGAGAAGAAAAATAGCAACGTCCCTAGGTCATGGATGTTAAAGATCCTATGGCAGCAGTTCAAAGAAGAGCGGGGAGTTATTCTTCCTGCAACATCCTAATAAATAATTTTTTGTCTTTAATGAATTGCTTCATTAATTGCTGTTCACAAGCTTTCGTAACATTAGTGATGGCCATTGTCCGCTTTATCCAAGTAGTTGAAGAAAAGAGGAGCTAATTTGTGAAATCTGGTAAAATTTGAAGAAAATGGGCCTGTAGACAATTCTATTTTTTTTCCACATGTCTGCTTCAGAGGGATGAGGGGGTGAGGTGATGGTGAATGTTTGTTCAGTTAACTAATCTGCATTAAAAATTCATATTTAGGATGCTGTCTCTGTTGCAGGATCCTAGTGGAATGAATCTGGTCATGTTTGCAGCTGCTGGAGGGCAAGATGACATTCTTAGGTTGCTCATCAAAAAGGGTGCAAAGATCAGTTCCAGACAGAAGAATGGCACCACTGCATTGATGCATGCCGCTGAGAAGGTTTTGCTTTCTAGCCCAATGTATTGATTATTTATACTGTTAGAATCACCTCTACCTGTGTTTTTCTTGCTATGTATTAACAAAACTAAATGATTAAAAAAAGCTACCTTTCTCTCCGTTCAAGGATAACGAAGGAAATAGTTCCACATTTTGGCCATGGTGATATTGGTTGATGTGCTAAATGTCAGGCTTGTAACCTGGACCCTCCTTGCTTGTATAGCTTTATACTTTAGCCTGAGCTTTTATCCCTGGTTTTATCCCCGGACCAAATTATTAATTAAAACTTTTTTTAAGAGTACCCAATTTCTTTTTTTCCAATTAAGAGTCAATTTAGCATGGCCAATCCACCTACCCTGCACACCTTTGGGTTGTGGGAGTGAGACCCATGCAGGCACGGGAAAAATGTGCAAATTCCACACGGACAGTGACTCGGGGCCGGGATTGAACCCAGGTCCTCTGTGCCGTGAGGCAGCAGTGCTAACCACTGCCACCATGCTGCCAACGCTCGGCTAAAACGGATAAATGTTGTGCTGATTAGCACCTTGAGTAATACTGTGTTCGGACTAGGATGTCTGGTCATAAATAAAGTTCCTGCTAGTCAGATATTGTGTGGAATATAATAGTTTGAGCTACAAGGACCAGAAGGAAATTTAAGTGAGAGCTTGAAAGTAATCATAATCTTAAATACCCCTGACTTTCTGCTAGTGTATCGTTACAACTTCATTGGAAGTGTGACAGAAAACTGATTTACATGCCATAAAGACCAGAAGACTCTTAATAGCCCCATTACTCTAAAATAAATGAAACCTGCCCTGATCATAATGACTAAATAGTTCTTATAAGTGGATACTTCAAAGAAATACTCTGTGGCCACTTATGTCATTAAATGTAACCTCATATGTGCGTTTAATAACTGTATCTTAACATCATTTATTTTCTCCCTTTCCATAGAATTATCTTACAACAGTGGCAATTCTACTGGAGGCAGGTTCCCAAGTCAATATTCAACAGATCAGTGGGGAAACTGCATTAATGAAGGTATGCCATTTGTTCTGGTGATATCATCGTAATTAATAGGACACCGTAAGATTTTGTTGAGAAATATTTGTATTCAACATTTTAACACTGTTAGAAATGAAGCAACCCCCCCCCCCCCCCCCCCCCCCTCAAACCAATTGCAAACCAGGTCTCCAAAGTGCAGAACGAACAACCCATTTCTCGTGGAAACCCTCATCTACCCCGCGGAGCTAATTTTACTTTTTCCAAGGCCAAAATCTCCATATCCCCCAGCCATGCCGAGGCACCGGTGGAGAAACTGACCTCCACCCCAACAGGACCCGTCTACGAGCAATCAATGAAATAAAGGCCAAGACATCTGTTCCTGCTCCCATCTGCACGTCCGGCAGTTCTACACCCTGAATATGGCCTCCAGGGGACCTGGCTCCAGAACCGCATGCAAAACCTTTCCGGACATGGTGCTGAACACTGACCCCCAATATCTCCAACTTCGGCAGGACCAGAACTTATGGTCCTAGAAGCCCCATTTCATCCCTCAACGAAGAGCCTGGGTCTGTGATGTACAGCAGTAAATCATCTGCATACAGGGACAACCTATGCTCCAAATCTCTCTTCTTTCTTTTCCGCCCCCATAAGCCCGAGCCCCTCCGCTCAATCAGCAACGCAAGCAAGAGGGGCATGGGGCCTCGAACCCTGGAATAGTGGGAAGTACTCCGACTGTATCTCATTCATCCGCACACAGGCTGTCGGATCTTTGTATAGCAATTTTTTTTACCCAATCCATAAACTTGGGCCTAATCGCAAACTTCTCCACTGTATCAAATGCTTTCTCCACATCCAACGCTACCACCACCACCACTAATTCCCTTGACGACCCCCCTCCCTCCCCCAATTCACACCTCCCAGGCCCATTAAACCTGCCCATATAGGTTCCAACAGCTGTGGCCCCCTCCCCCACCTCATTACCGTTAACTAACCAACATAGTGTTTGCTAGCGTGATAGCCTCTGCCAGTGACCCTCACCCACACCCAAAAACAAAACCACATCAATCCCAAACTCCAGAGCATCCAAAACGAACCCCCCCCCCCCCACCCCCCCCCCCCCCCACACACACACACACACACACACACACACACACACACACACAAACAGGTTATCCATGATACCCGTACGAGAATAAACAGCCAAAAGTCCAAATTCAGTCTGATCCTAGGCCTTCTGCCTTCATAAACATCGTCGCCATCGCAAGGTAATAATCTCTGCAATTGTACGTGACCCTCTGCTTCAGGTGGACCACACCAAACTGCATGTTGCGCTTGTAGAACGCTGCCGTAACCCATCTGGAGGCCGTTGGCCTCCTTGCCAACTCCGTCATCAAGTCTTGGTTTTTACGTATACCCTTTCCTTCCCACTCCATCTTGCACCTCTGCTTCGCCCATCTCAGCCCGTTCAAACTCACCAACCATCACTTCCGTCATCTTTTCTGCTGAAATTGGCACGGCTCCACCTGATAGGGGCTCTCCCACCATCTTCCTGTTGTACCCCTCGTCGGTGGGGGTCATTCGCTCACTGCCTTCTTTGCAGATTTTCCAAGTGCCCTAAGCCACCCCACAACTCTTCACAAACAAACTGGGTTTAAAAAGGCCTTAAAGGACGGCTCTGGCCGGAGCCACAAAACATGTGACCTCCACCTACATGCCAGAACTGGATGTTCTGGGCACTTTAAGCTTATATCCATGTTTGAAGCTGTAAGTTACAGAAGAAAGAGTTCCAAAAAACTCTGTTCCGGATAATAGTATCGTCCCAGGGTGCTTGAGGTGAATGGCTGTTGATAATTTGCAGGGTTTCCAAACTGGATGATTTGCTTCAGAAAGAAAAGCATAACTTTATTATTCTGCTTGTTCCTCAATGCAACTTTTGAGGTGTACTGAACAAATATTGAGTACTTCC
Organism: Scyliorhinus canicula; assembly: GCF_902713615.1. NCBI lineage: Eukaryota > Metazoa > Chordata > Chondrichthyes > Carcharhiniformes > Scyliorhinidae > Scyliorhinus > Scyliorhinus canicula. The sequence goes on along the minus strand of NC_052159.1, from coordinate 57,041,636 downwards.
CTGGAGAAAAAGTAGAGAGCGAGTGTCGAGAATTTCCTTGGTATTGGTCTAGTAATGGAGGAACTTTGGAATAGATCAGGAAAATGTTTATTGCATTGAAGGATCTAAATCTGCAGTGGGGGTAGGAGAGTGTCAGGGAAGGGTAAAATGTGGCAACAGATGATGAAGCAGCTGTACGTTTTAATTCCACTGCCGTTTTGTGCTCAGTTTACAGAGAAGATGCTTCACAAATGAGAAAGCTGTATGACAACAGTGGTTGAAAAGAGATTTTCAGGAGGCTTTTATAGGTGTGAAGAGAGTTGTTATAAACTGAGTGGTTTAATAAAAGATTCAGAATAGGGTTAAGGCAACTCAAGATTGTTATCAATCTTCGAATGGAGATGTAATTGGTGGGCTGAAGAACGCAGACTGGGCATGGAGCTGGAGAAGGATAGACATGGGAAGGGTGGAGGGATTTCATAGAATTTACAGTGCAGAAGGAGGCTTTTCGGCCCATCGAGTCTGCACCGGCTCTTGGAAAGAGCACCCTATCCAAGCTCACACCTCCACCCTGTCACCATAATCCCGTAACCCCATCCAACCCTAAAGGCAATTTTGGACACTAAGGGCAATTTAGCATGGCCAATCCACCAAACCTGCACATCTTTGGACTGTGGGAGGAAACCAGAGCACCAGGAGGAAACCCACGCGCACACGGGAGAACGTGCAGACTCCGCACAGTGACCCAAGCCGGGAATTGAACCTGGGGCCCTGGAGCGGCGAAGCAATTGTGCTAACCACTATGCTACCGTGCTGCCCATTTGTAAGTGGAATTACGAATTAAATTTGGCTTATTCGGCAACAGGTGTTTTTAATAGAAGAGGGAGGAATAGTTCCCATTGGTGGAAGGGTTGAGAACCAGGAAACACAATGTCAGAGGCAGCAGGAGGAAAAACCTTTTTATGCAAGTTAGGATCTGGAATACCTTGCCTGAGTGTGGCACAAGCAGATTCAATCATGGCTTTCGAAAAGGAATTACCTGCAGGGAAATAATTTGGAGAAAGATGGGGAAACAGCAGGGGAGTGAGAGTAGCTGAGTAGCTCGTACACCTTGCTGGTGCAGAATAGCAGCCTCCTGTACTTTTTACCTTCTATGATTTTCTAGGTAGTAAAATCGAGGGTGACGGTGTACAGCTTTGGCACTGTCTGTATGCTTGGACACTGACTGTCACTGCAAGTAACATTGATTGTCAAGGACGACATGAATACAAGAAAAGGAAGGTGATCAAGTAGGGATGTATGGAAAAGCTTAAGATATGCTAGTTTGCAACAGCAAGGCACATTTGATAACAATCATGTCCTCTGGCTTTCTGCTGCTGTACCACGATAACTTCACTGAAAGTGACAGAAACCTCTTTGCATGTCATAAACCCCATTGCTCTAAAATAAGATTACATTTTTTTGGGTCATAAATGATTAAATAGCTATTGTAAATGTCATCAGCCTTTAACATTTGTGTTTTGCTCTTGTAGGCTTGTAAGAGAGGAAATGCTGATATTGTAAGACTTCTGCTAGAATATGGTGCAGACTGTGGCATCCTTTCGAAACACCAGAACAATGCTCTATACTATGCTAAACAGAGCAATAACGTACTAATCTTTGATCTGCTAAAGAATCATGTGGAAACGTAAGTGCATCATCGCTAGGAATATTGCATTCATTTGTCAGGTGGCTAAAACTGACTTGATTTCTACCATCTCAAATGTCTGATTTCTATCTTAGTCTATCCATATTAGTATTGGTATTAAACTGAATGGTTTTTCATTATATCTGAATGTTTGTATTTTCAAGAGCCCTGGTTAAGTATTTAATAGAATCACTCACTGGAGCATTAATTATTTAATGCGTAGCCAACCATCTAGGATAGACAGGTTAATCTTTGGTCAGTGGGGCGGGCTTGTGCCTTTGGCTTAGGGCAGGCTCCTGCACATGATCTAGAGACCAGTGCCGGAATTGAGTTTGGACCAGGCCAGCGCTCATCTAGGTATACAAATATAGTCTTCACCACTTGTACCATCTCATTTATCCCAGACACCACTTAATTTGGCAAATTATGCATCATTTACAAAGGTGTTGCTTGAAACTGTGGGCTGGTATTTCCAGCTGATCAAATGCAACTACCCATAGCCATATCTGACACAACCTGTTGAAAATACAGCAGGTACTATAAATGTAGCAGGCAGTGAAACTAACCAGGGGCGGGATTCTGCCATGGAGAAGACCATGGTGAAGGCGGAAGAAAAACAGTGCCCCCACGGCACAGGCCCGAAGCCGGAGTGGTCCACACCACTCTGACACGCCGGGACCCCCCGCCCTGCCGGGTAGGGGAGAATCCCAGCCCAGATTACTGTGCTTTGCAGCCTCAATCAGCTCTATATAGATATATTTGCTTCTCCTCCTTTCCCCAGTACTATAGCTGGGAAATTTATAATCTGGATTCTTATTACAATTGCTTTGATACCAACTGCAGTCTTGTGCTTAGTTTCCCTTCAGTTATTTTTCTTGCCTCATTCCCTCTTATGGGTAATTTCCTGTCAGTATGGCTCGGATCGACAATTAAGGATCACAGGAATAAATCTACACCATGCTATTAAGAGGTGAATATATAGTGTGTTATTTGATTTGTATTTTTTTTTACGATGGAGCATGTTTGAAAAAGATTGAGGGATGCAGGATTTGTTTTGGCAAATTTTGACGTTATTTGGATTTAAGAATTTACAGGATGTACAATTTAATATTCTGACTAGTATATCCAGAGTAACAGATGAAACAATCAGGGATTACTTTGAAGCACGTCTGTCATTATTGGAGCCTGTGTTTCCTGTAGCTTGTCACCGACTTTGTGAAGGACCAGACTTTGCTTTGGACTTCAACTATAAACCTCAGCACAGTTCAGTTGAAGGTAAGCGAATATACTGCAATGTTAACATAAATCTCCTTGTACTGGCTAGGGTCGGCTTCATTGGCCTATTCTAAAAGTATTAGGGGGCATTGTTGTGCGACCCGAGTAAAATATCACTTTTTGATTCTGACTTTTAGTTTTCTTTGACTTTAAGCATGGTTTCTATAATGAAATGGCTGTTTTCAATTTTTGCGGGGGGGGGGGGGTGGTGTGTGTAAGCTGAATTAAAATACAAAATGGTGAGAATGCAGAACTAGAATTTTTGGTTTGATCCTTCAGAACGGGGATAGTCCGGCATAGAGCTCTTTAATACAACTGATCTAAAAAGAGTGGAAGGGAAAATCTCTTTCTCTTTCTTGGGATTTGTGCATCACTAATTGCCCTTGAGAAGGTAGTGTTGAGCTGCTGACCGCCATGTGGTGTAGAAAGGCAGCTCTAGAATTTTGACACAACAACAAGTGATGGAATGGCAATAGAGTTCAAAGTTAGGATAGATGACTTCAAGGCCAACTTGCAGGTGGTGATGTTCCCATTGCATTTGCTGCCTTTTTTTCATTTGGGTGGTACAGGTTTTGGGTTTGGAAAGCAAATGGTGCAGATCATTTGTGTTCCCATCAAAGACAAAGATGCTGCTTAAAACTTGTCATTAAATGTGACTTTTAGACAGTTAGCGTACTGGTTTGCTGTCCTGTCAATGGTTGCAATGAAAAAATATTTGTGAAGTTTTACAAATGGAAATTTTGAAAAGTCTCAAATACCGACTGTTGCAAGCTCTTCTAGCACCATCGGCACCATCGTGCTATTTTGCTTTGAGCCCCAGAACTTCTGTTCCTTGGATGGTTCATACATGGGAGAAACCCCAGAGTATGGATGGGGGAAAGAGCCCACAAGGACTGCTTGGCAATTACCCAAGAAGTTCAGACTTCCAATGGGCAGTGATCTTGCACTGGGATCAACCCACAACTCCCATTTAAATCCGAGGCTTTGGATGGTTTCCGACTCTCTCAGTAGAATAGTAACCCAGTGTAATAACTCTCTCGAGACCTACATGGAGGGACCGAGTACCCTCCTCTAAATCTTGTGGAATATGAGCTCCCACAATGGAGGGCAGGGCCCATCCGCAGGCTGATTGATTACGGGCATAAAAGCCGGCCCAGATAGGAGCATCGGCAGAGAAGTCCTGGCTGAGACCTGGAATGTGACCTGCAAATAGTTTGATTTAACAAATCATGAAATGAAAATGAAAATCGCTTATTGTCACGAGTAGGCTTCAATGAAGTTACTGTGAAAAGCCCCTAGTCGCCACATTCCGGCGCCTGTCTGGGGAGGCTGGTACGGAAATCGAACCGTGCTGCTGGCCTGCTTGGTCTGCTTTAAAAGCCAGCGATTTAGCTCAGTGAGCTAAATCAGCCCCATATAACTTATCTGTGACCACAAAATTGGCGACGATGGTAATGTGGAGCTACAGTCAGTGCTGCTAACCATTTGAAGCACAGCCACCTCCTCTTCATACCGGAATAAGGTTTGCACCATTTCAAAAATGCTGCTCTATGGAAGACTGTGTTCAACGCAAGCATGGAGGATTGGACGCAAAATACAGAGCATATGCGCTATTTCTTGAAGGCTAACACTAGAGTCAGTGACTGAGTGTCAGGCGGCGATCCTTCTGACCGCTGTGGGGGCCCCACTTTTTAGAGTTATAAAAAGCCTGATGTACCCCGTAGCTCCGGACTTTCGAAGAGCTGGTGACATTGGTGGTGAACCACTATGGACCCAAGCCATCGATCATAGTTCAGTGGTACCATGTCAGTACGACTGAGAGGACCCACAGGCATCTACTTGATGCGCTTACGGAAATTAACGGAATTCTGAAACCAGGGTCCATCCCTTCCCGAGATGCTGTGGGATCGACTGGTATGTGAATAACTTGGCGACTCAGTGGAAGTTGCTGGCCGAACTGTTGTTGGACCTTTTTTTAAAAAAAAAAAGCATCTGTGGAGATCTCCCTTTCATGGCAAAGTGCAGAGAAGGGAGTCTGGGAACTCTAGGGGACATCGAGGATCGAAGTGAAGAGCGTGGGATGCACGCCTTCCGGCTTACGACACCCCGAGGGAAACCATTTTGGGCTGAGTGCTGCCGAGGCTAGGCCCGTGGGTCCAGGACTGCGGAAGCCAGACAGGACTCCTCCGAATTGGTAGAGGGTGACCCAGGCATTGTGGCACTTGTGGGTGGAGCTGCCGCAAGAAAAGAAAACCCCAGGACAGCCAGCTGACACGCTACCCCATCTGAGGCTGACATTAGGCCAGAGCCCGGACTTCCAAAGTGGACTAACCTGAGGATGAAAACTGCATGGAATTGAAGTGCATCGTGGTGCGAAGAATTGCTCCTATTCGGATCACCGTTCAGGTGAATGGGCACCCCCCCTGGAAATGGAGTTGGACATGGATACTCCAGTTTCAATGATCAGAAAATGGACGTTTGAGAAAATTACGACAGAGTGCAACAGTCAAGTCTGCGGGACACAAGCAAGACTTGCGACCTATGCAGGAGAGTCCCTCACCCTAGGGACAACGGTGACCCCAATGATGACCCCGGTAACCTGCGGGCAGCAATCCATTCGGTTGCCATTGATTAGAATTAGTGCCCCGGACCAAGCCTACTGGGTCGCGAATGGCTGCAATGCTTCCGCCTGGACTAGCAATGGATCTTTTGGATGGCCACTGGAGGACTATACAAAGTGTTGGGAAAGTACCCTGAGGTTTTTTAAGTACGCTTGTGAAAGATCAAGGGAGCCATGGCCAAAATACAAGTGGACCCTGAAGCACAGCCATAGTACCTCCTCTCCCACCCTGTCCCATTTTATTATTAGTGGCTTACAAATGTGTTTGAGCGCAGGCTCCTGCTCTCAATGTCTCCTCTTCTCTCTCTTCTCTCTCTTCTCTCTCTTTCTTCTCTCTCTTCTCTCTCTTCTCTCTCTTCTCTCTCTTCTCTCTCTTCTCTCTCTTCTCTCTCTCTCTCTCTCCTCTTCTCTCTCTCTCTCTCTTCTCTCCTCGCTCTCGCTCTCGCTCTCGCTCTCGCTCTCGCTCTCGCTCTCGCTCTCGCTCTCGCTCTCGCTCCTCCGTCTCCCTTCTCCGTCTCCGTCTCCTCCTGTACACTGTGGTAGTGTACAGAGATCCGGACCAAAAGTTGCCTGATGACTTGCGGACTTTTGTGATCAAGATGTTGTCGAGGACTGCATTCTCCTGTTGGGGACCTCTGCTTTTTGGCCCCACACCAAGGCCGAGACCCCTTCGGGTGTCTCAAAAATGAAAATGTTGGACAGGCCTAGATCTTCGGGGAGGAAGATTTACGTCACAATATTGGGCTTTTAAACCCTGGTTAGACCACACCTGAAGTACTGTGAGGAATTTTAGACACTCGGGGAGGATACATTGGCCCCGGAGGGAATGAAGCATGAATTTACCAGGATCATACATGGGCTACCAAGGATTAAATTAAGTGGAGAGGTTGCATTAACTTTGAGTTGTATTTACTGGAATGTAGAAGGTTAAAAGGCGATTTGATTGAAGCTTTTAAGGTATAAAGGGAAAACCACAAACTGGGGCAGCAGGGTAGCATGGTGGTTAGCATAAATGCTTCACAGCTCCAGGGTCCCAGGTTCGATTCCCGGCTGGGTCACTGTCTGTGTGGAGTCTGCACGTCCTCCCCCTGTGTGCGTGGGCTTCCTCCGGGTGCTCCGGTTTCCTCCCACAGTCCAGGGTTATGGGTATAGGGTGGATACGTGGGTTTGAGTAGGGTGATCATGGCTCGGCACAACATTGAGGGCCGAAGGGCCTGTTCTGTGCTGTACTGTTCTATGTTCTATGGTCAATAAAGAGAAATGATTTCAGCTGGTAAGAGCATCTGGGACTAGACTTAAAAACCTTTTCCGGTATGGGATGAGGAAAAGCTTCTGCCACCTTTTTTGTCGAAATTTGGTACTTTGTTCCACAAAAGGCAGTTGATGCTCAATTTAATTGTTGATTTTAAACCCGAGATTGATATTCTTGTTAGCCAAAGATATGAAAAAAAGTTGAACAAAGGCAGGTAATTGCACTTGGGTTGTAGATCAGCCACAATGGAACAAAGGTAGATATTTACACTTGGATTGAGATCAGCCATTATCATTGAATGCTGGAACATGCTCAAGCACCAAAAATGGTCTATTATTGCTCCTACATTAATGTTAGAACTGCTTTTGCTAATTTCTTTGTCAGATAGAGTCATAGATGCCTCCACCACTGCCTCTGGCAGCCCATTCCAGATGCTCACCACCCTCTGTGTGAAGAAATTTCCCCTCTGGTCTTTTTGTATCTCTCCCCCTCTCACCGTAAACCTATGCCCTCTAAGTTGACGATCTAACTTATATGCTCCTCATTATTTTATAGACCTCTATAAGATCACCCCTAAGCCTCCCATGTTCGAGGGAAAATAGTCCCAGCTTATCCAGCCTCTCCTTATAACTCAAACTATCAAGTCCTGGTAGCATCCTCGTAAATCTCTTCTGCACTCTTTTTCCAGTTTAACAATATCCTTCCTATAATAGGGTGACCAGAACTGAACACAGTATTCCATGTGTGGTCTTACCAATGCCGTTTACAACTTCAATGAGACGTCCCAACTCCTGTATTCAATATTGTGGTCAATAAAACCGAGCATAGGGCAGCACGGTGGCCTAGTGGTTAGCACAACCGCCTCACGGCGCTGAGGTCCCAGGTTCGATCCCGGCTCTGGGTCACTGTCCGTGTGGAGTTTGCACATTCTCCCCGTGTCTGCGTGGGTTTCGTCCCCACAACCCAAAAATATGCAGGTTAGGTGGATTGGCCACGCTAAATTGCCCCTTAATTGGAAAACATAATTGGGTAATCTAAATTTATAAAAAAAATAAAAAATAAAACCGAGCATGCTGAATGGCTTCTTCACCACCCTGTCCACTTGTGACTCCACCTTCGAGGAGCAATGAAGCTGTACTCCTAGATCTCCTCCTGTAACCCTCCCCAACTCCCTACCGCTCCAGTTTGAAAAATAACTCTCCACCCTTTGGCTTCGGTCGCCAAGCCAATTCTGTGTCCATGAGATTTAACCTTTTGCAACAACCTACCATGTGGTACATAGAACATTAGAAAAATACAGCGCAGAACAGGCCCTTCGGCCCACGATGTTGTGCCGAACTTTTATTCTCGATTAAGAACAAATTAATCTACACCCCATAATTCTATCGTAATCCATGTACCTATCCAGTAGCCGCTTGAAGGTCCCTAATGTTTCCGACTCAACTACAACGTCGACCGCACTACCCTCATCTACCTTCTTGGTTACCCCCTCAAAAAACAATCAAATTTGTGCGACATGACGTCCCCTTACAAAGCCATGCTGAAATACCCTAATTAGCATTTGCCTGTCTAAATGCCCGTAGATCCTGTCCCTCAGAAATCCTTGTAACAACTTGCCCACTACACAAATAAGGTTCACCTTCTGTAGTTCCCAGGCTTTTCCCGGTAGCCCTTCTTAAACAAGGGCACAACATTTGCTACCCACCAATCTTCAGGCACCTCTCCTGTGGCTGTTGATGATTCAAATATCTCAGCTAGGGAATCGGCAATTTCCTCTCTAGCCTCCCACAAGTCCTGGGATACATTTCATCAGTCCTGGGATTTATCTATCTTGATCCATACCACCTCCTCTGTAATATGTACACTCCTCAAGACAACACTTCTGATTTCCCTAACATTCGTGCCTTTCTCAATAGTAAATATTGACGAGAAATATTCATTTGGAACCTCTCCCAACCATTGTGGATCTGCACATAGATGACCTTGTTTATCCTTAAGAGGCCCTACCTTCTCCCTAGTCACCCTTTTACCCTTTATGTATCTGTAAAATCTCTTTGGATTTTCCTTTGCCTTATCTGACAAGACAATCTCATGTCCCCTTTCTGACCTCCTGATTTCTCTCTTAACTCTACTCTGACAAGCCCTATACTCTTCAAGGATCCACTTGATCCCAGCTGCCTCTGCATATCATATGCCTCCTTTCGTATGACCATGGCCTCAATAGCCTGTCATCCAGGGTTCCCTACTTCTAGCAGCCTTGCCCTTCACTCTAAGAGGAATGTGCTCACCCTGAGCCCTTTGGAAAAACTCCCTCTTGCCAGTTGTCTCCATGCCTGTAAACAGGCTGCCCCAATCAACTTTTTTAAATAAAAAAAATTCAGGCAATTATTTCTTTCTTTTTCTAATTAAGGGGCAATTTAGCATGGCCAATCCACCTAACCAGCACATCTTTGGATTGTGGAGGTGAAACCCACGCAGACATGGGGAGAATGTGTAAACTCCACACGGACAGTGACCCAGGGCCAGGATTCGAACCTGGGTCCTCAGAGCTGCAATCCCAGTGCTAACCACAGCGCCACATGCCCCCCCCCCCCCCCCCCCCCCCCCCCCCCCGAAAAAGAATAAACTTTTGAAAGTTCCCGCCTAATACCATCAAAATTGACCGTGCCCCAATTTAGTGTATTAACTTTTGGGCCAGAACTATTATTTTCCATAGCTATCTTAAAACTAATGGAATTATGGTCACTGGTCCCAAAGTGATCCCTCACTAACACTTCCGTCACTTGCCCTTCCTTATTCCCCAAGAGGAGGTCACGTTTTGCCCTCTTTAGTCTGGACATCTGCATATGGAATGAGGAGTTCTTCCTGAATACACTCGACAAATTTCTCTCCATCCAAACCCCTAGTGCTATGGCTGTCCCAGTTAATGTTGGGAAAGTTGAAGTCCCCTACTATTACCACCCTATTTTTCCGACCGCTGTCTGTAATCTACTTACATATTTGCTTCTCGATTTCCCACTATTTGGGGGCCTAGAGTATAGTCCTATCAATATGATCTCGCCCGTCTTATTTTTGAGCTCAACACATATAGACTCAGTGGGCAAACCCTTGGACGGACATATCTTCCTCTCTCTACTGCCATGATGTCCCTAATCAAAAATGCAGTCCCCCTCCTCTCTTGCCTCCTGTTCTATATTTCCTATAGCATCTGTACCCCGGAACACTGAGCTGCCGGTCCCACCCCTCCTTGAGCCATATTTCAGTAATAGTTGTAATATCCCAGTCACGTGTACCTAGCCATGCCCCGAGTTCATCTGCCATGCCCGTTAGGCCTCTTGCATTGAAATACATGCAGTTCAGTCTGTTTCTCCACCTTCCACTTTTCTCCTTCCTGGTTTTTGTTTCTATCCCCTCTTTACTACCATTTGACTTCCTGCATTGGTTCCCACCCCCCCTGCCACATTAGTTTAAACCCTCCCTAATTGCATTAGCAAAGAAACCCCCTAGGATATTGGTTCCAGATGCTGTCTGATATTGAGGGGTTGTATTTCCATCTTCACTTCAGCCTTACACCGGCTATCATGTACAACGGGCAATTCACATTTGTGAAGGCACATTTGCTATAAATTGGTTGAGACTGCATTTGCTTGTATCTGTTTTGCATGCCTGTGGACTAAACTAATCAGAACACTTTTTTTCTGTTTCTAGGAACTGGGATTCTTCTTTTTATCTTTCATGCAAACTTTTATAGCCATGACCACATAGTGGCTAAACTCTCTGGATCCTGCAGTGTTCAGGCTGTTATTCTAAATGATAAGTTTCAACTTCCTGTATTTTTGGTAAGTACTGTTTTTTTTATTTTATTTTCCAGCTTGTCAAAGCTGTGAGTAAATCTGCTACTTGCTTCCGAGTTGTGGCTTTTCAATCAGTGCAATTTTCATTTCCATTGATTTCACTTTTATGTTTGGGCAGTGAGTTGAAAATCTATGCTCATATGAATTTGAATGTTATGTTGCATATATGTTGTATATGAAGTCCAGGACTTGTCTGATTAAACACTCCCTTTGCCACCTAAACTGTGGAATAAAGGTAAACGGGTGCGTATTTATACACATGGCTCAGTGACTAATCACAATTTTACATTTCAGTGTTTCTTGGTGGTAAAGGACTTGAATGTCTTGGATCGTGTTTTCGGGATCCTTAAGGGGGAGGGGGAGCAGCCCCAAGTCGTGGTCCACATAAGCACCAACGACGTAGGTAGGAAAAGGGATAGGGATGTAAGGCAGGAATTCGGGGAGCTGGGGTGGAAACTTAGAACTAGAACAAACAGAGTTATCTCTGGGTTGTTACCCTTGCCACGTGCTAGCGAGACAAGGAATAGGGAGAGAGAGCAGTTGAACACGTGGCTACAGGGATTGTGCAGGAGGGTCGGTTTCAGATACCTGGATAATTGGGGCTCATTCTGAGGTAGGTGGGACCTCTACAAATGGGATGGTCTACACCTGGACCAGAGGGGTACCAATATCCTGGGGGGGGAAATTTGCTAATGCTCTTCGGGAGGGTTTAAACTAATTCAGCAGGGGGTTGGGAACCTGAATTGTAGCTCCAGTACACAGGAGGTTGAGAGTAGTGGGGTCATGAGTAAGGTTTCAAGGTGCAGGAGTGTACCGGCAGGCAGGAAGGGTTAAAGTGTGTCTACTTCAACGCCAGGAGCATCCGGAATAAGGTGGGTGAACCTGCAGCATGGGTTGGTACCTGGGACTTCGATGCTTTGGCCATTTCGGAGACATGACTAGAGCAGGGACAGGAATGGTTGTTGCAGGTTCCGGAGTTTAGATATTTCAGTAAGCTCAGGGAAGGTGGTAAAAGAGGGGGAGGGGTGGCATTGTTAGTCAAGGACAGTATTACGGTGGCAGAAAGGACGTTTCATGAGGACTCGTCTACTGAGGTAGTATGGGCTGAGGTTAGAAACAGGAAAGGAGAGGTCACCCTTTTGGGAGTTTTCCTCAGGCCTCTGAAAAGTTCCAGAGATGTAGAGGGATGGATTGCAAAGATGATTCTGGATAGGAGTGAAAGTAACAGGGTAGTTGTTATGGGGGACTTTAACTTTCCAAATATTGACTGGAAACGCTATAGATCGAGTACTTTAGATGGGTCTGTTTTTGTCCAATGTGTGCAGGAGGGTTTCCTGACACAGTATGTAGATTTGCCAACAAGAGGTGAGGCCACATTGGATTTGGTACTGGGTAATGAACCTACAGGTGCTAGATTTGGAGGTAGGTGAGCACTTTGGTGATAGTGACCACAATTCAGTTACGTTTACTTGAAGGATGGAAAAGAATAGGTATATACCACGGGGCAAGAGTTGTAGCTGGGGTTAAGGCAATTATGATGCGATGAGGCAAGACATAGGATGCGTCGGATGGAGAAGGAAACTGCAGGGGATGGGCGCAATTGAAATGTGGAGCTCGTTCAAGGAACAGCTACTGCGTGTCCTTGATGAGTATGTACCTGTCAGGCATGGAGGAAGTGGTCGAGCGAGGGAACCGTGGTTTACTAAAGTAGTTGAATCCCTTGTCAAGAGGAAGAAGGAGGCTTGTGTAAAGATGAGACATGAAGGTTCAGTTAGGGCGCTCAAGAGTTACAGATTAGCTAAGAAGGACCTAAAGAGAGAGCTAAGAAGAGCCAGGAGGGGACATGAGAAGTCTTTGGCAGGTAGGATCAAGGAAAACCCTAAAGCTTTCTATAGGTATGTCAGGAATAAAAGAATGACTAGGGTAAGAGTAGGGCCAGTCAAGGACAGTAGTGGGAAGTTGTGCATGGAGTCCGAGGAGATAGGAGAGGTGCTAAATGATTATTTTTCGTCAGTATTCACATGGGAAAAAGACAATGTTGTTGAGGAGAATACTGAGATACAGGCTACCGGACTAGAAGGGCTTGAGGTTCATAAGGAGGAGGTGTTAGCAATTCTGGAAAGGGAAAATCGATAAGTGCCCTGGGCCGGATGGGATTTATTTTGGGATTCTCTGGGAAGCTAGGGAGGAGATTGCTGAGCCTTTGGCTTTGATCTTTGTCATCATTGTCTACAGGAATAGTGCCAGAAGACTGGAGGATAGCAAATGTTGTCCCCTTGTTCAAGAAAGGGAGTAGAGACAATCCCGGTAACTATAGACCAGTGAGCCTTCCTTCTGTTGTGGGCAAAGTCTTGGAAAGGTTTATGAGAGATGGGATTTATAATCATCTAGAAAGGAATAATTTGATTAGGGATAGTCGACACGGTTTTGTGAAGTGTAGGTCGTGCCTCACAAACCTTATTGAGTTCGAGAAGGTGACCAAACAGGTAGACGAGGGTAAAGCAGTTGATGTGATGTATATGGATTTCAGTAAAGCGTTTGATAAGGTTCCCCACGGTAGGCTATTGCAGAAAATACGGAGGCATGGGGTTCAGGGTGATTTAGCAGTTAGCATCAGAAATTGGCTCGCTGTAAGAAGACAGAGGGTGGTGGTTGATGGGAAATGTTCAGCCTGGAGTTCAGTTACTAGTGGTGTACCACAAGGATATGTTTTGGGGCCACTGCTGTTTGTCATTTTTATAAATGACCTGGAGGAGGGCGTAAAAGGATGGGTGAGTAAATTTGCAGATTGAGTGCTGAGCTTGTGGCATTTGAGTGCTACAGTGAGAGTTTGGTGACTGAGGGAGTATAAGGGTTCATTTTTATTTAAAGTCTAGTATTTCTTTTATTTAGTTAATTAACTTAAAAGTTGTTGTTTGGTCTATAAGAAGGTGAATTTTGAATCAGCTTTAAACAAGGTTCTACTTGTACTTACTTGCAGCAGGAGCTTGTTAATTAGTTAATTGCATTAGGCCAGTTTTCAGAGGCTAGAGTCACAGCATAAATAGGAGCTAGTTACAGTGCAGACTTTGTTTGCACTGGAGTGCTGAGCTTGTGGCATTTGAGTGCTACAGTGAGTTTGGTGACTGAGGGAGTTAGGTGAGGAGGGAGTAAGGTGCTCCTTACATTTCATTTCCTATATTTATCAAAGAGCGTGAAGGGAGCCAGGAGTTTAGAGTACAGCTGACTGGAAGCAGAGTCGGAGGGCGGAGGTCCAGTTGGTCCACGGGACAGCTAATTCTGTAAAGTAAGAGGGGATGGAGGCTAGGGCAGTTGCATGCTCCTCCTGTAGGATGTGGGTGGTGAGGGAAACCACTGGTGTCCCTGCTGACTATACCTGCGGGAAGTGCACCCAACTCCAGCTCCTCCAGAGACCGTGTTAAGGTACTGGAGCTGGATGAACTTCGGATCATCCGGGAGGCAGAGGGGGTTATCGAGATGAGTTACATGGAGGTAGCCACACCAAAGGTACTGGACAAGAGTAGCTGGGTTACAGTCAGGGGAAAGAAAACTAACAGACAGACAGTGCAGGGATCCCTCGTGGCCGTTCCCCTTCAAAACAAGTATACCGTTTTGGATGCTGTTGGGGGGGGATGACCTACCGGGGGAAGGCCCCAGCGGCCAGGTCTCTGCCACTGAGTCTGGCTCTGGGGCACAGAAGGGAAGGGGGGAGCATAGAAAAGCAATAGTAATAGATTTAATGGTTAGGGGAATAGATAGGAGATTCTGTGGTCGCGAGCGAGACTCCCGAAAGGTATGTTGCCTCCCGGGTGCCAGGGCCATGGATGTCTCTGATCGTGTCTTCAGGATCCTGAAGGGGGAGGGTGAGCAGCCAGAAGTCGTGGTGCACATTGGTATCAACGACGTCGGTAGGAAAAAGGGTGTGGAGGTAATAAACAAGTTTAGGGAGTTAGGCTGGAAGTTAAAGGCCAGGACAGACAGAGTTGTCATCTCTGGTTTGTTGCCGGTGCCGCGTGATTGCGAGGCTAGGAATAGGGAGAGTGCAGTTGAACACGTGGCTGCAGGAATGGTGTAGGAGGGAGGGCATTTCCTCTGGCTTTGCCCCTTCCCTTTGCAGGTTCACCGGGAAGACCACACTTCTGACCAGGGTGAGTTTGGAAGGCTCCAAACTTTCAAGAGCGCCATGATTTTTTTAATGCTGCTTTGCGAATCCGTGATGTAGAGGAGTAGGCTATCCGCATAGAGCGAGACTATGCTGTCTGGCTCCTCTCCAGATCCTCTTCCAGTTCTTTGTCTCCCTCAGCTCGATCGCTAGGGCGAACAGTAGCGGGGACAGCAGGCCCCCTGCCTTGTGCAGCTGGATGTACTTGGAGCTGGTGGTATTTGTCCATACACTCACTGTGGCAGCGCTGTACAGGAGTTTCACCCGGGGGTGATCCTTGCTCCGAGCCCAAACCGCTCAAGTACCTCCTGAGGTACTTCCATTCGACTCTGTCGAAGGCTTTTTCTGCGTCCAGGGAGACTATCACCTCGGGTGTTCTCTCCCTGGATGGGGGTCATGATTACATTCAGCAGGTGCCTGATGTTCGACATTGGCTGTTTACTCTTGACAAAGCCCGTTTGGTCTTCTGCTACCACCCTGGTATGCAGTCCCCCAGCCTTTGGCTAGGATCTTGGCCAGTATTTTCACGTCTCTGTTCAGCAGCGAAATTGGTCTGTATGACACGTATTCTGTTAGGCCTGTGATAGCATGGGCGGCAGGGTGCCCGTTGCCAGTGAGTTGTGAACATCTCCTGCAGGTGCAAGGCCAGTGCTGTCACAAATGTTTTGTAGAAACCCGCTAGGAATTTGTCTGGTTCCTGCACCTTCCACTTTGCTGTCTCTAATCTGAGCTATTTCCCTCATGGCTGCCTGCTTTCTCAGCTGGTGACCAGCAGGCAGCTGGCTTTGTCGCATTGCACATAACAGGGTCCCCCGTGCCTGGTGGAGTTGGTGCACGGCTTTCCTCATGGAGAGCAGGTCGAAGTCCATTTGTAGCTTTTTCCGCTTTGTCAGGAGCTCTACGGTCGGGGCCTCAGAGTATCGCCGGTCCACTTCCCATATGGAGTCGACTAGCTGTTGCCTAGCCACCCCCTTTTCCTATCTCTTCTTATTTTTTAAGTGATAATTTCACCCCTATTTTCTTGCAGAAAGCCTTGTTGATCAGGAGGGCCATGTCCAACCTCCATGGGTGGGGTGGTTTGGGTTGTGGGGGGGGTTTGGGTTGGGGGGAGGGGTTTGGGTTGGGGGGAGGGATTTGGGGTGGGGGGGGGTGTGGGTGGGGTGGGGGGGTTTTGGGTTGGTGGGGTGGGGGGGGGGGGGTTGGGGTATGGCCCGTCTCCAACCTCACATCCATGTAGTGTGGAGCATGGTTGGAGATTTCCGCCATGGTCTTCTTGATAAATTCCGTGTAGTCACTAGTCCCACAGCAGGAATAGTAGGTCTGTCTCACCCAGCCCTTCCTTACCTACAGTCAGCCCTTGTCCCTCACGCATCTCTTGGAGGAAGACTATGTCGGCCGTCACATTTTTTAGTGGGCAGTTAAGTCCCCTGTCGTTCCAGGTGATTATGTGATTATCCTGATGGGGATAGGGGAGTTGGCATGGGTGGGGGGTCCTTTAAACCCCCCCTCCTTTGTTTCGCTAGTCATTCCCCTGTTGCTGATGTCTGCGCCCCAAACCCTCTCTTGCAGGAGATGCGCTGCGGCTGTGTGTCCTTGTGTTGCCCATTTACTGTGTTCCCTACCTGCCGTTCCCCATGCCCTTCCTTCCTGCACTCTGCTGCCCTTGCTCAGAAGGTGAGTTACTCACTGCAGGGTTCCTAGCCTCTGACCTACTCTTGGAGCCACCGTATTTAAGTGGCTAGTCTAGTTCAGTTTCATGTCGATGGTAACTCCCTGGGTTATTAGTGGGGGATTCAGTAATGGTAATGCCATTGAATGTCATGGGGTGATGGTTAGACTCTCTGATTGGAGATGGTAGTTGCCTGTCACTTGCGTGGTGCAAATGTTACTTGCCACTTGTCAGCCCAGCCTGGATGTTGTGCAGTTCTTGCTGCATTTGGGCATGGACTGCTTTAGTATTTGAGAAATCATGTATGATGCTGAACATTGTGCAATCATCACCAAGCATCCCCACTTCTGACTTTGTGTTGGAAGGAAGGTCATTGATGAAGTAGCTGAAGATGGTTGGGCCTAGGACATGAAGAACTCCTGCAGTGATGTCCTGGAGCTGAGATGATTGACCTCCAACCACTACCATCTTCCTTTCTGCTAGGTTTGGGGCAGGAATTGGCTGGTTTGGATTTGTGTTGCTTTTTGTGTCAGGACCTGCCTGGGGAATTTTCTACATTGCTGGATAGATGCCATTTGTTGTAGCTGGAGCGGCTTGGATATGAGCATGGCAAGTCCCGGAGCTCAAGTCTTCAGTACTCTTGCTGGAATATTGTCGGGGTCCATAACCGTTGCGGTATCTCGTGTCTTTAGATGTTTCTTGCTATTACGTGGAGTGAATTGGGTGGTACAGTGGTTAGCACTGCTGCCTCACAGTTCCAGGGACCCAGGTTCAATTCTGGCCTTGGGTGACTATCTGTGTGGAGTTTGCACTTTCGTCCCATGTCTGCGTGCGTTTCCTCCGGGTGGTCCGGTTTCCTGCCACAGTCCAAAGATGTGCAGGTTAGGTGGATTCGCCATGCTAAATTGCCCCTTAGTGTCCAAAAGGTTTGGTGGGGTTACTGGGTTATGGGGTAGGTGCTCTTTTTCCAAGGACCAGTGCAGACGCCATGGCCAAATGGTCTCCTGCACTATAAATTCTATGAATTGAATTGGCTTTCAACAAGCATCTTTGAGGCTGGGGAACCCTTGAGGAGGCTGAGATGGATCATTCAGTGTTTCTGGCTGAAGATTGCTGCAAATGTTTCAGCCTTTGCACTGATGTGCTGAACTTCTCCAGTCATTGAGGCTGGGGATATTTGTGGAGCCTTTTCCTCTAGTGAGTTGTTTGTTTGTCCACCATAATTCACAACTGGATGTGGTAGGACGGCAGAGCTTAGATCTGATCCTTCTATCACCTGCTTATGCTGTTTAATTACTGAACAATTTCACAGGAGTCTGTAATGAGTTTGTAACACAGGGCACACGGCAGCACAGTGGTCAGCACTGCTGTCTGTCAGCGCCAGGGATCCGGGTTCAATTAACGCCTTCGGTGACTACACAGTTTGCACGTTCTCCCTGTGTCCACGTAGGTTTTCTCCAGGTGCTCTGTTTCCTCACACAATCCAAATATGTGCAGGTTAGGTGAGGTTATGGGCATAGGGTGGAGTGGGGGCCTGGTAAGAATGTTCTTTCAGAGGGTCTGTGCAGACTCAATGGGCCAAATGACCTCCTTCTGCACCATGGGGATTCTATGGAAGAATAAAACATTTCATTAAACAAATGAACTGTATTGAACCAGACAAGAAGGTTGGAAAGATATTGATACCAACACACCAAAATTAATCAAATTACATTTCCTTTACCCTGGCAATATCGTTACAGAACAACAAACTTTGAGCAAACAATTTACAATGTCTATCTTATACACACGATAGCACAGTGGTTAGCACTGTTGTTTCACCGTTCCAGGGACCCAGGTTCGATTCTCGGCTTGGGTCACTGTCTGTGTGGAGTCTGCCCGTTCTCCCTCTGTCTGCATGGGTTTCCTCCGGGCACTCCAGTTTCCTCCCACAAGTCCTGAAAGACATGGTTGTTAGGCGAATTGGAAACTCTGAATTCTCCTTCGGTGCACCCGAACAGACGCCGGAGTGTGGTGGCTGGGGGATTTTCACAGTAACTTCATTGCAGTGTTAATGTAAGCCTATTTGTGACACTAATAAAGGTTATTAGACTATTATACTCTAATATTACGGGTAAGTATGAGGCATATGTGAGTTTACAGGTGACTGTCCAGGCACACAACACTCCAAAGTAAATGACAGATGCGACCAAAGGAGGTCCCGTGGATTTCTCAAAATTCACTCAGACATTTGTTAAATTGTGACCCAACCAGTTTCACTGAAAAAGTGTCTTCATCATGAGGGTTTCCAGTCTCCAGATTTGAAAAACATTCCTTGGAATTCTCTTCAAACATCGCTCCCAGTCAGACAGCTTCAAACATTGCTCGCACTCGGACAGCTTCAAACATTGCTTCCACTCGGACTGCTTCAACAAGGATCCACCTCCAGGTTTTCAGTCTCGTTCCAAAATGATTTTCACCTGGAGTACGCTCAAACCTAATTTTCCAGGCATAATTTCAGGACTCCTTCCTCTGTAATGATGCTCCAGTTCAGGTTGCCTGATCTTCAGTTTGGCGCATTTGTTCTTCCCTGCTTCTGTGCCGATGTACAGGGTCAATCCTCAGGCTGAAGACGTGAAAGCACTAAACTCTGCAGCTGCACGCGCAAAGGAGACCCGAGCTCTGAACCTCCAACATCAAATTAAGGTATTTCAGTTTCACAATGCATAGTTTGCATTTAAACCTGTAATACTAACCACTGCACAGACCATCCATTTGTATGATCTGATGTGATGTCCTTCATAAGAACTAGGAGCAGGAGTAGGCCATCTGGCCCCTCAAGCCTGCTCCGCCATTCAATGAGATCATGGCTGATCTTTTGTGGACTCAGCTCCACTTTCTGGCCCGAACACCATAACCCTTAATCCCTTGATTCTTCAAAAAACTATCTTTATCTTAAAAACATTTAATGAAGGAGCCTCAACTGCTTCACTGGGCAAGGAATTCCATAGATTCAGAACCCTTTGGGTGAAGAGGTTTCTCCTAAACTCAGTCCTAAATCTACTTCCGCTTATTTTGAGGCTATGCCCCCTCGTTCTGCTTTCACCCGCCAGTGGAAACAACCTGCCCGCATCTATCCTATCTATTCCCTTCATAATTTTATATGTTTCTATAAGATCCCCTCCCCATATCCTTCTAAATTCCAACGAGTACAGTCCCAGTCTACTCAACCTCTCCTCGTAATCCAACCCCTTCAGCTCTGGGATTAACCTAGTGAATCTCCTCTGCACAGCCTCCAGTGCCAGTACGTCCTTTCTCCGGTAAGGAGACGAAAACTGAACACAATACTCCAGGTGTGGCCGCGATGGGCCGAAGTCCCGCTGCTGTCATGCCGGTCCCGCCGGCGGGAATCACCACCTACCTTACCTGCGGGACCAGGTGGCGCGGGCGGGCTCCAGGGTCCTGGGGGGGGTTGAGGGGCGATCTGGCCCCGGGGGGTGCCTCCACGGTGGCCTGGCCCGCGATCAGGGCCCACCGATCGGCGGGCAGGCCTGTGCTGTGGTGGCACTCTTTTCCTTCCGCTTTCTCCATAGTCTTCACGATGGCGGAGGCGGAAGTGACCCCTGCGCATGCGCGGGGATGATGTCAGCAGCTGCTGGCACATGCGCGGATTTCCGCCGGCTGGCTAAGTCCCTTCGGCCCCGGCTGGCGTGGCGCCAAAGGCCGTTCCGGTGGGCCTAGCCCCTCGATGTTAGGGCTTGGCCCCTAAAGGTGCGGAGATGAAAGATGGGGCGGCCCGACGCTGGAGTGGTTCATGCCACTCCATCCTGCCGGGCCCCCCCGCCCCGCCGGGTAGGGGAGAATCACGCCCATTGTCTTTGGTCCGCAACTCCAAATCATCTATGTAAATTGTGAACAATTGTGGGCCCAACACTGATCCCTGAGGGACACCACTAGCTACTGATTGCCAACCAGAGAAACACCCATTAATCCCCACTCTTTGCTTTCTATTAATTAACCAATCCTCTGTCCATGCTACTACTTTACCCTTAATGCCATGCATCTTTATCTTATGCAGCAACCTTATGTGTGGCATCTTGTCAAAGGCTTTCTGGAAATCCAGATATACCACATCTATTGGCTCCCCGTTATCTACCGCACTGGTAATGTCCTCAAAAAAATTCCACTAAATTAGTTAGGCACGACCTGCCCTTTTATGAACCCATGCTGCGTTTGCCCAATGGGAAAGTTCCCTCCAGGTGCCTCGCTATTTCTTCCTTGATGATAGATTCCAGCATCTTCCCTACTACCGAAGTTAAGCTCACTGGCCTATAATTACCCGCTTTCTACCTACCTCCTTTTTTAAACAGTGGTGTCACGTTTGCTAATTTCCAATCCGCCGGGACCATCCCAGAGTCTAGTGAATTTTGGTAAATTATCACTAGTGCATTTGCAATTTCCCTGGCCATCTCTTTTAGCACTCTGGGATGCATTCCATCAGGGCCAGGAGACCTGTCTATCTTTCGCCCCATTAGCTTGCCCATCACTACCTCCTTAGTGATAACAATCATCTCTGGGTCCTCACCTGTCATTGCCTCATTTTCATCAGTCACTGGCATGTTATTTGTGTCTTCCATTGTGAAGACTGGCGCAAAAAACCTGTTCAGTTCCTCAGCCATTTCCTCAGTTCTCATTATTAAATCTCCCTTCTCATCCTCTACAGGACCAATATTTACCTTAGCCACTCTTTTTTGTTTTATATATTTGTAGAAACTTTTACTATCTTTTTATATTCTGAGCAAGCTTACTCTCATAATCTATCTTTCTCTTCTTTATTGCTTTTTTAGTAGCTTTCTGTTGCCCCCTAAAGATTTCCCAGTCCTTTAGTCTCCCACGAATCTTTGCCACTTTGTATGCTTTTTCCTTCGATTTGATACTCTCCCTTATTTCCTTAGATATCCATGGTCGATTTTCCCTCTTTCTACCATCCATCCTTTTTGTTAGTATAAACCTTTTGCTGAGCACTGTGAAAAATCGCTTGGAAGGTTCTCCACTGTTCCTCAACTGTTTCACCATAAAGTCTTTGCTCCCAGTCTACTTAAGCTAGCTCTTCTCTCATCCCATTGTAATCCCCTTTGTTTAAGCACAAAACACTAGTGTTTGATTTTACCTTCTCACCCACCATCTGTATTTAAAATTCCACCATATTGTGATCGCTCCTTCCGAGAGGATCCCTAACTATGAGATCATTAATCAATCCTGTCTCATTACACAGGACCAGATCTAGGACCGCTTGTTCCCTTGTAGGTTCCATTACGTACTGCTCTAGGAAACTATCGCGGATACATTCTATAAACTCCCCGTCGAGGCTGCCTTGACCGACCTGGTTAAACCAACCGACATGTAGATTAAAATCCCCCATGATAACTGCTGTACCATTTCGACATGCATCCGTTACTTCTTTGTTTATTGCCTGCCCCACCATAATGTTACTATTTGGTGGCCTATAGACTACTATCAGTGACTTTTTCGCTTTACTATTCCTGATTTCTACCCAAATGGATTCAATCTTATCCTCATAGCACTGATGTCATCCTTAAATAACAGAGCTACACCACCTCCCTTACCATCCACTCTGTCCTTCCGAATAGTTTGATATTCTTGCATATTTAACTCCCAGTCTTGACCATCCTTTAACCATATTTCAGTAATGGCCACTAAATCATAGTCATTCACGATGATTTGCACCATCAACTCACTTACCTTATTCCGAATACTGCGAGCATTCAGGTAAAGTACACTTATGTTGGCTTTTATACCTCTGTTTTGAATCTTAACACCTTGATCTGTAACCTTTCCTAAGTTATTTTTCCTCTTAACTTTTCTCCTAATTTTCCTTGTTGTTGAACTCTTATCTTCATGTAACAACCTGCCGCGTCGCTTTCGATTTATGTTTTTACTTCCCATTTTATTCATTTTAGTATTACTGGATCTATTCAGTGAGCTCCCCTCAGTCACTGTACCTTGCACTGTCGCCCTTTTTGATTTTTGACTATGGCTTCTCTGCCTTACACTTTCACCCCTTACTGCCTTTTGTTTCTGTCCCTGTTTTAATACCTTCCAACTTCCTGCATCATTTCCCAGCCCCCTGCCACATTAGTTTAAACAATCCCCATCCGCTCTATCAAATAGCCCTCCTGGGACATCAGTTCCAGTCCTGCCCAGGTGTAACCCGTCCAGTTTGTACAGGTCCCACCTCCCCCAGAACCGGTCCCAATGCCCCAGGAATCTGATACGCTCCCCCTGACACCATCTCATCCGCCACGTATTCACTTTTGTTTTTAAACAGACAATTTTATTGAGGTATTTTTGGCATTGTAAACAGTAACAATATGCATTAGTGTGCAGATACCAATTACAAAAAACATAGTGCAAATAACAGTACCACTATCACAAATAGACCCGCCTATTCTGCCCCACTACTCTACCCCCCCCCCCCTTCCCCGCGAAGAAGTCGATGAATGGTTGCCACCTCCGGGCGAACCTCGATAGTGATCCCCGTAAGGCAAACTTGATTTTTTTCCAAGCCGAGAAAGCTTGCCATGTCCGACAGCCATGCTTTGGTCTTTGGGGGCTTTGAGTCCCTCCAGGCCAACAGTATTCATCGCCGGGCTATCAGGGAAGCAAAGGCCACAACGTCTGTATCTATCCCCTCCTGTACTCCAGGGTCTTCTGACACCCCAAAAATCGCCACCTCTGGACTCATCGCCACCCTTGTTTTCAGTACCCGGGATATGACGTCCGCAAATCCCTGCCAGTATCCCCTGAGTTTTGGACACGCCCAGAATATGTGGACATGGTTCGCTGGTCCTCCCCTACATCTAGCACACGTCCTCCAGCCCAAAGAATTTGCTCATCCGGGCCACCGTCATGTGGGCCCGGTGAACCACCTTGAACTGAATCAGACCGAGCCTGACACATGTTGCGGTTGCATTTACCCTCCTCCGAGCGTCTGCCCAAAAGCCTCCCTCCAACTCCCCACCAAGCTCCTCCTCCCACTTAAGTTTCAGTACGTCGGTTCCTGTGTCCTCCGCTCCCATAAGCTCCTTATAAATATCTGAGACTCTCCCCTCTCCTACCTCACCCCTGGAAATTACCCTGTCCTGGATCCCCCTTGGTGGAAGGCGTGGAAAGGACGGGACCTGTCTACGTACGAAATCCCGCACCTGCAAGTACCGAAAGTCATTCCCCCTCGCCAGCCCGAACTTCTCCTCCAGCGCCCTCATGTTCGCGAAGCTCCCTTCCAGGAACAAGTCGCCCATCCTTCCCACCCCCGCCACGCTCGAAACCCGCCATCCATGTTCCCCGGGACAAATCGGTGGTTGTCACATATTGGGGACCAGACCGACGATCCCACTTCCCCCGCATGCCTCCTCCATTGGCCCCAAATCTGCAAAGCTGCCACCACTACAGGGTTGGTGGAGCACCTGGCCGGCGGGAATGGCAGGGGAGCCGTGACCAGGACTGCAAAACTGGTGCCCCTGCACGAAACAGCCTCCACCCGCTCCCAAACCGACCCCGTACCCACCATCCATTTCCTTATCATGGCTATGGTAGCCGCCCAGTAGTAGTTGCTGAGGTTCGGCAACGCCAGCCCCCCCTGTGCTACGGTTCCGTTCCAGCATCCGCCTCTTTACCCGCGGGGACTTCCCCGCCCAAACAAATTCCAGGATGGTTTTATTGATTCTTTTAAAGAAGGACCGCGGACTGAAAATAGGGAGACACTGAAAAATAAACAGGAATCTCGGGAGGATCGTCATCTTCACCATCTGTACTCTCCCGCTAGTGACAGCGCTAGTGCATCCCACCTCCGAAACTCGCTCCTCATTTGCTCCACCAGCCTGGACAAGTTCCACCTATGCATCTTACCCCAGTCGCGTGCCACTTCTATCCCTAGATACCTAAAACTTTCCCCAACCAGCCTAAATGGTAGCTCCCTCAGCCTATTCTCCTGACCCCTCGCCTGCACCACAAACATCTCTCTTTTTGCCATGTTCAACTAGTAGCCTGAAAACCGGCCAAACTCCCCAAGGATTTCCATAATCCCGTCCATCCCTGCCGCTGGATCTGACAATACAAAAGCAGGTCGTCCGCGTAGAGCGATACCTTGTGTTCTATCATCCCCCTGACCATTCCCTTCCATCCCCTTGCTGCTCTCCGAGCAATTGCCAGCGGTTCTGTGGCCAACGCAAACAGCAGTGGAGAGAGGGGGCATCCCTGTCCTGTCCCGCGATGTAGTCTAAAATACTCAGATGTCGTCCTGTTCGTCCTTACACTAGCCTCCGGGGCCTGATATAGCAGTTTAACCCAATCCACAAAGCCCTCTCCAAACCCAAACCGTCCCAACGCCTCCCATAAATAGTCCCATTCCACCCGGTCAAAAGCCTTTTTGGCGTCCATTGTCACCACTACCTCCAACTCTCTGCCATCCGGGGGCATCATAATCACATTGAGTAGCCTTCTTAGATTGGCTACCAGCAGCCTGCCCTTAACAAACCCCGTTTGGTTCTCCACAATCACGTCCGGTACGCAGTCTTCGATTCTGGACGCCAGGATCTTGGCCAGCAGTTTAGCGTCTACCTTAATCAGGGAGATTGGCCTATAGGACGCACAAACCTCCGGATCCTTATCCTGTTTTAATATCAGCGAGATGGTGGCTTGCAACATGGTCGGGGGTAACACCCCATTGTCCCTCTCCTCGTTAAACACCCTAACCAGCACCAGCCCCAGTATACCCGCAAACTTTTTGTAGAACTCCACTGGATACCCATCCGGCCCCGGGGCTTTACCCGACTGCATGGCTTTCAGGCCCCCCATTACTTCAGCTCCAATCGGGGCCCCCAGCCCTTCTACCATCCCCCTGCCCACCTTTGGGAAGGTCAGCCCATCTAAGAAGCGCCTCATCCCCTCCGGCCCTGTGGGGGGTTCTGAGGTATACAGCTTACTGTAAAAGTCCCTGAATACCCTGTTCAGTCCTGCCGGGTCTCCCACCCGGTTCCCTGCCCCGTCCACAACCGTTCCTATCTCCCTGGCCGCCTCCCTCTTCCTAAGTTGCTGCCCAAGCATTCTGCTGGCTTTCTCCCCATACTCGTACACCGTGCCCCTGGCCTTTCTGAGTTGCTCTACGGCCTTCCCAGTGGATAGCGCTCCCAGCTCCGCCTGCAGTCTCCGTCGTTCCTTAAGTAGATCTGCCCTCGGGGAGTCCGCATATTCCCTATCCGTCCGTGTCATCTCCTGCACCAGTCTGTCCATCTCTGCCCTATCCGTTCTGTCCCTATGGGCTCGGATTGAGATCAGTTCCCCTCTCACCACCGCCTCCCAGAGCACCGCTGCTGAGACTTCCCCTGTATCGTTGACCTGCAGGTAGTCCTGCATGCAATTCCCCACTCTCACACACCCTCTCCTCTGCCAACAATCCCACCTCTAACCTCCATTGTGGGCGCTGATGACTTTCTCTGCAGACCAGCAGGTCGACCCAATGTGGAGCATGGTCCGAAATAGTGATCGCCAAGTATTCAGTATCCCTCACCCCCTACTCGTAATAAAGAAGTCAATACAAGAATAAACCTTGTGAACATGTGAATAGAACGAGAACTCCTTCCCCGTCGGCCGGCTGATTCTCCAGGGGTCTCCCCCCCCCCCCCCATTTGTTCCATGAACCCTCCAGCCACGTATTCATCCAATATAATCCTGTCATTTCTACTCTGACTAGCACGTGGCACCGGTAGTAATCCTGAGATCACTACCTTCGAGGTCCGATTTCTTAACTTCCTTCCTAGCTCCCTGCATTCTGCTTTTAGGATCTCATCCTTTTTTTACCTATGTCGTTTGTACCGATGTGTACCACGACCACTGGCTGTTCATCCTCCCCCCTCCATAATGTCCTGTACCCGCTCCTAGACATCCTTGACCCTAGCACCAGGGAGGCACAACAGACCATCCTGAAGTCTCGTTTGCGGCTACAGAAATGCCTGTCTATTCCCCTTACAATTGAATCCCCTATAACTATTACACTGTCACACTTATCACCCCTCCCCTCTGCAGCAGAACCAACCGTGGTGCAATGAGTTTGGCTGTTGCTCTTTTCCCCTGAGAGGCCATTCCCCTCAACAGTATCCAAAGCTGTATATCTGTTCTGCAAGGGAATAGCCACAGGAGATTCCTGCACTACCTGCCTCACTCTCTTGGTCTGTCTGGTGGTCACCCATTCCCTTCCTGCCTGCAGAGTCTGAGCTTGCAGTGTGACCACCTCGCTATAAATGCTATCCACGATGCTCTCCGACTTGCGGATGCTCCACAGTGTCTCCAGCCGCCGCTCCAGCTCTGAAACCCGAGCTTCCAGGAGCTGCAACTGGAGACACTTCCTGCATACATGCTGACCCAGCCTGCCAAATGGAGCAAGAGAAGCAGACCACGCCTTGGAGCTATTCTGCCATGAATTATTCCTTGAAATTAAACCTTTGAAATTAAACTTTAGAAAGAGGTATTTGTGTCAGATTAAATCCAATTCCCGTGTACTATTTAATTAGATTTTTTGTTTTCCTGAATATTTATCCCTTTTGATCTGACAACAAATTAAAAATAGTTATTTAATTGAAATTAAAAAAGTTATTAAAATCAAATTAAATCATGCTCTGCAGTGTCTCAAGTATTTGTGATCTGTTCAACATTGATTTAATATCTATTTCTATTTAAGTTTATTTTGCAGATATTTGTCTTTCCTGACTTATTTGTATCCTGAGTTGTATAAAAATGTCCAAATTTTCTTTCTGCGACCCATTTTTTTTTTTACAGAATGACCGACTCTTGCAACCCACACCGCATTCACAATAGATTTTCCATGGTTACTTTTTAAAAAGTCACCCATCGTTGGCATTTCTGTATCATTAAATGTAAAAATTGTAAATTGCGCTGCTCTTCCACCTGAAAGGACAGTTCTATCCTGTCCCTTGCCTAAAGGGTGTAATTGCTATTTTATATCTTCACACCCATTCTTCGCATTTGGAGAATTGCGTGCAAGTGCTGGTAAGATTATCAGGCTCAATATTACACCGTTTTAACAATATCATATTCACTCATTCAAAACCTAACACAACTTTGGAAAGGAAATTAAACTTAAAACTTCCACTTTAGAAACAGGAGCACTAACTGCTGAACACGGTCAAACAGAATGTCACTGGACACCTGTCAGTACCGTTTCCCAGGTAAATATGTAACAGACTGAAAACAAACTTTTTAAAAAAGAACATTGCTGAGCACAACCCAGCTGACCAATATGCAAAATGTGCAGAAACATTCCATTCCATACACCTGCAGTATTTTACCGGCTCCTGTTTACGTGAGTGTACTTTTGTCACCAGCTAATGCCATCCTTGGCGAACAATTGAAGCCCTGATAAAGCTAAAAGAAAAAACACCCAAAGAGAATTTCACAGGTCACTGGCTGCAAACTGCTTCAACTACACTGTGTGGCCCAGAGAGGCAAGGAAGTCCATTGCACTGGCTTCTACATCAGCCTCATGTGGTCATATACTACTGCAGTGAGATTTTACCTAGAGAGAAAACAAAAAAAAATGGTCAGGCAATCTTTGGGGATCATTTTTGGGGACTTTCTGGCGACGCATTCTACACAATCCAGCGACCCATCCGTGGGTCGCGACCTCCACTTTGAAGATCACTGGGTTAGAAGGAGGAAGAGATTAAATGACAAAGGTGTAATGAAACAAAAGACAAAAGGGGTGGTAATGACTGTAATAAAGAAAAACTTATTGGTCCAGATTAAGTAATGGCAAGATAAAGTACAGTCTTGACTGAAAGCAAAGACATAAAAACAAGACGGGCACTTAACCAAAGAAGAAAATCAAAATGGAGGACAGAGTTTACAGTTGTTGAACTTTATGTTGAGTCCAGAAGTGCCTAATTAGAAGATGAAGTGCTGTTCCTCCAGCTTGTGCTGGGCTTCACTAGAATATTGCAGCATGCCGAGGACAGATATGGGAGACTGAGACCAAGGAAGTGAATAATGACAACAATCGGAAGGTCAGGGGTCATGCATGTGGACGGGATGAGGTGTTCTGTAAAATGACCACCCAGTCTGCATTTGGTTGTCTCAATGTAGATGAGACAGCATTGTGAGCAGCAAATACAATACACAAAATTAAGTGCAAGCACAAGAAGGGCTTGTACAGTGAGGAGCGGGGTGATGATCAGCCAGGTGTTACACCACCTGCACGGGAAGGGGGTAAATATTTGGAGGCAATAGAGGATTGGATCAGGGACGGGAGAATGGTCCCTTCAGAATGCTGGCTGCGGTGGGGAAGATGCATTTGTTGGTAGCATAATGGTGGAGGATAATAATGTGGGGGGAGAATTGAGGACAAGGGGAATTCTATTGTGCCTCTGGCAGGGAGGAAAAGGGCAAGAGCAGAAATGAGAAATTATTCAGAGGTGGTTGAGGGAAGGAAGGCCTTTCAGAAGCGCCATTGCAGAAGGTAGCATTATCAGAACAGTATGAGATGGTGAAATTGAGAATGGAATAGAGTCCTTGGAAGAAGCAGGGTATGAGCAATTGTAATCGCGGTAATGGAGAGTCTGAGCATTTTCAAAAATGTAAGAGTATCCAATTATTTTTTTCCCAACTAAGGAACAATTTAGCATGGCCAATTCACCTGCCCTGCACATCTTTTTCTGCTGTGGGGGTGAGACCCACATGGAGAATGTGCAAACTCCACACGGACTTGGATCGAACACAGCTCCTCAGCGCCTTGAGGCTGCAGTGGTAACCACTGCACCACCGTGTCACCCTAGGAGTTGGTGAGCGTCTAATGAATCTGCCGATCCCCAGAATTGGAAACATTTGATTTTATCCAGTTCCTGGTGAGAGCAGGTAGCAGCACTATTACAGTTGATGTATTGGAAAAAGAGTTGGGGGAAGGGCCTGAGTAGAACTGGAACAGGGAACATTCTACAAATCCGCAAATGCATTGGTATAATTAGGGTCCATGTGGGTACCCACAGCAACACCTTTTATTTTGAAGACATGGACAAGTTAGAGGAGAAATTGTTCAACTAGCTAGGCAGAGGAGGGCTGTGATGGATCAGGACTATTTGGTCCTACGTTGTCCTCTGTTCCAGTTGGACCTTTTGTTTGCCGTAAAATCATGTACACTCTATATTTCTGTTTCTATTTGAATCTTAGCTTTGAATTTGTCTCATGGAAAACTACGCTTAGGATTAGCTAATGGTCACAGTGCTTGGTGAACTTTTTAGGAGCTCTGTATTTTGACTTTATATTTAAACCCAACTATCATTGGGATCCAGTATTTTGGTCTGACCGCAAGAAAGGCAAGAGGACTGTGAAGATGAATTGTTTTCTTCCAAGTAAGAGGTGACCAGAGATGCAAATAGGCAGTGTATCTACAAGCCAGGATCTTACAGCTGAATCAGCTGGAGAGAGCTGCTCAGGAAACTCTAGGGCGGGACAGAGCAGTGCTCCACGGCCTATGGTTAGCAGTCTACAAAGAAGAAACTTCACTCTGGAACAAAGCTGTATAAAGATTTCTTGAGGTACAGTTTTGTCATTTGTGCCAGTGCAAATAACGATGCAAAGCTCATGTGTGTTATACGCAGGGAAGTACTGGCAAATGAGAGAACCCTCAGATTTTGAAAGAGAAGTGGTGGATGAAAAAATCCTTTTGAGGTTGACACCCCAGAGACAGTTATTAACTTACAGATGACTCCAAATAATAATATTATATTATTATTAAATGAAAATGCTACGCTGCTGTACCTGACCTGTGATAAAGCATTAAAAACTCGCCAAAAGCCCATGCTGCTGTCAGCATTCTGGATTAGCATCTCCCAGGAGTATCCATTGCTGAGTAAAACCAGGATTTTGTTGCCCTTCATAACGACTTACATGTGCGAGGTTGGATTTTCTGTTCTCGCAAAGATGAAGTCAGCACAAAGGAACTGATTGAAGTCTGCACCTGATATACATATTGTCCTTTCCTCTTGTGAACCTGATTGGAGTGAAATTGTGAGGGTGAAGCAGGCTCCTCTTTCACATTAAAGGTAAGCAAACATGGCATAGGTTGCGAAGGTCAGGCAGTTGGCAAAAGTGGGAGCTGGGGGGAGGGGGAAGAAACATTTTTGAAAGACACTGAGCAAGTTATTTTTTTCCTGTCTTGTAAGGAGCAAAGAGAACCAGTGTCTGTGCAGGCGAAAGCTTTAATAGTTTTCCACATCTGGCATTTACGAAGGGAGAGCCTTGGGGACAGGACTGACCTACCCGAACCATATGGCACATAGAAAGAAATCTGATGGGTTCCAAGATGTGCAGCTAAGGACAACAGCATTACAAATGTGTTGTAAAAGCATAGATATTGGAGTTTAACATCCCAGCTAATAGATCCAAGTTAGATTCACACTCCCAACTTCTTCCCTACTGAACTAAGGTAAAGATGCTGACTTGTGCATAGGGACTTTTGAGTTGCTATTGTAAGTGTTTAGCTTGGAGAGAATATTGACTAGTTGTAAAATTCAATGGGCATACATGTTGGCTAATTGTCTTTTTCCCAGCGATGGAGACGAGAAAGAGAAGGTGAGAGATGTGGAAATATGAAGCAAAGTTGATGTAGATTGGACACCAGAACGGATGACCTCAATGTACCGGGGGGAAATGGTGAAGGGACTGGAAAAATAATTCTTTCATGTATCCCACAAAAAGGCAGGCATGGTTAGGACCTATATGGATTACCATGGCAGCACCTTTGAGAAAGTAAGAAATATTTCAGTGTAAGAACATATTCAGCCGGGTAGTGGAGCATAGTGGTTGAATGTGTGTTGGTTGGGCAGTTGTTCAAACAAGAAGTGGGGTGTTGAGCAGGCTGTCTCAATTAGGGTCTGAAAAAAATAGAGATTGTCTATTCGCAGTGGAAAGGACTAAGTGGTCAGTTTCATTTCACCTACGTACCCTTTTGGATCTTGATGTTCTACAAAGGCAGCGTTTCACCACTGATGGTGGCTGTGATAGATTGTTCTGCTTAGTCAAAGCATGCATTGTATTTAATTATAACCTAAATTTGAAGCTGAAAAATCAATGTCAAATTTTTTATATGTTGAAATCTAGTTTGACCAATTTAATTTGTCTTTGTTTTCCAGGATAGTCATTTTATTTATTCCTTCAGTCCAGTGCCTGGCACCAATAAATTATTTATTAGACTTGCTGAAGCCCCTACTGCCAAGGTAGGCATACTTTGACATGTTGGAGTAAAACGTTAGAAAATTAAGAGATAACATTTTGAAATGGTGAAATGCTTTAATCACAATTACAGCTGTGGAGTTTAATCTGAATCAATTAGAATTAGTTTATTCCTGTTACAAGGCCTCTTTTGACTCCTGGTATAAGCTAGAAATATTTATATTAATTTAACATGCCTGTTGTGATGTTACAATTTGAGCATGCAGAGGAGAGTGACCCATTTTCCTCGCTTTGTCAAAAAATAGAGACTCATATAGTTCTGTGGCTAGTGTAACCTCTACCAGTTGGATGGTCTTCATAAAATTATGCATTGTGATAATAATTAAACTATTCAGCCCAATATTGTCCTTGTATGTCTGTATGTAGTCATATACAGAACAGAAGGCTGGCCCATCAAGTCCTTGCCTGCTCTCTGCAGAGTAATCCAGTCATTCCCAAACCCTGCTCAATGGCAATAGCCCTGCAGTTTCATTTCCTTCAAATGGTCATTCAGTTTATTTTTCTGCCGTCACCATAAAATGGTTCTTACTCGCGTTCCCCCTGCATCCCTTGCCCAAAACTATAAATTTGTCTGCTGGTCCTTGTGTCCGCTAGTCCTTGTAGCTAAATAACAACTTTTCCTCATCTACCTTATCCAAACATATTATCTAGTACAGTTCTGTCAAATCTCTCCTCTTTTCCTTTGTTTTAAGGAGAACAAGTCCAGCTTTTCCAATCCACCCATGTAACTAAAATACCCCATCCCGAGAACCGTTCTGGTAAATCTCACCTACCCTTTCTAAAATGTGGTGACTAGAGCTGGGTGCAGTACTGCAGTTGAGGTCTAACAAGAGATTTCTGAAGGTTTGGGGAAACCACCTCACTTTTGCCCCCAATGTCACTATTTATGAAGACCAAGATGCCATGTATATATAAAATTCCATCTGCCACTTGTCTTGTCCATTCAGCTAGCCTATCAGTTACATTTTAGACTTTCTATTATCTAACTGGTTGCCACTCCTCCAAGTTTGGTATCATCAGCAACTTCTGAAATTCTACTCTGTATTCCAAGAGCAGTTTTAAAAGAATGTGACAAAAAAGCAGTGATCCTAGCCCTGATATGTGGGAAACGTTGAACGCCATCCTGAAAAATAACCATATACCAGTACTTGCTGTTTTCTGTTCTTTGCCCAATTGGATGAAAAATTGGTTTGTGACCCACCGGTTCTATGAGCCTCCATTTTGTCGGTGTCTCCTGCCAAAGCATGATGGCCATTGATGCCCACCTGCACAGGTCTGCGCGTGCGCAGAAAATCAATGGCCTGTGCCCAGCCTGCCAAAGCTACCATATTTTATGCTTAAAATGTGACATTTTTGGTGATGTGAATTAAGCAATGTAAATTGGAACCAATATTTTGAATTGTTAGCTTCAGTTTGTTTTATAAATGTTTTTTATTGGTTTTTTTAAACTAAGTATACCGTTATGTACACAGGATAAGAGACATATATATAAGAAGGGCACAACCAAACATACCAAAGAAAATAGTAAATAAAATAATTTTAAAAATGCAGTAAAAAATTAAATAGAATAACTAGTAGGGTATTGTGCACCAGCTCAACAACAGCAACTCTGTACACCTGGCAAAATTATTTACAACACATAAGTGGGCGACTGTTGGTGAGGGTGGGTGGGGAGAGACTGGGGAGGTAAATATACATTTGGGTGCCGGAGAAACAATTACAGTGGGCAATGCTCAAATGGGTTTGGTGTTGTCGCTTGCTTCTTCTGGACGGATTTTGCTGCCGTCTCGTGCTCACCTCCGCTTCTGCCATTCCTCCCGTCTTTCGTCTTTATTCTCCTCGTTCCGTGCTCCTGGAGATGCCATGTTCGTTATTGTATCCCGTGCCTTCCTTCCGGCTCTCATTTCCCTGCCTCCCCCCACCCCCCCGGTTCTTCTCTCTTGTTCCATTTCTCTCTCCCCCCCCCCCCCCCCCCCCCCTCCTGTGATTCACCTTTCATTCCTCTTAGGTTAAGCTGTTCCTCCCCCACCCTCCAGGTTTATCTCTTCCTCTCATGCTTTGGCGACTTTCTTGGCTACCTGGCTATTTTTCCGCTTGTTCGTTGGCCACAAACGGGTCCTGGAACGTAAATGGCTCCCACGTTCTGTGGAAGCCGTAGTCTGACCCTCTGATGGCGAATTTGATTTTCTCCATTTGGAGAGGTTCCGAGAGGCCGGACAGCCAGTCTGCAGCTTTGGGTGGTGTTGCTGACCGCCAGCCGAACAGGATTCTACGGCGGGCGATCAGGGAGGCAAAGGCAAGGGCTTCCGCCCTCCTCCCCAGGAATAGATCTGGCTGGTCCGAAACCCCGAAGACCGCCACTTTTGGGCATGGCTCCACCCTCATCCACACCACTGGACATTGCCTCGAAGAAGGCTGTCCAGTACCCTGCAAGTCTGGGGCAAGACCAGAACATGAGGGTGTGGTTGGCCGGGCCTCCTTGGCACCGTTCACATCTATCCTCCACCTCCGGGAAGAACCTACCCATACGGGTTCTTGTTAAGTGGGCTCTACGTACCACTTTTAGCTGCGTCAGGCTGAGCCTTGCGCACGTGGAGGTGGAGTTGACCCTATGCAGTGCTTCGCTCCAGAGTCCCCACCCTATTTCAATCCCCAGGTCCTCTTCCCATTTCTTTCTTGTTGCGTCCAGTACGGTGCCAGCCCTTTCTATCAGTCGGATATACGTCACTACAGTTTCCTTTATCTAGTATGCTTGCGTCCAGTAGTGTCTGTCGTGGCGGTTGTAGGTACGTCCTTGTTTCCTTTCGTAGAAAGCTTTTGAGCTGTAGATACCGTAGCTCGTTTCCCCCTGGCTAGCTGGAATTTCTCTGTCAGTTCGTCCAGTGTTGCGATCCTGCCGTCCGTGTATAGGTCCCTGACTGTCGGTGCCCCTCCGTCCTACCCCCACCTTTTGAAGGTGGCGTCAGTCAGTGCTGGTGTGAACCTATGGTTGTTGCAGACTGGAGCTTTGGTTAGCTTCAGTTTAAGTATTTTTGAATAAGGATGCAGTGAGCAAGGTGGATTTCTGTGGAATGGGGATGCGGATTGGCCAGAGCTCCTGTCATTCAAGGGAAGCGGAGTTCAATTTCCAGGGCGCGGCCTGTCAAACTCTGACCGTGGACAGTGAATTTGGGGTGAGCAGGAGGTAAATTTTACTAATAAATTACCATAAACATTAATAAAGTAAACAAGACGGGCAGGAGTTGTTGGTGTATTAAAATCACTTTTTTTTAAAATAAAATGTTTTTTATTGAGTTTGCATATTTTACATCCAAAAATTATTAGAGAGAGAAAAAAAAAACACGCAAAAATTAACATGTATATTTACAGGTAAGCATCTTCATAATAACAACTGTGGCCGCCCCCTTTAGCCGGCATACATATTTTATATTTCCCCATATGGCCGAGGCACATGTTTATAGGCATTTATTTACAGTTTGGTTTTGGGCCTTAGCTAGCCATCAAACCCCCATAACGAACCCGTAGCCCCCCCCCCCCCCCCCCCCCCCCCCGGGCTACCTTCTCCCGATTCCCGTCCATTTTCCCCTGATTCTTGGCCACCCGACTATTCTTCCTCTTGCACGTTGGCCACAAACAGGTCCCGGAACAATTGCATGAATGGCTCCCACGTTCTGTGGAAGCCGTCGTCTGACCCTCGGATGGCGAATTTGATTTTCTCCATTTGGAGAGATTCCGAGAGGTCGGACAGCCAGTCTGCAGCCCTGGGCGGTGCTGCTGACCGCCAGCCAAACAGGATTCTACGGCGGGCGATCAGTGAGGCAAAGGCAAGGGCGTCCGCCCTCCTCCCCAGGTATAGATCTGGCTGGTCTGAAACCCCGAAGACTGCCACTATCGGGCATGGCTCCACCCTCACCCCCACCACTTTGGACATAGCCTCGAAGAAGGCTGTCCAGTACTCCACAAGTCTGGAGCGAGACCAGAACATGTGGGCGTGGTTGGCCGGGCCTCTTTGGCACCGTTCACATCTGTCCTCCACCTCCGGGAAGAACCTGCTCATACGGTTTCTTGTTAAGTGGGCTCTATTTACCACTTTTAGTTGCGTCAGGCTGAGCCTTGTGCACGTGGAGGTGGAGTTGACCCTATGCAGTGCTTCGCTCCAGAGTCCCCACCCTATCTCCATCCCCAGGTCGTCCTCCCATTTCATTCTTGTTGCGTCCAGTACGGTGTCGTCCCTTTCTACCAGTCGGTCATACATGTCGCTACAGTTCCCTTTCTCTAGGATACTTGCATCCAGTAGGTCTTCCAGTAGTGTCTGTCGTGGCGGTTGTCTCCTTTCGTAGGAAGTTTTTGAGCTGCAGGTACCGTAGCTCGTTCCCCCCAGCTAGCCATAATTTCTCTGTCAGTTCGTCCAGTGTTGCGATCCTGTCGTCCGTGTATAGGTCCCTTACTGTCAGTGTCCCCCCGTCCTGCCTCCACCTTTTGAAGGTGGCGTCAGTCAGTGCTGGTGTGAACCTATGGTTGTTGCAGATGGGAGACTTGTCCGACATTTTGGTCAGGCCAAATTGCTGCCGCAGTTGGTTCCAGGATTGGAGGGTGGCTGTCACCACTGGGCTGCTGGAGTGTTTTTTGGGTGGGGATGGGAGTGCTGCCGTGGCGAGGGCCCGGAGGGAGGTCCCCATGCAGGAGGCCTCATCCGCACGCATCCACTCGGCTTCTGGCTCCTGGATCCATCCCCTTACTCGCTCGGCTGTTGCCGCCCAGTGGTAGAATTGTAGATTCGGGAGGGCTAGCCCCCCCCCTGGATTTTGTTTTTTGTAGGACCTTCTTTGGGATCCTAGCATTTTTACCCCCCCCCCCCATACGAACGCCATGATAAGTTTGTCCAGCACTTTGAAAAAGGCCTTGGGGATGTAGATCGGAATAGATCTAAACAGGAAGAGGAACCTGGGCAGTACGTTCATTTTGATCGTCTGGACTCTCCCCACGAGGGAGAGTGGGAGTGTGTTCCATCTTTGCAGGTCCGTTTTTACTTCCTCCGTCAGGCTGGTGAGGTTCCATTTGTGGATCCCTTTCCAGTCATGGGCTATTTGGATCCCCAGGTAGCGGAATTTGTGTCGGGCTTGTTTGAACGGCAGCCCCTTTAGTGCTCCCCCCCCTCCCCCCCCCCCTTGCGGGTGTACTGGGAAGATCTCGCTTTTGCTCATGTTGCGTTTGTAGCCCGAGAAGGCTCCAAACTCATTCAGGAGCGCGATAATTCCGTCCATGCTGCTTTGTGGGTCTGAGATGTAGAGGAGCAGATCATCTGCATAGAGTGAGACTCTGTGCTCTCTGCCTCCCCTTTGGATCCCCCTCCAATTTTTTGCTGTCCTGAGCACGATTGCTAGCGGTTCGATTGCTCGTGCGAACAGCAGCGGGGACAGTGGGCATCCTTGTCTGGTGCAGCTGGAAGTATTGGAAGTTGGTATTGTTGGTCCGTACACTCGCCATGGGAGCGTTGTATAGGAGCTTTACCCAAGCGGTGAACCCTGTTCCAAGCCCGAACCGCTTCAGTACCTCTATGAGGTATTTCCATTCGACTCTGTCAAAGGCCTTTTCTGCGTCCAGGGAGACGATCACCTCTTGTGTTCTCTCCCCGGAGTGGGTCATTATCACGTTCAGCAGGCGCCTGATGTTCGTGGTAAGCTGTCTACCTTTGACGAAGCCCGTCTGGTCCTCTGTGACCACCTCAGGTACACAGTCTTCTAGCCTTTTGGCTAGGATTTTGGCCAGTATTTTGGCGTCTGCGTTCAGCAGAGATATGGGTCTGTATGACCCACATTCCGTTGGGTCTTTGTCTTTCTTGGGTATCAGCGAGATTGAGGCCTGTGCTAATGTGGGTGGCAGTGTGCCCCTAGCTAGCGAGTCTGTGAACATCTCCCGCAGGTGTGGGGCCAGCGCTGTCGCAAATTTTTTGTAGAAGTCCGCCGGGAGTCCGTCCGGTCCCGGCGCCTTTCCCGGCGCCTTCCCCGTCTGCATGGAGCTAATGCTGTCCATGATCTCTCCCAGTGCTAGTGGTGCTTCCAGGTCCCGTTTTCTGCCCTCTCCCACGACTGGTATGTCCAGTCCATCAAGGAACCGGTTCATCCCAGCCTTCCCCCGTTGGGGGCTCTGAGGTGTACAGCTCTTGGTAGAAGGCCTTGAAGGTTTCCTTAATCCTCTCTGGTTCTGTTTCCAACGTGCCTCCGGTACCCTTGATTTGCGCAATTTCTCTGGTGGCTGCCTGCTTTCTCAGCTGGTGTGCCAACAGGCGGCTGGCTTTGTCTCCGTGTTCGTACAGGTTTCCCGCGTGCCTGGCGGAGTTGGTGCACTGCTTTCCTGGTGGCGAGCAGGTCAAAGTTCCTTTGTAGTTCTTTTCTCTCCGCCAGGAGCTCTACGGTCGTGGCCTTGGAGTATTTCCGGTCTACCTCCAGTGTGGAGTCGACCAGCTTCTGCCTAGCCACCCTTTCCTCCCTATCTTTTTGCGCTTTGAAGGCAATGATTTCCCCTCTTAGTACGGCCTTAAGCGCTTCCCAGAACGTGGAGGATGAGACCTCCCCGTTTTGGTTGTTCTCTGTGTACTCCGCTATGGCCCGCGCTATCCTTTCACTGAAGGCCTTGTCAGCTAGTAAGGCACCGTCCAACCTCCATGTGGGGCGCTGGGCCCTTCCCGTCTCCAGCCGCACGTCCATGTAGTGTGGAGCGTGGTCTGATATCACAATTGCGGAGTATTCCACTTTGTCTATCCCTGGAAGCACCGTTTTTCCCACCACAAATAAGTCAATTCTGGTGTACACGTTGTACTGGGGAGAAGAAGGAGAATTCTTTTTCCCCCGGGTGGGCGAACCTCCAGGGGTCCACTGCTCCCATCTGCTCCATAAAGTGACTGAGTTCCCTTGCCATGCTTGAGGTTTTCCCCATTTTGGGGTTTGATCTGTCCGTCTTTGGATCCTGTACACAGTTGAAGTCCCCCCCCCCCCCATGATTAGTCGATGCGTCGCTATGTCCGGGATTTCTGCCATGGTCTTTTTGATGAAACTCGTGTCGTCCCAGTTGGGCGCGTACACGTTGACTAGAACTACCGGCGCCCCATCCAGGGCCCCGCTGACCATGACATACCGCCCCCCTGGATCTGTAACCGTCTTTGTCGCCCTATATATTGTCCTCTTGCCGATCAGGATCGCCACCCCCCTGGCCCTTGTCCCATAGCAAGAATGGTAGGTTTGTCCCACCCAACCCTTTCTTACCCGCAGTTGGTCCTGCTCCCTCAGGTGTGTCTCTTGGAGGAAGACTATGTCGGCCCTCATGTTTCTGAGGTGGGTGAGGACTCTAGATCTCTTCACTGGGCCGTTAAGTCCCCTTACGTTCCAGGTGATTATCCTGGTGGAGGGCTTCTGCCCCCTCGTTCCTGTGGGATTAACCATATTTATCTGGTGGACGCGCCCCTGCCCTCTGGGGTTTCCCTTTGTTAGGGGACCGTCCAGGATGGCCGCTATCAATGCTCTCCCCATGCGGTCGGGTCTCTGCGCTCCGGGGTTTCCCCTTGTCCTGGGGGCACCCGTCATGGCCGTCCACTGTGTGTCCGCCACGCGGGTAGTCCCCTGCACTCTGGGGGCCCCCTTCGCCCACAGACCGTACTGGGTGGGTGCTTGCAGCGATTCCTTGTTTCGAGCCCTTGGTTGTGGCACTTTGTTGCCCTGTTCCTTTTCTGGCCTCTTTTGTCCCTTTATTTCCCCTCCCTGGTCTCTCGCTCCCTGTGTGCCCCCCTCCCCCCCGGTCTCTCCCTTTTCCCTCCTCCCCTGTATACCCCTCCTTTGCCCCTCTATCCCCTATTCCTGTCCTCGTTTGCTCTCCCGACTTTGACGGGTGATCCCCCCCCCCTCCCCTGCCTGGCACCTTCCCCCCGTTAGGGGTGCACTGCGGCCCTGCTTTATTGCGTGCCCCCGGCGCTAGCTTTCCTGCTAGTACGGTGGCTCCCCTCTCGGAGGTTGTTATCTCGCTTCTCCTCTGCCTGGCCTCTACGGTTTTCTGCCCGCTCTTCCCCCATCCAATCCTGCACCCCTCTCGCCTGCTCTCCCTTCTCCAATACTCTTGTTCCCTCGTGCTGGGGCCTGGCCTCCCACCTGGAGCGGTCCCTTGGGCAGTGGGTTGTTTTTTGTTCTGGGTGTTCCTGCAAGGGGGGGGGGGGGGGGCTGGCTTTGCCTCCCCCCCCCCCCCCCCCCCCCGTCGGCGTGTCGTTGCCCCTTGCCAGGGGCCCCTCGTTCCTACCCCCCCTGGCGTATTTCCAGCCCGTGCTCCTCGACGAACCTATTTGCCTCAGCAGGGGCTGTAAAGAAATATTTAAAAATCACTTCTTGATTTGTATACACGAAGCAGACGTGGACTGTCAACCCTGTTGCTTGCTATGATGTAACTGAGTTGAACACTAGAACTGAGGTTGCATGGCACCAGTCATTTGTATAGCATGTGACCGAATGTATTTTATAAAAAATCCACAAGGCTTTCACCCTTCTGTTACTTCATTAATTAACTCCAACCTGTTTTCCTGATTATTATTGTTTCTGAACCTTACCCAATATAGATAAACTAATTGACCTGTAGTTTCTCGGACTGTCCTTGCATCCCTTCTGAACTAAGGATATCATATTTGCCACTTTCCCAGTGTTCTGCTTCCTTCCCCCAATCTAAGGAAGATTGGAAGCCCTTCTGCTATCTCCATCCTGCAGTGAACTAAGATGCAAACCATCCTGCTAGGTGACTGACCTACCCATTGTGTATCCAGCCTACCAGTACCACCACACAAACAGCTTCTGCCCCGGTTACCAGACTCCTGAATTACCCTCTTGTGGACTGATCTGATCTCTTCAAACATCTTCTCTACTGAGTAGTACTCCACTCCTGGATGCTTCACCAGATGCCTGTGTCTATGCATTTACCTTGTATTTTTATGTATGGCCTATGTTTTTTTTCAATGTATGGAATTATCTGTCTGGACTGTGCGCAGAACAATACTTTTCACTATTTTGGTACATGTGACAGTAAAAAAATCCAATCCGATAGTGCCAAACCACCTCTCTTCCCCCCCCCCCCAAAGCCAGTTTTCACCCCATCCACTGCCTCTACGATGTCCACTTTTATAACGATATTTTGAATCAATATCTGATTTCTCCTCCGGTACACACCGTGGAGGGAAAGGGCTGCATGAGTAATGATCAGACATATAATTATTGATTTTGATTGAGTCAGTGCTAGTGATAATTTGTTTTCCAAACTTGTAACATTTTTAGATTTGGGTTAGTGTTGGATTGTGCTTCTGGCTTGTATGATGTACAGCTGTTGTTAAGTAACATCTTGCCACATTGGAAATGGCTGCTGTGTTGGTGATGTGAGCAACCTAGAAAGAAGCAGCTCAGAAATGGCATTGGGGTGTGTTGAGCGGACAGCTGATTCATAATGTAGAGCAAGGCCAAAGGCATGGGTTCAATTCCTTTACTGGCTGAGGTTACTCATGAAGCCCCAGTCTTGTGTCCCTTGCCTGAACTGTGGCGACCCTCGGGTTAAATCACCACCAGTCAGCTCAAAAGGGGAGAGCAGCCTATGGTCCTATGGATGTATGTAGCTAATAATTTCAATTTTAGTGCACTTTTTCCCATCCCCTCAGAGGCTACAAATCTGCTTTTTCAATTGAGACGATTTCTCTACGATGCAGCTACACATCTAGAATCATACTAGATTGAGACCCATTTGCTATTCTTTGGTGGTGGAGTTTAATGTAAATAACAGTTGTTTCTTCTAAAGCTACTAATTCATACTAGGGTGCTGTTTCACAAGTCCCAGCAACCTCATAGTGCTTCACTTGAAGTGAGCATTTTTGCAGAACAAAGTGAAGGAAGTATTTGACCATAGCTGGAATTAGTTAGTTCCAATAGTGTCCTTGCTCAAAACTCATTAAGACCAGGAATGCCAATTGTGCTCTTCAAATTCAGTTCACAAGCATTAGTTGCAATGTCTTGAGGTTGTCTCAGCAGTTAAGCTTGAAAATTGCTCAATGCATTTGTTAATAATTAAACCATTAAAATATGTTTGAAAAAAATATGCTGAAATGTGTTGGTCTGTTACCACTTTCTAACGGAATACTGCTTTTGTTTCAGGTAAAGCTGCTTATTTGTGCATATAGAGTCCAACTCCAGTGAATCGGATGGCCACAATGCAGTTTTTGTTCCTGTGGGTTAATCATAATTATGGACAGATGTGAGCATTGGTTTTACATACAGCTCCTCCTGGACAGTTGGGATTTTACGCTGAAATGTCTGTCTGGAAATTGTTATAAAGAACATCTTCAGAAAACATATTGCTATTATTAGTTACTGTATTGTTTTAAAGTCTTTTTGTAGGTAGTAGTCAATATTGTGAAGAGATAGCTGGTGCAGTGTCATTTGCCTATGTAAATCCTAACTGTATATACAGACTTTCCACAATGTGGAATGGAGTGGGAATGTGCTCCAGATTGTGTATTTATGAAAGGTACATACAAACAAGTTGATACCTTTTCAGGCTTGCACCTCTTAATGAGGTAGTGGGTAGATCTGAGATTGGTTAATTATTTCACTTTGCTCAAGTCACAGGACATTGTGGGATGGAGGGTGAGTAGATTGATCTGCTTTGAAACCTTCGCCACTGTTCCTTCATGACAGTAGAAATGCCAATGAGGTTAGGATCTATTTCATCTTTGAAAATTACAAATGTGAGCCCATAACTATCACTTTAACCATAGCAAATTTTGTTAACTCATGTTCCACTTAGTTTATTTCAGTAATTTCTTTGTATTTATGAATCAGTATAGTGTATCATGGTGCAGAGCTGCATTTTAAACTTTTAAATATTCTGGCATTCCTTTTAGAAAATATTTCTATAGACCTTCGTGACATGCAAATACCCAAATTACAAAACTAACTTTGAATGAATTTACTTGTGTTCTGTTATCAGTTAGGAACAATTTATTCATTTTGTTTCTGTTTATACTCAAGTTGGTATTGTAAACCTCTGGCACTGTTAGAATGGCATTTGATAAAAACTGTTACAATGGTTCTTAGTTTTTGTTTTATTTAAAGGGCAAGCACTAGTACAGTAATTACTGTAAAATATTGCATGCTTTAAAATGAACATTTATACACTACATATCCAATGCCAGAATGTGCCTTGCTGTTTTCTTGCTAGTTATTCTGTGTGAATTACCAATGTGCCTAAATTATATATAGCAATTGCTACCAAAAATGCTGATTTGAGGAATGTGATTGTTGAGATTTTGTTTATCCCCTGTAAAACCTAAATTCTTTATTGATCTTTAAGAATGAACTTTTGGTATTAATCTGTTAATTTCCCCAAATTATTCCAAGGCATCATGTATCCTTTCAGTGCATTAAGAATACTAAAAGGACCATTGCCACTCAACACTTTTGCCCCTTTGGACGATTATTGCATGAAAATATCACTAGTTTCAGCAAGTCATGGGAGAGGGAGTAGATTGATCTGCTTTGAAACCTAATGCTGTAAACATGATCATTCTCTGCACAAAGAAAAGTATTGCATCTTTTATTAAAAAACAGATTAAATATTTTCATTAGATTGATTACAACAGTGGCACTTTTTTTTCTTTCAAATTAACGGTTAAAAATCAGACCAAACTTTCAATTTTTATAGCTCAAGATAATTTATTTTTACTGTAACAAATGACAAACACAGGAGTAGCTGTTCAATTTTTCCAGAATTGGTACAAAATTCTTGGTTCCCTGAAGTTCCCAGAGGTTTTTTTTTTGTCCTTTCTCATTTCAGAAAGGTCTTTCACAATAAAATTTCCTTGGAGATTTCTGCTCTTCCAGGCTTGTTTGAAATGCTCCACGAATATGGTTCTTTCCACGTTCTGGATTTTCAGCCTCGAGTTACACTCTTCTTCCTTTGGAAATGGAGAGGCCTTGTATCCTATCTTTCGTAAATAAATGGACAGTTCAAAGCACAGTTGTTTTACAATCCAGCATTCTCAACACCCATCTTGGACTTGAGACAGTCTTTGTGCAGTGCAGTCACTTTGCACCTGACCAGTAAAACAATCGAGCCCCCAAGGCTTGCTGTTAGATGGACCCAAGAACAGTGGCCCCCTTCACTTTACCCTACATTTAAAAGATAGCGTGTACTTTAAGTGGCAACTTTAATTAGTATCAAGCTCTTGCATTCTTTACAGGACCTTTCCTGTCAAAACATACTGTACATTCCTAAATTTATTTCTGCTTTCTGTTGGGGGAAGAGAAATTATTCCATTCATGTCAGCCTAACGAGATGTACTTGGTTGAAATGGCTGCTGGCAAATCCATGAAGAGAAAATAAGTTGGAGACCTCTTATCATGATGTTTAGTAATTTAAGTAATTGGGGGGCAGTGGTAGCACTGCTGCCTCACAGCACAGAGGTCCCAGGTTCGACTCCAGCTCTGGTCACTCTCCATGTGGAGTTTGCATGGGTTTTGTCCCCACAACCCAAAGATGTGCAGGGTAGGTGGATTGGCCATACTAAATTGCCCTTTAATTTGAAAAAAATTAATTAGGTCCCTTTATAATAAATTTTAATTAGCCAAAAATGGCCTCCTTCTGCATTGTATATCCCATGTAAAACAGATACTCATGATCAAAAGGATCTCGTCAGTCACTCCATCTTGAGAAAATTTAAATGTGTTTAAGCAGTCCTGTATATCTTTAATGAGGAAAAACTATTAAAGTA
Organism: Scyliorhinus canicula; assembly: GCF_902713615.1. Classification (NCBI taxonomy): domain Eukaryota; kingdom Metazoa; phylum Chordata; class Chondrichthyes; order Carcharhiniformes; family Scyliorhinidae; genus Scyliorhinus; species Scyliorhinus canicula. The sequence continues at coordinate 56,997,054 of NC_052159.1, read as the reverse complement.
GCAAATATCTCTTTACCTTGTACGGCTGAGCAAACTCCAAACACTGACCAAAATGTGCCAGACCAGATTATGCTGCATTAAAAACTGAGCTTATCAAGGGGGAGGATTTGAAAACATCAGCCTTCCGTCAATAACATGAAATTACCTAGAAATAGAAAGAGAAATTGAGTGATAAAAAGCATAATGATAACTGAAATGTTACATTTTTGCAGTATTTAAGATATGGATTAAATCTCATACCTTTCGGAGGCCATTTGACTCAACTTTACCGACACTTATCAGAGAACCCCTCATTTTACTATTCCTAGTCACACTTGCCGTTATTGTCAATGAAGGGTAAAACTGACCATTTCCCCATGTCCCTCTATACTTCCTTGCAACCCTGTCTACTTCTACACTAGTCCCTGGAATAAATGCTCCCACTAGTTGCTTTGAACTATGTTGCCGTTGTACCTCAATTTTCCACAATACTCCACCTCCACTTCTGATGATGCCCGTCCTTCTGTAATCATTATTCTTCCCAACCCAATTGTTCCATCATGTTATATTCATCTGCTCAACATACCTGGCACAAACAGCACACATATAGTTTATTACATCAAGCACCATTTGACTTTTACCCTGCCAAACATGCTCGCTACTCAACTTTGACTAGTACTAACTCCTTAAGCCCCACAGAACCATAGAAAATTTAGAACACATAATTCCAGTGTCTGTGCTGGCCGAAGATTAACTGGCACCCACTCTATCCCACCTTTTTGCACTTGATCTAACCTTGGGGCAGATCCAGGTAACTTTTGGTTTCTACCTCAACTATTCAACCCTCTAGGCGAGAAGTTTTTCTTCATGTCTTTTCTAATCATTACAGCAATCACCTTTAAATCTGTGTCCTCTGATGACCTCTCTGCAAGGGGAAATTGGTCTTTCCTACTCTCTCTAGGCCCCTCAACCATCACCCTTCTTACCAAAGGAAGACAACCCTAGTCTATCCAATCTTTCTTTGTAGCTGCAATTTTCACACCCTGGTAACATTCCAGTAAATCAAACTTTTCTGTACTCTCTAGAGTAATGTATTGTGACCAGAACTGTAGGCAAAATTCCAGCTGTGGCCAAACCAGCATTTTGTACACTTTCAGCATTACACCCCTGCTTTGTATTTCTCACCCAATAAAGAAAGCTATCCATATACTTATTCACTTGCCTTCAGGGACCTGTGAATATGGACTCCAAGGTGCCTCTCCTCTCCCATTTGTGAATTCCCTAGCTATGTTTGGGAATTCCCCAAATGCACTGCCTCACATCTCTGGATTGAATTCAATTTGCCAATTTTCCATCCATCTTGTGGTGGTCCACAGCTTTTATCTTCACTATCAACTATACCCTCTCAAACTTCAATGCCAACAAGGTGCAAATTCCAGACTTCGGTCACTTAGGATTGATGCTATTTGTTTAGCTGCCTGTACTATGCACCCCATCTCTTTCCCACCAAGCCTCTGGGATTACACAGAACTCTAGCCTGTCTGATTTCTTTCCTGACCCCCTTCATACACTCCTGAACTCAACTTACTAATGAGGCTAATCTCTCCCTGCAATTTAACCCTTAAAGTTCAGACACACTTCCTATTGCAGCCAGCCAAAGGGATGTGTTTGATATGATTTGCCAGTTGTTGGAAGTATGGCATCACAGCAGCACTAAAATTCATATAGCAAATTACTTATTTGGAGAGAGAACAGACTGTACTCAACAAAACCATGCTTGTGAAACTCAGAACATAATGTCTAATGTTAGATGTGATTGTGCGATTGAGCAGCACTTGCTGAACAAGTGTGCTAAGAATTACACTAACACATTTAAGATGTAATCAGACTTGCTATATGATTCGTTTGGACTCGCTAGACACTACATATCTTATTCTGTGACAATAAGTGATGATTGTTATATGGCCAGACATTGCACTTTTTTTGAAGAAACAAGGACACCAAAGAAACTAGCTCCCTCGTATGTTTCAACAAATAGTGCCAACCAATCAGCACCTTTTTTCCCCCTCGTGCAGTATAAATTGTTCTTCCCTTTGAGATTTGACATTCTTGGGCCTGTCCTGGTAAAGTGTAAGATGTAAATTTTAGGCACCATTTTTTTTTTCAGCAACACATTCTGTACTACCATGCAACAAGTCGTCAGACAGAACCTAGTCTGCAAAATCCATGATCAGCTAAGAGTTAAAGGTGTTTGGTAATTTCCTGACAACAGCTGTTGGGCTAACTATCTATGCTTCAGCTTTTCCTGTCACCTTTCTAAAATTAGTAAAATGGCATTACAATTTTCCAATGAGCAATATAAAACACAATGATACTGAGCCACAAAAGGTATAATCGATCAAATGACGAAAACATGGGTCAAAGAGGTATGTTTTTAATGATGTCTTAAAGGGAATGAGAGATGTACGGAGGATATTCCAGAGTTTGGGGCTTAGGATATTCAAAGCAGTGCCACTGATGGTGTAACAATTAAACTTAAGGATGCCCAAGAGTCCAACATTAGAGGATTGCAGCCTGGTGGAAATTACTAAGATAGTGAGGTCATGGAAGGATTTGAAAGAGAATTTTAAAATCAAGAACGTTGCTTGACCAGCAGCCATTATCATAGAATTTGCAGTGCAGAAGAAGGCCATTTGGCCCATCAAGACTGTACCGGCCCTGGGAAAGAACATCCCATTTAAGCCCACAACTCCACCCCATAACCCAGCCACCCCACCCAATTCCTTTGGACACTTAAGGGCAATTTAGCATAGCCAATTCACCTTACTTGTACTGTGGGAGGAAACCCACGCAGACATGAGGAAAACGTGCAGACGCCGCACAGAAGCCGGGAATTGAACCTGGGATCCTGAAGCTGTGAGGTCACGGAAGGGTGTTGGAGTAACGACAATTGGTAAAAGACACGGGCAGAGTTTTAAATGTCAAAGCTAATAGAGAGTAAAATGTGGGAACCAGTCAAAATTACATAGGCAGATTTGAAGAAACAAAGGCATGAATGAGGTTCCCAACCGATGAGCCAAGACGGGTGTCAACAGACACTGGTACAGAGGAGAAATAGGCAGTCTTCGAGATGAAGGCGGTTAGAAGCTCATTGCTTAAGTACATAACCGGACTATTGTCAGATAGAGGGGTTGGGAGTTGGTAGCTAGGGCAGTGTGGCACAAGGACCAAAAATTGGAGGACATTTCTGTGCATCAAATACTCTATATTGGATGAGAAGTTGGATTATTAGCAATATGGAGTTGTCGAGACAGGTGGTGAGAGGGAGGGCAAGAATGGTGGCAGTGTATTACCACTGCTGCCTCAGTGCTTGGGATCTAGGTTTTGCACATGTTCCCAGTGTGTGTGTGAGTTTCCTCCCAAAGTCCAAAGATGTGCAGCTTGGGTGGACTGGCTATGCTAAATTGCCCCTTAGTGTCCAAAGGTCCGGTGGGGTTATGGGGATAGGGCGCTCTTTCAGAGTGTCAGTGCAGACTTAATGGGCTGAATGGCCTCCTTCTGCACTGGAGTGATTCTATGGCGCAGGATGTCACTAGCATTTGAAAAATGTGGTATTTGATTATATTGCTGAGGGGAAACATGTAGATGAGAAATAGGAAGGGGGTAGGATTGATCCTTGCGGACAGTTGAAGTGACAACGCAAATGTAGTAAGTGAAACCCGTGTGTGCGTGGGTCTCCTGCGGGTGCTCCGGTTTCCTCCCACAGTCCAAAGATGTGCGGGTTAGGTGGATTGGCCAGGCTAAATTGCCCTTAGTGTCCTAAAAAAATAAGGTTAATGGTGGTTGCTGGGTTACTGGTATAGGGTGGATACGTGGGCTTGAGTAGGGTTATCATTGCTCGGCACAACATCGAGGGCTGAAGGGCCTGTTCTGTGCTGTACTGTTCTAATTATAATTGAAACGACCAAGTGATTCTTTGACTATGGTTAGACGGATAACGGAACCAGTTAACACAAGTCACATTCAACTGGGCGAGTGGATGGTGTGGGCAACTGTATCAAAGGATGCCTTTCACATAGAACATCATTTTTGTGACATTGATCTGTTTTGATCCTGTGGCAGATGCAGAAACCGGATTAGAGTGGGCAACAGGTCATTCAAGGACTTGGGGAGGAAAGGGAAGTTGGAGATGGGACAGGAGTTTGCAAGGACAGTGCGATCAAGGTTTTTTTGTTGTTGCAGGGTGATGCCAGGAGATTTAAAGCAAAAGACGCTGCTGCTTAGGACTGACATGAGGCATTTTCTACTCACCCAAAGTTTGGGTGAATCTTTGGAATTATTTATCTCAAAGGGCTGTGGAGGCTCAAGTCATAAGGCATGTTTAAAGCAGAGGTTGACAAATTTTTAAATATGAATGATACAGGTAGATGGGGATAGTGTTGGAAAAAGGCATTAAAGTGGATGGTCAACGGCAAAGCAGGCTTGATACATCTGTTCCGAACACTTTATAAACACGGGGACCAGGAGGGGAAGTTGGGTGATCAGTTTAGTTGGAACCACAAGATCAAAAATTAACATTAATTTTAATAAAAAGAAAACTAACTGGAGGCCATTGCAGTTTTAGCAGCCTTAAAAAAGTGGATAAATCCACAGGCCCAGATGAGATGTCTCCCAGACTGTTGAGGGAGGCAAGGGGATTTCGAGCACTTTTTGAAATCCTCTGGCCATAGGCGAGGTGACAGAAAAGGAAGGCTGCAACGTAGTCCCATTATTTTAAAAAATGGAAATAGTACTAAACCACAAAATTATAGGCAAGTCAGTCTAACCTTGGTGATGGGGAAATAATTGTAAAGAATCTGTTGAGAAACAGGAAGCAGAAGGTTATGGTAGAGGGAAGTTTCTGTAATTGGAAGTCTGTTTCAAGTGGGGTTCTGTAGGACTCGGTGCTGGGGCCCTTGCTACCTGAGATGTACATTAGTGAGTTGGACTTAAATGTAGGGGGCATAATCAAGAAGTTCACAAATGATAAGAAAATTGGTAGGGTGATAAATAGGTTGGCGTAGACTGCAAGAAGCATGGTGGCAGAGTGTTTAGTACTGCTGCCTTACAGCACACAGGGACCCAGGTTCAATTCTGGCCTTTGTGGACTGTGTGTGCAGTTTGCATATTCTCCCCCACCTGCGTGGGTTTCCTCCCACAGTCCAAGACGTGCAGGTTAGGTGGAATGGCCATGCTACATTGCCCCCGAGCGCCCAAAAGGTTATTTGGAGTTATGGGGATAGGCCAGGGGCATTGACCTCGGTAGAGTGCTCTTTCAGAGTGTTGGTGCAAACTCGATGGGCCAAATGGCCACCTTCTGCACTGCAGGGATTCTGTGATAACCATGAACTTATCAGGTGAACAGAGTGGTAAATGGAATTCAACCCGGAAGAATGTGAGCTTATGCACTTCAGGAGGGCTAACAAAGCAAAAGATTACACTATGAAGGATGAGACCTGGGAAAGTACTGAAGAACTGAGGGCCCTTGGAGTACATATCCTGGAAAGTGGCAGGGCAGGTAGAGGTGGTTAATACATATAGGATACTTGCCTTTATTGGCCGAGGCATTGTATAGGACCACAGTCAGAAGTCTTACAACACCAGGTTAAATTGGTTTGATTACCCGCAAATGCTCGCATTCCAAGCATTGTCTGGCATCTCTGACTTTGTCTATATAAATGTTTCTGGAACATACCTCTTCAGTCACCTGAGGAAGGTGCAGTGCTCCGAAAGCTCGTGTTTGAAACAAACCTGTTGGACTTTAACCTGGTGTTGTAAGACTTCTTACTGTGCTCAGCCCAGTCCAACGCCGGCATCTCCACATCATAGAATAGGAGAGCAGGGAGGTCATGCTGGAACTGTATGAAACACTGGCTGGTCACAACTGGAGTACTAAATGCTGTTCTGGTCACATTATAGGAAAGATGCAACTGCACATTAGAGGGTACTGCTGGGCTGGAGGGTCGAAGCTTTGAGGAAAGATTGGAAACGCTGGGGCCATTTTCCTTAGAGTAGCAAAGGTCGAGATGGAACCTGACAGTGTATAGGATTATGAGGGGCTTGGATAGGAACGCACCTTTTCCATTATTGGAGGGTAAATAACCAGGGGGCAGAGATTTGAGGTAGAAAGCTAAGAGAGTTAAGGAGAAATATTTGACTCAGTAGTTGGAGGTCTGGAACTCATTGTCTGAAAGAGTGGTTGAGTCAGAAACAGTAAATAAGTATTTCGATATTCACTTGTGCTGTTGTAACCTCCAGGGTTATAGGTCAAGCATTGGAAAATAGTATTAGTGTAGTCAGATCTTTATTGACTGACTTGGGCTGAATGGCTTCCTGTGCTGTAATTGTCTATGAATCTAAATATGAATAGGCCATTCAACCCACCAAACATGCTTTGCCATAGGATATGATTGTGACCTTAACTCCACTTTTCTGTCAGCCCACCACAACCTCCTTGCTGAATCTACCGAAGGCAGGTCTTTGGTCAATGCCCCATCCTCTATTGTTCTCTGGAAAAGACAACCCTCAGAAGAAATTCCTCCTCGTCTGTCTGAAATGGAAGACCCTTTGTTTTTAAATTATGCCCCTTAGTTTTAGATTTCCCAACGAGAGGAAACATCCACCCAGCATCTACCCTGTCAAAGTCTCCTCAGAAGCTTTTATAGCTTATTTTTTTAAAACGCCAATGAATATTGTTCAAATTTGCTCACCCTTTCCTCACAAGATAACCCCTTAATCTTGTGGCAAACGTAGGATTTTAGATATATTGAATTATAAACATTTGGCAGTGTTAAAAGCTTGAGTTAGTGTGTGTTTGACAGCAGTAGTTATGTTTTTAAAAAAACAACTTGCTTCGTAAGACCAGAAAGCTTTTAGGAGCCTGAGGTGAAATTGACCATTGTTAACGCCTGTTGTTTGACAAGGAGTTTGTGTTTTCAGCCTGGGGAGATGATATTGCTGGATGGAGCAAAGATATTCAGACATTTTGAGAGAGCTTTTTGAGTCGAGTTCTCATCTATACGACAAGTGATTTGCTCTCACCATAGGATAGTCAACAAAAACAATTAAAAGTAATTAAAGCTGTGCAGACTTGTCTGAGGACAAGGAAAAAGCTGAAACATGACAGTTAATACAGTTTTTTGAAGACATCCGGCCAAAGTCTGCAGGGTTCTAACAGGTGCTAAATCTGTTCTGGAAAGCAAGTATTACTCTGTGCCATTGGGTTGTAGGATGGATTGAGTGCTGTATGTATTTTTTTCTTTCTTGTTGTTCAATTAGTATTGTTTTAGGGGTAATTGTAAGCTATTTTCCCGTTGTGATGTTGACGAGTTTAATATTGTGTTAATAAAGTTTTGTTTCTAAAAATCAAATCCCTATTTGTGCGATTACTCCAGGGGCGATGTATTCTTTCTGCACAATCTTACAAAATAAACTAAAATATTGGGGTGTTGGGGTCTGCTCTGGGATTGTAATAATTCCAGGAATCAACCCAGTGAACCTTCTCTGAACTGCTTCCAATGCAGGTTTACCCTTCCTTAAGTAAGAAGACCATAACTATGGTCGCAGCAGGTCTGATAACATCGGAGGAGAAAGAAGGAAGCTAATGTTTTGAGTCTGGATAATTATTTGTCAAAGCTAGAGAGAACGGGAAATAGGGTCAGATTTATATTGTTGTGGGAGCGGCACGGTGGTGCAATGCTTAGCACTGCTGCCGCATGACACTGAGGACCCGGGTCTGATCACTGCACCGGGTCACTGTCCATGTGGAGTTTGCATATTCTCCCTGTGTTTGCATGGGTCTCACCCCCACATCCCACAGATGTACAGGGTAAGTGGATTGGCCATGCTAAATTGCCCCTTAATTGGGAAAAAAAATGAATTGGGTACTTGAAATCTATAAAAAGACAAGATTTATACTATTGTGGAGTGGTGGGCTGGATAGGGGGAGATTGACAAAGATGTTGTGGACAGAAAGACAAAAGGAATGTAAATGGAGGTGATTAAGGCTAAGAACGGTGCTGGTCGTGGCATATAGAGATTAGAACGTGTGAGTGGCGGCACAAAGGTGAGCAGTGTGTCAAAGGGCAACTAGGAACAGATGGCCCAAGTGGGCTGGGGGAATAATGGTGAGGGAAAAGAATAGAAGAAATGAAAATATAATAAATGGATGAAAATAAAAGGGGGAGTGAAGATGGAGGAGAGTGTTCAAAGTCTGAAGTTGTTGAACTCAACTGTAATGTGCCTGATCGGAAGAGGAGGTGCTGTTCCTCCAATTTGCACTGCGCTTCACTGCAACATGCCAAGGACAGACATGTGGACATGAGAGCAGGACAGTGAGTTGAAATGGCAAGTGACAAAAGTCTGTGCTCTGGTTGTTGATGGACCGGAGGTTTTCTGCAAAGCTGTCACCTAGTCTGCGTTTAGTCTCCCCCCCCCCCCCCCCCAACAATTTTCCCTAACCATGCCCCTTGCAATAAAGGCCAACATTCAATTCACCTTCCTAATTACTTGCTGTACCTCACATTGTTACTGCACAGAAGGAGGTAATTTGGTTTATCATACCTGCCTAAAATATCTGGGAGCAATTTACTTAGTGCCTCCAAACCTCTCCCCATAAGAACATAACATAAGAACTAGGAGCAGAAGTAGGCCATCTGGCCCCTCGAGCCTGCTCCGCCATTCAATGAGATCATGGCTGATCTTTTGTGGACTCAGCTCCACTTTCCGGCCTGAACACCATAACCCTTAATCCCTTTATTCTTCAAAAAACTATCTATCTTTATCTTAAAAACATTTAATGAAGGAGCCTCAAATGCTTCACCGGGCAAGGAATTCCATAGATTCACAACCTTTGGGTGAAGAAGTTCCTCCTAAACCTACTTCACCTTATTTTGAGGCTATGCCCCCTAGTCCTGCTTTCACCCGTCAGTGGAAACAACCTGCCCGCATCTATCCTATCTATTCCCTTCATAATTTTATATGTTTCTATAAGATCCCCCTCATCCTTCTAAATTCCAACGAGTACAGTCCCAGTCTACTCAACCTCTCCTCGTAATCCAACCCCTTCAGGTCTGGGATTAACCTAGGGAATCTCCTCTGCACACCCTCCAGTGCCAGTACGTCCTTTCTAAAGTAAGGAGACCAAAACTGAACACCATACTCCAGGTGTGGCCTCACTAACACCTTATAATCTAATTGCCATTGTATATCTTGATTGAACCCACGTCCACCACACTCTGCATTCCAGATCCTAACCATGTCACTAGTTTCTTTTGCCAGTTACCGTAAAACTGCTCTGTCTTGCCATCAATGGACGTATCTTCCTATCTATCCAGACCGTGATTTTCAATACCTACATCAAATCTCTCAATCTTCTTTTCCCAACTCTTGCAATCAATCAATTTATGTGACTGAAGTTTTTCATCCTCAGGACAATTCTCCTTTCTGCAGTCTCCAATGCTTTGACGTCTTTCCCAAAGGTGGCACCCAAAACTGAATGCAATACTCGCGCTGAGGCTAAACTTGTTGTCTATACAAATTTAACACATGCTCTGGTTATGAAAGCTCAAGGAGACTATGCTTTATTAACTGCACTCATGTCCTGCCACCTTCAAAATGATTTGTGCTCATATACCAAGGTTCCGATGCTTTAGAATCGTACTCTTTCTTATTGTCTGTGTTCTTCCCATCAAAATGAATCGATTCACACTTCTATGCATTGAATTTCATCTGCCACTTGTCCACCTATTGCACCAACCTGCCTATGTCCTTTGGAAGTTCTGCACCATCCTCCTCAGTTCACGATGTTTCCAAGTTTTGTATGATCTGCAGATTTTGAAATTGTGCCCTGTACACCAAGGGCCCCAATTGTCCCAACAATGACCCCTGGAACTTCACTAAACTTTCATCCAATCTCAAAAACTTCCATTATGTTTCCTGTCACTCGGCCAATCATACCCATGTTGCTACTGTCCCTTTTAGAACTTTGCTTATTATTTGTCTGTTGTGCAGCACTTTATTAAATATCTTTGGGAAGTCCACGCATACTACCAACAGCAGGATCCTCATCAAAAAACTTCAGCAAGCTACTTGAACATGATTTGCACTTAAAATATCAGTGCTAGCTTTCCTTAATTGACCTGAATTTGCCCATGTGACTTAATCTCATCTCAAATTATTATTTCTAAATTTTCCCCAATACTGGGGTTAAAATTACTGGCCTGTAGTTGACATGGGCCACATCTTTCTTTGTAAAGGCTGGTGCAACCTGGGCAACATCTTTCTTTGTAAAGACTGGTGCAAAGTATTAATTTGATACCTCAGCCTTCCTGCCTTCATGCTCAAATTCCCTTGTTTGGTCCCCAATTAACTCCACTCATTTTACATGCCTCCCGAAGATGTGCATGATAACTCTGATTCATATACAAGGACATCAGATCCCTCTTTACTGCAATCTCTCTCAATTTATATAATATTCTGCCATTCTATTTTTGTTGGAAGTGGACAATCTCATTATATTCCATCTGCCTATTTTTTGCCCACTCACCAAACCTATCTGTCCTTTTGCAGATTTTCTTTGTACCCTCCTCACATTGCTTTCCAATCTATCTTTGTATCATCAACAAACGTGCCTACAATTTAGTCTGTCCCTTCATGGAAACGATTTATATAGATTATATAGTGGTTGTGGCCCAGCACTGATCACTGTGGAACTCCACGACAGTTTGTCAATCTGAAAATCGACCCATTTATCCTGACTGTCTCCTGTTAGTTAACCATGCCAATATGACACCTTCAACTCCATTACTGAATGCCTTTTGGAAATCCAAAAACACCACGGGCGGGATTCTCCCTTTTGGGGACTAAGTCCCCATGCCTGCCGGTAAATGGGCGAGAATCACTCCGGATTTTTTCCTTGAAAGTCCGGGGTGATTCCCAGTTTTCCAGGGGGCTATTCTGGCTGCTGGCAGGGCCCTGCTATCCAGATCACGCGGCCACGCATGCGCATGGCGGCCGCAAGCGGGTCCGCGCATGCACACGGCGGCCCACTTTGGCGCAGGCACTGCCAACATGCGGACCCCCACAGCGGGCTGCGCAGAGTAAGGTAGGTTCCCTCCAGATTGCTATGGCCCGCCGATCGGTGGCCCTCAATCGCGGGCCTGGCCACTGCTAAGGCCCCCCCCCCCTCGGAGACAGATAAGACCCCACCCCCTCCCCACCAGGACCGCCACCGCGGCTCCGAGCTGCCAGCGGGAACACGTCCGGTCGACTGCCGAGAATCGCCCCCGACCGGCACCGCTTTGATCGCGCGTGACTAGCGGGTCCGTGGAGAATCGTGGAACCGCCGGATTTCTGGCGTGAACGGCTAGTCTCCACCCCTGAGGCAGGCAAGATTTCGGCACAGAGGGTTGGAGAATCCTGCCCCACAACTACTATTTCCCTTTTATCGACTGGCTTGTTACTTCCTCAAAGATTAGTCAAACACAATTTCCCTTTCACAAAACCATGTTTACTCTGCCTTATTGCGCAATGATTTTAAAAAAAGCGTCCTGCTAATGCATCTTTAATGACTTTAACATTTGAATGTGTATGTGGGGGTGGGTGGGGGGGGGGCGCAAACCCGCTATATTTAGTCTCCGTTCCTTTGGCAAATTGTTGCTGACAGCGTCTGGAGGTTTCAATCAGACGTCAAAAATTCTAACATTTTCCCAGTGACAGACGGCTAACTGGCCGTTCTGTCTCCCTTTTTTGAATGGAGATGTCAGACGTGCGATTTTCCAATCCACTGGGATACTTCCAGAATCTAAGGAATTTTGGAAAATTATTTGGAATAGGATTGAGGGAGCAGGAGGTGTAGAAAATATGAAACTCAAGAGCATTTGGGGAGACGGTGAGAAACTAGAGAAAAATTAAAGTTAGGGCAATGCAGATTTATAGGAAGTTTGACATGGTGGGTGAGTGGAAGGGAGGCAGATTTCAAAATCTAAATTAATGAATTATGAACACCACCCCCATCAATAATTCTTCTGGAACATGACTTTCTACCTTCTGCCATTCCAACCAGTTATTCTTCACTCCCACTCTTTCTGGTTTGAAGCCATCGCGCAATCCGTTCTGCAGCTTATCCCCTGACCCACATTCTCTAACCGTATTCATTCGGCTCATCATTGCGTTGCTTAAACAAATAAAAATTAGATGATTTTTTGTTATTAATTAAAATGATTTACCTATCAGTACAGTACTCCTCTACAGTATCTGTATGGTGTAATCTAGGAATTATCCACTTTTTAATTAACCTCCCACTATCAATATCTTCAAAGTTACGATTCACCAGAAACTAACCTGGACCAACCATATAAATACTGTAGCTACAACAGCAGTTAAGAGGCAAGGAATTCTGGAGCTAGTGATTCACCTCCCGACTCCACAAAGCTTGTTGACCACCTATAAGGCACAAGTCAGGAGTGTGATGGAATACTCTCCATTTGTTTTGCACATCCTCCACCAACTTAAAACATTCATTCCCACCATCATTAATGCACATTGGCAGCAGCTTGGATGATCTACAAGATTCACTATTAAAACTCATCAAAGCTCCTTCAATAGCACTTTCCAAACCTGTGACCTCTATCACCCAGGAGGGCAAGGGCAGCAGATGCAGGGGTACATCACCACCCTCACTGTATCTTTATTGTCACTGGATCAAAATCCTGGAACTCCCTTCCTAACAGCATGGTGGGTGGACCTACACCGCAGACTGAAGCAATTCAATAAGGCAGCTCACCATCACCTTCTCAAGGGCAATGAGGGATGGAAAATAAATACTGGTCCAGCTAGTGACGCTCACATCTGTCATAAAGTTAAAAAAGTTCTGTTCACTATAGAATCAAATCAACAATCAGTTGCATTTTGATTAACAGAAGTCACTTTTAGTCCAACCGAAAAAGACAAGTTCTGAATGTTATATAAACTATTGCCACATCAATGTGGATGCTGTTATTGCTGATATTTTGGATTGGTTGCACTGTAGTGTAACAAAGACATTTTCTGGATAATGCAAAAAAAGAGAAAAAGCAAAAAGGAGGCAAATCAAATAACAGCTCCTTGAAGAGTATTTTTTTTGGGTGTACAATAGTACTTGGAAATGAACTTGGTATTGTAATGAGTCTTATTTCTTTCAAGCAAAATCCTATTTTCAGAATTGATCTGATTGATCAGCAATGGCAGGTAACTGGTTTGGACGTTTGAATGCGGCTACTTTTATAAGACAAGGGATTCTTTCCCAGTTTAAATTTCAAAAAGTTCACTGCTTCTTAATTTCTCGTCAACTCATTTACAAGTGAACAACAATGGTTGGGAACAACACAATCAAAAAGTGTTTTTTACTTCAATTTTCTACAACCAAGCAGATTGTGCATTTTATCACTTGTCACAATACATTAAACTTCTTAACATAAGTAAATGTTTTACCAATGACTTTATTGAAAGGTAATTCATTAAACCAAGTTTGATTCATTTTATGAAACAACTGAAAATATTACATTACCACAAAACTAAGTTTGAGGTTTTAAGTTTTTGAACTATTCACTTTTATATTTTATTCCTAGACCATTTTTGAATAAAAATCTAAGAAAAAGCAATGCACAGTATGTAGTTTATGAATTATGTACACCAGACTACCTAAGACTCCTGATCCACTGGCATTGCTGATTCATCTGCATTATGCTCATCATAAATGTCACAAATTTATAATGTTGCAAATCCATAATGTTGCATAACAAATTGTAATTACCAGGTTAGAAATAACCTCCCGTCTTCTAAGCCCAACTTCATCACCCAATTCATTCACTATCTCACTGTTGAAGTTGAGTTCTCGGGCAAATAATTTTATCATCAAGTTCTTCTTCCCCATCCCAGTTTCTAACCCTCTCTTTTTTCCCGCTGAAGAGGTAATTCCTGTATCTCAGAATGCAAATCTGGTCTATGATGCATCAACACCGCAGCAAAATTACAGTGTGTTTTTGCATTCACATTATGGAAACATTTGTTATTAAAGCATTGTAATTTTAATATAGATGTAATACAGGGTCTATAAAATTATCACGAGTGAAAACCCAGGGGACAGAAGTTTGTATCCCACAAATTTGCAGGCTTACCAGGTTAAAGTAATTACTAAAAGCGACATATGAACGAGTGAAATTCTACAATAAGATATTAATATTGACAGAGCAGGGTAGGCCAAATTCCGCCTACCCCACTCACTTGACTTCTCTCCTAAAAATTGAGTTTTCTGGTAGTTATTGTTTGCACACTGTTCCGTATGTAGGAAGCAAAACAACTGAGCCTAATACTGTCTTCATTTAATATTCACAAATGTACATTTTCTGATGCTCAAGTTAAGGGAGTGAGAATATCCTCATTGTTTTTTAAATGTAGAAGTTTGAATCGTCCTAACTAGTCATTACTGTTAAAATTTAAACTGGAACCTGTGTATGCACCACTATCTTCACACTAATTCTGTGTGAATCAGTAACACATTAATCGAACAAGGCAATTCTTAATTATTTTTAAAAAGTTACTATGACTTTCGAAGAAATTTTAAATCTTCATTGGTCTCACATATGGCAAGAAAATTAATAGTAGATCATATGGTCCCTTAAACCCACTCTGCCTTGCAATACAATTATAGTTGATCATCAGTCTTAACTCCACTTTCCTGTCAGTTCCCCAAATCCTTCGGATTCTCTGACACATAGAAGGTCCGTCAATCTCAGCCTTAAATATATTCAAAGATGAAGCAACCATAACTCTCTGGGGAAAAAAAATTCCAAAGACTCACAACTGAATGAAGAAATGTCTCACCATTTTAACTATTTAGCTTCTTATCCGGAGACTGTACTAGATTCCCCAGGAAAGGGAAACAACCTCTTGGTGTCTACCTCATTTAATTCAACTCAGAAATTGATATTTTTCAATGAAATCACCTCACCCGTCTAAACTCCAGAACGCCTCAGCTGACTCAGGCTCTCATCTTGGGATATCCCGCTCATCCCAGGAACCAATCTAGTGAATCTTAACAGAACATCACAAATGCAAGTATGCCCTTCCTTAAATATGGAAACCAAAACTGCACATAGTATTCTATGTGTGGTCTCACCACAGGCCGGTAGTAAGACTTAGATTTTTTTGTATTCCAATCCCTTTACAATTAAGGCCAGTATGTAATTTGCCACCCTAATTTCTTGTTGCACCGGCATGCTAACTTTGTGTTCTTTGTACAAGTACACCCAAGTGCCTCTGAACATCAACATTTACAAGTTTCATAAAAGCAAAATACTGTGGATGCTGGAAATCTGAAATAAAAACAGAAAATGCTGGAACTGAGTTCTGGCAGCATCAGTGGAGAAAAAGAGTCACGGTTCCAAGTCCATATGTCTTCTTCAGAGCAAGTTCCATGCCTTTAAAAAATATTTAGCATTTTTACTCTTGCTACCAAAGTAAATAACCTCACACTTCACCAAATTGTACTCCATCTGCCCCTTGTTGCCCATTCAGTTACTCGGTCTAAACTCTTTGCAGTTATGTTTTCCTCAGTGTGCATTCTCACCCAGCTTTGTCTTGTCCGCAAATATTGGTCTCTGTCTCCATGTCCAAGTCATTAATCTAGACGATAAATAGCACAGGCCCGGCACTGATCCTTGTGGCACTTCAGTCACAACCTGCCAAATTTATCCCCAGTCTCTGCTTCCCATCAGTTAACAGGTCTAATATATCTCCACCAACTCTACAAGTCCTTATCTTGGCTATTAACCTTTTGTGTGGCACCTTATGACTCCAATTTCCCACGGATGTGGAACTTTGTTTTAAAAAATAAAATGATAATGCAAGGAGTTCTGTTAATGTTTCTTATGAAAATGAACCTAACCCACCTTCGTAAATGCATTCGCCATATTCAAGATGACCCTTCATATTGGATGGTACTTACCAAAAGATTTTATACTTAATGTAGAGTTCAACAATGTCAGACAATAGACTTGCTCCTCCATTTTGATTTTTTTTACCTAATCTCCTTCCCCCAGGGCCATCTGTAACTGGTTTTGTTAGCTCCTGATGAAGGAGCTGCGCTCCAAAAGCTATTGATTCCAAATAAACCTGCTGGACTTTAATCTGGTGTTGCAAGCCACCTTACTGTGCCCCCCCCCCCCCCCCCCAACACTGGCATCTCCACATCATGGTTTTGCTACCAGAGTGCTGAACCGTATTCTATTAACACATTCTGCCACCTTATCTTTATGCTATTATTTGCATCTTCTTTAGTCTTTAACAATACCATTAACATCCTTTTGTCTTCTGTCCATAACATCTTTGTCAATCTCTCCTTAGCTCCGACCTATCCCTGACCTATTCTGTTCCACCCCCTTCTCCCACTATGTAATCCCATCACTTCAACCTTTCTTCTGCTCTTCAGTCATATGGACTGGAAACATTAACTGTATCTTTCCCAACAGATGCTGCAGGACCTTCAAGTCTTCCCGGCATTTTATTTTTTACTCCAAATATTGCACTGACCTCACTGTGTAAAGGAACTAAATCTATGAGAAAGGGGCTAACTCTGGAACCTAGCAGTGAGAAAAGAGGTTGGTCAATCTGGGAAAGTTTAAACTAGTAACTTTCACACAACCAGCTTTAGTCCTGATGTGAATGTAGGACAAAGCAGAAGATAATGTCATGATAATAGCCAAACGCAGCTTTGTCTTTCTACAAGGGCGTCGAGGGCCAAGATAACCATAATGCATGTTCTGAATACTTATTAAATAAATATGTCGGCAAAGCATTCTGATACCGGAGCATCTGCACCTGTCTCCATTAAGGGTTTTTTCAAGAGTACTAAAACTGAACAGAGCTATCAGGATAGCATATTGTGCTGACTGAGCAAGAACAACAACGCAAAGGAACAAATATGATTTACAATTTAAAGTAAAGATAAAACAGATGGAATAAAGTCAACAAACTATTAGGAATTGGTGCACAAAAAAATTGTAATGCATAAATCGATGCAACGAGAATGGAACTCACTCAATTTCACATTTTCTCACTTTTAAAAAAATCCTAATTAACTAGTTGCTGGAACTCTGGGATAGAAATGTCAAATGTTGGAAATAAACAGCAGGTCAAGCATGCGTTTGTGCTGAGACATATGGTCTTTAAGATTAATTAATGACCTTCCAGCAGAGGTAGCAGTGTTTACGTACAGAGGCAGGGACAGTGGGGCGAAAAGGAAAGAACAAAAGGGGGAAGTCTATCATAAAGTGGATGGCAGGAGAGGTGAAATGACAAACAGAATGATGGGGCAAGGAATGAGACGAGAAATAAACAATGGGTTTAGAAGAGGTATAAATGACAACTGGTGAATCATCACCTGAACCTGCTGCTGCGGGAGAAAAAGTGAGGGCAGTGGTTACAGAAGACCTGAACTTGCAGTTGCTCGATCGCTATCTTTTTAAACTTCTGACCAAAGGTCATCGAATTGAAACATTAACTGCTACTTTTTTTGCTTTTACTTTTCTTCCCAATGTTAGCATCAACTGCTAGGTTACAGTAGTGATCTCTGTACAAGACAGCAGTTAATGGTCTGATTTTAATGCTCTGCTCTTGACGGCGACATCAAAATATATGAATGTTAATCCACTTCTATGGATGACCAGTATCAGCATGTAGGTAAGAAAGAAAAGTCCCGATTATAAACTAAATTATGTGGCAATGGGCCGGGGGGCTGGAACCAGGCTTTATTCGTTAGGACATTTAAACCCAAAAGTGTGAACCCAATGTCATCCATTAGCAATTGAATTTAGTTTCACACAAAGTTAGAATTTACTGGAGCATTTGAAACTGAACATTGTTCAAGTGTTTGGCTATGCAACACGAGAATAACAAGAAACCAGATTCTTTGAATAATTTATTAGGTAAACACCTAACTTTCCTAATACAACAGCACAATGCAAAGTCTCATCTTTACTTAAATATCCATAAAGGCACTTCATAATATTGTTAACTAATCCTGCTCCAGTCATGTTCCAAATGATTAACCAGCATTGTGTATGATACCACAAACTATCAAGCAAGCCAATGATCTCACCTTAGTGAAAGGAGCAAACATCAAAGCAAAAAAACAGAGAAATTTGCATTTATACTCAACTGGGTAGGAATGTACAATAAGACAGTTTCATAGGAATTGCAAAAAAACGATTAAATCTTTAATTTATCAAACTCTTCTAGTTATGACTTTTATTACTGCACTGGAACAGAATATAGTAACAGCATATTAATTTTTTTATGGCTAATATGATTCCTGTACTGGCAGGGAGATAACAATATCTTCAGGATACTAGGATAACACGCTAACTAACTGGCACAATTTAAATGTCTTAATTCTCTCAGCTCTTGACATTTGTTTAAATGTGACAGATTGCACCAAGGTACTGTGTGAAAGTCCTCTAAATACACATCAAGGTGACAGAGCCTGGTCTCAACATAATTTAATTCCACTGGGACTCTATACTCCATCCTTTTGGTTACTGCCAAATCCCTGCCATTGGGAATCAACTTTACATCTATTACACTTAGAAAAAAACCGTGGCCCTTCTTACAACGCAAACTTCAAAAGGGATTGGATTCCTTTTTCCAAGTTAACTCGATGGGCCGAAGGGCCTCCTTCTGCACTGTATGTTCTATGTTACACTGTGGGAAACCACCCGACTGCAACTTGCACTTTACCACACATTTAGCCACTCCAAGGATCCTCTTTCACAAGGACTTTATAAATATTTAGTTAGTTTTAAACATGCCTACCCATAGGAGGGAAGGTAACATGACACACAGATCACAAACTAGCTTGTTGATATCTACTATGTATCTCTTTCAAGTGAAACCTTGTTGAATATAAAATTCTAGAAACTGTTGGGCAATTTGTTTTCTACATCAATCCAAAAACCTCCAAGAACTACATACTGCCAGGTCCAAAGACCAAACAACAATACAGCAAAGGAATAGGCCCTTCGGCTCTCCAAGTCTGTAGCGGTCATGATACCACCCTTGGCCCAAACCCTCAACAATTCCTAGTACCGTATCCCTCTATACCCATCCTATCCACGCATTTGTCGAGATGCCTTTTGAATGCCGTTAATGTATCTGCTTCCACAACCTCCCCGGCAACACATTCCAGGCACTCACCACCCTGTGTTAAAAGCCTGCCTTGCACATCGCCTCCAAACTTTGCCCCAGACCTTAAACCTATGCCCCCTGGTGACTGACCCCTCCACCCTGGGAAAGAGTGCTTGTCCATCTACTCTATCCACGCCCCTCATAATCTTGGAGACCTCTATCAGGTCACCCCCGAACCTCCATCATTCTAATGAAAAGTCAGAGTCTATTCAGCCTCTCCGCATAGATAACACCCTCCAGACCAGGCAACATCCTGGTAAACCTCCTCTGCACCCTCTCCATAATCACCTACATCCTTCAGGTAGTGTGGCAACCAGAATTGTACGCAATATTCCAAGTGTGCTATACCAAGGTTCTATACAACTGTAGCATGACTGGCCAATTTTTATATTCGATGCCCCCGTCCAATGAAGGCAAGCATTCCATATGCTTTCTTGACTACCTTGTCCACTTGTGTTGCCACTTTTAAAGATCTGTGGACCAGTATGCCCAGATCTCTCTGACTTTCCATATTCCTAAGAGTTCTGTCATTTACGGTATATTTCCCCTCTATGTTAAACCTACCAAAATGCATTACCTCATATCTGTCTGGATTAAACTCAATTTGTCATTTCTCTGCCCAATTCTCTAACCTATTACGTCCTGCTGTATCCTCTGACAATCCTCAACTTTATCTGCCACTACACCAACCTTGGTGTCATCTGTGAACTTGCTAATCAGACTAACTACATTTTCCTCCAAATCGTTGCTAACTCCCTGCCTTACTGCTGCCAGGTGTCAGGAATCTACCTGTGAGCTAAACTCGAATTTCATTTCCCCTCCAGATTCAAGCTCCAGTGAATTCCAGCACCCCCATCCTAGTCCATGAAACCTCCTGAATATTCCTGCAGTAATAACAAAGCCCAGGGCAATAATGACAGCAACAAAAAAAAGCAATACTTGTGTTCTGCATTAGTGAGCAACTGGGCCACTCTATCTGTGATCAATGTCATGAGGTAACAGCTTCCGTTTTTGAAAAATAATTTGAAATAAAATCTTCAACTGAAATTTTGGAATTTGAATGAGACAAAACAAACTATTTAAAATGCGAGACCACCTTCCAAAGTGGAGAAAACAATAATCTTTATTGTCACAAGTAGGCTTACATTAACACTGCAATGAAATTACTGTGAAAAGCTCCTAGTCGCCACATTCCGGTGCCTGTTTGGGTACACAGAGGGAGAATTCAGAATGTCCAAGTGACCTAACAGCATGTCTTTTGGGACTTGTGGGAGGAAAGTGGAGCACCCGGAGGAAACGCACACAGACACAGGGAGAACGTGCAGACTCCACAAAGCCGGGAATTGAACTTGGGGCGCTGACGGTGTGAAGCAAAGCAACCAGGATGCCCAGAAGAGACACATTTCAGATAATTTACAGACCATCTAAGGATGCTTCTGCTACGAGAGGAATTCTACCACCCCACCCCAATCCCTGTAAAAACAAAATATGGGCATTAGTCAGTCATTATGAGTCCGGGAGATCCTACTCTCCACCACACACCCTTCCCTCTTGATAAATCATGTCAATATGTTTTTTGTCTCGATGACTGACAGTACTAGCACCATTGCTTTTCTCGGGCTTTTCCTACTACATATTTTCCTCAAATTTAGCATTAACTACTTCCATGAACAAACATCTGAATGTTTGAATTCTGAGTACATTGTTTTCTGACTTAAAGATAATCTATACCAAGATCTTTGAAATTTAACGGAGAATTATTTCTTTGTACACCAACTGCAGAAATATATTAGACAGCGCCACAATTTTCTTTGAAAAGTGGTAAGTATTTTGGAAGATTGAAACACAAGCTTTGAACCAAATGATTTAATTTATATAGAAAAGTTGAATGAACAGTACAATGTATAAACAGTGAAACATTCATTTTATTATTTTAATACAAAAATTATGCACTAAATATAAACATAGATTACTTACTGTAGCACGAGTGTGGGTTACTTCCTCTGGAACTTCGCCACCAATATTTTACAGACAGCTCTTCAGCTGCTGTCTTCCAAGACAGTAACACTGACCACTGTCTCTTGAGCTACACATGAAGCTCAATATAAATCAGACATCTCTAGCCATTGAGATATCAGTCATGGAGAAATACAGCACTGTTTTCCTTCTGAAAGGCCTGACATTGATATCACCATCCCCAGGAAAGGCCAGATTCTTTTAATCCACATGACAGTGCCGTAGAAACAGCAGGCATATAACTCACAGGAATATAATCTATACCCCAACGATATTATGTAGAAACATATGGACAATAGATTTACTGATCTTTTAATCACATTAGGTAATGAAACATTTATCAAAATTGAATAGATAGCCAACAGATGCTAACCTTGTGGCCTCTCGTAGGCTGGTGTGAAAAGTTCCACCATTCCATGCCATTTCTAGTTGTACAAGTTAAAAGTTCAATAGGAACAAAAAGTAAATTTTTACACTCACCTTCAGCTTTGTTTTAAATTTTAAAATGAGTGAACCAGCTCTTTGGGCCACCACTCGTTTCAAAAAAGTGCTCTATGTCAACCACTTTAGCAGGGCTTTTATTTTAAACATTTAATCAGTAGTTGAAAATCATTAAGCAATATTTCCAGTGTATTTTTATGTACATATATATGTGTAGAATAAAGGTAATTTTCATTCTACACCAAAAATACCAGTATATGTGATTTCACACTAACATCACTCCATATGTGCTGCCTGACAGGCAAGAATTAATGTATTTCTAAACATTTGTGCCATATAGCCTTTTATTAATTATTGCATCAATTTATGATTCATTATAACCAAATCTTCATTCTTTCAGTCTAGTTTTTGTGCATTTAATAATAATAATCGCTTATTGTCACAAGTAGGCTTCAATGAAGTTACAGTGAAAAGTCCCTAGTCGCTACATTCCGGCACCTGTTCGGGGAGGCCGGTATGGGAATTGAACCCGTGCTGCTGGCCTTGTTCTGCATTACAAGCCAGCTGTTTAGCCCACTGTGCTAAAGTTCATGTTTGTCTTCAGTGTTACCTTTCATGTTCAACTTCTTATTTTATGCAATTTGAAGGGAAGACAATAGGTTCAGGCAAATACTGAGTCATGACATTGACAAAGGTCGAAAGATGGCAGAATATTATAAGTACACTAACAGGACTGTTGTCACAATATTAACAAATGTATATTAAAACACTATTAATCAGCTCCATGGACTATTTATATCTTGTTATTCCTCTGGCATTTGCATCAGTATTTAAACTACTACCAAACACAAGATATATAGAGATAGCATGAGATAGAGCCCTATTCCAACTGAAATATGACTGTAAGTCCAGCTTACTGTTTAGCATTTTGATGGGGCCTGGTGTTGTTACCAGAACCTATTGCATGCATTTTGTCAGTGGGATTTCAATGCGAGGGATTATTTTAATAGACCGTCACTCAATATCAGCATCATATTCTCAGGACAAGCAAAGCATGGCTGGTTGCAAGATTAAGTATCTTTTGCTCTATCCTAATGGTGCTTCATAACCAAATCAGAACAGCATCCCCTATTGCAAGACACGACGTGCAGAAACAATCCTGCACAAATACACTGAAATGCTTTTGATATCGATCACCTAAAACATTAATGTTCAATAGTTATATAATGGACACATAAAATTCAGCCCTCCAAAACCATAATTCTATGTAACTAGGCAGTGCAAACACGTCTAGGTTTAAATTCTGATCTCAATCGGAGTGGTACGTTTCATCTTAGTCTTTATCTTGGTTAGAAGTAAAATTCTTTGGCGCCAACCATTATTGAAACAGACTCAAAAAACTTATTTAAAAAAAAGATGTCTGCTTCCAAATGAAGGTGAAAAGAAAGGATTAAACTAGATGATGATATTGGGGGGAAAACAACAAGACAGGCATCATGGAATGTTCCTTTGCTATGTATCTTGTGATTCTATAATTGTTTCTAAATCTCTAATACAAGAAATACCATAGGAGGATTTAATTATATAAAATGAAAAGGAAAATTTGTGTATCATCTCAGTTTAGTTCCATCACCTGAGAGATGTCCCAGAAATGAGAGTGCTATGCAAAGAAAAATGTCCAAAATGAACAAATAAACTCATTTTGATGTATTATGTAGCCACCTGGGGTGACCACTGCCCAAACACAAAAGGAAGATTGCAAGGAATGCAGGGAAAATTGGACATGTTGTAAAAAGCAAGCAGCTTGCAGAGTGCTTGTATATTTGGACTGCTACAGAAACCAGTTTGGCTGTTGCTGAAACCAGAGAGCGCTATGAAAAGAAACAGTTAGCATATTAATGAGGCGATACCAGGCGATCCCCGGGCACAAAAGACACAAGTTAACACTAATCGATACATTGGATGGAAGGCCAGACTTTTCGGCGCCAAAGAAGCCCAAAACAATGAGCCCCAAGAACCGCCCCTGTGATCGAGCAACTGCCCCGCTATTGGGGAATTCAAATCAATCGATTGGGAAGAGACCCAATCGATTACAAGAGTATAGAGGGTCCGCCCAGGTGGGCGCAAGACCCTGAGAGGAGTATAAGACAGAGAACGCGACCCCAGCTCGCTCTCTCTACCAGCCTCTCCTCGACTAGCTCTCTGTCAGCCTCTCCTTGACCAGCTAGCTCTCCCAGCAGAACACCGTTGCAGCAAAAGAACCTTGAGGAGGAGAGGTCTGGAAAAGCAGCCGCCAGCAAGTAAGTGTCACAACGCACGCTACGGGAATAGACACTCCTGACCCCTTTAGACCATAACCACTGGAAGCCTGCGGACCCAGGACAAAGCTAGAAGCCGTTGTTCCCTGATCCGGCAGTCCCCTTATCCAGGTAAGTATTTGGCCTAGTAGTGGTAGGATTAGCCTAGTCTTATAGTTTATATGCATGATTAGTAGATTACTGTAATATAATAAACGTGTCTTGTTTGAACTTACTAATTGGTGTATGGTTTTATTGCTTTGAACTTGACCTTGAAACTTGTGGCGGTATCTTAACGATACCTGGCGACTCCAAAGCTAAGTAACGAAACAGAGCCAAATTGAGTGTTAAGCACACTCACCCAGAACGAGCAACATTTATAAACAATCACAAATTGAGTTCAGATGATGAAATAAATGATTCCTTTTGCCACTTATACCACATCAGAGTACACTCAAAGTGGCTGAGGATACGAATGACGGATTGCGATAAGTTATAGCAAAGTCCAAGCCCAGACTGGAAATATGTAAAAAAAAAAAAAATCAGTATGCGCTGCAAAAGGGGCTGGTTTAGCTCACTCGGCTAAATTGCTGGCTTTTAAAGCAGACCAGCAGCACGGTTCGATCCCCGTACCAGCCTCCCCGGACAGGCGCCAGAATGTGGCGACTAGGGGCTTTTCACAGTAACTTCATTGAAGCCTACTCGTGACAATAAGCGATTTTCATTTTCAAAACATATCGGATGCATTCTGCCAGTTGTATTGATGGGGAGAAGTTGGTTGGAGAATGGTGAGTAAAATAAGAGCCAAAATTAAGATTTATTTTACTCCTGGTTAGCACTGCTCCCTCACAGTGCCAGGGACCTGGGGTCAATTCCGGTCTTGGGTCACTGTCTGTGTATAGTTTGCACTTTCTCCCCATGCCTGCGTGGGTGTGGAGTTTGCACTTTCTCCCCATGCCTGCGTGTTCCCCCGGGTGCTTCCGTTTCTTCCCACAGTCCAAAGATGAGGTTAGGTGGATTGGATACGCTAAATTTCCCCTTTGTGCCCAAAAAAGATCAAGTTAGGTTAAGTGGTTATTGAGATAGGGCGGGGGGGGGGGGGGGGGGGGGGGGGGGGGGGGGGGGGGGGGGTGAGCTTGGGTGGAGTACTCTTTCAGAGGGTCAGTCGGTGCAGATGTGATGGGCCGAATGTCTTGCTTCTGCGCTGTAGGGATTCTATAATAGCCACATGATTGTCTTAACCTTTTTACATCGACTCCTGAGCATTTACTGCTGCTCTTGAGAAGGTGTCTTTGTAAGCTGCAGCAGTCGATGTTGCGTAGTAAGTACACCACTGTGATAAGAAAGGAGCTCCAGAGTTTTGACCCAGAATCTGTAATATAGTTTCAAGTCATGTTGGTGTGTGACTTGCGAGTGGATGATGACTCCAAGCTAAAACAAAGTTACAGTAAACAGAAACATCAATAAGGCCAAAATTTAGACTAACTGTAAATTTTCTAAGGAGGAACTTTGTTCAACTAAAAATCAGCAAATTTTTTGAAGGAAGTGTTACATCCAAAATGTCAACTTGTCCAGTCTCTGCACGATGCTGTCAGTGTTTACAGCATTTTATGTTTGGGATACCAGCATTTTTGGTATTTTGCTCTGATTAAGAAGGACAAATTAGGAAAACAGCTACTACGCTGAATTTACCTTGTGGGACTATGACTCTGTAAATGCCAGGGTTACAAACTTTCTAGCTCTAGCAATAAACAATATTACATTTCCTGCCAAGAAATAACTAGGATCATAAAATGCCTATGGTTGTTCTATACTATTGAAATATCAAACTGCTTTGGCTTACTCTGTTTCTCGTCTCCATTCTCCAACTTTAGATATCCCATCAACTGATTTAAGTAAGCACTGGGTATAAAATCTTAATGCACAATACCTTCAAAAATGAGCTTGAATAAAGTAGTCAGAGAACTTTTGACTAATCGAGAAAATGTTGTATGCACATATATAAAGGCTCAATGTTTCCTGTTTAACTGTAATCACAGTATAGGGAGAAAATAAATAAAAATAATTGTTTGGTCATACAGATCAAGAGTATTGCTGAAAGAAAATACATTCTATTGAAGCTTTTTGTCTTGCCCTCATTAGAACAACTATGGAAGATAAACCTACAGTAAAAGCAACAATGTATACTGAATGAGAAGAGTATGCTGATTGGTTGACTCTAATCAATAATAATAATCTTTATTGTCACAAGTAGGCTTACATTAACACGGCAATGAAGTTACTGCAAAAAGCCCCTGGTCGCCACATTCCGGCGCCTGTTCGGGTACACGGAGGGAGAATTCATAATGTCCAATTCACCTAACAGCACGTCTTATGGGACTTGTGGGAGGAAACTCCGGCCAGTGACTCAAGCCAGGAATTGAACCTGGGACCCTGGTGCCGTGAAGCAACAGTGTAAACCACTGTGCTACCATGGGAAGTGCAGCAGAGAACAGTTAACCACCAAACGTAATAATAATAATAATCACTTATTGTCACAACTAGGCTTCAATTAAGTTACTGCAAAAAGCCTCTAGTTGCCACATTCCACTTTGTCTGAATTCAAACCAGGCTGGTCAGCTCTAATTGGCATGGGAATGAAACCAGTGAATGGCTGTCTTCCAAACTTTTGTTTAGTTGGGAAAAGGCCCAATGCGTGGACATGCTCCTTCTTTAACAAAAATCCCAACAACATCCAAGACCCGAAAAGCAGAAAATGATGGAAATACTCAGATCACCTAGCCTCTGTGGAGAGAACAACATTTGTGTCCCTGGTCGTTAGAGAAATTCAAAAACTATTCCCATTTTCATTCTCTCCTGATATCACTGCATCTTTTCCATTTCAAATGTTCTTAATTATTTCTTTAAAAGAGTTACTGCCTCAAGCCCTCGCCGTGAAAAAGCTTTACATGCTCCAACTCTGAAGTTTGTTCTACTCACTCTCCTTACTGATAACTTTAAAATCAATGAGACCCCTCATTACCAATATACCAAAGCAGCAAAATTAATCTTCCCCTGTTCACTACCAAAATCTGCCAATTTTAAAATCACCCAATTAAGTCTCCTCTTAGATTTTTCTGCTCAGTGGAAATGCACCCCCGACCCCCCCCCCCCCCCCCCTCCACCCAATGCCTCAAGTCTATCTGCCTAATAATTGTTTCCCATGGCAATGATCCTGGTGAATGTAAACTGCATGCTATCTACCGCTTATCATTTACAACAATGGGGTGCCAAAACTAATAAGAAAAAAGGACTGGTAGAGACCAGTGAATTTTTACATTTCATCATACACCATTTTCTTTCCAGCCCAGCGTGTCCTTTTGTGATAAAATACCTCCACCACTGCAATGTGTTTCCTTTGAAACTTGAATCAACTGCACAAAACTGTCCCTAATTTCGAACGCAGTCCCCCACTACCACAAATTTTGCTGTCGAGTATCCCACATTTGGGGACATCGCAGGCGTCAGCACACCCGAAGAGTAATGGGCTAGCCTCGTCCTGGGGCGAACCACCTTTCTTGATCATGGTTTCACCCCTGCAGGTTAGTATAACAATATTTAATTAAGATGTCAAGCTGGTACCACAGGCAGTTAGTTCTTTTTTGAAATTGAGGTTTAGATCCATTGTTTAGTCAGAGTAAGGGAGCACCCTAATGCTGTGCCTTTTACTGAATACTGTAAATTGGCACATGGGATTAAGCAAATGATGTGGTTTCATAGAATTTAGTGCAGGAGGCCATTCGGCCCACCAAGTCAGCACCGGCCCTTGGAAAGAGCACTTCTGAAGGTGATGCGCGTGAGTTCAAGACAAAGCATTCGGTGCATGGTATGGAGAGTGATGAGCAGAATTGATCCTCCAGCAAAAGAAATCAGCTGCATACAACCAAAGTCTTAACATTTGCTAATTCATCAAGTAACTGTCACAGCAGGGAAATTCCATGCTGATAAAAAAACTGGTTCGAGAATGTAAGAAGCAATCTACCCTGAAGGTGCCAAAGACCAAACTGCACCATTAGACAGGGACCTGCCACTAGGCCTGATCTTGAGAAGCATGTATCGAATGGGTCCTCTGAAAATCATATTGGTTACATCAAATATAATGATTATACATAGTTAAATGAGCCAAATCAAACCCTGGGCCCAGCAAAAAATTTCAGGGTCAACAGCTGGTTGGTGTAGCTGCTTTATGAAGTGTAAGGCTAGTATCGCTGAAGACCAAGATTGCCTTGAGGACTACCAAAGACCCCTATGGCAAAACGATCAGTTTCCAAACGATTCATGATCAGACAGGTATAAGTCACATCAGCAAGATGGATTAAATGCCCACAAACTTCATACGTCTAGCAGCCCAAACTGTGGAATGGACAGGGTCAATATAATCAGAGTCAAAATAATAATTGTTATGGTGGGTAATTCTGAAAGAAAAGCACCGCATCAGATCTAGTGGGATCTTTATGATGATGAACAGGAAAGTTACTCAGTGGAATTTGATGAACTCTGCATCAGACGCTGAAGAAAATAAATTTGAATGGTCTCAAAATGCTTTGATTGTGGTTCAACATATCTTTGTAGAATTGATTCATTCAAAAAACCCTGACAAATTAATTTAATATGAATTACTGATGGTTTATTTTCCAAATTCAAAATGGTGATCACCCATACCAGCGGTTCACGTCTTGTACTCATTGTATAAAAAGACTCCACTTTTAGAGGCTGCAAAGGTTGACTTGTATGCTGTGGTCTACAATAACTGGAAGTAGATTCAGCACAGCTTGGAATTACCGGTTTGATCATCAAAATTATTCAATTAACAAGATTTCCAAAATAATAAGAACTCTTCAGCACTCAGCTTTATTCAGCAAAATATTTTCATATTACTGCTTCAGTAGGAAACCTTTAGGTTTATTTACAGCTTTATAAAGCAGCGATGCAAAAACAAATGATTTGAAAAGTTTCAATTAAATATATTTGTATAAATTTCTTAATATTTACAAACTTACAAACAACAGCAGCTTGGTGTTTTATTGGATCTTAGAAATGAATTACTTTAAAACTGACACATTTTTGATTTGTTCAAGGCCAGTATTTGTTGTCTATTCCTAATTGAGTGGTTTGCTGGGCCACTTCAGAGGGCGGTTAACAGTCAATCACATTGTTGTAGATCTGAAGTCACATTAGGATGGTAGATTTCCCTCCCTAAATAACAACTGATGATAGTTAATGTCACCATTATTAAGAGAGGGCAGCACGGCGTGCAGTGGTTATCAATGCTGCCTAACGGCGCCGACCCCTCGTCACTGTCCGTGTGGAGTTTGCACATTCTCCCCGTGTCTGTGTGGATCTCACCCCCACAATCCAAGATGTACAGGATAGGAAGATCGTCCATGCTAATTGGAAAAAAAAATGAATTGGGCACTTCAAATTTATATAAAATAAACATTGCTAAAATGAGCTTTAAATTCCAGATTATTAATTGAATTCAACTTCCACTAACTGCTAGCTGGGAATTGGATTCATGTTACAGAGATTAGCTTTGGCCTCTGGATTACTAGTCCAGTGACATTACCACAGCACCACATCTCCTCAGCCGGTAAGCAATACAACCAAAAACACAAGTGTCTTGTGTAGCAGTAAGTGCAAACTGTGTCATCTTTTCCAGCATTATCAGATGACCTCCAATATCAGGCGATTAAAAACGTCTTGCGTAAATTCAGTATTGACACTTAGAATCCATCAGTGGTGGTTTGTAACTTTTGTACTGTGCCCCTTGATAGACTGCCAGAAATATCCAGATTACAGTTTCTCGTCATTGAAACTGGAGTTGTTCTGAAAACCAGATACCTAGAACACCAGAACAAAATGTTTCTGCTTACAGTTCTATCACTGATGGTGGGAGCAATTGAAGTGATAAATTAAGGTGCAACATAAAAGAAGCATACCAAGTAGAGAGGTTGAGTAATTAGGATTATTTCTATTAGAAA
This sequence comes from Scyliorhinus canicula, assembly GCF_902713615.1. Classification (NCBI taxonomy): domain Eukaryota; kingdom Metazoa; phylum Chordata; class Chondrichthyes; order Carcharhiniformes; family Scyliorhinidae; genus Scyliorhinus; species Scyliorhinus canicula. The sequence continues at coordinate 56,967,041 of NC_052159.1, read as the reverse complement.
GATGGACGTTGGGGGGGGGGACCTCATTGAGGTCTACAAAAATCATGAAGAGGACAGACAGGGTGGATAGCAAGAAGCTTTTTTCCCCAGTGTGGGGGACTCAATTACTGGGGATCATGAGTTCAAGGTGAGAGGGAAAAAGTTTAAGGGAGATATGCGTGGAAAGGTCTTTACGCAGAGGGTGGTGGGGTGCCTGGAAACACATTGCCGGGCGGAGGTGGTAGAGGTGGGCACAATAGCGTCATTTAAGGTGTATCTAGACAGATACATGAATGGGGCAGGGAGCAGAGGGATACAGATCCTTAGAAAATAGGCGACAGTATTAGATAGAGGATCTGATGGCGCAGGCTTGGAGGGGCCAAAGGGCCTGTTCCTGTGCTGTAATTTTTCTTTGTTCTTTTAAGTACAATATATTGACTCATGATTTTTTGCATTTCATCAATATGGAATGTACATTGAACTTTAATAGCTCTGTTTTACAAGTGTGATGCTTTTAGGATTATGATGTTTGAGAACTAGATTTTTGGGATTGGAAGTGTGTTATAGTGTAGCTTCAAATTTTGGTAAATGAAAGGGGTCGTGAGACATATGCTGGAGTCTGACAGTAAACCTGGGCTGTTTAATTGTTAAAAATTAAGGAACAGTCAGGATATTTTACCGAGATGAGGGTGCTTGATCTTTGCACCTCGGGACAGTGACAGCTGTTTCTACATCCACAATGAGGAACCTCAATCTCCCAAAGCCCCAGAAAGGTGTTATCGATATTAAGTTGCTAACAGTTGTGCTAGAACTTGTCCTTTGTCTCGGTCAGTGGATTTTCAAAGTGGGGGTTGCAACTCTCAGGTGAGTGAAGGGATGTTAAAAAAGGGTTGTCAAAATTTATTTTGCAACGGTTCCTTGAACTTTTTCTCTGGGCAATTAAATATATATTCTCTGCAGTACAAATATATATTCTCTGAAGTACATAGTATGACCAGTTGAGGTAAACAAGTCAGCAACTGGGAATTGACAGAGCAGACTCATACTGAGGAGACAGAGAGATGCTGTAGCTCACCTGTGACAGCATATTAAAAAAAACATGTCACAAATTCATTAAGTTTGCCATCATTCTGGATTAGCATCTTCCAAAAGTAGCCAGTGCTGAGTAAAACCAAGCATTTTGGTCCTATTGTCATAATGACCTACAATGAGGTGGGATTTTCCATTTTGACAAAGGTGAAGACAACGCAAAGGAACTGGCTGAACTCTGCGTGCCTGATGTGCACGTTGCCCTCTCATCCTGTGAACCTGATTGGAGTGAGATAGTGAGTACCAAGCGGGCTGCTGATCTGTCACGTTAAGTAACCGAATGTGGCATGCAATCATTTAAGCAGTGGAATATACGTGAAATATCATTTGCTATATGACATTCTTTTCCATAGTTTTGATTGGACCTGCATCAGATTTATAGTTAGCTAGTTATGCCTGCATCACATGAGGGAAACCATTTGGTTAAAGTAGGTACCGAAAAAGTTTAAAAAAACACACTGGTTTAGGTGAAAGACCGCTGTGATCAGGAGATTAGCAATGTTAGCAAAACTGATGTATTTCCTGTGGCCAGAGAGTGAAGCGTAATTTGTGAAAAGGTTAAGGCTTCTCCATAGAAGTATTTGTAGGTTTCGTCTTGGGCTATCTGCCCCGACTGAGAGTCAGAAAGCAGGAATACACTTAGCTAAACTTTCACCATAAGCTGAGAAAGCAGTCTATTGTTCGCACCATGAGGAATGCACTCAGTCCTGAGCTCCTGACCTAACACAACATGAGAGGGTTTGCAGCACTGAAGCTGGAGAGAATCCCAAGGAAAACTCAGTGGAAGATGGTGTTGTGAAAGGAGAAGGCCACAAGATACAGGAGCAAAATCATAGTATCTACGGTATGGAGACAGGCCCTTTGGCCCAAACTGGTCCATGCCACCCAAAAAGCCCATCTAAGCTAACGCCATTTGTCTGCATTTGGCCCATATCCCTTTAGACCATAGTAGGCCATTCTGCCCATTGAGTCTGCTCTCTCATTCAATGAAATCACGACTGATCTGATATTTCTCAACTCCAACATTCCTGCCGTAACCCCATAACCCTTGATTCACTAACTGATTATAAATCTGTCTATCTCAGGCCTTGAACATACATAAAGACCCAGCCTCTACAGCCTTCTCTGGAAAAAAAAATACATAGATTCACTACCCTCGGAAGAAATTCTCCTATCTCGGGTCTTAAATGGGTGACACCGTTACTCTGAGATTATGCGGCCTCTACTCTTTTGAACACCTGGGTATCCCACAACGGTTCAATAAGGGCACCTCCGATTCTTCTAAACCAGGGTTTTAAAAAAAAAAGTGTGGGTCGTGGGCTGGTGTCAGGAGGCATGGAGTGAGATTGGTCGTGCCATTCCCATGATGAGTCCAATGGCAGACAAAGCCCACAACAGCCGCCATTGTGGAATTTACATTGACAATGGTGGCCGCTTGCCACCTTTCAGTGAAAAGAAATTAGGTTTGTGTACAGTCTTATCCTTCCGGCCAAAAGAGGGTCCACATCCAGCATGCACATGTGATGCCCCGCACCCTCCATGTATGTGCTTGTTGGGAACCAATCACTGAAGCAGAGCTGCTTCCATCTTCCAGCTGCTGTCAAGGACCGTGAAGATGGATCGCTTTCTTAAAAGTAAAAGACACCCAGAGACTCAAATAGGCAGAGTACCTATTTTTGTAAGACTGTACGGAAAGAATACTTCGCTCCAGGAATGATTGCATGAAGAAATAGGGATTTGGTATGGTAAAACAAAACTTTATTAACACTGTATTAAAATCTTAAACCTCACAGCAGAAAATATTTCACAGGAAAGGAAAAACATACAGCTCTCACCCCATCCTATATTCCAATGGCACAGAGGAATACTTGCTTTCTGGAACAGATTTGGCTCGATCGAACCCCTGCAGACTCTGGCTGGATGTATTCAAAAAGCATTTTCAACTGTTTTGATTTAGCTTCTTCCATGTCCTCAGCTTAATACGATTAATCATTTTTAAAACTATCCTATGTGCGAGCAGACCTTGTGGACTCGGTGCTAGCCAGATCAGAACTACACTAAACAAAATCTCAAAATATCTGAATACCATAGCTCCACGAAGCAATGACATCATCTACCCAGGCTGAAAATAAATCAACTCCCCCGGGACCCTCTCTAGTCAAACAACAGTGCATTAGCCTAGGCTTTTATGATGGTCAATTTCATCTCTGGCTCCTAAAAGCTTTCTGGTCTTGCAAAACAAGATTTTAAAAAACATGACTACTGCTGTCACATTTTAACCCACGCTTTTAATCCTTCAATTACCAAATGTTTACAATCCAATATTCGTCACACTATGCTACTATACGTGACCTGTGATACCTCATTAGAAACATGCCAAAAACCTATTAGGCTGTCAGCATTCTGGAGGAGCATCTTCCAGGAGGATCCAGTGCTGAGTAAAACAAGCACTTTGTTGCTACTGTTCTTCACAACGACCAACGTTGAGGTTGGATTTTCCGTTTTCGTAATGATGAAGACGGCACAAAGGAATGGCTGAAGCCTGCACCTGATATCCACATTGCCCACTCTTCCTTTGAACCGGAATGGAGTGAGATCGTGAGGACCAAGCAGGCTCCCCTTTCACATTAAAGGTAAGCGAACATGGCGTGTCACAAAGGTCAGAGTGTGAGATGTGGGTCCCAGGAAAAAAGTTTGAAAAAAATGTTCTGAGCTTCAATGAGTAGACTCGAGCCTCATAAAAATCCCTCTATACCCAGGATCAAACTAGTGAACCTTCTCTGAACTGCTCCAATGGCAATATCTTTCCTTAGATAAGGGGACCAGAACTGTTCACAATATTCCACAGAACTAGTGCCCTGCATAGTTTCAGTAAGACACCTCTATTTTATACTCTACCCACTCACTCAGTCAGTCTATATTGCTCTGTAGATTCTGTATCATCTTCACTTCCCACCTATTCTTGTGTCATCTGCAAAATTAGGAATAGTACACTCATTTCCCTCATCCAAGCATTAATAGACATTATAAATAATTGTGAACCTAGCACTGATCCCTGTGGCACTCCATTAGTTACAAGTTGCGACCCTGAAAAAGCCCTTATCCTAACTCTTATTAGTTAGCCAATCCTCTATCCATGCTAATAAACTACTTCCAACACCACAGCTCTTATCGTATTAAGGAATCCTGTGTGGCACGCTTTTGGAAATCCAAGTATATTACATTTACTGGTCCCCTTTTATCTATTCTGCTCGTTGCCACCTCAGATTCCCCTTTATGAAGCTATGCTGATGCTGCTTGATATTATGTATTTATAAATGTTCTGCTATTACATCCTTTATAATGGACTCTAACAGCTTTCCAATGACATGTTAAGCTAACTGGCCTGGTTGCCTTTTCTTTTGTCTCCCTCTCTTTTTGAATCAGGATGTGGAGATGCCAGCGTTGGACTGGGATGAGCACAGTAAGAAGTCTTACAACACCAAGTTAAAGTCCAACAGGTTTGTTTCAAACACTAGCTTTTGGAGCACTGCTCCTTCCTCAGGTGAATGAAGAGGTATGTTCCAGAAACATATATGGACAAAGTCAAAGATGCCAGACAATGTTTCGAATGTGAGCATTTGCAGGTAATCAAGTCTTTACAGATCCAGAGATAGGGGTAACCCCAGGTTAAAGAGGTGTGAATTGTCTCAAGCCAGGACAGTTAGTAGGATTTCGCAAGCCCAGGCCAGATGGTTCTTACGTGTAATGGTGGTATCCATGTCGATGATCTGGCACGTCTTGCAGAGATTGCCATGGCAGGGTTGTGTGGTGTCGTGGTCGCTGTTCTGAAGGCTGGGTAGTTTGCTGCAAACAATGGTTTGTTTGAGGTTGCGCGGTTGTTTGAAGGCAAGTAGTGGGGGTGTGGGGATGACCGTGGCTAGATGTTCATCTTCATCGATGATGTGTTGAAGGCTGTGACGAAGATGTCGTAGTTTCTCCGCTCCGGGAAAGTACTGGACGACGAAGGGTACTCGGTCGGTTGTGTCCCGTGTTTGTCTTCTGAGGAGGTCGGTGCGGTTTTTTGCTGTGGCGCGTTGGAACTGTCGATCGATGAGTCGAGCGCCATATCCTGTTCATTCGAGGGCATCTTTCAGCGTCTGTAGATGCCTGTTACGCTCCTCCTTTGCTGGTTTGATGACGATGTTCACAAGACAGCCACCACCCACCAGGTACACGGTACATACTTGTGCGACTCGGCCAACGTTGTCTACCTGTACGCTGTAGGAAAGGATGTCCCGAAGCATGGTACATTGGCGAGACCTCGCAGACACTGCGACAACGAATGAACGGACATCGCGCGACAATCAAGGCAGGAATGTTCCCTTCCAGTCGGGGAACACTTCAGCAGTCAAGGGCATTCAGCCTCTGATCTCTGGGTAAGCGTTCTCCAAGGTGGTCTTCAGGACGCATGACAACGCAGAATTGCCGAGCAGAAACTTATAGCCAAGTTCCGCACACGAGTGCAGCCTCGACCGGGACCTGGGATTCATGTCGCATTACATTCACCCCCCACCATCTGGCCTGGGCTTGCAAAGTCCTACCAACTGCCCTGGCTTGAGACAATTCACACCTCTTTAACCTGGGGTTACCCCTATCTCTGGATTACCTGCAAATGCTCGCATTCAAGGCATTGTCTGGCATCTTTGAATTGATCTATATATATGTTTCTGGAACATACCTCTTCATTCACCTGAGGAAGGAGAATGCTCCCAAAGCTAGTGTTTGTAACAAACCTGTTGGACTTTAACCTGGTTTTTGAATCAGGTGTTAAATTGCCAGTTTTACAATCCTCTGGGGTTTTTCCAGAATCTTGGAAGATTACTACCATTGTGTATCCACTATGTTCGCAGCTATTTCCTTGAATATCCTAGGATGCAACTCATCAGGTCCAGGGGATTTATTGACCTTTAGCCCCATTAGTTTCCCCGAGTAATAATTCTGCTATTCAATTGCTGCCCTCCCCCACCACTTTGCTCCTTGATTTAGTATTTTTGGAATATTATCAGTGTCTTCCACCATGAAGACGAACGAAAAGTGTTTATTTAACTCCTGATTCCCCATTATAATTTCCCCGGTGTCATTCTCTAAGGGACTTTTAGCCACTATCTTCCATTTATATATTTAAAGATGCTCTTACTGCCCAAAGAACTGAAGTAAAACCTTGTGAACTATCAAACACTTTGGATTGGTTGCAGGGAGATGGCTTGCCTGCTTATGAGACCGAGTAATTAACAGAATAAGAACTTTCAGTTGGCACTGAAAGTAAAAGGGGAAAATTTGTTTTTTTTTTTTTATGTTGTTTTAGTCATTGATATAAAAATGTACTTTGTAAACATGACATATTGATATTTTCATCCTTTCAGTTAATAACTATCTTTCTATATCTATAGATATAACATACCACATACAATAATTAAATCCTGGTTTTCCGAGTATTGTAGTGCCAATCTTTATTTTAATTAATTCTTGGATGTGGGTATCACTGGTTAGGCCAGCATTTATTGCCTACCTCCTATTACCCACGCGAAGCTGCCTTATTGAACTGCTGCAGTCCATGTGTTAATAATAATACCCACAGTGCTGTTCGGGAGGGAGGTCCAGGATTTTGACCCAGAACAGTGATATAGTTTCAAGTCAGGATGGTTGTGACTTGGCAGGGACTTCCAGGTGGTAACGGTTGCAGTTTTGGAAGATGTTGGCAATGAGTCTTGATGAGTTCCTACAGCAACAGCAGTGGATGGAATGAATGTTGAATGTGGTACCAATCAAGCGGGGCAGTTTATTCTGGAAGGTGTCCAGTGCTTGTGTGCTACTGGAGCTGCACTCATTCAGGCAAGTGGAGAGTACCCAAATCACCAGTCTCCCTTACTTGTGCCTGTAGATGGCGGACAAGCTTTGGGGAATCAGGAAATGAATTCAGTGATGTTAATGCCATTGAACGCCATGGGGAAATAATCAGATTAACTTGCATGGTTATTGCCTGGCAGTGTGGCACAAATATTACTTAACACTTATCAGCTCAAGCCATATGTTGTGCAGATCTTGCTGCATGGCCTGCTTCAGAGGAAGGCCAATTGTGTAATCATCTGCAAACATCCACGTGTCTGCCTGATAATGGAGGGAAGGTCATTGATGAATTAGCTGAAGATGGGTGTGCCTAGAGGAAGCCATGCAGCAATGTACTGGGATTGGCATGATTGACCACCAATAACCACAGCCATCTTCCTTTGTGCAAGGTATAACTCCAAACCAGTGGCAAAACTCTCCCACCACGCCCCCAAATTCTATTGTGTGGTGCTGGTGCCCCTTTATGGGGTGATCTGCCGTGAACCAGGTAACCAATCGGGGTCTAGGTGGAGAGGAAAATCACCCAAGCAAGCGTAGGTTTTTGTATCAGTTCGGGTCCTGGAAATGGACGTTGCAGCCACACGGCAGCCAGCACCTGCATTGTAGTCGTATGTAACTAAACATGGCTATTGTTATTTACCTAACTGGCAAACGGGAAATATTATACAGTGACTTTAGTTTCGTTCGGGCTCCTTTGTGCCCCACTTGGGTCAAATTCTGCTTGATGTCAAGGGCAGTCACTCACCTCTGGAATTCAGTTCTCTTGTTCATGTTTGAACAAAGACTGTAATGAGGCAAGGAGCTGCATGGCCTTGCTGAATCCCAAACTAGATGTTAATAAGGTTTATTGCTGAGTAAGGGCTGCTCAATAGCCCTGTCAATGACACTTTCTATCATTTGTTGAAGTTTGAGAGTAGATGGATGGGGCATTAATTGGCGTTTTGGATTTTTCCTGCTTTTTGTGTACAGAATTTTCCACGTTGCCAGGTATATGCCAACACTGTAGGTGTACTGTACTGGTGCAGCTTGGCCAGGAGTGCAGCTAGTTCTGGATTTCAGTACTATTGCCAGAACATTGTCACCCATGATTGTTGCAGCATCCAATGCCTTCAACCATTTCTTGATATCACGTGGATTGAATTGGCTGAAGACTAGCATCTGTAATGCCGGAATCTTTTCCTCCGAGGTAGAGTTGGATCATTCACTCGGCACTTCTGGCTGAAGACCTGGCTCGTGTCACCAATACAGATTTCTAGTACAATATGCATAATTTGATAATTCAGACCAGTTTATCTTGAAAATATGGATGTGAACGCTTTCACCTGCCTACGAAACAAGATAAAATTAGGGCATTCAACAAATGCCAGAAAACAGTTATCTGCACACCAACTAATGGCAACAAGTGTGAAGGTGAATAACATTAAATTATCTTCAAAGCATGTTGATTGAAACAATTTCACAAACAGAAGCAAGTGCATTTTGTTTTAGGATATTCATTTTAATTCAATATACCAGGCAAAGTGAAAACTGAATTGGAACAATATCTGTGTCCAAATCAAAAGTAAAAGCATCTTCCAATGTCCAGGCTTGAAAGCATTTTAATTAAAGCTAAATTATGATACTGAATGTGATCTCATGTTTAATTTTCTAAAATCTAATTTGCTTTTAAGGCCTAAACCCACATTGAGTTAACTAGTTCAATGCTGTAATGCGTTACTAGATTTTGCAACGACACATCAGAATTTTAGTAATTGTCACAATCATTACCCTAATCATGAGATCAAAACTCACCCCTAAATTAAAACCAAATTGAAACGTCAGGAAGAGAACCACGCAGCGTCTTCAAAACAATGTCTGTATTAATAGGCAATTAGGTTTTACGGAGTTTAGATGAGGTTTTCTAAAAATATTCCTCTAATCATGGAAATTCCGTACATATTTTATTGCTCGCCATCAAATTTCTTTGATCTATCTATTTTTCTTTCTAAAAGATACCTTGCAAAGCAAATACATAGCAATCCTCAGCCATTGAAAAAGGAGAAAGGTCAGATGATGTGGAGAAATAGGGTTGGGGCTCGAGGGGATTCACAAGACAAGACATTAAAGTACTTCAACTGGATAAAAGCCCTATAAAATGAATGGAATATTGTGTTTTATGCAACATGTAATAAAATTTAAAAGTAGAAAAGTAAAGGTGAATCTCTACAAGACCCTAATAAAACAGCTTCAGTCATGTGCTGTTTTTACTATTTTAAATTCATTTATGGGATATGGGCGTCACTGGTTAGGCCATCTCTAGTTGCCCTTCAGAAGGCAGTAGTGAGTTGCCTTCTTGAACCACTGCAGTCCTTGTGGTGTAGGTTCACCCACTGTGCTGTTAGGAAGGGAGTTCCAGGATGTTGCCCGACACCAGAAGAAGGATGTCGAGGTAAGAGAATCACTTGACTGCTGTATGGTACAAGGAAATACTTCTAAGATTGAGGCTGTTGTCATAAACAGAGATTAAAGGGTAATTTGATACAGGTACTTAAAATTATGAAGGGATCAGAAAAAGTAGTTAAAAACAGATGGTATCGATAGATGATGCAGTTTCAAACAAGAGGGCAAGAATAACACAGGACATTGTGCTGAACCCCAAGGAAAAGAGGAAATTCTACTTAGCTTTTCAATTGGAAGTTTGCAGGCCTCAGGATTTCTGTGCATATGCTGGGCAGAGAATGGCTGCACATGCACGATTTTCCCATAGTCAGGCTGGGAACCGGCTCTGCGCACATGCACAGCATTTTTTTCAGATTGGGAGTCAGCCCTGCATCTGCGCGGAAGGAAAGCTGGGGGGGGCAATGAAACAATGTGAAAAGGTCAGGTGATGTTGAAGAGGAGCACCATTCCAGGGGCACTAAATGAGAGGGGACAGGAAGTAGGCCCCAAAATCAAGAAGTTGTCCCAAACCAGACTCAAAAAGACAATCAAGTCAAGGAACAGAATCTGAAACAGGCTCTGTGAAGTGAAAGAGCAGCAAAACAGGCTCCAAATTGAAGATGTGGAGATGCCGCCGTTGGACTGGGGTGGGCACAGTAAGAGGTCTTACAACACCAGGTTAAAGTCCAACATGTTTGTTTTGAATCACTAGCTTTCAGAGCAAAGCTCCTTCCTAATTCACCGGAGGAAGGAGCTGTGCTCTGAAAGCTAGTGAATCTAAACAAATTTGTTGGACTTTAAATCTGTGTTGTAAGACTTATTGTGCCCAAATTAAAGCGACAGAGCTTCGGGGAGCAGGCTGGGTTTCAGAAAAGCAAGTAGAGTCAAATACGCAACTGAGGGTTGGTGACTCCTTACTATGGGTGTTTGAAGCAGTGGTGTTCTGCTCAACACAGATGAGTATCTAAAAAAAGTGTGCCTGGAAGGTGAAGCCAGAATGCATGTGAAGATCCAGATGAAACAAACAACAGGAGAGATTGAAACTCTGAAGGTAGATCCTCGTTGGAGACATCAGAGGTGAGTGTGTCATTTTGGAGAATCCCAAGGCAAGTTCTTAAGAGTGCGAGAATGAAAGCCCTTGTGAGAAAGACAGTTTCACTGAGACTGGTTGGCTCACTGTGTGAAAAGCGTCAGGGGTGAGGTGAGTTGATGAGAAATCCATAGAACCTGCTTTGGTGGCACATCATTTTGATTTGTGGTGTGGCATGTCTGACCACATGTACTGCATATTTAACCAGCATATTAAGAGTACAAGATAGATTTTGTAATTGAGCTTTTTGAATTTGTATTGGGGTGAAGGAACAGTGATTTGACTCATTTACTGATGTTTGTATTGAAATCTTTCCAAACATTTTTCTGGTGTCATATACTAGTTTTTCTTGTTTAATACACATTTCATTCTGTGTGTAAAAAGTACACTAGAAACTCCTATGAATCTCTGTTCAGTAACTGCCCTCCCATGGTTTCAAAGGTAAAAAAATATCAGCTGGGATCGTAACAACATTTAAGACCGACATCAAGAGAAACTTTGTTACAAGAGAATTCTGAAGCAGTGAAATGCACTACCTTTAGTGTCTGAAATTTACACATGAGAAATGTACATTCAGTGTGTGCTCAATGGCACAGTTGGCAAGTTACTTCCTCGGGTATTTTCTTCCAATATAGTAGCTTATATTTCTTTACTGGAAAGTAGCTAGTGCCACTGGAACAAACTCCATCGAAAAAACTGGGACAAAGATCCCATTCAGGATTCCGTTTCAGCATTCTGAAGGAGCTGTTCCGTCTGTGACAATCTTGCCCACTTCTCAGTCACCCCTAATACACCCTGCTCTAGGGCATCTTTCCATGCAAGCATGGAGATGTAACAACTGTCCTTTCATCCCCTCCAAGGACCCAAATATTCCTTCCAAGTGACAGTGATTTACTTGTACTTCTTTAATTACTGTAGTGTAGTTGCTGTTCATGATGCGATCTGCTCTACATTAGAGACCAAATGCAGACCAGGTGATCACTTTCCAGAACACCTTCAATCAATCAGCATCACCCCGAGCTTCTGGTGCTTGTCATTTTAATTCTCCAAATTGCTCCCATGCTGACTTTTCTGTCCATGGCCTGCTAGTGTTCAGTGAAGTTCAAAGCAAGCTTGAGGAAAGAAAGCTATCTTCACACTCAGCCTTCTCAACTCAGCATCAAATTCAACAATTTTAGAACATGAACTCTGCCTCCATCTTGTGTTTTTTTTGTTCTGCTGGGTTGGTCTTACATAGTACATACAGTGCAGAAGGAGGCCATTTGGCCCATCAAGTCTGCACCGACCCACTTAAGCCCTTACTTCCACCCAATGTTGATGGGAACCCAGAGATCTTCACGTTCTTCTCCTACATTGGATGTATAATTCCATTTCTTCAGTCACAAAATTAGACTCAAAATGTATTTGAAAAATATCTAGAATAGTGAACAACAATGTAAAATTTATTATTGCTCAAGAAAATCTACATTGCATGTTTCTTTTGAAGATTGCATGTTTCTTTTAAACAAATAGAATCTTCAAGCAGTAATTAATTCTGAAGCAGTGCTTTCATTAACATGTCAATGACACACGGTGGGAGCAACTGACACAACATCCAACTAAAATTATTGAAAGGCTTCTACCATGATGTCAAGGAACTTTGAGGGATGAAGGGGAAGAATGTGGAGCATATGGGGGAAGTCAGCATTTGGCTATTCAGAGTAACATTCCAATAGGAATGAAAGATTGCACGAGTCTAACTGTTGGATACAATTTTGAGCAAAAGCAAGATGCCAAAGATGCAGGAAATCGGAAATAAAAAATGCTGGAAAAACTCAGCTGGTATCGTAGCATCTGTGGAGCGGAGAGAGATCTTTCGGATCCATAAACTTCTCCAACACAACTATCTAAAATGTTAGTTTTGTTTTACTGTTCATAGATGAAGAACCTGATGAGTATTTTCAGCATTTGTATTCATATCTGATGGTACAAGTTTGAAGACAGACATGAAGATCTGTGTATAGCGGGTCAATGTAAAATTCATTGTTTTCCATTTTAGACAAGCAACACACCAGCTTTCCTGGAACAGCAAATTGTACACCAGCTTTCCAGAAAGAGGAAATTGTACGAGAAGTAGTTTTAATACGTTAAACAACAACAAACAGTATGGTGACTTTAAAAAACTAGGAGGATAATCAATATCCAGTGCTACGTTACATTGATCAGTTTCTGTGCTCATTTGATTAGATGCACAATTCTTCAGTATGTGCATTCTCACTGCAGCTCACTTCTTGTTCCCCAACTTGATAAACTACTAAACAGAACAAAAACTTAAAAGCTTCATTGTGAGGAGTTTCCCAAAATGAATCGGCATGCGTGTGTAAATAGTAGGAATCTGAAAATTTAATCTAAATCATTAGGAATAATTAGATAATCCAAATCCATTAAAAAAAAATCAGAAGTGAAACCAAAAAGCTAATGGTAAACCTGCGAGATCCAACAAGTCATATTCATTGCACCACCAGCAAGAAAATTGCTTACCGGTGCCATTTTTAATTGATAAGTCAAATATGACATCTTCCATTCAAAAGCGGACCACATTTCGAGCAAACAGGATATCAGCTTATGGAATTTTATTCTCACCATACTTCAGCATTTTAAAAGCTACTCTGACAAATTTGAATTTGCACTTATAATTGGTTATAAATACTCTGGTTATGAAACAGCTCAGCGAGTCAACAAGATCCATTAAAACCACTGAAATTTCAAACTCAAAATCTCAAGTCTCCAAATGATCTCCATTGAAGGAGTGGTGTTTTCATTACAACAGGAGTAAATACTGAAATTTCAGGTGCTGGTATTTGTGTTTTTGAAGAATTCATTATAATAGGAAGGTTACCTATGATGCCCTGTGCCGCAGAGTAGCATTCCACTAACATCACGGTCACTCAGATAAAATAAAAGTGGGCAGCCCCTTCCCGAGTTACAGTTTCACAAATGTCAACCAACAGCTTCAAATGAAGAGAAAATAATACAGGTATGGGAAGGGAAAGGTAAGAAACAATGACATGGAAAGATCAAGAGTGCAGTGTTATTATCCTACTGAATTAGAGGTCGGTAGGGCACTAGAATAAACACTGAGCTCACCGACGACCCGGGTTCAATCCTGGACCCTGGTCACCGTCCGTGTGCAGTTTGCACATTCTGTCCGCGTCTGGGTGGGTCGCACCCCACAACCCAAAAGATGTGCAGGGCAGGTGGATTGGCCACACTAAATTACCCCTTAATTGGGAAAAAAATGAATTGTGTACGCTGAGTTATAATAATTAACGTGGAACTGCAATGAAAAGATACACGGGCCTACAGGCCAAGGGCAGCTCTCTCCAATTTCAGCAATTATTAATCAAAGCTATTTAGTTACTGATTTTTCTTTTAACTTCGCCTTCTCAACAAGTAATTATGAAACTATACTGGCTTATGGATAAGGATAGACAGTTGTCACATCACACGGATAAGGATATCACATTTAAGTTAATATTGCAGGGCAGCATAAGAATCAAACACCCATCATATCGCCAGTTTAAAAGCACAACACGATTCTTCTCAAAGTTAACAACTTTTCCCGTCAAACAAAAGAAAAATAAAGTTACTACAATACACAACAGAGGTGTAATTCAGTAGCAGAGATTCAAAGCATGTTATATGTTCACTCTCTACTTGTTGTACATCGCATAACTAAAAAAACTTATATTAGGTTTCCAAATCCCCAAAGTTACTGTGCATGCATATTTGGGATTTTGACTCATTTATTAGATCAGACCCCAAAATTTTCTATTATATTGGCAAGAGGAGATATTTGCTGGAACTCCTATTTGAACAACTTGCAAAGCAACGGTTTGAGAGGCGGTTTCACCTTTTTTGGATATTGGTATTGTTTGAATTTTGGCATCCTATGCTGAGATGAGTGTTAAAAACTCAGCTTACATTTGATCCATCCACATCTGTTGCTTTAACTTTGTTTTGTACCAGCACATGCTAAAACAAAGCAGATTTTTAGGGTACTCGGTCTGAATGTTCGTTGACTTGGTGATTTTTAAATCCAGGCTATTGCAAAATAATTTATTCCATGAGCGTTTTCAAATGTAATTTTTAAAAATTGCTAACATTTGCACACGTTTTACCATAAAAGTTTATTAAATAAAACAAAATCAGTAATAAATTGGATGTTTGTAAAAAGTTAATTCAAAACGTTAATGAAGTGAAAAAATATTAGTTACACCACCCAAATCTAAGCAAATTTCAAAGTCACTTATAGTAGCAAAAATATTAAATTATTTTCCATGTAAATCTTTTTCAGGGTGTGGATAATGCAACAACTCTGGCTTCCCTGAAAAGGTCATTGCAGGGGGAGAAAAGCCATCTTCAAATCACATTTAGAAACAACCACACAAGCTGCACACATTGACTAGACCAGTTAGCAGGTTTTCCTTGCCAAAAGATGCTAGTAAACCAGTGTGTTTTAAATCACAAGCGCGCAGCTATCATAGCAATCCACAAATTAGCAGCTATATTGAGATCAATTTCACAATGTGCCAAAGGATTTCAACTCAACGCCTGGAAGTCCACTACTGTAACCATTACATGACGACATAAATTGTGACCCCTCAAGGGTTATAAGCAATAGTTAATGTCCATTGGTGGATGTATATTGGTTGGTGAAGCAACTTTAGGCATAAATCCCTTCTGCCTACTGTACTGCAGGATTGACTGACGAGTAGTTTATTCCCATTTTTCTGAGACTGTTTTATTTTATTAAGGAAAATTGTGTGTCACCCGCTGAAATGAGAAAATGGATTCAGAGTTCAGCTCCAGCTCAAGTCCATCTCTAATACACCGATATTCAACTTGAGCTTGATGACCATTCAACTCAGAAGTTTATTGCTCCCTTTTGTCTGTTCAGCAAGCTCTGTCTGGAATGCTGCAACAGAGCTGTCCTCTTCCACTGGTCATTCCGACATTCTCTCCATCTGATGCAGTATCTGGTGGATTGCATTTCCAAGCGAGTCCTATAGAAAGTGCTTTCAAAATGTTATTGCGCTTTAGATTCACAACTCATTTTTTTACTTTCTGCAGTTGCAACTTAAATCTGTGAAGGAAAAATAGTAGTGGAATAGGTTGTATCGTACACCTAATTTTAATTAAGTTTGTATTAAGAATATGAAAAATGTTAAAGTTCATTAGAAATTCACCAACAGGTAAAGTACACAAAAACCAAGAAAAATCTTAAATGTCGCAATTTCACTTGAACAAATCAGAGGACTGCAACTTTTGCTTGAGCATTTCCAAATAAAAAAGGATAAAAGAACTGTATAAAATATACAACACATAAAAAGTGATAAAGTAGCAAACAACACACTAAAGTACTGATTTTCTCATTTCAGTATATACATTTTAAGATAGTTAAAAAACAAAAATTAAGGAAAATTGGTTCAGTTAAGCAGATTGAATCTATTCATCTATTGTTTCACAATTCATGGCTGTATTTAGTAAGCAATTTAGTTTCAACAACATGCATCGTCTGGACTTTGTTACACTGGGCACGTTTTTATAACTACTGATCCAAGTGTATACATATTTTGAAAATATTACCCACATGTCCAATATTTGTTGGTACCAGGATGGGATTTTCATGCATTTATTCTATTACTATTTCTTACAGCTTTGCAAGGCAGTAGTGCTCAATCTTCATGAGCAAAATATTTAGTTGTATCTGAAATTGTCGATAAAGTTGACCTGGCAGATATCAATCAAAGCCAGTCTATAATGATCCAAAAGTACTCAAATGTAGGAACTACTTATAAATACAGCAAGAGGGAGGATAATTCCAGATTGGAAGAACAATGAAAAATAAATTACAATTTCTGGTTGCATATAAATCTGCACTAAAGCTGCGGAAATGCCTCACAGGCCAAGTAATAAAACTAATAGTAGGAAATAATCAAATTGTCATAGAATGCATCTGATGTGCATTTTATACAACATTGTTCAAATTCATCTAACAGCACAAAGAAATGGAATATTTCATGTATTACAATGACATATCAAGAGAGCAGGAAAATCTTTTTTTAAAACAGCACACATTTATTTAAATTAGTCTCGCTAACCACAAAAATCTTGACTGATTTGAGACAGCTAGAAAAGTCAATGTCACTTAATTTCATTGGTCTTGAATGAATGCTGTTTAAAACAAAGGTCAATAGGTATATTATAGTATAGCTCACTGGTTTGTAGAGATCAGACTCCTGCCTGCATCTCTGAGGTACTCATGACCAGAATGTTTTTAAAAAAATTACATTACTTCAATTTGAGTACAATGTGTGTTGAGGACTAATGGTGAGGGACATTTCACCCAGAAATCTGAGGGTATAACACCTTGGCTAAGGTCAAGTCTGTAGAATTGTTCAACCAAATGAAAAATCAAAACATAATTGGTGAAAGCATAATAAAAGACAAAGAAAATTAGACCAATTTTATTGAATATTAGAAATCCGATTGCCCAGAATGTTAAGATGGGTCATATTCTGATCTTCAAAGCAAGCTTCAAAACAAAAAGGCAGCTAAAGTCGATCAGCAATTTGGCTTAAAAACTGGGAGTACGTAACACAAGGTAGTCATTCTTTAAATGGACAAAATCTGCAAATCCGCATGATCAATAAGAATTACAAAAATTTAGGCAACTGTGAGAAATTTGAACAGTGAAGTCTGCCTGTCTTAGTGGGTAACTTTCCGCTTGAGCATCATATAAACAAGGGTATGCCCATTTAGCTCCTCCAACAGGCTCCGTATTTCCATGGTTGAGCCATGACCCAACTCAATATGATCACAGTTGCACTGCACACCTTAAATACTGTTTTTCTTAATCAATCACAAATTTAAAATTAATTGATCTACCATTGCCATTTGCAGAAGAGTGCTCCTAATTTCCACCACTGTGTAGACATGTTTCTGCAGCATAGTCCACTGGTTTGTACAGATCAGATGTTTAAAAAAATACATTACTTTCACTTGTGCAAAATAGGTAATTGAAGAAGATGGTTTGGCCTTAATTTTCAAACTGCACCTATTCCTAATTTTAAAAAAAATTTAGAGTACCCAATTAGTTTTTTTTAATTAAGAGGCAATTTAGCGTGTTCAATCCACCGACCTTGCACATCTTTGGGTTGTGGGGGGTGAAACCCACGCAAACATGGGGAGAATGTGCAAACTCCAAACGGACAGTGACCCAGAGCCGGGTTCGAACCTGGGACCTCAGCGCCTTGAGACTGCAGTGCTACCACTGCAGCACCATGCTGCCCTCCCTATTCCCAAATTGAGCATTAATTTTTGTACCTACGTTTCACCTTCATGTGCTTGAAAAAGTAGATTGAATCATCCCCTAACCGTCTAAATCTAGGGAATAGAACTCTTGTGTGGATGCCTCCGTGTAATTGAACCCTCCTTGTGCAGGTATCATTCAACCAAATCGGCCTTGCACTCACGGTATATAGCTTTCTTATCATTTTAGTATCATTTCTTGCATTCAAAAACTACATTAAAATTTACTACAGTCTGATAATTTTCTAAACACTCACATCATTAATAATAATATAATAATAATAATCGCTTATTGTCACAAGTAGGCTTCAATGAAGTTACTGTGAAAAGCCCCGAGTCGCCACATTCTGTTCGGGGAGCCCTGTATGGGAAATCTAGCCCATTTCAATTACTAAATCTAATAATAGCATTCCCCTTATTTTTTTTATGATGTGTTGGCTCTGCTTATCGCAAACCATATGAAAGTGATTTCTACATGCATGGCTAATCAATGAATATGTACATTCAAGTGCTTCACAGCAACTACCACAGAATGAATACAAAACTACCATTATAACCTTAAATCGTTTTTTCTATTTCATAATTCTATCCATCACATCGGCATTACCTGGAGCAGTCACATTATTGGGAGTTTTCTATAGACCCCCCCCCCCCCCCCCCCCCCCCCTAATAGCAGCAGAGAGATAGAGGAACAGATTGGGCGTCAGATCTTGGAAGAGTGCAGAAGTAACGGAGTTGTTGTCATGGGTGACTTCAACTTCCCTAATATTGACTGGCACCTCCTCCTTCGTGCAAATGGTTTGGATGGAGAAGATTTTGTCAGGTGTGTGCAGGAAGGATTCCTGACTCAATATGTAGATAGGCCGACTGGGGGGAGGCCATATTGGACTTGGTGCTCGGCAACGAACCAGACCAGTTGTCAGATGTCTTGGTGGGAGAGCATTTCAGTGACAGTGACTACAACTCCTTAACCTTTACCATCGTCATGGAGAGGGATAGGAACACACAGTATGGGAAGGTACTTATTTGGGGGAGGGGAAATTATACTGCTATTAGACAGCAGCTGAGGAGCATAAAGTGGGAACAATTGTTCTTGGGGAAATGCACAGTAGTAATGTGGGGATTGTTTAAGGAGCACATGCTGCGAGTGCTGAATTGTTTTGTGCCACTGAGACGAGGAAGGAATGGTAAGGTGAAGGAGCCTTGGATGACAAGAGAAGTGGAGCTTCTAGTCAAGAGGAAGAAGGAAGCTTACGTAAGATTGAAGAAGCAAGAATCTGACCCTAGATCTTGTCCTGTGTAATGAGACAGGATTGATTCATGATCTCATAGTTAGGGATCCTCTCGGAAGGAGCGATCACAATATGGTGGAATTTAAAATACAGATGGAGGGTGAGAAGGTAAAATCAAATACTAGTGTTTTGAGTTTAAACAAAGGAGATTACAATGGGATGAAAGAAAAACTAGCTAAGGTAGACTAGGAGCAAAGACTTTATGGTGGAACAGTTGAAGAACAGTGGAGAACCTTCCAAGCGATTTTTCACAGTGCTCAGCAAAGGTTTATACCAACAAAAAGGATGGTAGAAAGAGGGAAAATCGACCATGGATATCTAAGGAAATAAGGGAGAGTATCAAATTGAAGGAAAAAGCAAACAAAGTGTCAAAGATTGGTGGGAGACGAGAGGACTGGGAAATTTTTAGGGGGCAACAGAAAGCTACTAAAAAAGCTATAAAGAGTAAGATAGAGTATGAGAGTAAACTTGCTCAGAATATAAAAACAGAGAGTAAAAGTTTTTACAAATATATAAAACAAAGAAGAGTGGCTAAGGTAAATATTGGTCCTTTAGAAAGTTTAGAGAATGAGAAGGGAGTTTTAATAATGGGAGATGAGGAAATGGCTGAGGAACTGAACAGGTTTTTTGGGTCGGTCTTCACAGTGGAAGACACAAATAACATGCCAGTGACTGATAGAAATGAGGCTATGACAGGCGAGGACTTCGAGAGGATTGTTATCACTAAGGAGGTAGTGATGGGCAAGCTAATGGGGCTAAAGGTAGACGGGTCTCCTGGCCCTGATGGAATGCATCCCAGAGTGCTAAAAGAGATGGCTAGGGAAATTGCAGATGCACTAGTGATGATTTACCAAAATTCACTAGACTCTGGGGTGGTCCCGGTGGATTGGAAATTAGCAAATGTAACACCACTGTTTAAAAAAGGAGGTAGGCAGAGAGCAGGAAATTATAGGCCAGTGAGCTTAACTTCTGTAGTAGGGAAGATGCTGGAATCTATCATCAAGGAAGAAATAGCGAGGCATCTGGATAGCAATTGTCCCACTGGGCAGACGCAGCATGGGTTCATAAAGGGCAGGTCGTGCCTAACTAATTTAGTGGAATTTTTTGAGGACATTACCAGTGCAGTAGATAACGGGGAGCCAATGGATGTGGTATATCTGGATTTCCAGAAAGCCTTTGACAAGGTGCCACACAAAAGGTTGCTGCATAAGATAAAGATGCATGGCATTAAGGGTAAAGTAATAGCATGGATAGAGGATTGGTTAATTAATAGAAAGCAAAGAGTGGGGATTAATGGGTGTTTCTCTGGTTGGCAATCAGTAGCTAGTGGTGCCCCTCAGGGATCCGTGTTGGGCCCACAATTGTTCACAATTTATATAGATGATTTGGAGTTGGGGAACAAGGGCAATGTGTCCAAGTTTGCAGATGACACTAAGATGAGTGGTAAAGCGAAAAGTGCAGAGGATACTGGAAGTCTGCAGAGGGATTTGGATAGGTTAAGTGAATGTGCTAGGGTCTGGCAGATGGAATACAATGTTGACAAATGTGAGGTTATCCATTTTGGTAGGAATAACAGCAAACGGGATTATTATTTAAATGATAAAATATTAAAGCATGCTGCTGTGCAGAGGGACCTGGGGGTGCTCGTGCATGAGTCACAGAAAGTTGGTTTCCAGGTGCAACAG
The DNA here is from genome assembly GCF_902713615.1 of Scyliorhinus canicula. Taxonomy (NCBI): domain Eukaryota; kingdom Metazoa; phylum Chordata; class Chondrichthyes; order Carcharhiniformes; family Scyliorhinidae; genus Scyliorhinus; species Scyliorhinus canicula. Next base: position 56,946,246 of record NC_052159.1, on the reverse strand, counting down.
GTGATTAAGAAGGCAAATGGAATTTTGTCCTTCATTGCTAGAGGGATGGAGTTTAAGACTAGGGAGATAATACTGCAATTGTATAAGGTGTTAGTGAGGCCACACCTGGAGTATTGTATTCAGTTTTGGTCTTCTTACTTGAAAAAGGACGTACCGGCACTGGAGGGTGTGCAGAGGAGATTCACTAGGTTAATCCCAGAGTTGAAGGGGTTGGATTACGAGGAAAGGTTGAGTAGACTGGGACTGTACTCGTTGGAATTTAGAAGGATGAGGGGGGGATCTTATAGAAACATATAAAATTATGAAGGGAATAGATAGGATAGATGCAGGCAGGTTGTTTCCACTGGCTGGTGAAAGCAGAACTAGGGGGCATAGCCTCAAAATAAGGGGAAGTAGATTTAGGACTGAGTTTAGGAGGAACTTCTTCACCCAAAGGGTTGTGAATCTATGGAATTCCTTGCCCAGTGAAGCAGTTGAGGCTTCTGCATTAAATGTTTTTAAAGGTAAAGATAGATAGTTTTTTGAAGAATAATGGGATTAAGGGTTATGGTGTTTGGGCCGGAAAGTGGAGCTGAGTCCACAAAAGATCATCCATGATCTCATTGAATGGTGAGCAGGCTCAAGGGGCCAGATGGCCTACTTCTGCTCCTAGTTCTTGTGACTCGGCACTAGAGGGTTACAAGGTAGCAAGGAAGGAACTGAAAAATTGACTGAGGAGAGCTAGAAGGGGGCATGAAAAAGCCCTGGCGGGAAGGATTAGGGAAAACCCCAAGGCATTCTGCACTTATATATGAGAAAGAAGAGGGCCGATCAGGGATAGTGGAGGTAACTTGTGCCTAGAGTCAGAAGAGATGGGGGAGGCCCTAAACGAATACTTTGCTTCAGTATTCACTAGAGAGAGGGATCTTGTTGCCCATGAGAACAGTGTGAACCAGGTTAATAGACTCGAACAGGTTGATATGAAGAAGGAGGATGTGCTGGAGATTTTGAAAAGCATCAGGATAGATAAGTCCCTTGGGCCCGACGGGATATACCCAAGATTACTACGGGAAGCAAGGGAGGAGATTGCTGCACCGTTGACGATCATCTTTGCGTCCTCACTCTCCACTGGAGTTGTACCAGATGATTGGAGGGAGGCAAATGTTGTTCCCCTATTCAAGAAAGGGAATAAGGAAATCCGTGGGAATTACAGACCCATCAGTCTTGCGTCTGTGGTGAGCAAAATATTGGAAAGAATTCTGAGAGATATGATTTGTGATCATTTAGAAAAACATAGTTTGATTAGATAGTCAGCATAGCTTTGTGAGGGGCAGGTCATGCCTCACAAGCCTCATTGAATTCTTTGAGGATGTGACGAGACACATTGATGAAGGTCGGGCAGTGGATGTGGTGTATATGGATTTCAGTAAGGCATTTGATAAGGTTCCCCATGGTAGGCTCATTTAGAAAGTTACGGGGCATGGGACACAGGGAAATTTGGCTGTCTGGATATAGAATTGGCTGGCCGAAAGAAGACAGCGAGTGGTGGTAGAGGCAAAGTATTCCGCCTGGAGTTCGGTGACCATTGGTGTCCCGTAAGGATCTGTTCTGGGATCTCTGCTCTTTATGGTTTTCATAAATGAGTTGGATGAGGAAGTGGAAGGGTGGGTTAGTAAGTTTGCCGATGACACAAAGGTTGGTGGAGTTGTAGATAGTGTCGAGGGCTGTTGCAGTATACAACAGGACGTCGACAGGATGCAGAGCTGGGCTGAGAAGTGGCAGATGGAATTTAAACTTGATAAATGTGAAGTGATTTATTTAGGAAGGTCCAATTTGAATGCTGAATACAGGGTTAAAGGCAGGATTCTTGGAAGTGTGGAGGAACAGAGGGATCTTGGGGTCCACGTACATAGATCCCTCAAAGTTGCCACCCAGGTTGATAGGGTTGTTAAGAAGGTGTATGGTGTGTTGGCTTTCATCAACAAGGAGATTGAGTTTAAGAGCCACAAGGTTTTGCTGCAGCTTTATAAAACCCTAGTTAGACCACACTTGGAATATTGTGTCCAGTTCTGGTCGCCTCATTATAGAAGGATGTGGATGCTTTGGAGAGGGTACAGAGAAGATTTACCAGGATGCTGCCTGGATTGGAGGGCATGTCTTATGAAGAAAGGTTGAGGGAGCGAGGGATTTTCTCACTGGAGCGAATAAGGCAGAGAGGTGACTTGATAGAGGTGTACAAGGTGATGAGAGGCATGGATAGAGTGGATAGCCAGAGACTTTTCTCCAGGGGGTACATGGTAATCAGGAGGATGTTGCATTGCTCATGAGAATTCACAGGCTCCAGCATCAAATGTTGAGGACTCCCAGAGTAACATAGCCTCCGAACATACCCAGGTATGGTGCTGGTGATGTCAAGGAAATTGGTTGCAAAGTAGGATTCGGTGGGCAGGACCATTTCAAATTGCTGCTTGACGAGTCTGTGGGATAGCTCTCTCAATTGAAGTCCCAGATGTTGGTATGGAGGATTTCGCCAAGTCAACAGGCTGGGTGTGCCGTTGTTGTTTCCAATGACTCGGTCAATGCTGGGTGTTTCATCTGATTTCATTTCTTTTTGACTTTTCGGTAGGGGTACAAGTGAGTGACATCAAGAGTCAACCACATTGCTGTGGGTCTGGAGTCACATGTAGGCCACACTAAGGTTAACCCATCATCTTCCCTAATTAGTGAAACAGATGTTTTTTTATGACAAGGAATGCTAGTTTCATTGTTACCATTGGACATTAGCTTTCATTTCCAGATTAATTAGTTCAATTTAAATTCCACCAGCTACCAAGGTGAGACTTGAGCCGTCGGCTCCAGAACATTAGCCCTGGTCTTTGGATTACTAACTTTACCAGTAGACATTAGTATGTATCTCCTATTTTTTTAAATCAGTTCTTTTCTCATGTTACCCAAGTCAAGTAAACCTGCCTGACATGCACAAAAAATTAATTGTACTCTGAAGTCTCCACATAATTCATCCGAGAAACACTTCACCTCTTAAAAGAAAACTTAACCGTAGATTGGAAAAGGAAAGGAGACTCAGGGGGTCCAGAATGTGTAGGAGATTACTGCTGAGGTTTTTCCAGCAAAGGTCCAGCTACCACCACTCTACTTATTAAAAAAATCCCTGGTTTCTCAGATTATCTATAAAAGAATCCCAAGACCAGGAACTGATACATCCATCCAGTTAAATTAACAGAGGTTGGCTGCTCAATTAACAACGCTTACGGTAGAACTATTGACCTCAGGTAGAAGGTGAACTGTCTTCAGTGGGGGACTAACAATTTTACATTATTAGGCACATCGTTATGATTCTGTTTGCCAGCTCCTGGCCCATTGGTTATTAGGCAACTATGTAAATGTTTATTCAACCTAGCAGTAACCAAACTATTTCAACAACTAAACTCATTTTCATGTCGGAGGGGAGACAATAGTTGTGTTTCATTCTGATTAACCAGGTGGCTGAAAAGAATCAGCAAGAAATTCACATCCACCTATTTACCCAAATGCAATTCACACAAACACCCCGACAGGGCCATATTTACTTAACCAAATTCAGTGATGTGGTACAGACAAGGCTTAGCAACTCCCAAATGTGAAGTGGGATAGTTTGGAGTCTAACCAGTCAGATATATGCATGATATCCAGGGTTACTGCCTACCATTTTTCCAGTCTAACACTGGTATGCAAGGTTATCAGGAGTCATGTGGGAAGAACTCTGGTTACCAGCGACACCCGTGTACCTGCAGCTTTATCAGTGAGTCAGTCAGGTGAATCATAAATAGCACTCTTAAAGAACTGCAGACTCATCTACTTATGGTGTCATAATGTGGAGTCTACTAGGCTCTTGGCTTCTTCCTATAATATTCCAAGCATTTAAGACAAACTGTTTGAACTTGGTTTAAGAAACTGTGATGGAACTCATAAAACCCTAAAATTACTGAGAAATTTAAATTGAATTTTTTTTGTTTATAAGGAAAAGCATAATCAGATTTCACAGATAATCACAGACCAACTTGTGAGGTTTGCAACTTAGAAAAACAGATCCAAGGATGGCAGTTGATTCAGAGATTGCCTAATATAAAATAAAAAAATAATCTGGACAACTGATGCACCGATTAGTCTTCAAATGAATTTAAAGAGTATTTCAGCCCCATACAACACATGGATATACTGTTGGTCCTCCATACTGTTGTTCCTCACCAATGGTCTAAAGAACAACTTCAGACTAAGTTACAACATTAACTTTAATCAGCAATAGCATAAATTAGTATTAAATATTGCCATGCAGGGTGGAGGAAGATTATTAGCATCTGTGGCAATTATACTTGTGGGAGATGGGCATTACCTTAAAAGGGACATTTTAGAAAACATGCATACAAAAGATAGTTTTTCCAATATTGTGAACAACAATTTGCAGGAATGGTTTTCTGGGCCATATAGGATCAGTTAAACACATTAAACCACACAGGTAAATCCAAAATACAAATTGCTAAGGGTGCTTGTTGGCAACACTAACATCATCATTAACATATTGGTGTTGTTTGATGGTAGATTCTACATTAAAAACCGCTTGCATACTTGCGGTGGGTGGGGGGGGGGGGGGGGGGGGGGGAGAAATGGGGTTAACATCCAACACCTTATTCCTAATGAGCATCAATGACACTGACCCACCCTCCTTTCATTAATATCAGAACACAACCCACTGCATAATTCGCCCATTAGGAACCAGTTTTGTCAATTTGCTTCTCATCACTCGTTACAACCATAACTGCCTCCTCATTATGTAAGCAGAACAATCACCATCCCTTATCCCATTTCCTTTGGACCAGACGTTGGTCTCAACCTGAGCACCTTCTTCTCCTTTGCGCAAGTCTCAGTGATCCACTTTTTATCTTGTTCTCTGCACCCCCCCCCCCAAAATTGTATGAGATATCCTCCATCGGCCTCTGCACAGTAAAATCAACCTCTCCTCAACCTGCCCCATCTCCTTACAATTAACGGTTATCCTGTGCTCCCTAAACCTCTCTCACTACATAAATTGTCTTGATAATATTCCAATCTTCTCCCTCAACTGTGCCATCTCAAGGCCCCTCTATCTCTATGCTTTTGAATAGACACCATCCCCAACCATCTACTGAATCCTTCATCATCAAACATTCCCTAACCTGCTTTCAACTACACATCCTACACTATCACCCCATGTCCAGGTCACTTACAAATGCAGTTCCAAGTTGCCAAATGCCTTTGGCCTTCCATTCATCTTATTGACAACTGCAGAAGTAATCAACTCAACAACTCTCCATCATCTTGGATGCTTTGTGGGCAGCACGGTGGCACAGTGGTTAGCATTGCTGCCTACAGCGCTGAGGACCCGAGTTCGAATCCCGGCTCTGGGTCACTGTCCGTGAGGAGTTTGCACATTCTCCCCGTGTCTGCGTGGGTTTCACCCCCACAACCCAAAAGATGTGCAGGATAGGTGGATTGGCCACGCTAAATTGTCCCTTAATTGGAAAAAAATAATTGGGTACTTTAAATTTTTTTTTTTTTTAAATCTTGGATGCTTTGCTAATTAAAACTCTTACTTATGGACTTTTTGTCACCGAGATTAAGACAATCCTGCTTCCACTACTCCCCCAACTGATGAGCCTATCCAAGGCAGCAACTCTTCCTCCCAGCCCTAGTCCTTAATCACACATTTTTCTACTCTTTCCGTTAACATTTCAGGCTGGTAACCTTCATCAGAACACCAACTCCATTGTCTTGGAAATAAATAGTAGACCACATCACAAAGCTGCTCTAGAGACAATGGATATTGGAGCTTCAAATGGGCTTTTAACTTCTCAGCCAAGTTTTGCTTTCAAGCTTTTAAACTGACTCCAGGGTTTGAAGAACATTTTGACCAGGTCCTTGGATATGAAACAATATGTACACAAAACTCAAATCCCTGCTTCAAAGCATTAAACTGGAGTACTCCCCAGGGCAGATCAGTAGGGATACGCGAGCTAGGCTGAGGTGAATGCAATGCAAAAGGTCAGAGGCTTGCCTTAAGGTTTCCTGGTCTTATTCCAAATTTCAATATAGTTCTTCAGGATACCGTCTATCAGTACAAAATAGTTTTGTTCACTTGAATCCTTTATGTAAAATAAAGAGCGCTTAGCAATCTGGACATTAGTTGCTGAAATCTAAAACTCAAACATTATTCAGTATAATGGAAAATTAGAGGCAACCACAGCCCTCAAAGATCTTAGAATGGATGAACAATCTTTAGCAGAAACTTAATTAGACAGCTACCAAAGATTTGCTGGCTGTTACAGATGAGGAGTTAGTTCCACTCAAGAAAGGACTGCACATGTTGATGTGGTTACCAATGCTATGTTGTGTGTAAGCATCAGATAAGACAGAACCCCTCTTCTGCCACTGTTACTACCCTACTGAGGTTCAAACTGACATACTGGGAGGGTGAATAATGAGTTTAACTACAGCCCAGTAAATAATTAATTCTATTGGGGACGGTAGGAGAAGAGAAAGTGAAATCTGGTAACAAGAACTGATCCATACAGTTGATTTTGACCATTAGCACCTAGAGTAGACTTATCCGCCTGTATATAAAAGATTTTAAAATGATTAGGATTCTAGTGAATTGTGTAATTACCAACTACGGAACATGTTACGTCCATCTCAGTGCATGGAGAAGCACGTCAAAAATTATGGATGGAATGGTAAAAATTAATAGTCATAACAGTAAGAGAATCTATCAGATTATGGATCAGCAGGGACATTGACTGGGTCACCAAAATGCCGCTCAATTACCGTAATTATTTCAATAAAATAAAAATGATACAACCAACTTCATTTGAATGGCAAAACAATATTCCGAATACAATATCCAATGATGCAGAAGCGTTCCATATCAAAATAGAAAAAAGGATTATAGGATTGTTTGCAGTTACATCACTTACATGCTCCTACAAAAGTACTGGTGTCAAGCATTTTGAATGTTCAAGAATTCTTATCTAAGTAATTTACTGGAGCTGTAAGTCTTATGCTTTAAATTATTTATTTGAAAAGTAGTGAGTTGCTGCATATTATAAACTACGACGCATTAAGAACACCTTATCAAAATCGAAAGGAAATTTATTGTGCATGTAACCATTTGAGTAAATAGACAAAACGTTTTTCACTAACTCCATTATATAAAAACGTAATAAAACTGGTTGTCACAATTGAGAAAATTCTCATTAATAGCTACAATTTAAAATTTATGCAACTTAACCCAGTAAGAAATCATGTTTCTAAAAAAAAAGTATTATCCAATTTGCTTGATGAAATAAATGAGCCTGTCTGTTGGAAGTATTTTGTTTAAAGCAATGACTTACCAGCTACATTTTGTCAGGTCTTATAAACATAGCACAGCAGATATGTTTACGTGTTTAATTTCCTGGATACTACATCCACTCTCAAATAATCAGGCATATACAAATACGAAGTATCAAACCCCACATGGATGTGCTGAAGGCACAAGAGTAATCATCAGACTTTCAGGTAGATAATGACCAACGACATTTAACTGTAAACATCTTGAATACAATTTCTTAAGCAATACTTATCCAAATATTGCAGTGCTTGAGGTGAAGATCCACAAAAAAACTGTGCCAATGTTGCTGCTGAGATTTTCACTCAAATTAGTCTGTTCAATCAAATGTTTTACTTTTAAAATCAAAACAGAATTGAAGTCATAAATCTATAGTTTGTCAAAACTTAATATCGTAGTGAAACAACTCTCAAATGTGCTTAAAAAGCACAAGCATACATCACTTAAGTGCCAAGAAAATTGGTGGAAACATAAAAGCAAAGGGATAACAAAAACACCAGTAGAAATGTTAAGACAGGATTTTTAAAAAAGGACTTTACAAAACTGCAGTGACAAAAAGTATTTTTGCACTTGTGTTATAAATCAAATATTGATCCTTCAAGGCATGTGTCAGGTCAGGTAAGATAGAAAGCAAAGCATATTACCAAGAGTTAAATATATATCTTGCACAATTTTTCGACTTCAGAAAACAGTCATAATACACACATTATAGGCAAGTAATGCAGCTAAAATTGACAGCAGCTGAAATGGCTTTTGCCAAGATGAGTGAATTTATGTATAAATCCCATTTCACCAGTGTTCAGGACGGTGATGCAAGCACTGCCGTATACATGTATACAGGAGTTCACTTAATTCCAGGCAGATACCCATAGATTGGACAAAGGGTTTGCCAGCTTTGACAAAGGGTCATCTGGACTGAAATGCTAGCTCTTTTCTCTCCCTACTAATGCTGTCAAACCTGCTGAGATTTTCCAGGATTTTCTTTTTGGTCCCATAGATTGGAGGTTGGTTCATTGCGATCCAGTTATTAGGAAAGATTAAATTATCACCAGGCAATTAAGTTTTGAATCTGATAGTGGAACTGTTGGAAAGCATATGATCTATAACACGGACCATGGTGTGCCATTCCAACAGAGTTCTTTAAAAACGGCCAGACAGTGTCAGACGTTAGTCTGACTGACACTGTACACCTCAACTTCCAAAGACCATTCAGCAAAACCCAATTACACAGACAACTATTGCAGACCCCTCCCCCCCCCAAACACAGGATTCTAGAATAATTCTTATGACATAAGCAGAGGTTAAGGATTATTATGAATGGATCTGATTGGACCCTGAAGTAAAAAGTACATGATAGGTCTTCAAAAATCTTAAAGGGTTTTGATAAAGTGTTTTTAAGTAGTTTAGGGCAACGAAAGGTATAAATACCTAAAGTATTATATTTTGTGGAGGGTAACCAGATTGCTAATAAATCTCGAGACCAAATGAGAATCTGCACCACAAGTTATTTGCTTTGGGGACACAAAGGGAGGATATGATTTGGAGTTTTAAAAATGAACTCAATCGCACACAGTTAAATTAAAGTATTTGAAAAAGATAGGACTAGAGGCAATGACTAGAAAATCCCTAAGCATAGAGTGTTAGATAAAATGCAAGAAATAAATTATCAAGACAGGTGGCAAGTAGGCCTGTTCCTTCAAATTGGAACTAGAGAGGTTCCTAAGAGAAAAGGGCATTTCCGTTTATAGAACCAGTTGCTCGTCAGCTGCGGTTGAAAAATGTGCACAGGTTACCACTATCATCAGGAATTTGCTTTAGAAGTTTGAGAGGAATTTTCCAGTCTTTCCTGAATTTGCTGCAGTTTGTTTAGCCTCTGAATTTGCTGCAGTTTGTTTTGTCTCTATCAGTAGACAGCTCAGCTGGGCAAGTACATTGCTGTACATTTTACAGATTTAAAATAAGCTTGATGGGACTGTACTTTGTATTAAAATATCAAATTTACTGGAAAGCACCCAAAGTCTTCAACTTTATGTTGATCACAAAAATTACCTAAATTTTGTTCACACTACCAAATTATGGAAGTGTGCAACACAGCAACCAAGATTGCAATGCATTTTATTAAAAAGAACTGGCTTGGCACCAAAAAAATCGGTTACCTACAGATAATCAACATAAAGCGTTTAACAAACACGATATGCGGTCACGGCTATTTGGAAGCATGAAATTGTTCGAACACACCCGACCCCAAGGACATTATGGCCCTCTATTATGTGATTAAAAACCTTGCTAGGAAAATCTAATCAGATAGAAGAAATCAACACTTAATAGAAAAAGAACGATAGTTCCATACTAGTTTTTGGAAATGCCCATCTAAAAAGATTCAACTGAAAGCAGAAGTAACTAGAAAGAACACTATGTTTAGAACTTCTCAACTTTTAAAAATCTGGATCTCAATTTATGACCAAATAAATATTGGTCATATTACTGCTAAAATCAATTTAAACAACATTTATGCAACTTATTCATTTACGAGTAAGAACTAAAAATAGCGTAAACATTTTAAATTTCAATAAGCCCACAACTCTATTAATTAAGGGGCGATGCTATAGGACACAATACACCATATGACATCATGGTAAGAGTTAAGCAGCTGCCACTGATTGGGGTACTGAAAAGTTGAAGCATGTTGTCAATCTAGTGAATCTTCAAAAGTAGCTTTTTTCTTAGACAGGCAAGTCCAAGAGTTAAGATTACAAAAATCCCAAGTAAATGAAAAAAAAGTATTCTTGGAAGTTATTTAATACATGTTGCTAATCCGTTGATAGGTTGCCGGGATGCTGCAGGATTCCTGCAAGACAGCAGATAATGCAAAAGATTTCAACATGGCCACTTTAACCAGAACGCAAAATAAACCACCATGGAACATCCTGGACGTCACCTCAGGTTTTCACTCATATAAGCCATCACTGGTAGCCTTTTGACTTAGTTATGCATTGGCGGTGGTGACAGCGGCGATGGTGGTGGGGTAGTTACCCTTCAGCTGTTCCCAAGTACTTCAAACTGTGCAACTATTAAGTTTCTATTTACAGCTTGTGCTTAATCTGTTAAGGAGTAGTATACTTAACTCTGGGATGGATAATTTCCATACCCTCAGTACAAGAAACTATGAAATAGGTATGATTGATGGTTGTACCAATTCCCAAAGTATGCACATATTATAATATACACACACACCACACGTGCATCTCTCCGTATAAATTGCTTAGCTTTCAAGTACTTTTACAAAAATAAAATGGTTTATTTTCTGCTTTATTTATTATTTCAGAACTCCATGGATTTTACAGCATGGTCACATTTTAAAAGATGTATAATACTACATTCACAAGGAGTAAACCCAACTTGCTAAACAATGATGTTTTATGTGGTTGCTGTTCTATGCTACAAAGCCTGAAGCATTTACTTCAATATAAAGATTCAAAACAAAAGAGTTTACATAGGAAAAACAAAATTCAAGATCTACATCACAATAAAAAAACAGCGTCAGGAAACAGCAGATAAAACTCAACTGATATTTTTAAATCACCAGATATCCATGTACCTTAAATTGTCACAGAAGGGAATGGTCTATTGTTACAATTCAGAATGTCTAAAATCTGCTGTGGACTTTGTTTGCATCATAATTACCCCTTTGATTTCCTCTACCAAAACCACCAGGTGTACCACTCACACCCACACCTGCCATAGGTTGTTGAGGAGGAGGAGGCTCAGGTGCAGGAGTTCCACTCAGGTTTCCTCTATTGATCATAGGAGGAGAACCCATTTGACCAGGACCACCTTGGGCAAATCTATCATTGCGCTAATGTCCATTCAAATAGCAATTTTTAAAAAAAACGTCCATAACACGTTCCATTGTAGGAACGAACCAAAAGATGGCAATTTTATGGATTGATTGGCGACATTCCCGTGTTGGTGTCATGAAGTTTGGCAGGCAGTCCAGCAGTACCAGGCACATACAAAAAGGAGATAGAAAGGAGCAATTACATTAGTTAATGTATTGATTACTGGAGTTTTGAATTATGAAAAATAATTTATATTTCACAGCCTACTTTAAAAATGACACAAGTAACCACAGCCATAATACAAAGGATGCTTCTAACTTTTGTAAGAATTCCAAACTGATAATGCAAATTCATCACATTACACTAGATTTTTGAATTATAAATCTGATTTTTCTCTGTACTTTAAAGACCAGGGCTACTGTGAAAGCCAAAGATCCATGACAAAAATTAATAGCATATGGCAAGTCTCAAAACATTACATAAGTTGTAATTATGGCAATCAACCAAGGAATCAGAAATATATTTTTTTCCATACTCCAAAACGTATGATTTGTATAGCTCAAGCCACGACCATTTAATATCACCAAATCTTTTAATAACTTGGTCGCTTCAGCGATAAAGTATTTTCAACATCACCTCATTTGATATCCCTTGTTAATGACAGTACTGCTGTCATCTGGTTTATATGGTGTTAAAACTTTGGTCTGCTGCTAAGGCTGTGTCATCTTTCAACACTTAACATTTGCAATCAGGTTTATGCAATGTTTAGTTTAAATGAAGGAAAAAATTTTTTAAAACGAATTTTAAATAAGCGGAGCTGGGATATCATTTAACGATTTAACAAATAGGAAATGTGCACTGTATAATTCAATTGTTTCAAAACATATACAACTCTCAAGCTTTTTGCATATTACTGCATATTGGACATGCCATTTTCATCATACTTCCTATCCTTCACTTAGCCTTTTCTGAGCATCCGCAGTCCGCTCGAATCCATCTTAGTCTGCTCCTCCTCCACTTCTATCGCCCCCACACTATCACTTAACTTGCTCCCTGTCCTGGCAGCCTCCAACCCTCCTCCCCCTTCCCCACACCCACCCCATCATTTCCTCCCCTTGACTCCTCCAATTCTTCCACATGCTCTTCTCTGCAATTTCTTTCACAGGGATTGGTTTGACCTTTCTTGTATTTGGTCTTCTCACCTTCATCAGTCTTTCTTGCCCTTTCCCCGCTCCTCCATCTCTTCCCTTTTTCCTGCAATTCCAGCACCCTTACTCTCCTTCCCCCCACCCCACAATTCCACACACTTGCCCAACCCATTCTTCAGGTCTTGATGTCTTGACTTTCCACATCTTCCTTTTCTCTTTCCATTTCTCACTCTTCTATATTTATGCACCTATACTGCTTTTTGCAGGAACAGTGGATTGGGAAATCACAAACAGGACTTTCAATTTTCCTTTGATTTTTCATTTTCTTGGAGGAGGTGGATGCACCCAGGGATACTGGCATAGACAAGTTTACTCTGCACAAATCTTTGGATTTCTGGGCTATTCTGAAGCAGCCAAGTCTTGACTGCTATCAACTCTCCTATTTGCTGCAAAGAGCAACAATAAATATGAAAAGTTCCATGAATGAAAAGCTCACATCTGAAAAACTCATCAGCGGAAACAGCAAGTCTTTCCAGTGGGAAATTAAACAAAGCCTTCAGCTCTTATCGGGGGTGTAATAGGCCACTCAGTCATATTGCTCTCCTCAGGACTTGCTTTTACTAACTTGACAATTAAAAATTCCAACTAGTGAACTGTGCTTCTGGATGTGGAAAATAAACAGAATCCTGCTGCACTGCCAAAATTGCAGCAGTTTCATTCTTTACCAGCAGATTTTTGTGGAATTCTTCTTAAAACAATGAGCTCCGCTATGGAAGCAGCAGAAAGGCAGATATTGAATACCATATATATGGTTTAATGAAATCAAAAATGCAAGATACTACATTAAACTGTTTTCCTATTGTTTTTAATATTAAAAAGTCTGTTGGGTAATCCAGTGTCTTCTTTTTGTACCATAACAGAGGTTAGATCACATCACAGTAAAACTAACTCCCAACGCATGAAAGAGGAAGATATTGGCAATGTTGTTCAGCTTGCAAGGATAGTGACTTCTATCTTTGCTTCCTATTTATGAAACTAATCTCCACTATAGAAAAAAAATTAGACTGTGGAGATGAAAGCTTCTCTCTATGCTCATTTAGATTCTCACCCAAGATCAATGAACAAAGAAAATGGTGCTAGCCATAGTTCACAAGTTTTAGAATTTAAAATACCTGTGCTTGTTAATAGTAATTTAAACATCTTAGCTTCTCATGACCCAAAATAAATGTAACAATTTTAAATTGGTCCATTAATATCGGCTGCACCCAACTAGTTGTCATTTTCGCCTGTATTTTCTCATTTTGTATGCCAAATTCAAACAAACAATTCAAGCTTTCAATTTTGATGAGAAACAGGGCTAGAATGTCCTTTTTTCCAATCATTTTCGGCATAACCAAATCTAACAGAATACAGGATATTATCCTGACGTGATATACCCAAAACTGTTTAGATAGGATTGGAAACATGAATTCTTATGGAATTTAATCAGTTTAATCAGGGAAGCACGGTAGCATAGTGGTTAGCATCAATGCTTCACAGCTCCAGGGTCCCAGGTTCGGTTCCCGGCTGGGTCACTGTCTGTGCGGAGTCTGCACGTCCTCCCCGTGTGTCCGTGGGTTTCCTCCGGGTGCTCCGGTTTCCTCCCACAGTCCAAAGATGTGCGGGTTAGGTGGATTGGCCATGCTAAATTGCCCGTAGTGTCCTAAAAAAAAGTAGGGTTAAGGGGGAAGTTGTTGGGTTGCGGGTATAGGGTGGATATGTGAGTTTGAGTAGGGTGATCATTGCTCGGCACAACATCGAGGGCCGAAGGGCCTGTTCTGTGCTGTACTGTTCTAAATTCTAAAGTTTTCCATTTTAGCATTGTGCTGTATTACTTAAAGGTTTACATTCTAGCCCTGGCAAACATTAGCTTTGCACAAATTTGAAGATGCATGAACTTGAGTTTAATATCCGAAAGATATGTTTACACCTTCAGAAAGCTTGGCACATAGTTTAGACTGTGTAGTTCTGTGCAATAGTATTTAAAACAAAATTAGCAGTGTCATAAACAATGTGGCTTAGACTAGGAAACTTCAAATAATTTACAGTATTGATTTAATTTTGCTTGTTGTATGTAAAGTGCAATCTTTGTCAAGAACCAATGTTACATAAATTCCTTTGAAAGATGACATTTGGATTTTACCTAACCTTTCCCCTGAAATATGATCACAGAAAACATGACCAAAATTCAAGCTTGTTCGAAGTCTACCAGAATATATAAAGGTCAGTCAATTAATTTGCCCTACTGCATGGTCCTGCAGCAGTGCAATTATTATCATTATTTATGCTTACTACAGGACCTATTATGCTACAAATAGATAATATCTAATTCTAAATAAAATTACTTGTCTATTGATATTCACAATCCAGGTTCATCTGTATACTAAAATCATAAAGCATGAATATCTCATGAGCTATCATAATAGCAATGCTCTGAATGGCCAATACTCCTGTTACAATTTCAATACTGTGCAGTCACTTCATTATTACGGTACCCTACACTTTCCACTTCATCACATGAACGTATAAACTCTGATCCAGTTCAGTGAATCAGACACTCATCTCCCCAACGAGGATTATCGAAAACATATCTGATGGCATTGAACTGCATTGATAATCCAGATTTTATACAAATAGATATGATCAAAACTATGAAGTATGCAAACCTTTGTTAAAAAATCATGCCAGTCTGAATTTTAGTGTAAACATATCTTGCGTTACTTAAAAAATAAGGCAATAAACAGGAGGTGTTTTAATACATTACCATTGTTCCACCGTTGTCTCCCAGCATGGGTGTTCCCAGATTTGCAGTTCCTTCTGGCCCAATGGCTGGGACAGGTCCCATTGTAGCACCAGGTATAGGTCCACGGGTGTTCATGTTCAAGCCCATAAGTGGAGCAGGGCCTTGGTTGCCAGCAGGAGCCGGGCTATACGCATCTACGCAAAATAGTGGGTACTTAGATCTAGCCTAAATCTAATTATTCTTCCAAGGCAATTAACTGGATTGAAAATTTGTAGAAACTTAATAATTATAGAAACATGCTCATTTAATAAACGAACCATGCAAGGTAACTGCTACCTAAGTAAGAGCCTGCAAATATTGTTCTTTGGGACTGTACAAATTATACAGGAAATATTTTTCCAATATCTTTCTTTGATAAACAAGCTCCACATAACAAGAACTAAAGTATCAATAAAAATATATGGTTTGGGCATTTCCATTTTTGCCATTGATTTGACTCTCAATTAAATGAGAAAAACAATGACAAGATAACTTGATTATAGTCCAAAGAAACACTTGTTCACAGTAATACCAAACATCAAGTATTTTTGGATTTTCCCAAATATGCCTCAGGATGCATTATTATGTTTTCATGTTACAAACTAATAACTGCGGTCAAGTCTTTCAACACATATCCACTGCGGCCTCATGGTGCCGAGGTCCCAGGTTCGATCCCGGCTCTGGGTCACTGTCCATGTGGAGTTTGCACATTCTCCCCATGTTTGCATGGGTTTTGCCCCCACAACCCAAAAATGTGCAGGATAGGTGGATTGGCCACGCTAAATTGCCCCTTAATTGGAAAAAATTAATTGGGTACTCTATATTTAAAAAAATGTCTTTCAAAATATTTGGAAGATTCTTCAAAAGTGCAAGTAAATTTATCCATTTTCCCTCTTCCAGAAGTCATAATGCCTTCAGTCCTACAAAGTTACTAATTGAGAAAGCCTTTGTCACTACCTTTACTTGGCAAATAATTTAATTAAGTATAAAAAGACAAATCACAAGTTGTCCTCCTAAAACAGAGAGTGCAAGTTTCTACTGGAATAGATATACGGTTTTCCATCTCGGTTTACACCCATATGAATTTGTCCGAGAGTGCAAAGAACTGACAAAATGTAGCATGTATTGGATTTTCATACCAGAACTAGAGAGGAGGAAAACAGAACTGTTTTGGAAAATATTAACCACAGCCGATTTTGCTTCACATCACCAGAGTACGTCAACTGAAAACTATACTCCATTTTAATAAATGTTTTAATTTAAAAACAAACATTAAAAAAGGACCAAAGCATTATTAAAATACATTTGGTACAGAAACCTTCTAGATATGGCCTAACAGGGGGCCAGTTTAGCTTTGTTGGCTGGACAGCTGGTTCGTGATGCAGAGCAAGGCCAAAAGCATGGGTTCATTCCCATACCGGCTGAGTAAGGCCTGCCTTCTCAACCGTGGTCCTCTCTTGAAGGTGTGGTGATCCTAAAGTTATATTACCACCAGCCAGCTCATCCCCCTCCTCAAAAGAGGAAAACAGCCCACAGCCATCTCAGACTATGGCAAATTTACTTTATGTAATTTGAACGATTCAGTTCCAAATCATTATTTATCATTAAGCCACACAATAGTAACTTGAAACAAAGATTCGGAGCTAAAATTGAAGCCCTTAGTTAATTTATCTTCTCTACAGGCTTGGGTTTTCTTTCAAAAACCACAAAATTCAGCTGGATAATTTTGTACAGGCAAGGCGGCAAGTCTAAGTACACATCATTTAGAAATAGTGATTTAACATATGCCATCCTACACTTAGATTCCTTTAATGCAGATGTGCTGGTTGGTATGGGAGAGGAAAGAGAGATTATCATAGAATTTACAGATTATCATAGAATTTACAGTGCAGAAGGAGGCCACCCGGCCCATCGAGTCTGCACCGGCTCTGGAAAGAGCACCCTATCCAAGGTCAACACCTCCACCCCATCCCCACAACCCAGTAACCCCACCCAACACTAAGGACAATTTTTCATGGCCAATCCACCTAACCTGCACATCTTTGGACTGTGGGAGGAAACCGGAGCACCTGGAGGAAACCCACGCACACACGGGTAGGATGTGCAGACTCCGGACAGAGTGACCCAAGCCGGAATCGAGCCTGGGACCCTGGAGCTGTGAAGCAATGGTGCTATCCACAATGCTACCCTGCTGCCCTAAAGAGAAGTGGGTAGCTACAAAACACAAGAAATGAAATGAAAATTGCTTATTGTCACAAGTAGGCTTCAAATGAAGTTACTGTGAAAAGCCCCGAGTCGCCACATTCCGGCATCTGTTCGGAGAGGCTGGTACAGGAATTGAACCATGCTGCTGGCCTGCCTTGGTCTGCTTTAAAAGCCAGCTCTTTAGCCCTGTGTTAAACCAGCCGACAAGCCAACAAAGTTCAAACCGTTCCAACTTTGCATAATGACCGTTAGCAAACATTCCACAAGGTTACCGTTTAGTAGTTCATGCCAACATAACCATGTGCTATGTTTTAATTTAAACAGCTTTCTGTTAGATAGTGACTTTGCTGTGTCATTTTTTTTAAACAAAAAAGGCAAATAACAAAATGCTTCATAATTGTGTGTTGGGAACATATATAGATATACTACGTTTAGACTGGTCAATAAAATTAAGCAGATTTCATAGAATAATTGCAGCACAAAGTGGCCACAGTCCATCAAGCCCACACCGACTACAAAGCAAATGAGTTAGTTCCATGCCCTGCCTTCCACCCAGTGCTGCAAATTCTTTCTTCAGGTGCTTACCCAGTCTTTCTTCAAAGCTGGAATTGAATGTTCCTCTACACATGCAGGATGTTCTAAGAGTTCGGCTCGGACACATTTTAGAAGTACCAAACGGATGTAACCAGTAGAGTTGATGAGGGGGCACCAATGGAAGTGGTTTATTTGGATTTTCAGAAGGCATTTGACAAAGTCCCACATAAGATATGAGCGTTTAAAATTAAAGCGCATAGGAATAAGGGTAGTGTACTGAGATGGATAGAAAATTGGTTTGCCGACAGGAAACAAAGAGTAAGAATTAGAGAGTCTTCTTCAAACCGACAGACAGTGACTAGTAGGGTGCCACAGGAATTAGTGTTTGGACATCCATAAGATGGATATTACAGGTGCAGGTGAATAACACAGAAGTTAGGAAGAGTTTTATTTGCCTTATGTTTTGTCAAAAACATGTATTAATGACTTAGATGAGGGAAGAAAATGTGCTATCTCCAAATTTGCAGATATCACAAAGCTGGGTGGGAGGGCCAGCTGTGAGGAGGATGTAGAGGTCCTTAAGTGTAATTTGGACAATATGAGCGAGTGGGCAAATGAATGGCAGATGGAGTAAATGTGGATAAATTTGAGGTTATCCACTTTGCAAAAATGAGGCGGCAGACTATTATCTGAATGTCCATAAATTAGGAGCGCGAATGTGCAAGCAGACCTGGGTGTTCTCATACACCAGTCACTGAAGCACGCAGGTGCAGCAGGCGGTAAAGAAGGCAAACAATATGTTGGCCTTCATTGGGAGAGGATTAGAGTACAGGAGCAGGGGTGTCTTGCCGCAATTATGTAGGGCATTGGAATAGTGTGTGCAGTTTTGGTCTCCTTATCAGAGGATGTTCTTGCTATAGAGAGAGTGCAGAGAAGATTTACCAGACTGATTCTTTGGATGGCAGGATTGACGTCTAAGGAGAGATTGAGTCGGTTAGGATTGTACTTGCTGGAGTTCAGAAGGATGATTTTCTTTTCGGGTGGGGGGGGGTTGGAGGAAGAGAAAGAATTTCAAAAACCTACGACAATTCTTTTTTTAAAAATAAATTTAGATTACCCAATTATTTTTTCCAATTAAGGGGCAATTTAGCGTGGCCAATCCACCTACTCTGCACATTTTTGGGTTGTGAGGGCGAAACCCACGCAGACACGGGGAGAATGTGTAAACTCCACACTGACAGTGACCCAGAGCCGGGATTGAACCTGGGACCTCAGCACCATGAGGCGGTTGTGCTAACCACTAGGCCACCGTGCTGCCCTACCTATAACAATTCTAACAGGACCAGACAGGGTAGGGTAGATGGCCAGGAGGATGTTCCCGAGTGGGTGTGTCCAGAATCAGAGGGTCACAGTCTGAGGATGCAGGGTCGACCATTTCGGACAGATGAAAGGGCAGCACGGTACCGCAGTGGCTAGATAAAAAAAGACAGACGAGAAGAAATTTCTTCACCCAGATAGCGGTGAGCCTGTGGAATCCACTAGAAGTAGTTGATGCCAAAACATTGTACGTTTTCAAAAAGCAGGTAGATGTAGCACTTTGGGTGAAGGGGATCAAAGGATATTGGGGGAAGGTGGTATGAAACATACCTGCTTCCAACATTGAAACAGTAATTAGTTGTGAAATAATTTCCAAACCATGTTATTGATCCAGAAAGAAAAATGATTGATTTAATTTCTACAATAGTCTTGTTCAGTTTGAACACAAGTCAACACGGGTATGTTCCCCCCCACCCCCACACTTAGCAACTTGATTTAAAAAAAACAGAAACCCATTCTAATGCTACACATTCTAATGTTAGTTACACTACAACGTTGCTTCAAGAAGGGGCCATGCAAAAGAGGTGCAGCAAAGCACCATCATTGGAAATTCTACCCCAGCCACTTGCAATGCAATACATTAACTACATGCGATATTGGGAATCAAGAAGTGACTAACTGGATTTCTAATTAACTAAAAGTAGCAGACATTATTAGGGATGTCTCGATACTTATTTACATGCATGCTTACTTTCACCATGCACGCATCTGATGGTAAAATGGCAAGAAGCATCTTGTGACTGTTGCAAACACTTCCTTTTATACTGAATGGCGCCTGATGTTTGCTCAGTTAACAATCTTGTATACAGTAAAATATATTTTTATGCATGATGTTTTCTACCGAAATTGGAGCATGCAGCTAACATGGTCACTGCAGTCATGCCTTGGGCTAGTCAGCAGCTTCAATTGGATAGCATCGTAATCACTGCCATGGATTTCACTATTTTAGGATCTGGTCTACAGGGCCACATGCAAGACAGGAAAGCTATTTCATATTTGTAGTTTTTGCAGATTCACTCATAACATTAGGTACAGACAAACCAAAAAAACGATTCCATTGTTACTCCCAAATTCACCCCATCGAATAAGTAGGCAAAATTCCAAAATTACTTATTGTTTCAAGCATTGATAGAGGGACAGACTCGATAGTTAGAGGGACAGACAGATGGTTCTGTGGCAACGAAAGAGACTCATGGATGGTATGTTGCCTCACGGGTGCCAGGGTCCGTGCCGTCTCGGACCGTGTTGTCAGAATCCTTAAGGGGGAGGCGGAACAGTCACAAGTTGTGGTACACATCGGTACCAACGACATCGGTAAGAGAAGGGACAGGGATTTAAAACAGGGATTTAGGGAGCTAGGGTGGAAGCTGAGAGCCAGGCCAAACCATGTTATCATCTCGGATTTGTTGCCGGTGCTACGTGCTAGCGAGTTGGGGAACAGGGAGCGAGTACAGATAAACACGTGGCTGCAGGGATGGTTTAGGAGGGAGGGCTTCAGTTATGTGGATAATTGGAGCACATTCTGGGGAAGGTGGGACCTGTACAGACAGGACGGTTTGCACCTGAACCAGAGGGGCACCAATATGCTCGGAGGAAAATTTGCTACGGCTCTTCCGGGGGGGGGGGGGGGGGGGGGGGGGGTTCAACCTAATTTGTCAGGGGAATGGGAAAACGAGCTGTAGTCCAGAAGCCAGTGTTTAGAGTAGTGAGGTACTGAGGAGGTTATCAAGGTCATAGGTGTGTACCAGCAGACAGGAAGGAGGGTTGAAGTGTGTCTACTTCCATGCAAGGAGCATCCGGAATAAGGTAGGTGAACTTGGACCGTGGATTGGTACCTGGGACTACGATGTTGTGGACATTACGGAGACATGGTTAGAACAGGGACAGGAATAGTTGCTGGAAGTTCCAGGGTATACATGTTTCAGTAAGAGTAGGGAAGGTGGTAAGAGAGGTGAAGGTAGCATTGTTAATCAAGGATAGTTTAACGGCTGCAGAAAGGCAGTTCGAGGGGGCTCTACCGACTGAGGTAATATGGGCTGAAGCTGGAAATAGGAAAAGAGCGGTCACGTTTAGTTTTCCACAGGCCCCCAAATAGTAACAGAAATGTGGAGGAAGAAATTGCAAAACAGATTATGGATAGGTGTGGGGGTCTCAGGGTAGTTGTCAAGGGGGACTTTAACTTTCCAAATATTGATTGGAACCTCTATAGGTTAAAGAGTTCGGATGGGGCAGTTTTTGTACAGTGTGTGCAGGAGGGTTTCCTGACACAATATGTGGATAGGCAGACAGGAGGGGGGGGGGGGGGGGGGGGGGGGGACATTGGATTTGGTACTGGGTAATAAACGGGCCAAGTGTTAGATTTGTTTGTGGGAGAGCACTTTGGAGATAGTGACCACAATTCAGTGTCTTTCACTATTGCAATGGAGGGGGATAGGGCCATATGGCAGAGAAAGGTTTATAATTGGGGGAGGGGTAATCATGATGCGATTAGGAAAGAATTAGGGAGCATAAGATGGGAACAGAAACTGTCAGGGAAAGGCACAAATGAAAAGTGGAGCTTGTTCAGGGAACAAATACTGCATGTCCTTGATGTGTTTGTCCCTGTCAGACGGAGGAAATGGCCGTGTGAGGGAACCATGGTTCACAAAAGGGGTTGAATGTCTTGTCAAGAGGAAAAAGGAAGCGTATGTAAAGATGAGAAAATAAGGTTCAGTTAGGTCGCTTGAGGGTTACAAGGTAGCAAGGAATTAGCTAAACAAAAAAAGGGCTTAGGAGAGCTAGGAGGGGACATGATAGGTCTTTGGCGGGTCAGATCAAGGAAAACCCCAAGGCTTTTTACTCTTATGTGGCAAATAAAAGAATGACCAGGGTGAGGTTAGGGCTGGTCAAGGATAGTAATGGGAACTTGTGCATGGAGGCAGAAGAGATAGGAGAGGTGTTGAATTAATACTTTTCTTCACCAAGGAGAGGGGCCATGTTTTTGGGGGTGAGAGTGTGATACAGGTGGGTAGGCTGGAGGAGGAAGGATATATTAGCAATTTTGAAAAACCTTAGAGTTGACAAGTCCCCTGGACCAGATGGGATATATCCTAGGATTCTTTGGGAGACAATGGATGAGATTGCAGAGCCTTTGGCTTTGATCTTTGGGTCCTCACTGTCCACGGGGATAGTGCCAGAGGACTGGAGAGTGGCGAATGTTGTTCCTCTGTTCAAGAAAGGGAATAGGAATGACCCTGGTAATTATAGGCCGGTTAGTCTTACTTCGGTGGTCAGTAAGTTAATGGAAAAGGTCCTGAAGGATAGGATTTATGACCATTTGGAAAGATGCAGCTTAATCCGGGATAGTCAACACGGATTCGTGAAGGGTAATTCTTGCCTCACAAATTTGATTGAATTCTTTGAGGAGGTAACTAAGTGTGTAGATGAAGGTAGGAGCAATTGATGTCGTATACATGGATTCTAGTAAGGTGTTTGATAAGGTTCCCCATGGTCGGCTCATGAAGTAAGGAGGTGTGGGATAGAGGGAAATTTGGCCAATTGGATAAGTAACTGGCTGTCACATAGAAGACAGAGGGTGGTGGTGGATGGAAAATTTTCAGAGTGGAGACCAGTTACCAGCGGTGTACCACAAGGATCAGAGCTGGGTCCTCTGCTATTTGTGATTTTTAATCAATGACTTGGAGGAGGGGGCTGAAGGGTGGGTCAGTAAATTTGCTGATGACACCAAGATTGGTGGAGTAGTGGATGAGGTGGAGGGCTGTTGTAGGCTGCAAAGAGACATTGATAGGATGCAGAGGTGGGTCAAAAAATGGCAGATGGCCTTTAACCCTGATAAGTGCGAGGTGATTCATTTTGGTGGGAAAATTTTGAATGCAGATTACAGGGTCAATGGCAGGGTTCTGAGGAATTTGGAGGAACAGAGAGATCTTGGGATTCATGTCCACAGATCTCTGAAGGTTGCCACTCAAGTGCATAGAGCCGTGAAGAAGGCCTATAGTGTGCTGGCATTTATTAACAGGGGGCTTGAGTTTAAGAGCCGTGGGGTTATGCTGCAACTGTACATGACACTGGTGAGACCACATTTAGAGTATTGTGTGCAGTTCTGGTCACCTCACTATAGGAAGGATGTGGAAGCATTGGAAAGGGCGCAAAGGAGATTTACCAGGATGCTGCCTGGTTTGGAGGATAGGTCTTATGAGGAAAGGTTGAGGAAGCTAGGGCTTTTTGGCGACTTAATAGAGGTTTATAAGATGACGAGGGGGATAGATAGAGTGGACGTTCAGAGACTATTTCCTCGGGTGGATGCAGCTGTTACAAGGGGGCATAACTATAAGGTTCAGGGTGGGAGATATAGGAGGGATGTCCGAGGTAGGTTCTTTACTCAAGAGTGGTTAGGATGTGGAATGGACTGCCTGCTGTGATCGTGGAGTCGGACACTTTAGGAACTTTCAAGCGGTTATTGGATAGGCACATGGAGCACACCAGAATGACAGGGAGTGGGATAGCTTGATCTTGGTTTCGGACAAGGCTTGGTACAACATCGAGGGCCGAAGGGCCTATTCTGTGCTGCACTGTTCTATGTTCATGCGGTTTGACTGATCACCGTCTCCACTGAAAACGAAATATTGTCCCACACGGGACGGACAGAGTCTGGGCCAAACATTATTGACATGTCTAACGATGCTTGCACACTTACGATTTACTAAATAGAAAAGCAGATAGAAACACTTTGATTCCTAACTGTCACTGGAGAAAGCTATTTATTCTGAATGGTGAATCTGCCGATAGCATCACAAGAGTAGTGGGGATTTAATTTGACGAGTTTCTGCAATCCATTTCATCAATGGATTGTACCAGCCACTATTTATCCTCAATCAATATTGTTGAAAAAGTCTGGTCATTATCAAATTGCTGTTTGTTGTACCTCAAAGTGCAGAAATTTAGTTGGATCATTTACATTTTTACAACAGTAGCTATGGGTGGGATTTTCCAGCCCTTCATGTTGGCAGGATCTTACAGTCCTGTCAATATCAATGGAGATTTAAATGGATCACTACAACCGCCGCGAGAAAACCTGTTGCAGTGAGGCTGCAAAGTCTCTGTATTTATTTGTACTTAAGCAAGTCCTAGGTGCTGAGAAGTGCTATATAAATCCAAAAACTTTTGCATTTTACCAGCCTTGAAGTTGCACTATGATAGCCAAAACACGTCTTGTATCATGGTGGAAGGTAATTTAATAAAAATTGCACGTGGAGAGTTTTAAATGGTACAACTTGAGAATTGTGATTATCTGTGGCTGTTCAAAAATTAATTAAAAAGTTAATCTTCAAAGTACTATTTGCCTCAACCTTGTATACTGATAATGATTTATCACGTTAAACGAGGTGCACCTTGTACCATAACAATGTGACATCAAGAGTCAAGATTAAAATTATCTAGATGGTACTACTGCTGGAGTATTAAAGTTTTTCAGAACTGTCAGACCTCAACTGAAAAATAATAACAGGAATAAACCAGCTTGGTGCAACCAAAACGAGACAGGTCTTGTTCATATTAGGAAGTGCTACACGTTATGACAAAAACGTTTCACACTGCAGTGTGATTTAAAGCAAAATGTACAGTGTCATTGTCCACACCACAGCGAAGCATATAAATGAAAGGATACTTATTTGACCATTACTTTTGCAGTACGTGGAGAACACTGGTGCGTCTGACTACAGCCAAAGTTTCACATATTAGAAATACTGACTGGTTTTAGCAAGTTCTAGTTCACAAAATACATGTAGTGCAAGATGTAGCTTTACAATGAATCCAAAATAGGAGCATAGCTTTGAAAAAAAATGCCATTACCTTATGACAAAAGCAGTCATACAGTACAACTGTATCGGAGTTCATTAGTCAGTCACAGGGCGTGGGTCCATCCCAAATTACCCTCAAAGAGGTGGTGGCAAGCTGCCTTCCAGAACTGCTGCAGTTTGGATGGTCAGCACAACCATGAAGTAACAAATGTCCAACACACTTTACAATGTCAAGAACACTGTATAAGACAATGGTTTACCACAATTTTTAAAAAAGCATTCAACTTGTACCATAATAACGTGACATTGCCAGACAGTGCAACTTTGGTTTTAGCAAATTCTCTCTTGAATTAAATATATGGTGTCATTGCTTGAAGTTTACAAAGTGGTTTGGAACAATCAGACTTCAGTGGATAAAAGAAAATGACAATATGAATAAAAGCTTCGTGAATCCAAAACGAGAGCGGAACTTTGAAAAAAAGTGCTATTACCTTATGACAAAAGCAGTCATACAGTACAACTGCATCAGAGTTGATTAGTCAGTCACAGGATGAGGGTCCATCCAAAATTACCCTCAGAGAGGTGGTGGCAAGCTGCCTTCCTGAACCGCTGCAGTTTGGATGGTCAGCAGTTTGAAACTACTGAGTGACCTTTCAAAGAGCAGTTAAAAAACTGGATTTATTTAATTAACTGAAATTAAATTCCCCAGCTGCTGTTGTGGAATTTGAATTCATGTCCCTGGATTACTAGTCCAATAATAAATATATTTAAGCTACATCACCAGTGTTTTAGTGCAAGAAGAGCAAGCATACACCGTTATGTGCAAGATGTCGTACATTAGAAATATTAATCTATTTTGAAGCTGTATTCATGTTCTAAACTCTTAAGTATATCTATTAGATGTAGCTTTACAACTTTCGAAGCACAGAATTTACACCTTTATATGCAAACTTAATTTCATCTTTCAAAGAGGTACAGTCCCAAAGAACATTGCTAGGCACAACCATGAAGTAACAAATGTCCAACACCTCAGGTGTTTTCATGGATTAAAACCCTACCTCCCATGCCAATTCCTCCACGTGGACCCATATCACCCATCCTCATATCCTGTTCTCTCTGAAAATAAAAACATTTTCATGGTCAACCTACCAGCACAGATCATCTGTGTACGTTCAGTGTCTTACCTTTAATGGCACAAAAAACCTATTGCTCTACCCAAATAAATCCCAGTAAGTATCCAGGACTAGGATTAAAAATCTGAATACCAGGCAGGGAAGAAAAAAATGAAGAAGTTTGAAATCAAAATGTATCTTGTTTTATGTACCCTCTGTCAAAGAGAGATGATGGGAGTAATGGTAAACTTCAGTGGTATGGAAAACTGGCAGCAGTGGATAAGCAGCCTATGCTACCACTGCCCAATCTTCCTTTGCATCTACTTCAATTTCACTTCTGCCAATTTCTGTACCACCAAATTTGACAAGTACTCCCCATGTGTGAACTTTTTTTAATGAAAGCATTACATTATAATGAATGCATTTCTACTTAGCAATCAGCAAAACACGTTTCACATCCTTGTACTTCGATACATTTAGTATTTGTAGTATGAAATATTACACACCAAACCTTTTCATACGTGCCTGCCTATTTTCCACATGGTCCAAAAATGTACTTTGATTCAGGACCTGTACTTTAGCAGTATTATTTCAGCAATCATCATACTCCGCGGATATTCATCAAATATATTACTCAGAAAACTAAATCTGTTCCTAATAAAATAAGCTTACTTTGTCCATTGGTGGTCATCACCAGAAAATTAAATACAGCCAAATGGCACAGAAAATTAGCTTATTTCATTCAATGAGAATTGTACAAAACCTGTAATTTGTCCCCATGTACAATCATCTTACGCTTTACAAAAGTTTGTTGCTGTAAATCAAGCAAAATATGCAAATTGTGTCCTTCCACAGGAGGCATACCTGAAAGCAAAAATCTCAGAACTTAAAAAAGATAGAAATATCTAAAACATTCAACTAAGTAAGATGTTAATATTAAGTAATCATCTGTACGCAGGACTCCAAATTACAATGCTGCTTTTCTAATGCTTAATTTAACACAATACATTCAGAAACATACTTCACTACAATATATTTGATGGGAAATTTTTCTTCAACAAAAAGTATTTTTTAAACTAAATTTTAAAAATGCCTCATTTGGTAGCAGACCTAAAGATTCTTACAAATAAATTATACAAACCTATGCACATGCAGTTTTTCAGCCATGCTTTTGCATCCTCTTGTTTGCAAACATTTTGTATGGGGTATCTTCCACTTTTGTGTGGTCAATTAGCCTTTGTGGATAGATGGTTAGCAAGTGGTTCAGAATAATGCCAAAGCATGGGTTTGATTCCCATTCCGGCTGAGGTAGACTTGGGACCTGCCGCCTCACTCTGCCCGAGTGTGAAAAGCAATAGCGAATGACCACTGACAAAAACTACCAAGAAAACAGCCAAGATGTAGCATCAGCAGACTATGAGCCTTCAGGCAGAGAACAGGTACCATCACATCTCCCATCTTAACTTCTGAAAGACTGTCAGTTTCCCAATGGAAAACAACAGAACCATTGGATAAAATACCTCAATATTGAAGTAACAGAAATATGATACTGAGCCAAAAAATACTGAAAAAACTACAGAACATGGAATACTGGATTAAGTTGAACAGCTGTCTAGTAACTCTGAAAACATCTGGGAACCCTCCAACCTTTAGGGCAGGGGTGGGCAAACTACGGTCCGCATGCGGCCCAACAAAGGTTTTTATGCGGCCCGCCAATGAGGTGCCCGGAATCATAACCGGCATTTTTGAAAAGCCGCCGGGGAAAAGCCACTGAAGTAAATGCGCTTATTCAATAAGCGCTTTTACTTCAGCGGCTTTTCCCCGGCGGCTTTTCAAAAATGCCGGTTATGATTCCGGGCACCTCATTGGCGGGCCGCATAAAATCGCGCGTAGTGGGGTGGATGAGTGGGGCTGTCTCATTGGTCGGTTTAGTTGGGTGTGCGACCAATAGGAGTCCAGTTACAAACAATAAGCCTTGCACGGAAAAGTTTGCCCACCCCTGCTTTAGGGCCTGTAGTACCTGTGCCCATGTTGCCTTCCCATGTTTAATTCACCTGCTACCCAAGAATAAATTGATCAACAGCACTTAAAAGTAAATTACATGGTCATAGATTTTATAAAATTCTATTCTACAGAATTGTTTATAGTACAATTATTCTCCAGAAGCTTCATTTCATTTGCAGAGTGAACCGTATTACTGTGAATAAGTTGCAAATTTATAAACTTTGACGAATTTATTTCTACAAGAGTTAAGACATTTAGTCCATAGATGTAACAGATTATAATTTTACCAGTACCTGCAGATATGTTAAAATTATATTCCATTTTTAATCTTACACAGGTACTTGTTTTATATATTAGAATAGCAAAAATCAGCAAATTTAAGTGCAATCAACTGGAGCGTAGTATGAGTTTGTTTGTAATATATAGAAATTTACAATGAGACCTTTGATTCATGTGACTACCCTCTTCCACTCATTTCTATTAGTAATGATACTCCTTACTGCTGGTGCATGTTCTAGCATCTGGTAGCAGTCTTTTGAACAATTTACTATAGTTGACTAATTATTTCTGAAGTATGGAATTCCATTTTGTTACCACTGCCAGGCAGACCAACAGTTCATAATCGAGTTTTCCAAATTACTCAGTACAATTTCCTTCATTACTAGTAATGCTGGTAAAAGGTCTTGACAAGCTTATTAAAGAAAAATCCAATCATATCACCAATACAGCAAAAAGAAAATTAACAATTGTTTCACTGAAGTGATTCAGAGGATAATTTTAGGAAAGCAGATATTTTCAAAATGTAAACAGTGATGTGACAAGTACTATGTTCTTATCCCCACATGAATAAATCACATTCTTCAATGTAATTAATGGAACAAAGTCTTACATAAATCATTGCTGTAATCCACTGAATACTAATGGCAGATGTCTTGGCTCAATATTTCTTTGACTAAGAAAGTTGCAATCACTCAGCCTGCTATAAAAATAATTGGCAAAATATTCTTTTAGAATAGTTCCTTCATTTTTACAACGTATTATATGGATTCAATTCATTTGTCTTGTTGCTTCAAATTTGGTAAATGTCCTGTAACTTTTTTCAGACATTACATTCACTTCCTGCCAATTTGTGCTATAAATTGAAGATCTTATAGGGTTATCTTATAGGAAAACTAAGATGAGGTAATATGGATTTAACATAATTTGAAAAAAAACCCATCTGTGGTAATAATTCACTTCAACCTATCAAAAAGGCCACCATTGTTGCTTAGAACTTGAGATTATAACTGTAAACCGCACATATTCTATTTGGTTTCCCTCTTGGGAACCCGGGTTTACTTCAGATCCATGTTATGCAAATCAATCACATTTGTACTTTGAACTAAAGTGCACCTCCAATAGTATGAAACAATGCCACATAACTTCTAACAAGCTCATGACTAGTTAATTCTCAATACAAATCAAAACTCAGCAGTAAAACTGAATGGATTTCAAAGTACTAACATCTTATATGATTGTAATGCAGAATATTATGGGTGCTGGAAATTTGGTTACAAACAGGAAATGTTGATACTGAGTATTTTCAGAATTTTGTATTATTAATTATATCAATTTGACTCATCAATTTGCAATTTTGCATATCTTTCTCAATGTAATTGTTTAGTCCCTAGTTATGCCAAGTTTGAAACAGTAAACTGGCTAGACGACTAAAGGTGTAAGAAAAAAGCATGTGAATAAAAAAAATCCATGTGCAAATTATTACAGATCTTAATTGAAGACCTGTTACCAAATGAGGCATGAGCTAATCAAGTTTTTCAAATATATAATCAGTATGGCACAACACATCCACAACCCTTCAATCAATCTATAACTGGAGTTGAAAATCCTAATTTCAGGGTATTTATAGATATTTTGTTTTTAGGGAGTTACATTTTTGTTCTTTACACTACAGTACAGAACAAGGTAGGAGATTCAATCAGAGGATTCACATAAAAAAGATCTGAAAATACTTAAAAGTACAAGTACTGCATGATTGAAAAACGTCAATTGATAATTTTTCTACTATTCACCCGGTGACTATATTTGTATTGGTTCAGAAACAAAAATTCTTGATCACATTTTAGGAATAGCGTAATCGAATTTGGCTTTGAAAACCACAAGCAGATACTTCCACATATTTTGCAAGACGGTCAGTGGTTTATGGTAACCTACAGAGTGCTTTTCTATAGAAACATTCTTCTTTGAAACAGTACCTTTCAGAAAGGGAGTACAGATTTTACCTGAGGCATTAATTCAGCAGATACAAAAACAACAAAGGCGAAAAAGTGTTTTACTCTGCTGATATATGACCACTCCAAGGTTTAAAACGAGCAGTGCAAAATTAGAATATCCAGGGACTTAAAATAATAAACCACTTTATTGATTAAAACAGTCATTAATTCTACAGTACTGCCGCATTAATTCTGCAGTAACCTTCTTTGCCCAATGGACACCTTTTATGCCTTTATAAATTGGTACGCAAGATCATTTTGTTGGCAATTGAAATTAATTGCTACATTGCTTTAAAAATGGTTCATTAGGGCATAATATTAAATATCCTGGTTCAGAAGATTATGATCTGTAATACGAATATTCAGAAGAGACACTCCTGACTTCAGTACTAGTCAATTAAATATCTGTAATGCAAAAAGTATTCATTTTAAATTCATGATGGATTTACAACAATGCACCTGCACTTACCATCATATTTAGTGACCATGGAGAGTTTAATGCAATGTTATGACACAGTGGAAAAGAAATCAACAGATCAGGATTTAGAAGATCGAGTATGGTCTATAAACCTACTCAAGGAGCAAGATTACTTAAATTGATATGCCAAGAATTATTCAAAATTCCAAATAGCCTAATGCTAACTTAGCAACATTGGTTCCAAGTTTCCACCGGATCTGGAGGTGAGATGTATTGTGTGCTATTTCCCAGTTTGTAGATATTATAAGTCAGAGAAATGGAATAATCAGGTGTCAGCTCTTGTATTTTGCCATAGACGGAGTCCTAACTTAGGATTATATACTTAAAACTACTTTGAGGAAACAAATTATAAATGTTAACAGTGAAAGCGCCAGCAGTACACTACCTTTGGCACATTAAAAGATTCCTCAGCTTTAGAAAGAAGATACCAAGTAAAGTTGTTATTAACGTCGATGTGCACTGTCACTGTTATACGTCTATATTGCAAAATCCTTTAGTGTCCCAATTATCAGAACTTAGCAACTGTTTTCTTTCTTAGTTGGCTGTTGAGAATAGTATAATTCTTAAGAGTTTCAATTATGCCACCAGATTTTAAAAGTACTTTCTAAGAAGAGCTCATCTTTTTCATTATGATGTCCAAAGCAATTCAAAAACAGTTCTGTTCGGTACTGGCTTTACACTAAGTTGAGCATACACTGATCATCAACTGAAGGTTTATTGTCAGATAAATCCTGTATATTTTGATTAATGCCATATCACTGTAAATAATAATCTAAGGCAATACAATTTCACTTCGAAATTCTGCTGTGTCAAATTAATATTGAATGTTAATAGCTTGTATTTATTTAGCACCTGCAAGGTACTTAACAGAAGCATTATAAAACAAATTTTGACACCGAGCCACGCAAGGAGAAATAGGTCAGATGACTAAAAGCTTGGTTAAAGAATTACGGTTTTGAATGGCGTCTTAAAGGCAGAAAGCGAGAAAGAGAGGCAGAGCAGAGCAGGAGAGGTATTTAGAGCTTGGAACTCGGGCAACTGAAGCACAGCCATCGATGATGGAGCAAATAAAACCGGGCATGAAATGGATGCCAGAATTAGAATAGCACAGATATCAGAGATTTGTAGAACCAGAGGAGATTAGCTTTCAAGTGAAAGGATGTCACGGAGGGATTTGAAAACAATCATGAGAATTTTTAAAATGTTTGAAATGTTCCCGTCACTGTTTGACTGGAAATAAAGCATATAGTTGATGGGGGAACGGTACTTTCTGCTAATTAAGACACGAGCAGCAGACTTTTGGATGACCGCAAGTTTACGGAAGGCAAAACATGAGACCAGTAAGAAGTACGTTAGAATAGTCAAGTTTCAAGGTGTCAAAAGCATGACTGATGGTTTCAGCAGCAAATGAGGGGAGGCAGGGACGAGGATACAGAGGTCAAAATAGACAGTCTTAGTGGTGGCCCGAATGAAGTCAGACGCACATATCAGGGTGAAATATGATACTAAGAGAGAGAACAAATTGCGTTAATCTCAGGTATTTGTCAGGGGAGGGATGTTGGTAGCTAGAGTTGGAAGCAGTGACCAAAATTAATGGCTTCAGTCTTCTGCAATGTTCAATTGAGGGAAATGTTTGCTTATCTATTGCTGGATAAGTAGTCTGATAATTTAACAACAGCGCAGAAGCCAAGAAAGGTGGTGGTGAGGTACAGCTGGGTATCATCAGCACATGTGAAAACCAATGCATTGTCAAATAGGAGGGGGTAAAGATAAATCCTTGGGGGATATCAGAGGTAACAGCGCAGAAACAGGAAGAGAAGCCTTGCAAGTGATTCACTGGCAACAATTAGGTAGATAAGAATAGAACTAGGTGAGAGCAATGCCTCCCAGCTGGACGAAAGTGCAGAGGCATTGGAGAAGTTTGGTGTTGTCAACTGTGTCAAAGGCTGCAGACAGGTCGAAATGATGAGGGAAATTTTACCTTGGACACAGCCACATAGGATGTCATTTGTAACTTTGATAAGAGATGTTTCGGTACTGTGGCAGGGGCGGAAACCTGATTGGAGGGATTCAAACATGGAGTAATTAATTTAATAGACATGCAATGTGTTATTATATACATTCTAAATACACAAATCTTTCATAGATCTTAATTGTATGGAAGACGACAAGCTCAAAATTTTAATTCTGGGAACATATGTAGAATAGCCAAAAATGATGACAATACAATTATAGCCTCCTTTTAAGGATGTCGGTAAACATTCGCTTGCTTCAATGTGCTTATTTTTAAGTTGATGTAAAACACACCATACTTCCTGGAAATATTTTTCTTACATCTATTATATTATACTTATATCAATTAGCAACAAGCCCCATGAGGATAACAATCACCAACTGTGCAGATATTTTTGAACTGCAGTTCTGAATTAGCAGTAACAAAGCCAGCATGTACTTACAAAGATTCTAAAGAACTTGCTCCATTGAAAATATAGGCATGTATAGTTCATTCAAGCTGCACAGGTAATTGCAACCCTAAAATCGACTCCGAGCTGTTTGAGGTCAAATGTGAAACCTTTTGCAGTCAAACTGCCAGCCCCATCCAATGATGAATGCTGAAAGGCAGTGCATTACCAACCTGAAACTTACCTTTCCAAATATCGTGCTCAATTAGAACATAGAACATACAGTGTGGAAGGAGGCTATTTGGCCCATCGAGTCTGCACCGACCCACTTAAGCCCTCGCTTCCACCCTATCCCCGTAACCCAATAACCCCATCTAACCTTTTTTGGTCACCGAGGGCAATTTATCATGCCAATCCACCTAAACCGCACGTCTTCAGACTGTGGGAGAAAACCGGAGCACCCGGAGGAAACCCATGCAGACACGGGGAGAACATGCAGACTCCGCACAGACAGTGACCCAGCGGGGAATCGAACCTGGGACCCTGGCGCTGTGAAGCCACAGTGCAATGCTATCCACTTGTGCTACCGTGCTGCCCACAGATATCTTCCCAATTTTTTGAGCATTAGAACATCATAAACCACCCATTTCGTGAAATAGCAGAATTTGATCAGTTGTCAGAGATGGTGCAAGATTACTGATCTCAGGCATCAGTTCATGTACAAGTAATCCTTAATTCAGAGATTATACCATTGTTCAAAATCATGCTGTGTGTGAAGAGCTTTATCCAAATTGACTGCAAAATGGTGTTTGCAAGTAGTTTTTCATCTAAATTCTTCCAAGACTACAAATGAATGTCTGGAAGATCAGCAAACATGGACTTGTTCAAAGCAATAGCTGAATATTAAAAATAACACCGACGCTCCAGGCAGGCAGAGCTACCGAACTTGTATTATGAAGATATCTATCTAAAGGAATTACGGATTCCCAATGGAGAGGTCGTATAGGAGCCTTTCAGGAATTTTAATTTGGGGATGCGTTTGAACATTTCTTAAACTCTTGGACTTATCCTGAGGGAATCCAAAACTGTGGGTACTGCAGTTTTAAACAGAAATGGAGAAAAATTCAACCAAGGGAACTATTAAGATTCCTTAACGACAGAATATTCTCCCAAACTCACAGCTCCCAGTACAACTTGCTGTTATGAAATGCTCTAGACTTTTGCAGAATAAAGACAAGCATAGCTAACGTTGCTTCAGTTGTAACAAATCTGGATCTTTGACATTAGTCAGCTCTCAGTGGCACTACCACTTTCATGAAAGGGTGCCATTAATAGAGCTTTGTTACCCTCTTCCCCCTTCAATCTGGAAGCATACAACTTCTTTAGCCACCACGGTTCCTTAAATTAGGGCCAAATCTGTACTTCCTTTGTTCTGTTGTGAGGACGTGGCACAGAATTACATCAGGTAACAGGGCAGTTGGAACTGGGAAGCCAAAGAGCACACAAACTGGAATAGATTTGATGTCATGGAATCCAAAACTTATTAGAAGGCCCACCAATCCTTTAAAGTCCAGTCGCTTGGGTTGACAGTTGAGTAGCTCATGTTGGCAGCCTTGTTGGTAGTCCTGTCCTGACCGGTCAGCACACAAAACTAGCAATTAAACTGAGTGCGCAAACAGTGGAGACACCCAGAACCAAAAGCTCTTGAACCAAGGCTGGTATCCAAATTTTCTGCTTTAGGTTTTATCTTGCTACTTTTTGCAAGACAATAGGCAAGGCTAATCCCACAAACTTTCAGAGCTATGCCGAAATCGTGGGCCACCCAGGCATTGGTCAACTCAAATATTTGACCCTTGATCAAGAGCATTATGACCGGCCATAATCCAATTGTATACTACAATTTATTAAATAATTTTATGGGTACTAAAACACAGATTACCTGTTACTTGAACCAAATCAATTGCTAATCATTGTGTTAACTATCAATTATGTTCATTTACAACATGTAAACAAACAAATACAAATTTAATGACTATCTTCCATGCAACTGTATCAAATTTCCAGTTTAACACCAAATACATATCCATGGATCAGTTTGCATTTCCAATGCTTTATGCAATGACAGGACTCAGGTTTACAACTGCAATCTCAACAATTTCTCACAGGCAAACTGTAAAAGCACAACATTTTCTGAAGATCTACCAAAATAGACTTGACAGTTTCACTTTCTGGATTGCAATTGCAGCATTATGTTAATTTGGTAAAACATATACAATGTATAAATATATTGCAATTTGATTCAGTGCTCGGAAGCACAATTGTTTCATGACTAGGATTTAAGCATTGGTGTGAACCAGTCATGGAATTCCTTCTTTAACATAAGAAAAGATCAACTAAAATATTATTAGTCAGCCGATTCCCACGAAGGAGTCCTTGAATAAATTTCCGAAAGCTATGTAACCAAAGGGAGCTACTCAAAATCATAACTACTTATTCCTTCTTCTTTCCTACCTCTCTATCACACTGTTTCATAGCCATGGTTATCAGTTTCAAAATACTGAGCTAAGGAATTTAATTTTTGTAGCCACTGCAAAACAATCAGATTTATTTGCAGATGTTTTAAATATTTATGACTTAACACGTGTAAATGTTTCTCATTCCACCAAGTTATAGCACAAACAGCACCAATCTTCCCCGCTGTTACCAGACTCCTAAACGACCCTCTTATGGACGGATCTGATTAACACTGCACCCCTGTATGCTTCACCTGATAGAACATAGAACAGTACAGCACAGAACAGGCCCTTCGGCCCTCGATGTTGTGCCGAGCAATGATCACCCTACTCAAACCCACATATCCACCCTATACCCGTAACCCAACAATCCCCCCCTAACCTTACAGGACACTACGGGCAATTTAGCATGGCCAATCCACCTAACCCGCACATCTTTGGACTGTGGGAGGAAACCGGAGCACCCGGAGGAAACCCACGCACACACGGGGAGGACGTGCAGACTCCGCACAGACAGTGACCCAGCCGGGAATCGAACCTGGGACCCTGGAGCTGTGAAGCATTTATGCTAACCACCATGCTACCGTGATGCTGGTGTTTATGTAGTTACATAGTGTACCTTATGTTGCCCTATTATGTATTTTCTTTTCATGTACTTAACGATCTGTTGAGCTGCTCACGGAAAAATACTTTTCACTGTACCTCGGTACACGTGACAATAAACAAAATCCAATCAACTTTCTATTTTCTGAAGATGTACACAATTCGGCAGTGTTTTTAAAAAACATATCTATTCTAGAGATGTGAGCATCGCTAGCAAGGTGATATTTATTGGCCATTTTAAACTCACTGAGGTGCTGAGTCACCTTGAACCATTGCGGTCCATATGGTGCAGGTACATCCAGAGTGCTGTTAGGAAGGGAATTCCAGGATTTTGACACAGCAGCTCTGAAGGAAATGATATAGTTTCAAGTTAGAATGGTTGTAGCAGGTGTTGTTAGCAAGTGGCTGCTGCCCTTATCTTTCTAGGTGGTTTACATTTGGGAGGTGCTATCAAAGGTGTCTTGGCAAGGTCACTTTACAGCAAATTGGTTGAGTACTTTGCCAGCAAAAATAATTCAACTTGAACACAGGTGCACATAAACCGCAAAAGCTCCAGTTTGGAAACAGTTTTACTCTTTTCTGAAATTATAGCATTATGGATAGAGGTGGAAGTAGTGAGTATATCAACCAAAAAGTTATTTTGACACAAGTCCAAATAGAAATAATTAAAGCTCACAATTGCTTTCACTTGTTTCCACTTAATGATCAATAATCAAAAGATAAGTCAAAGATGCCTTTAGTTGGCTTTTCATTATTTCAGAGCTCAGGTTTTCAGGTCATTGTTTGAGTTTCTTAGACAAAGTTCCTTCAAGCACTTTGTTGGAAAGGGTCTTAGTGAATCAGAGGTCTGTGCATCCATTATGAGGGCAGGCCGGCTGGGATTCACTGCACAGGCACAAGTTGCTTGAACTAAGTTCCAATCGCCCGCGTGCATCTGGGAATATAGGACTTTCCACAATGGATTTCCAACATGGAATTACTCCACAGCTGCAGGTGGTGAGGGATTGGGTGACCGTCAGACAGGGTAGGATAGGAGCATTTGCTGTTTTCAATTTGGAATACAGGAAACATTGACTCCTTGAAGGAATGCAGTAAGAATCAAACCTCTGGCAACATGGGAGATTTTACTGAATGGAGGAGAACTGAGAGTGGAAATGCAGTAGTCATATGTGATTTGATAACTGTAGGCAGGGACAGGCATTTCTGTGATCACAAGAGAGATTTCTGAATGGTGTTTTGCCGTGGTAAAGGATGTCATCGAGTAGGAACAGGACATCCCGCAAGAAGGGGAATAGCTCACAATGGAACTAATGACATAGGTAGAAAAAGGTCAATGGAAAAAAAAACAAAAAACAATCAGGCCTCAAACTGTCATCTCGAGTAGTCCCAGTCCCCGTATACAGTAACATGAAAATAATGCAGTTGAAAAGGTATAATGGAGCATGCATGAAGGAGGGAGGATTTCAGATTCCTGGACATTGGGATGTTCTTGGGGAATGGACTCCTGCACATGATGGATGGATTGCACCTGAACAAAGACAACACAAATGTTTTTGCTGAAAAGAACATAGTAATTAGGAGAAGGAGATAATTCAGCCCTTCGAGCCTGCTTCAGTATTCAATCAGATCATGGCTGATCTCCTCCTGGTCTCAAATCCATCTTCCTACTTGTTCCTCATATACTTTAACCTGTTTTCAAATCAGAAATATACCGTTCTCCTGTTTAATTTAATTACTCAGATTCCACCGCACTATGGCGATGGCTAAAACATCTGCCCCCGCTCCCCTCTGAATTCCAACAAGCCAAATATGGCTGCCAGGGAACTGGCCTCTAAATCCACAAGCAAGATCGCTGACCTGGTGCCTCCGAAGAACGACCTCCAGAATTTCTCCAACTTCGGACAGAACATATGTACCTGATTGGCCCCTCCCCTCCCACACCACTCACAAATATCCCCCACCCCCCTCAAATAACCGGTTCATCTTCAACTTTGTCAGGTGCGCTCTGTGCACAACCTTTAGCTACATCAACCCCAGCCTCAGCATGAGGTTGAGGCATTCACCCTCTGCAACACCTCAGGCCACAACACCCCTCCCCCTCCAGTGCTATCCCCAGCTCTGCCTCCTACTTGGTTTTAACTCCCTTCAGAGACGCCACATCCTCCTCCGAGATCCTTCCAGAGATGACCTCCCCACTCCAACCCCAACAACACCTCCTCCAGCAACGAGGAGTGCAGTGCTACTGAAAAGTCGTAAAAACTTTTTCGTGAAATTCAACACATGCATAGACCTGAAAAGGTCCCTTAACGGGATCCCAAACTTCTACCAAATTTGCAAATTGTCCTTAGAGTCAGAGGTTTCCAGCATGGAAACAGGTCCTTCGGCTCAACTTGGCCATGCAAGCTAGTCCCAATTGCCCGTATTTGGCCCATATCCCTTGATACCCACCATACCCATATAACTGTCTAAATAGTTTTTAAAAGACAAAATTGTACCTGCCTCTACTACTGCTCATTCCAGACATTCACCACCCTCTGTGGGAAACAATTGCCCCTCTGGATCATTTTCTATCTCTCCCCTCTCACCTTAAACCTACACCATCTAGTTTTAGACTCCCCTACCTTTGGGAAAAGATGTTGACTATTTACCTATCTATTCCCCATATTATTTAATAGACTTCTTTAAGATCACCCCGAAGCCTCCTGCGCTCAAGGGAAAAAAAATCCCGGTCTATCCAGCCTCAAACCATCAAGTCCTGGTAGCATCCTAGTAAATCTTTTCTGCACACTTTCTAGTTTAATAATATCCTTTCTGTAACCGGGTGACCACAGGGTCTAAAAATAAGTCGTTCATTTCCATCACCCCTCACTCCTCCCATCCCCCAAACCTTGCATCCATCCTCCCTGGTTCAAACCCATGGTTCCCTCGAATCAGCATCAACTTTGACGCTGCCCCCGCCCTAAAGTGCTGTTGAAATTGCCTCAATATTTTCAGCGTGGCCACCACCACCTGGTTCCGCGCGTACTTCCTTGGGGCAAATTGGAGCAGTGCCATTGCCAGTGGGGCCTGCAATCCCAACTGTTCTCTGTGACAAGGATCGAGGATCCCAAAGATTGTGTTACCTACCTGATGCATGGGTTCGGGATATCTCATCTGGGCTACAGAGGAACTTGAGGTGGGAGGGTAAAGATCCAGTTGTCGTGGTCCAACGACATAGGTAGAATAAGGACAGAGGTCCTGCTCAGGGAGCGCAAACAGCTAGGAGTTAAATTAAAAAGCAGAATCGAAGAAGGTAATAATCTCTGGATTACTACGTGAGTGACAAGCTAATTGGCACAGGGTAAATGCGGGGCTCAAAGATTGGCGTGGAAGAAATGGGTTTGAGTTCATGGGACATTGGCACCAGTACTGAGGAAGAAGGGACCTGTTCTGATGGGACGGTCTTCATCTGTTGTAGGGGAAATGAGGAAACCCAAATTAAAGGAAGAGGTAAGAGTACAGGTTAAGCAATGTGGCCACAGGTTAAGCGATGTGGCGGATGGTTACCAGAAAATAAAGGTGAGGTGAGGGACTGAACGGATGACTGTCTCTATGCACCAAGGAATTATAGAAGAGTAGGGAAATTTAATAGTGGAAAAAATTTACAAGCTTTATATCTAAATGCACAAAGCATTTGGAACAAACGTATTGAGGTAACAGTGCAAATAGAAACGAAAGGGTATGATTTGGTGGTGATTACCGAAACATGGTTACAGGGAGACTATGCCTGGCAATTGCATATTAAAGGTATCCATTTTTTTTGAAAAAATAGAAGGAAAGGAAAAGGAGGTGGTGTAGCTTAGCTGGTGAGGAAAGGGATCAGCGCTGTGATGAGAAATGACATAAGTACTGGAGATCAAGACGTGGAACCAGTCTGGGTAGAAATAAGAAATTTGGGCAGCACAGTAGCACAAGTGGATAGCACTATGGCTTCACAGCGCCAGGGTCCCAGGTTCGATTCCGGTTTGGGTCACTGCCTGTGCGGAGTCTGCACGTTCTCCCTGTGTCTGCGTGGGTTTCCTCCGGGTGCTTCAGTTTCCTCCCACAGTCCAAAGACGTGCAGGTTAGGTTGACTGGCCATGATAAATTGCCCTTAAAAGGTTAGGAGAGGGTTATTGGGTTACAGGGACAGGATGGAAGTGAGGGCTTAAGTGGGTTGGTGCAGACTCGATGGACCGAATGGCTTCCTTCTGCATTGTATGTACTATGTACAAAGGGAAAAAGTCATTGGGAGGCGTAATCTAAAGGTCCCCAACAGTAGTTCTGCAGTAGGGCACAGGATAAATCAGGAAATATTGGCGGCTTGCAAGAAAGGTACAGCAATGATCATGGGTGATTTTAATATGCACATAGATTGGAAGAATCAAATTGACACGGATAGCTTGGAGACAAGAGTTCATTGAACACATTAGAGATTGTTTCTTGAAACAGCATATTGGGGAATCAACCAGTCTCTGGATTTGGTACTGTGTAATGAAGAGGGATTAATTAATGACCTCATAGTTAAGGATCCTCCAGGGAGTAGTGACCATAGTATGGTAGAAATACAAAATTCAGTTGGGGGGCAAGAAAG
Organism: Scyliorhinus canicula; assembly: GCF_902713615.1. Lineage (NCBI taxonomy): Eukaryota > Metazoa > Chordata > Chondrichthyes > Carcharhiniformes > Scyliorhinidae > Scyliorhinus > Scyliorhinus canicula. The sequence goes on along the minus strand of NC_052159.1, from coordinate 56,905,134 downwards.
TTGAGTCCCACACTTCCATTCTGGAATTAAACAAAGGAAATGACATTGGCATGAGGACAGATTTGGCCCGTGTAGAGTGGACAGGAAGGCTAAAAGGTAGGACAGCCGATGGGCAGTGGCAGTTGTTTAAGGAGATAATCAACTCCTCATGAGGAAGAAAGATGGTAAAAAAAAAAACGTCCATGGCTAAAAAAGGAGGTAACGGACTACAAAAAGACAAAAACTAATGTACATCATGTTGCAAAAGCCAGTGACAGGCTGGAAGATTGGGAAACTTTCAAACATAAATAAAGGGATACTAAAACAGTAATAAAAAGAACAAGGTAAATTCCGAAAGAAAACCAACGCAAAATATCAAAAAGGATAGCAAAAGCTTCTATAATTACATAAAAGGGAAGAGAGTCGCTCGCTATGGTGAATAATAATCATCATAATAATAACAACCTTTTGTCACAAGTAGGCTTCAATCAAGTTACTGTGAAAAGTCCCCAGTCACCACATTCCGGCGCCTGTTCGAGGAGGCCGGTACAGGAATTGAACCCGCGCTGCTGGCATTGTTCTGCATTGCAAGCCAGATATTTAGCCCACTGTGCTAAACCAGCCCCCCTGTTGGTCCCTTGGAAGATGAAACTGGAGAGTTAGTCATGGGGAACACAGGAAAGGCAAAGACGCTAAATCAATATTTTGCCTCAGTCTTCACGGTGGAAAACTAGCATGAGGTACATCAGATAATAAAGAAAGTTACTGAAATGTTAGCATTTATAACTAAAGGAATAGAGTATAATAAACATCTTTTGGTGTCACAAGTAGGCTTACATTAACACTGCAATGAAGTTACTGTGAAAATCCCCTGGTCACCACACTACGCCGCCTGTTCAGATCTTACGCATAACTTCCACCCACTTCCAAATTTCCTCTACCAACCGCTGCCGCTTCTCTCTTGCCTCTCTGTCTACCTGAGCCTTAAATGAGAAGGCTACGCCCCTCACTACTACTTCCCCATTCCTATTAAACACTACATAGTCCTCAAATCACCTTTCCCATTTTGGCACAAAAGATTGGGTCTGCCAACAACCCCATGTCCAACCTCCACGCAGACCTGTGTCAGCTCCTTTTCCAGAACCACATCGACCCAATGGTCCAGGATAACAAATCGTTGAATATCCTGCCTTTCTCACCCCGGCCAGCAGCGTCTTCCCCATTGCAAAAGCGTTAATCCAAGAATACACATCGTGTACTGGCGAAAAGAACTAATACTCTCCCTCCCCCTCTCCCTCTCCCTCCCTCCCCCCGGCGTGAATGCGGTTTGGACCGATGCACCTTTGATGCAGCCCTAATCTTAGTCACCATCAGCCAACCAACCCTCCCACCTCACCATCCTCCACCCCCCCCCCCCCCTCCCACTTCCCCAGAAACCCCCCAGCCACTCTCAGAACCACCTTCCCAATATCATCCCCATACCTCCACCATTCAAGGAAGGTACCAAACTTAAGGAAAAAGCATGTAACCCTGCACAAAAATAAGTGGCAGGTCAGAACTTAAAAGAACTGCATAAAATGATTAAAAGATTCACCAGAATAAATTAGATCATGAGAGGAAGCTGGTACGAAATGTGAAAATGGATAGCAAGAGTTTCTATGGCTATTTATAAAAGAAAACAGTAAATAAAGAACGTTGGTCCTTTCGGGAGTGACAATGTAGACTTAATAGTAGATAGTAAGGAAATGGCAGATGAAATTAACAAATATTTAATGGAGCGGAGGGCTGTCAAGTCCCAGATGGACTTCATCTCAGGGTCTTAAAAGAAATGGCTCCTGAGGCAGTAGATGTGTCAATGTTAATTTTCCAATGTGCTAAATCCTGGAAAGCATCAAGTGTGACCCTCCATTCATGAAAAGAGGGAGGCAGACAACAGGAAACTATAGGCCAGTTAGTTTGAAATCTGTTGTGGAGAAGGTGTGAGAATAGATTAAAAAGAGATTAGAGCTGGGTACTTGTAAACAAGGTAATCAGGAAGAGTCAGCAAGGTTTTGTGAAAAGGGAAATCGTGTTTAACCAATTTACTAAAGTTCTTTAATGCACTGTGCTTAGATTTCCAGAAGGAATTTGATAAGGTGCCACATCAAATGTTACTGCGTAAAATAAAAGCTCATGGTGCAGGCGAGAACACGGAGAAGATTGGCTGGCTGGCGAGTGCAAGCATAAATGGATCTTTTTCTGATTGGCAAGATTTCATAGAATTTACAGTGCAGAAGGAGGCCATTCGGCCCATCGAGTCCACACCGGCTCTTGGAAAGAGCACCCTACCCAAGGTCAACACCTCCACCCTATTCCCATAACCCAGCAACCCCACCCAACACTAAGGGCAATTTTGGACACTAAGGGCAATTTATCATGGCCAATCCACCTAACCTGCACACCTTTGGACTGTGGGAGGAAACTGGAGCACCCGGAGGAAACCCACGCACACACAGGGAGGATGTGCAGACTCCGCATAAACAGTGACCCAAGTCGAAATCGAACCTGGGACCCTGGAGCTGTGAAGCATTTGTGCTATCCACAATGCTACCGTGCTGCCCAATTGTGATGATTGTGATGAGTGTAGTTCTGCAGCAGTCTGTGCTAAAATCTCAACTTTGTTACAATTTGTATCAATGACTTAGATGGGGAGGGGAGTGGGGAGTGAACAAATAGCCATGTTTACAGATGACCCAAAGATAGGTAGGAACGCAAGTTATGAAGATAACACAAGGAAATTGTCGAGGCATATAGGTAGTTTGACTGAGTGGGCAAAAATCTGGCAGGAGTATAATGTGGGAAAGTTTGAAGGTGTTCACTTTGGGGCTGAATTTTAAAAATTTATTACTTAAAGGGAGAACAATTACAGAATTCTGAGGTGCAAAGAAATTGAGATGCTGTAATGCATGAATCGCAAAATATTAACATGCAGGCAAACACGTAATTAAGGAGGCTATCCTTTATTGGGAGAGGAATTGAACATAAAAGTAAGGATATTATGTTTCAGTTATCCAGGACATTGGTGAGACCATATCTCAAATACAGTATTGATCTACTGGTTCAGAGAAGGTTTACTAGATTGATGCCAGGAATGAGCAGGTTGCATTACGAGGGAAGGCTGGGTTTGTTTACATTGGAGTTTAGAAAAGAGAAGAGTGACTTGACAAAAGTATACAAAATCCTGAAAAGTCTTGACAAGGTAGATTTAAAAGGATGTTTCCTCTTCTGGGTGAATCCACAACAAGGGAGCAGGGTTTTAAAATTAGGAAATGTCCTTTTGGACAGAGATCAGGAGAATGTTTTTCTCTAAAGTGGGTTGTGCAAGTCTGGAACTCTCTGCTTCAGGAGAGAGAAGATAGTGGAGGTGAGAGTGGGGGTCATTGAATATTTTAAAGATGGAAATTGAGATTCTTGTTAGGCATGTGAATCATAGATTAATCATGTTTGATGAGTATGTGGAATTGAAAACACAACACATTGGCCATGATCTTGCAGTGAATGATGCGGAGATGCGGGCGTTGGACTGGGGCGGGCACAGTAAGAAGTCTTACAACACCAGGTTAAAGTCCAACAGGTTTGTTTTGAATCACTAACTTTCGGAGCACAGCTCCTTCATCAGAATGAAGGAGCTGCGCTTCGAAAGCTAGTGATACGAAACAAACCTGTTAGACTTGCATTGAATGGCAGAGGAGACTCGAGGGGCATAATGAACTACTTCCAGTCCTTTACTAACATACAAGATAGAAGAAGAAGGAGGAATCTTTGAATTCTCACCGACACAGTGGTGATAGATGAATTAAAAAAAATTCCCCGTTCTCTATATTTAGGCATTATTGTACATCACCGAAAAATCCAATATTAGCTTTTAAAATTAATTTCTAGGTCTTTCATCATCACGAGACTCATTGCTGGTAGCTTAGCACTGTCCATGATATTATTTACTCTATTTACAGAAATGCACTGAATATACTGGAGGTTTTTAAAAAAAAGATTACCAACAGAGGAATCTCCAAAGTTGGAGTAATATGTCCAGAACAAATAACAACATTAAACTGAAAGAAAATATGAGATTTCAATGGTAACAAGAGTATGCATAAGTCAATTGTTTATGCAAGCTAGTCTACAATGCAAAAAAGTGCATTAATTTCACTGTTGCGACATCAGTGGTATAAAATAAAACACTAATGCACATTTGCATCCTAAGAATGAGAGTGTAAAAAAGCAATTCATAACATCACATCTAGTCTAAAAGCATGGGAGACTGTTCACTGCTGTCCAAATAAAATCAAAAAAGTGGCATTTTTAAAAAAATGATTTAAACGGTAGTAGTAAAATTCAGTGTTGAGGTGATACTGGTAAAGCATTGGAGCTATATGTTGTACAACTTAAGCACTTCATTCAATGTGTAACCTTTAAAAAATGATTACAGAATTCATCAGTGCATTTGCTCAAGATTAAATCTTCATCTGTCACAATGAAAACACTCAATTCAAATGCTGGATTGAAGCCGAAATAAGTGCTACTTTAAAAAATAATGGATAAACATTCAATTATATTTAACAAGAATAAATAGTTTAAAATTAAGCAAATGGTCAGGATTAGATTCCTTTGCAGAATATTATGGCAACAAAACAGCAATAAAATTATAAGCCCTAAAAACTGCAGATCACCAGCATTTACCTTTACTATAGAAGGGACAATCTTGAAAGGAAAAAGGCTTCCACCCTTTATATAATAAATTTTAAAATTCTGGACTTGTCTAAAGTAAGTACTTTCCTGCCACACACCCAAGTCTGGTTTTCGTACTTACACTGTCCATGTAGTTGGGCTTATACCCTTCTTGCTGCCTTCTCAATTCATCCTGCTCTCTCTGGCGCATCATTTCCTCCTCTCGTCGGCGACGTTCTTCTTCATGCCTGCCAAAATGTAACATGATCTTACGTTAAAATAACATAATAAGCAACTTAAAGGATGTCCAACTCAACTAACAGTATATTGAAACTAGCATTCAGTTTCTCTATATCTCATTTCTTTGTTTTATATATATATTATGATTCTTATCTAATTAGGACAACAAAGGCGTGTCTAGTTCAGTCAATCCTGCAAATCTCTCCTTATTAACATCTGACAAATTGTATCAAAGTTGGGTGCATTATCTCACAGGATTGTTAAACTGTATTCAGCCAACATCCCAGACTCCTCTATTACCATCCGTGGTTAGTCCTGACCCACCAGCAGGACAAATCCACAAGAGGTGCCAGCACAGTAGTACAGTCAGCAGGAAGTGGTCTTGAGGTGTCAACATCGATTATGGACCCCATGATGTTTCATGGCATCAGGTTAAACACAGACAAAGAAACCTGATTACCACCTACCATGCCCTCTCAACTGATGATTCAGTCCTTCTCCATCTTGAGCATCATTTAGAAGTGTACTGAGGGTAGCAGGGGCACAGAATATATTACAGATGGGACATCAGCTCCAATACTGACCAGGGTCTTAAGGACTTAGCTACAAGATAGGGCAGGCGGCGAGATAACCAAAAAAATACTTAAGCCTCAATTTTGTTGGCCAGCATTTTGTGATGTTTTCTCAATCACTTTCTTAAAATCGTCAACCATCTGCAGAGTATCTGTCCATGACAGAACTGGTAGAGGCGACCACGATACACTCCTTGTGGAGACAAAAATCAGACTTTTCCAGGGAGGCAAATGTTTATGGTATTGTGTGGCACAATTACCATGTTAAATAACATATACTCAGAACAAACAGATCAAAATGGACATCCATGAAACACTGAGTACTAGCAGCAACAGAACTGTATTCTCCAATAATGGTAACCTTATGGTCTAGCATATCCCTCAGTCTACCATTACGATCAATTCAGGGACTTCCATGGGGATTGCAGAACAAGATGTGAGGAGCAGCACCAGTAAAGCTTCGGGCTACATTCAGGTTAAAAAGTGGATGCAAGAAGCTACAGACTGAACTACACAATTCTGCAACAAACAAACTAGATCAAAAAAAGTCTGTAATTTTTCCACATCCAGCCATGACTGGCTGTGGACAATCAAACAACTAGCAGGCCCTGTGGTGGGGCCACAGACATACAAATTTTTTAGGACTTCAGACCCCAGCATGGGTGCAAATGTTCGAAGCATTTAGCCATAAGTGCTCAGTGGATGATCCAGCTCGGTCTCCTCCTTGGTCCACATCATCATAAATGCCAGTCTTCAACTAATTGATTCACTCCATGTGATACCCATAAACCACTGACAGCACCAGATATAGAAACAGAAAAATGGGTGCAGTAGTCGTCCATTCAGCTCTGCGAGCCTGCCCCACCATTCATTATGATCATTGCTGATCATCCAACTTGCGCGGATCAGCTGGTGGAGGTATGCGCAGACATCTTCAACCTCTCTTTACAACAATCTGAGGTCCCTATCTGCTTCAAGAAAATGACTATCATCCCTCTACCAAAAAAAAAGCCAAGCAGCGTGCCTTAATGACTATCGTCCAGTGGCTCTGACATCCATCATCATGAAGTGCTTCAAAAGGTTAGTCATGGCACAAATCAACTCCAGCCTCCCGGATTGCCTTCATCCACTACAGTTCGCCTACCGCTGCAACAGGTCCACAGCAGATGCCATCTCCATGGCCTGCACTCTGCCCTGGGACACCTGGATAACAAAGACACCTATGTCAGACTCCTATTTATCGACTACAACTCAGCCTTCAACACCATCATTCCTACCATACTCATCTCCAAACTCCGTGGCCTCGGCTCCTACCTCTGCGACTGAATCCTGAACTTTCTACCCCACAGGCCACAATCAGTAAGGATAGGCAATACCACCTCCTCCACGATCATCCTCAACACCAGTGCCCCACAAGGCTGTGTCCTTAGCCCCCTACTATACTCCTTATACATCTATGACTGTGGCCAAATTCCCCTCCAACTCGACTTTCAAATTTGCTGATGACACCACCCTCGTGGGTCAGATTTCAAACAATGACGAGGCAGAGTACAGGAATGAGATAGAGAATCTGGTGCGACGACAATAATCTCTCCCTCAATGTCAACAAAACGAAGGAGATTGTCATCGACTTCAGGAGGCGTAGTGGAGAACATGCCCCTGTCTACATCAATGGGAACCAAGTAGAAAGGACAAGAGCTTCAAGTTTTTAGGTGTACAGATCACCAACAACCTGTCCTTCCCCCCGCCCCCCGGCCAGCCATGGCAGCACGGTAGCATTATAGTTAAGAAAGCCCATCAATGACTCTACTTTCTCAGAAGAGTAAGGAAATTTGGCACGTCAGCTGCGACTCTCACCAACTTCTACAGATGCACCATAGAAAGCACTCTTTCTGGTTGTATCAAAGCTTGGTAAGGAGCCTACTCTGCCCAAGACAGCAGGAAAGTACAAAAGGTTGTGAATGTAGCCCAGTCCATCACGCAAACCAGCCTCCCATCCATTGACTCTGTCTGCAATTCCCACTGCCTCGGGAAGGCAGCCAGCATAATTAAGGACCCCAAGAACCCTGGACATACTCTCGTCCACCTTCTTCCATCAGGAAAAAAATACCAAAGTTTGATGTCACGTACCAACCAACTCAAGAACAGTTTCTGCCCTGCTGCCATCAGACTTTTGAATGATCCTACCACGTATTAAGTTGATCTTTTCTCTACACCTTGCTATACCTGCAACATTATATTCTAACGCCTTCTTGACAATAAAAGAATGTTTTGGCCTCAACTGCTCTCTCTGTCAGCAAATCCCACAGGTTCGCTCTGGGAGAAGAAATTTCTCATCTCTGACCCAAATGGTTTAGCCCGTATCCTTACACTATGACCCCTGGTTTTGGAGTCCCACACCATTGTGGATGTTTTCCTACATCTACCTGTCTAGTCTTGTTAAAAGTTTTTTAGGTTTCTGTAAAATACCCCCTCATTCTTCGAAACCCCAGTGAATATCATCCAATCGACTCAACCCAGCAAAGCCATACTGAGCACAAAGGAAGATGGTTGTGGTTGTTGGAGGTCAGTCATCTCAGTCCCGGGACTGAGGAATTTCTCATGGTGGTATCCTATATCCAACCATCTTCAGTTGCTTCATCAATGACCTTCTTCAATTTAAGGTCAGATGTGGGGATGTTTGCTGATGATTGTACAATGTTCAGCACCATTCATGAATCCTCAGGCACTGAAGCAGTCCACTTGCAAATTCAACAAGACCGAGGCAAAATTCAGGTATGCGCGGACAAGTAGAAAGTAACATTTTCGCCACCCAAGTGCCAGGCAATGACCATCTCCAATAAGAGAGAATCAAATCATCACACCATGACATTCAATGGTATTACCGGGGGTTACCAGTGACCACAAACTGAACTGGTCTACCCAAGTAAACACCGTGGCTACACAAGCAGGTCAGAGGCTAAGAATCCTGCAGCGAATAACTCGCCTCCAGACTCCCCAAAGCCTGTTCAGCACCTACAAAGCACAAGACAGGCGTATGATGGAATACTCCCCACTTGCTTGAATGAGTGCAGTCCCAACAACATTCAAGGAACTCGACACCATCCAGGTCAATGTAACCCACTTGATTGGCACCCATTCCTAAACTTTCACTCCATCCACCACCAACGCACAGCAGCAGCAGTGTGTACCATCAACAAGATGCATTGCAGGAACTTACCTCGGCTCCTTCGGTGGCACCTTCTAAACCCACATGCACTACCACCCAGAAGGAAAAGGGCAGCAGATACATGGGAACACCACCACTTGGAAATTCCCCTCCAAATCACTCACCATCCTGACCTGGAAATATATCACCGTTACTTCACAGTCGCTGGGTCAAAATTCTAGAACTACCCCCCCCCCCCACCTCACAACTCATCCTCCCATCCAGCTTATTTGTGTTTATCACATTTAATTCCCTCATCTAAATTATGAATATATATGGTGAATAGCTAGGGCCCTAGCAAGGATCTCTGCAGTACTCCGCTAGATCCAGCAGAGCGGAGCTACTGATTAGTTGTTCCGGGGAGATTTGCATACGTGCAGTGCGGTCAGCCTAATTTGGAGGTGTACTTGCGATAGAGACCCGAGGAGTTCGAGTGCAAGCAAGCATCCAGCAGAGGGCAGCAGAGCGGAGCTACTGATCGGTTGTTCAGGGAGATTTGCATACGTGCAGTGCGGTCAGCCTAATTTGGAGGTGTACCTGCGATAGAGACCCGAGGAGTTCGAGTGCAAGCAAGCATCCAGCAGAGGGCAGGAGAGCGGAGCTACTGATCGGTTGTTCCGGGGAGATTTGCATACGTGCAGTGCGGTCAGCCTAATTTGGAGATGTACCTACGATAGATACCCAAGGAGTTCGAGTGCAAGCAAGCATCCAGCAGAGTGGAGCTACTGATCGGTTGTTCCGGGGAGATTTGCATACGTGCAGTGCGGTCAGCCTAATTTGAAGGTGGTTTGTGATGGGGCTGTTGTCAAGTGACAATTTGAAGTTGGAGTTCTGGGCAGATGGAGTTCAATCCAGGCAAATGCGAGGTGATGCATTTTGGAAGATCAAATTCAAGAGCGGACTATATCGTCAATGGAAGGGTCTTGGGGAAAATTGATGTGCAGAGAGATCTGGGAGTTCAGGTCCATTGTACCCTGAAGGTGGCAACGCAGGTTGATAGAGTGGTCAAGAAGGCATACAGCATGCTTGCCTTTATCGGACGGGGTATTGAGTACAAGAGTTGGCAGGTCATGTTACAGTTGCATAGGACTTTGGTTCGGCCACATTTGGAATACTGCGTGCAGTTCTGGTCGCCACATTACCAGAAGGATGTGGATGCCTTGGAGATGGTGCAGAGGAGGTTCACTAGGATGTTGCCTGGTATGGAGGGTGCTAGCTATGAAGAAAGGTTGAGTAGATTAGGATTGTTTTCGTTGGAAAGACGGAGGTTGAGGGGGGACCTGATTGAGGTCTACAAAATTATGAGAGGTATGGACAGGGTGGACAGCAACAAGCTTTTCCCAAGAGTGGGGGTGTCAGTTACAAGGGGGTCATGATTTCAAGGTGAGAGGGGGAAAGTTTAAGGGAGATGTGCGTGGAAAGTTTTTTACGCAGAGGGTGGTGGGTGCCTGTAACGCTTTACCAGCGGAGGTGGTAGAGGCGGGCACGATAGCATCATTTAAGAAGCATCTAGACAGGTATATGAATGGGCGGGAACAGAGGGAAGTAGACCTTGGAAAATAGGAGACAGGTTTAGATAAAGGATCTGGATCGGCGCAGGCTGGGAGGGCCGAAGGGCCTGTTCCTGTGCTGTAATTTTCTTTGTTCTTTGTTCTCTTTGTTGGTCACTGCCTACCATTCGGAAAAATACCAGTTTATTCCTCCTCTTATTTCCTGTCTGTCTACCAGTTTTTAAAATCCATTTCAATACACTACCCTTAAACCCACTTGCTTTAATTTTACATGCTGATCACTTTTGTGAGACTTTGTCGAAAGCATTCTGAAAGTCCAAATAAATCATATCCACTGGTTCCTGCTCATCAACTCTTACTAGTTACATCCTTGAAAAATTCCTATGGATGTGTCAAGCATGACTTGCCTTTTGTGAATCTAAGCTTACTCGGTCTAATCCTGCCATTGTTTTCCAAATGCTCTGCTATTAAACTTTTTGTAACGGACTCTAGCATTTTCCCACTACTGACATCGTGCTCACGGTTTTCTAACTCTTCAACCTGTAGGAATTGTTCCAGAGTCTATAGAATCTAAGGTGATCACCAATGCACCCACTATTTCTAGGGCCACTTTCTTAAGTACTCTAGGATGTAATTATCAGGCCCTGGGGATTTATCAGCCTTCAATCCCATCAATTTCCCCAACATAAATTTTCCTACTTATTTCCTTCAGTTCCTTCCTCTCACTAAACTCGGTGTTCCCCAACATTTCTGGTCGGTTATTTGAGTCCTCCTTTATGAAGACAGAACCAAGGTATATTTGGTTGGTCACCATTTCTTCATTCCCCATTATAAATTCCCCTGTTTCTGACTGTAAGGGACCTATATGCAGGCAGGCATGGAGAGAACGTGCAGACTCCACAGAGACTGTGACCCAGCAGGGAATCGAACCTGGGACCATGGCACTGTGAACCACGTGTGCTACTGTGCTACCCCAGCTGCTAATTTTAATCCCATCTTCATTGGTAGAATTGTGGATAGGTGGATCGAACTCACAATCGCTTCACAGCTCCAGGGTCCCAGGTTCGATTCCAGCTTGAGTCACTGTCTGTGCGGAGTCTGCACATCCTCCCCGTGTGTGCGTGGGTTTCCTCCCACAGTCCAAAGATGGTGGATTGGCCATGATAAATTGCCCTTAGTGTCCAAAATTGCCCTTTGTTTTGGGTGGGGTTACTGGGTTATGGGGATAGGGTATGGTTGTTGACCTTGGGCAGGGTGCTCTTTCCAAGAGCTGGTGCAGACTCAATGGGCTGAATGGCCTCCTTCTGCACTGTAAATTCTATGAATCTATGAATTCTATGAATATAAAGCAACAACATTCCAGTTGTAGCGCACAAGGCTTGTGCTCCAGAATTAACCATACCTCTCGCTGAACTCTTTCAGTACAGCTGCAACACTGGCATCTACCTAAAAAAAGTGAAAAATTGTCCAGGTACGCAGCATCCATAAGAGGACAAATCTAATTCCACTAATTACTGCCCATCAACCTAGTCTCGGTCATCACCAAAATGATTGAAGATGTCACAGATAGTGCTATCCAGTAGAATGTGTCCACCTTCACCTGCGCAGTGCTCATTTTGGACTATTTTGCCTGCACAGCGATGCTCAGTTTGGATTACTTCTCCTGCACAGCGATGCTTAGTTTGGATTCTGCCAGAGCCACTCCGTTCCAGGTCTCGTTCCAACCTTGGACAAGACATGGACAAAGAGCTGGATTCCAGAGCCGAGGTTAGAATGACTGCTCTAGATATCAAAGAAATATTCAACCCAGTATGACATAACAAGCTGTAGAAAAGGGGAAATCATTGAAAATCAGGACGAAAGCCCCAGTGACTGGAGTCACATCGAACACAAAGCAAGCTGATTGTAATGGTTCACAAGTTAAACATCCCAGGGAGCTCTGCGGGGCAGTGTCCTAGGTCCAACAAGTTTCAGGTGTTCTATTAATGCCTTTCCTGACAACAGAAGATCAGAAGTGAGATGGTCACTGATGATTGCAGTGCTGTTCTATTTGAAACTCCTCAGATGATGCAGTTGTCCATAATACTATGCAGAACTGCCTGGACTTCAATGTCCATCATCAAGAGTGGCTCACTACACCACAGACCGAGCTGGCCAGGTCCTAAAGGACCTGGTGAGGCGAGTGACTGTCCTTGACATCAAGGCAACATTTGACCAAGTATGACATCAAGGAGCCCTAGCTAAACTGGGTGGCACGGTAGCACAGTGGTTAGCACTGTTGCGTTGTTGTGCCAGATTCCCAGGTTTGATTCCTGTTTGGGTCACTGTCTGTGCAGAGTCTGCACCTTTTCCCCGTGTCGATGTGGGTTTCCTCCGGCTGCTCCGGTTTCCTCCCTCAAGTCCCGAAAAACGTGCTTGTTAGGTGAATTGGACATTCTGAATTCTCCCTCAGGGTACCCGAACAGGCGCCGGAGTGGACTGGGAAAATCAGGTTGGTAGTGGATCCCTGGAAAGGGATTTGTGAAATGTCTCAGAGAAAATATGTAAGAAAATATGCTGGAGAAGTAATTATAGGAAACAAAGAAATGGCAGAGGAACTGAATAGTTACATTACATCAGTCTTCACGGTAGAAGACACCAGTGGGATGCCAGAGCTCCAGGAGAATCAGGGGGCAGAGGTGACTGCAATGGCCATCACTAAGGAGAAGGTTCTGGGAAAACTAAAAGGTCTGAAGGTGGATAAATCACCTGGACCAGATGGACTACACCCCAGGGATCTAAAAAGAGATGGCCGAGGAGATTGTGGAGGTATTGGTGGTGATCTTTCAGGAATCACTGGAGACGGAGCGGCATGTGGCGCCGTGGTTAGCATTGGGACTGCAGCACTGAGGACCCGGGTTCGAATCCCGCCCCCCCAGGTCACTGTCCGTGTGGAGTTTACACATTATTAAAGATGAAATCGCAGAGTTCTTGGATGTGTATGATAACATAGAACTGAGTCAACACCGCTTTGTCAAGGGGAGGTTATGTCTGACAAATCTGTTAAGAGTTCTTTGAGGAAGTAACAAGGAAGTTAGACAAAGGAGAACCAGTGCCGCATAGGAGACTGTTAAATATGTTAAGATCCCATGGTGTTAAGGGTAAGATCCTGGCATGGGTAGAGGAATGCCTGATTGGCAGAAGGCAGAGAGTGGGGATAAAGGGGTCTTTTTCAGGATGGCAGCCGGTGACAAATGTTGTGCCTCAGGGGTCTGTGCTGGGACCACAACTTTTCACAATATACATTAATGATCTGGAAGAAGGAACTGAAGGCACTGTTGCTAAGTTTGCAGATGATACAAAGATCTGTGGAGGGACAGGTAGTACTGAGGAAACAGGCAGGCTGCAGAAGGACTTTGACAGGCCAGGAGAGTGGGCAAAGAAGTGGCACATGGAATACAATGTGGAAAAGTGTGAGGTTATGCACATTGGAAGGAAAAATGGAGGCATAGACTATTTTCTAAATGGAGAGATACTTAGGAAATCAGAAGCACAAAGGGATTTGGGAGTCCTTGTTCATGATTCTCTTAAGGCAATCGTGCAGGTTCAGTCGGCAGTTCGGAAGGCAAATGCAATTTTAACATTCATGTCACGCGGACTAGAATACAAGATCAGGGATGTACTTCTGAGGTAAAAGGCTCTGGTCAGACCCCATTTGGAGTATTGTGAGCAGTTTTGGGCCCCGTATCTAAGAAAGGATGTGTTGGCCTTGGAAAGGGTTTAGAGGAGGTTCACAAGAATGATCCCTGGAATGAAGAGCTTGTCGCAGGAGGAACAGTTGAGACGCTGGGTCTGTACTCATTGAAATTTAGAAGAATGAGGTGGAGGGGGGGGGGGGGGGATATTTTATTAACACTTACAGGATTCTGTGAGGCCTGGGCAGAGTGAATGTGGAGGGGATGTTTCTGCTTGTGGGAAAAGGGAAAAACCAATATCAGAGGACACAATCTCAGACTAAAGGGACAATTCTTTAAAACAGAGAGGAAGAGGGCTTTCTTCAGCCAGAGGGTGGTGAATCTGTGGAACTCTTTGCCGCAGAACGCTATGGAGGCCAAATCACTTAAGTGTCTTTAAGACAGAGATAGATGGGTTCTTGATTAATAAGAGGACCAGGAATTATGGGGCGAAGGCTGGAGAATGGGGATGCAAAAGTATCAGCCATGATTGAATGGAGGAGCAGATTCGATGGGTCGAGTGGCCTAATTCTGCTCCTCTGTCTCATGGGATTTTCACAATAACTTAATTGCAGTGTTAACATCAGCCTACTTGCGACACTAATAAAAATTATTAAAAGAATCAATGGGAATCGGGGGGCGAAACTCATCCACTGGTTGGAGTCATACCAGACATAAAGGAAGATGGTTGTGGTGGTTGGAGGTCAATCATCTCAACTCCAGGACATCACTGCAGAAGTTCCTCAGGGTAGTGTCCTAGGCCCAACCATCTTCAGCTGCTTCATCAATGACCTCAGTTCCATCATCAGGTCAGAAATGGGGATGTTTGCAGATGACTGCACAATGTTCAGCACCTTTCGCGACTCCTCAGATAATGAAGCAGTCCATGTCCAAATGTAGCAAAACCTGGTCAATATCCAGTGGCAAGTTAAACTCCCACCACACAAGTGCCAGGCAATGACCATCTCCTATAAGAGAGGATCTAACCACCATCCCATGACATTCAATGGCATTGCCATCACTGATTCCCCCACAATTAACATCCTGGGGGTTACCATTGATCAGAAACTGAACTGAACCAGCTGCATTAATACTGTGGCTGCCAGGGCAAGTCAAAGGCTTGAAATCCTACGACTAGTAACTCACCTCCTGACCTCCACCAAAGCCTGTCCTCCATCTACAAGGCACAAGTTAGGAGTGTAATGGAATACTTTCCACTTGCCCCGATGAGTGCAGCTCCAACAACACTCAAGAAGCTAGACACCTACCAGGACAAAGCAGCTCGCTTGACTGCTCCCTATTCCACAAACATTCAAACCCTCCACCACCGACAAACAGTAATAGCCGTGTGTACCATCCACAATATGTAATTCCTCAGACAACACCTTCCAAACCCATGACCACTGTCATCCAGAAGGAGAAGAGTAGCAGATACCTGGGAACCCCACCATCTGGAGGTTCTTTCCAAGTCATTCGGTAACATACATACATCCAGATTTTATGATTAATCAAGACACCATGTTCACTAGCCCAATCATAGAATTTACAGTGCAGAAGGAGGCCACTCGACCCATTGAGTCTACACCAGCCCTTGAAAGAGCACCCTACTTACACCTCCACCCTATCCCCGTAAGCCCACCTAACCGTTGGACACTAAGGGGCAATTTAGCCTGGCCAATCTACTTAACCTGCACATTTTTGGACTGTGGGAGGAAACCGGAGCACCCGGAGGAAACCCACGCACACATGGGGAGACAGTGCAAACACCGCCCAGACATCCGAGGCTGGAATTGAACTTGGGTCCCTGGAGCTATGAGGCAGTAGCGCTAACCACTGTGCCACCATGCCACCCTTTTGGTTAAGGCCACCACCAGGCTTGGCACTAAGTTATCCAGACCACAAAGTACCATGGTTGATTCCTTTCTGGTGCTACATCGGACTGAAATTGGGCATGTATAAATGACCATTATAGCCAAACTGTTCATTAGAACTCCCCATTTACAAATGCACTGGTGTCACTTGAAGAAATTTCAAAGAACAAAGAGGTCCTTCGGCCCTCCAAGCCTGAGCCGATCATGATGTCCTAATGGAAAAAAACACCTGCCCGTACTCAGTCCATATCCCTCTATTTCCTCTGGCAGCGCATTCCAAGCACCCATCACTCTGCGTGCTTCAATAATGTGGTGGCCAGAACTGCATGCAATACTGCAAATGCGGCTGAACCAAGGTTTTATATAGCTGTGATATGATTTCCCAACTCTTATACTCAATGCCCCGGCTGATGAATGCAAGCATGCCGTATGCCTTCTTAATCACCTTGGCATTTGTGTTGCCACTTTTAGGGAACCGTGGACCTGCACGCCCAGATTGGATTGGATTTGTTTATTGTCACGTGTACCAAGGTACAGTGAAAAGTATTTTTCTGCAAGCAGCTCAACAGATCATTAAGTACATGAAAAGAAAAGGAAATAAAAGAAAATACATGATGGGGCAACACAAGGTACTGGCATTGGGTGAAGTATACAGGAGTGTAGTGCTAATGAGGCCAGTCCATAAAAGGGTCGTTTAGGAGTCTCTTAACAGCGGGGAAGAAGCTGTTTTTGAGTCTGGTCGTGCGTGTTCTCAGACTTTTGTATTTCCTGCCCGATGGAAGAAGTTGGAAGAGTGAGTATGCTGGGTGGGAGGGGTCTTTGATGACGCTGCCAGCTTTCCCCAGGCAGTGGGAGGTGTAGATGGAGTCAATGGACGGGAGGCAGGTTCGTGCGATGGACTGGGCGGTGTTCACGACTCTCTGAAGTTTCATGCGGTCTTGGGCCGAGCAGTTGCCATACCAGGCTGTGATGCAGCCAGATAGGATGCTTTCTTTGGTGCTTCTGTAAAAGTTGGTAAGAGTTAATGTGGACATGCCGAATTTCCTTAGTTTCTTGAGGAAGAATAGGCGCTGATGTGCTTTCTTGCGCCGACGTGGGTGGACCAGGAGAGATTTTTTGGAGATGTGTACCCCATGGAATTTGAAACTGCTAACCATCTCTACCTCGGCCCCGTTGATGCTGACAGGGGTGTGTACAATACTTTGCTTTCTGAAGTCAATGACCAGCTCTTTAGTTTTGCTGACATTGAGGGATAGATTGTTGTCGCTGCACCACTCCACTAGGTTCTCTATCTTCCTCCTGTATTCTGACTCGTCATTATTCGAGATCTGGCCCACTATGGTCGTATCGTCAGTAAACCTGTAGATGGAGTTGGAATCAAATTTTGCCAAGCAGTCGTATTTGTATACGGAATATATGGGGCTAAGTACGCAGCCTTGCGGGGCCCCGGTATGGAGGACTATTGTGGAGCAGGTGTTGTTGTTTATTCGTTCTGATTGTGGTCTGTGGGTAAGAAAGTAGAGGATCCAGTTGCAGAGTGAGGAGCCAAGTCCTAGGTTTTGGAGCTTTTGGAGATGTTAATGTTCCCAAGGGTTCTGCTACATACAGTATAATTCATACCGAGATTTGATCCTCCAATGTGCATCACCTCACATCCGTCCGGATTAAACTCTTATCAGCCATTTCTATGCCCCAAGTTTCCAATCTATCTGACAATCCTCGGTACTCTATCAGCAACTCCACCAGTCTTCGCGCCATCAGCAAACGTACTGATTAGATCATCCACATTTTCCGCCAGATCGTTTATATATACTACAAACATCGGAGGTCCCAGCAGTGATCCTTGCAGAACACCATTCATTACAGATCTCCATTCAAAAAACACTCTTCCATCGCTCGTCGCTTTCTTCTAGAACCAAGCTAGTTCTGTATTCATCTAGCCAGCCCACCCCGAATCCCATGTGATTTTACTTTTTGTACCAGTCTGTCATGTGGGACCTTGTCAAACTCCTTACTGAAGTCCATATAAACTCATCCACAGCCTGTCACTCATCAATTTTGTCATTTCCTCTAAAAACATCAAGTTGATGATACATGACCATTCCCGTATGAAATCATCTTTCCTGTCACTAACTACTCCATTTTCCTCCAAATGTGCATACATCCTGTTCCTCAGTATCATTTCCTAAATCTTCCCCACCACGGAGGTCCGGCTGGATTGACCTTACTTCCTTTCTCAAACAAAGGAACATTGGCTATTCTCCAGTCCTCTGGAACCTCACCTGAGGTCAAAGAGGATGTGAAGATATCTATAAAGGCTGAGCTACGTCTCCCCATGCCTCCCGCAGTAACCAGGGATAGATCCCATCTGGCCCTGGGGACTTATACCTTAGTGCAATTTACGATACAACATTTTCTTCTTTGATATATTGACGTTCACAAGAGGGTTCACACACCTCTCCCTGACCTCAACATCCGTCATGTCCTTTTCATTGGTGAATACCTATACAAAAGTGCTTATTAAGGATTTCACCCACTTCCTGCGTTCCACGCGTAACTTCCCTCCATTGTCCTGAAGTGGGCCTACCCTTTCTCTTGCTACCCTCTTGCTCCTAATATATGCATAAAAAGCCTTGGGATTCTCCTTGACCATGTTTGCTAAAGACATTCCACGGTCCCTTTTAGCCCTCCTAATTCCACGTTTAAGTTCCTTCCTACTTTCACTGCACTCCTCAAGGGCGTCATCAGATTTTAGATGCCTGGACCTATCGTATACTTCCTTTTTCCTTTTGACTAAGCTTACAATTTCCCTTGTCATCTATGGTTCCCGAATCCTGCCATTTCTATCCTTCATTTTTCCGGACACATGCCTGCCCTGCACTTCAATCAACTGGTCTTTAAAAGCCTCCCACATGTCAGACGTGGATTTGTCCTCAAATAGCCGTTCTCAATCCACATTCCCCAGTTCCTGTCTAATTTGAATGTGTTGGCCCTCACCCAATTAAGCACCCTCACCCACGGGGCACTCTTGTCCTGATCCATGGCTACTGAAAATCGTATGGAATTATGGCCGCTGAGTCCAAAATGCTTCTGACTAAAACATCAACCACCTGGCCTGGCTCATTCCCTAATATCTAGTTCAGTATGGCCCTCTCCCTGGTTGGATTGTCAACATAATGTATCAAAAGCCCTCTTGAACACATCTAACAAACTGCTTTCCATCCGAGCATCTGGCTGCAAGGGATTCCCAGTCAACATGGGGAAGTTAAAATCATCCATCATAACTCACCTGCTTTTTTCACACCTTTTCAGTATCTGACTACACCACTGCTCCTCTGTGTCTCTTGCGTGCAGTTGGGAGTACATTCCCAATGTTATGATTTCACCCTTCTTATTCCTGAGCTCCACCCATAATGCCTCACTCCTAGATCCCTCCAATGTGTCTTCCCTCAACACAGCTCTGATCTGCTCCCTAATCAGAAATGCAACTCCCCCACCTCTTGTGTTTCCCCCTCTGTTCCATCCAAAACAACAATATCCTGGAACGTTAAGCTGCCAGTTCTGTCCCACCATTAAACATGCCTCCGTAATTAGATCACAGTTCCAAGCTGTAATCCAGGCACTCAGTTCATCAATTTTACCTGTTATACCTATTGCATTGAAGCAAACGAACTCCAGACCTAGTGTGCTGCTGAGCCCTGCAGCTTCCCTCTGCCTGCTCTTACTCTGAGCTATGTTTTATCTCAGTCTCACTTTTTCCCCCCAGTCTCCACTTACTTGCCTGCTGTTCAGTTCTCACTCCCCTGCCACACTAGTTTAAACCCTCCCTAAACCTCCCGCCCACGATATTGGTGCCGCTCCAGTCAGGTGCAACCAATCCTTCCTGCACAGGTCCCACCTTCCTCAGAAGACTTCCCTATAAATCCATATATTTAAAGCCCTCCCACCAGCTCTTTAGCCACGTGTTCAACTGTACTATCTCCGTGTTCCAAGCCTCCTTAACAAGTGGCATGGAGAATACTCCTGAGATTACTACCCTAGAGGTCCTGCAATTTAGCTCCTCATTTAACTCCCTGAATTGTCTTTCCTTCAAGTTGCTATGTAGCCATTAAGCTGGACACATCTTTTGTCTCTCTCCACTCTACCCATTACCA
Organism: Scyliorhinus canicula; assembly: GCF_902713615.1. NCBI lineage: Eukaryota > Metazoa > Chordata > Chondrichthyes > Carcharhiniformes > Scyliorhinidae > Scyliorhinus > Scyliorhinus canicula. The sequence continues at coordinate 56,885,179 of NC_052159.1, read as the reverse complement.
CACCCTTTAGATTTTTGTTCCATGAAACCTCATCATTTAGTCTCTCCTCTCCTCTACCCGATCACATTTAGTCTTTGACAAAGTTAACCATCCCTCCATCCCAATAACCTGTTCAAAACCTTTTACATTTCTAACTTTCCTACGTTCTGATGAAGGATCAGCACAACCTGAAATACTAATTCTCTTTCTCCACGGCTACTGTCTGAGCTGATGAGTTTTTATTTCATCTCCCATTTTAGTAATAGCACATTAATTCTAAAAAATACATTTTGAAATTTTTCAATCAGCTTGGTTCATTTTGTAGCACTCTCACATTGAAGAGTAATAGACTGCAGTGTTACTCCAGGACACGAGTAAATAATCTCGACTGGCACACTGTTGCAGTGTTGAAGATCTCTGGTTCAAGTGTGTGGCAGAAATTCGAGCACTAGTTAAAGAGGGCTTTGCTCTCATATCTAGCTAATATTCCGTTCTCAATCAAGAGCAAAAATTAACTGGTCATTCATTATATTGCTGCTTGTTTTGCACAATCACAACACTTTTTTTAAAAGTACGTAATGCATGGAAAGTATTTTGGAGGGAAACAGTTAACGTAGTGATGGCACATATAAATCCAAGTTCTTTTCTGACATGTAACACTTATTTTCCTGTCCACCTCACCCACCACATGACAGACAGTGTAGTTGTGCACACACCTAAATTGACCTCAGATGAATACGGGCAACTTCCAACCAACAAACAATGGGTGCCAAGCATGATCATCTCCACATTGTGCTAATTCCTAGTCATTTTGAGGGATTTGTCACTGTTGCAGTTTTGAAAAAAAATAATGACTTCTAGTTTCTAGATGTTATTTGGATCTACAGCAGCTATCAGTAACCAAATAGCTTCAACCCCAAAGTGCAAGCAAGGAAATGCTCTTTCCCAGATGCTGCAGACCTGCGGAGTATTTCCAAATAGCAAATTGCTGATATGGACATTCAAATTTTATATGGAGATTGGGAGGTTGATAAGGTGGTAGTATTAGTATAGATTTCTACCAGAGTGCTTTAACCCAGCGGGCACTGACTCAAATATTTAAGTTATTAGCAAAATAAATCAGGAATCTGAAAATGTGTTTATTTCTTTGTGTATGAAGTGTTCCTTTATTTTATCCAGTACCGTGAAACACAAACCACATTTGAGGTCTTTCCTTTTCAAAATTAGGTTGAGGAAAGCCATCACTGCTGTGTAATTTAGTATTTTTCATGTAGCAGTTAGTTATAGCAGTGCCAGGTATGGAGATGCACATGCTTCTAGACCAACCTGAAACCACAGCCCATAATTTACCAGTGTTACATTTTGTGCATGTTTTTAAGCAGATCTGTCAGAGTAACATATGCCATTCAGCATCAAAGTAAGGGAAAGATTTTTTGTAAACCAAAGTCAGCTAACTAGATGGAGCCTACCCCAACTTATTTCAGATGAGATACAAAGTGCCTGCAAATAGAAGGAACTACCATGCCACCAACCTGGACGCACATGTCAGCATCTCTTTTCCTGCACCACCCAGTTTCTCCCCACGATCAAGCTCAAATTATATTCCGGTTCATAATGACACCACCAAAATAGAAAAAAGTGCGAACGTATCATTTCTCTCAATCAACACAATTAATTCCAACACATATACTGCATGACAGTGCCAAGTATACACAATGCAGATTAGTGCACGCAGCAGTAACACAACAGCCAAATCCAAAACTGGAGCCAAATGAATAAATTACTTCTTGCACTTATATTTTTTTAAAAGTGCAAGGTAGAATTAGTTAATCAAGTGCAGTATGCAGCACAGTGGTTAGCACTGTTGCTTCACAGCGCCAGGGTCCCGGGTTCGATTCCTGCTTGGGTCACTGTCTGTGCGGTGTCTGCACGTTTCTCCCCATGTCTGCATGGGTTTCCTCCGGGTGCTCGTTTCCTCCCACAAGTCCCAAAAGACACGTTGTTCAGTTAATTGGGCATTCTGAATTCTCCCTCTGTGTACCCGAACAGGTGCCGGAATGTGGCGACTAGGGCCTTTTCACAGCAACTGCATTACAAGGTTAATATAAGCCTACTTTTGCCAATAAAGATTATTATTATTATACATACATCCAGGACTGTTAGAGAATTACACTAACAGGGCCTGAAACAAGAATGCCGCATGGGGAAACTATTCCACTTGAATAAGTTATTACAAAGACACAAGTCAGCATTCAAACTGACATGTACAAATGACCAAAACGTCACCAAAAACACATTTACTGAAAATCTGAAATGGAAGTTTGGTACAAGGTACAATCACCATTCTAATCTCCTCCACTTAAAAATGTGAAAAACAGAAGAGTCGGATCATTGAGCGAGCTTGTTAACACAAGTCTATTTTAATGTAGGTAAATGTTTCAGAAAAAAAAAAGAAATCTTATACCATGCTGCATGCTCTGAACCGGACACATACACACCTCATTTCGATCTGTTTTCGCTTCTGCAGCTCTTGATTCCTCATTTCTTCCAGTCGTCTCAACTCCTCTTGACGTCTCATCAAATCTACAAAGAACGATCAATCATTTTGACATGTGTTATAGAACACACATTAGATCAATCCATTTTAAATACCTCTTTCAGAGTGTTTGCACTGACCAAGTAGCTGTACAATATATTCATTAAATTTCCAGCGCTGCTCGATTTCACTATGGTGCAACACAATTATATAGCATACAAACAAGAGTTAGACTTCCAAAGTAGCTACATAATTCCCAACACAGTAGCAGGAAACCATAGAGCCCAGACAACCCAATAATAGCAATGATCTTTGTTCAGTGGGAAGCCAGAGGACGAGAAAGCATTTCAAAGCTAGCAGATGACAACTAAAAAAGTACTAAGGGTTTTTGGCGGGGGGGGGGGGAAAGAGAGTGAAGATGAAATACGAGTGTAAGCCAGCTAGTAATATAAAAGAAGATTGCAAGAGATTTTTTTCAATATAGAAAAGATAAGAGCGAGGTGAGAATGGACATTGGGCTGGAAAATTAGGCTGGAGAAGTAGTAACGGGGAACAAAGAAATGGCACAGGACATAAATAGGCACTTTGCATCTTTCTTCATGGTGGAGGACAATGGTGACATACCAGAAGTTCATGAGAGCTAGTGAGCAGAGTTGAGCGTAGAAGCCATCATTAACAAAGTGCTGGGAAAGCTGAAAGGTCTGAAGGTGGATAAATCACCCAGACCGGATGGACTACACCCCAGGGTTCTGAAGTCACTGAGTGTCTTTAAGACAGAGATAGAAAGGGATCAGGGGCTACAGAGAGAAGACAGGAGAATGGGGATGAGGGAACATTTCAGCCCTGATCGAATGGTGGAGCAGAATTAGGCTGACTACAAACATTCCACTCAAAGATGTTTGATACCCCACTGGTACAAAATTTAAAGAATGCATTTAATATTTGAAATATTTAAAGCAAGAAGCAAAAGACCTTCTTTTTTTAAAATAAATTTAGATTACCCAATTATTTTTTCCAATTAAGGGGCAATTTAGCGTGGCCAATCCACCTACTCTGCACATTTTTGGGTTGTGGGGGCGAAACCCACGCAGACACAGGGAGAATGTACAAACTCCACACAGACAGTGACCCAGAGCCGGGATCGAACCTGGGACCTCAGCGCCGTGAGGCGGTTGTGCTAACCACTAGGCCACCGTGCTGCCCGCAAAAGACCTTTTTTAATATATCAGTTAAGTTATTAGTGCCTGCGTTAAGCGCGTCACAACCTCCTGAATTTATGCAGAATACCCTTCAGTGCATGAAGAGCTGCCGGTCCCCAGGCTCATGAGATATATGTCTTTCAGTAGCTGGTTGGGCCACACGTCTTTCACCCTGTATTCACCTGCCCTGCAATAGGCTTCGCCGGCAGTCGACATATCTCACGCTCATCCAAGTCATCACCTTCAGGCTATCATCCCCCTCACACAACGCACAGAGCCATGGCCTTGTGCACAACCACACTATCAAAGTAGTGCAGGCCACCTAACTGGTCCAAGTGGATATTGGTGGCAATGGCAAAGAGCAGCTGGGAGCTAATCAAGCTGGCCTGGTGCATGTCTTCAACGAATCAGCTCGGGCTCCAGGTTTGTGTCAACCACCAAGTCCTGGTGCAAGTCTTGCAGCAGCCAAATGCGAGCCTGGTTCCCCAACTCAAATAAACACTTCCAGACCAGGTACAGGCCAGCTGACACCATTGCCACCTGATCTGTCCCTGGCCTTGTTAATGCTCTCAAGGAAGATCTGTGGCAGTTTCCTTTGCGCTGTATTTGTTCAGATGACATTCAGAATTTTCCCCCAGATAGCACTTGATATGTCTGGTGCAGCTACATTAAGCAGGGAGGAAGGCAATGCTGTGGTTGAGCCAGGAACATAAACCAACATGTTTTCATGTGACAGAATTATATTTGTTTAACTCATCTTTTTTCGGGAATGCATTAGGTTCACTAAACAAGAGAGAGCTATACTCCTACATACGCTCACGTGATCATCATAACATTCCCCCATTAACGCACCTTACAACCTACAAATTACATGCACAGGACCAGCAAGTATGTACTTGCAAAACAGGAATCCCACAATGACCAACTCACACTCCAGGAATGATTTGCACCAAAAGCATAGTTTAGAAAGCTCATTGGTGTCAGGTCAAAGATGAAAAAATTATGTTACGTTATCATAATTTCAGACCCCTAAACGGGGCAGGAAAATGGAAGAAGAAATCTAGACAGACCAGAGTGATTAAATGGAGAAAACTGAACGCAGTATTTATAATTGTGTGCATTTGTCCTGCCTTCAGCAATAGTTTGCCAATATTAAGAGGAGAGGCAATTGTGGATTAATACAAGTTGCAAACTGAAATTGGATAGCATTTAATTATGTGCTTGCAGCATAGTTGCTTCACAGCTCTAGGCTCCCAGGTTCGATTCCCAACTTGGGTCGCTGCGTGTGTGGAGTCTGTACATCTTCCCCATGTCTGCATGGGTTTCCTCTGGGTTCTCCGGTTTCCTCCCACAGTCCAAAGATATGCAGGTTAGGTGGACTGGCCATGCTAAATTGCCTTCAGTATCCAAAATGGTTAGGTGAGGTTACTGGGTTACAGGGGTAGGGTGGAGAAGTGGGCTTAAAGGGGGTGCTCTTTCCAAGAGCTGGTGCAGACTCGATGGGCCAAATGGCCTCCTTCTGCACTGTAAATTCTATGATTCTGTGTCAGCACAACCACATTGTCAGTCTCAATGTCCAAATAGAGTGAAAAACATGAGCATAAAATTGAGGTCCAGATTGTAATGGTACACATTTTAAAGTAGTTAAATGAGTAGACGTGGAAAGAAAAGGAGATTTCAAAATGACAGAATAAATGCTCGAGAGGCCGCAGGGAAGCCAGAAACCGCGGAAAAGGACAGGAGCATCGGGTAAGCAGGTCCCCCTCGCCTCATGGATCCGGTGATCCAGAGGGGAAGACTGGCGACCCAGACAGCAGGCCCCCTGCTCAACCCCCACCTGGAGATGGTTGGAAGACGTTCCCAACGAAGGAGCTCATTGCAATGAAGGACAAGATTAAGGTTGAGATCCAAACAGCGGTCAGGGGGACAGAGGCACTCGCAGCCATGCAGATGGTGCTCGACAGGATGGAAAGGAACCTCCCAAGTAGAACGATTCAAGAACTCAAAATGGCATCGACAGATCAAAATGATTGGATTGTCACCCTGGAGGCTGAAAGGGAAGTTCGAGGACCAAGAGAACCGGTCCAGGCGACAAAACATTCGAATGTGGGCCTGCCAGTGGGAATTCAGGATACAGGCCCAACCGACTGTGGCCCAGATGTTGAGGAACCTGGTTGGAAGGGATAGTTTCCCCAAGGCGCCGGGGATTAACAGGGCCCACAGCTCACTCCGACCAAAGCCTAAGGCCGGGGAGCAGCCAAGGGCGATAATAGCCAAACTGCACAGGTACCAGGATCGGGAGAGGATCCTGCATTGGGCTCGGCAGATGAAGGCAAGCAGATGGGAAGGACACAGGATAAGGGGCGGGCTGAGAAGGGAATAGAGGGGGGAACATAGCGATAAGGAGGGAAGGGTTCTAGAAGGACATAAACTGGCGAAGTTCAGGAAGATGAAAAAGATGGCACTGTAATTGCTACCAGTGCCACGAGCTAGTCAGAGTAGGAATGTCAGGATAGATAGGATGAATGCGTGGCTCGAGAGATGGTGCAAGAGGGAGGGATTCAAATTCCTGGGCATTGGGATCGGTTCTGGGGGAGGTGGGACCAGTACAAACCGGACGGTCTGCACTTGGGCAGGACTGGAACCGATGTCCTAGGGGGGGCGTTTTCTAGAGCTGTTGGGGAGGGTTTAAACTAATGTGGCAGGGGGATGGGAACCAATGCTGGAAGTTGGAAGGTAGTAAAACAGGGACAGAAACAAAAGGAAGTAAGGGGAAAAGTGCAAGGCAGAGAAGACATAGTCAGAAATCCATAAGGGCGACAGTACAAGGTACAGTGACTGAGGGGAGCACAGTGAATAGGCCCAATAATAACAAAAGGAATAAAACTGGAGATGTTAAGATTCAAAACAGAGGTAAAAAAACCAACATAAGTGTACTTTACCTGAATGCTCGTAGTATTCGGAATAAAGTAAATGAGTTGGTGGCACAAATCATCGTAAATGACTATGATTTAGTGGCCATTACTGAAACATGGTTAAAGGATGGTCACGACTGGGAGTTAAATATCCGAGGGTATCAAACTATTCGGAAGGACAGAGTGGATGGTAAGGGAGGTGGTGTTGCTCTGTTATTTAAGGATGACATCCGGGCAATAGTAAGGGATGACATTGGTGCTATGGAGGATAAGGTTGAATCCATTTGGGTGGAAATCAGGAATAGTAAGGCGAAAAAGTCACTGATAGAGGAGTAGTCTATCGGCCACCAAATAGTAACGATATGGTGGGGCAGGCAATAAACAAAGAAATAACTGATGCATGTAGAAATGGTACAGCAGTTATCATGGGGGATTTTAATCTACATGTCGATTGGTTTAACCAGGTCGGTCAAGGCAACCGTGAGGAGGAGTTTATAGAATGTATCCGCGATAGTTTCCTAGAACAGTATGTAATGGAACCTACGAGGGAACAAGCGGTCCTAGATCTTGTCCTGTGTAATGAGACAGGATTGATTCATGATCTCATAGTTAGGGATCCTCTCGGAAGGAGCGATCACAATATGGTGGAATTTAAAATACAGATGGAGGGTGAGAAAGTAAAATCAAATACTAGTGTTTTGTGTTTAAACAAAGGAGATTACAAGGGGATGAGAGAAGAACTAGCTAAGGTAGACTGGGAGCTAAGACTTTATGGTGGAACAGTTGAGGAACAGTGGAGAACCTTCCAAGCGATTTTTCACAGTGCTCAGCAAAGGTTTATACCAACAAAAAGGAAGGACGGAAGAAAGAGGGAAAATCGACCGTGGATATCTAAGGAAATAAGGGAGAGTATCAAATTGAAGGAAAAAGCATATAAAGTGGCAAAGATTGCTGGGAGATTAGAGGACTGGGAAATCTTTAGGGGGCAACAGAAAGCTACTAAAAAAGCTATAAAAAAGAGTAAGATAGAGTATGAGAGTAAACTTGCTCAGAATATAAAAACAGACAGTAAAAGTTTTTACAAATATATAAGACAAAAAAGAGTGGCTAAGGTAAATATTGGTCCTTTAGAGGATGAGAAGGGAGTTTTAATAATGGGAAATGAGGAAATGGCTGAGGAACTGAACAGGTTTTTTGGGTCGGTCTTCACAGTGGAAGACACAAATAACATGCCAGCGACTGATAGAAATGAGGCTATGACAGGTGAGGACCTTGAGAGGATTGTTATCACTAAGGAGGGAGTGATGGGCAAGCTAATGGGGCTAAAGGTAGACAAGTCTCCTGGCCCTGATGGAATGCATTCCAGAGTGCTAAAAGAGATGGCTACGGAAATTGCAGATGCACTAGTGATAATTTACCAAAATTCACTAGACTCTGGGGTGGTCCCGGTGGATTGGAAATTAGCAAACGTGACGCCACTGTTTAAAAAAGGAGGTAGGCAGAAAGCAGGAAATTATAGGCCAGTGAGTTTAACTTCGGTAATAGGGAAGATGCTGGAATCTATCATCAAGGAAGAAATTGCGAGGCATCTGGATAGAAATTGTCCCATTGGGCAGACGCAGCATGGGTTCGTTAAAGGCAGGTCATGCCTAACTAATTTAGTGGAATTTTTTGAGGACATTACCAGTGCAGTAGATAACGGGGAGCCGATGGATGTGGTATATCTGGATTTCCAGAAAGCCTTTGACAAGGTGCCACACAAAAGGTTGCTGCATAAGATAAAGATGCATGGCATTAAGGGTAAAGTAGTAGCATGGATAGAGGATTGGTTAATTAATAGAAAGCAAAGAGTTGGGATAAATGGGTGTTTCTCTGGTTGGCAATCAGTAGCTAGTGGTGTCCCTCAGGGATCCGTGTTGGGCCCACAATTGTTCACAATTTACATTGATGATTTGGAGTTGGGGACCAAGGGAAATGTGTCCAAGTTTGCAGATGACACTAAGATGAGTGGTAAAGCGAAAAGTGCAGAGGATACTGGAAGTCTGCAGAGGGATTTGGATAGGTTAAGTGAATGGGCTCGGGTCTGGCAGATGGAATACAATGTTGACAAATGTGAGGTTATCCATTTTGGTAGGAATAACAGCAAACGGGATTATTATTTAAACGATAAAATATTAAAGCATGCCGCTGTTCAGAGAGACTTGGGTGTGCTAGTGCATGAGTCACAGAAGGTTGGTTTACAAGTGCAACAGGTGATTAAGAAGGCAAATGGAATTTTGTCCTTCATTGCTAGAGGGATGGAGTTTAAGACTAGGGAGGTTATGTTGCAACTGTATAAGGTGTTAGTGCGGCCACACCTGGAGTATTGTGTTCAGTTTTGGTCTCCTTACTTGAGAAAGGACGTACTGGCACTGGAGGGTGTGCAGAGGAGATTCACTAGGTTAATCCCAGAGCTGAAGGGGTTGGATTATGAGGAGAGGTTGAGTAGACTGGGACTGTACTCGTTGGAATTTAGAAGGATGAGGGGGGATCTTATAGAAACATTTAAAATTATGAAGGGAATAGATAGGATAGATGCGGGCAGGTTGTTTCCACTGGCGGGTGACAGCAGAACTAGGGGGCATAGCCTCAAAATAAGGGGAAGTAGATTTAGGACTGAGTTTAGGAGGAACTTCTTCACCCAAAGGGTTGTGAATCTATGGAATTCCTTGCCCAGTGAAGCAGTTGAGGCTCCTTCATTACATGTTTTTAAGGTAAAGATAGACAGTTTTTTGAAGAATAAAGGGATTAAGGGTTATGGTGTTCGGGCCGGAAAGTGGAGCTGAGTCCACAAAAGATCAGCCATGATCTAATTGAATGGCGGAGCAGGCTCGAGGGGCCAGATGGCCTACTCCTGCTCCTAGTTCTTATGTTCTTATGTAAGCAGTCACTTTGGAGGGTCCTGAACAAAGGGAAACCCTGGAGCGCAGGAGCTTACCCACGTGGCGTCCACACAGTTGGCCGCCATGTTGGGTGGCCCCATGGCAAAGGGAAACCCCGGAGCGCAGGAGGCCCGGCCTCCGGGTGAGAACGGTGTCCACGGCCATTTTGGATGGCCCCCGAATAAAGCGGAACCCCGGAGTGCGGAGGCGCATCAACAAGGTTTAAGTGTGGTTGATCCCACAGACGGCAGAAAGCCCCCACCAGGATAGTCACCTGGAAAGTTAGGGGACTTAATGGCCTAGTTAAAAGATCCAGAGTCTTTGTCTACCTGAAATATATGAGAGCTGACATTGTCTTCCTCCAAGAGACACACCCGAGGGAGAAGGATTGATTGTGGTAAGGAAGGGCTGGGAGTAGCTATTTTAATAAGCAAGAGGATAATGTTACGGAGACAAACATGGTCACAGACCCAGGAGGAGTGTACATCATGTCCCAGACGGTGAATCGGTAGTCCTGGCGAACTTGTGCTTCCCCAACTGGAGCAACACGGCATTTATAAAGAAAACCGTGGCGGAAATCCGGAAGGGTGGGGGTGGGTGGGTGAAGAGTGAGAGAGAGAGAGAACTTTTAACTGGGTACCAGACCTACTGACGGACAGATCAAACCCCAGAATGGAGAAAACAGCAGGCATGGTTAGGGAACTGGCAACGTTTATGGAACAGATGGGGGCAAGTGGACCGCGGTTCATGCACCCAGGTGCACCCAAGGAATTTTCGTTCTTCACACCAGAACACAAGGTCGACACCCGCACCAACCTCTTTGTAGAGGGAAAACCAGAGATAGTCAAAGTGGAATACCTCGCAATTCCAATCTCCGACCACGCTCCGCACTACATGGATGCGACGTTGTAGATGGACTGTGCCCAACGGCCCATATGGAGGTTGGACATTACCCTCCTGGCCAACAAGGTTAATTACTAGAAAACATCTCAGACAGCAGCACGGTGGCGCAGTGGTTAGTCCTGCTGCCTCATGGCGCCGAGGTTGCAGGTTCGACCCCGGTTCTGGGTCACTACCCATGTGGAGTTTGCACATTCTCCCCCTGTTTGCGTGGGTTTTGCCCCCACAATCCAAAGATGTGCAGGTTAGGTGGATTGGCCACGCTAAATTGCCCCTTAATTAGAAAAAATGAATTAAGCAGAGAGGAAGCAGCTACAAACGGACTTTAACCTGCTATCCACCAGGAAAGCACCATACGCATGGAGAGAAGGTCAGCCCCCTTCTAGATCACCTGCTGAGAAGGCAGGCAGTGACATGGGAATTGGCACTTATGAAGAATAGCAGAGCAGACTGGTAGCCAAATCAACAAAAGTTAACAAAGCATTCGAGGTCTTCTACCAGGGATCCTCCGAGGTTCCCCGACGGAGACTTGGGGTGAAACGGTTCCTCGATGGTCGGGACATGCCAGTCATGGGGAATGATAGATGGAGGGAGCTGGAAGCACCAATAGGACTGGGACAGGTCATGGGACAACATCTGCTCATCACAGGTGGGGAAGATGCCAGGACCAGATGGGTTCCCAGCGGACTGTTACAAAGAATTTGCGCCGGCTCTTGCCCCGCACCCATGAGAGATGCTCAAAGACTCACTAGCGAGCAGCACCATGCCTCCAACATTAACACAGGCCATCATATCACTGATACCCAAAAAGACAAAAACCCAGCAGAATGTGAATTATACATACCCATTTCGCTGCTCAATGTGGATGCGAAAATAATCGCAAAAGTCCTGGCCAAGAGACTGGAGAACTGCGTACCGGAGGTGGTTGCAGAGGTCGAGGCAGGCTTTGTGAAAGGCCAGCTAACTGATAACATCAGACGGCTGCTGAACGTGATACTAACCCCATCTGGGAGAGAACACCAGGGGTGATCCGTCTCCCTGGACGTAGAGAAGGCCTTCGACAGAATTGAGAGGAAGTACCTCATTCAGGTATTAGAGGGGTTTGGGCTAGGGGCAAACGCCACCAGCCCGGAATACTTGCAACTGCACAGACTCACAAGGCAGGGATGTCCACTGTCCCTTCTAATATTCCCCTGCCAACTGAACCACTGGCGATTGCCATGGGAGATTCAGGAGGCTGGAGTGGAATCCGAAGAGGAGGCAGAGAGCATGGAGTCTCACCCTGTGTGGATGCACCCTATACCTTGAATCCACAAAACAGCATGAAAGAAATCACAACGTTTTTAAGGGTTCGGAGCCTTCTCGGGTTACAAACCAACCTGGCAAGAGCAAGGTATTCCCGGTGAACCAGAGAGAGGGTGGGGCAGAGCTGGATGGTCTACCATTTGAAATAGCACAAAGCAAACTCCACTACCTGGGGATCCAGATAGCCCATGATGGGACACGGGTCCACACTTGGAATTTGACCAGTCTGGTGGAGGAAGTAAAAAAGGACCTATTGAGCTGGGATGAACTCCCACTTTCCCTGGTGGGGAGGGCGCAGACGATCAAGTTGAACGTACTGCACAGGTCCCTCTTCCTGAACAGAACCACTCCAATCTACATCCCCAAAGCCTTTTTCCAAGAAATAGACAAAATGATTGGAGGTGGGGTGAGAGAGGGCAAATCCAAGAATCCCCAAAACATTACTACAAAGGAGAAGACGCATGGGAGACCTGGATCTCCAGAACCTGCAATATAAGACTGGGCAGCCACAGCCGAGAGGATGGGTAAAGAAAGCAATTACGGAATGGGTGAGTCTGGAGGAGTCGTCCCATACAGGAACGACCCTCCAGGCCTTCGCCACAACCCCCCCAACTAGCCCAGTGGTGGTAGCAATCCCGAGAACCTGGAACCAGATGAGGCAGCTCTGCAGTCTGAGCGAGGTGTCCACCGTAGCATCCACAGATAAACACTGAAGAACCACCACTGTGAAGTAAAGGGCCAAGGATAAGACCCTGTAACAGCAAAAGAAGGGAGGTGGGGGATATCGAAAAGGAACAACATGTAAACTGTAACTCTCTCATCTATCTTCAAAGAATGTACGGTGTGAAAGTTCAATAAAAAATAATTCAAAAAATTTGTGAAATTTTTATATTTTTAATTTTGGAAAACAAACGGTTTACTATATCTGATTATTAAATGCACTTTTTTTTACTGCAGCAGCCCGCTTTATGCAGTTTTTTGGTACAGAGACTATAAACAAAAACCACAACTGCCAGCCATTTTCACATCATAAAAAACAAATCTCCTTCAAGGCAATTTAAATTCTCACTGTGGGGATTACAGTAGATTGGTGTGCAGATAGTCCATGTTACATAGCGAGCACCAACACTGCACTTCATTTAAAAATCTGGAATGATTAATTTTACACTCACTGATTGGTATTAAGAGATAAAAGTTTCAGATCTTTTAAAAGTGCAAGCCAGTGAAACAGTTGAAAAGTATGTCAAACTAGGTCTTCAGCAAGTTTCTAAAATATGGTAGGTCATTGTTTATGTAGAGACATAAGCACCTTGTGACAGTTGTGGGGAATTTAGTGATAGTGATAATGTAACCTTAAATTGAGTTGAAAATTCAATTCCTACTGTCAAAACACCAGGTCTTATGGGATTCCCCACCAAGGAGCAACGGTGCCAATTTGCTCCTGTCTGTTGTCATCAAACATCGTTGCTAATAGTGGCAATTCAATTTCAAGTATTCCAGGGTAATATATATGAATGGTTACTTAATTTACTTCAATACCTTAAAGATGCCCCACTGTACGGGGCCTCACGGTAGCATGGTGGTTAGCATCAATGCTTCACAGCTCCAGGGTCCCAGGTTCGATTCCCGGCTGGGTCACTGTCTGTGTGGAGTCTGCACGTCCTCCCTGTGTGTGCGTGGGTTTCCTCCGGGTGCTCCGGTTTCCTCCCACAGTCCAAAGATGTGCGGGTTAGGTGGATTGGCCATGCTAAATTGCCCGTAGTGTAAGGTTAATGGGGGGATTGTTGGGTTACGGGTATGTGGGTTTAAGTAGGGTGATCATTGCTCGGCACAACATCGAGGGCCGAAGGGCCTGTTCTGTGCTGTACTGTTCTGTGTTCTGTGTACCTGGTTATAATACCCGAGCCAGATTTTGGAAATCCCACAACGTCCAGCTCAAGACATTAACATTTAAGAAAGGATTTCCTGACCACCATGGGCAGAGAAACAGAAATGCAGACAACCAAGGGAATGAAGAGAGTGATGAACTTCCCTAGAACAGTCAGAGTAAATTGTAAGATAGCAAATCCCTTATTCAAGGAAGAGGGGATAGAGAAACTGGGAATTACAGGCCAGCTAGCCTAGACATGATTGTACTAGATGGAGAAGTAGCTTGGGCTATTCCTGTCTGTCACTTTATCTCATTATGTTCTAGGTTACAAACCACTGCAGCTAGTCAACAAATATATCAACTATTTTTTTTTTTAAATTGAGAGTACCCAATTATTTTTTCCAATTAAGAGGCAATTTAGAGTGGCCAATCTACCTATCCTGCACATCTTTGGGTTGTGGGGGTGAAACCCACGCAGACACGGGGAGAATGTGCAAACTCCACACGGACAGTGACCCAGGGCCGGGATTCGAACCCATGTCCTCAGCGCCGTAGGCAACAATGCTAACCACTGTGCCACCGTGCTGCCCAACAATATATCAACTATAACCATCTTACAGATATAGTGCAGTAACTTGCCTTGTCTCATAAGCATAAGCTGATGTTCATGACGAGCAGCTTCCATTTCTGCCTCGAGTTTCTGCTTTGCTTCTCTGATGTTTCTGTCAACTTGCTCACGCTGTTGCTTTTCCATTTCATCAAGAGCTTTCCACCGAGATGCATATTCGAATTCAAATGTCCCAGGCTGAGCAAAACGTGGTGGTTGCTCCCTTTCTCTAAAATAATTAAAACATACATTAAACATAAATCACCAAACTACTGCCTAATGACCGTCAGTTTCAATACTTATGAAATACATGGCTCATCATAACCCGCTTTTGCATTATTCAATCATATTCTTTTCAAATAGATCAATGCCCTCTTAAAAAGATTTTCATTAGTTCAGAAGATGGAGACAGGGAAGTTTCTAATTTGTTGCTGCAACACATACTGTCCTTTCATGGTGGATGTTTTGTTTTTACATATGAAAAGTACAATGATTCTCATATGTTACAACATACAATCGACAACATTTTGGTAGAACATGAATATTTCAGGAAACATTTCTTAATCAATAACTTAAAAACCTAATTTTCTCAGATTTATGTTTTTGACCAAGATGTTGGTTGAATAACATGCTCAAGGTCAAAGTGAACTGCACAACTTAGGAAAAAGGTACCACAAGGGACAGCACCAGGTTCCCAGGTTCGACTCCAGGCTTGGGTCACTATCTGTGCTGAGTCTGCATGTTCTCCCCGTGTCTGCGTGGGTTTCCTCCTGGTGTTCCGGTTTCAAAGACGTGTTGTTAGGTGAACTGGACGTTATGAATTCTCCCTCCGTGTACCCCAACAGGTGCCGGAGTGTGGCGACTAGGATGTTTCACAGTAACTTAATTGCAGTGTTAATGTAAGCCTACTTGTGACAATAATTATTATTATTAACCAATGCCAAGCAGCACAGAATTTGGGAAAAGCTGCAGCTTTTCTTCACTAAGATGTTGAGGAAATGTGCACTGGTTACCATGCTCACGTATTTTGCTGATGAGCCAAACACTCTGTCAGAGGTGTAATGTGAAACATGGAGATACTCACATTTCTATTGTTCTATTTTTTTTAAATTTAGAGTGCCCAATTTTTTCCAAGTAAGGGGCAATTTAGCATGGCCAATCCACCTATCCCGCACATCTTTTGGGTTGCGGGGGTGAGACCTACACAAACACGGGGAGAATGTGCAAACTCCACACAGACAGTGACCCAGGGCCGGGATTCGAACCCGGGTCCTCAGCGCCGTAGGCAGCAATGCTAACCACTGTGCCACCGTGCTGCCCTTCTATTGTCCTATTAAGTGCAGTCAAGATAAGATTATCATAGATTATCATAGAATTTACAGTGCAGAAGGAGGATGTCTTTGATAAGAACCGTTCACTTTCAAATCAAGTGCCAAGAATGAAAAAGGAGCTCTGGATTAAATTATAGAACTGCTTCTAGGACAAAATTCTAAGAATTAATCTCGGAATGGACTCCCAGCATCATTTTTGCACAATTGTTCAAACCCCAAAGAAATAATTTTACGCCCTAAAGTCGCAATGTAACATAAATAGAAAAGATTCACATATGACCCCTAGGCAAAAGTGATTAAAGAGCATTTTCTTTGGAGAACAGAAACATAGTTAAGTGAATGACAAATCCCAGTCTTGGTACACATTAACCCGTAGCATCCTGGCTCCCTGACTTCAGATTTGGAGAGTGCTCCAAAGATGCGCTGCGGAATCCCTCTGGCAAGTAAGGCTTTAAGTAAGCAGAAATAGTCCAGTAGCGCTACTCTCCACAGGACAATTTCGCAGGAAACCATCCAACAAAGCAATTTAAATCACGAACTTCAGACGGTTCATCCAGGTTTATACCAATAGTTATTCTGAAAGAGCCAGAAGGGGCTGCTTTAGCTCAGTGGACTAGACAGCTGGTTTGTGATTCAGAACAAGGTCAGCAGTGCGGGTTCAATTCATGTCCCAGCTTACCCGA
Source organism: Scyliorhinus canicula (assembly GCF_902713615.1). Taxonomy (NCBI): domain Eukaryota; kingdom Metazoa; phylum Chordata; class Chondrichthyes; order Carcharhiniformes; family Scyliorhinidae; genus Scyliorhinus; species Scyliorhinus canicula. Next base: position 56,868,933 of record NC_052159.1, on the reverse strand, counting down.
ACAGGCGCTGGAATGTTACGACGAGGGGATTTCAACAGCAACTTCATACTTGTGACAATAAAAGATTATTATAAGACATGAAACCACTTCTAACTTCAGCATAATGATCTAAAACACATGGACCAAGCCCCGCATGGGACACCCCCACACTACAGATCCCCCCTACTCCAGACGAATCACCCCCTCCCAGATAATCCCCCCATACAACCCTCCGTGTAAGGGGACCTGGCTCCCCTGAGCTTGCTGCAGTTGTACCGCACTGAGGTCTGCGAGGAGTTTTTCGCTGCAGCCCCCCAAGTAGCCATCGGAGCCAAAGTTTTTCAGAGCAGGTAAGAGCACTTCAAACCTGTAATTCCAACAAGTCATGACGACTTTGCTGGGTGGGAAGTTATGGTCCATCATATTCGGGTTGCAGTTTGTTTATGCAAACAATGTGCTTAAGGGCCTCTTTTCTGTGCTGTATAACATGCAAAATAAGACCCAAATTATTTACTTGTGGTATTGTGTGTTCTTTTGTAGTAGTTTCTCAGGAAGTCCATCTTCATCATCAAACTGTTCCATGGGCTCCACAATAACCGGACGAGGAGAGCTGAAAATTTATGAAACAATAGTATTTATAGTAAAAAAGGTTGACTACTGAAAATAACCCTTTGAAGCAGGATATGATGTTTATACCATTTCACGGACTACATAATCGAATGGTTCACTCTACAATGAATCTTACCTTCGATCAGCTGTGCCAGACTATGGGCAAGTATGTATAAATATTAAGTTGCTGTGGTCCAAGAGGATACCAACAATTTTTTCCCTCAAATATTTAGAGTACCCAATTCAGTTTTTCCAATTAAAAGGTCAATTTAGTGTGGCCAATCCACCTACCCTGCACATTTTTGGGTTGTGTGGGCGAAACCCATGCAAACACGGTGAGAATGTGCAAACTCCATACGGACAGTGCCCCAGAGCCGGGATTGAACCTGGGACCACGGCGCCATGAGGTAGCGATGCCCTTAGATACCAACAATAAAGCTAAAACAAGGATAAGATTTTGCTGAGGGATATATTAAAAAGCAGAACCAAAGAGGTAATAGTCTCTGAATTACTACCTGAGCTAATTGTCACACAATAAGTCTAAAGAGGTAAATGTGTGGTTCAAAGATTGGTGTGGGAGAAATGGGTTTGAATTCATGAGACATTGGCACTAGTACTGGGGAAGAAGGGAGCTGTTCTATTAAGATGGGCTCCACCTGAATCAGTCCGGGACCAGTTTCATAGCAAAGCGGATAACAAGGGCTGCGGGTGGGGCGGGGCGTGCAAAGAAGAATCATACGAGAATGCGGACATTTGATAATAGAACAAGCATAAAGGCTTATCTCAATGCACAAAGCATGAGTTAACGGCACCACTGGAGACAAAGGGGATATGATTTTGTGGTGATTACTGAGACATGGTTACAAGGAGACCAGGACTGAGAGTTTAATATCCAAGGGTACTCTGTATTTTGGAAGGATAAGCAGGAAGGAAAAGGAGGATATGTAGCTTTGTTATCCAAGAAAGAGATTAGTGCTGTAGTGAGAAATGATAATAGGCACAGGAGATCAAGATGTGTAATCAGTCTGGGTTGAAATAAGAAATAGCAAGAGAAAGAAGTCCCCTATCTAGGGACTTGTAAGAAACGTACAGCAATAACCTTGGGTGATTTTAATAATCTTTATTAATGTGACAAGTAGGCTTACATTAGCACTGGAATGAAGTTACTATGAAAATCCCCTAGTCGCCACATCCGGCACCTGTTCCGAAACACAGAGGGAGAATTCAGAATGTCCAGTTCACCTAACTAGCACGTCTTTCAGGATTTGTGGGAGGAAACCAGAGCACCCGGAGGAAACCCACAGGGAGAACGTGCAGACTCCGCGCAGGCAATGACCCATGCCGGGAATCGAACCTGGGTCCCTGGCACTGCGAAGCAAGAGAGCTATGCATGTACACTGGATTAATCAAATTGGCAGAGGTAGCCTCAAGGTAAAGATCATTGAACGTATTAAAGAGATTGTTTCTTGGAGCAATGTTGTGGAATCAGGGAACTGGCTATACTGGAATTGGTATTGTGTAATGAGGGGGTTGAATTAATCACCTGATAGTTTAGGATCTTCTAAGAGTAATCACAGCATGATAGCTTGAGAATGAGAAACTAGAGTCCCAACTGCGTGTTCTGGAGTTAAACAAAGCTAATTACATAGACATGAGGACAGATTTGGCCCTAGTGGACTGGGCAGAAAGACTAAAAAAAGAGGACAGTCGATGAGCAGTGGCAGTTGTTTAAGGCGATATGCAATTCCACCAAACTAAAAAATATTCAAAAGAGCTAAGAGGGGGAAAACATCCATGGCTAAGCAAGGGAGTTAAAGATAAAAAAGACAAAAACTAAGGCATACTTTTTGTAAAGGCCAATGCCAGACTGGAAAACTTTTAAAGATGAACAAAGGGTTATTAAAAAGGTGGTCGACCGCTTCAAAGATGGAGCAAGCAAAGTGGATCATGGGGATCCTGTAGATATAGTATACCTCGACTTCCAGAAAGCATATGATGCAGTGCCACACAAAAGGTTAACACACAAAGCAAGATCACACGGGGTTAAGGGTAATTTGTTAGCTTGAATAGGGGACTGACTAACCAACAGAAAGCCAAGTTGGGATAATTGGGTCATTTTCTGGTTGGCAAGATGTAACTCGTGGGGTGCCACAGGGTTCAGTCCTCAGGCCCCAACTATTAAAAATCTATATTAAAGACTTGGATGCAGGTACTATAGCCAAATTTGCAGGTGACAATAAAATAGGTGGGATAGTAAGTTGCAATAAAGAAATAAGAATGGATATGGATAAGCGAGTGGGACAAATTTGGCAGATGGAGTTCAACATGAATAAGTGTACGGTTATCCATTTTGGTTGGAAAAATAGAAAGACAACTTATCTAAATGGTGAGAAACATCAGTGCAGAGGGATCCGGCTGCCCTCATGCACAAATTGAAGAACATGAGCATGCAGATACAGCAGGAAATAAAGGAAAGCAAACAGAACTTAGCATTTATTGCTAAAGGAATAGAGTGCAAAATAGGGGCGTGTTTCTGCAACTGTACAAGGCATTAGTGAGATGGCACCTGGAGCATTGCGTAGTTTTGGTTCCCTTACTTGAGCGGGAATGTAGTTGCATTGGAGACAGTTCAGAGGAGGTTCATTTGATTGATTCCAGAGATGAGGGGCTTGTCCTATGAAGAGAGATTGAACAGGGGAGGCCTATTATACTCTCTAGAGAGTTTAGAAGAATGAGAGGGCACCTAATTGAGTTTTAGAAGATGATAAAAGGTATTGACAAAGTAGACGCAGAATTCTTCTTGTGGAGCAATCTGGAATGAAAGGTAATAGTTTTAGGATAAGGGGTGGCAGATTTAATACCGAGATGAAGAGAAATTACTTCTCTCAAAGGGTTGTGAATCTCTGGAATTCACTGCTCCAGAGTGGAGGAGCTAGATAGATGTTTAATTAGTAATGGGTTGAAGGATCATGGAGAATGGGCATGAAAATCAAGTGGAGGCAGAGATTAAATCAGTCAGGATTGTATTGAATTAGGAGCAGTTTGGAGGGGCTGAATCTCCTATTCCTAGTTCTTACGCTTTATGCTCATGATCCACAATGTTACAATTTGTAACTTAAGATTGTTTGAAGGGAGCAGGGGCAGATTTTCTGCAAAAAGATAAAACTAAAAAGATACAAGATTGAAATAATGGCAAAGTTAAGAAAAGAGTTGTACTAAACTACTGCTTTCATAGTGTTTCCACAGAAGGCTCTGAAATCCAAAGATTCTTTCACCCTCTTGGGTGCTTATTCATCAGTATCTATTTGTATTTCAGAAATCTAGAAAGTTTGTCGTAAATTATCCACAAGTGACACTTTTTAAAAAAACCATGAAGTTCTCTTACTTTGTCGCCTGGTTCGTCATATTGGAAGTCCTATGGGGAACAATAATTGATTTACTGTCAGGTGATGGTCTATGAATCAAACCTACTTTGAATGTGACTGTGGTTAACCTCAGCCTGTACCGAAACATTATAGAACTTTACTGCACAGAAATAGGCCAGTGTTTATGCTATACACAAGCCTCCTTCCATCTTACTCTATTTCACTACATTAACATAGCCGCCTGCTCTTCCTCATGTACTAGTTTCCCCTTAAATGCATCAATGCTATTTGCCTTAACCATACCATGCACCTATCAGGCAACTGAGCAAGAAAATTGGCCCGAATGGAAAATGTAAATATTGGAGTAAAAAATAAGACATATTGGTCATCAAGTTTGCATCTTGCATGCTGCTAATCATTCCTGAGCCCAAAGTGTCCATAGTAATTCGCTTGCCCGTATTCACGGAACAGAATCCATGACTAGGTGGCTCTTTCCAAGGGCCTGTGCAGATGCGATGGGCTGAATGGCCTCCTTCTGCACTGTAAATTATATGACTAATTTATTCGAGCTACGTTTCCCTTTAAAAAAAATGTTTTTGGACACTATTAATTTGTGAAATGTGTGCCAAAGATGCAAAGTTGTTAAAAATTAGGATTTTTTTGATGACTATGTCAAGATGCATGATATTCAATTTATACATACTTTTTGAGGAGTGACCACTGTACATTTTTTATTAATGTGCAAACAGAAGATGATTAAAATATTTTTGCTAAGTAGGTGTTTATGCACAATTATTAGGCGGCATTTCTCTCCCATATTCAGCCTCGTTTTGGCTGGGTGGAAATTAAAATGATTCAAAGAATGGAGCAAATCCCTGAAGATTTCCTCAAATTCTGCATTTCAATGTTTATATTCAGTTGAGCAACATCATGTACACCAATGCATATCCACATAGATGTTTCTCAAGATGAAAAAAAGGGTACACTTTAGGAACTATGGGCAACAACTTCCACGGAATGGTAATCAGCATCGGATTGCCGCTCCGTGCCCATTTACCTATGTGAAATGTCTTCCATGCCTGTCTAATCTGACCTTCTGACTCAGATCGGGAAAGATCCAGGTAGTGCAACTATCGTTGAAGCCCACCGCCGAAGTGCAGGAGAGTCAAACTGAAGGAGGGCATGTTCTGGGGTGGTCAGTCTGGGTCTTTACAGTAGTTTATCAGGAACTAGATGAGATTTTACTTCTAACTTTTTCTGGGTGACCTCTGCCAGAACCACCCAAAGTTTGAGATTTATAATCACATTTTCGGATGGTCCTCAGCGCAGGGTAATGTAGCATTTCATGGCAATTGCTGTGCCAACCCTTACTTTTGTAGCTCCGATAGGGGTTCCCCAGCGCATTTTTGGAGTATCCCCAAATCCGATGCTGGGGAGCTTAGAAGGTTCTGCCCTACAGAAAACATAAACTTTATTTTCTACCTCATGAGAAAAGAACATTCCTCTGCAACAGAGAACAGAAAATTCATATAGCTCTGAAGGGCATAAGTAACTTGTAAAAACGAACGGGCAACAGTTTCTGGCCACTGGTGATACATTATGGAGATGTACTTTTAAAAATCACGCAGCAGCAATGAATTACTCTGAACCTGGGGTCTTGTACTTCCTGATCAGCTGGAAGGGAGAATGAGCTTGAAATTACATTTGTTTTTCAAATTGCAAAATGAAATTATATCTGCTTTTTATTGAAGCACAACACCTATCTCTGCACATCACCCAGCAAAGAAATTTCTGAAAATGAAGAAAAATACTTACGACGTCAACAAAAATGCTCCATCTGAGCACCTTTCCAGTGCCTTGCGAGCAGCAGGCTTTGCTGCAAATTCCACGTAACCTTTTCCTATAGGCTTCCCACGGTCATCAACAACAACTATTGCTCTCTCTACTGGACCAAACTGAGAAAAGGCCTGCTCTAGGAGCTCATTGGAAACCACTGGAGAAAGATTCCTCACAGTCAAAGCTGCCCCATGAGTAGCAAAGCGAATACGTAGAGGTCGATTCCTAAGCATTGTACTGTCAAGTTCAGCCTTCGCTATTTCAGCCAAAGTTCTGGTTTCCTGCATAAAAAAAACATTTAACTTACATTTTTAAACTGATAGTAAATATTGGTTACAGCAAAATTTCAATCTTAAGATTCAGGAAGCACTGATTCAGATGAAGAACAGTTGCAACATTCTGCTACAGAACTTCAAGTAGTCTCAGGAGTTTCAGCACAGCCATGTTTACTCAAGAGCATCCAAAATTAAAGAGAAAATGCATTGCAAGTCTGTTTTTAATTATTAATTTACAAGACAAACCTTAACAAAAATCACTACAACAATACCTGACGATACTCAGCAACTCCACATACAAGGTATGTTGTAGAAAGCTACATAACAGAAGGTGCTGGAAATAATTGTATACAGTGGAAGCTGCAGCTGGAAATCACTAATCGGGTTTTATGACCTCTCCAAGTTGAGATCATTTCACTACATATCAGCAATGTTCCTCAATCGCACTCGTCCCATGTTCATCTTCACCCCATCTACACAGAAACTGTTCCTGCTGCGAGTTAATTAATAGCATGACGTTCTCTATAAACTGGTGGTTTAAAAGGGAATTGCAGGCAAGGTTTTGCCACCATTATCCCAGTACCCATACTCAATGGATAGCCCCTAACTCATTTCCACCCTAACATGCGTCATCACTTTCTGGGTGAACATGTCACATCATGACTCACTCCAGAAACTTAGTATCACAAGCTCACTAACACCAAACACTACTGAAGAGTGGGCTTCTTTGCACCCACATGAAATCACAATCTTACAAAACAAAAAGGGGGCAATTTGCCACACCTTGCCTGTGTCAGCTCTTTGAAAAGCGCGGTCTCATTTCACCCACACAAAAGTTTTCTCTGCATACCTCTGCAAACTGCTCTTTAAATACAAGTCCAATGGTCTTTTGAAAGTTCCAATAAGAAGTTTTATAACACCAGATTTGTTTCAGGTTTGGACTTTAACCTGGTGTTTTAAGACTTCTTACTGTGCTCACCCCAGTCCAACGCCGGCATCTCCACATCATGGCCACCATCGAAAGTTCCAATGGAATTGGAATTTCCCATCCTTTCAATTATCCAGACTTTAACCCTCTATGCAAGAACATTTATATTGATATCCCCCAGTTCTAAATTATTTTGAATGACTTCCAGTAACCAACCTAACAGTTTTGCCAGACTTGCATTAATCAAAACCCAATAGTTCCAAACATTTCTTGTTTCATCTACCCGTACCTTTCTCTTCCACCTTCCATAATCTCTCCAGATAACTGTCCATCATCACAGGAATCATCCTGGTGAACTGCCTTTGAACCCCTTTCAACACCTCAACATTCCTCTTTATGGGTGATGCCCAGAATTGTTACACCAGCTGACACCTAGTCCCTTACAAAGTCCAGTGGCCTCGACAATTTTAACTGACTCATCACCATGCCCTTAGATTGTACCAATTATATCAAGTGCTTCCAGATCTTGCTTCCCCCAAAGTGCACCACTGTACAATTATCCGCACTATGTTCCATCTACTATGTGTCTGCCCATTTTTATTTAACTTTCTGAAGTCTGCAAGTGGTGAGGATAGTAGCAATGCTGTCCAATTTTGTATCAAGCTTCGAAGCTGTATACCCTCTACCCTAATCCAAGGCACATACAAGAAATGATCTTTCCAGTAAAGATGGCATTACATCACCCTTTTCATGACTGACCTCCACACCACAGCCTCAGAAATATAATTTGACAGTGCCTCACCCACAATAGTCAATAGACTATGACTGCATTCATTTCATTTCCAGAGCCTATGATCTCACTCTTTCCTTTCTCAACAAGCAACCCCCTTGTATTCATCCTCCATATTTTTCAGATCATCTGCCATTTTACCAACTACAAGATCCCACCTCCAAGCACAACTTTCTTTCCATTCTCTGGGCAGACCAATCAAATCAACATGCCCCGGCTTTGGGTCACTGTCCATGTGGAATTTGCACATTCTCCCCGTGTTTGCGTGGGTTTCGCCCCCACAACCCAAAAGATGTGCAGGCTAGGAGGATTGGACACGATAAATTGCTCCTTAATTGGAAAAAATGAATTGGGTACTCTAAATTTTAGAAAAAGAAATCAAGCATGCCCATATACATACTTCCGCTTTTCACAATTCCAGTTACCCTCTAATACCATGTTTCCAGAGAAGACTTACATGTATATATTACTTTTCTTATGCTTTACAGCAAATTAAACATTTTTTTAAGTTTGCCTTTGTTATAATGTAGGAATCACGGCAAAAACTTTGCTTGGAGCATGGCCCTAGAAATGACCTTGAAATAGCACCATGCTATAGTGATGAGATTTTAGTAATGCTTGGTTGAAAGATAGTAATTTTAGTAATGCTTGGTTGAATTCACTGTCGGGATGAATTCTCATGCTCGTCTTTGAAACAATGCCATGGGATCTATTGGCTGAGATTTTAACTCAAAACCTTCAAACAAGGTGAAAATTGAGTTCTTTATCTCTACTCGACAGAGCAAACAGGGCTTCTGTTTAATGCTACATCCAAAAAGACTGCGCTTCAGAATGTGCAGCATCCTTGGCACTGTTTGAATATCAGGTTACACCGTGCTCAAGTCCCTGGAATGCAGTTAAAACCCGCAACCTACTTGACTGTTGGGACCATGCTCGGTGCCTTGAAACAACACCAGACACAACACCGCTGTATCTTCCAACACAACTGTCCAAGACCCGCAGGAGACAGAAAATGATGTTTGCTGCTCTCTGACTGCAATCATGCTGATGAGAAAGCAACACAGAGCAAATACATGTAATCAAAACTACTCAGTCGATTCTGAGCTCAATATGGGCAGTCACTTCAACCCCTCGTCTGGTTTTGATCTCTCCACTTTTACCTCAGACACTTTTCCAACCACAATCAATACAAGATTCAAGAATAGTATTTTTAACTTTTCCCTTATGCATTCGGTAGTTTATAAAATCCTAAGATATAGAAGCAGATCATTCAGTCCATTGAGCTTGCTCTGCCATTCAATGAGATCAGGACTGATCTGATCCCTAACCACTTTCCCGCCTTATCTCCATGATCCTCCATTTGCTTACTGATTAAAAATGTGTCCATTTTAGCCTTCAGCATACTTAATTACCCAGCCTCTGGTAAAGAATTCCACAGATTCACTACTGATATGCCTTCAATTCACAGTGAGGCAGAGAGAGCAAGTGAACAGTAGGCTTTATTAGTCATGAACTTGCCTAGCCACAATCAGTAGTCCAGATGAATGCTGCCCACAAAAGGCCGGCCTATATATGGCCCCGGTGTGGGCGGAACCAGAAGCGGAGCCATACCGAGGGTTACAGTACAGTACCTGGAAGCAGTTCCTATCACCACTTCCAGGCCACAGGTCATGTTATCATCTATGCATTATGGTGAATACAATCACAACTACCCTCAAAAGAAATTCCTCCTTATCTCTGCCTTAAATGTGCAACCCCCTTACTTGGGCCCTTCCCACACAAAGGGAAACAGCCTCTCAGCATCTATCCTGTCAAGCCCCCTGAGAATCCTATATGCCTCTCAGGTCACCTCTCGTTCTTCTAAGCTCCAATGGGTACAGGCACAACCTACTCAGCTTTCCTCATAAGAAAATCTCTCCATAACTGGGATCAACGTAGTGAACCTTCCCTGGACTGTATATTTCTTTCCTAAATTCAGATTAACTACAGGGTGACACAGTGACAAGCACTGGTGCTTCAAAGTGCCAGGGACCCAGGTCAATTCCGGTCTTGGGTGACCGTGTGTCTTTGCAGGCTCCCTCCAGTTGCTCCAGTTTACCTCCACAGTCCCACAGGTGGATTGGTTATGCTAATTGTCCCTTAGCGACCAAAGGATTTGATGGGGTTACAGGGATAGGGCAGGAACATGTGCCCAGGTAGGTTGCTCTTTCTTTTCTTTAAATTTAGATTAGCCAATTATTTTTTCCAATTAAGGGGAAATTTAGCGTGGCCAATCCACCTACTCTGCACATTTTTGGGTTGTGGGGGCGAAACCCACGCAGACACGGGGAGAATGTACAAACTCCACACGGACAGTGACCCAGAGCCGGGATCGAACCTGGGACCTCAGCGCCGTGAGGCGGTTGTGCTAACCACTAGGCCACCGTGCTGCCCTCTTTCTTATTTTTTAATAAAATAATTTTTATTCAACGTTTTCAACAACAGATTTTCTCCCAACAATAAAATAAACAGAATACAAAAATAAACAGAAACCCCCCCCCCCCCCCCCCAATACAAAGCAATAAATTAATAACAATACAAAAAGCAAAAAAAAACAGACAGTCGCAAAACAACCCCCCTTAACAAATCCCTAACCCTCCCCGCCCCCGGGTTGCTGCTGAAGTTGACCACCCTCTAACGCTCCGCCAGAAAATCGAGAAAGGGCTGCCACCGCCGGAAGAACCCTTGCACCGATCCCCTCAGGGCAAACTTGACCTTCTCCAGCCTGATGAACCCGGCCACGTCGTTGACCCAGGCCTCCGGGCTCGGGGGCTTTGCGTCCCTCCACTGCAAAAGAATCCTACGCCGGGATACTAGAGACGCAAAGGCCAGAATGCCGGCCTCTCTCGCTTCCTGCACTCCCGGCTCCGAAGCTACCCTAAAGACCGCAAGCCCCCAGCCCGGTTCCACTCTGGAACCGACCACCCTGGACAAGGTCCCCGCCACCCCCTTCCAGAACCCCTCCAACGCCGGACACGCCCAGAACATGTGGGTATGGTTCGCCGGGCCCCCCGAGCACCTCCCACATCTGTCCTCTCCCCCAAAGAACCAGCTCATCCTGGCCCCAGTCATGTGCGCCCTATGCAGCACTTTCAGCTGTGCCGTCTCCACTGTCCCCAAATTTTGAGGGACGCCACCACTACTGGACTCGTAGAATACCTTGTCGGGAGGGGGGGGGGGGGGAAAGAGAGAGAGAGAGAGCGCGGGGCCATCACCAGCGCCTCCAAGGTCATTCCCACACAGGATGCCGCCTCCACCTTCCTCCACCCTCCCCCTCCATCACCCACCTACGGATCATTGCCACATTTGCAGCCCAGTAGTATCCACACAAGTTGGGCAACGCCAACCCGCCTACCTCCCTGCCTCGTTCCAGGAATACCCTCCTCACCCTCGGGGTCTTGCGCGTCCACACGAACCCCAGAATACTCCTGTTAACCCTCCTAAAAAAAAGCCTTCGGAATCAATATGGGGAGGCACTGGAAGAGAAACAATAATCTCGGGAGCACCATCATCTTAACTACTGGACCCTCCCCGCCAATGAGTGGCAACACGTCCCACCTCAAACGCCTCCTACATCTGCTCCACCAACCTCGAAAAATTTAGCCTATGCAGGGCCCCCCAGCTCCTAGCTATCTGGACCCCAAGATATCTAAAGCTCCTTACTGCCCTCTTCAATAGGAGCTCTCCTATCTCCCTCTCCTGGCCCCGCGGGTGCAGCACGAACATCTCACTCTTCCCCACGTTGAGCTTATAGCACAGAAAATCCCCAAACTCCCCAAGTATCTTCAGCACCTCTGGCATCCCCCCCCCCCCCCCCCGCCGGATCCGCAACGTACAGCAGCAAATCATCTGCGTACAGCGACAATCGGTGCCCCCCCCCCCCCCCCCCCCCGCACAATCCCCCTCCAGTTCTTCGAAACCCTCAGCGCCATGGCCAAGGGCTCAATTGCTAATGCTAAGAGCAGGGGAGACAAGGGGCACCCCTGCTTTGTCTCCCAGGACAACCGAAAGTCCTCTGACCTCCTCAAATTTGTCACCACACTCGCTACCGGGGCGCTATACAGCAGCCTCACCAAACTAATGAATCCCTCACCAAACCCAAATCTCCTCAATACTTCCCACAGGTAGCTCCACTCCACTCTATCGAAAGCTTTCTCTGCATCCATCGATGCTACTATTTCCGCCTCCCCATCCGCCGACGCCATCATCATAACATTGAGCAGCCGCCGCACATTGACATTCAGCTGTCTCCCCTTCACAAACCCCGTTTGGTCCTCGTGTATAACCATCGGGACCACATCTTCCACCCTCCTGGACAGTATCTTGGCCAACAACTTTGCAACCACGTTGAGGAGCGAGATCGGCCTATAAGACCCACATTGGAGGGGGTCCTTGTCCCGCTTCAGGATTAGTGAGATTATTGCTCCAGACATCGTCGGGGACAAAGCCCCCCCTCCCTCACCTCATTTAGGGTCCTCACAAGCAGCAGGTCCAGCAGATCTGAGAATTTCTTGTAAAACTCCACCGGGAAACCATCAGGCCCCGGTGCTTTCCCAGTCTGCATGCTCCCCAGTGCCTCTATCAGCTCCTCCACCTCGATTGGGGCCCCAGACCCTCCACCCGCTCATCCTCCACTCTTGGGAACGCCAGCTTACCCAAAAAGTGGTCCATCCCGCCCACCTCCCTAAGGGGCACCGACCAGTACAGCCCCTCATAAAAGGATCTGAACACCCCATTAATATCCCTACCACTCCGCACCAGCTTCCCTCCTGCATCTGTGGCTCGCACCATCTCTCTTGCTGCCTCCCGCTTCCGGAGCTGGTGGGCCAGCATCCGGCTTGCCTTCGCTCCGTACTCGTACACCGCCCCCTGCGCCCTCCTCCACTGCACCTTCCGGGTGGTCAGTATGTCGAACTACGGTTGGAGATTGCGACGTTTCCTCAAGTGCCCCTCTTCCGGGACATCCGCATACCTCCTGTCCACCCTTACCATTTCTTCCACCAACCTCTCCCTCTCAGCCCTCTTCCTGTGCCCCCGGATAGATATCAGCTCCCCTCTGACCACCGCCTTCAGCGCTTCCCAGACCACCCCAACTTGCACCTCCGCGTTATCGTTGGCTTCCAAATACCCCTCTATGTTCCTACGGACCCGCCTGCATACTTCCTCCTCTGCCAGCAGTCCCACATCTAACCTCCACAGCGGGCGCTGACCCTTCCCCTCTCCCAACTCCAGGTCCACCGAGTGTGGGGCATGGTCAGATATAGCTATCGCCGAATACTCCGCCCCCACCACTCTTGAGATTAGCCCCTCGCTGAGGACAAAAAAGTCAATCCGGGAATAGGCCTTGTGGACATGGGAGAAAAAGGAAAATTCCCTACCCCCCCCCCCCCCCCCCCCCCCCCCCGGCCTCTAAAACCTCCAAGGGTCCACACCTCCCATCTGATCCATGAACCCCCTCAGCACTGAGGCCGCCGCCGGCCTCTTACCCGTCCTTGACCTCGGGCGATCCAGGGCTGGGTCCAACACTGTGTTAAAATCCCCTCCCAAGATCAACCCCCGCGTCTCCAGGTCCCGGATCCGGCTCAACATACGCCGCATGAAGCCCGCATCGTCCCAGTTGGGGGCGTACACATTAACCAGAACCACCCGTTCCCCCTGAAGCCCACCACTCACCATTGCACATCTCCCTGTGCTGTCCACCACCACACTCGACGCCACAAACGACAAGCTTCCCTCGATTCTTCGCATCTAGCCCCGAGTGAAATACCTGTCCAACCCAACCTCGTCTCAGTCTCACCTGATCCGCCACCTTAAGGTGCGTCTCCTGGAGCATGGCCACGTCCGCACCCAGCCCCTTCAGGTGCGCCAGGACCCGGGACCGCTTCACCGGTCCATTCAGCCCCCTCACGTTCCACATGACCAGCCGAATCTGGGGGGGTCTTCCCCCTCCCTCTGCGCCGGTCAGCCATAGCTCTCCCTCGGCTCACCACATGCCCGCAGAACTCCCCAGGCCCATTCCCCACGGTGGCAGACCCCCCCTCCCGCCCCCCATCACCAGCAGTTCCCCTTCGGCCCCTGCAGCAGCAACCCGGTATCTCCCCACTCAAGCTAGGGCCCCCCTAGCTGCGTAACTTCCTCCATTGTACTTCCATAAGTCAGCCGACTCCTGCTGCTCCCACCATCCCAACTAAACCCCCCTCGATGCAACACAACCACCACATCCACCCCTCCCCCCACCCAGTGCCGGCCCCGCCTAATATTCCTCCCGCGCGGGAGGAAAGCCCGTGCTTCCATCCCAAACGCCCCCCCCCCCCAACCCAACACGCGGGAAAAGATGGGCACATGACCCCACAGGACCGCGAAACCGCTCCTCACCCAAGTAAACCAAAAACAGTCGAAAAAGCCGAACAGCAAAAAGGCATCATCAAGTACAATCAATAAAAGCAAAAGGATACCAAGGAGGACAAAGCCTCCGGACCATGTACATCATTCCCCAGCCCCCAATTCGAGTCCAGCTTCTCTGCCTGGACAAAAGCCCAGGCCTCGTCCGGAGAGTCGAAATAGAGCTGGCGGTCTTTATACGTGACCCAGAGACGTGCCGGCTGTAACAGGGCAAACTTCACTCCCTTCTTGTGAAGCACTGCCTTCGTCCGATTAAAACCAGCCCTTCTCTTTGCCACCTCCGCACTCCAGTCCTGATAGATCCTGATCTCCGCGTTCTCCCACTTACTACTCCTCTCCTTCTTCGCCCATCTCAGCACACACTCATGGTCAACGAAGCGCTGGAAACAGACCAGCACCGCCCGAGGCGGCTCATTTGGCCTGGGTTTGCTCAGCAGCACTCGATGGGCACCCTCCAGCTCCAAGGGTCCCTGGAACGACCCCACGCCCCTTAGCGAGTTCAGCATCATAGCCACATAGGCCCCAAATTCGAACCTTCCAGCCCCTCCGGGAGGCGTAGAATCCGCAGGTTTTTACAACGGGAGCGGTTCTCCATCTCCTCCATCCTCGCTAACCACTTCTTGTGGAGCGCCTCGTGTGACTCCACCTTCACTGCTCGGCCCAGGAGTTCGACCTCGCTCTCTGAGGCCTTTTGCTGTAGCTCCCGGATCTCCGCACCCTGATCCGTCTGAGTCGCCATGAGCTTGTCCAGCGAGGCCTTAAATCGCTCCAGGATCTCAGCTTTCAGCTCTCTGAAGCAGCGATGGAGCAGCTCCTGCGCTCTCAATGTGTATTATACCAGGTAGCCTCATTAAATTTGAGTAAAATTCAGATCCCCAAGAGCTTGAGTTGCCCATGTGAGATAACAGAAAATAAAATTAAGCTGACGTTTCAGGTCAGAACGTCGACGCCAATGGGCCACATTTGGTGGCCACTCAGGTCAATATGGTTTAGGGCAGAATTTGGCGTTTTAAACGATTGCTCAGATTAAGGATGCAGGCGGACTGTAACAGCAATTACATAATACACCGAGTACAATCTCCTACCCTCGGCAACTAAACTAATCGGACTATATCAACGACCAACAATGTCCTGGGAAATCATGAAAATAGTTTATCAACTCAAATTTGGTTTGCTTCAACACTGACGAGCGCAGCGGTTCAAAAAACGTAAACACTAAAATAAACACACAAATGCATTGAATTCTCGCTTCTGCACGTCGAGATGTAGTTGCGCGATCCTTTTCGGACAATGGACGAAATCTTAGCTCATTCAAGACAGCCACTTGAACATTAATATTCGATCTAATCTTACAAAATAATTTCAACAATTTGCATAGGTCCGTGTTTTAACGTTCCACTGGTAGTGGACGAATTAAGTTATTGCCAGTGCTTCCTTTGTTTTACAATTCAATTTCAGAGAAGCATTTGGAACACAAGACGACTGCCAAAGGTCCCTTTATTGCTGATCGTAAGTCAGGATTTGATTTTTTTCTACTCTATGTGCCAAATTTGCCGCAAGGCATCACTTTACTAAGAAATCATACATTAAATTCCAAATATTCATCAATGAGTGTGAAGGGAGCATTTGGGGTGATCTTTAAGCCATTAGAACTGCATCTCAACCAAAACCCCATCAGCAGCGGTCAATATCTCGAGAAGTTAAGACAATATTTCGCTGAGCAAAAACATTATAAAATGTATGCAGTAAAGAATCAACAGATTTGAGATCTAGGTTGTAAATGCATTTTAATTTCCATATTTGCATTAGGTGGATTTTTAAAGCTTCGTGAATTTTGATCCAACACCAGAATCAGACGATGAAGCTGTTTGAACAAAAATGGCGCCGACGACCTGAACCAACATATGCTCAACTCACCAAGCGAATGAAACCGAATCCGCGGTCTCGGTTGATAAAAACCTCGGATGGCTCCCCATATTTGGAGAACAATTTCTTGAAATCTCCTTCCGTGATGTCTGTCGGCAAATTGCCAACGAAGAGCCTGCATCTTTGTGTGTAAGTCTTCTCTCCCGGCCTGCGGAAATTCTTGATGTCCACTGTTAGGGCTTCACCTTCCTCGCCAGGCACGGTTCCCTCCAGATCCGCTGTGTCATAGTCTCTCTTCACCGAAGAATTGCGGCTGTTCTCCAATTGCACTTGTTTCAAATTTCGGTTCATCTGATTCGACTGCATTTCGTATGGCTGCTTTGAGGCCGATAATCAGGAATTTTCTTTAAAAAAATATAGAGAAACCTGATTATTGGGTGGCAGGGACAGCAATTTCGCTATCTGCATTCAAACTCAAAATGGCGGCCGTAGTACTACCTCCAAACGCTTGCAAGCCAATGACGTATGTATGAGGCGAGTGAAGGCGGCCGGCTGCCGCCCAGTGCAGTATGGGGGATTCCAGCTCGCTCTCCCTTAGCCTCAATCCCTTGTTATTAAATCGCCCTCGTCAAACAGGGATGTCAAATTGAACTACAATTCCCAACAACCATTGAGTCGTTTCGCGCAATCTGTCGAAAAATGTCTTTTTAATTTTCAGTGAAGAAATTTGAATTTATTTCCTAAATGGTTGGGTTTGTTTTAATTTACATTGATCTATTGTTTGTTTTTGATATATCTCTCCTCTCATTTTCCTGCCAATGGCACGCACAGCGCCCTCTCCGGCCCAGGATCATAATAAATATGTTACTGGAGCTCTTGCGCGGCAACCTAACCTGATGACGGAAAGGCGATGCCGTCACAATGATTGACAAAGTGATTAGCCACACAGAAGTCGAGACTTTGCCTTTCACGGGTGAGATGGGAGCACTTGACCAACGAAAGCATGCCGAAGGCGGGATTTTGACGATCAAGTTAGACTGTCTTCAAGTCTAGCCCGGGACTGGAACGAGTGCGGTCGGTGTAGATCTCTGGGAAATCGGGTAAGATGTGATATTAACACCATGCCTACTTTAACCTTTTTTTTCTTGAATTGTTACACGGGCCTTGAGACCGAAACATGTAAAAGGCAGCCTTATGATTCCATCCGTGGAAATAATGGTTAATTGACTAAAGTTTCACTTGTCCCGCCTCTAATTTTCCCTTTTTAATCCCCCTCACGTATTGTTTCGGTCGCTCTCTAATGGCGGACGTGCGCTAGTACCGCAACGAAGGGGGTAAACCCGCGAGGGATGGGGGCGGGTAGTCTTGGGGAAAAAAATGTCCTTTCTTTGGGAATTTTACACCTTGATGACTGGTTTGTATCCCAAATAAAAACAAAATTGAAAACTATTTTTATTTTTCTGGAGTAAAGGGGGCAATTTTTTTCTTTAGTTGGAAAAAAGCTGTTTGTTTTTTTTCCCCCAATAATAGTTTTTATGAGAGTGGGCTCCATTTAACCATGTTTAAATTAATCTGTTTTCCAGTTATTTATTTTTATCACTTGGAAATTTGATTTTGCGTTTCCCCTTTTTTCATATACCCCTTTTTCGGGTTGCTAATCCCGGATGGGTAGCTATTTTTCTCTCCGTGAGCATTGTGGGTGTGAATAACGAAACGCACAGACGCTCGCCACAAGCGAGCTTGGTGCGTGTTGAAGGCGGGGCAACTGGGGTGGAGGAGGGAAGAGAACCTCGCTGAGATTGGTGCGAACCTTTTCACTGGGATGGCTTCTTCACTTTAACATAATTCCCACTTGCGGCCAACAAAACAGATGCCCAATGTTGCCAGTTGTTTATTCCGAAATCAGCACTTTTTCTTTACTCTTTCTGGGTGAAGGAGGGAGAAGCCTGGTGGTGGTGGTAGGGAGACGGGAAAGAGTCCAGACGCGAAGAATCCAGACCAGATTTTCGGATTAGCCGTTGTCCTCGGTTCAGTCTGACTGGGTTTCACAACGCAAGCGGTTCAAGCATCCTATTCTGGCCGGCTTTGTTGGTCCATATTGTGGTGGCAAAGAAATTAGCGACCTGGTGAATCTGTAAATTATTTAAACTAAAAACAGCATTTCAGAATAACAACACACCACGCTTCGTTGCAGCCATCTATTCCCATGTATGGAAATTAAATGCATATTGGATATAAATCTTTTAAATAGCCTAAATGGGGCATTTTGCGATGCGATACTGAAACCTGTTGTATGGATTGTAGCCAAACTGAGTCGCGACTATTTAGACTTAGTGGAATGCGGAACACAATTGACTTGATGAGGAATGTATGGGCCTTAATACTTGCTTCCTTATTCTGCCACTTGTATTTACTATCTGTAATTGAGAACAAGGTCAGATGTAATATAATTTATATGATGTTTTTTCCGTCTGATATTCATCGCTTGATCAGGCTACCAGGGGCAGAATTATTTAGCACAGAAGGAGGCAATTTGACCCATATTTTGTAGAGCGTTCCAACTAGTCTCTTCTCTTCTCCCCCCCCCCCCCCCATTCTTCCTCCATAGCCCTACGATTATTTCCTTTCAAGTATTCATCCAATTCTCTTTGAAAGTTACATTTAATTTGTTTGTGCCATCTTTCACTCCGAAGGGGGGGGGGGGGGGGGGGATCTTCTGTTCCTGAGCCACTGGAAACAAAATCTTAATTACTTTATCATAACTGTTCATGATTTTGATTCCCTCTATCAGATCGTTTGCTCACCTTGTCTGCTCTAAGCAGAGCAGCTCCCACTTCTCCACATTTGGGTTTAATGCAACGTGTACCAAGGTATGGCCTTCAACATCATAATCCCAGCCAAACTCGTATCAAAACTCCAAAACCTAGGACTTGGCTCCTCCCTCTGCAACTGGATCCTCTACCTGCTGACCTGTAGACCACAGTCAGTAAGGATAAACAACACCTCCACAATAGTCCTCAATACCGGGGCCTTGCAAGGTT
This sequence comes from Scyliorhinus canicula, assembly GCF_902713615.1. Lineage (NCBI taxonomy): Eukaryota > Metazoa > Chordata > Chondrichthyes > Carcharhiniformes > Scyliorhinidae > Scyliorhinus > Scyliorhinus canicula. The sequence goes on along the minus strand of NC_052159.1, from coordinate 56,849,803 downwards.
GCGTACTTAGCCCCCTACTATACTCCCTATACATACAACTGTGGCAAAATCTGGCTCCAATTCTATTTAGAAGTTTGCTGATGACATGACTAGTGGGTAGGATCTTGAACAACGATGAGTTAGAGTACAGCAGGGAAATAGAGAACCTAGTGGTGTGGTGTAATGACAATAATCTCTCCTTCAACATCAGCAAAACTAAAGAGTTGCTCATTGACTTCAGGAAGCAAAGTATCATACACACCCCTGTCTGCATTGATGGTGCTGAGGCGGAGGGGCTGACAGCTTCAAAATTCTAGGTGTGCATATCACCAACAATCTGTCCAGGTCCACCCATGTTGACCTTACGACCAAGAAAGCGCAATAATGCTTGTACGTACTCAGAAAATTAAGGAAATTCAGTATGTCGACATTGACACTTCCCAAGTTTTATAGACACACCATAGAAGGCATCCTATCTGGCTGCATTAGAGCCTAGTATGGCAATTGCTAGGCCCAAGACCTTAAGAAACTACAGAGTCGTGAACACTGCCCAGTCCATCACACAAACCCGCCTCCCTTACTTCGACTGTCTACACCTCCCACTACTTGGGAAAGCAGGCAGCATAATCAATGACCCTTTCCACTCGGGTTATTCTCTCTTCCAACTTCTTCCATCGGGCAGAAGATACAAATGTCTGATAACACGCACTAACAGGTTCAAAAAACGCTTTTTGACCGCTGTTACCAGACTCATGAATGACCTTCTTAACGACTGAACTAATCTCTTCACATATCATCTCTACTGAGCAGTACTACACTCCATATGCTCACCTGATGCCTGCGCGTGAGTATTTACATTGTGTATTTATGCATATCCTGTGTTTTTTTATTTATGGAACAATCTGTCTGGAACAATACTTTTCACTGCACCTCGGTACACGTGACAATAAATCAAATCAAATCCAATTCAGTGAAAAGTATTGTTCTGCATACAGGCCAGACAGACGGTTCCATACATGAAAAACATAGGACATACATAACTGAAGTACATTATCTCTGGTACCAATCTGGTAAATATGCTCTACATCCTCTCCAAGGCCTTGACCTACTTACTAAACTGTAGCATCCAGAATTGAACACACAAGTCCAATTGAAGTTTAATCATTGGTTTGTAAACTTATAAAAGCTTTTCTACATCGTGCCCCTTTTACAAAAGCCAGAGAACACATGCTTGAACAGCCTTCCCAACTTGTCCTACTGCTTCCTAAGATTTGTGTACCGGCACCCGCATGTCTCTGTTCCTGTACCCCTTTAAAATTGTGCAATTTAGTTTGTGTTGTATGTTTTCCTGCTTAAATGTGCCTTTTCACGCATCATTTTGTTAAATAGTATCTGCTATATGTCTGCCAATTCACAAGTGTATTTCTTCCTGAATTCTGTGACTATCCTCTTGTTTATAGAATCATAGAATGGTTAAGGCACAGAGTACATCATTTAGCCCATTGAGTCCATGCCAGCTTTCTGGAGAGCAGTCCAGTCATTCACACTTCCCCAGCCCGATCCTTGTAGCCCTGTGTTTATTTGTCTCAAGTGACCATCTAATTTCCTAGGTCATTACTAGTTGCTGCATAAAAAATCTCTTCTTCACATCCCTCTGCATCTCTTGCCCAAAACTATCAATCTGTGTCCCCCTAAATCCTTCGACCATCAGCTAATTAGAGCAGCGTTTCTTTGTCTACCTTCTCTAAACCTGTTTTAATCCTGTGCACTTTTATCAAATTTCTCAATCTCTGTTGCTCCAAGGAGAACAACCCTACCTTCCTCAACTTGACCTTGGAGGTAAAATCCTTCTTCACTGGAACCACTATGATGGTTCGCATTCCCCAGGATCCTTGCACATTCTTAACAATATAGTGACCAGAACCTTGTGTTTGGAATCATAACTTCATTTATCAGGTGGTTCAGAAAAGCTTTACATAGAACATACAGTGCAGAAGGAGTCCATTCGGCCCATCGAGTCTGCAGCAACCCACTTAAGCCCTCACTCCCATCCTATCCCCATAACCCAATAACCTCTCCTAACCCTTTTGGACACTAAGGGCAATTTAGCATGGCCAATTCACCTAACCTGCACGTCTTTGGACTGTGGGAGGAAACCAGAGCACCCAGAGGAAGCCCATGCAGACACAGGGAGAACGTGCAGATTCCACACAGTGACCCAGAGGGGAATCGAACCTGGGACCCTGGAGCTGTGAAGCCACAGTAGCCACTTGTGCTTGATTGATACCTAGAATGAGCAGGTTGTCTTCTGTGGAAAGATTAGACAAACTGAGGTTGTTTCCACTGGCATTTAGAAAAGTGAGGAATGACTTGATTTGAGGTATATAAGATCCTGCATGGACTTGACAAGATGGACGTAAAACGGATGTTAACTCTTGTGGGTGAGTCCAGAACAAGGGGACACTTTTAAAGTTACCCTTTTTAAGACTGATGAGAATTTTTTCTGAAGGTTGTGCGACTTTGGAACTCTGCCTCAGAAGGTGGTGGAGGTGGGGCCGTTGTATATATTTAATGTGGAAGTCGGTAAAACCTTGTTAGGCATGGGAATCGAAGATTATAATCTTTTAGTGTCACATTAAAACTGCAATGAAGTTACTGTGAAAATTGGAGTAGATGGGAATGTAGAATGTGAACACAAATGGGTCACTCGTGATCTTATTGAATGGTGGAGCAGAGTCGAGGAACTTATTGGTCAACTTCTGCTCCTATCTCGTATGTATGAATCCCAAGATCCTATATGCTTTGCTAATTCCTGTCTCAATTTGACCCCCTTCAAGGATCACCAATCTGTCTCCCTTCAAGGATTACAAATAGATCACAAGGTCTCTCTGCCCCTGGACTTTATTTAGAACTGTGCTAGTCTCTCTATGTTACCTCCCCTTATCCTTCTGTGAAACTGCATTACCTTCCATCTGCCACCTGTCTGCCCATTCTACTAGCCAATCTCCGCCTTGTTGCAATTTACTTTTATCTTCCTTCCTGTTTGCAATTCCTCCCAAATTATGTAGCATCAACAAATTTTGAAATTTTACTCTATTCCAATATCCAAGTTCTGTGTATATAGAGCATTGACCTTTGGGGAACGCACTATCTACCACCCATTAGTCTTTAGCATGATTCTTTGCTTTCTGTCCTGCGGCAATTTTTAATCCAAACTCACTCCGATGCTCTTTCGTGAACCTTAATGTTGTTAGCAGCCTTTTTTGTGGTACTTTGTCAAATACCTTTGTAAAATCCAAATCGACAGCATTCCCTTCATCAAGCTTTGAAGTGAATTTTATGATTCAGTAACAGAGTATGTTTTGCTGTTTACAATCCTTGCTGGCTCTCCTTAATTAACTCAAACCTCTCCAAGTGCCTCCCTCCAAGTAGCTGTTGATCTATTTTTCCCCGAGTTATTGTTTGAAAACTTGGCCCACTATTGATGTTTAACCGACTGGTCTCTAGTTGTAAGAAACGTCCTTGCACCCTTTCTTGAATAAGGATGTCCAATCATCTGGTGCTTCTCGTGTCTCTAGGGAAGATTGAAAGATTATAGCAAGGACCTCCACGATCTCCACTCCCACTTCCTTCAGCTTCCTGGGATACAAGCCTTCCGGACTAGATGACTTATCAACTCTAAGCCGGTCTTTCCAGTTCATCTTGTCAGTCCATTTTCACCCCATCCATTACCCCAATCATCTCCACTTCTGATATTGTCAGCATCCTCTTCTTAGTAAACATTTCTCTGCCATGTCTGCCCATTCCACCAGTCTGTCTTTGTCCTCTTGAAGTTAATCACTATCCACTCAGTTCACAGTACTTCCAAGCTTTTAGTCATCTGTAAATTTTGAAAATGGACAGTGAAGCCAAGTCTGTCATCAATATCAATCCAGAAATCCAGTGGTCTCAGTGCTGAACTCTGAGGAACTCCACTGTGTACCTTCCTTTTGTCTTTAAAAAATAATTCACTACTACTCTGCAACAACTTCACATCTACTCTGTCAGTATCCCTTTTACTCCATGGACATCAAATTTGCTGCAAGGTCTTTTATCTAATTCCTTTTCAATGTCCACATGCACCGCAGCAACTGCCTAGTCCAAATCAACTATCTCCATTAACTCATCAAGTTAAACATGGTTTGCCTTTCTCGAATCCCTGCTGGCTTTCCTTGAATTATTTCCGCATTGCCCAAGTGTCTTAATTTTGTCATTTCTCACCACCAAGATTAAACTGACTAGTCAGTAGCTGCTGGATTTATCCTTTCACCCTTTTTTAACAATTAAAAACAGAAAATGTTGGAAATACATAGCCTGGGACTATCTGGAGAGAGTTACAGAATTAACGTTGCGGTCAAGGACCTTTTTAAAGGAGAGAAATGTAATGGAGTTTAAGCAAATGAAAGGGGGAAGAGGAAGAAAAAAGATAGGATGGGAGTGATTAACTCAACATTTCATGGTACAAAAGGCCAAGGGAGGGTAATGGTCGCAGTTAAGTAACAAAAAAAATTCCCAGAGTGGGTGTGAATGGTGGAATAATGAATAACTGTGTGTCCGAAGACAAAAGCATTAAAAACAAGGTGGGGGAACTTTTCGCTGGCACCATCCTGGATATGTCACATCTGGGTTGTGATTTAACAACTTTTGGTATTGTTAGCCTTTCTGAAGCCTCACCTTTTATCAATTTTTAGCCCAGTCAGTATCCCAATTACCACCTTCACCAAGAATGTGTCGACATCTTCATCTTTGGTAAAGGCAGATGCAAAGTACTCATTCAACACCTCTGATATGCCTTTTACCTCCATGCATAGATCATGTTTTGATCCCTTGTGAGCATCACCCCTCCTCTTACTAGCCTAGTGGGCATCACCCCATCTCTTACTACTATTTTACTATTTATGTTCCTATCGAAGACTATGTGCCAGCCAGCTTAAGTCACTTCATGACTGTGGGATTTTCATATCTGTCTTTTAATATCTTTAATACTGTCTTTTTGGGATTGACTCAGTTTGAATACCTGTTGTAAAGCATTCTATATTCTAATAATGCTGTGGAAAACATAATGCTGTGTTTATGTCCTTTGATAGCAGTTTGCATATCATTATTTATCTTTTTATGTATTAACCCATCATATTGTCAGCATGGTAAATCATTGAAACCCCATCATTTGATCATTTTGTGCATCTGTAACTACATCTCCATAGTATTGTATTGATCTGGCTAGCCTATGGATGTTCAAAATTGCTCTCACTTCCAGTATTATCCAGTATTATCAGTACCTGGTATGATTTATTGCCTGGTTGCATGTATATCCATTGCCCTTCAATATTTTTGATCGCACCTGTTGATTTTCTGTTTTTTCATTTCTTTTCATTAAACATAACCGTGTTTGCATTTGTTAAGGACATGGCAGGTGGTAAATGCCAAGTTGTTCCAAATCCAGAAGGGAAACCTGCCCTCAACAGTGTTTTTGCAATTTGGTGTCATGTGAGGAAAGATTTGGAATCCAGAGAATGATGTCCCGGGTGATTTGTGATGATTTTAGATCAGTGAATGTTTATTAGGAAAATAAATAAACAATAATAAAGTAAACTAGAAGTACACTTAACAAAGACATGGAGATACACAGTATCACTAATTTAAACCGTTCCAAACAATCTTCACCATATCAGAGCTAAATCTCCCCCAATGGTTCCACAACATCTTATGGATTTAAAAAATTCAGCTACTATTACCATTTTTGAAAATATGTAGCCAACAAAAAATATTCCAATTTCCTAGATTTTCCTGATTTTTTTCATGTCACGACTATTTTCCTGACACATTCTAAAACAAAAACCTTCACTATATTTGTCACTTTGGTCACAAGGTTTCCATGTCTCAAAATACTTTCTGAAAATCTTTTGTTCTCAACCATTTTTTCCTCAAATTTGAGCAACAGTACCAACTTCCAAATTAGTTTAATGAAATGATGCATTTGGTGGTGTTGCAATGGCAGATGATGAGTACTTGTGTCTCTGCATAGTTCGTGTCTGTATTAATGATATAGCCCACATATCTTGGTGTCCTACAACTTAATCACCAAAGACTATGTTTAATCCTTATTAATCTGTGTTCCACTATATCCTAACATATACTGAAAGCTCATTACCATGGTATCCACTATATCATTGTATTCCATTCTTAATCCTCATAAGCATGCAATCAACAGTATCCATTTTGTATAATTTTTCCTCAATTTCTACTGCCCTTAATACTGTAATTCATTAACCCCTGATAATAGATCAAGTCTGGCAAGTGATTACTGCTTAATACTCTAAAGATTGATTCCTACACCAGGTTGATTTATAAACCCTATGGTAAACTTGAATTTCCCGTAATACTAATAACATATACTTGACCAACATGGAAAACTGCGCAGGAACCGCCAGATGCAATGAGGTGAGTGCATGCTGTAAAGGTGTCTTCAAGCTACATCAGAAAATAGTGTTTAAAAAGTTCCTGTTCAAAATAATTTCCAAGAAATACTAGATAAATTTAAGAATCCTTTGAGGTTAAATCATTTTTCTTTAAGGCTATGTGAGTCATTGAGATGACAGTTCTGATTATACCCTGTTTCAGACATTGTTCTGTAAACTCAAGAAATTGAAACAAGCAGAGGAAAGATTGTGAATGGAGAAGATTGTGTACCTTTCGATTATTTCTTGAAAAAAAAATCAGTTGAATTTTATCTAATTTTTGTTAGCTTAATAAAAGATGAATGTTAATAGTTTACACCTGTTAAAGATTCTAATCACTTAAGACTTCGAATAAGTTGCAGATTAAGGTAGATGGACAGTTTCCTTTCTCATTCTAATTTTATTTGTTAATTTCACTGAAACCAAACTGCTTCTTTGAGGGCAATTAATTGGAATAGGGAACCTCTGATCTGGATGCATCCTTATAAATCTTTTTTTTGTGCTTTTTCAAATATGTACCAGGCTGCAAGAGTAGCGTGGTCTAAAGATTGTTTACAGGTTTACCATGACTGCCCTGCTTTAGTGTTGCATTGAGTTCTTGAATCACAGATTTACCTTAATTTCATTGAATGGCAGGACAGGCCTGAATGGCTAAATGGTCTAATCCAGTTCTTGTCACTCACAAAATAAACAATGTGGATTAACTTTAACTTGTGATTTAGTGATTTGTGCATCTATTCTCGGATGTCTTTTTCCTGTCTCCCATTGACGTATTTATTAGCTGAACAGTATGTAGCTACCAAAATGCACCACAAGACATGACAATGAAGAATGCACCACAAGACTTGGGGTAGCACAGTGGTTAGCATTGTGGCTTCACAGCGGCAGTGTCCCAGGTTTGATTCCTGGCTGGGTCATTGTCTGTGCGGAGTCTGCATATTCTCCCCGTGTCTGCGTAGGTTTCCTCCGGGTGCTCCGGTTTCCTCCCACTCATCCCAAAAGACGTGATGTTAGGTAAATTGGACATTCTAAATTCTCTCTGTGTGTACCCAACCAGGTGCCGGAATGTGGTGACTATGGGCTTTTCACAGTAATTTCATTGCAATGTAAGCCTACTTGTGACAAATTATTTTTATTATTATTTAAAAAGACAATGGTAAAATTATCACCATCTTAAAGGGCAATCTAGTGGACTGTACAGAAACATGGACTTCATAAACTTTTGTGTTTCATGAATAAACCCAGATTTTGCTTGCAATGTTTTTCAATTCATTCTGAAATGCAGACCAGCTAGTTAGTGTTCAAAAAGCATTTCTAAGACACCTGTTACCTATCACTTCTGATTAGTCTCCTAAAGGAAGAACTTTAACATTAGTTAAGTGATTGGCCCATACTTTGTTTAAATCGGTGCTAATGTAAAACAGCTGCATTTGTCATCCACTTTGCAGGGGATTCAGCTCAAAGGTTCCATTTTCATCAAGGGCAGGTGGTGGATGAGGTAAAAAGCAACAATTAGTAGATGAAACCAGGCAGAGGACTACACAAAATTCAATTTAAAGGGTTCAAAATAATCTTTATTCGTGCCACAAGGCTTACATTAACTCTGCATGAAGTTACTGTGGAACTCCCCTCGTTGCCACACTCTGACACCTGATCGGGGACACGGAGGAAAAATTCAGAATGTTCAGTTCACCTTACAAGCACGTCTTTCGGGACAGCCAGTATCACAATCTCCAAGCTCCCTAGGGTCAGATTGGGAGAGTACCCCAAAGATGGGCTGGGGAGCCCCTCCCGGAGCTTTATAGGTAGGTTTGCACAGCAATTGCCCAAAAGTGCAAACTTTCCAAGGGCAATTGTCCTGCACTGGGAACCATCTAAAAATGTGATTTTTAAATTACAAACATTCTATGGTTCTGACAGGGTTGCACTAACAGTTAACCTGTAAACATATTAGAAGAATTAAAACCTCTTCTAATTCCTGGGTAACTATTGTACAGATTCAGATCGAATCCCCAATGGACTCCTTCCCCACCACCATGTGACATGAGTCTCCTCCAAACACAGGACTCTCTGCACCCTGCCCCTCGGCAACGTACAATTTTTCCCAATGCAAACTCCTATCCACTTACGGTAGATACTTGCACTTATCTTCTCCCAGGTCTGTCAACGATTGTTAAATTTCAATGGGACTTTTTAACCTACCTGGTTTATGGCAGCTAGTGGTGTTTTTTAAAAAAGTTGTCATGTGTCCTTCTCTTCAAGGGAGCTGGACTTCTTCAGTGCTGGATCCTGGGGGTGCTCCGCATTGTCTGGATCTCACCCGACCAGCTTTCCTTGATGTATATTTTAATTACGTAGACATGACTAAAGACACCGCTTCAGAGTATTGTAAACCGTGAGGGTGGTGATTGGCTTGAAGACGACATAGCCTTGTGGAATGGGCAGATACATGATAAGTGAAATTTAACATGGAGAAATACAGTGTGATACATTTTTCTTAGAAGATCAAGGAGAGGCACTTTCAACGAAAGGTTACAATTCAATGGGGAAGCTAAGGAACAGAATGTTGAAGGTGCAGGGCAGGTTGAGAAAGTTTGTGTAAAAAGCTTATGGGATACTGGGCTTTAAATTAGAGGCATAGAGTATGAAACAAGGAAGTTATAGGAATTAGGAGCAGAAATAGGCAATTTAGCCTTTTGAGCCTGCTCCGCCATTTAATCAAATCATGGCTGATCTCATCCTGTTCTCAAATCCACCACCCTGCCTGTTCCCATATCCGTTTAATCCATTTTAAAATCCGAAATATATCTATCTCCTTCTTGGAACCATTTACCAGCAACGGTGACTAGGGGCTTTTCACAGTAACTTCATTTGAAGCCTACTTGTGACAATAAGCGAGTTTCATTTCATGAATGACTTAGACTCCACCGCACTATGGGGCAGCAAGTTCCAGCCTCTGCAAGTAGTTCCTCTTCATCTCTGTTTTATATCTACCACCTTTCAACCTATATATGTGACCTCTTGTTCCATAAGGGGGAACATTTGGTCTACGATTACTTTATCAATCCTTTTTTAGTATTTTATATACCTCGATCAGTTTCCTTCTCATCCTTCTAAACCCCAGCGGCTATAAGCCCAAGTGTTCAATCTCTCCTTGTATCTCGACCCTCGCATCCCAGAATCAGTCTCGTGAAACTTCTCTGAACTACGTGGTCTCAACAACACTCTATACAATTGCAACAGCACTTCTCTACTTTTATATTCTAGACTTTTTGCAATAAACGCTAAAATTCCAGTTGCCTTTTTTGTACATGGCACTTCTAAAGGATTGGTTTGAACGCTACTAGATGTCTGTGTCCAATTCTGTGACCGCATTTTGGGGATGTGAAGGCTTGAGAGGGTGTAGAAAAGATTTGAGAATGGTTCTAGGGATGAGGGACTTGAGTTACATCAGTTGATTGAATAAGTTGGAGTATTCTCTTCAGAGAAGAAAAGATTGAGAGGAGAGTTGATAGGGTTTTAAAATCAAGAGAGTATCGGCCGAGTAGACGGAGGAACTATTCCCTTGGGGAGAGGGATTGAGAACCAGAGAACACAGATTTACGTTGGTAGACAAAAGTAGCAAGGTTGACGGGAAAAATATTTTTTGTGCAGTGAATGGTTATTGTTTGCAATGCGCTGCCTGTGAGGGTGGAGGAATTATGGTTTTCAAGATGGAATTGGATAAGCATCAAAAGATAAACTGGCAGGGTTTTGGGCAACGGATAAGGGAATGGAACTTGTTGAATTGCTCTTGCTGAGAGTCGGCACAGGCAATATTTAAAATTGAAATCCACTTTAGCGTCAACATCTGCAGACTTGACTAGCTGACGCTTGTATAGTTGCGGATTCCACATTAAAACATAAGAATTTTTGTACATTTTTGAGTGCAATGTTGTGACATTTGTAGAATTTTTTTTGAGACATTCGCAGTAACTGTCTCCATTGTTCCTCAGTTGTGACCGCACAAGGCATTTCAGCAGCAGAACCATGGCAGCAGAATCTATTACTGTCTGTGTGTAATTCTTAGGATTTTTCCCATCACCCTCCAATACCTCAATTATATTTTTGAAAGGTCCCAATATGGGTGATTATCTATCAAAGGGTCAGCTTTGTATCCATACCAGAAACTGTTAAATATCTTTAATTATCAGGCTGTTTAAAACTTCGAAAAAGATTAACATCAAAACTTTGGTTCACAGATCTCCTGTCCTGAGTACAGTTAATATAGTAAGAGTAAATATCAGCAGCTACTCGTCTCTCTCTCGTTGGTCATGAGCAAAACCTAATCAAACTAAGGTGTTAACCCGTAATTCAAATGTTTATCTTGTACAATCCTTAATAGTTTTAACACTGGATAATGATCCAAATATTGATGCAGTTCTTTTCACTGCTTGCACATATGGAGAATAGTAGATACCGAAAAGTAATTACAAAGTGGTAATTTAATGAGAAATTCAGGTGGTGTCTTGAACTGAGAATGAAGCTGAAATTTCCATTTGACCTTGAATAATTTCCATTATTTAATGATGTAAATTCCCTTTGTATTATAGAAATACATAAAATTTAGTATATATTACTTTATTATATGCCAGCGCAAAACCATGCAATCACCATATGTTGATTGGATGTTGTGATGGTGTATATTATTTACACAAGGGAATTAATTGACGACTTGCAAAAATTATTCAACTGTTCGCAGTTAAAGTGTGGACGGTACATCATTTATCAGCTTCAGATAGATTCATGAAGTGTAGAAAGCCATCGCCTTGATGCATACAGTTCCTAATTCAGGGATAACTAGGGTCATGAAGAGGACTGTGTACAATAAAAAAAACTTGTAAAAATAATTATAACCTGCTTGAAATGATTTATATTTCCTTCAGTGTTCTGTACATTAGTTCAGGATTGTCTAACCTATTGTCATAGTGATAATATCTGTGGGCTACGTATGATTAAAGCACTTTCTGGTCTCATAGAATACTGAGTAAGCCTCTTGAACATTTTATTTTCTTATAAAAAGTTTCCACATGTGTTTAGAAATGCATTCAGAAGCTTATAAGCCTTGTGAATCTTGATAATACTGTGTGCCATGTTTTATACTTTAAAAATTCAGCCGCTCAAAACTAAAACTCTGACTCCTTGCATTGAAAACTCAAGCACCATCATGGCCCTGGCTACTTTGTCTGTGGTGTTTTCTCTCTGCAAGATTTGTTTGTTATAGTCTAGAGGGCACAGTCTCAGAATAAAGGGGTACCAATGTAAGACTCAGATGAGGAGGAATTGGTTCTCTGAGGGTTGTCTTTGGAACTCCTTGCCACAGAGAGCTGTGGGGGAAGAGTCTTTGTGCATATTTAAGGCTGTGATGGATATATATTCTTGATCAGTAAGGGAATCGAGAGTTATGAGGATATGGCAGGAAAGTGGGCATGAGGAATGTTGGACCAGCCATGATTCTTATTGAAAGACGGAGCAGGCTCGAGGGGGCGAACAGCCTACTGCTGTTCCTATTTGTATGGTCTCACTTGATGAAACAGTACCCCTCCACGTTGAACTTCACCTGGAGAAAGCACTTGAGGGTAGTAAGGCATAAAATGTACTCTGGGTGGGGGTCTTCAGTGCCCATTACCATGTTCCTTGAGAAAACCAGGGGGGGGGCGAACACACAGCACTGTGTTGTGCGGTCCTACCACTGTGCTGAATGGAATAGACTCCGGACAGATCTCGTAGTTTAAAACTGGGCATCAATGAGGTGCTGGGCCATCACCAACAGCAGAATTGTATGTAACCACAATCTGTAATCTGATGGCATGACATGTTTTTCACTCTGCCATTGCCATCTACACCTTCCAAACCTGCAACACCTGGAAACCGGGACAACAGATGTGTGGGAACATGATCACCATCAAATGGTCTTTCCAAATTCTGGAACACCCTCCCTAAGCACTGTGGATGTTTGTACCTACAATCACATGGAATGCAGCAGGTGACTCATCACCACCACCACCACCTCAAGTACAATGAATACTGGTCTTGTGACCAGTGAGGATCACATCCCAAGCGAATGTCTTTGAAAAAGAAGCATGCTCTTTATCTTAATAAATGCTTTTTGATTTCACTCCTCACACGGCCCAACTTAGATGATGCCGCCTTGTTCAGGATTTTGTCTTTTCCCCCTCTAAATCCAATCTATTTTCATATCTGCTTTTTCCCAATCCATAAATCAAGTTAAGGAGAGTTGTTGTGACATTCACCAAGATCCCAGATAAATCTGCTGCTTCCCTGCATTGTTACGAGTGCTTATTTCCAGCAACTTGTCCGTTCCAAACCTTTTTGTCCTGTGAGTGCAGGGAAAAGTCTTATTAACAGTGCAGACTGCGAGATGTCCCTCACCAGTGTGATTTGGAGCAATCATTCTTCAAATAGGACATTGAGAAGAAGGGCTGGAAAAATTCTGCTCATGTCTTAATTAGCTCTACAGCAGAATTTATCTTACTGCCTATAGCAAATTCCCCTTGTTCAGGCTGAAGCTCCTTTATAGAATTAAACATTTTGTACATGGAATCTTAATTAAATATTATTTAAAATAATTGACCTATGGTGACAAAACTGATGTACATATGAACACTATCTCCAATACAACATAAGGCTCATTTCAGTGAACTTCCATACCCTTGCCCTATTTTATTGGTAGAATTCTTATACATTTCTTGTCTAAAACACATTCCTGTGTATTAAATAATCTAATAGCCGGTTGTGAGCCTCAGGAGATGTTTACTTTCACATTATGGTAAAGTACTTCAGGGTCAGCATATATACACTGCTAAAATAATTTTCTGCATCTTCCCTAAAGCCTTCACATCCTTCCTAAAGCGTGGTGCCGAGAATTGGACACACTATTCCAGTTGAAGCCAAACTAATGTTTTAGAAAAGTTCCCCATAACATCCTTCCTTGCTTTTGCATTCTATGTCTCTATAGAACTCAGGATCCCATCTGGTTTATTTACAAATTTCTCAACTCATCCTGCCACCTTCAACAGATGATGCACTACCTGTATTAACCGCAGGCCTCTCTGCTCTGGGCTCACTTTTAAATTGTTGCCTTTATTTTGTATTCTTCCCCCACCCCTACCAAAAATGTATCACTTCACACTTCTTTTTTTTATAATTTTAGTTTCACCAATTCATTTCTTCCAATTAAGGAGCAATTTAGGGAGGCCAATCCACCTACCCTGCACATCTTTGGGTTGTGGGGGCCAAACTCAAGTGAACATGGGGAGAATGTGCAAACTCCACACGTACAGTGACCCAGGGCCAGGACCTCGGTGCCGTGAGGCAGCAGTGCCATCATACTGCCCTCACTTCACACTTCTACATTAAAATTCATCTGTCACATATTCGCCCATTCCACTTTGACATCCTCTTGAAGTCTGTCTTATCCTCCTCACTGTTCGCAATATTGCTAAGCGTCATGCAAATCTTGATTTTATGCCCAACACACCAAAGCAATGGTCCTAATGCTGATCTCTGGGAAACCCACTATATATCTTCCTCCAATATGAAAAACAACCATTCATCACTACTGTTTCCCGTCTCTGAACCAACTTCAAATCTGTGGTGCCATTGTCCCTTTTATTTAATTGGCTTCAAATTTGCAGAAAACTTGTTACATGGCCCTTCATCAAATGCCTCTTGAAAGTCCTTATCCATTAACCAATTATCCTCATTATCCCTCTCTTACCATCTCCAACAAAAACTGAAGTAAGTTTGTTGAAAACCATTTGGCCGTAACAAACCTGTGTTGGGTTTCTTGAATTAATCCAAATTTGCCCCAAGTGACTTAATATCCTGGACTTTTGATTCTAAAAGCTTTCCTGCCAGCCAGGTTAAACTGACTGACCTGTAGTTGCTGGGTGTATTCTTGTATCCATTTTTGAACAAAAATACAACATTTACAATTCTCCAGTCCTCTGACACTACCCTGTATCGAGGGAAGATTACGGCCAGTGCCTCTGCACTTTCTATCCTTATTTCCCTTTGTATCCTCAGATGTATTTGATAGATATTTTCAAGGTATTAAGGGAAACTGTAAAGAGGTTCCTGGGAGTGACTATTTTTGTTTTGTGAGGAGTTTTGAACTTGGGGATACCTTCATACAATTTTAGCTGGGTCTTAGGGGTGTGCAGTCAGGAGACATTCTACAGGGAAATGGTGATAGAAGTTTGGAACTATCTTCCACAAATGGAATTAGAAACTGGGTCAATTTCTATTTTAAATCTGAGATTGCAACATTTATTTTTAATTTCGGAATATAGGGTAAAGGTGGGTACCTGGGGTTTACTCCTAGATCAGCCACAATACCATTGATTGACAAAACCAACTCGAGAGGCAAAGTGGCTCCTGAGTATTCATCTTGTGGTTAAAAGTCTATTGTAACAGATGTTAAAGTTAATTGTCATTTAAAAAGTTTCCTGTTTAAACTAAAACCAATATGCGTAAACTAATAAACTTTTTTATTATCTTTGGTCACAAGTCTGTGCCATGGAGATTAAAAAGTCTCGATTATTTTTACCATTATTTGATTTGATTTATTATTGTCACATATGTTAGTATACAGTGAAAAGTATTGTTTCTTGCATGTTGTACAAAACAGTACATGGGGAAGGAGGGAGCAACTGCAGAATATAATGTTACAGTTATAGCAAGGTGTAGAGAAAAGATCAACTTAATACGAGGTAGGTCCATTCAAAAGTCTGAGTTTAAAACATTTAGAATGAAGTTTTAGAAGCATATAACGAGAGTAAAAGATAGAATTAGAGGGTATGCTGGGCACAGCTTGCAAAAAGTCGCCTCACTCTGGTGCCATCTTGGATGATAAGTACTAACCAACATATTTGGTGCTTTGATCTAGACTTCATCCACCAATGAGGCTGCAAATCCAAGAACAGCCCATTGCAAACCTTTAGACTCTCATATTTCACGTTTCTTGACTTTGTGAATAAAGTGGTCAGGGCCTGCTGACCTTTTTTTTAAAAAAAATAATTTTTATTGAAAAATTTTGAATTTATACAACAACAACGAACCATAATAAAATACCAAAAATAATAATAATATTAGCAATCATAAACATTCGCCCCACCTCCATGAACAACACAGCATTTTTACCACAAGGCAAATTAACACAATATTAAGTTACATAATAGAAACTACAATAAGGAACACCCCCCCCCCCCCCCCCCCCCCCCCCCTCCTTACAACCCCCCCACCCCCACTCCCCGGGTTGCTGCTGCTATTGACCAATATACCTACCTTTGAGCCAGGAAGTCCAGAAAAGGCTGCCATCGTTTATAGAACACTTGTATTGATCCTCTCAGGGCAAATTTGACCCTTTCCAATTTTATAAATCCTGCTATGTCACTGATCCAGGTCTCCACACTTGGGGGCCTCGCATCCTTCCACTGCAGCAAGATCCTTCGTCGGGCTACTAGGGACGCAAAGGCCAGGACACCGGCCTCTTTCGCCTCCTGCACTCCCGGCTCTACCGCAACTCCAAAAATCGCGAGTCCCCACCCTGGTTGACCCTGGATCCAACCACCCTCTACGCCGTCCCCGCCACCCCCTTCCAGAATTCTTCCAGTGCTGGGCATGCCCAGAACATATGGGCGTGGTTCGCTGGACTCCCCGAACATCTGGTGCACCTGTCCTCACCCCCAAAGAACCTACTCGTCCTAGTCCCGGACATGTGGGCCCGGTGCAGCACCTTAAATTGGATGAGACTAAGACTCTCACATGAGGAGTAAGTTGACTCTCCCCAAGGCATCTGCCCAAGTTCCGTCCTCTATATGCTCCCCGAGTTCCTCCTCCCATTTAGCCTTCGACTCCTCCACCTCCTGCATTACCTTATAGATGTCAGACACCTTCCCCTCTCCGACCCACACCCCCGAAAGCACTCTGTCCATCGTCCCCCGCGAGGGCAGAGGGTACCTGTCGCCTAGCAAGCGCCTTTACCTGCAAGTATCTGAACATGTTCCCTTGGAGAAGTCCAAATTTATCTTCCAGTTCCCCCAGGCCCGCAAACCTCCCGCCAATAAACAGGTCCCTCAATTTACTGATGCCCACCCTTTGCCACCCCCTAAATCCCCCATCCCTGTTCCCTGGGATGAACCGATGATTGCCACCCAATGGAGCCTCCATCGAGCCCCCTGTTTCCCCCCAATGCCGTCTCCACTGTCCCCAGGTTCTTAGGGTCGCCGCCACCGGGCTCGTGGTAAACCTCTTAGGGGAGAGCGGCACCGTTACCATGGCCCTCAGGCTCGTACCTCTACATGACGCCATCTCCATTCTTTTCCACGCCGCCCCTCCCCCCTCCATCACCCATTTACACACCATTGACACATTGGCCGCCCAATAGTACCCCAGAAGGTTGGGCAGCGCCAGCCCGCCTCCACCCCTCCCTAGCTCCAGGAACACCCTCTTCACTCTCGGAGTCCCATGTGCCCACACAAAGCTCAAAATACTGCTAATCACTCTCCTAAAGAAGGCCCTGGGGATAAAGATGGGCAGGCACTGAAAGAGGAACAAGAACCTTGGAAGCACCGTCATTTTGACGGACTGCACCCTCCCCGCCAACGACAATAGCAGCATGTCCCACCTCTTGAACTCCTCCATCTGATCTACAAGTCTGGTGAAATTATGCTTGTGAAGAGTCCCCCAGTCCCTGGCCACCTGCACCCCCAGGTACCTAAAGCTCTCCCCTGCCCGCCTAAGCGGGAGCCTACCAATTCCTTCCTCCTGGTCTCCAGGGTGCACCACAAACACCTCACTCTTGCCTAAATTTAGTTTATAACCTGAAAAGGTCCCAAACTCAGCTAGCAGCTCCATCACCCCCGGCATCCCTCCCACCGGGTCCGCCACATACAGTAACAGGTCATCGGCAATCAACGACACCCTATGTTCCTCCCCACCTCGCACCAAACCTCTCCACCTCTCTGAATCCCTAAACGCCATCGCCAGCGGCTTGATTGCCAATGCAAACAACAAGGGGGACAGGGGGCAACCCTGCCTGGTCCCTCGGTAAAGCCGGAAGTACTCCGACCTCCTCCCATTCGTGACAACGCACACCATCGGGACCTCTTATAGCAGCCGTACCTATCTAATGAACCCTTCACCAAATCCAAACCTCCCCAACACCTCCCATAAGTACCCCCACTCCACTTTATCGAAGGCCTTCTCCGCATCCAGTGCCACCACTATCTCTGCCTCCCCCTCAATCGCCGGCATCATGATGACATTCAACAATCTCCGCACATTCGTGTTCAGCTGCCTTCCCTTCACAAAACCTGTCTGGTCCTCGTGTACAACCCCTGGCAGACAGTCCTCTATCCTGGTGGCCAGGATTTTTGCCAGCACCGTGGCATCTATGTTGAGGAGAGATATGGGCCTGTATGAACCACACTGCTGGGGGTCCTTGTCCCTCTTAAAATTAACGAGATCAGCGCCCGCGACATCGTCGGGGGCAAAGTTCCCCCTTCCCACGCTTCATTAAGTGTCCGCACCAAGGGGCCCACTAGGTCCACAAACTTTTTATAAAATTCCACCGGGAACCCATCCGGCCCCAGTGCCTTCCCTGACTGCATCTGCCCGATCCCCTTAACTAGCTCCTCCAGCTCAATCGGCGCACCCACCCCCTCCACCTGCTCCTCCTGCAGCTTCGGGAAAGAAAGCCCGTCGAGGAACCTCTCCATTCCCCTCCTCTCCCCCGTTGGCTCCGAACGGTACAGTTCCCTGTAAAAGTCCTTGAAGACCTCATTCACCTCTACTCCCTTCCGCACCACATTCCCACTCTTGTCTCTCACTCCAGCAATTTCCTTAGCCGCATCCCGCTTGCAGAGCTGATGAGCCAGCATCCTACTCGCCTTTTCACCATGTTCGTACACTGCCCCTTGTGTCTTCCTCCACTGTGCCTCCGCCTTTCTAGTGGAGGGCCTGCTGACCTAACATGCAGTATTTATTCGTTATTCTGGTGGGAAAAGACATTTCGAAGAAGTTTACATCTGTAAACATGCAGTCCCTTCCCACCTAATGTTTCTTTTCCAAAATGTTTGTCTAATTCAAGAGGAAATATTTTCTCTAGATTATTGGTTCGATTACTGTAATTGAGAGAAATACCACTGTTCATTCACACCTCCCTCCACCTAACACCCTTTGCTTTTGGCTTGTTCTAATGTTTTATTCGCTGTGCAATTAAACTGATATCGGGCTTGGTTTGTTTCGACGAGAAATGCAACAATTTCCTATAGCCGAAACACACACTTATTTCTCTTCTAGTTATTGCCTCTATTTATGCGTAGCAATCAAAATTTTGCTGTACATTTTGCACTGTCCCAGTCTGCAGTGCCACACATTTATTATGTGCATTACCATTCCAATAACATGGTATTAAAATTTATTTTTTACCATTGCATCCTTGGGAATTTTGTTCAGAAAAAGTAACATTCAATATTTTGGAATATGTGTAAATGTATAAGCTACTTTTTAGTGCTTATAAGAAAAAAATACATACTCTATTGTTTCACAATTTGTGATGTATAGATACGTTAACTTTTGCCTGATAACGTGGCTCAATAGAAATACAAACTTCTTCATTCGCAAACAAAATTTCACTTTTCCGGACTAGGGAGACATGACTGGGTTGCGAGTCCAGTCATTTAAGTTTTTGAATCAAGCTATTGCTTAACCTTTAATATTTACGATAATACAAGTAATTCTTTCTTTTTTTTTAATACAGCTGATATTTGAGCCATGAATGTTGGAAGTAATGAAGCTATAGGTATGAGCTCAGCACCAGAAGACCAATGCATTGAACAACAAAAATACTTGGGAGTTGGCGGAGGAATACATGATGATCTCAATATGTCCACTGCAATCTCAAATGCAGCTGCAACTTTTGGCTCACAAAATTTGAGCAATCATCTTGAAACTAACTCTGATAACTCCTGTTGGAAGCCTGCAGAAGGCAATTTAACCGGTTCCCAGAATGAGGAGGATGACGATGATGTTGTTTTTGTTGAACCTTCCTTTTCTGCAAATTGTCCTGCAACCACCAGAGTAGATAGAACCATTGCCTCACTTGCAGTGTTTCAAAATCCAGAATCTATAGGAAATGAAATGAATATATCATTGCCACCATTAGGAAAAGATTCTGTATCTCCAGTGGAGCCCATTATAATTGACGATGAGGAAGAAGGAAACGCTGAGCCAGGAAAAGTTACCACCATTGCCACATCTGGAAGATGTACTAAAAGAAATGGATTCAATGAACCAACCATGGATTTTTCACCTGACTTGGACAACCAAAAAGTTGGTTTCCATAATATTGCAGTGCAGTACGTAGATAATCAGGGTTTATTTTGTCCTCCAAATTTGGAGGATAACAATTTAAATTGGGAAAGCAGAACAGGAATAAAGGAAGTTGATTTGAATGAATGTCACCCTTTGCAACCAGAAATGCTTTCAGATTCCAGGAGAGGTAATACTTTGCGAGCAAATGGAGGAGAAGCATTAAATCAGGGTATAAGTACTGAACCAGACTCTGAGATACAAATAACTTGTGTCACCACATTAGATGCTAGTTCAAAGCCAGTCATAAATGAAGCACCAGCGCAATGTTCTGGGGGAACGGATTTGGATTTAATGATTTGCAATGTAACCTCTCTTCAAGATCAGAAATTTGAAGTTGTAGATGAGGGAGTACAGAAACGAGCTTTTCAATATGACATAGGAGCTTCTAACTCTGATGACATGGATGGTGCTGGAGATGGATTTCTAAATGGAGAATCAGTGCTTTTGACGTCACCACACAAAATTGGTGAGTACTTTTTAAAAGTAAATGTGTCCATAAGTGAGTGAATCATGATTGCATGAATCTGTAACCACACTTTATTAACAATTGATAACAGAGATGCTCCATAATTTTAAAAATTATGGTTGAGTCTCATGTTAATGCACCTAGGAAGTCAAAATGAAAAGGAATATTCAGGATATACAGGGTGGGAAGATGGTGGTTAATTCCACCCAGCTAGGGACAAATTGGTGGTAATGGGAGGTGAGGGTGCAGGAGTGAGGTCAACAGATGAGAATGGGAGCTGGTTGGGGGGAGGGGGGGACAGTTGTGGGGTGCAGGGAAGTGTTGAATGTCACAGCAGTGGTGCTGGCTTTTGGGGATGTTTTGGACTTGGGGGAATAATGAACCATGTGGGTTTTATGAGGCCATTAATAGTTTAGTGATGGCGCATGGCATTCTGTTGGTGTCAATCTACTGATAAAGTGGCAAACAGGGAGAAGTTGTTAGTTCTGTAGTATTGCAAAGAAGTAGATGGGGACATGGCTTGTCCAGAGCGTGGGAGCAAGTCGAAACAGTTTGCTGTGTGTAGTCCCCCGTTATACCGCGCTCCGCAATACCGCGGTTCGCGATATACCGCGGGGGGGCTTATGGACCCCAACTGTCAGTTGTGTCAATTTCAGCGGCCGGCTCACTTTGATCCGGAGAGGGAAGCTGCTCTCTCACTGAAACAATCAGCCGGCCGCTGAAATTGACACTGCCGGCTGCTCTCTCCCTCCAATCCAACTTTTAAGTTTTAATGTTTCTGATTGGAGGGAGAGAGCAGCGGGCAGTGTCAATTTCAGCGGCCAGCTCACTTTGATCCGGAGAGGGAAGCTGCTCTCTCACTGAAACAATCAGCCGGCCGCTGAAATTGACACTGCCGGCTGCGCTCTCCCTCCAATCCAACTTTTAAGTTTTAATGTTTCTGATTGGAGGGAGAGAGCAGCCGGCAGTGTCAATTTCAGCGGCCGGCTGATTCCTTCAGTGAGAGAGCAGCTTCCCTCTCCGGTTCAAAGTGAGCTGGCCGCTGAAACTGACACTGCCGGCTGCTCTCTCCCTCCAATCAGAAACATTAAAACTTAAAAGTTGGATTGGAGGGGGAGAGCAGCAGGCAGTGTCAATTTCAGCGGCCGGCTGATTGTTTCAGTGAGAGAGCAGCTTCCCTCTCCGGATCAAAGTGAGCCGGCCGCTGAAATTGACACTGTTTTAATTAGATCCACGATGGGGGTTTTAAATTTATTTAAAAATCTATGCTGGCGCTTCCCAGTGTGAGTCTACGGGGGTCTGACCTCTTTCCCCCCGCCCCCCCGTAGACTCTCAATGGGAAGCGCTAGCATAGATTTTTAAATAAATTTAAAACCCCCATCGTGTATATCCGCGGCTCGGTTGCAACGCGGGTGGCTGTCTTGGACCCCAACACCCGCGTTATAAAGGGGGACTACTGTATAAAAGAAATGTGGCCGCACTGCGCAAGCGCATAGTCTTGCGCATGCACACTGATGATCGGGCACGTGTGCGCAGTGCGGCCACATTTTTGTTATCGGTTCCTGGCCGTTTTGAATTCCTCTAGCTGCCATGGTGGGATTTGAACCCGTGACCCCAAAGCATTAGCTTGGTGCTCTGGATTACTACAGTGATATTATCAGCACGCGCATCTCTCCATTTTGAAAGACAATTGAGCAGAAACTATCCAAAGCTGACAATGATACTGATGTAATAATCTTTAGTGTCACAACAAGGCTTACATTAACTCTGCAATGAAGTTACTGTGAAAATTCCCTAGTCGCCACGCTACGGCGCCTGCTCGGGTGCACACAGAATACAGAATGTCCAATTCACCTAACAAGCACGTTTTTCTGGACTTGCCGGTCAAAACCGGAGCACCTGGAGGAAACCCACGCAGACACGGAGAGAATGTGCAGACTCAGCACAGAGGCTGACCCAAGCTGAAAATCGAACCTGGGATGCTGACGCTGTAAAGCAACAGTGCTAACCATTGCTGTGCTATCCTGTAATGGTATCCATCAACTGACAATCTTTATAGGACTGAATTGACTCCCTGGTTGACTGAAGACAACCTGAACTACTTACCAGATGGTTCAAAGGTCCCTCCACAAGAAGATGGTGACCCACACCTCCCAACCGAAACAACACCATCCAGCCAACTCGTAAAATTACCTTAGTGCCTTTCGCTGACTTTGGAATGGTAACAGTGACTCGAAGACAAGAGGGAAGTCAGATGTGTAAATCTTTTCAGCAAAACAAAAGTAGGAAATTGGTGTATATATCGTATTTTATGTCTTTAAAATATATACATATATTTTATTAAAGATTTTGCATTCATACCAAACAACACAAAAGATGGATGATACAATATAGCCAAAACCCATCTAAAAGAACAAAGCCGCCTTTTTCTCCCCCACCACCATAATAAGTTACCATTGCAGGACGTACTACTCGACCCACCCCCTGACCGTGTACTTGACCATCTCCAGATGCAGAAATTCCATTAGGTCAGACAGCCACACCGAGGCACTGGATGGAATAGAGGACCTCCATCCCAATAGAACTCTGCCCTGAGTTATTAACGAGACAAAAACACCCCTCTCTGCAGCCCTGGTGACTCCGATGCCCCTAAAATAGCCACCAAAGGACATTACTTCAGATGTCAAGAATCGCTGACATGGTGTAAAAGAAGGTGATCCATAAGCTTACTACCTTGGGACATAACTGGAACATATGGCTGCGATTAGTTGGCACCCAAGAACACAGCTCACGCTTATTTTCTACAGCCGGAAAGAAACCACTCGTCCTAGCCTCCGTTAAGTGAGCTTTATCTACCACCTTAAACTGGATCAGGCTGAGCCTTGCACAGGAGTGCAGTTTACCCTGTGAAGGGCTTTTTGTAACAATCTTTATTATTATCACAAGTAGGCTTACATGAACACTGCAATGAAGTTACTGTGAAAATCCCCAGTCGCCACACTCTGGCACCTGTTCGGGTACACTGAGGGAAAGTTCAGAATGTCTTTCGGGACCTGTGGGAGGAAAATGAAATACCCAGAGGAAACACTCTGGGACAACATGCAAACTCCACACAGACAGTGACCCAAGCGAAAATTGAACCTGGGACCCCCGCACTTATTCAAAATAGGTCCCTGTTCCCCCTCCGACTTCACCCCATTCACTGCATTGACAGGATCTGCCACGCGGAAGTTAGACCTGGCATGACACAAAGGTAACAACACCCCCACATCCAACAGATTTTTAAAAACACATTGATTGAGTCCTCCCACTCGAAGCGGCGCAGAGAGCAGGTCATGCAGGTACACTGACGCCATGTGCTCTGGGCGCGAGAGAGGTTCTTCCATTTTGAGCTACTAGCAAGCAAGCACAGGACTGAATTGAAGATGGATACGTTTATAACGAGGAAGAGAGGGCCAGGGACACTAGCACGCCAAGATTTCTGAACTAAATCTGATGGAGAGAGCTACTCAGGAGAGCCTACGGCAGGACAAAGCAGTGCTGTTGTGAGCTCCGGGGTCTCTGGTGAACAACTCATAAAGAAACTTGAGATCAGGAACAAAGCAGTATAAAGATGATTACTTGAGGTATGGCTTCATTAATTGTGCCAATACAAATCAGGATATAAAGTCCACGTATGCAGGGAACTATTAGCAAATTGAAGTTTAAAACCCTCAAAAATTTCCACGGCCTTTGGCGTGTTTGAGGACAAATCTCTTGATGCAGTGAGAACTTAAATCCTTAGCGGAAAGTGACTGAATGACAAAGCAAGTAAAATCGTGAGGATCTGCCACATTAAAGCTAAGCAAAAATGGTGGCTTGCAAATTATGACCGTCGTATGTCTAGAAGGTTGGCTGATTGGTAAAAGTAGGTCCTGGGAGGGGGTGGGTGGGTGGAGAAGAGTTTGAAACACACTGCTGTAGGCAACAGTTCAAACTCCGTCTGCAACATCTTCCTGCTCGCGAGCAACTCCGGGGTAGGATCACACACGTATCGGTGATCTACCTCTAGGATAGCTTCCACCAGCCTCTGCTGCTCCGTCCTTGTAGCCCTATGTGGAATCGCCTTATCGGGGATTATCTCCCCTCTAATTGCTTTAAGGGATATTCCTCAATCACAGTAGACATGCATCCACTGAACCCCTTGTCCGCTAACAGAGCTGCATCCAAACTCAACGGTGGGCGTTGAGTGGGGCCCGACTCCAGAACCAAATCTACAAAATTTGGGTTATTGTCAGAAATAGCCAAAGCCCCTGACTCCGCCTTCCACATCCATGGGAGGAAAGACCTACCCATCAGAAAAACGTCTAATCTAGAATAAACCTTGTGGACCTGAGAAAAAAAAAATGCAAATTCCTTCTCTCTTGGATATTAAAACTGCTACGGATCTGCTCCATAAAAGCTAACTGCGGCAACAGTCACTGGAGCAGCCTCCGCCGTTTTTTCCATCGAGAAGCCACGTGAAGCCACGGAGTCTGTAGCCTTGATTTCCATCCGCTGATTTTTATTTTAATAAACATTTTATTGAAGTATTTTTGGTACAGTGATAGCAACAAAATAAACAATATACCTGAAACCATACACATAGTGCAAAAGCCATTCACCTCTCGTACAGGTCCGAACCTTATTGACTCCCCCTACTCTAATGTAAACTTCTCTTCTCCCCCCCCCCCCCCCCCCGGAAGGGGCTGAAGGCGGATGTGGCCATGCTTCAGGAGACGCACCTGAAGGTGGCGGATCAGGTTCGATTGAGGAAGGGATGGGTAGGCCAGGTGTTTCATTTGGGGCGGGATGCAAAAAATCGGAGGGTGGCGATCCTGGTGGGGAAGAGGTTGTCGTTCGAGGCATCGAATGTGGTGGCAGACAGTGGCGGGAGGTATGTAATGGTGAGTGGCAAGCTGCAAGGGGAGCGGGTGGTGCTGGTCAATATATACGCCCCGAATTGGGACGATGCAGGTTTCATGCGGCGCATGTTGGCCCGGATTCCAGATATGGAGGTGGGAGGCCTGATAATGGAGGGGGATTTCAACACGGTGCTGGATCCGCCACTGGATCAATCCAGTTCCAGGACGGGTAGGAGGCCTGCGGCAGCTAAGGTGTTGAGGGAGTTTATGGACTAGATGGGAGGGGTGGACCCATGGAGGTTTGCGAGGGCCAGGGAATTTTCATACTTCTCCCATGTGCATAAGGCTTACTCCCGGATTGATTTTTTCATTCTGAGTAGGGCGCTGATTGCGAGTGTGGAAGATGCTGAATATTCGGCGATAGCCATTTCTGACCACGCCCCGCACTGGGTGGACATCGAGCTGGGGGAGGAGAGGGACCAGTGCCCGCTTTGGCGCTTGGAGGTGGCGCTGCTGGCGGATGAGGAGGTGGGCGGGCGGGTCCGAAGATGTATCTGGAGGCCAACGACAATGGGGAGGTCCAAGTGGGGACGGTCTGGGAGGCGCTGAAGGCGGTGGTTCCGGGGGGGGGGGGGGGTTGATCTCCATTCGAGCGTACCGGGAGAGAAGGGAGCGGAGAGAGTGGGAGAGATGGTGAGGGTGGACAGGAGATATGCGGAGGCCCCGGAGGAGGGATTGTTGCGGGAGCGGCGCAGCCTTCAGGCTGAGTTTGACTTGTTGGCCACCAGAAAGGCGGAAGCTCAGTGGAGGAAGGCACAGGGTGCGGTGTATGAATATGGGGAGAAGGCGAGCAGGATGCTGGCACACCAGCTCTGTAAGCGGGATGCGGCTAGGGAGATTGGTGGAGTTAAGGATCGGGGAGGAAATGTGGTGCGAAGGGGGGTAGACATCAATGGGGTCTTCAGGGACTTCTACGAGAAACTGTATCGGTCCGAACCCCCGGTGAGGAGGGGGAGATGGGGCGCTTTTTGATCGGCTGAGATTCCCGAGGGTGGAGGAGGGACAGGTGGAGGGGCTGGGGGCGCCAGTTGAGCTTGAGGAGCTGGTTAAAGGGATAGGGAACATGCAGTCGGGGAAGGCGCTGGGCCGGATGGGTTCCCGGTTGAATTTTATAAGATGTATGCAGACCTGTTGGGCCCCCTGTTGGTTAGGACCTTTAACGAGGGGGGGGGGGGGGCTTTGCCCCCGACGATGTCTCGGGCGCTGATCTCCCTGATTCTTAAGCGGGACAAGGATCCCCAGCAGTGTGGGTCATACAGGCTGATCTCACTCTTGAATGTGGACGGCAAGCTGTTGGCAAAGATCTTAGCCACGAGAATAGAGGGCTGTGTGCCACAGGTTATCTACGAGGATCAAACTGGGTTTGTGAGGGGGAGGCAGCTAAACACTAACATACGGAGGCTCTTGAATGTTATAATGATGCCGGCGGTAGAAGGGGAGTCGGAGATAGTGGTGGCACTGGACGCGGAGAAGGCCTTTGATGGGGTTGAGTGGGGGTACTTGTGGGAGGTGCTGGAAAGGTTTGGGTTTGGGGAGGGGTTTGTCAGTTGGGTGAGGCTGTTATGAGGCCCCGATGGCGAGCGTGGCCACGAATAGGAGGAGGTCGGAGTATTTTCGGTTACACAGAGGGACGAGGCAGGGGTGTCCCTTGTCCCCCCTACCTTTTGCGCTGGCAATTGAACCCCTGGCTATGGCACTGAGGGAGTCGAGGAACTGGAGGGGGCTGGTGCGGGGTGGGGAGGAGCACCGAGTGTCGCTCTATGCGGATGACCTATTGTTGTATGTGGCGGACCCGGTGGGGGGAATGCCGGAGGTGATGAGGATACTCCGGGAATTTGGGGATTTTTCGGGGTACAAGCTCAACTTTGGGAAGAGCGAGCTGTTTGTGGTACACCCGGGGGACCAGGAGGGGGGGTTGGTAGGCTCCCATTGTAAAGGGCGGAGAGGAGCTTCAGGTACTTGGGGGTGCAGGTGGCCAGGAGCTGGGGGGCCTTGCATAAGCTTAACCTCACGAGGCTGGTGGAGCAAATGGAGGAGGAGTTTAAGAGGTGGGACATGTTGCCGCTGTCTCTGGCGGGTAGGGTGCAGTCAGTCAAGATGATGGTGCTTCCAAGATTTCTGTTCCTGTTTCAGTGCCTCCCCATCCTTATCACGAAGGCCTTTTTCAGGCGGGTTAACAGGAACATTATAGGGTTTGTATGGGCACATGGGACCTCGAGGATGAGGATGGTGTTCTTGGAGCGGGGCAGGGATAGGGGGGGATTGCCGATTCGGGGGAACCACAGATTTGAGCCAGGGAGGTGGGAAGGAAGTTTTCGGAAATGGGAAGAGAAGGGGATTAAGACGCTAAAAGATTTGTTTCTTAGGGGTCGGTTTGCAGGATTGAGGGAGCTGGAAGTGAAATATGGGCTGGTGCAGGGAGAAATGTTTCGATACATGAGGTACGAGATTTTGCTCGGAAGGAGATACAGAGCTTCCCGGAGGAACCGGCCTCCACATTGCTGGAGGAGATGCTGACGACAAGGGGACTGGAGAAGGGGGTAGTGTCAGCGGTGTACGGAGCTATTTTAGAAGAGGATAAGGCACCACTGGAAGGGATCAATGCAAAGTGGGAGGAAGAGTTGGGAGAGGTTATAGAGGAGGGGGTTTGGTGTGAGGTGCTCCGGAGAGTAAATGCCTCCACCTCATGTGCGAGGTTGGGGCTGATACAGCTGAAAGTGGTATACAGAGCACACCTCACGAGGTCCTGTCCAAAGCTAGAGGATTACTGGAAGGAGGTTTTTAGGGTAATTTCCAAGGTGGTGCACTTGAAACTGGACCCGGATCCCCGGGAGGACATATTCAGGGTGTCGGACCAGCCAGGGTTGGAAACGGGGGCGGAGGCAGATATCGTAGCCTTCGCCTCATTGATCGCCCGAAGGCAGATCCTGCTGGGATGGAGAGAAGCCGCTCCACCCTGTGCCCTGGCGTAGCGGGGGGACCTGTTGGAATACTTGACCCTTGAGAAGGTTAAGTCTGATCTGAGGGGAAGGACGGGGGGTTCTACAAATCATGGGCATTATTTATTATGCACTTTGAAGAAATGGATAACATTGAATATTAGTTGGGGGATGGGTGGGAGGGTTGGGGGAGAGTGGGGCTGTGTGTATTAAGGGTGACTTATGGGTAATCCGTGATTCCTTTTGTCATTTGATTTATGTAAGCATGCGGGCTGATGTTTGGGGGTTGGTGGGAGGATGGGATCATTGTTATTGTTATGGGGATTTACATATTTTTTGTTGTTTATTGTTGGTGGGTGTAAATTCGGGAGAAAATGGGAAAAAGGAGAATAAAAATGTTTTTTTAAAAAAAAAAAGTCCCTATCCTGAACTGATTTTGAGAACTCGCTGCCATGCTTTCACAATCTCGATTGGAGGGCTGGGCGCCATCCGTTAAATTAAGTACATTTGATCTGGTCTTTGAGCCCAGGGGTCGGTTGGTGGCCCCAACCGCTGCTCTTGCGTTGTCTTGACCTTGGTGGTTGTCGAGAGGAGTCGGAGGAGGCCAAGAGTGAAAAGTCTTTGCTGTCTTCCGGGACCTGCGTTTCCGCTCATCTGGGCTTCGGTACAACAACAAGGCAGAGGTTCTTAGAGTTCAGTGAAGCTCTTGATGGAACTTGAATGTCCGTTGGCAATCTATAGTTTCTCCATGGTGATGTCTTGGCCAATCAGAGTTGACTTACCAGACAATCAGCTAATTTACTATATAAATTGTTGTGATTGGTTGAAATTGAAGATGAAGAGCTTTGGCAGAATGACTCTCTTTTTGGAAATATGCATTATTAGTTCCTCAGTCCTGCAAGTGGAAGTACTCCATCACACACCTGACTTCCTTGTAGATGGTGGGCAGGCTGTGGGAAGCCAGGAAATGAGTTAACTTGTCGCAAGGTTCCAAGCCTCTGACATACTCCTGTAACCACAGTATTTATATGCTTGTTCCCTCCAGCTTCTGGTCATGAATAACCCCAGAATGTTGACATGGGGGATTTGGCAATGGTTAGGACATTGAATGTCATGCGGTGGTGATTGAATTATCTCATTGGAGATGGTCATTGCCTGACACACCATTCACGTGTGCCGTGAATGTTACTTGCTTGTTACAAGTAACATTCACTGCACACATGAATGGCGTGTCAGGCAATGCCCATCTCCAACAAGATAATCCAGCAATCACCACTGCATGACATTCGATGTCATAACCATTGCTGAATCCATTGTCAGCCCAAGCCTGAATGCTGTCCAGGTGTCACTGCATATGGACACAGACTCCTTCAGTGTCTGAGGAGTGGCAAATAGTGTTGAACGTTGTGCAATCAACCGTGAATATGCCCATTTCTGACCTTATGAGGGAGGGTGGTAGGTTATTGATGAAGCAGCTGATGATGGTCGCGATTAGGACACTAGCTTGATGTTCTGAGACTGAGATTATTGATCTCTAACTTTGTGAAAGGGAAATCATGTTTAACTAATCTGTTAGAATTTTTTGATGAAGTAACATTCAAATTGTATAAGAGGGAACCAGTGTGTGCGGTGTACTTAGATTTCCAAAAGGCATTTGATAAAGTCAAAGGTAACTACACAAGGTAAGAGCAGATGGTGTAGGAGGTAACATATTAACATGGATAAATGTCTGATTGGCTAACAAGAAACTTAGATTCGGGATAAATTAGTTTGGATTGACAATCTGTAACTAGTGGAGTGCCACAGGGATCTGTACTGTGTTCTCTACTCGTTATCATCTATATCAGTGGCTTAGATGAAGAGACCAAATGTATGGGAGCTACATTTGCTGATGACACCAAGATAGGGAACAGTATCTGTCAAGGGATATAGACAAGTTAAGTGAGTGCACGGAGATTTGAAGATGGAGTATAACTTGGGCAAATGTGAACACGTTCACTTTGGCAGGAAGAATAGAAAAGCAGTATATATAATATTGCAGAACCCGGTGGTAAAAGGGATCTAGGTGCATGAATCACAAAGTTTAGTATGCAGGATGACCAAGTGGTTCGGAAGGCAAATTGATTGTTGCCGTTTATTGGAAGAGGAATGGAATATAAAAGTAGGCGTACATGCAGTTGTACATGGCCTTGGTGACATCATACCTGGAGTACTGTGTGCAATTTTGGTCTTGTTATTCAGAAAAGAGGACCCTGGTGAACCCAAATGGAGTGTCAGTGAACAGGTTGTTGTTGGTTAAGTGCTGCTTGACAACCCCATCCATCACTTTGCTGATGATCAAAAGTAGACTGATAGTAATTGGCCGGGTTGGTTTTGTCCTGCTTTCTGTGCACATAAGTTACCTGGGCAATTTTCCACGTTGTTGGGCAAAAGCCAGTGTTGTAGCTGTAACAGTTTAGCTCGGACACTGTTGCCTCTGGATCAGAAGTCTTCAGTACTATTGCCAGAATCTTGTGAAAACCCATAGCCTTAGCAGTAAACAGTGCCTCCTTACACTCGCCATTTGTTTTTTATCGCCAACTTTGTCTCGTACTCTAATTTCTTCCTCATATTTAAGTCATTCTTTGCTGGTTCATTTAGTTTCTCTCTTTGTACAGTTCACATTTCTCGCAAGCTCCCACAACTGTGGGAGCTGTATTCAGCGATTTGCTGTGATATTTCCTCTGTACTGCGATAAATTAAATTTTTGAGCTTTAGAATACGGTTCCTGATGTTAACATTGCCATTTTCCAGGTAACGTGCAAAATATTTTACCCAAGACTGCTATCCGAAATCAGGAAATGGCTGACGATCCTGAAAGAAAAAGGAGCAACCATAAGGTATTTTAAGCTGTGCTTTTTGGATTTTTCAGTGTATGCAAAACAATTTTTCAAAAAAATATTTATGTATTCTTCTGATTCTTCCACTGAAGTTATTTTTGGATCAATTTTTAAAGCACTTTTATCAGCATTTTAACGAGTTGTTATAAGTGCTTTTGCTCCGAACTTGCTTTGTTTCAATGAAAGCATAGTTTGGACAATCATGTCTACCAGTGACACATTTTTAATAAATGGGGTCATATATTTTTACTCTTGAGCATGCATTGATAAGTTTCACCTACACATCATGCCAAGCACACTAATTTATGACGTCTTCAGAATATTTTTACTGCATTACTAATGTTATGCAAGGTGACACAGTGGTTACAGGGACCTGGGTTCAACTCTGGTCTTGGGTCACAGACTGTGTGGAGTTTGCATATTCCCCCGGTGCCTGCATGTGTTTCCTCCCAGAGTCCAAAGATGTGCGGATTAGGTTATGGGGCTTCAGGGATAGGGCAGGTTAGACGGGAGAGCGGACATGAGTAGAGGGCCTTTTCAAAGGGTCGATGCGGAACTCGATAGGCCGAATGGCTTCTTTCTGCACTATAGAGATTCTATGAATATAAGAGTCGGACTACCAGACTTCTAATAACTATCTGCCAACTATTGATGTTAAATTATTGAAAGATTTGTGAATAAATTGTGTTTTTGGCAAAGGTTGGTATCTGAATACGAATGAAAATAGTTTGCAGATAAAATTGGTTTGGAAGACGGGAGATAGATAATTGGACCAGGATGCAGAGAAATAATTTAATATCCAATTTTAGAGTCTCATATATTTTATTCTTTTTATATGCACAATTGTACAGCACAGAAACAACCCTGTCATAACCTGCCCGGATCCTATTGGCTGGGGACAATGAGCACCCCAATGGGGTGGGGGGCTAATTATTAGCAGTGCAGCTGTAAGAACGGTAGCACAGCAGTTAGCACTGTTACTTCACAGCGCAATGACCCAGGTTCGATTCCTGGCTTGGTCACTGTCTGTGCGGAGTCTGCACGCGCTCTTGGTGTATGTGTGTGTTTCCTCCCACAAGTCCTGAAAGATGCGCTTGTTAGGTGAATTGGCATTTAAATTCTCCTTCAGTGTACCCGACCAGGCGCCGGAATGTGGCGACTTGGGGATATTCACAGTAACTTCATTGGAATGTTGATGTAAGCCCATTTGTGACACTAATATAGATTATTATTAAATAGAGCTGACCAGTGTGGTACCAGCTAGAGAGGGAACCAGTAGCGAACTACTGGTTCTTTGTACATATTGCTGTAAATAAAGTTACTTTTGTTTGACTCTACAGACTCGAGCTGGATTCTTCATGACCCTCACAAAAATACATTCCTCCCAGTGGTCTCTGCTGTAGTTCGTGTCCCACGAAAGACTCCTCCCACTCACCCTATTAAGATATATTCTGTTCCTTTCTCCTTTGTGCCCTTAACCTTAAATGGTGCAACAATGTTTTGTTCAAACAGGTCATGTGCTGTTATTAGCTTGAAATTTACTGCCTGAAATTGCATTTTTTTTAAATTGGAGCATAAAATATGTTGTCATTGGGCATTTACCTCACTATGCATTTGCACCAAAACAAAGGTTTTGGTATGATGCAAATTTACTAGGTTAAGTTAATAATCACACCCAAAGTTTCTCTGGTAATTAAACTGTCAGTATCCAACAAAAGACTTGCATAACTTCAGGATAGTCCCATCCCCTCAGTCCAAGTACCAATCAGTCCCATATCCCATTTCAGTCCTAGTCGTTCAGCCTTCATGAATGCATCCACCGTCTCGCAGTAGAAATCCCTTTAGTTGTGCGTCACTCTCAACTTCGGGTAGACTACTCCAAACTTCACGTTGTTGTTGTACAGTGCCGCCTTCTCCTGTCCAAAGGCCACTCGCCAGTTCCACTGTCAAAGCTTGGTATATTCGAATGCCAACGCCTTCCCACTTCACCTCTCGCCTTTGCTTAGCCCAACTCAGGACCTTCTCCATAATGTGAAACTTCATGGAAGCAAATTATAACAGCCCTTGGTGGCTCATTTGCTTTTGGTTTCGGCCTTAGCAGCCAATGTGCCCTCTCCAGCTCATTTTCTTTTAATTTAGAGTACCCAATTATTTTTTTCCAATTAAGGGGCAATTTAGCGTGGCCAATCTACCTAACCTGCACACTTTTGGGTTATGGGGGTGAAACCCATGCGGACACGGGGAGAACGTGCAAACTCCACAAGGACAGAGTGACCCAGGGATGGGCTCTCACCTCGGGCAGGCCCACGATTCGTAGACTTTACGACCTCGACTGTGCTCCAGGTCCTCCACTTTGGCTCTGAGCTCTTTGTTAACCTCCACCACCCTCTGCAGCTTCTCAGCCATTGAGATGAACTGCTCACTGTGCTGTGACAGAGCCGCCTCCTCCACCTCTTTCAACTTCTCTCCACGCTCCTGTACTTTGGCCGATGCTTTCGACACTGCCGCCTTCACTGGGGAAATCTACACGTCTGCTCTTGCAGCCATCATCTCCCTCCACAGCACCTCCATGTGCTTCGCGAACTGTGCCTCAA
Organism: Scyliorhinus canicula; assembly: GCF_902713615.1. Classification (NCBI taxonomy): domain Eukaryota; kingdom Metazoa; phylum Chordata; class Chondrichthyes; order Carcharhiniformes; family Scyliorhinidae; genus Scyliorhinus; species Scyliorhinus canicula. The sequence continues at coordinate 56,816,066 of NC_052159.1, read as the reverse complement.
GTTCTCCGTCCATCACCTCAGTCAGAGATTCATTGAGGCGAGCGACCCCACCCAACAATCCACCCTCCATCGTTTTCCTTCCCGCCAAACTCACCAACTCGCTCTGAGGCGGACTTCCGCTTGCCCCCTTCTTTCCAGTGCCCTTCTTCTGGGTCTTCGACATCTCCCTTTTGCTTCCCTGCACCAACCCATTCAAAAACTCCCCCTGAAACCAGGCATTAAAGGCCAAAACCAGAGCCTCCAAATGTACGACCTCCACCGACATGAGTTGTGCATTGAAGGTTCATAATATGGAGTACAATTATGCTTTTTTGTATTTTGTTTTATGTTGGTTATAATTAAAGAATACAACATTTTGCTGTTTGGAAAGCAGAAAAAGAGAGTTGCTTGGAACATAAATGTATGTCTGGATTATAGTCTGAGGGCTTTGATAATCTTCATTGTCACAAGTAGGCTTACATTAACACTGCAATGAAGTACTTTGAAAAGCCCCTAGTTGCCACATTCTGGCGCCTGTTCGGTTACATGGAGGGCGAATTCAGAATGTCCACATTACCGAACAGCACATCTTTCGGGACTTGTGGGAGGAAACCGGAGCACCCAGAGGAAACCCACACAGACATAGGGAGAGTGTGCAGATTCTGGACAGGCAGTGACCCAAGCCGGGAATCAAACCTGGGACCCTGGTGCTGTGAAGCAACAGTGCTACCCACTGCTACCGTGCCACCCATAAATTGTGTTAGGAACTATTTCTCAGTTTGAAACTCATGAAATCGCGAATAAAGTTCGAAATTAACCTTCACTGTGCTGGCCTGGAATCGAACCCGGTCAACTGCTTGGGAAGCAGCTATGTTCACCACTGTACCACCATTGTTTGAAGATGCAAACTTAAGATACTGTACCTCTTTTCCCTTCCTTGCACCCTACCTCCACCAAAATCTGGATGCTCTTAAATGGGAGTTGGAGAAGGTAATATGACAGGCCATGATATGTTCCATTCTATCACGGGAACTGGAAAACAATTTACGTTCCACTTTCAGGGGCAAGGGCAGAATTCTTGTGTACCAATGATATGGCCATTTCTTGTATAAAGCTTGTCTTGTGTTAACCTACATTGGTGCTGCTATCTTTGAATGGGTTGTGTCGCTGTTGAGTGGGCATGGTGCCATCTCTGCAGTCACAGAATAACCTGAAATTTCAGAAAAATCTGTACAAAAGGCCACATGCGTGTCACAGAAACCTAAATCTTACTGCATTTTCAATGTAAATTGTTTTGATTCAACAATTCTGGAACAGCCACTGACTGTTCACATATCACAAAAGCAAAGATTAGCAATACGCAAGCAAAAGAAGTGAAGAAAACAATTTTTTGTTCTCAATTCAAATGGGAGTGATGCCATTGCAGGTTGAAAGATCAAATACGATGAGCAGAATAGCTGAAAATGTAAGATCAAGCCAAAATGTTAAACCGCAAGTTGGCTGATAACCCAAAATGGTGATTAGATACTTTTGAGGCCCTTGTTTTCAAAGTCCTGAAGATAGTCACAGATTAAGCACAAACTCACCAAGAAGTCAGGTTATGTAATGACAGCATGCAATGTTTACATGGGTAAAACACATAATAAATATGGACATAGAAAATTATGATCGTGGGAGAAGATTGTCACTGACAAAAATGTGGTAGGAAATAGTGCAGCCGGGAAGTGTGGGCAGGTGGAAGAATCTTAAATTTTATGAACTATATGCTCTCTTCATTCTGCTAATCTTCGTCAAGTCAGTTTTAAAAACTGTTTTCTTCACTGTCATAGTCTTGGCTTGGTGGCAGCAACTGAGTGTTTTATGGTTGTTTTGGTCAGTGAACAAGTTTCTAGTTGCATATTTGTTCGCGTTGTGGTGCTGGAATAGATTATGTGAAAGAACATAATTTTGGTGCAATGTTTTCGCTCTTGCCAATTGTAATGGTTACCTTACATCTGTCCCGTTCCATCCTTCGTTTTCTGACTGCACAAACTTATAAAACTTCAGAATTTAAAAAAGAAATACAAATAACAGCAATTTTTTTTAGGTGAACAATGGAACCTGTGAAGATGTAACCATGAATGCCATAAGAATCAGTGATGTGTATGGATCTTCCAGCCATCCAGTAAATGGTGAATAATACTGAGTTGTTCAATATTTTAATTTCAGATTATTCACAATAATTAAATGTACAGCGACCAACAGTGTATTTTCTTGGCAAAGGCATGACTTCAGCATTTTGTACCATAACTAAGGCATTCAGTTTGTTGCAAGAAAACATTGCTACTTAATTTGTTTTATAAATCCTCAACACAGGAACCATTTGCTTTCAAATTCGTAGTATACGATGAAAGCTTAGATGACATTTAATTTGAAAACTTTTCATCAGTAGCTTGAAACATTTATGTAGGTTAAGAGCAAACATAATAAGAAAGAAACTAAAGTATCTACTTAAAGAAATTGAACTTCACCATTTTGTTAGTTTGTGTTTTGTGTTTTTAAATATTTCTGAAATGGTCTTCATGTTACGTATATTTGTTTAATTAGTTTTTCATTAAATTAATTCCTGGTGCACATTTTTCAGTAAGGTGGGAAATATTTGAAAAACCTATTTGAATTGCTAAATTTTGTATTTTAACATGAGGTTTAATATGGAATGAAGCTGTAACGGCTGTTAAATATGAACATTTTAATTCCAGATTCATGGCTGCCAGTGTCACCTTCGTTCCCCTCGAATCGAAAACTGAATGTTTCAGATTCTGTTGTGCCTATGGCACCTCTTTCAAAACCAGTCTTCCAGTCCTCTGGACTTCAGCAGCAAGCTAGGCCATCTATGAAAGTAATTTGTGCTCACTGCAAAAAACCGTTACAGAAAGGTCAAACAGCATACCAGAGAAAAGGTTCATCTTACCTCTTCTGCTCCACTACTTGCTTATCATCGTTTTCTCATAAACCAGCCCCAAAGAAACTGTGTACTACATGCAAAAAGTAAGAAACTATATTTTTGTATTTGTTTAAAGTCATCCTGTGCAAAATTAATGTTATGGGAGCAATTATACAAGTTTATGTAAGATATTCAATTTTGATCTCATTGCATGTTGCTGCAAATTATGACCAGCGTATTGGCTGAAGCAGGGAATCTTGCAGTGTGGATTGTTTGTTCCCTTGCTATTCGGCTCAAAAAAGGTTGTGCAGGAAATCAGAATTGACAAGTAGAAGTGGGGCATCGAGGTAATTGGTTAACAATGAGATCAACATTCTATCCTTAAAGATTTGAGGATTATTTAAAAAACCGAGAATCACCGGAGAAGGAAATAATGATGGAATAGTCAAATTGGTTATAAAAAAAAAGAGAAATAGAGAGGTAAAGAATTCTTGGATTGAAAGACAAAATTAAGACAACAAATGAACCATTTCTGGGAACAATTTACCAAATGGAGGAAGCAATATATCTCCACAGTTTTTTCCCTTTTATTGACTGGAGAGGTTAAGTGACATTGCAGGTATTTCTTCAATAGAATGATACTTGCAGTTAATTTTCAGCAGTGAGTTTAATTTGCAAAGAATATTTTGATTGGAAAAATGTCAGTAAACTCACAGGAACGTTGGGTCAATCTACTCTGTTCTTGGCATATCACTGAATAACTTGTGATAGGCAATTCATGGGGTATTGCCTTTTCACCAAGTTGCTGAATGCTATACACATTAATAACCTGTCCTCCTTCAGGTACCATGCCCAAAGAGAGCATTGGTAACAATGGCCTTCCATTGGATTGGTTCATGATTATGCTTGGCAAAGTACTGCATATTGGCTGGTAATTGGCCACGTTTGAATGTACCTTCCATGACCATCAAGTCCTGAAGTGGGATTTGAACCCAGAGATTCAGTCCCAGCAGTAGAGACATAAACCTGCCATTATTTTGGCAGCACAGTATGTCCCCTTTATTTACAGGTCTGCATTTAAAAAAAAATAAAAAATTTTATTGGAGTTTTTTGAAAAATATATATCAACAGAACAATAATAGTAAACACCCCCCGGCACCCGTAACAACACATGTCACAAACCCCCCACCCACCCCCAAACCCAATAAACAACAAAATAAATTAACAATAAGCAAATTAACTTAAACACTACCCCCCCTGAGAACCCCCCCTCCCCCGGGTTGCTGCTGCTGCTGACCTAGTTCCTTATCGTTGAGCCAGAAAGTCGAGGAAAGGCTGCCACCTCCTAAAGAACCCTTGTACCGACCCCCTCAGGGCGAATTTGACCCTCTCCAGCTTAATGAATCCCGCCATGTCATTGATCCAGGTCTCCACGCTCGGAGGTCTCGCATCTTTCCACTGCAGCAAGATCCTCCGCCGGGCTACTAGGGACGCAAAGGCCAAAACATCGGCCTCTTTGGCCTCCTGCACTCCCGGCTCCACCCCAACCCCAAATATCGCGAGTCCCCAGCCTGGCTTGACCCTGGACCCTACCACCCTCGACACCGTCCTCGCCACCCCCTGGCAGAATTCCCCCAGTGCCAGGCATGCCCAAAACATATGGGCATGGTTCGCTGGGCTCCCCGAACACCTAATGCACCTGTCCTCACACCCAAAAAACTTGCTCATCCTCGTCCTAGACATATGAGCCCTGTGCAGTACCTTGAACTGGATGAGTCTAAGCCTCGCACATGAAGAGGAGAAGTTCACCCTCTCCAGGGCGTCCGCCCATGTCCCCTCCTCAATCTGCTCCCCCAGCTCCACCTCCCACTTAGCCTTCAGCTCCTTTACCGACACCTCCTGCATCACCTGGTAGATGTCAGACACCTTCCCGTCCCCGACCCACACCCCCCGTGGGGGCAGCGAAGGGAACCCCTCCACCTGCCGCCTAGCAAACGCCTTGACCTGAAGGTACCTGAACATATTCCCCGGGGCGAGCTCAAACTTCTCCTCCAGTTCACCCAGGCTCGCAAACCTCCCGTCAATGAACAGGTCTCCCAACTTCCTAATGCCCGCCCTGTGCCACCCCGGGAACCCACCATCCATGTTCCCTGGGACAAACCGGTGGTTCCCCCGCAGCGGGGCCTCCACCGAGCCCCCCACTTACAGGTCTGCAATTAAGTGAATGTCTAATAAATTTTGCCCAAGTAACATTTTACTGAAATACTTTCTGGCCACAAATGTATGAAGTGTAAGAGATTCTGTGACATTCTAATATAGCTTGATCACTCGCAAAGAATACATCCTTGGGGAAAATTTTAGTGTATGTTGAAATGCAATGATTTATTTGTTATAAAATGGCTCGTTTGGTGCACAGCATTGCATGTTGTGTTTTTATCACCAGTCTAGTGAATTTCCAGTACTCTTATTACTGTATGTTATCTGGTGTATAATTAGAAAATCATGAATATATTATTTTCCAAGGCTGAAACCTGTATCTTTGAGATCAAGAAGTCTAATTGTAGTTAGACATTGTAGTTAGTCAGACATTAATTGTTCGAACAAGAAGCATTGCCCGTCAGTTTCGAGCTGAAGGTGATATTTGTTGAGCAGAATTAGAAATGGGCTAGGTCATGGAACATACGGAGGAACTGTGAATGGGTGTCTTGGGATTTTACTGGATGATGGAACACGGGTTACCTGCTGGAGTGCTCCCCAGATTTAGGAGCAAGAAAAAATATGTGAATTTCTATTGTACCTTTTGTGACCTGAAGATGTCCGTGCTTTATAACTGATTAAGCACTTTTTAAATGTGGTCACTGTTATCTAAGAAATGTGGCAGCCAATTTTTGAACAGCAATGTGATAACCAGATCATCTGTCGATTGATAAAGTTTGGCCAAAGCACTGGGGGTGCTCCACTGCCATTCCTCAAAAGAGCATTTTGGGGTCTTATACCTTCACATGCAATGACAGACTGCACCACATGTTACATTTCATCCAAGAGTACTGAACTAGATAGAGCATCTTCTAGATTTCTGAAGACAATAAGACATAGGAGCAGAATTAGGCCACTTGGCCCATCGAGTCTGCTCCGCCATTCAATCATGGCTGATATTTTCTCATCCCCATTCTCCTGCCTTCTCCCCGTAACCCTTGATCCCCTTATTAATCAAGAACCCATCTATCTCTGGCTTAAAGACACTCGGTGATTTGGCCGCCACAGCCGTCTGCGGCAAAGAGTTCCACAGATTCACTACCCTCTAGCTAAAGAAATTCCGCCTCATCTCCGTTTTAAACGATCGTCCTTTTAATCTGAGATGGTGTCCTCTGGCTCTAGTTTTTCCGACAAGTGGAAACATCCACTCTATCCAGCCCCTGCAGTATCCTGTAAGTTTCAATAAGATCCCCCTCATCCTTCTAAACATCAACGAGTACAGTCCTTGTACGACAAGCTCTTCATTCCAGGGATCATTATTGAAACCTCCTCTGGACCCTTTCCAAGGCCAGCACATCCTCCCTTAGATACGGGGCCCAAAACTGCTCACAATACTCCAAATGGGGTCCGGCCAGAGCCCTATACAGCCTCAGAAGTACATCCCTGTTCTTGTATTCCAGCCCTCTCGACATGAATGCTAACATTGCATTTGCCTTCCTAACTGCTGACTGAGCCTGCACAAGGACTCCCAAGTCCCTTTGTGCTTCTGATTTCCGATGCATTTCCCCATTTAGAAAATAGTCTATGCCCCCATTCCTCCATTCAAACTGCATAACCTCATACATTTTCAAATTGTATATCATTTGCCACTTCATTGCCCATTCTCCGAGCCTGTCCAAATCCTTCTGCAACCCCTCTGCTTCCTCAATACTACTTTGCATCATATCTTTGCATCATCTACAAACTTAGCAACTGTGCCTTCAGTTCCTTCTTCCAGATCATTAATGTATATTGTGAAAAGTTGTGGTCCCAGCACGGACCCCTGAGGCACACCACAAATCACCGGCTGCCATCCTGAAAAAGATCCCTTTATCCCCACTCTCTGCCAGTCAGCCAATCCCCTATCCATGTCAGGATCGTACCCTTAACACCATGCGCTCTTAAATTTATTTATCAGTCTCCTATGCGGCACCTTGTCCAAGGTCTTCTGGAAGTCTAAATAAATCACGTCCACTGGTTCTCCTTTGTTACTTCCTCAAAGACCTCTTAACAAATTTGTTGGCCATGACCTCCCTTCAAGCCGTGCTGACTCGGTCCTATTTTATCATGCACTTCCAAGTACTCCACGATCTCATCTTTAATAATGGAGTCTAAAATTTTACAAATGACCAAAGTCAGGCTAACGGGCCTATAATTTCCCGTTTTCTATCTCCCTCCCTCCCTTAAACAACGGGGTTACATGAGCCACTTTCCAGTCTTCTGGGGCTCTCCCTGCCTCCAGTGATTCCAGAAAGATCACCACCTTTGCCTCCACAGCTTCCTCAGCTATCGCTTTTAGAATCATGGGGTGAAGTCCATCTGGTCCAGGTGATATATCCACCATCAGACCTTTCAGTCTCCCCAGAACCTTCTCCTTCATGATGGCCACTGCACTCACCTCTGCCCCCTGATTCTCCTGGAGCTCTGACATCCCACTGGTGTCTTTCACCGTGAAGACTGATGCAAAGTAACTATTCAGTTCCTCTGCCATTTCTTTGTTTCCTATTATTACTTCTCCAGCCATATTTTCCAGTGGTCCAATATCTATTTTTGCATCTCTTTTACCTTTTATGGATTGAAAAACTCTTCCTATCTTCTTTTATATTACAGTACTAGTTAGCTTGCACTCGTATTTCATCTTCTCTCCCCCTATTGCTTTTTTTAGTTATCCTCCACTCACTTTTAAAGGATTCCCAATCCTCTGGTTTCCCACTATTTCTCGCCACTTTGTATGCTTTTTCCTTTGCTTTTATGCTGTCCTTGACTTCCCTCGTCAGCCATGGATGCTTGTCCTCCCCTTAACATGTTTCCTCCTCCTTGGGATGAATTTCTGTTGTGCCTACCGAATAACCCCCAAAAACTTTTGCCATTGCTGTTCCACTATCTTCCCTGCTAGGCTCCTTTTCCAATCAACTCTGGCCAGCTCCTCCCTCATGTCTTTGTAGTTACCCTTATTTAATTGTAATACTGTAACATCTGATTCCAACTTCTCGCTCTTTCTCAATCTGCACGGTAAATTCTATCATGTTATGGTCACTGTTCCCTAAGAGTTCCTTCACCTTAAGTTCCTTTCTCTTGTCTGCCTCATCACCAAATCCAGAATTGCCTGTTCCCTAGTGGGCTCCTTCACAAGCTGCTTCAAACAACCATCTCTGAGACTTCCTACAAATTTATTTTCTTGGGATCAACTACCAACCTGATTTTCCCAGTCCACCTGCATATTGAAGCCCACCTTATTATTGTGATATTGCCTTTTCTTTCTCATGCTTTCTCATTTTCTGGCCCACATCCTGACAACTGCTGGGGCGCAGAACCCAAAACCCTTTGAGTCGGAGACTGAGCCAAGGCCGACACCTGGTACCAGTCTGAGTGTTGGGTTAGTGGGGATGTTTTGAAGAGATTTAGCTTACTCTTTGAGTGACTTGGAGATATGAGTGTCATGGAGATAGCATTTAGTTTCTCATTAAACTATTTATTTGCGCTATTTACAAAGACCTCATGGTAAGCACAAGGTTGGTTCTGTGGACACATCCTTGTTCTGTGTCTTGCTCTCTTCGAGCCTCTTCATAATTTGTCACTGATGTCAAGTTTACAGAATTATGAATGTGATTGTCGAATTAAAGTAACCATTAACCCTAAAGAGGGAGGGAAAGGGGATCATGAAGTGCAGCAGCAAACTAAAAGAAGAACCATCTGTAAGTATGTAGTTAATTTCTGGAACAAAAATTACATAATTGACTAGACTTTTAATGTTTACTAGCTTTGACCATTAACTCAAAATAATTCAAAAAATCATAAGTTCATAAGATATAGGAGCAGAATTAGGCCATTCGGCCCATCAGCTCTGCTTTGTCATTCTATCATGGCTGATATGTTCCTCATCTGCTACCTACAATGTTACAGACCAAGAGCTGGATTGTGAAATCAGCCAGAGCATCTCCTCCCTTGAACACATGAGGGAGGAGATGCTCTGGCTGAGGGCAGTTGCATGCTCCTGTAGGATGTGGGTGGTGAGGGATATCACCGGTGTCCCTGCTGACTATACCAGCGGGAAGTGCACCCAACTACAGCTCCTCAGAAACCGTGTTAGAGAACTGGAGTTCGATGAACTTCAGATCATCCGGGAGGCAGAGGGGGTAATAGACAAGAGTTACAGGGAGGTAACCACACCCAAGGTACAGGACAAGAGTAGCTGGGTTACAGTCAAGGGAAAGAAAACAAACGGGCAGACAGTGCAGGGATCCCTCGTGGCCGTTCCCCTTCAAAACAAGTATACAGTTTTGGATGCTGTTAGGGGGGGATGACCTACCGGGGGAAGGCCCTAGCGGCCAGGTCTCTGGCACTGAGTCTGGCTCTGGGGCTCAGAAGGGAAGGGGGGAGAATAGAAAAGCAATAGTGATAGAAGACTCAATGGTTAGGGGAATAGATAGGAGATTCTGTGGTCGCGAGCGAGACTTCCGGAAGGTATGTTGCCTCCTGGGTGCCAGGTCCAGGGATGTCTCGGATCATGCCTTCAGGATCCTTAAGGGGAAGGGTGAGCAGCCAGAAGTCGTGGTTCACATTGGTACCAACGACATAGATAGGAAAAGGGATGTGGATGTAATAAATGAGTTCAGGGAGTTAGGCTGGAAGTTAAAAGCCAGGACAAACAGAGTTGTCATCTCTGGTTTGTTTCCGGTGCCACGTGATAGCGAGTCTAGGAATAGGGAGAGAGTGCAGTTGAACATATGACTGCAGGATTGGTGTATGAGGGAGGGCTTCAGGTATTTGGATAATTGGAGTGCATTTTGGGGAAGGTGGGACCTGTACAAGCAGGACGGGTTGCATCTGAACCAGAAGGGCACCAATATCCTGGGAGGGAGGTTTTCTAGTACTCTTTGGGAGGGTTTAAACTAATTTGGCAGAGGAATGGGAACCGGATTTGTAGTCCAGCAACTAAGTTAGCCGATCTTCAGGACGTCAAAGCGTGTAGTGAGGCAGTGGGGAAGGTAACACTGACAAAGGAGAGTGCTTACAGGCACGGAGATGGGTTGAAGTGTGTATACTTCAACGCAGGAATAAGGTGGGTGAATTTAAGGCATGGATCGGTACTTGGGACTACGATGTGGTGGCCATCACGGAAACTTGGATAGAAAAGGGGCAGAAATGGTTGTTGGAGGTTCCTGGTTATAGATGTTTCAATAAGATTAGGGAGGGTGGTAAAAGAGGTGGGGGGTTGCATTGTTAATTAGAGATATTATAGCAGCTGCAGAAAGGCAGTTCGAGGAGGATCTGCCTACTGAGGTAGTATGGGTTGATGTCAGAAATAGGAAAGGAGCAGTCACCTTGTTGGGAGTTTTCTATAGGCCCCCCAATAGCAGCAGAGATGTGGAGGAACAGATTGGGAAACAGGGTGACTTCAACTTCCCAAATATTGAGTGGAAACTCTTTAGATCAAATAGTTTGGATGGGTTGGTGTTTGTGCAGTGTGTCCAGGAAGTTTTTCTAACACAGTATGCGGATTGTCCGACCAGAGGGGAGGCCATATTGGATTTGGTACTTAGTAATGAACCAGGGCAAGTGATAGATTTGTTAGTGGGGGAGCATTTTGGAGATAGTGACCACAATTCCGTGACTTTCACTTTAGTAATGGAGAGGGATAGTGCATGCAACAGGGCAAGGTTTGCAATTGGGGGAAAGGTAAATACGATGCTGTCAGACAAGAACTGAAGTGCATAAGTTGGGAACATAGGCTGTCAGGGAAGGACGCAATTGAAATGTGGAACTTGTTCAAGGAACAGATACTACGTGTCCTTGATCTGTATGTCCCTCCCAGGCAGGGAAGAGATGGTCGAGTGAAGGAACCATGGTTGACCAGAGAGGTTGACTGTCTTGTTAAGAGGAAGAAGGATACTTATGCAAGGCTGAGGAAACGAGGTTCAGACAGGGCGTGGGAGGAATACAAGATAGCTAGGAGGGAACTGAAGAAAGGGATTAGGAGAGCTAAGAGAGGGCATGAAAAATCTTTGGCGGGTAGGATCAAGGAAAACCCCAAGGCCTTTTACACATATGTAAAAAATATGAGAATGACTAGAGCGAGGGTAGGTCCGATCAAGGACAGTAGCGGAGATTGTGCACCGAGTCTGAACAGATAGGAGAGGTCTTGAATGAGTACTTTTCTTCAGTTTTTACGAATGAGAAGGGCCATATTGTTGGAGAGCACAGTGTGAAACAGACTGGCAAGCTCGAGGAGATACTTGTCAGGAAGGAAGATGTGTCGGGCATTTTGAAAAACTTGTGGTATAGATAAGTCCCCCAGGCCTGACGGGATATATCGAAGGATTCTATGGGAAGCAAAAGATGAAATTGCAGAGCCGTTGGCAATGATCTTTTCGTCCTCACTGTCAACAGGGGCGGTACCAGGGGATTGGAGAGTGGCGGATGTCGTGCCCCTGTTCAAAAAAGGGAATAAGGATAACCCTGGAAATTACGGGCCAGTTAGTCCTACTTCGGTGCCAGGCAAAGTAATGGAAAGGGTACTGAGGGATAGGATTTCTGAGCATCTGGAAAGACACTGCTTGATTAGCGATAGTCAGCACAGATTTGTGAGGGGTAGGTCTTGCCTCACAAGTCTTATTGAATTCTTTGAGGAGGTGATAAAGCACGTGGATGAAGGTATAGCAGTGGATGTAGTGTACATGGATTTTAGTAAGGCATTTGATAAGGTTCCCCATGGTAGGCTTGTGCAGAAAGTAAGGAGGCATGGGATAGTGGGAAATTTGGCCAGTTGGATAACAAACTGGCTAACCGATAGAAGTCAGAGAGTGGTGGTGGATTGCAAATTTTCAGCCTGGAGCCCAGTTATCAGTGGAGTACCGCAGGGATCCGTTCTGGGTCCTCTGCTGTTTGCGATTTTCATTAATGACTTGGATGAGGGAGTTGAAGGTTGGGTCAGTAAATTTGCAGACAATACGAAGATTGGTGGTGTTGTGGATAGTGAGGAGGGCTGTTTGTCGGCTGCAAAGCGACATAGATCAGATGCAGAGCCGGGCTGAGAAGTGGCAGATGGAGTTTAACCCTGAAAAGTGAGGTTGTCCATTTTGGAAGGACAAATATGAAGGTTAAATACAGGGTTAACGGTAGGGTTCTTGGCCATGTGGAGGAGCAGAGAGATCTTGGGGTCTATGTTCATAGATCTTTGAAAGTTGCCACTCAAGTGGATAGAGCTGTGAAGAAGGCCTCTGGTGTGCTCGTGTTCATTAGCAGAATTTAAGAGCCGTGAGGTGATGATGCAGCTGTATAAAACCTTGGTACGGCCACATTTGGAGTACTGTGTGCAGTTCTGGTCGCCTCATTTTAAGAAGGATGTGGAAGCTTTGGAAAAGGTGCAAAGGAGGTGCAACAGGATGTTGCCTGGAATGGAGAGTAGGAAGCACGGTAGCATAGTGGTTAGCATAAATGCTTCACAGCTCCAGGGTCCCAGGTTCGATTCCCGGCTGGGTCACTGTCTGTGTGGAGTCTGCACTTCCTCCCCGTGTGTGCGTGGGTTTTCTCCGGGTGCTCCGGTTTCCTCCCACAGTCCAAAGATGTGCGGGTTAGGTGGATTGGCCATGCTAAATTGCTCGTAGTGTCCTAAAAAGTAAGGTTAAGGGGGGGTTGTTGGGTTACGGGTATAGGGTGGATACGTGGGTTTGAGTAGGGTGATCATTGCTCGGCACAACATCGAGGGCCGAAGGGCCTGTTCTATGCTGTACTGTTCTATGTCTAGGTCTTATGAGGAAAGGTTAAGGGTGCTTGGCCTTTTCTCAATAGAACGGAGAAGGATATGGGGTGGCTTGATAGAGGCTTATAAGATGATAAGGGAATAGATAGAATAGATAGAGTAGACAGTCAGAGACTTTTTCCCCAGGTGGAACAAACCATTACAAGGGGACATAAATTTAAGGTGAATGGTGGAAGATACAGTGGGGGATGTCAGAGGTAGGTTCTTTACCCAGAGAGTAGTGGAGGCATGGAATGCACTGCCTGTGGAAGTCGTTGAATCGGAAGCATTAGGGATCTTCAAGCGGCTATTGGATAGGTACATGGATTACGGTAGAATGATGGGGTGTAGATTAATTTGTTCTTAATCTAGAATAAAAGTTCGGCACAGCATCGTGGGCCGAAGGGCCTGTTCTGTGCTGTATTTTTCTATGTTCTATGACCTAGAATAGGAAGTAGGCGATTTAGACGCCCGAGCCTAACGCCCTCTATGTGATCATGACTGATCCCATCCTGGCCTCAACTCCACTGTCCTGCCAGTTCTCCATAACGCTTAAACCAATTGCCAATCGTGTTTATGTTGTTGCTATATATTGATGCACAAACCACATGTAATTTTTGTGTTTGAACCCCAAAATGTTTTACTGACACTTACAAATGGCAAGGCCCCCAGAACAATGCTGTTGGTCATATAGAGTTTTACATTTTAAAGTATAAACATTTACTTCCCAAAATTGATAAGTTTCATAGCTCACTTTTTTAATCCCAAATAATTACCGACCTAAACTACTGTGGTTGACTGCAAGCGAGAAGAGCTTACCAGCTGAAAGCGTTGCGAATGAACGTTTGACTCAAAATAAACTACATACGCAGCATTACTTGGTAGGGGAAAGAATGTTGCCATTCACATAGACAACAACCGGTCTGGACGAACCATGGCATTTATGGGCAAAGCAGCAAAACCAATATAACCCAAATTCGTCTTTCAGTTTCACTAAAATTTAAATCATTTGGAAGTAGCAATATTGCGATGGATGGGCAATGGCATTTGGACTTTTTTTAAAAATGTACTTTATTCCAAATGTGTAAAAAAAAAACAGCAACATGTAAAATACACACACCACAAAATCACAGTGCAGTTTTAACAATTTTTGCCCTTTTTACCTCCTCCTCCCCGCACCCCACCCCCACCATGACAAGCAACTCCTTCAACATTGCCATGAACACCCCCACCACATCTCGGAACCTTCTGCTGATCCCTCTCAACTCAAATTTAATCTTCTCCAACCAGAGAAAGTCGTACGAGTCCCCCAGCCTGGCCGCCATCCCCTGCATATGTTCCAACCTCCAATTTAACAGATCATTCGCCAAGATATCAGAAGTGAAGGCCACAACATTGGCCCCCTTCCGCCAGCTCCGGCACTTCGGATACCCCAAAAATCACAACCATTGTGTCCGTCCTGAACTCCACACCCACAATCTTAGATGGCGTACCAAACACCGCTTCCCAGTATGCCCCCAGCTTCTCGCGACCCCAAAACGCATATGATTCGCTGGCCCCTGCCCACACTTTTTGCATTCATCGGCTACCCCTGAAAGAACTCACTCATCCTTGCCTGAGTCATAGGTACTCTATGCGCCACCTTAAACTGGATCTGGATCAAGCTCAACCGCGTGCAGGACGAAGTTTACTTCACCCTCGGCACCACCTCACACCACAGTTCCCAGTTTATCCCCTGCCCCCCCCCCCCCCCAAAACGCCTTCTCCCATTTGTTCTTGATCCTCGCCACCAGTATATGTTCCCAATCCTATCCTCCCCTAGCTTATCCAGCAGGAGCAGTGGCCCGAATAAAGTGTATTCCGGCACCTGGGAAACGCCCTCTCCCCTTTTCACGCCCCCCTTCCCTCCTTTCTGTCTGTGCCTCTGTATCAGAGCCCTCTTTACACTTGGCACCGTCCATGCCGATGTGAGCTCCGAAATCACTGGGCACGATTCTCCGGATAAATGTCCATGTGCTGCAAGCGAGAGTGACACAGGTTTCCTGCCGCTCGGCCTGGCAAGGCCAGCAACAGTATTAACCATAAATGGTCCACTTAATGAGGCCTCACGGGCTCCCCGCCCCGAATGCCGCCTCACCAGCTGAGTTGCCGAGACCGTGTTTGCCAGCCCCTCGCTAACGATGTCGAACTGCATTTAGGCTGCACTTACTCAGCCAACCACAGCCAGCTCGCATAAATGGCGCAGGGGAGACATGCTCCAGGTTTGGGGATACTGACTTGGGGAGGCTCCTGGATGCGGTCGAGGCAAGGAGGGATGCCCTGTTCCCTTGAGGATCCCGTAGGGTGAGCCACAAGGCAGCCAGTGCTGCCTTGAACGAGATAGCCATCCAGCTGCCTCCGTCTCTGATGTGCATCCTGGGGACACCACTAGATGTTGTGGTAGAGCTACGCAGGCAAAGCATACTGAGGATCACTGGGGGGGAGGGTAGGGAAGGGGTGAGAGGTGGATGGTGAGGCGGAGATGCACCATCGGGAGAGTGGAGGCATATATTGAACAATAAACTCCCTTGTGCACAACCAGTGGGAAGCCCCTCTCACGTTCCTCCGCAATGCATTGTCGCGTACAGGTGATGGGTATGAGTGAGCACTCAGCAGAGGGGCAGGGGTCAGATTATGGCATTGACTGAGGAGCATCAGTGCCCAGCTCTCAGCGGATTATCATCATCCCCTGCCCTCGACAGTGACCCGCGGACAGTGCCGACACAGTCCCAGCACCCTGGAGTTATGTGATATACCCTTAGAGAGTGGGAAATGGGGATGGTGGGTGGATAAGAATGCAACGATGGACCAGGCCAAGTCCTAGGTGAATTGGACCACTATGAGCACCTCCCTGGCCCTCCAGGCTTGCCGAGCCCCCTCTGCCGCCGCCTTTCCTGCAGCGTCTGGCTGAGCCTAAGGTTCCTTCCCGGCCTCTTCCTCCAGCCCCTGCTCATCCGGGCTGTTCATCATCCACGACCTCCTCTTCCTCCTCCGAGATGGCCACATGTTCCTTGTCACCAGCTCGTTGCCCCACTGCTGTGCAAGGTTGTCGAGGATGCAGCAGACGACAACAAAGCGGGCAACCCTCTGGGCAATGGACTGAGTGCACTCCGGAGCAGTCGAGGCATCAAAACCGCATCTTGTGGAGTCCGACGGACCACTCAATGGCTGTCCGGGTGGCTGCATGGGCCTCGTTGTAGCAGGTCTCTTGCCTCTGTACCGGTGTCGTTAGCCAGGTCATAGAATTTACAGTGCCGAAGGAGGCCCTTCGGCCTATTGAGTCTCAGTGGCTCTTGGAAAGAGGACCCTACTTAAGCCCATGCTTCCACCCTATCCCCCTAACCGAGTAACCTCACCGAACCTTTTTGGACACTTAAGGGCAATTTATCATGGCCAATCCACCTAACCTGCACATTTTTGGACTGTGGGAGGAAACCAGAGCACCTGGAGGAAACCCACACGCACACAGGGAGAACGTGCAGACTTCACACAGATAGTGACCCAACCAGGAATCGAACCTGGGACCCTGGTTCTGTGAAACAATTGTGCTAACCACTGTGCTACCGTGCTGTCCTCAGCAGATATCCCTTGTCCCCCAAGACCTACCGTCCATCCTGGGGGGCTCTTCAAAGGGAGCAGGATGACCGACTGCCCCAGGATGTATCGTGCACACTCCCCGGGAAGCGAGCACACACATGCATTATCTGCAACTGGTGGTCGCACACAAGTTATATGTTGAGGGACTGGAACCCCTTTCGGTTAACATAGGACACCCCCCGGATGGCCTGATGAGTGCAGGGGAACTTGCTTGACATCCATGACTCCCTGGACCTGAGGCATCCCGGCGATAGTGGAGAAACCAGCTGCTCGGGCATCCTGTTGGGCCTGGTCCATGTCAAAATCGATGTTGTCTTCCGCCTGGGCAAACAGGGCACTCGTGACATGCCAGGTGCACCTGTGGGCTGTGGCCTGCGAGATACCACACAGGTCCCACTCGAGCCCTGGAATGATCCCATGGCACAAAAGTTCAGGGCTGCAGTGACCTTGACTGCCACCGGAAGTGGGCGTCCTCCTTGATATGGTGGCAAATCCGCAAGGATACGGCACAGGTGTTGTACCGTCTCCTTGTTGAGGCGGAGCCTTCTGCTGCACACGCTGTCCTTCATTTCTTCAAATAACCCTAGGCCATCATGGGACTCTCCTCTGGGTCCCCCTCTGGCCTGATGGACGGCCGGGTCCCTGGGTCCGGCACATGGGCCACTGCCTCGGACATCTGCAGACGCTGCTGTTGCCACCTTCTCCAGTGTCGGGCCACATCGCGTAGCACCAGCATCGCTCGGGCAATGGTGAATGACAGGCCATTGGATGACGAGTGGCTTGCGCCAGTTGTGTGGAAATCACAGAATCATAGAACTTTGAGTGCAGAAGGAGGCCATTCGGCCCATAAAGTCTGCACCGGCCCTTGGAAAGAGCACCCTACTTCAGCCCACGCCTCCACCTTATCCCCGTAATCCAGTAACCCATCTAACCTTTTTTGTGGACACTAAGGGCAATTTAGAAAGGCCAATCCACCTAACCTGCACATGTTTGGACTGTGGAAGGAAACCGGAGCACCCGGAGGAAACCCATGCAGACACTGGAGAAAGTGCAAACTGCGCAGTCACCTGAAGCTGGAATTGAACCAGCACAGACGGTGACCCAAGCTGGGAATCGAACCTGGGACTCTGGAGCTGTGAAGCAACTATGCTAACCGTTGTGCTACCATGCTGCTCCTGGGCTTAAGTGGTGAAAATTGGTTTGTCGCCACACTACGGTGGAATTATGAATTTGCCTATGGGACCGGGCTGGTTTCATCACAAACTGTTTGGTGCCTGACGCGATTCCCGTTTTGGCACTGCCCACTATTCACCGGCCTCATTACACTTGAGCGCGAGTGAAACGAGACCGGAAGATTGCGCCCAGACTCTCAACTTCTGGAAGAGTGCCCTGGGGAGAAAGATCGGGAGGCTCTGGGAAATAAACAGGAACCTTGGCAGCACATTCATCTTCACCATCTGTATCCTCCCTGCCAGTGTCAGGTGTAATGTATCCCATCTCTTAAAATCTCTCCACCAACGTTGTCAAATTCCACCTGTGCATCGTAGCTCATTCCCTCATCACCTGAATCCCAAATACCTAAATTTTTCCCTAGCTGCCATGAACGACACTTGCCACCAGGACTGTAGAACAGACACACCCATGCCAGGAACTTCGGGCCAAAATCAAACATGCCCAAAATTGCAAATAAATACCTCCACTGCACCAGATCGAAGGCCTTCTCCACGTCCATAGAAACAATAACCTCCGGCACCCACCCCCGACAGAGTCATAATCACATTAAACAGCCTGATGTTGCTAGAGAGCTGCCAGCCCTTTACAAAACCACTCACTCTATGGCTGCCCATAGTAGGACTTTTCTGTTGAGTTTTTAAAAATAAATGTTCACTTTATTCTCCAATATAAACAAAATAGGGAGTCAATCAGCTACTTTTTTCTTGTCTCATTGTCTTGAGTAATGATGGATCTGGAAATCTAGCGACTGAAAGGTAAAATAGAACTGAAATTTTGAAATAATTCTTGGAAAAAAAGTCTCAAACCCTATTTGAGCAGAACTAATCTTCTATTTGCACTCTGAATCCTACTGATGCAAATTGTGAAATCATGTGGACTGCACATGCTCAAGATGACTGTATCTATCCTCTCTTTCAATTGCTGCAGGGAGAATTAATCTCTTTGTTACAGTGTGGGATATTTTCTCTTAGCTACACGCTAAGCTACCATGTAAGAGGCTAATTGTACTTTGTCATTGAATGTAACATTTCTGCTGAGGACTTGAGCCAACGATTTACATTATCGCTGTATCCTTTTGAAAAAAATCCTCGAACTTGCCATGCTTATTTGAGGTGTGATGACATCGACTTCAAATTCTGAGACAAGCTGGGAAGCTGGAACAACCAAATAGAAAAACAGTGCAACCTTCTTCAAAATCAAAAACGTAATAGAGGCAGAGAGGAAATGCATGGAGAGGAAATCCTGAGTCAATTTTCGACCAACACTCAATTGTCTGCACTGCCCTGTCCTATTTGCAATAGAACCTTCTGGGTGCAGGCCAGCCTTGGAAGTCCAGCAGAACCCAACCCAAGATGATAAACGTGGTCTTCATTGACTTGAAGGATGAACAGATTTTATAATGAAAATATAATTGAAAGCAGTTTAGTTGAAAATATATTTGTTAGGTTTGTAACGGGCGCATAGTCACTATTCCTTCTTTTGTGAGACCCATGTATCGCTCCAACTTTATTTCAAATGATTTTGATATGATTTTGATGTACTAATGAAACTTGTTATCTTATTTCGCAGAGAGATAACTAATATGAAGGGAACAATTGTTGCACAAGTAGATTCCAGTGAAACATTCCAGGAATTTTGCAGTGCGTCCTGCCTATCTTTTTATGAAGACAAACAAAATGCTCCAGCTCATACAAGTCATATTACCCAAGGAAATTATGGGAAATGCACCATTTGTGGCAAAATGACTGAGGTATGCTTTTATTTTCAAAAGTTCATTATATTTGAATCGCTGAACTAATCTTTTTTTTTGACATCCATAGAATCCCTCCAGTGCAGGGGGAGGTAATTCGACCCATTGAGTCTGCACCAACCCTCAAAGAGCATTCTGGCTGGGCCCACTCCCTGCCCTATTCTCCCCACACAGGCACCCATGGCCAGAATCAAATCCGGACCCCTGGTGCTTTGAGACATCAGTTTAACTACTGTGCCACCATGCCATCCTGTAGTTTGTTTTCTACAAATTAGAATTACACACAGCAGACTCTTCAACCCATTGCATACATGCTGGTGTTTATGCACCACGCCTGCTTCCTCCCATTCTTCCACATCTAATTATAACAACATAACCCCTTCTACTCACTCCTACGTTTATCCAGCTTCCCCTCAAATGCAATATGTACTGCTTGCATATTCCCTGTGGTATTAAGTTCCACATTCTCACCACCCTATGCAAATAATTATTTTAGAATCCTGGCAGGCTGAGGGGATGGGGGGGCCAGGAAGCCAAAGTCTTGCCTCACTTTGGCAGGCTGGTTGGCAAGGACGCAGCAGAGCACGAGTCTCAACATGGTTCAGCAGGCAGGAAAGGAGGAGCAGTGGAGCCCAAGTCTCGGTGTGGTTCGCAAGTCAGATGGGGAGGAGCAGCGGAACACAAGTCTCATCAGCTTGTGTCAGGTGGTGGGAAGGGGATGTAGATGGGTTAGGGAGGAGGCCGTTGAGTATATGAGGGAAAAAGTGTTTCAAAGGGAGTCGGATGTGCTGGGGAGGGGGGAAAAAGATGCTGCGAAGAAGGGTATGTGTGATGGGTGAGTTGTTGTGCTGCTTCGTTGCTGTTTTGTTTTGCTGGCATCTGCTGTCAGGTTAATTTTCTGATGTATTCTTCCATGGTATACGAGCTTTGTTGGCAAAGCCAGCATCCGTTGCATATTCCTAATTGCCCTTGGTGGTGGTGTTTTAAAATTGGGTCAGCTACCCTTCACCCTACTGTGTGCGTTCAGTCTTCCAGCCAGCTTGCTGTCCATATTACTACTTGTCAGCAGACAATTCATTAGCCTATTATATGGCTCCTTATTCAAGGTTTTGTTGAAATTTTGATAATTTGGTCTTGTTTAAGCTCCTTTATCTTCAAAGTATTCAAGAAGTTGGTCAAACAAGGCATTTTCCACTTGGAACAAATACTGACTATTCATTATTATTTTATTTATATTATAAAACTTTTGGTTTCTAGATTTTCCAAACATCTCCTTTGTCAGGATGTTTTATTACTTTCTGACCATCAATGTCATTATCCTTTGCATTGCATGTACAGAATCCAACCAGGGTCGTCTTCATTTGTTAGTATGGACTTCAAACTCTTTTACATGCACTGACTACATTGAATGTTTGAAATACTGAGGTAGCTTTGGTGGAATGTTATCTGTCCTTAGAAATATTTATTGCACCCTCTACAATGCCTTTAGATTTTTAAAAATATCATGACACCGGAACTGATCCATGTGGGACAATCCATCTCTCTTTCCATCTCCCTCTCGCGCTCTCTCTCTCTCTTTCTCTTTCCCCTTTCTCTTCTCTCTCTCTCTCTTCTCCTCTCCTCTCTCTCTCTCCTCTCTCTCTCTCTCTCCTCTCTCTCTCTCTCTCTCCTCTCTCTCTCTCCTCTCTCTCTCTCTCTCTCTCTCTCCCTTCCCCCCCCCCCCCCCCCCCCCACACACACTCTGAATAGCTACCCTTCACCCTACTCTGTGCTTTATTTATTTATAAATATAAAACTTTGGTTTCTAGATTTTTAAAACATCTCCTTTATCAGGAGTTTTATTACTTTTCTGACCATCAATGTGAAGCTATTCTTCTCTGGATAAATTCGTACCTCAACTTTGGGTAGAATTGTATTTGTCTTTTGTCAATAAACCTTTTCCAAAAATGATTAATCCATGTAATAGTGAGTCATATTTGACATTTTAACGTGGAATAAAATGAAATGTTTTATAAATCAATCTCTCTCAATTTTGTTTTAATACATTTTTTTTAAAAGTTGTAGTTAGTACCTTTTAAGGAAAATGTGTTGATTGGTAGTTGGTCATTGGCTTATTTGGCAAAGCTTTCATCTGAATAAGAGGATTCTGGTTTGAAGCTCCAGTCCAGGACCTAAATGTGTCATCTAAATTTGCACTCCAATTCAGTAAAGGAGGAGTACAGGATTGTCATACTTTCTGTCTCTTCGTATGACATGAGCCCATATCCTATCTGCCTCCCAGATCGCAGATTGCCACAGCACTGTTTGAGGATGAGCAGGGAGTTTTGGATCTTCAGTTGTGCACAACTGTCCCCTGTCCCTTAAATCATTAGTTTATTTCATTATTTGTGAATCTTGTGCAAAATAAGTGGTCCATTTTTAATAACATCAAGTCTTCCATTTCACAGAGCAGCTCATTTTTTAGAGAGATTTGAGGTGTTAAGGAGATAGAATCATAGAATCCCTGCAGTGCAGAAGGAGGCCATTCGGTCCATTTAGTCGGCACTGGCCCTTGGAAAGAGCAGCCTCCTTAAGCCCACTTCTCTATCTTATCCCAGTAACCCCACCTAACCATTTGGATTGGATTTGTTTATTGTCACGTGTACCGAGGCACAGTGAAAAGTATTTTTCTGCGAGCAGCTTAATAGATCATTAAGTACATGACAAGAAAGTAAAAGAAAATACATAATAGGCCAACACCAGGTACACAATGTAACTATATAAAGACCGGCATCAGGCGAAGCATACAGGATGTAGTGTTAATCAGGTCAGTCCATAAGAGGGTCGTTTAGGGGTCTGGTAACAGCAGGGAAGAAGCTGTTTTTGAGTCTGTTTGTGCGTGTTCTCAGACTTTTGTATCTCCTGCCCGATTGGAAGAGTGAGTAAGCCAGGTGGGAGCGGTATTTGATTATGCTGCGGGGCAAATGCACTGTTCACATTCATGTCGAGAGGGTGAGAATACAAGAGTAGGGTTGTACTGTTGAGGCTCTATATCAGACCCCATTTGGAATACTTGCGAGCAGTTTTCTGCTCCGTATCTAAGGAAGGATGTGCTAGCCTTGGAAACAGTCCAGAGGAGGATCACAAGAACTTGGCATGTAAGGAGCAGTTGAGGACTCGGTCGAGAGTTTAGAAGGATCAGGGGTATCTCATTGAAACTTAGAGAGTACTGAGAGGCCAAGATAGAGTGGATGTGAAGAGGATGTTTCCACTATAGCGGAAACTAGAACCTGAGGGCACAATCTCAAACTGAAGGGACGATCCTTTAAAACTAAGATGGGGAGGAATTTCTTAGCCAGAGAGAGGTGAATCTGTGGAACTCATTGCTGCAGAAGACTGTGGAGGCCAAAGACCGAGGTAGGTAGGTTCTTGTTTAATAAAGTAATGCAGGAGAAGGCAGTTGATAGGCCGGCTGGCCTAATTCTGCTTCTATGTCTATGGTCTCTGGAGAAGAGTGGTCACTATGATTTTGTATTGAATTTGAGAATGATATATTTAAGACCAAAACTAACGTCTGAAATTTGAACAAAGCAAACTTGGTATGAGGCAAGTTGACTAAGGTAGATTGGGAAACTAGATGTAAAGATCTGGTGAGCAATGGTAAATCTTTAAAGAAGTAATTACAAATTCTCAGTGAATGCCCATTCTTTAAGCAATTACAAACTGCACAACAAAAGTGGTTCAACCATGACGAACAAGAGAAGGTCAATAGTTAGTTCAGTAAAAGATAATTAAGGTGGGGCGGGTCAGTGGTGCAGTCGTTGGCACTGCTGCCTCATGGCGCCGAGGACCCAGGTTCGATCCTGGCCCCGGATCACTGCCCGTGTGGAGTTTGCACGTTCTCCTCGCCTCGTGTCTACGTTGGTCTCACCCCCACAACCCAAAGATGTGCAGGCTAGGTGGATTGGCCACGCTAAATTGTCTCTTAATTTGGAAAAAATAATTGAGTACTCTATTTTTTAAAGAAAAAAAGGTAAGAAGGTATATGGAATGAGTGCAGGAAGGTGGAGCAATAATAATCTTTCATAGTGCATCAAGCAGGCTTACATTAACACTGCAATGACGTTACTGTGAAAATCCCTAGTCGCCACACTATACTCCCGACGCCTGTTCGGGTACACGGAGAATTTAGAATGTCCGATTCACCTAACGAGCACATCTTTCGGACTTGTGGGAGGAAACCGGAACACCCGGAGGAAACCCACGCAGCCACGGGGAGAGCATGCAGACAGTGACCTCAAGCCGGGAATAGAACCCAGGTCCCTGGCGCTGTGCAAGCAAGTGCTGACCACTGTGTTACCATGCCGCCATTGTGGAGAAGATTTCATTGAATGACCAAGAGTGTGTTGAAGGCCTACTCCAGCTCCTACTTTCTCAACATGTGCCAGAAGAGTAGTTAGCCTGAGGCTTGTGATGATTCTGGAGTTCAGCAAAGGATGAGCTGGAAATTTATACTAGAAAAGAGAATGAGGGTAAAGTAGCCAGAAAAAAAAATGTATTGTAACTGCTTCTGTCGGTGTGCAAAAAGGAAGTAAATTAGCAAAAACAAATGTAGGCCCCATAGAAGCAGAGGCTGGAGAAATTAAATGAGTAGAAAAATGGCAGAGAATATTAAACTAACAGTTTGTATCCTGTCTTCAGGTAGAAAACAGATAAAGTTCCGGAAATAATGAGGAACAAAGGACCCCCAGTGACAAGGAGGGGTTAAAACCTATTCGTATTAAGGGTCATTTCATAATTTCGACTGAACTAGGAGAATGTGCAAGGATAAGTGGCTTTGGACCTCAGCAATTCGCATCATAATGACCTAGGTGAGGGAATCAAGTGAATGTATCCAATTTGTTGACAATACAAAGTTGGGTGGGAAAAGCAAGCTTTGGGGAAGAGACAAAGGGGTTACAAAAGGAAGTAGATCCCATTAAGTGCATGAGTAAGAATGTTGCAAATGGAATTTAAAGTGAAGGTGTGAAGTTTATCCACATAAGTAGTAAATTTAGAAAAACAGAATATTTTAAATGTTTGAAACAACTGGGACTTGATTTAGAGTTTTCCTTGTATGCAAATTACTGAAAGTTACCATGTATGCGTTTAGGAGTGCAAGTGGTATTTTGGTCGTTAGCCATTAACAGATTAATTGGAATTATAAATAAAGAAGTGTCACTAAATATATAGAACCTTGGTGGAGTTGCACTCTTCAAGTATTGTGTGCAATTTTGATCACCTGCCTAACAAAGGATAGACTCAGGATGATTTCAAAAGCACAGGAAGGTAAAATAAAACAATAATGTGGTGTGTGTTCAGCAGGCCAGCAGCATCTGTTGAGACAAATGTTTACGGTTTGAGGCATGATAGCACAGTCAAGTACTGTTGCTCCACAGCGCCAGGATCCCAGATTCAAATCCCAGCTTGGGTCACTGTCTGCAGAGTCTGCACGTTCTCCCTATGTCTGTGCGGGCTTCCTCCCTCAAGTCTCAAAAGATGTGCTGTTAGGTATTTTGGACATTCTGAATTATCCTTCCATGGTACCTCCCGACAGGCACCGGAATGTGGCGACTAGGGGGCTTCTCACAGTAACTTAATTTCAGTGTTAATGTAAGCCTACTTGTGACAATAAAGATTTCTTTTTTTTTTTTTAAAAAGGTCGGTGACTTCATCAGAGGTGGAGTTAAGGTAGATGGTCAACCATGATTTATTAAATGGTGAAGAAGGCTCAAAGGACCACAGAAATTATTCATGCTCCTGGTCTTGACTCCTAGACACGTGTGATGTGGCATTACTGGTCCAAATCATTTTCTTAATAAAATAATAGGCACCAAGGCTGTTTAATCTCAACAATCGGATGAGTGTCATAAGCTGCCTGGTTTCTATACTGGCCAGTATCGAAAGAGAAAGCAGCCTACGTGATATCTGCTTATTTATTTTTTGTGATGGCATTTGGACTCCTGGAGAGCAACATTCCTGTGATGTGCTGGGCTAGTTGTATTGTTTTTACGACCGTACCCTCCATTTTCTATTTAGTAAGCAAAGTAGCAGTCAGTAGCAGTGGACCCAGTGGGAAAACAAAGTGCCTTAATGTTATTGGAACCAACAGCTGAAGAAAAATGAACATACTGTAAATGGTAACCTAAATCTTTATCGACTCTCATCCACGACAGTATTTAAATAGTGAATGTAAACCATTTTAAGGAAGTTTCTATTTCTTCCCCCCCCCCCCCCCCCCCCCCAAACACTTTGCCAAAACTTTTGTAAAGTCACCACAGTCCCAGATGGCCATAGGCTGCCATTCCCATTTGAGGGGAAGAGCTGAATGGTGGTGATTTCACCTGAGGATACCACACCTCAAGCAAAGGGCAAGGTTGAGAAGATGGGCCCTCATGAATAACCTTAGCCAGTACGAGAATTGAACCTGCACTGTTACTCTCCCTCTGCACCACGAACCAGCCAACTGAGCTAAGCTGGCTCCCGTTATATACATGAATTGTGCTGCTGGATGGTGGAAATAATTTTGAAAATTGCTTCTGCTATGCTTTATGCACCAACACCTATCTTGACATGATTGGCAGGGTCTTGGACTGGTTGTCCACTTCCTCTAATTACTACACTTGGGAACTAGGGACTATATGGAGCCAGTTTGCTGCAACCATTCAATTTTTATTTCTGAATGTTAAACCTTAAAGGATCCTTGCCACTTATTTGAATGCAAACTGAGGAAGTAACTGTTAAAATGTGCATACAAAATCTGGCACATAATTTACAAGATGATATTAATTCACATTTTTTTAATAGATTCGACATGAAGTAAGCTTTAAAAATTTCGTCCACAAACTTTGCAGTGATGGTTGTTTCAACAAAATATAGACAAGCGAGATGGACTTGTAATGAACTGCTGCGATCAGTGTGGGATATACTGTATAATAAAGGATCTGGAAACCACTTTCTTTCCATGATGGCCATCACAAAAGATTCTGTAGTCCTAGATGCCTCAATGATTTTAAACAGGTATTTGTTCGCTGTTTCTGTGTCTGTTGAACGATGAACATGTGCAATCGTCGCTTGTAATTCAAAAACGAAAGCAAATACAAGTAGGTTATGATTATAGGTGTATAAACCAATCTACGTAATTTGTAAATACTTCGGAGGCGGTTTTAATACATCGGCCAGATCTTTAAACCTGGAAATCTTCAGTTTTATAGTTTTTAAAGAATTTGCCAAGTGGCAGTGTTATTACAGACAACTGATTTTTAAAAAGTGATTGAAGCTTCCAGTAACTACTACATCAGCATCAAGATTCATCAAAGCTAAGGGTAGTATTATAAATTACTGTGTTCCTTTTTTAATTCATTCATGAGATGTCAGCGTCGCTGGCTAGACCAGCATTTATTGCCCTTCCCTAATTGCCCTTGAGAAGGTGGTGGTGAGCTGCTGCCTTGAACTGCTGCTGCGCATGTGGTGTAGATATACTGACAGTATCGTCAGAAAGGGAGTTCCAGGATTTTTCCACAGCCACTCGGAAGGAATGGCGATATATTTCAAAGTCAGGTTGGGGAGTAGCTTGGAGTGGGGGTGGGGGGGGGGGGGGGGGGGGGAAGAGAGAGAGAGATTCCACATGGTGGTGGTGGTGGTGTTGTTACGACACCCTGGGCAAGTGCACGGTCAATTCCAGCCCCGCTTGTCAGAAGACAAGTGAATTAAACAAATAATTCTTAGATAAATACCCAAAGTCTTTGGCCCTTGGCTGCCCAATAATTACAATTGCTTCAGGTTTGTAAATGTACGAACAATACTTTTTGTTCATAACAAGAACTGTAATGAAATGTGCACAAAGTACAACTGTTAACTATTATCTAATTCCACGCTTTAAATATCTCTCACCCTCCCTCCCTGTCTCTCATGCACAAGTCAGACAAACACAGAAGGGACGAAAGGGGTAAAAAAATCATAAGTAAAAGGAAAAGAGATGGTTGTTTCCAGCACCGTACTCCTCTTAATACTCTACTTTCAGTCTGAGTCTTTTCTGCAGATTCATTCAGCTCTCTGCAGTTTCAGAGATACAGGATTCACAGTCTTTCTGGAGGAATATCACAAATATATCCATCCAATATCCCCATTATATATGTTCTCTTCTCAGTCTCTACATTGGTAACTCGTCAACCCTTAAACCTGTGACAAAATATCCGCAATCACATTATCCCTTCCGGGATTGTGTATAATTTTAATGTTGAACTGTTGTAATAATAAACTCCCAACGGAATAATCTTGCATTCTGGGTTTCAAAATTCTGTAAAAACGCAAATCGATTATGGTTTGTACAAACAAAACTTTATGGATTGTCATGTCAGACTCCAAAGTGCTAAAGGGCTAGTAGCAAAGCTAAGGCTTCCTTTTCAATGGTTTGGCACAGACGTGAATTTTAAAAAATATATCCTACTGGTTCTATTCCTGTATCGTCGTCTTATAGTAACACGACCCCTACCCCCAGATCACTGGCATCTGTTGCCATTTTAAGTGGTCCGGAAAAGTCTGGGACGGCCAACACCGGTTCGCTCATTAAGATGGCCTTCAACTTGAAACGCTTCTTGGTAGTGTGTGGACCACACCATTTTCGCTTGCTTCTTAGCCCATTGGTTAAAGATACCGCTGTAGTACTGAAGTTCAGTATGAATTTCCTTTAGCATCTGCACATACTCGGGAATTTCCCGTTTGTTTTGGGAATAGGAAAGTCCAACAATGCCCTTACTTTGGCTGTTCTGAGCACCACTGGCACCTGTTAAACCACATGCCTAAATAGGTGACTTTTGCCTTGGCAAACTCGGTTTTGGCCAAAATAATTACTAGCCTAATCAACACTAGTTGTATGGATAGCTCCTCCAATTGCTCCATATGTTCTTTCCACGTCTCACTATACACTACCGCATCATCCAGGTAGACCACATAGTTAAGCATCCCAGCCACTACTTGGGACATAAGCCGTTGGAATGTTGCTGGTTCATTTTTTGAGTCCAAGCATCATTACCTTGCATTGAAGCAACCCTTGGGACATTGCAAAAGCAGATTTTCTCTCGCTCTGGGTGTGCATGGGATCTGCCAATAACCTTTAAACAGATCAATCTTTGACAGGAAGGAGGCACTACCTATTCTATCAATGCAGTCCTCCAATCTTGAAATTGGACATGAATCTCATTTGGTGATGGCATTTATTTTTCGGTAATCTATGCAGAGCCATGTGGCTCTATCCGGCTTTGGCACTAATACTACCTGCGAGCTCCAATTATTCTGACTGGGCTCAATTAAGACATTTTTCAACATGTTTTGGATCTGTCTTTAGCTGAGCTAGTTTTCGTGGATTCAGCCAGTGGCTAGCACTGTGGCTTCACAGCGCCAGGGTCCCAGGTTCGATTCCCCGCTGGGTCACTCTGTGCAGTGTCTGCATGTTCTCCCCTTGTCTGCGTGGGTTTCCTCCGGGTGTTCCGGTTTCCTCCCACAGTCCAAAGACGTGCGGGTTAGGTGGATTAGCCATGATAAATTGCCCTTGGTGGCTAAAAAGGTGAGATGGGGTTATTGGGTTACAGCGATAGGGTGGAAGTGAGGGCTTAAGTGGGTCGGTGCGGACTCGATGGGCCGAATGGCCTCCTTCTGCACTCTGTTCTGTGTACAGTTCGGAATTTCTTATGATTAATTAATGGTGTGCACCCTGGGCAGTCCCTACAAATCTGGCGATATGCCCCCTGGAGCCTTTATTTGATCTTTCTGCTATCCTTCATCATTGGCATACTGGGCCTGTAATTATCCCAAGATGTCTGTATTTGTTATCATACTACTGGAGTGTCAGTCTGTGTATCTCTCCCTCTTCTCCCACCTCTTTCTTCCCATTACTGGTCGTCCTTCCCCCACCTGACACACTTGTCCCTTTCCATCTTCCTCCCTACGATAGTATTTCTTTAACATTTTCATATGGCACAAGGCCGAGTCCGTTCTTTTTTTTTAATTTAATTTTTATTGGAATTTTTTACAGAAATATAAAACATAACGACAACAATGAAATGCAACAAAATAACCCATAATAACTGTAACACCCCCAGACCGTATCGACGCATGTATCACATCCCCCCCCCTCCCCCCCCCCCCCCCCCCCCCCCAACCCCAATGAAACAACAAAAGAACTTAAAAAATAAATTTAAATTAAAATAAACAAACATAGTCATCGTCCGCCCCCCCCCCCCCCCCCCCCCCCCCAGGTTGCTGCTGCTACTGTCCCAGTACCCTATCGTTGAGCCAGTAAGTTGAGAAAAGGTTGCCACCGCCTAAAGAACTCTTGTACCGACCCTCTCAGGGCGAATTTGACCTTCTCTAGCTTAATGAAACCCGCCATGTCATCGATCCAGGTCTCCACGCTTGGGGGCCTCGCATCCTTCCATTGCAGCAAGATCCTTCGCCGGGCTACTAGGGACACAAAGGCCAGCACACCGGCCTCTTTCGCCTCCTGCAGTCCCGGCTCCACCCCAACCCCAAAAATCGCGAGTCCCCATCCTGGCTTAACCCTGGATCCCACCACCCTCGACACCGTTCTCGCCACCCCCTTCCAGAACTCCTCCAGTGCCGGGCATGCCCAGAACATATGGGCATGGTTCGCTGGACTCCCCGAGCACCTGACACACCTGTCTTCACCCCCAAAGAACCTACTCATCCTCGCCCCAGTCATGTGGGCCCGGTGCAGCACCTTGAATTGGATGAGGCTAAGCCGCGCACACGAGGAGGAAGAATTAACCCTCTCCAGGGCATCAGCCCATGTCCCGTCTTCGATCTGTTCCCCCAGTTCCCCCTCCCACTTGGCTTTCAGCTCCTCTACTAACGCCTCCTCTGCCTCCTGCATAACCTTGTAGATATCAGATATCTTCCCCTCTCCGACCCAGACCCCCAAAAGCACCCTGATGCCCGCTCTGTGCCAACCCCGAAACCCCCCCATCAATGTTCCCCGGGACGAACCTATGGTTCCCCCATAACGGAGCCTCCATCGAGCCACCCACTTCTCCCCTATGTCGCCTCCACTGCCCCCAAATCTTGAGGGTAGCCGCCACCACCAGACTCGTGGTATACCTCGTAGGAGGGAGCGGCCACGGCGCCGTTACCAGGGCCCCCAGGCTTGTATCTCCACAGGACGCCCTCTCCATCCGTTTCCATGCTGCCCCCCTCCCCCTCCATTACCCACTTGCGCACCATCGACACATTGGCCGCCCAATAATACCCCGAGAGATTGGGTAACGCCAGCCCCCCCCCCCCCCCCCCCCCCCCCCCATCTCTACCCCGCTCCAAGAAGACCCTCTTCACCCTCGGGGTCCTATGCGCCCGAACAAAGCTCATGATGCTGCTAGTCACCCTTCTAAAAAAGGCCCTAGGGATAAAGATGGGCAAACACTGAAAAAAGAACAAGAACCTCGCGAGAACTGTCATTTTGACGGACTGCACTCTACCCGCCAATGATAGCGGCACCATGTCCCACCTTTTAAATTCCTCCTCCATCTGCTCCACCAGCCTGGTAAAATTAAGCTTATGGAGAGTCCCCCAACTCCTGGCCACCTGCACCCCCAGGTATCTGAAACTCTTCACTGCCCTCTTAAATGGGAGTCTCCCAATTCCCTCCTGATCTCCCGGGTGCACTACAAATACCTCACTCTTGCCTAAATTTAACTTGTAGCCCGAGAAGCCCGCAAATTCCGCTAACAGCTCCATCACCCCCGGCATTCCCCCTTCTGGATCCGCCACATACAACATCAGGTCGTCCGCATACAGCGATACACGATGTTCCTCCCCACCCCGCACCAGACCCCTCCATCTCCCTGACTCCCTCAACACCATAGCCAAAGGTTCAATCGCCAGTGCAAAGAGCAAGGGGGACAGGGGGCACCCCTGCCTGGTCCCACGGTAGAGCCTGAAGTACTCCGATCTCCTTCCATTGGTAACTACACATGCCATTGGAGCCGCGTAGAGCAGCCTCACCCATTTGATGAATCCCTCCCCGAATCCGAACCGCTCCAGCACCTCCCACAGGTACCCCCACTCAACTCCTATCAAATGCTTTCTCCGCATCCAGCGCCACCACTATCTCCGCCTCCCCCTCCACTGCCGGCATCATAATAACATTTAGCAGTCTCCACACATTCGTGTTGAGCTGCCGTCCCTTGACAAATCCTGTCTGATCCTCGTGTATCACCCCTGGCACACAGTCCTCTATCCTGGTGGCCAGGATCTTCGCCAGCAACTTAGCATCAACATTGAGGAGTGAGATAGGCCTGTATGCTCCACACTGCAAGGGGTCCTTATCCCGCTTCAGGATCAGAGAGATCAGTGCCCACGACATCGTCGGGGGCAAAGCCCCCCCCCCCCCCCCTCCCATGCCTCATTGAAGGCTCGCAACAACAGGGGGCCCACCAAATCCGCATACTTTATATAAAATTCCACCGGGAACCCGTCTGGCCCCGGCGCCTTACCTGACTGCATTTGTCCAATCCCCCTGACTAGCTCCTCCAACTCTAGCGGCGCCCCCAGCCCCTCTACCAGCTCCTCTTGAACACTTGGGAACCATAGCCTGTTCATGAAGCTCTCCATCCCCCCTCCCCGTCGGAGGTTCTGACCAGTACAGTTCCTCGTAGAAGTCCCTAAAGACCCCATTTACTTCTGTCCCCTTCTGCACTACATTCCCACCCCTATCCGTCACTCCACCAATTTCCCTAGCTGCATCTCGCCTGCGGAGCTGATGCGCCAACATCCTGCTCTCCTTCTCCCCATACTCATATACCACGCCCTGCAACCTCCTCCACTGTGTCTCCGCCTTTCTGGTGGTCAACAAGTCAAATTTGGTCTGCAAACTACGCCGTTCCCCCAGCAACCCCTCCTCCAGTGCCTCCGCGTATCTCCTGTCCACATCCAGGAGCTCCCCCACCAGTCTCTCCCTCTCCTTCCTCTCCCTCCTTGCCCGATGGGCCCGGATGGAGATCAGCTCCCCCCGGATCACTGCTTTCAGAGCCTCCCAGACCACCCCACCCGGACCTCCCCGTGTCGTTGGAATCAAGCTACCCCTCAATACTTCCCCGGACCCTCCTACACACCTCCTCATCAGCCAGCATCCCCACATCCAGGCGCCAGAGCGCGCGCTGGTCCCACGCCTCTCCCATCTCCAGATCAACCCAGTGCGGAGCATGGTCTGAAATCGCTATGGCCGAATACTCTGCATCCTGCACCTTCGGGATCAATCCCCTGCTCAGGATGAAAAAATCTATTCGGGAATAGACCCTATGGACATGGGAGAAAAAGGAATACTCCCGTGCTCTCGGCCTCCCAAACCTCCAGGGATCCACCCCTCCCATCTGGTCCATAAACCCCCTCAGCACTTTGGCCGCCGCCGGTCTCCTACCCGTCCTTGAACTGGACCGGTCCAGAGGGGGATCCAGCACTGTGTTAAAGTCTCCCCCCATGATCAGGCCCCCTGCCTCCAGGTCCAGAATGCGGCCCAACAAGCGCCTCATGAAGCCGGCATCATCCCAATTCGGGGCATATACATTAACCAGCACCACCTTCTCTCCCTGCAGCCTACCCTTCACCATAATATATCTGCCCTCCTTGTCTGACACCACCTCAGCCGCCTCGAACGCCACCCTCTTCCCCACCAGAATCGCCACCCCCCCCGGTTCTTCGTGTCCAATCCTGAGTGAAAAACCTGCCCCACCCACCCCTTCCTCAGACGAACCTGGTGCGCCACCTTCAAGTGGGTCTCCTGGAGCATAGCCACGTCCGCCTTCAGCCCCTTCAGATGAGAAAATACCCTAGTTCTCTTAACCGGCCCATTCAGCCCCCTCACGTTCCAGGTAATCAGCCGGATCAGAGGGCAACCTGCCCTTCTCCCACGCCGGCTAGCCATAGCTTATCGACTACTCGCCCCAGGCCAGCTCGCCCCGCCTGACCACCTCCCCATGGTGATAACGCCTCTCCTCTACCCCCCCCGGCCCACACCAGCTCCTTCCTGGCCATTCCAGCAGCAACCCGGTATCCCACCCCCCAGGCTAGGACCCCTCCATGGTACTTCCGTGAGTCAGCTGACTCCTGCTGACCCGGCAGCTCCTGCCAAAACCCATCTCCTCCCGGCATGGGGCCATCCCCCTCTTGCCACACCTCCTTGGCACCGCTTCAGCGCGGGAAAGAAAACCAGTAGAGGCCACGCCCCCACCTCCAGCTCCGCCCCCCCGCCCCGCAGCGCGGACAACCAGAGGAAAGCCCGCGCTTTCACACTGCCACACCCCACCCTTCTGACGCAGCTCCTCAAAATCCAGTTTCACCCCAACCCCCAGCCCCGTACAGAAGAGAACATATAAAATACAAACCCCCAACATTCCCCACATACCCCACACCCATACCCAACAGACAAACCCACCCGGAAACAGAGCAAAAAGAAAACCAGCATTAAAAAAAACGTGTCAAAATTGAAGAACAGCAACAGCGAAAACAGCAACGGCCATAGTGTGTCCCCAGACCCTAGTTCGAGTCCAGCTTCTCCACCTGTACAAAGGCCCACGCCTCCTCTGGGGAGTCGAAGTAGTGGTGCCGGTCCTTATATGTCACCCACAGACGCGCAGGCTGCAGCATCAACCGATCTTTCTATCGTCTGGAGTACTGATTAAGAAAGTTCCCTCTCCGAACCACCTTATATGGCTCACTGAATTTCATCTTAGAAGGTTCACCCTGCAATGGCAACAATACTAATACCTCATCCCGAACCTTCCATGTTGGGGGTCCTAGCTTGTTCATCCACCCACTCTGGCTCCCGAAAACTTTAAATGCTCTCAGGCTACCTGGCAGGCTCCTGCGAATCTTCCCAGAAATGTTGACACTTAGTCCAATGTTGAGGAATTGTCCTCTGCTTTTCGAAACTTTTCCTTTACCAATTGATGGCCATAAAACAACTCAAATGGACTAAACACTGTAGATTCGTTCAGAAAATCTCTGGTGCAAATAGTAAAACAAAATCCAGCCCTTTTGATCCAATCGCTTGGATATTCATGGCAATAATAGGCCCTAATAATAGGTCTTGAAAATGAAAAATGAAAATCGCTTATTGTCACGAGTAGGCTTCAATGAAGTTACTGTGAAAAGCCCCTAGTCGCCACATTCCGGCGCCTGTCCGGGGAGGCTGGTACGGGAATCGAACCGTGCTGCTGGCCTGCTTGGTCTGCTTTATAAGCCAGCGATTTAGCCTTGTGAGCTAAACCAGCCCCTAAACCCCCCTGAGAGTCTAATGATTACCCTCCAAAGCTCCCCGAGTTTGTGGGTGATAGGCGGTCGTTTTTAAATGTTTGATACCCAAACCACACATTATGTCCTGGCCTGGAACATTTTCGACGTGAAGTTAGAACCCTGGTCCATATCGGTCGACCGTAGCGCGTGAAAAACTGGGTCAATGTTTACCTTAGCTTCAGGAAATCGAATATTAATTTCCATGGCCATAAGAATGTACTGATGCTTTGCCTTCATTTTAGGCACCGGTCCTACGCAATTTCTAATACCCGACTAAACGGCTCTTCAACACTGGTCTGGGTTCAATCACATGCTGTGTTTTACCTTTTACCTGGCAGGTATGACAGGTTCTGCAGAATTGCACTACACTCTTGTGCAGTACTGGCCAGGAAAATGTCTGTTGACTAAAACCTGATTTTTCCGAATTCCCAGATGTACTGCCATGGGTATCTTGCAGTACTACCCTACGATACTTCGGTGGTACCATTATCTGATGAACAACTGTCCATTCTTTGTCTGCAGGCCTATGACGATTTCTCCACTTCCTCATCAGAACTCTGTTCTTAATGTAGCACTCGAACCACCCCAGCCTCAACTTCTCGGAGAGCTGACTGTGTCTATGTCTGGATCTGCTTTATGGGGCTGTATTAAGGAATCCTACAAACGCTTGATCGGCATTATCCTCATTCTCCAAGATAGCTTCAGCTACTCTACCATCTGATTGTGGTGTGACTTTAATCTCTGGTGATGAACCTTGCTTGGCCATCGCCCTGGTCACCACACAAACCTGGGATATCTCATCAACCTCATTCTTCACACCTCCCACAACAGTGTTTACCTCTAGTTTCTTAAGTCCAGTTAAAGTTGCAGTCTGCCCTGTAGTATTCTTCACGTGTTCCCTTTTTGGAATATTTCTTATGAACTCCCACCAGTCCCATGGGCTTTCCTTGCAACTTCCAACATGCTGAACGAACATGTCCCCCCTTGTTACAGTGGTAACAGCTAGACTTCCGAGCTCACCTCCATCCTCAGTACCGTCTTTCCCTGATCTGAGGAGGAGATCTTGAAGCATTCCTAGCTACCCATTCTTTTCCTTTGACAACTGCCTTCCTACCCTTTTCAAAATTATGTGGGTGATGGAACAAAGGTTTAAATTTATGGATTAGTTCATAATCGTCAGCCATAATTGCTGCTTTCTAGCAGTCTTCACCCTCTATTATAGAAGGTAGGGAACTTTTAAATTCCTCAAAGCGAAGGACCTCTCTCAGAGCCTCATGGGTAGTTGCAACTCACAATGCTCGTACCCATCTATCAAAATTGTTCTGCTTTACCCTTTCAAATTCGGCACACATCTGTCCCAACCTTAAATTTTGAAACTCTTGCTTGTATGCTTGGGGGAACCAATTCGTATGGACCCAGAATTGCCATTTGTACCATGCCATAATTCTTTGACACCCGCTCTGACAGGGAAGCATAAACTTCATATGCCTACCCCGTCAATTTACTCTGCATGAGTAATGTCAGCATTTCCCTGGCCACTCTATTTGCGTTGCTATTTTGTCACAAGCTCTAAAAAAATACTTCTACCTACTTCTCTTTGAATTTTGGGAGGGCCTCAATCAATTCAAACGTATCGCCACTAAGATTAAGCTCTCTAATTTCCAATGCCTTTATCTGGAACCCTCTCTCTTCTGTGTTTTCCTCTGTCTCTAATTCTAACCTCATTTCTATCTCCATTTCTTTTCCATTTTGCTTCGTCTCCATTTCCTTTCACTTCTTCTCCATTTATTTTCACTTCATTTCCATTCCAATTTTAAAAAAAATTTTTCAAACTCTCCTTTATGCTCGAACTGCAACCGATTTCTGTCCCGCTCAATTTCCCCACCAGCAAATGTCCTTGATGTACTTTGTGGGCTCTCCTGTGCTTCTAGCATCTCTTTCAGATTTAATTGCTGATCAATCTCAACAGTTATCTCCACTGTCGCACGGTGGCATGTTAATTAGCACTGCTGCCTCACAGCTCCAGGGTTCATTTCCGACCTCTGGTGACTGGAGTCTGCATGTTATCCCTGTGTCTGCGTGGGGTTACCCCGGGTGCTCCAGTTTCCTCTCACCATCCAAAGATGTGCACGTTGGGTGGATTGATCATGTTAAATTGCTCCTTCATGCCCCAAAAGGTTAGGTTGGGTTACAGGAATAGGGTGGAGGTGTGGGCTTAAGTAGGGTGCTCTTTCCAAATGTTGGTGCAAAATGGGCCAAATGGCCTTCTGCACTGTAAATTGTATAATTCTATGATTCACCTTCCTAGCTCTAGCTGGTACCTCTATTTCTAATTCCCCAGCCAATTCGATTAGCTTGTCTTTTCAAAGCTGTTTTAAATAAACCAGAGATGAGTCATCCATCTGAAGAAAGGATTTAGCTTCAGAGCCATCCTGTCATATTGCTGCAAACCTGATTTCTTATTTTAAACATTATACTCTAACCCAACTTCGGCATCTACTGTTCCAAAAAATCCCAGACCCAAGCCACCAAATTATGTTATGACACCATGTTCTAGTGCACGCTCCATTCCAGCCCCACTTGACCTGGAGTCACAACGCAAGTGAATTAACCAATAATTCTTCGAAAATACCTGAATGTCGGCCCTTGGTTGCCCAATAATTACAGACACCAGATTTGTAAATGTAAATACCATTTTTTATTAATAATAAGAACTGGGATGAAGCATGCAGCAAGTGAAACTGATTCACTATTATCTAATTTCCTGCTTTAACCTTACCCCACTGTCCATATGCACATAGACACAAGACAGGCAAACGCAGAGGGGAAGGAAAGGGTTTGAGAACCATAAGTAAAAGAGAAAAGGAGTCTTTGTTTAAGATCGTTGTTTCCAGCACCTTAGTCTATTTCAGTCTGACATTTTACTGCAGCTGCATTCAGGCCTCTTAGCTTCATAAATACAGCCCTCTCAGCCTTTCTGGAAAGAAAAAGGGGGTCCTGGGCTTTGTTTGCAGCCATTAAATCTTTTTCCTGTAGATTCATTCATTCATGTTCTCTGCAGTTCTGGAAATACAGCGCTCTCAGCATTTCTGGAGAGAGAGCATCCTTGTCCCTGTGCTTCCAGGAGTCAAACTGAGCTACTTGGGACTCTGAAAATTATTCTACTAGGACAGGATCCAATCATCACCTGCTGCCAGGCTGAGTATGGCCTTTTGGGCCAATTTATTGGCTTCCAGCCAATCAATCAAACCGAGTCCCCCTCCATCTTTCTGGTAATGAATAGCCTGAAGCTTCTGTTCAAACTTGCAGAGGTTAGCAGAGTGTTCTCTCCTGTAACTTCTGAATTCCTCATTCTCAATGCTGCTTGACTTGTAGATACATGTCCATTAATCACCCATGGATCAAAAATAATAACTGTAAAATAAAAGAAAGGGGAAATAAGGAAATAAATAGGAAGGACCCTTTGCGTTCCCATGTATTTCCTGCCCTTGTCCTTCGCGATGATGGTGGTCGTGGGTTTCGAAGGTGCTGTCAGAGGATCCTTGGTGAGTTCCTCGGCACAACATTGAGGGCCGAAGGGCCTGTTCTGTGCTGTACTGTTCTATGTTCTATGTTCCTGCAGTGCATCTGGTAGATGAGCATGCTGCCATCACTGCTGGAGGGTGTGAATTGTTGTTGAAGGGGTGCCAATCAAACTGGCAACTTTGTCCTGGATGATTTTAAGTTTCTTGAGTGCAGTTGGAGCTGCACTCATCCAGTCAAGTGGAGAGTATTCCATTACACTCCTGACTTGTGCCTTGTAAATTGAGGACTGGCTTTGGAGAGTCAGGAAGCGAATTACTCACCACATGATTTTAAGCCCAAACTTGTCCTTGCAACCACGGCATTTAAATGGCTGGCCCAGCCCAGTTTCTGGTCAATGGTAACGTGCATAGTGGGGGATTCAGCAATGGTAATATCTTTGAATGTCAAGGGTCGATGGTTAGATTCTCTCATGTTGGATATGGTCAATGCCTGGCACATGTGTGGCGTGAATGTTACTTGCCACTTGTCGACCCAAACCTGGATATTGTCCAGTCTTGCTGCATTTGGATGTGGACTGCTTCAGCATTTTTGGGCTCCTTGATGGCACACCCAATGCTGCCTTGATGGCAAAGGCAGTCACTCTCACCTCACCTCTGGAGTTCATCTAATTTGCCCTTATTTGAACCAGAGTCAGGAGCTGA
This sequence comes from Scyliorhinus canicula, assembly GCF_902713615.1. Classification (NCBI taxonomy): domain Eukaryota; kingdom Metazoa; phylum Chordata; class Chondrichthyes; order Carcharhiniformes; family Scyliorhinidae; genus Scyliorhinus; species Scyliorhinus canicula. Next base: position 56,777,022 of record NC_052159.1, on the reverse strand, counting down.
GTGCCCCTGGCAGAACCGAAACTGAGAATGTGCTGCTTAAGCACCCTTTCTATCACCATACTGATGATTGAGAGTAGACTGATGGGGCAGTAATTGGCTGCATTGAATTTGTGTTGCATTTTGTGTCCAGGACATATCTAGGAACTGTTTCACATTGCTAAGTTGATATCGGTGCTGTCGTCGTGCTGGAACAGTGTGGCTAGGGACACTGCAAATTCTGAAGCAGAAGACTTGAGGACTTTTGCCGGGATATTGTCAGGGCCCATAGTCTTTGCAGCATCCAGTTCATAAGAACATAAGCACTAGGAGCAGAAGTAGACCGTCTGGCCTTTCGCCCCTGCTCCACCATTCTATAAGATCATGGCTGATCTTTTCGTGGTCTCAGAACCACTTACCCACATTCTCACCATATCCTGTAATTCCTTTATTTTTCAAAAAAACATCTACCCTATCTTTAAATATATTCAATGAAGTAGCGTCTACTACTCCTTTCGGTAGGGAATTCCATACTTTAACCACCCTCTGAGTGAAGAAGTTCCTCCTTGATTCAGTCCTAAATCTGCTCTCCCTAATCTTGAGGCTATGCCCTCTTGTCCTACTTTCACCTACCAGTGGAAACATCCTTTCTACTTCTATCTTATCCATTCCCTTCAAAATTTTATATGTTTCTATTAGATCCTCCCTCAACCTTCTGAATTCCAGTGAGTATAATCCCAATCTACTCAGCCTCTCCTCATACGATAACCCCCTCAACTCCGGAATCAGCCTAGTGAACCTCCTCTGCACACAGTACTCCAGGTGTGGCCTCACCAGCACCTTGTACAACTGCAACATTACCTCTCTACTTTTAAACTCAATCCCCTTCGCAATGAAGGACAAAATTCCATTTGCCTTCCGAATTACTTGTTGCACCTGCAGACCAACCTTCTGTGACTCATGCACAAGTACACCCAGGTCCCTCTGCATAGCAGCATGCTGCAGCTTTTTACCATTTAAGTAATAATCCGTTCTATTGTTACTCCTACAAAATGCATGACTTCACACTTATTGACATTATACTCCATCTACCAGACCTTTGCCCACTCACTCAGTGTCAATGTTCCTCTGTAAGGTTTTACAGTCCTCAGTACACTTTGCTCTGCCACACACCTTCGTGTCATCTGCAAACTTGGATACCTCACACATGGTTCCCAATTCCAAATCGTCTATATAAATTGTAAATAATTGTGGTCCCAACACCGATCCCTGAGGCACACCACTCGTCACTGATTGCCAGCCAGAATAGCACTCATTTATTCCCACTCTTTCAGCTGTTCCTTGATTCATGTGGAATGAATCAAATTGGCTGATGACTGGCATTTGCGATTCTGGCAACCTCCACAGAATGCCAAGATGGATTATCCATTTGGCACATCTGGCTGAAGATTGTTGTGAATGCTTCAGACTTATTTTTTTGTACTGATGATTTGGGCTGGGTTCCTCTATCATTGAGGATGGAGCTACTTATGGAGTCTCCTGTAGTGCATTGCTTAATTGTCCACCACCATTCATGATTGACGTGGCAGGACCTCAGGACTTGTGTCTGATCCAATGGTTGTGGAATTGCTTAGCTCTGTCTATTACTTGCTGCTTATGCTGTTTAGCGTTCAGGTAGCCCTGTGTTGTAGCTCCAGTGGGTTGAGACCTCATTTTTAGGTATGCCTGATGCTTCTCCTGGCATACCCTCCACACTCTTCATTAAACCAGGGTTGATCCCTGGCTTGGTGGTAATAAAAATAAAACCTGTTTCAACAATTTCTTGAATTTATATGTTTGGTTGAATTATGTACGCTTCAGGCTACATCGTCATTTCACTCCCTCTTCAAAAACTTGGCAATTAAACTGACTTATTTTTTACAGTCGCTCACAATCAGCTAAGGAAGTTCATTTGGAAATGGTTATAAACACATCTTTTTTCTTTGCCAATTTGATCATCTTGGCAGTGTTGTTTGTGTTTCTGCCCCCTCCAAAGGATGCGAGCAGTCCTCCAATACTTTCCCCAAGAGATTGTTCATTATGCTCTATCCCAGGCACTGACTTGCACAGTGGTTAGCACTATTGCTTCACAGCGCCAGGTTTCCAAGTTTGATTCCCGGCTTGGGAAGGAGGAATGAGGAGTCTGTACTTTCTCCCCGTGTCTGTGTTGGTTTCCTCCCATATGTCCCGAAAGACATGCTTGTTTGATGAATTGGACGTTCTGAATTCTCCCTCAGTGTACCTGAACAGGCGCCGAGGGGATTTTCACAGTAACTTCATTGCAATGTTAATGTAAGCCTATTTGTGACAATAATAAAGATAATTATTTTGGTGTCACGGCTGAACATACTTGCTATTCATAAGCATCAAATTTACTTAATATAGATCCTTGGGTAATGATGAAAAAATGAGATCATGTTATTTCCCTACCCTCTTTTACCCCCTCTTCACAATTTCTTATTCGCCTATAATTTTTATGAGCTTTACATTGTTGTAAAGCAGAACCAAGAATTACTTGTATTCCAGGAAATGTTGTTGCTTTCACAAGTTACACAAGTTTTAAAGCCAATCTTGGACAGAAACATTATAGTCCTTCATTCAGCATCAAGTATGGGAATCCCTCAGTTGTGTCCTCTTTAAAATATTCCGCACCTGAGGTAACAGCGCTGCATGCTAGATGTGGCTTTCTCACTACTGCCCTTATTGAGTCATGGTGGCTTATTCACAGATTTTTAAAAATTTTTTTAAATGTATCAATTATTTTTTTCCAATTAAGGGACAATTTAGTGAGTCCCCAATCCATCTAACCTGTACATCTTCAGGTTGTGGGGGTGAAACACCCGTAGACATGGGGAGAATGTGTAAACTCCACACACAGTGACCTGGGGCCGAGATCGCACCCGGATCCTCAACGCCGTAGGCAACAGGGCTAACCACTGCGCCACCATACCGCCCGTTATTCACAGATTTAAGGATTGAATATTGCTCTTCCTGCTCTGTGTGGTTCAGTACCACACCTTCATTGAGTCATCAAATCTTTTTTGAGGACTTTTATGTTTATTCTTTACTTTGAAGAGTTGGTCACGGTCAGCTGTTGTGAGTGATGGTCGAGTGGGGGGTTATTTCTTGAGTCTATTGTGTATCGGTTGAAGTGTGAGGGGGATTATTTTGTTATCTTGCCTATTTTGTGTTCTCTGATTTATGTATAAAACGTTAAAAACCTAATAAAAATATTTTCAAACCCTTTTTTGAGCTATATTTTCATTCCTGACATAGCAAATTGCCACTTGTATGCTGAATTAAAGTTACCCATCTGGTTGCTTCATGGCTACCCTAAAGTATATCTTTACAGTTTTTTATGCCATTATGTAATTTTAGTCAGTAAATGCTGGAGGTGAAGCTTCAATGCTAAACTTGTATTTAATACATGTTTGCTAGATTTGCAGACTTTACTTTGCCTCTTCAACTTGATATTTTTACCTTGTTTTTAGAGATGCAGCAAAATAATTCCCTGCACAGCATGTAGGACTCCATGTAGAAGCTTTGACATGACTCAGCGTGTAGAAGCTGGTGGAAATATTGAAGCATACTGTTCAGTTGCTTGCATGTCCGTTCACAAAACAAGATGCCCAAAGCCAACAGGTAAAGCCACAACTTTGTGTCAGTTTTGTTTTACATATTCATGCTGGACAAGTTGTTAGTTTATTTCTGTAGTATCTATCAGTCAAATTTAATAAAATATTTATTTTATTAATGTACTCTTATTATTTCACAATAGGTGTGTACAATATTAGGATTTATTTACTAAGCTTAGCATTTAAAATGCAAATTCTGATGTAAAATTATTTTGTATGGGTAATGTGGAGGAAATAAGATATAGTTTGATTAATTGGAGCATTGTACTCATCTGAACTGCTTCTGAATACTAAATAACTAGAAAGAGGTCTTGCACTTATGGGTGTTCTTTATTCTTGCCCTGTTTTTAACTATAGTTACTACTAGAAGTGATTTACAATGGGATATGTAGTGTGCAAAATTTATTTGCAATAACCAAGATAATTATATTTCTAATGTCATATCACAGAAATATTACAGTGCAGAAGGAGGCCATTCAGACCACTGTCTGCAACAGCTCTCCAAATGAGAAATTCACTTAAAGCCATTCTCCCGCCGCCTTGTAACCCTGTACATTCTTTTTGTCAAATTCAAGTTTCAATGCTTCAATTGAAACTGCCTCCACCAGACTGAGGTAGTACTTTCCAAGCCTTAGCCACTTAATGCATTGAAAAAAAGCTATTCCTCGTCTTGCTTTTGCTTCTTTTGCCAGTTATTATAAACCTGCACCCTCTCACTTGCAATCCTTTCACAATTGAGTGATTTTGAATACCTCCATCAAATTTCCTCTCTACTTTCTTTTCTCCAAGGAAATTCATCTAATCTTCTCCAGTCTTCATAATATAGTTCCTCATATTGGGAATTATTCTCATGAATCTTTCCTGCGCTCTCTCTCCAATGCTGTCACATCCTACCGAAATTCAGCATCCAGAACTGGATACAGTACTACAGCTGAAGCCAAACTGGTATCCTGTACAAGTTCAATATAACCTTGTTATTGTACCCCATGCCGCTATTGATAAAAACCTAGGATATTGTATGTTTTATTAATAGTCTTCTCTATTCATGTTCTATTAATGGTATTCTGGTGCTGATGTTGTGGTGTTGGTGGTATGGTGCTGTCCTTCAATCTTCAATAACCTTATGCACATATACACCCAGGTCCCTCAGCTCCTGTACCCTCTTTCGAATTATGACCTTTATTTTAAATCTTGTCTCTCCATGTTCTTTCTACCAAAATGAATCGCTTCACGTTTCTCCAGATTGAATTTCATCAGCCATCTGTCCATACATTCCACCAACTTGTTTCTGTCCTTTTTGAAGTTCTACACTTGTGATGAATGTAGGAATTTCAGGTGCATTGTATGTATTTTGTGAAGTAAGGGTCAAAAATCTGGTTTAGTGTCTGTGCCTGCTGTAGTCACGTTTTTAAAAGAAATCCTAGTTTGAAAGGTTTGGAACCTGGGGTGCAATTAAAGCATCATTAAAAGTTTGGGGCGAATGGAATTTTATTTTGATTAAGGGAATTCCCTGTGGTGTTAATTAGATTTCAGCTGGATACGGTGATGATGTCATTGTTGGGTGGAGTGGGGTATGGCATTTTGAGAAAGCAGTTCAGTCCTGATCTGAATTGAGCTGTATTAAGAAGTCAGTTTTGCTCTCGCTGCAGTTCAGTTAAAAGCGATTAACAATCTTTAAAGCAGACTTGTCTGAGAATAAGGGGGAGCTGAACCAAGCTGAAAAAGAACTTCTGAAGAAATACAGCCAAAGATTCTGAATGGGTCTGACAGGAGTAAGATTGTTTCTTTAAAACAGTGTCAAGAGATCTCTTTCTCAAAGAACATCTCTGTAAAGAAAATATTCCTACGTGCCATTGGTAGTATTAAGACACCTTGGGCCAGTGCGCATTCAATTCCAGCCCCGCTCCACCCGGAGATGCAATACAATTAAATTAACCAATAATTCTTAGAAAAAAATGCACAATTTATTTGTCCCTTGGCAGCCCAATAATTACAGTCACTACGTTTGTGAATGTAAATTCAATTACTTTTTATTAATGAAATATGCAGCAAGTACAACTGGTTAACTATTATCTAATTCCTAATTCCCCGACTTGAACTTGCCCCCCCCAACCATAAACACACACACGAGACAGACAAACACAGAGAGGAAGGAGGGGTTTAAAAAAAAAAGGAAAGGAAAAAGAGTCTTTGTTTCAGATGGTAGTTCTTTAGCAACTTACTCCTCTTCAAACTTTACTTTCATATGTAAGTTTTTAACTGTAGATTCATTCATGCCTCGGTGGTTCCAGAGCTGCAGCACTTACAGCCTTTCTGGAGAGAGAGAGTGAGAGTCCTGGTCTGAATCTTAGTTTGCAGCCGGTAATGGTTTTCTTGTAGATTCATTCATTCAGGTTTTCTACAGTTTCAGGAATACAGCACTCACCAACTTTCTGGAGAAAACATGGAGGGAAGAGAGGCAGAGAGACCTTGGCCCTGTCCTTCCAAGAATGGATATGAGCTCCTTGGGTCTCTGAAAGGCATTTCACTCGGGCAGGAACCAATCACCGCCTGTTACTGGGCAGAATATGGTCTTTTGGCCAATTCATTCGCCATCAACCAATCAATCAAACTGAGTCCCACCCCATCTCTCTCTGATGCCGAGTAGTCTGAAGCTGCTGATCAAACTAGCAGTGTGTTCTCTTGTGTAGCCTCTGAATTTCTCATTCTCTCTGCTGCTTGGCTTAAGATACATGTCCATCAATCACCCATGGACCAAAAATGTTAACAGCAAAATAAAAGAAAGGGGAAATAAGAGAGTAAATAGAAAGGACCCTTGCATACCTCCCTCCCTAAAATAATGAAATTGTCAGGGCATGGCCATCCATTATGAGGCATGCAACATATCCAACCAATCCATCCCCATTATGTAAGTTCCCTTCCCAGTCATTGGTAACTCGACACAACATCCGTAATAACTTCACCCGTTCCGGGTATGTGTACAATTCTAACATTGAACTGTTTTAATAATCAACTCCAATGGAAAAATCTTGTGTTCCAGGTTGTAAACTTTCCTATAACTGCAGGTGTATTATGGCCTGTATAAACTAAACTTTATTTACTGTCATATCGGACATGTACTTCAAAATTCTGAAGGACAAGGAGCACTGCCCCGGTCCCCAGGTCACTAGCATCTGTGGCCGCTTTAAATGGTCTGAGAAGTCAGGGGAGGCCAATACTGGTTCGCTCACTAACATGGTCTTCAATCTCTCAAACACTACTTGACGTTGTGTAGACCACAGCGTTTTGGCTTTTTCCCACAACATGCCTAACATGCACTGTATTTAAGTCTCTAACTGAGCCAGTCTCCAGTCATGACGGATGTGACTTTATTATTAGTTAACGGCGTGCCCCCTTCTGTTTCCCTACAACTCTCTCTCTATCTTTCTTTTATTTTCTCCTTCTGTTGATCGGTTTTCATCGGTCGTTTTGAAACTCATCCTGACCTCTTCAAATATTGCCTTGTTTTTGCATCTTTAAACTCAAAGGCAAAGTTCTTCCCTTTGTCAGGTTTCTGACTGTCTAAATTAGGGAGGACTCCTTGAATGGGATTCTTCTGCATTTCTGTCTCTCTGGTAATGCAGCCAGTCTCTTCCGATTGTTTAATTAACTACAAGCAGTATTATAATAATCTATTGTCACAAGTGGGCTTACATTAACACTGCAATGAAGTTACTGTGAAAAGCCCGTAGTCACCACATTCTGGCACATGTTCGGGTACACAGAGGGAGAATTCAGAATATCCAATTCACATAACAGCACATCTTTGGGGATTTGTGGGCGGGAACCAGAGCACCCGGAGGAAACCCACGCAGACACAGGGGGAACATGCAGACTCCACACAGACAGTGACCCAAACTGGGAATTGAACTTGGGATCCTGGAGCTGTGAAGCGACAGTGCTACCCACTATGCTACCATGCTGCACATGGTCAATGCTGAGGAAAATATTTGGTTCATATTTTAATCAACAAACACGCTTCAACCCTCCAGCTTTATATTCTCTCTCTTCTTTCACCATGGTTATATTCAACGGCAAGTAAAGCTATGGGTTCAATCTTCACAGAGTTGGTTGGCTTTATATGCACTATTCTTTGTTTTACAGCTTTTACCTCTTCATCGATGTCTTCTTAATCACAGCCCTTATCTTAATTTAGTAACACACTGAAACAATCTGTGCTTTCCAGATCTCAACTGTTTTTCTTTACTTTCAGAATCCGCGAATGGCACATTATTGACTCATAGAAGTTTCTACTTTTTTTTTAACGGGTGTGGTGGCAGAATCACTGCTTGGTTCTCCATTCACCTTCCTTAATTTTTACAAGGAATTTATTCCTGATTATTTCACTTCCTTTGCTATTTGCTTCCATTACCATAAACGGCCTCTGTGGATCTTGAAAAGACTGTGGGTTGATCAGTTGTTTGCTTGGTGTCACTTTGCAATCCTTGTTGCCGTCATCCAGAATAACTGATGCCATGCTATTGGGTATATTTACCTTCAAAACAGGCATGCTCTGGGAAATATTTGCACCTGAAGTGAATGGCAACGTGTTTACTGCACGAGGCGGTAACAAATCACTTCTAGGAAAGTCCAAGTCACTTTCTTCCAATTTGCTGTTTTCTTTCTTGGCTTTGGAAGAATTACTTGCCATTTGTTCAAGATCAGTTACTAACTGGTCTATTTGGTACCAGTTGTTTATCTTCATAATCAGAACTGAAATCGGATTCAGAACGCTTGTCAGAATCTTCATCGTTGTTATTACTAATAGATTGGGACTACTCTTTCTTAGGGTCACCTTCGATCTTGAAATTCTCAGAAGCTGGTTCTCTACTAGATTTTATCTTTGACCCATTACTGTGACGAATCCCTCTCGCAGAAATATGTTGATCCATATTAACAGAATTAGATTCGCTACCAGTGTCATTGATATGTGATCAATGTTTTCCTAATTTTCACATGCTCAAATGTTATCTCGTGTGCTATCTGCAGTGTTTCCTTCATACTCTCTGTATCATGGGTGAAGCTAGACCTTCATTCCTGCCAAATCAGTCCCCAAAAGTAAGTTTACACTGTCCTGACGACAACTACTGGACTTGGTGCTAAATTACACTCCAATTGTACTGATAACAATAATGGCTTATTGTCACAAGTAGGCTTCAATGAAGTTACTGTGAAAAGCCCCTAGTTGACACATTCCGGCACCTGTTGGGGAGGCCAGTACTGGAATTGAACCCGCGCTGCTGGCCTTGTTCTGCATTTCAAGACAGCTGTTTAGCCCACTGTCCAATTGAATTCGGATGTAATCTCCACCTATCCCATCCATTTAATACTTTAGCTTTCATTCAACTCTCTGGAGGGAAAACCAAGCCCTTCAGTAAGAGAGTTGAATAGAACCTGTGTCCTTTAAGATAGTTATGGGTTTAGCCAAATCAGTTGAAAAAAATGTGGTGATCTTTCCCCTGGACAAAATCCTGCACATCTCTCATCTACCTCATTCCTCACAGCTCCCACAGTCTTTACCTTCAGTCTCCCAAGTCCACTTAAAGTTACAGTCTGCCCTGTAGTATTCTCCACTTGTGTTCCCTTTTTGGAATCCTCTTTATGAACTCCCATCAATCCTATGGGCTTTCCTTGCAACTTCCAACATGCTGTACGAACATGTCCCACCTAGACTTTCGAGTCTCACCTCCACCCTCGGTACCTTCCTTCCTGGCTGGAAGAGGAGAACTTGGAACATTCGCAGCTATCCGTTCTTTACCTTGACCACCTGCCTTCCTTTCACTCTCCTACTTCCTACCCTTTTCAAAATTATGTGGGTGATGGGACAATGGTTTAAATTTATGGATTAGCTTATAATCGTTAGCCATAATTGCTGCTTGTCTAGCAATTCAACATGGGTTCTTATCATAGAAGGTAGGGAATTCTTAAATTACTATGAGAATGACCTCTCTCCAAGCCTCCATTGGTAGCGGTAGCTCCCAATGCTCATAACCATCTATTAAAATAGTCCGGCTTAACCCTTTCAAATTCAGCATACCTCTATCCCGACTATCTCCTTAAATTCCAAAATTGTTGCCTATAAACTTCGGCGGGCGGCAGGGTTCACAGCGCCAGGGTTCGATTTCCGGCTTGGGTCACTGTCTGTGCAGAGTCTTCACATTGTCCACATGTCTGTGTGGGTTTCCTCTGGGTGCTCCAGAAAGACGTCCTTGTTAAGTTAGGTGAATTAGACAATCTGAATTCGCCCTCCGTGTAACCGGACAGGTGCCGTAGCGTGGCGACATGGGGATTTTCGCAGTAACTTCATTGCAGTGTAAGCCTACTTGTGGCACTAATAAAGATTATTATTATTAACCATGAATAGCCTTTTTAACCTCGTCATAATTCTTAGACGCCTGTTCTGACTGGAAAGCATACACTTACTCTGCCTGCCCCGTCAATTTACTCCGCATGGGTAATGTCCACTTTTATCTGGCAATACATTTGGTTGCTATTTTCTCAAAAGCCCTAAAAAGGTTTCCACCTGTCTCTCTTCGAATTTCGGCAGAGTCTGAAAACATATCGTCACTTCTGTTTTAAGATTAAGCTCCCCTCTAATTTCTACTGCCTTAAGCTGGAAATCTGTCTCTTTTGATTGCTTTTTTCTCTCTTTTGCTTTTTTTCTCTCTCTCTCTTTTGCTTTTTCCTCTCTCTCTCTCTCTTTTGCTTTTTCCTCTCTCGCTCTTTTGCTTTTTCCTCTCTCTCTCTCTTTTGCTTTTTCCTCTCTCCCTCTTTTGATTTTTCCCCTCTCTAATTCTGTCCTGTTCATTTCTATCTCCTTGTCTCTTCGCTTTATCTCGCTGTCATGCTCGAACTGCAACTGCATTCTCTCCAGCTCAATTTCTCCACCAGAAAATATCCTTGATACTACACTACCTAGTGGGCTCTGCTATTTCTAGCATCTCTTTCAAATTTAAATCCTGAGCAATTGTGTCAGTTATCTCCCTGGCTCTAGCTGGTACCTCTATTTGTAATTGCTCTGCCAATTTGACTAGCTTGTCTTTTCAAAACTCTTTTCAATCAACCAGACACCAATCATCCACCTGAAGAAAACTCTCAGCAGCTTCCAGAGCCATCCTGTTATATTAATACAAACTTGGTGTCTCTTCTTAATTCATACTGTAACCCAAACTTCACTGTCAACTGTTCCAAAGATTCTGGACCCGACCCCCCCCCCCCCCAATTAATTTGCGACACCCTGGGCCAATGCGTGGTAAATTCCAGTCCCATTTGACCGGGAGTTGCAACACAATTGTATTAACCAATGATTCTTGGAAAAATAACCAAAGTATTTGGCCTTCGGCTGCCTAATAATTACAGTCACCAGGTTTGTAGATGTAAACACAATTACTTTTTATTAATAACAAGAACTGAAATGAAATATGCAGCACATACAACTGGTTAACTTATCTAATTCCAAATTCTCTGCTTTAATCTGCCCCACTCCCAAGATGGACAAATACAGAGGGAAGGAAGTGGGTTTAAAAACACATAAATAAAATCAACTTTGTGTCAGGTGGTGGTTCTTTAGCACCTTACTCTTCAAACTGCTTTCAGTTCACTGCTTTTACTGTAGGTTCATTCAGGCCTCGATAGTTTCAGAAATACAACACTCGCAGCCTTTTTGGAGAGGGAGAGAGAGTCCTGGTCTTGGTTTGCAGCCTGTAATGGTTTCCTGTAGATTCATTCATTCAGGTTCTCTGCAGTTTCAGGAATACAGCGCTCACCGCCTTTCTGAAGAAAACACGAAGGAGAGAGAGAGAGACCTTGGCCCTGTGCTTCCAGGAATCGAACTGAGCTCCTTGGGTCTCTGAAAATCATTCCACTCAGGCAGCATCCAATCACCACCTGTTACGGGGAGAATACGGCCTTTTGGCCAATTCATTGGCCTGCTGCCAATCAATCAAACCGAATCCCACTCTCTCACTGGTGCCGAAAAGTCTGAAGCTCCTGTTCGAGTATAGTAGAGTGTTCTCTCCTGTATCTTCTGCATTCCTCATTCTCTCTGCTGCTTGACTTAAAGATACATGTCCATTAATCACCCATGGATCAAAAATGATAACGGCAAAATTTTAAAAAGGGGAAATAAGGGAATAAACAGGAAGTACCCTTTGAGTAAAGTAGATTGAGAGCGGAGATGGTTTTTTTTTTTCTTGTTGTTTAAATGGGAATAAAGATAGAAGTTAAGGGTATTGTATTCACTGTTTTGAGTAGTATTGTTAAAGCTATTTTCTGGTGTGATGTTAAAGATTTCAATACTGTGTTAGTAATAAAGTTTGTTTTAATGTACCATATCCCACGTATTTGTGCAATCACTACTGGGGGATAGCATCCTCTCAGTCTTACAAAATTAAAACAAAATATTGGGGTTTCTGTCCAGTATCATAGCCACTGTTAGGGTCTGGTCTGGGATCACAATACACTATCTTCCTCACAGTTCATAAGGCTTCCAAGTTTTGTAGCATCAACAAACTTTGAAATGATTCCCTGTACACCAAGGTCTAGGTCATTAATATATATCAAGAAAGGTAAGCGTCCCAACACGAACCCTGGGGAACTCCACTACAAACCATAAATAAAATACTACATGGGCTGGAGATCTGAAATCAAAACAGAGTGCTGGAAGATCGCAGCATGTCTGGCAGTATCTGTGGATAAAGAAACAGAGTTAACCATTTGAATCCAATTTCATTATTCTTCGGAACAGAAAAAGTAGAAACGTGATGAGCTTTATGCTGTTGGAAAAGGGGGGTGTACAGGTGGAATAAAAGTGTAGGTTACAAATTGGTTACGGTAAGAGGGTGAAACAAAAGGCAGCGGTTATCGTAGCAGTAAGAAAGCATTGGTTCAGAGTAGGTGTTAATATCAGAAGAAAGTTCGGCTCAGTCTGAGACTTGGTCAGACTGAGCTGACCTTTGTTCAACTATTGACACCTACTTTGGACCGACAACGAATACCACTCCCTTTGGTTTTACTTCCATGGTATCTTTGGTATTTAATCCATGCTACCTTTCTTAAATCTCCTCCGCCTTCAAATTCATCCTTTTGTTCCGTCTGACCCTCTCCCTTTGACTACAGCATAAAGCTCACCACATCCCTTTCTTCAGTCGTGACAAATTGGACTCGAAACGTCAAATCTGTTTCTCACACCACCAGATGGAGTTTTTTCTAGCATTTTGTTTTTATTCCACTATAAACCTTCTTTCATCCCAAATACATTCATTAACCACTACTATGTAACTATGGCAATAACCTTTCTCATCTGTCTGTTGTATGATGCTATATAGAACAGTACATAGAACAGTACAGCACAGAACAGGCCCTTCGGCCCTCAATGTTGTGCCGAGCCATGATCACCCTACTCAAACCCACGTATCCACCCTATACCCGTAACCCAACAACCCCCCTTAACCTTACTTTTATTAGGACACTACGGGCAATTTAGCATGGCCAATCCACCTAACCCGCACATCTTTGGACTGTGGGAGGAAACCGGAGCACCCGGAGGAAACCCACGCACACGGGGAGGACGTGCAGACTCCACACAGACAGTGACCCAGCCGGGAATCGAACCTGGGACCCTGGAGCTGTGAAGCATTTATGCTAACCACCATGCTACCCTGCTGCCCCTTTTCAAACCTTTTGAAAATTCATGTACACCACATTAGCTGCATTGCCCTCATCAGCCCCCAGCAGATTGGTTAACCTGGATTTTACCTCAAGAAATCCATGCTGGCTTTCTTTAACGATCACACATTTGTCCATGTGACTTAATTTTGTTCTGAATGATTGTGTCATTTGAGCCAAAAGGTCTGCAGTCTGGATCAGTATATAGACGTAATAAATGTTGGGCGTTTGTAACATTTGAATTATGTGACAATTCAAATGATTCCAATTCCAATTTTTAAACTTGTATTATATTACTGTTGAAAATCAAAATAATGCACACTAACACTCAGTAATTAATTCATGGGTTATGGGCTTTGCTGGCTATCCCTGATTGCCCCTGAGAAGGTAGTAGTGAGCTCTGCGTCAATCCATGTGGTGGTGCAGGTTCTCCCATGGTGCTTTAAGGGAGGGAGTGCCAGGATTTTGATCCTGGGATAGTGAAGGATCTGTGGTATATTTCCATGTTAGGATGGTGAGTATCTTGGAGGGCAGCCTCCATGTGGTGGTGTTCCCAGATATCTGCTGCCCTTGCCCTTTTAGATGTTGGTCATGGGTTTGTATAGTGCTGTCTGAGGAGCTTTGGTGAGTTCCTACAATCCATAATATAGATGGTTTCACACTGCTGCTACTGTGTCGGTAGAGGGAGTGAATGTTTGGGAGTGAGGTGCCAATCATGCGGGCTCTTTGTCCTGGATGCTATCAATCTTCTTGGGTGTTACTGGAGCTGCATTCATCCAGGCAAGTGGCGTGTTTTCCATCACACTCCTGACTTGAGCCTTGTAGATGGTGGACAGGCTTTGGGGAATCAGCAAGTGAGTTACTTGCCACAAATTCCTATCCTGTTCTTGTAGCTACAGTATTAATCTGGTTAGTCCAGTGCAGTTTCTGGTCAATTGTAACCCCCCCCCCCCCCCCCCCCCACCCCCCCAGGATGTTGATAGTGGGGGATTCAATGATTATAATGCCATTGACTGTCATGGGGGTGATGCTGAGATTCTCTCAAATGTTACTTTCCACTTGTCAGTCCAAGTCCAGATATTGTCCAGGTCTTGCTACATTTTCATGTGGACTACTTCAGTATCTAAGGAGTCGTGAATGTTGCAGAACATTGTTCAATCAGCGAACATCCGGCAGCAGGGTAGCATGGTGGTTAGCATAAATGCTTCACAGCTCCAGGGTCCCAGGTTCGATTCTCGGCTGGGTCACTGTCTGTGTGGAGTCTGCACGTCCTCCCCCTGTGTGCGTGGGTTTCCTCCGGGTGCTCCGGTTTCCTCCCACAGTCCAAAGATGTGCGGGTTAGGTGGATTGGCCATGCTAAATTGCCCGTAGTGTCCTAAAAAAAGTAAGGTTAAGGGGGGGTTGTTGGGTTACGGGTATAGGGTGGATACGTGGGTTTGAGTAGGGTGATCATGGCTCGGCACAACATTGAGGGCCGAAGGGCCTGTTCTGTGCTGTACTGTTCTATGTTCTATGTTCTGACTACATGACAGAAGGAAAGTAATTGAAACAACTGAAGGTGGTTGGGCTTGAAGTGCTATCCTGAGGATCTCCTACAGTGATGTCCTGGAGCTGAGATAACTGACCTCCCAACAACAACAACCAATTTCCTTTTTGCCAGATATGACTCCATTAATAACCCTTTTCCTTCTGAACACAGTAAATTCACCATCCAATGTAGTATCCAGGTCGCTTCAGTGACTGTTTACCTTGACTTCACTATGGAACCCGCCAAGGTCATAAGTTTTATTTTGAGAATGTACCCTAATAAAGTCATTTGCAAACATTAACTACATCTATAATGTGGCGAATATTGACATACTGGCATTCTGCCATACACTCCGATCAAATGGGGGATTCAATACTTCACTCAAATGCTGGGCAAAACCTTTCCGAATATCAGCAAAGGCCAGTAGTGAGTGGGAAAATGGCGTTGAAGCCTTCGCGGCAACAGTGGCTTTCTCCACTATATGGTTCAGAGCTTAGGTGGACAAAATAAAGGGGTATCACAATGTAACGCATGCCAGAAATTGACCCTTCAAAGAGCATGGTTCGAATCGGAGCTCCTCCTGAGAGTTCTGCTTGCCAATACTCACATTGGGAGACCCAGTCGTGTTTCATGTAGTCCTGCCCTCAAGCTGATATGAATGGACTTCTTATGGGAGGAGTGGTGATTCAAGCGTGGACACGGATAATACGATAACGTATCAAAATGATACACCAAACCCACTCAATGACACGTGGGCGGAAAATCCCTTCTATCTTTTACATCTAATTTTCAATGCTTGTGCCTCCAACTTTCTCTATTCCATGCATTGCATAAAGCCTTATTCCAAGAAACCTTATCCACTTTGAAGCTTGTCTACAATCCTCACCTGCCACAAGCGTCAACTCATTCTCATTCACAAGCTCCTTGTCCTATCATCTTTGTGCTTGCATTCTCCAGCAAGTTGGATTCAGAGTTTAATTCTCAATTTCATATTTGTCTATGGCCTCACACTATTGTTAATGATCTCTTCCTGCCTCTCTTCTCACTTGCAAGATGATTCTCTTATTGTTCAGCTTCTTGATTTTCCCTCCATCATTGGTGACCAGTTTTTCAGCTACTGCAATGGTCAGAAACTTTCCTGTTCCCATCGACTTTGCTACCTCCCTCCCACTTCTCCAAAACTCTTCTCTTTGACCATATCTTTGATACTACACTTTTCCTTTCTTACTCTTGCACTTCCCATTTGTTATTTTGCTCTCTTAATGTTATGCACCTTGAGATATTTCCCTGCTGATGGCTGAAATATTTGTTTTGTATTTTGGGGTGGAATGATTAAAAATGCAAAATCATTTCACTAGTTCGTTGTGTTTTGTGATGTTAGTGATTTCTACTGCTTACAAATGCTGAAAACCTGTCAGGTAGGTTACATCAAACATCAGAGCAAAAAATAAAATAAAATTATCACAAGCAGTTATTCAATTAGGAACCACTGTTCAAATTGAGCAGGTTTACAATTTCCCTCTTGGCAGTCAAGGAAGAGTAACTTTCTGAAATGCCCTGTTGGCAAGTAAAACTTTGCCATAGTTAAAGATAAGACTAGCTTTCAATTAGATAACTAATACAGTAGTCCCCCTTTATAACGCGGGTGTTGGGGTCCAAGACAGCCACCCGCGTTGCAACCGAGCCGCGGATATCCACGATGGGGGTTTTAAATTTATTTAAAAATCTATGCTAGCGCTTCCCATTTAGAGTCTACGGGGGGCGGGGGGAGAGGTCAGACCCCCGTAGACTCACAATGGGAAGCGCTAGCATAGATTTTTAAATAAATTTAAAACCCCCATCGTGGATCTAATTAAAACAGTGTCAATTTCAGCGGCCGGCTCACTTTGATCCGGAGAGGGAAGCTGCTCTCTCACTGAAACAATCAGCCGGCCGCTGAAATTGACACTTCCTGCTGCTCTCTCCCTCCAATCCAACTTTTAAGTTTTAATGTTTCTGATTGGAGGGAGAGAGCAGCCGGCAGTGTCAATTTCAGCGGCCGGCTGATTGTTTCAGTGAGAGAGCAGCTTCCCTCTCCGGATCAAAGTGAGCCGGCCGCTGAAATTGACACTGCCGGCTGATTGGAGGGAGAGAGCAGAGAACACAGGAGGAGGTCATACGGGCCTCTGCAAGACCAGCATGGTCTCACATCGCCCCTCCCCTCTGTAGTTGGGGTTCAGGCTGTGGCTGCTGGGGTGCAGGCCGTGGCTCCTGGGGTACAGGCCGTGGCTGCTGGGTTTCAGGCTGTGGCTGCTGGGGTACTGTGGCTGCTGGGGTGCAGGCCGTGGCTGCTGAGGTACAGGCTGTGGCTGCTGGGGTACTGATTGGAGGGAGAGAGCAGCCGGCAGTGTCAATTTCAGCGGCCGGCTGATTGTTTCAGTGAGAGAGCAGCTTCCCTCTCCGGATCAAAGTGAGCCGGCCGCTGAAATTGACACAACTGACAGTTGGGGTCCATAAGCCCCCCCGCGGTATATCGGGGTATATCGTGTATTGCGGAGCGTGGTATAACGGGGGACTACTGTAATATAGATTACAATGGACCTATGGTCCTTGGTTCTTGGTCAGTGATGGTCTCAGTTGGAGAATAGAGTAGGTCTCATTGCCTCCGAGCTAGAAAGCTGAAAAATAGGCCACAATCCTAATCCTGATCTCTCTGTTGGTGTGTCCACGCTCAAGCCCATCAGATATTACAGCCCATGAAACTGCTAGCAAGCCAATAAAATATGTCCAATTATCTTTGTTTCACAGGTAATTAGACTTATTTGTTAGCATTTAACTAAACGAGACAAAATAGATGAATTATTACAAAACAGTAGTTATACATTTAATGGATGTTGATAAATATGCATAATTGCAATATTAAAATATGAATAATTAAAAAATTGGTACCAACTTCAACTGCCAAACATGATATATTTTGATCAATGAACAAATTGTTTTGCAAAATGGCCCGAAAAGTCATAGCACCACAAGGAACACACATCCTGACATTTTTGAACAATCAATTTCACGGAACTGAAAATTTCATAACTGAATTATTCCTTCAATTGTCGGCTTTAAATTTTGTACTGCAAGTGTTTATCCTCTTTGATGCTGCACGAAATACATCTAAGTAGCCCACTTAGGAACAAAATATTTGGACAACCATGGTGAAATCTGGATTAGGCTCAGCAGCCGTCCCTACATCTGATCAGACAACATCCTACTGTCTGTTATTGTGAGCTCACCTCCAACTTCTCAATTTTTCCACTAATCTTAGCTTGTGTGCTGTACTTGTCTCCTACCACCAACTCTTCTGACCATTATCTCAAATCCATCTCTAGCAGGATGATCATGCTTTGTGAACCATTATTGTCTTGTTTGTCATGTTGTCGCCAACTGGTCCTGTTTTCTGGAATTTCTTTGTACCTTCCCCAAGTCAATCTTCTGCCCTTGGCTTTCTAGCCCTTCTATTTCTGACAGTGAATTGATGTTCTCGCTGACAAATTCTTGCCTAATGCTATTTGAGGTAGAAATTGTCTCACATTTGGTTGAGGTTTAATTCTATGATTATGCTTATTCAAGTTTTTGCCGTGAGATCATCATGTTGCATGTGGAAATCTCAGATTTTTTTATATTGTTTTAGGTATGGGTTCTTGCCACTTCTGTAAAAGAAGTGCTTTACCTCAATATCAAGCCACAATGCCTGATGGAAAACTTTACAACTTCTGCAGCTCTAGTTGTGTGGCTAAATTTCAGGTTTGTATGTTTTGTTCTTTTTGTTACTAAATTATTATTTTTTCGATATATTAATGAGATTTTACATTTTCTAAAATAATGCAACAAAGAACATAGAACATACAGTGCAGACGGAGGCCATTCGCCCATCAAGTCTGCAACGACTCACATTAAGCCCTCACTTCCACCCTATCCCTGTAACCCAATTACCCCTCCTAGCCTTTTTGGACACTAAGGGCAATTTAGCATGGCCAATCCACCTAACCTGCATGTCTTTGGACTGTGGGAGGAAACCGGAGCACCCAGAGGAAACCCATACAGACACTGGGAGAACGTGCAGACTCCGCACAAGCAGTGACTGAGGAATCTAACCTGGGACCCTGGTGCTGTGAAGCCACAGTGCTATCCACTTGTGCTACCGTGCTGCCCCAAACAAACAAATTCATCAACATAAGTAAGGAAGATGGGGGGGGGGGAGAAAAATACATAACCTGCTTCTACATGAGCACTGAATGGAACAGGAGAGTGATATAACTGCCATCATTGGATAGAATCAGTTGTCCATAACCCCCCCTCTCCACCAGAAACCAAGGGCAAAACAGGACAGGGTCATGAAAACGTGACAACATGATAAAATGGTGTTCTCCAACATCTCCCCCTCGACTCCATCAGCACCAGTGATCCAGTACAGCCTTCTCCTTCTGGATTCCAGACCACCTGCACCCATCTCTGAGACAGAAGCGGATTTGTCATACCCACTCTTGAAAAGCAAAAGAAAATACAGAAAACCCCAGATCTACAGACAGTTGCATCCATACTATACAAAGCAACAACCCCCCCCCCCCCCCCCCCCCCCCAAAAAAACAGGCCCAAGGCAGAAACACAATTATGAAGAGGAGAGGACTGGCAACAATGACATGTTGAGACCGTGGTCAAGCCTTCAGTCCTCCCACGGTCAAAAAGAAGAGTAACAGAGCTGCCCCACCAGATGACGACAAGCAAGCAATAAGCAAGCAACTCCCTGGGGGGATAACAGGGTATCCAAGACACAGAACCTGACCCATCCCCAGGCCCCTGTGTAGCATAGAGACCAGGAAACAAAACCCACCCTCCAGGAAGCAACCTCGCAACACCCTCTGAGAGGACATCCAGAGCCCTGAGGGGCAGCAGGATAACAGCCACAGCACAAGCTGAATCACAAAAAACTGCCTCCAGCACAGCCCAAAAATCGTACTCCCATTGATCCTGTACTTTTCCAACCCCATTCAAGGATGATTGTTGCAGTCATGGGGTGTGGGTTCATTGGACAAGAAGTGAACCGTCGAGACGGCCAACAATTAAGTATCCTGAAAGGGAGGGTCAATTCCCTCCTCCCCGCCAAAAATGCAGAACCCCCCACACACCCACAACACCGGGCCAGATCAGGATAAGAGCCAACATAATGCTCACCCAGATGAAGAGAAGTATCCCCAAAAAAGGGAACCCCAAACGAAGCTCAAAGCGACAACCATCGCAGAAAGGATATCCACGGTTGTTGAGGATATCCTTCCTCAACAACCCAACCTACACTATGGCCCAGGAGAGGAACACGATGATAGACCCAAACAGAGGAAAGAAAAAACTCAACCTCTCAAGGAGGAGACAAAGGAAACCAGTCCTCCGCAGGATTCAAACCTCTGCACAGGCCAAATAAGGATGAGAGACAGATCCTTAACTCAAAGAACATATAAAAACAAAAAAAAATACAAATCTCAAAGAAATTGAGGGCTATCCTCAATCTCAGTGAGGACTGAACTAGCCCTACAACCGTATCCACCCACTCATCACCACCCCAGCTCTACTTGTCCACTTCATAAACAAGATAGCAATTTGGGTGGGGGGGGGCAACAAAAAAAAAACACCCCTCCCCCAACCACCAGGATTATAAAGACACCATAACCATAAGGAGTAAAACTGCACAAATCATAATTGACTGAAAATGATCTTATTAACACAGGGTAAGAATGATCAACGGCACAGACCATCATGTTCACATTTCGCACTCCCCTGCAAGAAAAAAGATGACAAAAAGTCAACAACATGATCAGCAGGGAATAATGATCAAGATTATCAAAGAACTGCAAATTAAATTGCAGGATAGAGACATCTTCCATGTCACACGAGAAGGCAAAGGATAAGGCAGGATCAATGAGCACACTACAGGAAGTCGCAAGGATTCCATCGATTGAAGCACAAGAGGCCATCACATCCACCATGCTGTCTCTCTGACGTCCTGGCCCCCCGCCAGGGAGTTGGGGGAGATGACTTGACTAGCTCTCCCATCAACGCCTCACGACGAGCATCGAGAATTGGATGGAATAAAACGAGTGATCAGTAGGCTCTACCAACTCCTGGCCTCAGAGAGGATAAGTTGTGCTCCATCAAGTCTGATGCTCCCAGCCTCCAAATCAAGATTCACAAAGCATGGCAGCAGGATTTCAGTGATACGAAGGCAAACCCTAACCAGGGACAATGCTTCTTCGAGTACAAAATGCTTTCATGCACCTCCACTGCTCTTCTAAAGGTACCCTGCAGTCCCTTGAAGTGAGCTCTCGAGGCCTGTACCGCAGAGCCGAAATTCTCAGTCAAGGCAACATCTTTGATGGCTGCCATCAGCCGATACCCACAGCACCTCCAAGACACTCAGCAAAAACTGTGCCACTACAAGCTGGACCCACTCCAGCCCACTCTGACTGCCAAGTACAAACAAGGATTTTAACATTTTATCACCGGCCTTTTCAAGATAAAGAGCAATCGGGGACTCCCAGAGACATGGCACAAGCCATGTAGCCCAAGAAAAAGCAAATATGAAATGAGTGACTGGATGAAATGACAGATTAAAGGATAAGCAGAGCCTTGCTTGCGAAAATGCGACCAATCCCATCATGTGACCCAGATGAAGAGAAGTATCCCCAAAAATGTGAACACCCAACCTAGCTCAAAGCGACAACCTTCGCAGAGAGGATATCCAGAGCAACCAGTTACTAAATTATTTGATACAAGTTTTGCGATCCATGTCACATTATGTAAATCTTCATAGAATTTACAGTGCATGAGAAGACCAAAGCTTTGACAAAGGGTCATCTGGACTCTCAATGTTAGCTCTTTACTCTCCCGACAGATGTTGCCAGACCTGAGATTTTCCAGCATTTTCTCCCTGAAATAGTTAATACTTGTAAATAGCAGATTGTACTTCACTTGCAAAGGTTGGTTCATTAGATATCTTCTTTGCTATGTTGGAAATGGATAATGTTGTGAAGAGAATGCATCCAAGATCTCGATGCCATGCCATACCTGTCTTGAGCATGTTGTCAATTTCTATTACCTTTTTGGATGTAATTGTAGCACATCACTCGTGTATTTCCATTAGATCAACCAACAGATCCATAGCCCCAGCTGAAGACTATTATCATTTTTTTTTTTAACTTCAAAACGTTGACGTTTGGAGCCTGCAGTCAATTTGAACTCTCTTTCCCCCCCCCCCCCCAAGTCATCACTCTCATCTGGATTGATAGATTAGATACTTAATCATGGACCAGTAACTGGACCATCAAAACAATGGTCATAGTCATCTAGTTGCATAAAGGCAAAGGCTCTCGTAAAAGCATTTGGAAAGAATAGGGAGAAGTTATAAATATAGATACAAAATTTATTGTGATTTATGTTTTAGTCTTACAGTGTACAAACAACAACAAATGGGCAGGTTGTAACAAATGAGGTGCAGCTGAACTGTACCTACTGCAAGACTGGATTCAGTGCTAAGCCAGAAGTGTTGGAATGGGAGGTAAGATCAAGATAAATTTTAACATACATGCCATAACTAGATGCAAATGGGTTCGGAGTAGCATTATATGGCAATAATACTTAATTTTTATTTCGGAAAATGCTGCATGAAAGTGAGGCTTACTATATTCACCGGGAGAATGTAGAATGTAGAAACTCCACACAGACAATGACCCAAGGCCGGAATTGATCCCGGGTCCGTGACGGAGTAGGAAGAGAATTGGGAGATGACAAAGTATGTTTGGAGAAGAGGATCCTATGCTTTTTGAAGGTTGCGAGGCAGTGGCAAGGCAGATATTACAGGATATTAAGTTACAAAGAGCAGGAGTTGAATTATAGATTTATGATATTAAATTCTTCTCTGATACAGGTACTGGATGAAATAAGTTTGGAAAATTGTGAGTGTCCGCCATGGAACATCCCCTGTCCAATTAGCTTTAAAATTAGTAATATTAGAACAAAGAACAAAGGAAATTACAGCACAGGGACAGGGCCTTCGGCCCTCCAACCAACTATGTTGCCCGCCTGAACCAAAACCCCCTACCCTTCCGGGGACTATAATCCCTCTATTCCCATCTTATTCATGTATTTGTCAAGACTCCCCCTAAAAGCCACTATCGTATCTGCTTCCAGTACCTCTCTTGGCAGCGAGTTCCAGGCACCCACCACCCTCTGTGTAAAAAGACTTGCTTGGTACATCTCCTTTAAACCTTGCCCCTCACACCTTCAACTCCGAGTAATTAACTATTCCACTCTGGGAAGAAGCTTCTGACTATCCTCTCTGGCCATGCCATCATAATTTTGTCGACTTCTATCAGGTCGCCCTTCAACCTTCGTCATTCCAGTGAGAACAAACCAAGTTTCTCCAACCTCTCCTCATACCTAATGCCCTCCATACCAGGCAACAACCTGGTAAATCTTTTCTGTAGCCTTTCCAAAGCCTCCACTTGCCGTATGCCTTCTTGACTACCTTCTTCACCTGCGCCATTGTTTAAAACCAATCACCAGGATTGTTGGTGTGACCAATGGAAAGGATCAAGGAATCCTGTTTGGGAAGAATTTAGAGAATTAAAATCACATTTTTCAGTGCTTGATGTAAAATGGGTTGGCAACAGTTTTTTCATCCTCACCTCCTTCGATAATTTCATTAGTTTGTCATGCCAGTTAAAAGATACATTATAGTAGTTTACCTTTTTTTCAGAATCATGTATTTCAGTTCTGCAGCAAAATGTGCTGTGAGGATCACAAGAAGTTGCACTGCATCGTGTCTTACTGTGAATATTGTCAGGAAGAAAAAATTGTACATGAAACTGTGAAGTTCTCTGGAGTGAATAAAGCATTCTGTAGTGAAGGTAGGTTTCATTACGCTGATGTGTCATTTAAATTTGAAGTTTTGTGATGGAAAAGCTATTTTGAATATTTTCCCAAGAATTTTATGTTTGATTGGAAAAATCTTCTTTTTCTACCTTGTATGTTTAGTATCAGAGGACAGGAACAGGAGTAGACCATTCAGCCCAGAGAGACTAATCTACCATTTAATTAGATCATGGCTGGTCAATACCTCGACTCCATTTTCCTGCCTTTGATCACATTCCCTTGACACCAAAATCTCTAAATCTCATCCCTAAATTATGTTAATCCTACCACAATAGCCTTTTGTGGAGAGAATGTGCTGTTAATTTATACATTTTCTCACTTCTATTGGGAAATTAAAGTGGAAGCACATATTGCCACGGTTGAAGAATTAAAAAAAAAAGACGAGGTAAAGATTTCATCTCTTTTAAGTGAAAAATATTTTAATTACTTTATTCAGCCCTTAAATGTGGGGTTATGTTACACATGCTAATATATCTTTATCTGTTTACATGGATGGAAGATTGCTTAAAACAGCTGTCTGTTTTCAGGCTGTAAGCTTCTATATAAGCAAGACTTTGCAAGACATTTGGGTCTACGCTGTGTTACCTGCAGTTACTGCTCCCAGATGTGTAAGCGGGCAGCAGCTAAAGAAATTGATGGAAAAGCGAGAGATTTTTGTAGTGATGATTGTTGCAAACGGTTTATAGACTGGTATTTTAAGGTCAGTGAAGTTTATTTTCTTCTGTAGATTTTTTTAAATCTTCTGCTTATCTTTAATTTGCATTTACAATCAAAAGTGCTGTATAGATTGCAAATACTTTTAAATCTTGTCCTTACCTTGCTTAGCTGGCGAAAGGTGGCAGTTTATTAATGTGGAATATTATGAATTAAATTGATCAAATCAGCTTAAAGCAGACCAAGGCAGGCCAGCAGCACGGTTCAATTCCCGTACGCCTCACCGAACAGGCGCCGGAATGTGGCGACTAGGAGCTTTTCACAGTAACTTCACTGAAGCCTATTCGTGACAATAAGCGATTTTCATTTCATTTCATTTCCCTGGAATAAATGCGATCATGCATACATTATAGAGTACATGAAATAGACTTTACAGACTGCTGATGACCTTTCTGATGCTGAAGCAATCCTCAAGGATGCGTGTTGTTTTCTTTTTCGCATCATAAAAATGTTACAAAATAAGAAATGGGTAACTATTTTCTCTGTTATACAAAAGCGTTATTGAGAACAAGATTTTAACTTATTTGCCACAGTGTCAATTCTATTTGCAATTTTCTGCAGCGCAGCAAAATTCATGAAAGACGGTATGTATAATTTTGAAATAAATGTAACACTACAAAATTCTTTCTTGTGTTTCCCTGTAAAGTTCCATAAATGGCAAGAATGTACAGATTAATGAATAGGAATCGATGTGAAAGTGAGCTAAATTCTATGAAGCAATGTAATTTTTGAATATTGACGATGTCTCCCGGTCTGCTATAATGTTGTTGCTCTTAGCGAGAACCCGTATAGTGTGGCTTAATAAAATTTGTTTTCCAGACAGCATTAATACAATTCCAGGTTGATGGCTTGCCTTGCTGCCATAAAATCAGTGACCAGTCACATTACTTTCTACATTTGTTTCTGATACGAGTATTGTATTGTGCAAAAATACATAAATGGATGTTTTGTATGACAGAAAATGGTTAGCAGGTTGCACAACCTAGTCAAACTATTAGACATGTAGGATCATGTGGAGATGCCAGCATTGGACTTGGGTGAGCACAGTAAGAAGTCTTACAACACCAGATTAAAGTCAAACAGGTTTGTTTCCAATCACTAGCTTTCAGAGCATTGCTGAAGGAGCAGTGCTCCGAAAGCTAGTGATTTGAAACAAACCTGTTGGACTTCAACCTGGTGTTGTAAGACTACTTACAAGTAGGATAGTTAGAGTATTCAAGTGAATCTTCTAATTGGATTGGATCTTAAAGCGCCATGTAGTTGAATTGCAGCATACACGGTTGTTTGAAAGTACATGTGACTTAATCTTTTTTATGTTTCTTAAATTATAGAAATTGCATTTTTCTTCAAGTAATTTTTTTTTCATTTTAGGCTGCAAGATGTGACTGCTGTAAAACTCAGAGAGAGCTGACTGAATCAGTTCAATGGCGGGGAGAAATGAAGCATTTTTGTAATCAGCAGTGCCTTCTGCAGTTCTATTGTCAGCAAAATGAACCGAATATGTTTACGCAAAAAGGTCCTGAAAACCTGAATATTGGTAGGTGCTTGCTCACAAGAAAATAGATTTGCACTGAAATATTTACTCATATATTTGAGGTTGAATACTCCTGCCAGCTGATTACAGAGCAGAATTAGGCCAACCATTAAGAATTCAGCAGTCCAGATTTGTCATATTCCTGATTGCTGGAGTACTGTCAAATGACAAGAGTATGGGGAAAAGGTGTTTTCTCACTTTGATACAATCTGCCCTCTGTTTGTTTAGTTTCTCATTGGTCAGCCAATGCCATGTAACCACTAATACGCTATCAGTCATATTACCAGGACGGGTTCATTCCCATCCTCAACTAAATGTCCCATCCAGTCATATTTACAACCGATGTTAAAATATTTTTGATGGTATAAATGAGTCGTGTTTATTGTTCTGACATTGCTGCTTGCTCATGTCACTTAATGGAGCTTGCCTAATACTTGTTGAAAAATGATACAAAATTGTAGAATCATACAACACTGGGAGGTCACCTGGCCCGTTATGACCATGACAAATGTTGAAAAGATATATCTCATTAGATCTACTTCCCTTTTATTTCCTTGCTGCCATGTGAACTTTTCTTTTTCAAGTATATATAATTTCTTTTAGAAAGTTATCAAATCTTTGTCATCCACTGTTAGGCAGTACGTGTCAGATCATAAAAGTAGGTATACTTATACCTTTTGGCTGTCCATAAAATTCCTCATAATTTTGGACCCACCTTTAAATTTCTGTTGAATCTTTTCTGCTCTTAAGAAAAATAATCCCATCTACTCTAGTCACTCCAAATAACTAAAATGCCTCTTCCCTTAATTTCAGTTCCTTATTTTCAATTGATCAATGTTAAGGGAAATTTACATATTTTTATTTATAAATAAATTCATAATGGGTGTCAGGATATATTTGCCAACGGCTCATACTTCTTTTGAACCCCATGTATGCAGTTGCCCATAATTTGAATTAATGTAAACATTTTTAAGAATATGCTGAAAAGCATGCAAGAAAGATGTGCATTCCAAAAGTGATTTTTGATGTTGGAGCGTCACTCATGACGTAAATATTGAACATCAGCGTTATACCACTATTGCAAGTGTACTGCATAACTGCAAGTTCTCTAATTTGCAGATGAAATTGACAGTTGACCATTGGATATTTACTTGTTTTGTGTGCCATTCAATTTAAAATTCCTTTTTTAAGTTTGTAATTGTTAGATGGAAAAAAAACTTCTTTTTGCCTTTCCCCATCCTGTCCTGAAGCCTTTTGATTTGCTAGAATACATTTGTGCCAGCTATTTGACCACTGGAGCATTACAACTGAAGCAAATTTTGTCCCGCAGGTACTCAAATCGTTTTTTTCATAGTAGTATAGAAATGAAAGAAGGAGCCATTAATGGTGATCTCCCTCCCTGCCCGGTTGTTCCCCCATTACCACCACCGGTGTTGCTGGGACCAAAGCCAGTTTTATCAGCCCTGCTGCAGTGTTAGTTGATATCAGCTCAATCACTGTAAATTGGCGATTGAAACTGGCAACTTCTGATCTGTATGTGCTGGATTATATGCCCCCACATGTGTGTGTGGGGGGGGGGGGGGGGGGTTAAATTTGTGCAAGGCACATTAAAATCCCAAACAGCATGCCTGCCCTTTTAAATTAATGGCTACTTAAAGTCTCATCCAACTTTAATTGCCTGTATTTTATCTGTGGCCGCAAGAACATGCAGGCAGCCCCGCCGCTTTAGCTGTGCATGGGCTGGTGAGGCAGGACTGGGAGCCTAGTTGGGGACACCATCTTGTCTCTGGAATCTGGCCCCACTCACCTTGCTCTGAACTTAGCTGGTGCCTCTTTGACCACAGAGCTGCTGGCCATCCAGTTGGCTGGTAGCTCTCTTAAGATTTGTGGGGTGGCATGGTAGCACAGTGGTTAGCTCTGTACTTCACAGCTCCAGGGTCCCAGGTTCGATTCCCGACTTGGGACACTGTGCGGAGTCTGGACAATCTCTTTGTGTCTGTGTGGGTTTCCTCCAGGTGCTCTGGTTTCCTCCCACAGTCCAAAGATGTGCAGGTTAGGTGGATTAACCATGATAAATTGCCCTTGGTGTCCAAAAAGGTTAGGTGGGGTTACTGGGTTGCGGGGATAAAGTGGACGTGTAGGCTTAAGTGGGGTGCTCTTTCCAAGGGCCCGTGCAGACTTGATGGGCCAAATGGCCTCCTTCTGCACTGTAAATTCTATGGGACATCTTTCCGAGATGGGGAGCGGAATTCTTGCATTAAAACAATTAATACTGCTGCTTATGTTAAATTGCTGTAAGGCAACTGGGGCGAGGTGTTGGACCTCGGTGCCTCATAAAATTTAGTCCATGACTTTGCTATTCACTGGGTGTTGTTGGATGTAAAATCATAGATATAGGACAGTACGGAAGCACAGTGGTTAGCACTGCTGCTTCACAGCGCCAGAGGCCCAGGTTTGATTCCCGGCTTGGGTCACCGTCTGTGCGTTGTCTGCACGTTCTCCCCGTGTCTCCATGGGTTTCCTCCGGGTGCTCTGGTTTCCTCCAACAAGTCTGGAAAAACGTACTTTTAGGTGAATTGGACATTCTGAATTCTCCCTCTGTGTACCTGAACAGGCACCGGAATGTGGCAACTCGGGGATTTTCACAGTAACTTCATTGCCGTGTTAATGTAAGCTAGTAACACTAATAAAGATTGCTATTATTAAATATATTTCTCATGTATTTCAGAATAAGATAGCGTAGAGCTAAAATTTGCCAATAATTCATTTAATTGGTTGATTTAAGTGATGACTTTGCCGAACTAAAGTGTTGTTCCATTTTTCAGTTTCCGTTTCAGATCAAAACGTTCAGACCCAAGTTTTTAAAGTCACAGTAAGTATTGTCCAACATAGTAAATTTCACATCTATGATTGTATTTGAACATGCAATTTTTCAGGTTTACCCAACTTTCTGCGTAATATTGATATTTGAGCAAAATGTGATCATTTGAATATTAATTACCATAACTAAATTCACACAAATTTTGGCATTGGATTATATAATTTATATACGCACCATGCACACGAGAAAGTATAGATATGGGCCATTACAATTTCTTTATTGCTGTTTAATTTAAGCTCTCTTCTGACTGCTTGATTGGTTCTATTTTTAACATTAATACAGTAACCTGGGACTCCAACGAACCAAGGTGAATTAGATTTTTCTTGCGCCGAGCAGTTGCCATACCAAGTTGTGATGCAGCCAGATAGGATGCACCATGCCAAAATTCCTTAATTTCCTGAGGAAGTACCTGTACTAGCCTCCCCAAACAGGTGCCGGAATGTGGCAACTAGGGGCTTTTCACAGTAATTTCATTGAAGCCTACTTGTGATAATAAGCGATTTTCATTTCATTTTTTCATTTCATTTTCAAGTATAGGCACTCTTGTGCTTTCTTGGTTGTAGCATCGACATGGGTGAACCAGGACAGGATGTTGATGTTTATATCTAGGAATTTGAAGCTGTCAACCATCTCCACCTTGGCACCATTGATACAAATGGGGCGTGGATTACGAGTCACTTCCTGAAGTCGAGGAGCAGCTGCTTAGTTTTGCTGATATTGAGGGAGAGAATTTTGTTGTTGCACCATACCACTAAGTTCTCTATCTTCCTCCCTGTACTCTGACTCGTTGTTGTTTGAGATCCGGCCCATTACAGTCGTGTTATCAGCAAACCTGTAGATGGAATTAGAGCCAAATTTTGCCACACTGCCTTGTGTGTATAAGGAGTAGAGTAGGGGGCTCAGTACGCAGCTTTACGGGGTCCCGGTATTGAGGACGATCATGGCGGAGGCATTGTTGTTGATCCTTACTGGTGGCGGTCTGTGGGTCAGGAAATCAAGGATCCAGTTGCAGAGGGAGGAGCCGAGTCCTAGATTTTGGAGTTTGGTTATGAGCTCGGCTGGCATTATGGTGTTGAAGGTGGAGACATGGGGAGCAGGCTGGGGAGAGAAGACTTGAAACCAATTTGTTTTAGTCTCCCCTGCAGACTGTACAGTCTTGCTGAAGAAACTGCCCCTCTTTTTGTTTACCCAGTACCATTGCAAAAATTGATACTTTTGCTTTCAATCTGGTTTATTTAAATGATGCAACAAAACATGTCTTAAATACATACTAAAAATTTTTGTGGCGCAAATGGCAGATGGTCTTTCAGAAGGATCATGAAACAAGTGTCTGATTCTGTTTGCATGTTGCGAAAAGCAATCATACTAATGACCCAGCAGTTTAGTGATGGCCATTATATGGAGGATTTTAGCTGACAATGAAATGCAAACCAAATGTGGATTGCCATGTACTTCTAAATTGTTGCAGACTATGCAGTAAACAACCGAGTTTGAATTAGCACTCGATCATACCATTTTAAAGCTCTACTGGTGTCTTGTAACTGCCTCATTATTTACAGTGGTGAATAAATTCTGATCTAATAACACCAGTAAGTGCACGTTTCTCCAAAGCAAAGCCATAAAGTGGAAACAAAATGAATTGCTAATTTTTGGACACAATTAAATGAAAAATTAGAGAAAATTTTTTAAATTTGGTTTTGGAATATGGGCATTCCTACTCCCATTCATTGTCCAGCCATAGTTTACTTTATCCTCTCTTTGCCCATGCCCCTCCCAGTCAGGGCAGTGATGCTGAGGGGGTCCAATTATGGTAATGCCAGGGGAGGTAAGTTCGACTCTTGTTGGCGATGGTCATTGTCTCCGGTTTCTGTAGTGCAAATGTTGCTTGCCACTTTGCAGCCCAATCCTAGATGTTGCCAGGCTTGCTGCATGCAAGAACTGCTTCATTAACTAAGGAATTGTGAATGGCGTTAAATGTTGTGCAATCATCAGCAAGCAGCCTTATGTCTGATCTTATAATGGATAGAAGCCCATGATGGAAACAGTTGGACCGAGGGTGTTGCCCTGAAGAACTCCAGCAGTGATGTCCTGTGGCTGAGTTAAATGGCCTGCAATGACCACAACCAACTTCTTGCTAGTCATGGAAGAGTTTTCTCCCTGTTTGTCATTGATTTAAGTGTCTTTTAAGTGCCACAATTGAAACATAGAAAATAGAAGCAGGAGGAGGCTATTCGCCCTTCAAGCATGCACCACCATTCATTATGATCATGACTGATAATCAGGTTCAATACACTGATCCCCTCCATATCCATTGATCCCTTTAGCCCCAAGAACTATATCTGATTCTTTGAAATTATATAACGTTTTGGCCTCAACTACTTTCTGTGGCAGCAAATTTACCACTCGCTGGGTGAAGAAATTTCTCCTCACCTCAGTCCTAAAAGGTTTACCCTTTATCCTCAAACTATGACTCCTAGTTCTGCACTCTTTCTGAATCTAACCTGTCTAATCCGATTAGAATTTTGTAAGTTGCAGTGAGGTCCCCTCTCACTCTTCTGAATTCCAATGAATACAAGCTTAACCTACGTCTGGTGGCGGCCATGGTGTGAGTGGTCGCACATTTGGTAGCTCCCGCTTACGGTGGTGTTTTTGGACCTTTTCCCTGATTAACAGGCTGATATTTTGATGGAAAAAGGAGCAGGAGTGATGGAGGAAGAGTTTGTTCTGCCACTGGATGAATTTGTGGACCAGAAGTAGTTTTAGGTGAAAGGAGCTGTCGGAGCGAGCAACTTTTCCTGCGACGCAGGGGAAGATGGTGGAGGGCAAGGGATTGGCCCTACCATCTCCGTGGTGTATGGAACAGCTGGTGGACTTCTTCAAGGAGAAGTTCACCCAGCAGAGGAAGACGAGGACAGTGGATCCGCCAGGCGATCCGGAAGATGGAGGAGACGGTGGGGACGCATGAGGAGCACCTTACTTCGTTGGAGGCCGTGATGCAGGATATCCAGAAGTGGCTTCAGGAGAAGGTGGAGGATCTGGAGAACCGCTCCCGGAGACAGAACCTAAGCAGCGTGGGGTTGCCAGAGGGCATTGAGGGAGCGGATGCTGGCTCGTATGTGGCCAAGATGTTGGACACGTTGCTGGGAGAGGGGGTCTTTGAACATCCCTTGGAGGTGGACCGAGTGCGCACAGTGCTGATGAGGAAGCCACAAGGTAACGAGCCGCCGAGGGCAATGGTGGTGCGGTTGCACTAATTTCTGAGCGAGTAGCAGATCCTGAGGGTGGGCCAGGCAGACGAGGCGGTATACCTTGGAGTGCAGCGAACTTCGAGTTTACCAGGACCTTGGTGTGGAGCTGGCCAAGAGGAGAGTGGGCAAGGCTGCCCTCTTTAAGAAGGGGGTGAGGTTTGGGATGCTGTACCCGGCTCGCCTCTGGGTGACCTACAATGGTCGAGAATATTATTTTGGGATGCCAGAGGAAGCAATGGAGTTTGTGAGGGATAATGGACTGGCAGGAAAAGGAGGACATTGAACTTTGAAGGAGGTGCTTTTTTTCTCTCTTTGGGGGCCATTGTCCTTTGTTCTTCTGTGGGGGTTGGGGGAGTTCTTTTCTTTTTCAGTCTTTGACTGTTGATGTTGTTTGGGGGGGGTGGGGGGTGGTGGGTGAGGGGGAGTGGAGGGAGAACTCAGTGGAGGCGGTAGGATGCTAGGCAGGGGCTGCCAGGCTAGCTGGATGGGCCAGTTCACGGAAGCGCAGTTGGGGTTGAGCAGGTGGTTAGAATGCTGATGAGGGTTGGGATTGTTGTTCTCTGGGGGAGAGGGGTGACTGCTGATAGGGGAGGGGCTTTTGAAATGTGGCATGAAGGCGTCTCTCTTTCCCCCGCCCCCCGACCAGGTTGATTACATGGAGGGATGTTTAATGAGGCGAGGGAGCAGGGGGTGCCCCCCCCCCCCCCTTTACGCTGTCACAGGCCTCAATCTCCTTAATTTTAAAGAGGGTCAAGGATCCAGAACAGTATGAGCCCTACAGGCGAATTTCTTTGTTAAATGTGGACGCTAAGTTGTTGGCAAAGTTCTTGCCCTCATGGATTGAAGACTGTGTGCCGGGGGTGATGGGGGTGGGCCAGACGGGGTTTGTTAAGTAGAGGCATTTGTCAGCTCACATCAGGCGGATGTTAAATGTTATAATGATGTGCCTGGAGGGATAAAGTGTGGAGGTGGTGGTCACCATGGATGCAGAGAAAGCATTCGACTGGGTGGAGTGAGACTATTTGTGGGAGGTCCTGGGGAGGTTTGGGTTTGGGCAGGGATTTGTGGATTGGGTCCGGCTGTTGTACCGGGCACTAGTAGCGAGTATGCGAATGAACCGGGTGAGTTCGGAATATTTCTGGCTGCATGGGGTGTGAGGCAGGGATGTCCACTCTCACCATTGCTCTTTGCCTTGGCTATAGAGACATTGGCAATGGCGCTGAGAGCATCATGGGACTGTCAGGGGAAAGTGGGAGGGTGGAGCATCCGGTCCCGTTGCATGCGGACGATCTGATGCTCCATATATCAAACCCTTTGAAAGGTATTGGGCCAATTCATAGAATCATAGAATTTACAGTGCAGAAGGAGGCCATCAGTCTGCACCGGCCCTTGGAAAGAGCACCCTACCCAAGCCCACACCTCCACCCTACCCAGTAACCCCACCCAACCTTTTTTTTGAAAACTAAGGGCAATTTAGCATGGCCAATCCACCTAGCCTCCCCGAACAGGCGCCGGAATGTGGCGACTAGGGGCTTTTCACAGTAACTTCATTTGAAGCCTACTTGTGACAATAAGCGATTTTCATTTTCTTTCATTTCATGGTAATTGTTGGGATTTGATCTGCCTTTGTGGACATTGCTTAGCAATATTTTAGTTGGTTAGAGACATGGCTCAGTTTAGAGCACAGGCATTCAGCATGACAGTTAAGATGTTGTCAGGATCTTTGTTGGGCCCAGCACACTCAATAATATGTTATCTCATGAAATTGATTGAATTAGCTGAAGACTGGAACCATAACCTCAGGGCTCTGAAAAAGAGATGGATAATCCTTTTAGAGCTTCTGACTGGCGATGGTTGAGAAAGTTTCAGCCATTCCTCTTGTACCTATATGTATTTGTTGCTTAATATTCATAATTGTTGACTATCTGCACTCCAGAGATTTGAACTGATCAGTTGGTTGTGGAATTTATTAGCTTTGTAGCATGAGAATTCTGCTGTTTAGCATGAATATTGGCCTGTTTTGAAGTTTCAGAATTATTTTCAGATCGTCTGGTGCTGGTTCTGGCCTGCTGTTCTACACCCCTCGGTGTTAGTCATTTGACGTCATGGTGATGGGGGAGTGAATGATTTGCCAGGCCATGAAGTTAATTCTGTTGCTGCTAATTATCCATTAGCTGTAAATTGATAAAAAATTATATTATTTTCTGATAAATGCAGTTGGTTAGTGTTCCCAATCCCAAATGGGGTGACAAACAGCAAATGGTTGCAGGAATTCAATCATATTAAACTCTCACCCCTTCGCACTGTCTGGCAGTGAGTTATATTTTCCAATCACCTGAGCAGTGTGACTTATCCAGCACACTGCTAGGCTGTCCTCTCGCATACTGTCCCAAGACTTGTTGCTGAAAGCTTCACAGGGAAATTAGCACGACACTGTTAACATAGTGAAGGTACCTTCAACAATTCCAGCCTGAACCCTGCCTAAAATGTATTCTCCAGAAGGAATCCAGTACTGCGGCAGGCAAGTCCCACCCACAGCCAATGAATCACCAACACCCACATCCACACATGAACCACCAGCCTGGCAAGGTACCAGAGATGGCCATTACCTGCACAAGGCGCAGGTCAACACAGCCCACTCAAAAATAAACATGAAAATCAAGAACCCCGACCAAGCCAGGCTATTCCATACCAGGCACAAAGACACTCTTCCTCTCTGTTTCCCCACTCCACCCCACCACCGCGCAACCACCACCCCACACACCAGAAGATCTAGGATTTTCATCACAGATTTTAATGTTCATAAGATGCATTATATGTTGATCTATAATGAGCATTTTATATTGAATGTCAATATACAGTAGTCCCCCGTTATACCGCGCTCCGCAATACCGCGGTTCGCGATATACCGCGGGGGGGCTTATGGACCCCAACTGTCAGTTGTGTCAATTTCAGCGGCCGGCTCACTTTGATCCGGAGAGGGAAGCTGCTCTCTCACTGAAACAATCAGCCGGCCGCTGAAATTGACACTGCCGGCTGCTCTCTCCCTCCAATCCAACTATTAAGTTTTAATGTTTCTGATTGGAGGGAGAGAGCAGCCGGCAGTGTCAACTTCAGCGGCCGGCTGATTGTTTCAGTGAGAGAGCAGCTTCCCTCTCCGGATCAAAGTGAGCCAGCCGCTGAAATTGACACTGCCGGCTGCTCTCTCCCTCCAATCAGAAACATTAAAACTTAAAAGCAGTGTCAATTTCAGCGGCCGGCTGATTGCTTCAGTGAGAGAGCAGCTTCCCTCTCCGGATCAAAGTGAGCCGGCCGCTGAAATTGACACTGCCGGCTGATTGGAGGGAGAGAGCAGAGAACACAGGAGGGGGTCATACGGGCCTCTGCAAGACCAGCATGGTCTCACATCGCCCCTCCCCTCTGTAGCAGGGGTTCAGGCTGTAGCTGCTGGGGTATAGGCTGTGGCTCCTGGGGTACAGGCCGTGGCTGCTGGGCTTCAGGCTGTGGCTGTTGGGGTACTGTGGCTGCTGGGGTACAGGCTGTGGCTGCTGGGGTTCAGGCTGTGGCTGCTGGGGTACAGGATGTGGCTCCTGGGGTACAGGCCGTGGCTGCTGGGCTTCAGGCTGTGGCTGCTGGGGTACTGTGGCTGCTGGGGTACTGTGGCTGCTGGGGTTCAGGCCGTGGCTGCTGGGGTTCAGGCCGTGGCTGCTGGGGTGCAGGCCGTGGCTGCTGGGGTGCAGGCCGTGGCTGCTGGGGTGCAGGCTGTGGCTGCTGGGGTACTGATTGGAGGGAGAGAGCAGCCGGCAGTGTCAATTTCAGCGGCCGGCTGATTGTTTCAGTGAGAGAGCAGCTTCCCTCTCCGGATCAAAGTGAGCCGGCCGCTGAAATTGACACTGTTTTAATTAGATCCACGATGGGGGTTTTAAATTTATTTAAAAATCCATGCTAGCGCTTCCCATTGTGAGTCTACGAGGGTCTGACCTCTCCCCCCGCCCCCCGTAGACTCACAATGGGAAGCGCTAGCATAGATTTTAAAATAAATTTAAAACCCCCATCGTGGATATCCGCGGCTCGGATGCAACGCGGGTGGCTGTCTTGGACCCCAACACCCGCGTTATAAAGGGGGACTACTGTACTCCCTTATTGCTGTATTGTTTTTGTTGGCATCTGCGGTCATGTTAACTTTTTAAGTGTTAAATTGGGATCTTATTGGAAAATATTTTGGGATGCGCTGACCTAGTGATTACAGTGAAAAAGCTCTTGACTGCAGAGGTCAGAGAAGACTCATTAGCCTCATCTAATATGTGTATAATGTTGGTCTCATTATTTAAGGAAGGACATGAATGCATTGGAAGCAGTTCAAAATGACTAATACCTGGTATGGGAGGGTTGTCTTATGAGGAAAGGTTGGACAGGGTAAGCTTGTATTTGCTGGAATTTAGAAGAATAAGAGGCAATTTGATTGAAGCATGTAAGCTTCTGAGAGGTCTTGATGGAGTGGATATGGAAAGAATGTTTTCTTTGTGAATCTAGAACTAGGGGGTCACTGTTTAAAAATAAGGGGTCACCCATTTAAAACTGAGATGAGAATTTATTTACTTTGAAGGTCTTTGAAACACTTCCTCAAAAGATGGTGGAAGTAGAATCTGAATATCTTTACGATTAGCAGCAGCAGCCTCAGCAATAATGACAATAATGCTGGAGCAACTCTTGATTAGCATGAGGTGAAAGGTTATTTGGGCAGCTGGGAAAGTGGAGCTGAGGTTAGAATCCAATCAGTTGTGATCTTATTGAATGTCAGAGCAAGCTCAAGGAGCCGAATGGCCTTCTGTTCCGGGTTCGTATGTGACAAATGTATCAGTGGGAGATGGAGCTGACTTTCCTAGTAACAGACTGAAAGGATTCAGTGATGTCAAAATTCAGGGCTATGAGAGGGCTACTGGCAGAGTGTACACTCCCTAGTCCAACAGGTAGAAGAAGATCCTGTTTCAGAGGTTTCCGTGATTTACTTCATCTTGCTTCGAGAAGTACAGTCTCCTCCTGCACCCCACAAATAGGGCCGAGCAGGTGACTCTTGGCTGATAAATAATGTGTGCTGTTCTCTCCAGAGGCCCAGCTGCTAGATGTCGTTATTGCTGAGGCTGCTGCTGCTAATCGAAAACAAAAAAAATACTTGTCGGTGCCACTTTTCACAACTACTGAACTCCTCCAGGTGCTTCACAGTGAATGAAGTACTTCTTAACAATCATAATCTTTATTAGTATCACAAGTAGGTTTACACTAATGCTGCAATGAAGTTACTGTGAAAATCCCCTAGTTGCCACACTACGGTGCCTGTTTGGGTACACAGAGGGAGAATTCAGAATGTCCAATTCACCTAACAAGCACGTTTTTCGGAATTTGTGGGAGGAAACAGAAGCACCTGGAGGAAACTCGTGCGGGCAGGGGGAGAACGTGCAGCCTCCGCACAGACAGTGACCCAAGCCGGGAATCGAAACTGGGACCTTGGCTGTGTAGCGCCAGTGCTAACCACTGTGCTACTGTGCATCACTGTTATAACGTAGGAAATACAGCAGCCATTTACATTCAGCAAACTCCCACAAAGTATAAAGTGATAATGACTAGATCTGTTTTTGTGATGTTTACTATGGGATATATATTCCCCAGGACACCAAGGATAACTGCCCTGCTGCTCTTCAAAATAGTTTCATGCCTCTTTGACACCCACCTAAGAAGGCAGATGGATCTTCAGTTTAATGTCTCGTCTGAAAGACAGCAGCTCTGGTGGTACCGCACTACACTAGTGTCAGCCTAGAATTTTGTTCTCAAACCCTGGAGTGGAACTTGAACCTTGATTCTGAGACTAGGATGATACCAACCGAGCCAGAGCTGGCACTTGAATTTCAAAGTCTTGCTATATGCAGAATTTTTAAAAATGGCTCCTTTTGTAAATTAAAAAGAGCTGTTTAAAAGTTCTCTGACCAGAAGTTTTGTGTTAAGTTGAAGTTGGAAACGTTCCCCAAAATGAGACAGCAAAAGAGTCTATTGTGCAGCCATAAACTCCCCATCCCCTCAGAGTGTTTCAGAAGCTATTAACTAATCCCACTAGGTTTTCTGGCACCTTTGGGATTGGCTGTAGCATTTGTGATTATGTGTTGAAATGTTTTCAGTGTTGGTATGACATTATCGGATTGCACCTTTGACCTTTTAATTGCTTGGTTGGATGCCTGATGATCTTAAAGCAAAATCTGATACGTTAAAATGGTGGAGGGTGAGACATGTGCTGAGTGCCCTTGGACGTGATCTTACCAAACTGGCAGGGTTAAAACTGATCCTTGTTGTTTCACTCAGAAAACTAAAGTGATTGCATCATATCAGAATAGAAGGTGAAAATGAAATTAAACTGAATCTACTGCCTTACACTTTTTTTCCCCCTTTAACTAATTTGAATCTCATTTGAAGAGAAAGACTTCAGTTTATTTTTTCATTAATTTTGTCTTTTTTTCATTGTTAGGCTTCTAACCAGACATCAACATCTTCACCAGCACCTGTAAAAGAGCTGAAAAATAAAGCATTATTGTGCAAGCCTTTGACCCAGACAAAAGCTACTTCCTGTAAACCTCATATGCAGTCAAAGTCCTGTCAAACAGGTATGAATTTCCACCTTTTTCCTGTGATTTCCAGAATACCCAGTAGAATGTTAATTAAACCAGATTGTTCAGAGTGGCTGGGTGTTCAGGTGAAGCTCTCGAGCAAGTTTTTCCCTGGTTTTGAGATCCCTGTTTATAACTTTTTTACTTTCTTCCTATTATTTGGTAACAATTTTGAGCAACCAGTTGAGGTAAACCTGCTCAGCTGCATTTTAGATTAAATTTAATGATTTGGAAGTTTGTGTATTCAATATACATGGCACAGTATGTGGGGATGGCCAGTTGTTGCCTTCAGATAAAGTGGAGTTAGACAGCATATAGTAAATATACCAGATGTGCTATGTAATCCAGTCCCTAGTTGAAGTATATATTATATATATTATATATATATATATATATATATATATATATATATATATATATATATATATATATATATATATATATATATAATTACATATACTTGGGCTTGGTATTCATAGATAAATACCAAAACTTAGACCAGTTTAGAAACAAAAGAAGCAGAACTGCATGGAACATAGGAGTTTCTGTGCAGTACAGACACCGCACCTGGGAGATGCATAGCTGAAGCTTGGCAGTGCCATCACTGGCATTTAGCTGTAATTACATTGGCTGATTCTGTTATTTAAAAATTGTGACGAGACTTGACAGTGGAAAGAGAACAGAAAATGAATGCAGACTTTAAGACTTGTAGAACTCAAAATTTGTGTCAGTGGCACTGGGTTTTCAATTCTTGAGTGTTATTTTGCCTTGAAAGTGGTATCTGCGGTGTGCATGCAAACTCCGGTTAGCCGTGTCAGGTGCCATTTTGGTGTGTTTACTGGAAGTATGCAGAGTTGACACACCGTGGCATCACACAAGCACTGCCATTTTATAGTTCAACACTTCAGCTTAACATTTACTCTTAATGCCACATAGCTTCAGCAGCTGCAAGTATCCCCCACTATTTAAAAGGATCATCAACTACTTTCAGGTAACTTGCTGACTGATTTCTATTGGCTCTTGCTGTGACTGTAGAAATAGTTTCTAGAATTGTTTAATGTTGCTCAAGTCCACAGAGAGTGTTGTAGCACATGCTGCAAGACTTTGTTCTTGCATCAAAGATTCAGGAAAAACCACATATTCCCAGACATGATGCGGTCTTATGCATTCCTGCCCCATCCCACCTCATTGATAGGGAGCAATTGACTGCATGCACGATGCTTCGGGGGAGGGTCACACATCTACTCTTGAGATGAACCCCAGTCGAGGTATCCCAGTCAAGAGGAACTCCACTCCTTCAGTACCCAGTTTTTGTGCAACCAAACGTAACTTATGCAGCAGTCATTTTATTTCATTATCTAGCAGTCTGTTATGCCATTTGCAGTTGAGCCACCAAAACAAATTGGAGTGTGGCTAATGGACGCCAAGGGCCTTTAACACCGTGGCCCATGATTATGGTGCGCAACCCCTATGTCAAGATATGCAGGTTAGGTGGATTGGCGATGCTAAATTGCCCCGCAACAGGGCGGCACATGGCGCAGTAGTTAGCACTGAGACTACAGCGCTGAGGACCCGAGTTCGAATCCCGGCCATGGATCACTGTCCATGTGGAGTTTGCACATTCTCCCCATGTCTGCTTGGGTTTCACCCCCACACCCCAAAGATGTGCAACTTAGATGGAATGGCCATGCTAAAATTGCCCCTTAATTGGAAAAAAAAAAATAATTGGGTACTCTAAATGTTTTTTTTTAATTGTCCCCTAGTGTCCAAAGATGTGCAGGTTAGGTCAGGTTATGGGGATAGGACAGTGGAGTGAGTCTAGGTGGAGTGCCCCTTCGGAGGGTCAGGTGCAGACTCTATGGCCGAATGGTTTTCTGCGCTGTAGGGATTCTGTGGACAAGTGGACAGCATGCATGAAATTACTTGTAGTATTGTATACCTTTGGTGCTTAAACAATGCTTCTGCCAAACTGCTGCAGAGGAACCCAGCAGTACTTGGCAGAGTGGAGGCCAAAATTGCGGTAACACAACCTCTCCATAATTAGGACGCCCTTGCCACGAGTTGAGAAGGGGGGGGGAAAGGAGCAGGCAACCACACAGACCCTTTCTGTCTGGAGCTGCCTCACCACAGCCAGAAAATGCACCAACAACCCTATACCTTACCTCTCCCATGTCATTGACCATCGCAGCAACTGCTTGACCAGAATGCTAAAATAAAAGCTACCACAAAATAA
This sequence comes from Scyliorhinus canicula, assembly GCF_902713615.1. Classification (NCBI taxonomy): domain Eukaryota; kingdom Metazoa; phylum Chordata; class Chondrichthyes; order Carcharhiniformes; family Scyliorhinidae; genus Scyliorhinus; species Scyliorhinus canicula. Next base: position 56,735,921 of record NC_052159.1, on the reverse strand, counting down.
AAATTGCAAACCACATTTATAAACCAAAGTATGACATATTGCATACAAACTTAATCAAACTTGCATCAAAAATACAAACTTGCATTTGTTTTTACTTCCGCCTTCCATGTGACTTTGCCTCTTCTAGTGCTGCGACACAATACTCCTCCAGTGGCTATATCAATGCTGGCGGAAGGGTTTCAGTGGAAAAAACTGTATGTGGCTTTGCAGCATAGCACTGACCAACTCTGGGTCTAGAATGCATAGCTTTGAACTATAGGTGGCAGCAGCCTAGCTCGCAGTCTTATATGCAACAAGGGCTTTGGTGAATCGGCGGTGGTGGGGGGGACAAATGTTTTATTCTTGTGGATGAATGGCAGGTTTGTGTTCCATGGAGCGGCTGCCACTCCCCAGGGTAAGAAGTCTTACAACACCAGGTTAAAGTCCAACAGGTTTGTTTCAAACACGAGCTTTCGGAGCACGGCTCCTTCTTCAGGTGAATGGAAAGGCTTGTTCCAGAAATGTTTATATAGACACAGTCAGAGATGCCCCGGAATGCGAGCACCTGCAGGCAATCAAATCATCAAAGATGCAGAGAGAGAGGTAACTCCAGGTTAAAGAGGTGTGAATTGTCCCAAGCCAGTTCAGTCGGTAGGCCTCTGCAAGTCCAGGCTTGTTGGTGGGGGCCGAATGTAATGCGACATGAATCCCAGATCCCGGTTGAGTCCGCATTCATGCGTGCGGAACTTAGCTATAAGTTTTTGCTCAGCAATTTTGCGTTGTCGCGTCTCCTGAAGGCCTCCTTGTAGAATGCTGACCCGGAGATCAGAGGCTGAATGTCCTTGACTGCTGAAGTGTTCCCCAACTGGAAGGGAACAGTCCTGCCTGTTGATAGTCGCACGATGCCCGTTTATTCGTTGTCGCAGTGTCTGCATGGTCTCGCCAATGTACCACGCTTCGGGACATCCTTTCCTGCAGCGTATGAGGTAGACTACATTGGTCGAGTCGCACGAGTATGCGCCGCGTACCTGGTGGGTGGTGTTTCCACGTGTAATGGTGGTGTCCATGTCGATGATCTGGCATGTCTTGCAGAGATTACCCTGGCAGGGTTTTGTGGTGTTGTGGTTGCTGTTCTGAAGGCTGGGTAATTTGCTGCAAACAATGGTTTGTTTGAGGTTGCGCGGTTGTTTGAAGGCCAGTAGTGGGGGTGTGGGGATGACCTTGGCAAGATGTCCATCCTCGCTGATGATGTGTTGGAGGCTGCGAAGAAGATGTCGTAGTTTCTCCGCCCCAGGAAAGTACTGGACGACGAAGGGTACTCTGTCAGTGGTGTCCCGTGTTTGTCTTCTGAGGAGGTCGGTGCGGTTTTTTGCTGTGGCGCGGTGGAACTGTCGATCAATGAGTCGAGCGCCATATCCCGTTCGTACGAGGGCATCTTTCAGCATCTGTAGGTGTCTGTTGCGCTCCTCCTTGTCTGAGCAGATCCTGTGTATACGGAGGGCTTGTCCATAGGGGATGGCTTCTTTAATGTGTTTCGGGTGAAAGCTGGAGAAGTGGAGCATCGTGAGATTATCTGTGGGCTTGCGGTAAAGCGAGGTGCTGAGGTGACCGTCCTTGATGGAGACGAGTGTGTCCAAGAATGGAACTGAATTTGGAGAATAGTCCATGGTGAGTTTGATGGTGGGATGGAACTTATTGATGTCATCGTGTAGTCGTTTCAGTGATGTCTCGCCGTGGGTCCAAAGGAAAAAAATGTCATCGATGTATCTGGTGTATAGCATCGGTTGAAAGTCCTGTGTGGTGAGGAAGTCCTGTTCAAACTTGTGCATGAAGATGTTGGCATATTGAGGTGCAAATTTGGTCCCCATGGCTGTTCCGTGCGTCTGGATGAAGAATTTGTTGTCGAAGGTGAAGACGTTGTGGTCTAGAATGAAACGGATGAGTTGCAGAATTGCGTCTGGAGATTGGCAGTTGTCGGTGTTGAGGACTGAGGCTGTTGCAGCAATGCCGTCGTCATGGGGGATGCTTGTGTAGAGTGCCGAGACATCCATTGTGACGAGGAATGTTCCTGGTTCAACTGGTCCATGGGTGCTGAGTTTCTGTAGGAAGTCCGTCGTGTCGCGACAGAAGCTGGATGTACCTTGTACGATGGGTTTCAAGATGCCCTCGATGTGGCCAGAGAGGTTCTCACACAGGGTCCCATTGCCTGAAACGATAGGACGGCCTGGTGTGTTGGCCTTGTGTATTTTCGGGAGGCAGTAGAGATCTCCAATGCGGGGATTACGTGGGATGAGAGCCCGTAGGGTGTTCTGAAGGTCTGGATCTAAGGTCTTGATCAGTCTGCTGAGTTGGCGGATGTGTTCCTTGGTTGGATCTGCGGGTAACTGCCTGTAGTGTTCCTGGTTGTCGAGTTGTCGGTATACTTCTTTGCAGTAGTCTGTTCTGTTCAGTATGACGGTGGCCCCTCCTTTGTCTGCTGGTTTGATGACGATGTTGCGGTTGGTCTTGAGAGTGCGGATGGCGTTGCGTTGTGCTTGGGTGACGTTTGAGGCTGCCTTGTGATTGCGAGTGATGAATCTGGCATTGACACGACTTCTGACGGCTTGAGCATACATGTCGAGTCTAGGGCAGCGGCCTTCCGGAGGCATTCCGGGGCATCTCTGACTGTGTCTATATAAACATTTCTGGAACAAGCCTTTCCATTCACCTGAAGAAGGAGCCGTGCTCCGAAAGCTCGTGTTTGAAACAAACCTGTTGGACTTTAACCTGGTGTTGTAAGACTTCTTACTGTGCTCACCCCAGTCCAACGCCGGCATCTCCACATCATGACTCCCCAGGGTGGCAGCTCTGCACTTTAAGTAACTTACTGGACCTTCGTTGAACCTTTATGACAACCAGCATGCCATTTTGAATACTGGTATGCTATGATGGCAGCAGCCTGAACTTGCATGAGAGCCATTTCGGTTTTATAAGTTCGTAAGAATTAGAAGCAGGAGTGGACCATTCAGTCCATCAAGCCTGTTGAACCATTGAATAAGATCGTGGCTGATGTGATTGTGGCCTTAACTCCAATTTCCTGCATGTTCACCATAACTGACTCACTTGTCAATCTAAAATCTGTCTTAACACAGCCTTGAACGTTTTCAAGCCACCACTGCTCTTCAGGGTAGAGGTTTCCAAAGATATTAATAACAATCAGGGAGAAAACTGCTCCTTATCTCCATCTGAAATGGGAAATCCCTTATTTTTAAAACATTGGCCCCTAGTTCCAGATTTCCCCATCATCCTCTCAAGCCCTGCCAAACCCACTCAGCATCTTGTATATTTCAATAAAATCACCTGTAATTCTTCTAAACTCCAGTGAGTACAGGCCTAACCTACTCAACCTTTCCACATCAAACAGCTACAGCACTCGGATTTTGGTGGATACTGCTTATGTTCCAGTGGAAGTGAGACATAATTTATCAGCTGCTCCATTGTGGTTGGGTCTTGAAGTGTACTTGCGTAGTTAGCCGCCACTTTATGGGGACAAAGATGGACTTCAAGCTCTCTGCAAAGGCCTGTGACACGTTGGTACTCCTTGCATTGACCACAGGCTTTCTGGCAGGTCTGCAATGCACCAAGCATTCAATTGTGTACACACATCAGCATTCTTCTTTAGGCTGCCAGTCCTCATCTGTGTCCTCTGCAAAAGAACACGTCTGTGACATCACCTTCTGGCAAGCTGGCACCTGTACTTCCCTATTCGCTGCTCCACCTGCAGGTCGCTTATGTCCACTGTCTCAACAGATGCAGATCCTGCCTCTACGCTATCCTCTAAAGTATGTGCAGTGTCATATCTGAGCTAGTGGGTGAGAGTGAGGCAGTGTTAAAATTTCTTCACTCTTGTCCTGCTCTTCCACCGCTGCCAGATTAGTTTACAGTCAATGCTCCTTGGAAAGATCACTTTGCTGCGCACAACCCAATGATTGCACTGCAGTGATCTTTTTAAGATTGCCACACGTGCACACATCTTAAAAGATCATTCTTGTGTGTGGTCTATTTGTCACTCCACGGTAAGTTCTGAACTGTTGCGCAGCTGTGAACTAGGGCAGCTGAAAGGAAATGTCGGTTTCAGTTCTTGGGTATCTGAAAAGAGAAAGGCACAAGGATAAGAGTTGTGGTGAGCAAAGGAGGAGAAAGCCAGATGTACATACTTAAGCCATCTACAGCTTGCAAATCAGAAAAAAATGTGGGATGTTAGGAGGAAGATTAGGAGTGCAAATACCATCGTCTTGGAGAGAGTTTCAGCCCCACTGCTGAGGCTGACCTGATCTGTTCAATGATGGCGACCACCAATTCCTCCACTGAGGTAAGAATATACATGTGGATTCCAGCTAATCGTGCATCATTATCCACACGTTGGTTTTCTGTACTCAACAAATTATGTGACCGTAGTATGTTAGCAGTCTTGTGATATTGCAGATGGGGAGTTAAGAATAAGTCTTCATGTAAGCTGTGGTTAGAGAATTGGGGACCTTTGTGTGCATAAATAATAACTTCTTACATTTTGCTCTTATTTTTATATTGCCATGTATCAAAAATTGCAAAAGTTGAAAATAATTGAATAGACATACATTTTAACTGGAGTTTTACCTTGCAATGATTCCTCTTCCCACTCCCAATGAAGGTCCAAAAGTTGTCTCCTTGGCCCCCTTCCACTTTTCATGATTCCTCCAATGTTTCTCAATTGCAGGCAGCTCTTCGACATCTTGTACTGGATGAGCAGTTATTTCCTACCAATTAAATATTGGACAAATACCATTGCCTTCTTTCCATTCCCTAAACTCAACTCCATTTGATTCCCTGGTAACAGGCTGAGACTATTCTCAGCATTGGTGGCATGTTTGACTACATATTTGCTCCATCACCAAGACCACCTATTTCCACCTCCATAACATCCCCTCAACTTGACCCTGTCTTAGCTCTTTTACTGAAACCTGTTGCTCGTTCTGGTGAGTGTGCTTTACACTCAATTGGCTCTGTTTTATTACTTAGCTCTAGAGTCGACAGGTATCCTTATGATACCACCACGAGGTTCAAGTTCAGATCAATGACTCAATACACCAATTAGTAAGGTTCAAAACAAAACACGTTTATTAATACACAGTTATTCGCTACTCATGCATATAATACTAAAAGACTAAGCTATTCCTACCACTAACAGACCAATACTTATCTGGATAAGGGAACCCGCCGGATCAGGGAACAATGGCCTCTTGCTCTGTACTAGATCTGCAGGCTTCCAGCTGGTATGGACTAAGGGGTCAGGAGTGTCTATCTCGTAGCGTGCATTGTATGACACTTACTTGGTGGCTCAGCAATCGGCCAGACCTCTCCTCCTTACGGTCAAGTTCTTAGAGAGCTGATCAGGTGTTCTGCTGGGAGGGCCGGCTAAGAGAGTGAACTGAACTTAGGACCTATATAGGTCCCAGGGGCTTCGCGCCATTTTGGGCGGACCCCGAGCGTACTTTCAATCGATTGGATCCCATACCAATCGATTGGTTTGAATTCCCCAATACTGGGACTGTTCCTCGATCGCTGGGCGGTTCTTTCTGGCTTGTTTGTCTCCTTTGTTTCGGACTCCTGTTGGCGCCGAGAAGTCTGACCTGCTATAGAATGTCCCAAATGTAGCTAATCGTTGTATCCATTGTTCCCGGGGATCGCTCATTAATATGCAAACTGCTGGTTTCGGTGCTGTCTGCTTTCTTTGCAGGCAGAATACACAGGAACTCTGCAAAACTGCTTGTTTCGCTAGTATTGTCCAATTTTCCCTGCTGTCTTTGTGTTTCTCCATTTTGTGTGGGGAAGTGGCCAACTCAGGTGGTTACAAACCCTCATTCTTGCCTTTGTAACCTCTAGACTTGACTATTGCAATGCATTTAGAACATAGAACATAGAACAGTACAGCACAGAACAGGCCCTTCGGCCCTCGATGTTGTGCCGAGCAATGATCACCCTACTTAAACCCACGTAACCCGTATACCCGTAACCCAACAATCCCCCCATTAACCTTATTTCTGTCTCATTCTCCCAAATTCTACCCTCTTGCAACTTTGAGGTCAGTCAAAACTCTGCTGTCCATGTCTTAGCTCATACAAATTACATTCCCTTATCACCTTTGTCTTTGTTGACTTGTATTAACTACTGCTCAAGCAATGTCTTGATTTAAAAATTATCATCATAATTTTCAAATACATTTCTCTATCTCTAATGTCCTCTAACCCCACAGCTTTCTGGGCTTATCTAATCATGGCCTTTTGAGAAACCCAATTGTTCCAATACTGGTGGCCTAATCTGCAGCTGCCTAGCCCGTAGGTGCTGGAATTCCCTCTTTGCTTTCCCACCTTGTACTCTTCCTCTAAGATACTGCTTAAAACCTACCAGTTTGACCAACATCTACCCTATTAAGCCCCCTCAGAATATTGAAACATAAAATCACCTCACATTCTTCTAAACTGTAATGAGTATAGGCCCCACCATTATTTCTTGGAATATACCCTATTCTACTGTGCCGCTACTGTTAAGTGAGCCTCGGTGGAATAGTGGTGAGCATAGCTGCTTTCCAAGCAGTTGACCCGGGTTTGATTCCCAGCCATCGCAATAAAAAGTTACTTGCAAATTGCGGAATACATGGTTAACAGTAGGGTTCTTGGCAATGTGGAGGAGCAGAGTGATCTTGGGGTCTATGTTCATGGATCTTTGAAAGTTGTCACTCAAGTGGATAGAGCTGTGCAGAAGGCCGATGGTGTGCTAGCGTTCATTAGCAGAGGGGTTGAATTTAAGAGCCGTGAGGTGATGATGAGCTATATAAAATCTTGGTACGGCCACATTTGGAGTACTGTGTGCAGTTCTGGTCGCCTCATTTCTGGAAGGATTTGGAAGCTTTGGAAAAGGTGCAAAGGAGATTTACCAGGATGTTGCCTGGAATGAAGAGTAGGTCTTACGAGGAATGGTCGAGGGTGCTAGGCCTTGAGACTTCCGGTTGCGGCTATGCGGAGCTAAGCCGCACGTTCGGCAGCTCCCGCTTTAATAGGACTTGTGGGCTCTTTTAAGGGCCCCAAACGGCGCTGATTCGACGGTTCCCGGTGGATAAAGGGGTCTGGAACAAAACCCCCCGGGGTTTATGGTGCGGACTCGGAGTGGGGCGAGGAGAAAAACGGCAGCAGCTCCCCTGGAAAAGCGGGGGAAGGCGGACAAAATGGCGGCCAGTGGAGCCCTTGAGGAGTGGAGGCAGTGGGCGGAGGAGCAGCAGGCGGCCCTTCTGCGCTATTTTACGGAGCTGAAAGGGGAGTTGTTGGAATTCCTGAAGGTGCTGGAGACCCAGACAACCCAGGGTGCAGCGATACTTGAGTTGCAGCAGCAGGCCTCTGAGCGCGAGGATGAGGTTTCGGCCCTCGTGGGGAAGGTGGAGATACACGACGCCCTTCATAAAAAGTGGCAAGATCGGTTCGAGGAGATGGAGCTTCGGTCACGGAGGAAGAACCTGCGGATCCTGGGCCTCGAGGAGGGGCTGGAGGGGTCGGACCTGCCGGCCTATGTGGCCGTGATGCTGAACTTGCTGGTGGGGGCAGGATCCTTACATCTGCCCCTGGAGCTGGAGGGGGCCCACAGAGTACTGGCCAGGCGGCCTAAGGCGAATGAGCCCCCGCGGGCGGTGCTGGTGCGGTTCCATCGGTTCAGTGACCGGGAGTGTGTTCTGCGATGGGCCAAGAAAGTGAGGAGTAGCAAGTGGGAGAATTCGGTAGTATGGTAGTATGTGTCTACCAGGACTAGTGCGGAGGTGGCCAAGCGGAGAGCCGGGTTTAACCGGACGAAGGCGGTGCTCCACGGAAAGCAGGTGAAGTTCGGCATGTTGCCGCCTGTGGGTCACCAACAAGGACCGGCATCACTACTTTGAGTCCCCGGAGAGAGCGTGGGCCTTCGTGCAGGCTGAAAAGTTGGACTCGAACTAGAATTTGGGGGCTGTGGGAGTTTTTCTATTTCTGTATCACTGTTCATGCTGTTGATGATTATTCTGTTTGTTTCTGTTTTTTCTCTCGCTTTCGAACGATGTGGGTTATGGTTTTGTGTTTTAAGGGGGGTATTGGGGTTTGTGGTTGATCTATGTCTTTGTTTGTACGGAGTTGGTGGATGGGTTGGGTCTGCTGTTTGGGAGCTGCGTTGTGGGGTGGGGCAGTGTGAAAGCGCGGGCTTTTCTCTGGTTTCCCGCGCTGCGGGACGAGGGGGGTGGAGCTGGTGGCGAGGGGCGTGGTTATCAGATCTGTTTTCACGCGCTGAAGCGGTGCCAAGGAGCTGATGCAGGGGAGGAGGGGGGACCTCTTATCGGGAGGGGTCGGAGTTAGGGCGGGAGCTGCCGGGGTCAGCAGAAGTCAGCTGGCTCACTGTGGAGGGAGCGTCGCGACTAGGAGGGGTCCTAGTCTGGGGGGGGATACCGGGTTGCTGCTGGATTGGCCAGGGAGGAGTTGGTGCGGGTCGGGGTGAGGTTCTATCGCCGTGGGAAACGGGCCAAATGGGCGTTGGCCGGGGGCGAGCAGTCGATGGGCTATGGCTAGTCGAGGGGGATGGGGTGCCCCCTGACCCAGCTGATTACGTGGAATGTGAGGGGGTTGAATGGGCCGGTTAAGCGGGCCCGGATCTTTTCGTATCTGAAGGTGGCCGTGGCCATGCTCCAGGCGACCCACCTGAAGGTGGCGGACCAGGTCCGTCTGAGGAAGGGGTGAGTGGGGCAGGTTTTCCATTCAGGGCTCGACTCGAAGAACCAGGGGGTAGCGATCCTGGTGGGGAAGAGGGTGGCGTTTGAGGCGTCTGAGGTTGTGGCTGATAGTGGCGGCAGATATGTGATGGTGAGCGGTAAGCTGCAGGGGGAGAGGGTGGTGTTGGTAAATGTGTACGCCCCAAATTGGGATGATGCTGGTTTCATGAGGCGTATGTTGGCCCGCATTTCTGGCCTGGAGGTGGGGGGCTTGATCATGGGGGGGGGGGGAGTTCAATACGGTGCTGGATCCCCTACTGGATCGTTCTAGTTCAAGGACAGGCAGGAGGCCGGCGGCGGCCAAGGTGTTGAGGGGGTTTATGGACCAGATGGGAGGAGTGGATCCTTGGAGGTTCGGGAGGCCGAGGGCTCGGGAGTACTCTTTTTTTTTTCTCTCCCATGTGCACAGGGTTTATTCCCGCATTGATTTCTTTGTTTTGAGTAGGGGACTGGTCCCGAGGGTGGAGAAGGCCGAGTATTCGGCTATTGCGATTTCGGACCATGCTCCGCATTGGGTGGATCTGGAGATGGGGGAGGTGCGGGACCAGCGCCCGCTTTGGCGTCTGGATGTGGGGTTGTTGGCTGATGAGGAGGTGTGCAGGAGGGTTCGGGGATGTATTGAGAGGTACTTCGAGGTCAATGATACTGGGGAGGTCCAGGTGGGGATGGTGTGGGAGGCTCTGAAGGCAGTGATTAGGGGGGAGCTGATCTCCATCCGAGCCCATAGGGAGAGGAGGGAGAGACTGGTGGGGGAGCTGTTGATTGTAGATAGGAGGTACGCGGAGGCCCCGGAGGAGGGATTGCTGGGGGAGCGGCACAGCTTGCAGGCCAAGTTTGATTTATTGACCACCAGAAAGGCGGAGACACAGTGGAGGAAGGCGCAGGGAGCGGTCTATGAGTATGGAGAGAAGGCGAGCAGGATGCTGGCGCATCAGCTTCGTAAGCGGGACGCGGGTAGGGAGATTGGTGGAGTGATGGATAGGGGTGGGAATGTGGTGCGGCAGGGGGCAGAGGTCAATGAGGTCTTTAGGGACTTTTACAGTGAACTGTACCGGTCGGAGCCGCCGGCGGTGGGAGGGGGAGATGGAGAGTTTTTTGGACAGGCTGCGATTTCCAAGGGTGCAGGAGGAGCAGGTGGAGGGACTGGGGGCGCCGATCGAGTTGGCCACATGCATTCGGGGAAGGCGCTGGGACCAGATGGGTTCCCGGTTGAACTTTATAAGAAATATGCGGACCTGCTGGGCCCCCTGTTGGCTAGGACCTTCAACGAGGCATGTCTCGGGCGCTGATTTCCCTGATCCTGAAGCGTGATAAGGACCCCTTGCAGTGCGGATCATACAGGCCAGTTTCACTGCTGAATGTGGACGCCAAGTTGCTGGCGAAGATCTTGGCCACTAGAATAGAGGACTGTGTGCCGGGGGTGATACATGAAGATCAGACGGGTTTTGAGAAGGGGAGGCAGCTGAACACTAACGTGCGAAGGCTGCTAAATGTGATAATGATGCTGGCGGCAGAAGGAGAGGCGGAGATTGTGGTGTCATTGGATGCGGAGAAGGCCTTTGACAGGGTGGAGTGGGGGTACTTGTGAGAGGTGTTGGAGGGGTTTGGGGTGGGGTTTATTAAATGGATGAGGTTGCTGTCCGAGGCCCCGATGGCGAGTGTAGCGACAAATGGGAGGAGGTCCGAGTACTTTAGGCTCCATCGTGGGACGAGGCAGGGGTGCCCCCTGTCCCCCTTGCTTTTTGCGTTGGCAATTGAGCCTCTTGCCATGGCTCTCAGGGAGTCGAGGAGGTGGAGGGTTTTGGTGCGAGGTGGGGAGGAGCACCGAGTGTCGCTGTATGTGGACGACTTGCTGCTGTATGTAGCAGACCCGGTGAGGGGAATGCCGGAGGTGATGGAGATTCTTGCTGAGTTTGGGAGTTTTTCGGGCTATAAATTGAACCTGGGCAAGAGTGAGCTGTTTGTTGTACACCCGGGAGATCAGGAGGAGGGGATTGGTAGGCTCTCGCTAAAGAGGGCAGTGAGGAGTTTGAGGTACCTGGAGGTTCAGGTGGCTAGGAGCTGGGGGACTCTGCACAAGCTCAATTTTACTAGGTTGGTGGAGCAGATGGAGGAGGAATTTAAATGGTGGGACCTGTTGTCGTTGGCGGGTAGAATACAGTCCGTTAAAATGACGGTGCTCCCGAGGTTCTTGTTTTTGTGCCTCCACATTTTCATTCCAAGGGCCTTTTTAAGGAGGGTGAACAGCAGCATTCTGGGATTTGTTTGGGCGCTCAGGACTCCGAGGGTAAGGAGGGTCTTTTTGGAGCGGGGCAGGGATAGAGGGGGGCTGGCGCTGCGGGTATTATTGGGCGGCTAACGTCTCGATGGTACGTAAGTGGGTAATGGATGGGAAGGGGGCAGCATGGAAGCGGATGGAGATGGCGTCCTGTGGAGGCACAAGCCTGAAGGCACTGGTAACGGCGGCGCTGCCGCTCCCTCCAACGAGGTACACTACGAGCCCGGTGGTGGCGGCTACCCTCAAAATTTGGGGGCAGTGGAGGCGACACAGGGGGGAAGTGGGGGGCTCGGTGGAGGCCCCGCTGCGGGGGAACCACCGGTTTGTCCCAGGGAACATGGATGGCGGGTTCCCGGGGTGGCACAGGGCGGGCATTGGGAAGGTGGGAGACCTGTTCATTGATGGGAGGTTTGCGAGCCTTGGTGAATTGGAGGAGAGGTTTTAGCTCCCCCCGGGGAATATGTTCAGGTACCTTCAGGTACGTTTGCTAGGCGGCAGGTGGAGGGGTTCCCTTCGCTGCCCCCGCGGGGGGTAAGGGATAGGGTACTGTCGGGGATGGGAAGGTGTCTGACATCTACCAGGTGATGCAGGAGTTGGAGGAGGCGTCGGTAGAGGAGCTGAAGGCTAAGTGGGAGATGGAGCTGGGGGAGCAGATTGAGGAGGGGACATGGGTGGGCGCCCTGGAGAGGGTGAACTCCTCCTCTTCATGTGCGAGGCTTAGCCTCATCCAGTTTAAGGTGCTGCACTGGGCCCACATGTCCGGGTCATGGATGAGTAGGTTCTTTGGGGGCGAAGACAGGTGTGTCAGGTGTTCGGGGAGTCCAGCAAACCATGCCCATATGTTCTGGGCATGCCCAGCACTGGAGGCGTTCTGGAAGGGGATGGCGAGGACAGTGTAGAGGGTGGTAGGATCCAGGGTCAAGCCAGGCTGGGGACTCGCGATATTTGGGGTTGGGTTGAGCCGGGAGTGCAAGAGGCGAAAGAGGCCGATGTTTGGCCTTTGCGTCCCTAGTACCCGGCGGAGGATCTTGCTTCAGTGGAATGATGCGAGACCTCCGAGCATGGAGACCTGGATTAATGACATGGCGGGATTCATTCGGCTGGAGAGGGTCAAATTCACCCTGAGGGGGTCGGTACAAGGGTTCTTTAGGAGGTGGCAGCCTTTCCTCGACTTTCTGGCTCAACGATAAGGAACTAGGTCAGCAGCAACCCGGGGGGGAAAGGGGGGGGGGGTTTTTAGGGGGATAGTGTTTATGTTAATTTGCTAATTGTTAATTTCTTCTGTTTAGTGGGTTGGGGGGGTGGGGGGGTTTGTTATATGCGTTGGTACGGGTGCTGGGGGGTGTTTATTATTGTTATTGCTATTATTGTTCTGTTATTTATTTTTCAAAAATTCCAATAAAAATTATTTACAAAAAAAAAGAGGGTGCTAGGCCTTTTCTCATTAGAACGGAGAAGGATGAGGGGTGACACGATAGAGGTTTATAAGATGATCAGGGGAATAGATAGACAGTCAGAGACTTTTTCCTCGGGTGGAACAAACCTTTACAAGGGACATAAATTGAAGGTGAATGGTGGAAGATATGTCAGAGGCTGGTTCTTTACCCAGAGAGTAGTGGGGGCATGGAATGCACTGCCTGTGGAAGTAGTTGAGTCGGAAACATTCGGGACCGTTAAGCGGCTATTGGATAGGTACATGGATTGCGATAGAATGCTGGGGTGTAGATTGATTTGTTCTTAATCTAGGACAAAAGTTCGGCACAACATCGTGGGCCGAAGGGCCTGTTTTGTGCTGTATTTTCTATGTTCTATGTTCTAAATTGCTCTACACTGGACTTATTTCCTTTTCGATTTCTTATTTCCAGCCAAACTAATTTTATATCTTGATTTTCTGAAAACATAATTTCACACCGTTATACAGATATCATCCTTTATTAATAGAGCTACCCCACCTTCCCTTCGTTTCCTCCTATTCTTCTGAAATGGCAAATAATCTTGCAGCCATGTCACTTATGGCTAATGAAAACCATTTATTTTTATTTATACTATCAATTGACCCATCTTGTTATGAAGCATTCGATTCCGATTTTAGTCTGCCTAAAATCAAAAGTGGGAATCCATATCTGTTGCCCATAATGGATGTGTCTGATAGATTTTCAGAGGCAATTCCATTAAGGAACATTGTAGACGAATTAACCACATTTTTATTTACTAGAAATGGATTACCAAAAGAAATCCAATCAGATCAGAGATCAAATTTAATGTCAAAGTTATTCAAGGAAGTTACGGATAGCTTGGGAATCGAGCAATTTCGCTCAACAGCTTAACATCCAGAATCAGAAGGGACATTAGAAAGATGGCACCACCACCGGTTTGCTCTAGGAGAGTCCACCGGTTTGCTCCGGGGGGTTTTAGGGGTGGCAGCAGGCGGGGATCAAGCGGTGTGGGGATCTGTTTATAAACGGGGGGCTTTGCATGCTTGGAAGAGTTAGAGGAGGGGTTTGAGCTGCCTGGTGGGAATGGGTTCCGTTACTTGCAGGTAAGGGACTTTGTGCGGGGCAGGTAATGACCTTTCCGCACCTGCTGCCCCAGGGGCTACAGGATAAGGTAGTTTTGAAAATGAAGGGCAGCACGATGGCGCAGTGGGTTAGCCCTGCTGCCTCACAGCGCTGAGGTCCCAGGTTCGATCCCGGCTCTAGGTCACTGTCCGTGTGGAGTTTGGACATTCTCCCCGTGTTTGCGTGGGTTTCGCCCCCACAACCCAAAGATGTGCAGGCTAGGTGGATTGGCCACGGTAAATTGCCCCTTAATTGGAAAAAATGAATTGGGAACTTTTTTTTTAAGTTTTGTAAATGGGAGTGTCCAATCGGAAATATAGAAGGAGCTGATGGGCTGGGAGGGAGCCCCGGTCGGGGAGGTGAAGCGAAAGTAGGAGGAAGAGTTGGTAGTGTTGTACCTTTAAAACCTCTGCATTCAACCAGTTTACTTACTCAAAGTTTTACCCAGGTATCTTTATTTACGAGATGAACAAAGAACAAAACAGGTTCACAGTTTAATGCAAATTTATTCACAATTCTATTACTCAAGAAAATATGACAGACTCACAGCTGAGCTTTGGCTTTTACCCGCACTTCGTTAAAGGAGGCTGGCAGGCTTCGATCACTCGATGTTGATGTCTTCTCTGGGTTTGAAACCCAGGACCCTTTCTTCTTGTGATGGTTGTGCCTGGGCAATTCCCAGCTTCTCTCCCAAGATCTGTTGGATGCTGCTTTCTTAAACTGGCAAGCTTGGATTGAGTTATATGTATACGCCCACGATTGGCCATTGTCCTAGCCAGACTCCGACTGGTTAATGGGAAATACAGGATGCTCCTGTTTATCAATGGTGGTTCAATCAAGACCCATTGTCCTCCGAAACTCCCTTTGTCTGACCAACCATCAGCTCATTAAGGCGTCTGGTGGCTTCTTTTGGCTGTACTTTGTCATGCTGCAAAGTTGATCACCTGTGTCTGGAAGTTTGTTACATATTCATAGACTTGAGTGGGTAACCAAAGTCCATATCGCAATAATAGGTTTATGCTTTGACTTGAGTGTTTTTGCAGCCAGTATGGATTTCAGCCAAGGTTTCATGAGGCAGTTTCTGTTCCTGGTCCATGTGCATCCCCTCAGCCTGCCTTCAGTACCACAGTAGGGAGTTGGAGGCTGGGTTGTGGGAGGATGCCCTGAGGAGAGTTAACGCGTCCTTGTCGTGCGCCAGGCTTAGCCTGATACAATTTATGGTGGTCCACAGGGCACGTATGACTGTGGCCCAGATGAGCAGGTTTTTTGAAGGGGTGGAGGATAAGTGTTTGGGTGGGTCTGCAAATCATGTCCATATGTTTTGTGCATGTCCGAAGCTTGGGGATTCTGGCAGGGGTTTGCAGACGTCATTCAGAGGTTTTGAATGCCTCAATAAAAAATTTTACAAAAAAAAAAGGAAAGATGGCACCAAACTCGAAAGACCATGTTGACGGCCTATAGTCAGGATTAGCCAGAGGATTTGGATAAAGGAGTTTCATTTGCACTATTTGCAATTAGGGATGCAACTAATGAATCAACTAAATTTAGTCCATTTGTATTGATTTTTGGTCATGAGGTGAGAGGAGCACTTAAATTGATCAGAGAGAAAGTGGTGAGTCAGCAGTTGGAGACTACATTGTTGGACTATGTCTCAAACTTTAGGGAGCGGTTAACTAAGGCTGGTGAGTTGGCTAAGAAACATCTAAAATTGTCACAACAGGTGGTGAAGGAAGAGGATAAGAAATCAAAAGTTTGTAGTTTTGTTAGTGGGGATAAAGTACTCATATTACCACCAATGATAGGTGAACCATTAAAAGCAAGATTTAGTGGGCCTTAACAAATTGAAAGGAAATTGAGAGAGGTGAATTATATGATAAGAACGCCAGAGAGAAGGGAAATTCAGTGTCCTATGTTAATATGCTCAAAAGGTATATTAATTGAGAAGGGATGGGAGGATGATGAGAGTTAGTCGTTGTAACTTGGGGAGAAGCGATGGGCGATTCTGAGTTTGACATTCTTCAAATTAAATTTAATAATGAGCAAGTATTAAAAAATTGGGATAAATGATTGAATTACCTTCCAGAGGAAAATCAAAATTAGAGTTATTGCAGTCACATAGAGCTGTAAGTGGGAATAAATTAGGAAAAACTAAAGTAATTATGCATAATTTAGATATAGGATGTTGCTCGTTCTATGCTCAGGAGTCGCCAGGTGCCGTAAGAGACACCGTCACAAGTTGTCAAGTTCAAAGCAATAAATCTAAACACCGATCAGTAAGTCCAAACAATTAGTGTTTATTATAATAAATATAATAAATACTCATGCACACGCTAAAAGACTAATATTTATTCCTACTATTAAACGACTAAATACTTATCTAGAAAGGAACAGGCAAGGTCAGGGGGGCAAGGCCTTCGTCCCGTTCTTGGTCTGCAATTTCTGGTTATTAAAGTCGGCAAGAGTATAAGCAATGCCTGGGTCACGTAGCGATCGTTGTTTTGGCACTTACTGATAGATGGCTGACGCTCAACGGCCGGTGATGAGAGACAGGATCTGGAGGCTGGGTCGGAGTCTGGAGTCAGGATGCAACAGCCTAGGCCGGAGTCAGGAAGCAACAGACCGAATCATGTGCTTGACCTTCTTTTTATAGGTCCCAGGAGGTTCAGGCCCCCTTGGGGTGGTTCCCTCATCGATTGGGTCTTTCCCGATCGATACGTTTTGAACTCCCCTATCCTGGGGTCGTTTCTCGATGGCTGGGGCGGTCCCTAGTGGTCATTGTTCTGGTTTCTCTGGCGCCATCCTGACTGGGTAGCTATAGAAAAGTATCGATTGATACTTAAAATGTTTCTATTGTTTCTGGGACTGGGCCGGTATCATCTCCTTAGTATGCAGATCGCTTTCCTATTTGCACCTTTGGCTGGGTTTCTGCAACTGCCTTGAAACCGGTTTTGTACGTGCAAAAATGTTACTGCAAACTGTGTGTCCTTACTATGGCTGTTTTTCCCAGTATTCTTTGCAGTTCTCCATTTTGTATACTGGTGTCCATTTTAGAGGTTCCCATTAAACAACATCCATACAAACCCAATCCATTAAAGTTAGCACAGGTGCAAAAGGAAATTGACAGCATGCTTGAGGGCACTATCGTCAAATTGAGTTTCAGCAATTGGAGCTCACTGATTGTCATGGTACCAAAACTGGATGGAAGACAATGATTCTGTGTGGACTATAGAAAGGTCATCGCAGTTACAAAGTCAGATTTGTACCTTATTCCTCGTTTGGAAGACTGTTGCATAGATGGGACAAGCACATTTTAGTACCAAATTTATCTTAAAGGATATTGGCAAGTACCTTTATCAGACAGGACAAAGGAAGTTTCGTCTTTTGTGACGCCAAATGGTCTGTATCAATTTACAGTCGTGGCATTCCAAATGAATGCGCTGGCAACATTCCAAAAATTAACCCACGAGGTAATTTCTGTACTAAACAATTATGCAGTGTACTTTGACGATTTGGTGGTGTCCAGTGAAACATGGAAGGAGCATTTAGAATACCTGAAATAATTATTCAGTTGGCTAAAGGAACTTGGATTGGTGGTAAATTTGGCGAAGAGTGAATTTGCCAATGCTCAAGTCACCTTCTTAGGCGGTGCCATTGGACATGGTCAGATGGCTCCACGGAATGTGAAGACAAAAACCATTCGAGAATTTCCAATACCATCAACTGGGAGAAAAGTTCTGAGATTTCTGGGCATGAGTGGTTTCTACCAGAAATTCATGTCAAATTTCAACAATGTGATTGCTCCACTGACTGAATATCTGAAACAAACACAAAAATTCAGTGGACATCGGGAGGCGTTTGATAATTTGAAGACTGTTAACCACTGCACCAGTTGATGACACCTATTTGTGCTAAACCATTTACTGTGGCAATTGATGCAAGTGGTATGGATGTTGGTGCTGTACTGCTGCAGGAGGATGACTAAGGAATTGAAAGACCAATTGGGTATTTTTCTAGCAAACTGAACATTCAACAAAATATATTCAACCATCGAGAAAGAGACATTGCGTTTGGTATTGGCCTTGCAACATTTCAACATTTATTTTGGTAACTACAGTATTTATCTGACACAATTGTAAATACAGACCATAATCTATTAAAATTCTTGGACAAATTTAAAACTCAATCGCAAGCCTATTCAGATGGAGGCTATTATGAATTCTACATGTGGCAGGCAGGGAAAATGTGGTTACTGATGCTTTATCATGACTGTAACATGTGAGTGGACTAAAATGGACTGTATGCATGGTGATGTTTGCCAGTTGAACAATGTAAAATTATCTAGCGTATAGAGTATAAGTTGCATGTAATCTTAAGAAATGTTTAACGTTTAAGGGGTTTTAGAAAAATTAAGCCATCAGTTTACATTGCTATTCATTCCTTTGAAGAGGGAGTTGACGATTCAAATATTTCAGGAAAATTTGAGTATAAATTTATTGGGTAATTTAAGGCTTAAAAGCCTGAGCTTAGAATGTGTTTGACTACAGTAGTCATGTTTTTTTTAAAAAGTAGTCCTGTTCTGCAGGGTCTGGGTGGTTTTAATAGCCAGCAGGTGAAATTGACAAATAATGTGTTTTCCAGTCTGGTCTAATGCATACTTGTTTGCCTGGACAAGTCCCTGGGGAATTAATGTGCTTGAGTCCTTGGAAAGTTGATTTGTTTTTTTAGCTTGGGGAGATGATGTCAGTGCTGGAGTGGAGCTAAGAAAGGCACTTTCCTTTTGGAGAAAGGCTTTTGGAAATTAAATCTGGCCTGGCAACCCTTGGTTTTTTTGGATGACAAGTAAAGGCAGTTTGCTTTCCCAGTTGAATAGTTTTTTAAAAAAGAGCAATAATATTTTTAAAGTGGAGCAGTCTTGTCTGAAGATGTGGACGAGACTGAAATCACCCAGGTGGAGCAACTATTTGAAGGCATTCAGACATTCTGAAGGGGTTCTAACAAGAGCCAGTAATGGTTCTGTAAAGGAATATATTATATGCTCTGCTGATTTAAAGCTGAATTGAGAGCTGTATATTTCTTGAAGCTGTTCTTTTTCAGGTGTGAGGTTGAAGTTAATTTTAATATTATATTCATAATTAAGTTTGTGTTTTACAAATACCGAAGCCCTATTTTTTTTTAATGCAATCACTTCTGGAGCGAATCGTATTTTCTGCACAATCTTATAAATAAAGTAAAATATTGGGGTCTTGGTCCAATATCGTAGCCACTGTTGTGTCTGGTCTGGGATCGTAAGAGCAGCACGATGTAGACAACAATCAGGCATGGGCTGATAGGTGGCAAGTTGCATTCGAACCACGAAAGTGCTAGGGAATGATCATCTCCAACAAAAGAGAACCACACTCGAGAAGCTCAACACCATTGCGTCAAGTAACCTACACCTTCAACATTTAGTCCCTCAACCACCGACACGCAGTGGCAGCAATGTGTATCATCTACAAGATGCACAGCATCAACTCACCGAAGCTATTTTGACAGCACCTTCCAAACCTGTGACCTTTACCACCTAGGGCAAGGGCAGCAATGCAATGCAACACCAGAATCTGCAAGGTCCAATCCAAACCACACACCATTCTGACTTCAAACTATATCACTGTTTCATTCATTGTCGCTGAGTCAAATCCTGGAATTTCCACCCTAAAGCACTGTGAGTGTACCCAGGTACACCATATGGATTGCAGGTGTTAACCAACACCTTCTCGGGGGCAATTGTGTTGGGTGATAAATGCTGACCTCACAGCCTGTCCACATCCCGTGAAAAAATGAAAAAAGCTCCCTCCTTCCCCTTGCAGTTCCCCTTGAAACAAAAAACATTTCTGCCACGCTAGTCTTTGAATCAGTCTCTCATCGTTTTTACCCTATGCCAATTTGTTCATGGCCGAGGGAGTAATCCAGAGATAATTCCCTTGCGGTTTTTATTTTTAATTCAGCCCTTGGCCGCACCCCCCCCCCCCCCCCCCCCTAGCAGAACCCCTTTTTCAGTTCAGGCCTATTTGATTAGTACCCATGTGGACCACCACAACTGGATCCTATCCTCTCTTCTCCCCCCCCCCCCCCCCCCCCCTTCCTCTGCTGCTAAGTTCTTTTGCACTCCAAAGGATATGTTCTTAACTCTGCCACCAAGTAAGCAACACAGTCTTCAGGAGTCTTGGTCTCGTCTGCGGAAAACATTATCTATCCCCCTAAATATACTGTCCCCCTATTTTCTTTTAACTCCTGTGCCGCCACCCCCTCCCACTGCAATGGCATCCTTCCGTGGCGAGCTTGCTCATTATCCCTGTAGTCCTAATCCATACAAGCTGCAAGAACCTCCAACTTGTTTGGTAATTGCAATGACTGAGATTCCTCTGGTGTTGTCTTTTGGATCCCCGTACCTGCCTCAGTTACACCCTACCAACCCTGGCCATGGACCAAATTCAAAACATCTAACCTAAGAGGTGTAATTGCCTTCTGGAACAAAAAGTGTCCCTCCCTGTTGCATTGTAGGTTCTGAAGCTCAGACTTCAGTACATCAACTCTTGAGCTGAAATTCCTCGAGCTGCAAATACTTACTGCATATGGGTTTGCTGAGGATCACCAGCTCCCACACACTACAGCTGCAACGTACCACCTGCCCCGCCATCTTGATTGCATTTTATTCATGTAATTAAGTTTAGAAATATCAGTCAATTATCTGTAGTTGTAGCAATTTATTTATCTAGTTGAGCTAGAAATGTAATACAATATTTATATCATCCCTGTACCAGTTTAAACTACCAACCTGCTTCGGAGAGAGAAAAGAAATTTAAAATTCGCCAACCTGCTCATGTAATTAAAGCTCCCAAGCTTCAGGTCTCGCATTCCACTTCTGGCCTCAGGCCCCTCTCAGATAATGCTTTTTTTGTAAAAGTCAGAACAGCACCACCTCACACGCTGTACTGAATTCTCTCAGTCACCAGATTTCCAAGTTCATACTGTGTTGGGCCGCGTTCAGTGAGCCGCTGCTATTTTCATGATTGCTCACTTTGTGCAATTTGATTTGCAAGACTAACCATATTTATACTACCTGAAATTCCCGAAGAGGGAGTTTGTTTATCCCTGATTCGTAAAGAAACAACTATAATAGTAAATTACAGTTAAACGCTAAATATAAACTAGACTAGACTTTGGAAAGAGGTTAATCCTTAAAATTACTTAAATTCCCAAGCTCACTCCATCTTGAGCTCCACTCTGTACAATCTGCTGCCTTCATGCCTACTTACTTTGCATCTAATTTGTGATCTCCCTTCCCCAGTTCTTTGTCCTCAACTCCTTTAAAAAAAATTAATTTAGAGTACCCAATTCTTTTTTTCCAATTATGTGGCACTTTAGCACCTATCCTGTACATTGTTGGGTTGTGGTGGTAAGACCCACACAGACACAGGGAGAATGTGCAAACTCCACATGGACAGTGACCTGTGGGTCATCAACTCCTAATATGACCCTTAACCCTTTGCCTTCCTACTACCACTTCCTTCTAACTACCCCCTCACTCGCCACCCAAACCCTTTACACATTGAACCATCAGTTCAACATTACAACTGTATTCACTCCTTCCAACATCCACTCATTCCTAAGGGCAGGTAGCGACTTAGAGAAACACCCGACACTCACCCAGTTTCCTTCCTCACCTCCTGTTTCTATCCTCCCTTCCCGTCTGCTTCTCTGAATATCTGCCAGTTTTCAAATTTCAACATGTGCCTTTCTTTAACAAGATCCAGTTATGATGTCTGCCTTTCATGCTTTGTGTATCTATGTCACTCATCGTAATACATATTCTGAAGTTCGTAGAATTCAAAATCAAAGCTACACATTTTGTATGTCTACTACATTAATTAAGGTATCTGCTTTAAAAATAAAGAATCTTGCATCATTTAATCTTTCAAAGTTTGACAATTGCAATGAACAAGATTTGAAGAAGAGATATTAAGCAGGAAGTTGAAGATGCTGAAGAAAAATATTCAATTGGTACCTCTGCCTGGATATGTATTCTGGAAGATTAGGCATATTACCCATTGTGATTGTGCAGCCCAGATTCAGTTTGTATGGTCCAGGTTGAGATAAATCTTCAACTCCAAACTAGGCAGAGGCCAAGGTCTTGATGGCAAAATACAAAGTCCGTTCAAAATAATTGTAAGAATAAAAGAAATTCAAGGTGAAACTTTTTTTTTAACTTTGAAAATTAGTTGAAAACAACGCCTCTCTTCCCAGTCCCTGTCTATCATTCATTTTCTTATACACATGTCACTTTCTGAAGTTTATTTTTTAACTATATGTCTAACATGAAGCTTTGTATATATTTTGTATTTGCTTATTTCAGAGGAGGATGATTGGAAGCCTCTGTTGGTTCCTGTGCCTATTCCTGTGCCAGTTTATATACCAATACCTATGCACATGTATTGTAACAACTATCCAGTACCTGTCTCTATGCCTATTCCGGTAAGTTTAGCTTTCAAGCATGTATTTAATATGTTGGAAAATAAATCCTATGGATAGTTTTTTTTTAAAAAGAATTGTAAGCACAGGGCACTATCTACCGGCCGCATTACACCCGAAAGGCATTGCAGCCAATAGAGACTAGGAGATCCCTTTTCACCCTGGCAGTGCTGCCAGGAGCATTGGCAGTGTGCCAGACTGGTAGTGCCAATCTGGCAGTTTCCCGCGCTGCAAATCGGGCGTGGGGATACCCTGCGTGGGTCGGTGGGTGGGCCTTAAGAGCTCCTTATAGGTGAGTTGGGGATTTGGGGAATACGGGGTCGCATCGGGGTGGTCGTGAGATCGGGACACAATTTAAAAATGGCATCCCGATCTCCTTTTACAGTCAAGCGTCCGGAGAGGGGAGCTCCTCAGTGCAGAAAATGGGAGTGAGGGCAGCCTCGTCGGTGTGTTCCCCACTGAGGCCCCATATCTATCCGAATGCGGGTTCAATAGCATTGTGTTTCTTGCCGCTCCGAGTGCCAGGAAACACCCACTAAATATGCTCGCTGCAGGACTCTTCCCAATCGAGTACACCACGTCCACACTTTGAGCAAATGAAATGGATAAATGGAACCATTGTTCCACTTTTCTCTTTCCCCTAAACTTTCTAAATTTTAGCCACTGTTTTCCCTTTTCACATTGATAGCTTATTTGTCCCAAAATATGCGACAATTAATGATATATGTCTGGAGCAGGTACCTGTTCCAGTGTTTCTGCCTACTACCCTAGGGAATGCCGAGAAGATAGTTGAAACAATAGAAGATCTAAAAAGAAAGGTCCCTACAAATCCAATTGAAGCTGACATTCTTGCTATGGCGGAGATGATTGCTGAAGCAGAAAGAAATCCTGTATCTATGGAATTCTGTGGTAAGATTTAATACTTGTTTGAAATGGGAAGGAAATGGGAAATTATACAGTGTATAACTGGTGTTTCCATAGGTGCTTCTGGATAATAGCAATAAAATTGAAACAGTAATTTAAATTGAATGCATTACTGGGTTTGTAGTTTTATATAACACAACGAGAATGCCCAGGAATACCAGTGAAGTCTAAATGGAAGAATGGATTTACTATCCATTCACAGCAGCACGGTAGCATAGTGGTTAGCACAATTACTTCACAACTCCAGGGCTCCAGGTTCAATTCCCGGCTTGGGTCACTGTCTGTGTGGAGTCTGCACATTCTCCCCGTGAGTGCGTGGATTTCCTCCCACAGTCCAAAGATGTGCAGGTTAGGTGGATTGGCTATTCTAAATTGCCCTTAGTGTCCAAAAAGGTTAGGTGGGGTTAATGGGTTACAGGGGTAAAAGGGGAATAGGTGGAGGTGTGGGACTTAAGTGGGGTGCTCTTTCCAAGGGCTGGTGCAGACTCAATGGGCTGAATGGCCTCCTTCTGCGCTGTAAATTCTATGATCATTAATTGTGAAATCAGATTAAAAGAACTCATTTTGTTATTTCCAGGCTTGACTGTACTGCCACATTTCTCTTCCTGTGCTCACCCAGGAAAAATGTGCTCTTTGAAAACCCAAATCTTTCATGTTTTTAAAATCTCGGGCAGGATTCTCCGATTTTGAGGCTATGTCCGGAGGAAGTGTCTAGTTCGACGATGAAAAAATCGGCGAGGCCCCAACACCGACCCTCTGACCGGTGAGGGGCTAGCACTCGCTAAAACCCGCGGCGTTCACGAAATAAACGGCCGGAGAATTACCGGGTCCATTCACAAAAACTTGAGAGCACAAGTGAACCACACCGTCGTGAACTCGCCCCATTTGGGGCGGAACATCAGGGAGGGCCTTCAGGTAACGGTATGCGGCAAACTCCCCAATAATGCCATTTTGGAGGGGCAGAGCATCCGAAGACATCCCCGATTCAATCGTAAAAAGAGATTCTCTGCTTGATCGCCGATTACAAAATTGGTGTCGGCAAGTGGAAAAACCCATCCCTGATCTTTCACTGTTCCATTTGCTTTTTAAAAATTATAAAATTGAAAAGAGGAAATTGAAAATATTTTAAAATTACGATCATAGTGCAGCAGAAATTGAAGCTGCAAAGTGAAAATGGAAAATGAGGACTAAGGCTTATTTATTCATGGGGATGTTGATGTCACTAGCATAGCGGACGTGTCCATTCCCAAGACACTTGAAAAGGTAGTCGTGAAATAGGTACATTCGCAGTGCTGTTAGATAGGAAGTATCAGGGTTTTGACTCACCAATGATGAAGAAATGCAACTTAATTTTGGGTCAGCTGGGATGGGAGATTTCCACCAGTTGACCGAATTCTTTTGGATCATGGAATTCTAATCTGCAAATTTTTTTCCAACTTCTCAAATATATTGCACTTATTTTTAAAAAGCAACCCCGATTTCCAAACCCAACAATAGAAAAGGAACATTTGGTTGCAGGCTATTTCCTGTAACTGAGTGGATGTCTGTGTGCTGTACAATGTGTTGACTGACTTTTTTATTCGTTCATGAGATGTGAGTGTCGCTGGCTGGGCCAGCATGTACTGTCCCTCCATGAGGGCTTGAAGAGTCAACCACATTCTTGTGGTTGTCAGATGTGGTGCCAGAATGCAGACTGCTGGGTGAGGTGGGAGATATCAAATGCACACATGAACATCATAAAGTGCAGGGTCAAATGTGAGATTGCACGTGGCCTGAAGCATGAGGAGCTCAGGTGGACTTTAGAGCCTCTGTCAGCGAGGGAGAGGCTTCGGGGCCACTGTGAGCGAGGGAGAGGCTTCGGGGCCTCTGTCAGCGAGGGAGAGGCTTCGGGGCCTCTGTCAGCGAGGGAGAGGCTTCGGGGCCTCTGTCAGCGAGGGAGAGGCTTCGGGGCCTCTGTCAGCGAGGGAGAGGCTTTGGGGCAACTGTGAACAAGGGATTTTGAGGGGAGGGGCTTCGGGGCCACTGTTAGCGAGGGAGAGGCTCTGGCTTTGTCAGCGAGGGAGTGGCTTTGGGGCCTCTATCAGTGAGAGGGGGCTTTTGGGCCGCTGTCAGTGAAGGAGTGGCTTCAAGGCCATTGTCAGCGAGGGAGAGGCTTTGGGGCAACTGTCAGCAAGGGAGGGGCTTCAGGGCAACTGTCAGCGAGGGAGAGGCTTCAGGGTAACTCAGCGAGGGAGAGGCTTCGTGGCTACAGCGAGGGAAAGGCTTTGGGACCTCTGTCAGCGAGGGAGAGGCTTCAGAGCCTTTGTCAGCGAGGCTTCAGGGTCACTGTCAGTGAGAGAGAGGCTTCGGGGCCACTAAGTGAGGGAGAGGCTTTGGAGCCACTGTCATTGAGGGAGAGGCATCGGGGCTACTGTCATTGAGGGGAGGGGCTTCGGGGCCACTGTTAGCGAGGGGAGGGGCTTCGGGGCCACTGTTAGCGAGGGAGAGGCTCTGGCTTTGTCAGCGAGGGAGAAGCTTTGGGGCCTCTATCAGTGAGAGGGGGCTTTTGGGCCATTGTCAGCGAGGGAGAGGCTTCGGGGCCACTGTCAGCGAGGGAGAGGCTTCGGGGCCTGTCAGCGAGGGAGGTGCTTCGGGGCCACTGTCAGCGAGGGAGGTGCTTCGGGGCCTCAGTGAGGGAGAGGCTTCGGGGCCACTGTCAGCGAGGGAGAGACTTTGTGGCCACCGAGGGAGAGGCTTCAGGGTAACTCAGCGAGGGAGAGGCTTTGGGGCCTCTGTCAGCGAGGGAGAGGCTTCAGAGCCTTTGTCAGCGAGGCTTCAGGGCCACTGTCAGTGAGAGAGAGGCTTCGGGGCCACTAAGTGAGGGAGAGGCTTTGGAGCCACTGTCATTGAGGGAGAGGCATCGGGGCTACTGTCATTGAGGGGAGGGGCTTCGGGGCCACTCTCAGCGAGGGAGAGGCTTCGGAACCAGTCATTGAGAGAGGAGCTTCGTGGCTACTGTCATTGAGGGAGGGGCTTCGGGGCCACTGTCAGCAAGGGAGGGGCTTCGGGGCCACTGTCAGCGAGGGAGAGGCTTCGGGGCCTGTCAGCGAGGGAGAGGCTTCGGGGCCACTGTCAGCGAGGGAGAGGCTTCGGGGCCACTGTCAGCGAGGGAGAGGCTTCGGGGCCACTGTCAGCGAGGGAGAGGCTTCGGGGCCACTGTCAGCGAGGGAGGTGCTTCGGGGCCTCAGTGAGGGAGAGGCTTCGGGGCCACTGTCAGCGAGGGAGAAGCTTCGGGGCCTGTAAGCGAGGGAGAGGCATTGGGGGACGCAGTCAGCATGAATGAACCTTCATGGGGCCACCATCAGCACAGGAGAGGCTTTGGCGGTGCCGTCGATGCGGCAGTGGCTTTGGTGGTGCCGTCGGCGCAGGAGATCCTTCGGGGATTCTCTGTCAGCTGAGGTCTCTTGTCCCCAAACTTGAGTGAGCAGATTTTCGCTGTGATTATTCTTTGTCAACCACCAGGTTAAATCTATCCTGGTCAAAACGTTTATACGGAACAGAGTTTTGGGCGACCTCAAATTTAACAGATAAGGGATATGGGAGGCTAGCCAGGGACACTTTAGTCAAATCTAGAGGTAACAAAAATGTGGATGTGAGTAGCAGCAGCAGCAGCAGGAAACTGAGGCATGGGTGTCACAGAGGTGGAAAGAGGCAATCTTAGTGATGGTGCAGATGTGTGATTAGAAGCTCATCTTGGAGTCGGAGAGTCTGGTTCACCTCAGAGTGGGATGAAGTCAGGAGCAAGTGAACAGACTGAAGACAATGATGGTCTTGCCCCAACTGTTACAGGGATTGCCTGGCCCTGCTGAAAGTCAATAGACTTTTGACCGGTCCACCCCATTCACCATAGAGAGTCTCACCACAGCAGGGCCGGAAAATCCTGGCCAATGGCTTCAGTCTTCCCAATATTTAAAGGAAATTTCTGCCCATCTAGTACTGAATGTCGAACAAGCGAGACTTTGGTGAGGTGATGGTATGATAGAGCTGGTTGTTGTCAGTTTACGTGTGGAAACTGAAGTATTTATAATACATTAGAATTGATATAAAATCTTATTAAGCTTGTGATTTACATCATATGCCTATGTTCAACTGTCCAAATTGAGCTATAATGGCCTGGAGTCTCCTCGATCCAAATGTTGTTGCTGCCCATTTTGCCGATGTCAAGTTAATCACGGGTATCTTAGCTATCCCATTTGACTGCAATGAAATTTAAAATAAACATAAATATGTTATACAGCCTCAGCAGTCCATCCCGACTCTTGTATTCTACACCTCGTGACATGAAGGCTAACATTGCATTTTCCTTCCTAATGGCCAACTGAACCTGCATGTTAAGGAACCCTGAACGAGGACTCGTAAGCCCCTTTGTGCTTCTGATTTCCAAAGACTTTTCCCATTTTCCAATGCTTTAATGCTAGTTGTGAAATGACGACATTGAGGCCAGCAAAACCTGCCTGGAATCCCAAATATGTACTGAGAGGGAGAGAGTGAATGAGCAACCATATCTATACAGAGAGTTCATGGTGGCCTGTAGTGTGCGCTGTTGTATAATGTGTTTTGTTTAGGGAGTCGGGCAGCTTTTGTACTTCTCCAAGAATTGTGCTTTCCCTCACTGAAGCTGCCTTTAGCAGTGCTGTGTGGGAGTCAGTGACTGAAATAGGTTTAGTTTTGTTTTTATTATTTCATAATCTTATTAAAAAATCACAGTTGGAGAAAAACTGTAGTTGTATGTTCGTTATGTCAGTGATGTTTTTGTTGAAGTTTTAAATAAATTTAGAGTACCCAATTCTTTTTTTCCAAATAATGGGGCAATTTAGCATGGCCAATTCACCTACCCTGCATATCTTTTTGTGTTGTGGGAGTGAGACCCACAGAGACATGTGTAAACTCCACACAGACAGTGGCATAGGGCTGGGATCGAACCCGGGTCCTCGGCGTCGTGAGGCAGCAGTACTAACTGCAGCTCCAACGTGCTGCCCGGTTTTTGTTGAATCTGTGGTATCTATTTGGTGTGTCTCAGTGCTGTCAAAACAGTAGAAGTATGGTAGTGCTAATTCTGGTGTTTTGTTTTTTGATTTCCAAATTGGTGGAACTGAGACGCTCAACGAGAGTAAATGCAATAACATTTGGAAATAGCGGGCATATGTCACAAGATTGAGCACTATGTGATCAATTTGCCAGGAATTTGTCAAATCTGTTTTTGTATTGGATTGCCCTTAAAGCATCCAGCATCAAACAACTGAGTTCAGGGAAAGCCAGGTTCATATGTGGTCAACAGTCTGCTGTTAAAGGCACCGCTGCAGACCACAACGAACAAGGCATGTATTTAAAATGTCCTTGCCTGAATGTGGACCCAGAAGTAGCAGACCACTGCTGCCCTCTTGATCTCAGCCATGACACACCCTCCATAATTGCCACCACCCTCCCTCCTGGTCATCCCTTTTCTCAATCCCCTTTGGAGACTTTCTTGAGAGTCAGTACTTGTGTCACAGCAAGCCAATTTTCCAAGTCAGCAAACTGCCTAGCAATGCTCATTCGAAGGAGGGGGCTGAACCTTGCATGCCTCTTGTTGGATGCACTCTTAATGCCTAGTCCCTGTTTACTAGCATTAAGCGTTCATAGAATCCCTACAGCGCAGAAGGAGGCCATTTGTCCCATTGAGTCTGCTCCGACTCTTCGAATGAGCACTGTACCCATGTCCACCCTTCCCTGGATACTAAGGGGCAATTTATCATGTCCAATCCACCTAACCCACACATCTTTGGACTGTGGGAGGAAAGCGGCGCACCCGGAGGCAATCCACGCACACAGGCAGAACATACAAACACCACACAGTGACCCAAGGCTGGAATTGAACCCGGGTGCCTGGTGCTGTGAGGCAGCAGTGCTAACCACCGTGCCACCCTTGATTATCAGAAACCAGAAAGTTGAGAAAACTAGTATTCTGTGACCCAATTATTTTTCTTGTTGGACTAACTTTCCTTATTTTGACCATTTGACTGGCTTTCATTGTGGAAAACATCAACTTACATTTCGCAACAACATTTTTTCTGCATAAAAATAAATTAAATTTCAAGAAATCTGGTGTGCCTACTATGTCACTTAAAAACGGTTCAAAAGTATCCAAGTGTATAATTTAGTCTTAATAATCTGCAGTATCTATGCTGAACTATTGTGAAAATCTGTTCTTAGGTATTGACAACGATGAGAATGGTGAACGTTTCTTGGATGTTTTTGGGACTATTAAAGATGACCTGGAAGAGCAATCCAATGTGCCTGGTAATCAGTACGAACCTGCACTGGACTTGGAGATTGATTTTCCAAGAAGTAGGTTCCTTAAGTAAAATTACACTAATTATAAATATTTTTATAATAGGGGCTTTTCACAGTAACTTCATTGAAACCTACTTGCGACAATAAGCGATTTTTCATTTTATTTCCAAGCATGCCTTTGTTTAGCTATGTAAGAATATTTTCTCCTCCGTCTCATTTCAGTGTTGCAAGCAAATAGTTTGAGGTGTAATTATGAATGCTGCAAGTTGCTATCTGCTCATATGTATTCAACTGTATTGATTAGGTTAGAAAAGTAAGAACAATAACCTAAGCTAGAAGACATAAATTCTGCTGTCAGATCAATGCAGAAAAATGTAAAGAATACATTTTGGAAAAAGATTAATGGAAGAAAATATACCTTGAATGGTAAAGTTTGACTTATGTAGAGTAGATGAGATACAGGGTTTGCATTCGGCACTGATCATTACAGGTAGTAGGATAAGTAGAGAGGGAACGTAAAAGTACAACCCAGTGTCTTTAAGTTTGGGATTAGTGTCTTAGGTGGCAAAAGTACTGTTGAACTTGCACCAGTAGGCTGCAACATCAGTAATAATCTTTATTAGTGTCACAAGTAGGCTTACATTAATACTGCAATGAAGGTACTGTGAAAATCCCCAAGTTGCCACACTCCATCGCCTGTTTGGGTACACTGAGGGGGAATTCAGAATGTCCAATTCACCTAACAAGCACGTCTTTTGGGACTTGTGAGAGGAAAGCAGAGTGCTCAAAAGGAAATCCACGCAAACACTGGGAGAACGTGCAGACAGTGACCCAAGCCGAGAATCAAACCCGGGTCCCTGGCGCTCTGAAGTGACAGTGCTAACCACTGTACTACCATGCTGTAACCTATACTGTCTTGAGTACTCAATTATTTAGAAGCACATACAATACATAGTATGGCACCGAATCATTATTGTAGGGTTTTTTAGTCATGAAGAGCAATTTGAGAAGTTGAGGCTCGTTGTAGTAGATCTGATGATCATCATCAAGATTCTGACGGTTAAATGATAAATACATTGAACAGGCGACCCATTTTTAATTTCCAGTGCTGGCAATGGTATTGGGATGGCAGAAATTAAAAATAATTACAAAACTGATTAATGAGTATGTCAAAAAAAATTCTTCACAAAGAACCTAATGTGGATTTCTCTGCTACTTGTGAAAAGTCAAATGGCTATTTGAAAAGAGTGAGCAGAGGAGTAATTTTGCTAAGAAAAACACCAGCGTAGACTTATTTTATTCATTCAAGGGATGTAGACCTTTCTGGCTAGGCCAATATTTATTGCTGATCCATAATTGCCCTTGAGAAGGTAGTTTCTTGAACACTGCAGTCCATGTGGCATAGGTAAACCACAGTGCCATTATGGAGGGAGTTCCAGATTTCTGATTCAGCAACACTGAAGGAACAGACTTCACCAAACAGTCTATTTCGGTGGATTCTGTCTATATTGTCGAGTAACAAACGATTGGGAAATATTTTAGAGTAGCCAATTAACTTGTCCTTGTGAAATCCCCACTTGCTGTCTGACTGAAGCCAAGGGCTGAATATTTCCAATGGTATAGCTACTCTTCTAACCATCCAAAGACTCCCTGTCAACTCTGACTGCCCTGCAACCATTTCACACTTAAATGAGCATTAATTGGCTGCAGGTGGGACTTCCACTCCTCATTCTGGAAGAGGTTTTGCCTTTGAGAACATGTTGATCAATCTGTTTGGCCAGCTGCTCGCCAGTCCATGCAGCAGCTGGAGCTGCAGTGGTCAGAAGAGCAAGTACCTTAACATTCCAGAGCCTAATACCTAGGACTGGACAGAGCAATGAAGGCCTGGTTGAATGGAGAGTGGGTATTTGAAGTTTCTGGAGAAGGTGATCCAGCAGCCACCGGATCTTGGGCAGGGGTTGCACGAAATCAGAAGGGGGATTCTGAAAATTGAGGCAAGGGTGAGTGGCTCATCCAAGGCCTTGCCCGGAGAGCATGAATTTCAAGCCCAAGAAGCTTGAGATTTGAGAAATGTTAACCTGGATCCTAACACCGTTTTCCATTAACAGTCAACGGTGCTGTAGGTCAGTAATTGACCTACATGGCAACTCATTTGATTTCTACCTATTAAAATATAAATGTCTAGCCTTGTTTATCAATTTGCCTCCATCCAATCTTTGCCTGGAAAATTAAATTAAATTATTCCTAACTGGATATAACTTGGTACGATCCCTCTATAGTTGTCTCAACACAATTGTTAAATTAATGAGGCAAATGTGGTGAATCATAATAGCATAATTCACACTGTTATCACACATGTTGTATCATGCCTCTGTAAGCTCGGCACACGAGCAGTTGCGCGGCTCTGCCCCTAGGGGGGCGGGGAGGTGTACTGGGAATGTACGGAAGTTTGTCCTGGGCTCCACCTTTGGCTCCGCCCATGACTCCTCCCCCCCCACTGGTTGTATAAAGCTTGGCAGTCGGAGCCTGCCTGCCAGTTCATCTAGAGTTCATCTCATCACAGGCAGGCTCTGTTGTAAGACAATTAAAACCACTGTTCTCTTCTAACCATGTGTCACGTGAATTGATGGTCTCATCAGCAAGTTATTTCATGTCCAAGTTTAACAGGTAATGCAAGGTCCAGTTAGAAAAACTAAAGTTATCATAGGTTACCATGAAGCGAGCTAGGCAGGTATACATACGCATTGTGTTTTGGTGATTGATCCAGAAACCTTTAAATCCTTTTTTGGGGGTATGGTACAACTTTTGGCATGTCAAAATGTTCCCATTGTTATATTGCAATGCTTCCTCTCATTAACGGAGTAGTGAGGTTTTAATTTGGAGCAAGACCTTGTATGCACTGGAATTAGAAATGATCATCTGGATAAAATAGCAGTGGAGCAAAAGCCATGAAGGATATGTGTCCGAATGATTTCTGTGCATTAGATTGCTGATGTTTATGGTAAACTTTTTGTACGATGAGCCATCATGTACACTGAAGAATTTGTATTTTAACAGCTGCAGAAGAGTTGGATACTGAAAGTGAATATCTGTTACCTCCAGTCTTTGGAGAAGAATATGAAGACCAGCCTAGACCTCAATCTTTAAGAAAGGTATGGGAATATTTTGTTGAAACTATTCAAAAATGTTCATGTTTTATACTTTAATATGAAAGTTTATCTTCAGAATCTTCTGTTTTTAGCATTATATTTAAAAGTGCAATTTTAATTTTATATATAATATGAGCTGAAATATCTAGTTTAAGAAACCTTTACCCCAGTGAGCGGTACATATTACTGTCAATGTATCAAGATTTTCTTTGTCTTTCCGTCACCTTTGCCTCATTATTTTACTGTATCTTACATCATACACTGTTACAAAGCCAAAACTATCTTGTTACTTTCATATTAATTAACAAATTGCAGATCTACATGGGGTGATTTTTACTTTGTGAACTGTCATTGTGGGCTTACTGGCTAGAGCTAACTCAGACATTTATTAAATCGGTATTCTGTGTGTGATGAATCTTGCCCTGTGCCACCAAATTACTTTTGTAATGTCACTGATAAGTTCTACTTTCATAGGGTGCAAAGCAGAAGGCACTTTCTGATAGTCATTCTCAAGATGGTAGCCTTGTCACTCCTGAGATTGGTTTTACATTAAGTTACATTTATGGTATAAATGCATGGAAGCATTGGATTGTAACCAAGAAAGCAAAAAGTGAGGATACCGTCGAAATGGATGGATATAACTCTGCTTGTAAGTTGCATCTTTTTTGGTCAAATATTTCACACTTATAATCTTTAGTTACAGATTTTCAGTGAGCATGATAAATGAGCTGCATCTCAGTCTACAGACCGGTAGCCTGGTAGGTATCAGGAAATAGATGTTAAGGAAGCAAAAGCAAGAGAGAAAACGGGATACTGAAAACCATGAACATTAAATAAGAAACAACCCGAGAAGTAAAAGAGGAAAAAAAGAAATGAGAAAAAGTAGTCAGAGAACAAAGCGGTGAAAACAAATCAAAGAAAAGGAAAATAACCAAATTGCAGGGGGTGCAGTGCAAAAAATAAAGCAAATGTTTTGGAAACCTAGTACTCGCGCCTACAGTTACATTTTATAAATATCGCAGTGATTGGCCCATGTGCAGACAGTAGCTACAATTAAACATGAATTGCTACATTATAGCTAGCCACCTTCTGTCAGTGGTTATTTTTTTATTTATTTTTATAAATTTAGAGTACTCAATTCATTTTTCCAATTAAGGGGCAATTTAGCATAGCCAATCAACCTACCCTGCGTATCTTTGGGTTGGGGGGCCGAAACTCACGCAAACATGGGGAGAATGTGCAAACTCCACACGGACAGTGACCCAGAGCCGGGATCGAACCTGGGACCTCAGCGCCGTGAGGCGGCAGGGCTAACCCACTGCGTCACCGTGCTGCCCTGTCAGTGGTTATGGTAGTTATAAATAAAATTATTTTTAAAAATTCATTCATTTTGAAATGTTGTGCCAGGCTGAACATTTCCCTGTCACCACTGCTATAACAGTAAAACTGGACTGAGGCAAGTGGTTACTGGTTCTGTCCTGGAGACAGTTAGGTCTCAGGCGAAGTCCTGGGAGCCATTTATAGCCCAGTCCAGCAGGGAGCCTGGAGTTCAGAAACAAGTGTATACTCTGCTTTCTAGCTGTAAAATGGTAAATTGCATTTTTACATACACCAGTTAATGTCCTTGTCACATTTTGTAATTCATACTTTCTTAAAAGTCATATTTAGCATCATCGCCTTGATCATATTTTTGGTGTATGAATTCGCTATGGAATTTAGTTAATGATACAAGAAAACATTGTTGCCTGGTTAAAAGAAAACAAAATGTTCTGATTTAAGCTGTTGGATATTGCAAGAGTTAGATTTCATCTCTCTTACTGAGACAGAAGTACAACAATATGCATTGTAGAAGGCACGGTGATACAGTGGTTAGCACTGCTACTGCATAGCTCCAAGCACCCAGGTTCAATTCTGGCCTCGGATGACTATCTGTGTAGAGTTTCTACTTTCTCCCCGTGTCTGTGTGGCTTTCCTCCCACAGTCCAAAGATGTACAGGATAGGTGGATTGGCCATGTTAAATTGCTCCTTAGTGTCCAAACGATTAGGTGGGGTTACGCAAATAGGGTGCCAGTGTGTGTCTCGATAAGGTGCTCTGTCAGAGGTTTGGTGCAAACTTGATGGGTCGAATGGCCTCCTTCTGCACTGTAGTGAATCTATGTTCTATATAATAGATTTCATGCAAACAACAGTAATGGCATTCCATAAATAGGAAAATCTTTAGGTAGAAAGAGAGAAATTAGGAGAAGGTAGCTGAGCTTGGTTGAAGAGAGATTTTTGACGGTGAACAACTCCAAGGCCAGAGAGGAACTTTGGCCCATTTCTGTGGCTGACCGATCAGCCATGACCCATATACCAAAATACCTCTGACCATGCATTGACCTACCGACAGCAGCTCCAGTACACTGGAGAGAAGGTCAAGACAAAAGTGAATCTCGTATGGAAACTGGCTGTATCATGTGAGGCAGCAGACTCATCCACACTGTTTCATTTGCCTTGGTCTATCCAACAGCAGCATACTGCTGCTCAACCTTGCTTAAGAGTCATCACATAAATGTAGTAGATATCCACTTCCAGAAAATCATGAGGTAGTCTGGGTAGATGAACCCAACACAACCCCAGTGGCTTACTGTGCTAACACACATTGAACCTCCTTACGTCTGCAAGAAAAACATCTTCCTCAAAGAACACCACCAACTAACAGCAGCAAAGCACTCCCATTGACCCAGGCCCTCAAAGAAAAAAGGCGACAGTCTTAAGGCCTGGAAAATCCCTGGCAGCATAGTGCATGCTGCTGGCTGTTTAAACCACAGATTCTGTCTGGTGCATGGAGCAGTAGTGCCCAAGACTTATCGACGTTTGGTACGCAGTTGGCGGGAGGGGGGTGGCATGGGGTTAGGGAGCAGTAAAGCCTAAGCCTGATGCAGAAATCCTCTTTGGAACACTTCGAAACGGTGGCTGCAGAGTATGTAAATGAAGATGTGTCAGAACTTGGAATTCCTAATCTGGGTTATTTATTGCTTTGTTTCAATTTGCGCAGTGGAAGGGAACGTGTAACGGTTGGTGACTTCTGATCTCCAGCAAGAAATTACAGATTTTTTCACTGCATTAAAAATGCTCACAAAAGCACAAACAATTTTT
The DNA here is from genome assembly GCF_902713615.1 of Scyliorhinus canicula. Classification (NCBI taxonomy): domain Eukaryota; kingdom Metazoa; phylum Chordata; class Chondrichthyes; order Carcharhiniformes; family Scyliorhinidae; genus Scyliorhinus; species Scyliorhinus canicula. The sequence goes on along the minus strand of NC_052159.1, from coordinate 56,700,280 downwards.
CTTTGTTCAGTGAGATATTATGTAATTGGCTTTAAAATGCAATATGCTATAATACTTGTGCATTGCTGAAAAGGAGAAACGCTCATTGTGCAAGAATCTTTCTTTTAAAAAAATGCAGCAGCATATCGAGAATCAAGCATGCAGTTATTGTCAAAAGTATTATTTGTTAACCAGCATACTTTTAAGAAATGGACTCTGAACAACATTAATTAGAATTCTAAAATTAATTTGGCCACTTGCTCTGCTAATTATTTAGATTAATACAGTTTGTTTGAATTTTCATCGAATCAAGTCCAATTGATTGGTTTTGCAAATAAGAATAAAATTGACAAGTTAAGGGACATTTTTGACACAACATAACTAGCTACCCAGGAGGGAGCGGTGGGGCCCCCAAGTCTCTGCCAATACAAACTTTCTTTCACAGCCTCACTGTGAAGGGGCATGTGAGGTCCCAGGGCAACTTGGTGTTGCTGTAAGGTTATTCTCTCTTCCTGCTGCCAGACCTGCTGAGTTTTTCCAGCATTCTCTGTTTGTGTTTCAGATTCCAGCATTTGTGCAGTGTTTTGTTTTATTATTGTGTTGGAAATTTGGGTTGGGTTGGGAAGAGGAGCTGCCAAGTACGTGGTGGAGGTGAGCAGGAGTGTTTTGAAGAGGGATAAGTGTGTGCGTGCTTGTGATGGAACGAGAAGGGCTGATTACAATGTGTGATTGGGAAAGTGGAATTTCACTGAGTCTTCTGTCACCAGGGCATATGGAGAACTTGTCTGAAACCTATATGAAACAGTAGAATTTCTCAAATTCAGTTGTCCAAAAGTCTGGTGTTGTCCAAAAACCAGACATTTTTAGTATGTGCCACACATCAGTTTTAATTGAGTAAAATTAAAACTAAACTTGACCTGCACAATTCGGCTAGACATTGTATTGGCATGGCATCTCACTAGTTAGTCCCTTTACCTTTTGAGTACCAGCCTATTCCCACGCTTCGAGGGACCCTTGATCCCACCCGGCATGACCTCAATCCCAAGATTGTCTGTTTTGAGGCACTGTACCTGTACTTTAGCTCAGATTTTCAAATTTATATGCTGCATTATATATTGATTTAAAATACCTAAACTTTGACTTTGGATTTGCGTAACCCAGAAAAGTCATGTTCTGTTGTTTGTATGGATTTCATCCCTTATGATGTGAATTAACTTAATTGAGTGCTGAAATGCTGAAGTCAGTTTGCTAATTTGATGGCGGCATGTGGTGCAATGGTTAGCACTGGGACTACGGCGCTGAGGACCCGGGTTCGAAACCCGGCCCTGGGTGACTGTCTATGCAGAGTTTGCACATTCTCCCTATGTCTGCATGGGTTTCAGCCCCCACAACCCAAAGATGTGCAGGTTAGGTGGATTGGCCATGGTAAAGTGCTCCTTAATTGTAAAAAATATATAATTTGGTACTCTACATTTTTTTTAAAAATCGGTAATTTGATGCTAATGCATTGGTCCACAGTCTTGACGGTAATTGGTGTTAGCAAAATGAAAACTAATGCTTCCACCCTCATAATTCCACCTGTTTGAAGTGGATTAGAAGTATTTGCATTAATTGCAGATCATAAAAAGTCCTACAATAATGTGATTCCTTGTCACACAAAAAAAACTCAGACTTTTTTGTCTGTGACTATTAATTTCCAAACTTTTTGTCTTCAGCCACTCTCATCCCTGCATGTTGGACAAACGGAACTGGTGTGGAACAGCATAAGCATGACAGCATTTTGGGCAAAATGCAGTTTATGGAGCTTGGGTGGATCATATTAATGTAGTTGAGTTGAGAACAGGCAATGGCGCAGAAGTGCAAGTATGCAATCTTAATGACAAATTGGTTGTGTGCTTAAAACTCTTATCTTATTGTTAGACAAATCACCAAAATTATGACGGGTCTAATGGGGAGGCAGTGGTGTCGTGGTATTGTCACTGGACTAGTAATCCAGAGTCATGCTCTGGGGATCCGGGTTCTAACCCCACCATGGCAGATGGTGAAATTTGAATTAGATTTTTTAAAATCTGGAATTAAAAGATGATCATGAAACAATTGTCATAAAACCCCATCTGGTTCACTAATATCTTTTAGGGAAGGAAATTTGTCATCCTTACCTGGCCTGGCCTACATGTGACTGCAGATCCACAGCAATGATCTCTTAAATGCCCTCTGAGATGGGCAATAAATGCTGGCCCAGCCAGCAACAGCCACATCCCATGGACGAATAAAGAAAAATTTAGCCTGAGAATGGGGTTGGAAAGGGAATAGAGTAGCTGTACAGAAGTGATGTTTGTGGCAGGGACCTGAACTTCCGAAAGAGAATAGAAGAGAAGAAAAATTTGCAAGGATACAAAATTGCCAGAGAGTGGGAATAATTGGAGTGTTATTATTCAAAAGAGCTGCCATATTCAATGAGCCAAATTGCCTGTTTCAATGCTGTAATATTGTATGAAGATAGCAATATTGATCTAAAGGAAGTGTAATCGCCAGTTGTGCAACAAAGTAGAGCGATGAAGAAGAGTCATACGGACTCAAAATGTTAACTCTGTTTCTCTCTCCACAGATGCTGCCAGACTTGCTGAGTTTGTCCAGCATTTTCTGTTTTTATTTTATCTTAGAGAGATGAAGTGACTGACGAGCATCCTTGTCTGTTGACTATCTTCACCAGCAACAACAAATTGCATTTGTATAGCATATTTTACTAAAATATTCCGCAGCAGCACCTAGCCACGTACGGCATGATGAGACAGCTAAACCTTACACATGGCTGCATAAAGAACTATTAGACAGCTGACCAAAGCCTTGGTCAGCGAGTTAGGTTTTAAAGAGCATGGTAGAGAAATGGAAAGGCTAAGAGAGGGAATTCCAGATTTTAGGACCTTAACAGTTGAAGACAAAGCCTCCAATAATGGCATTGTAAAAATCAGGAATATGCAAAATGCCAGAATTGGAAATATGCAATGGTCTCAGCATGTTGCAAGGAGATTAGGAACGGGAAACGGTCATGGAGGGATTTGAAGACAGATGAAAAGTTTAAAATTTAAGGTGTTGTATGCCAGCGAGCACAGGTGATGGGTGGATGGAACTTGAAGCGGGCTAGGATATGGTGAGCAGTGTTTCGAATTAGCTTACGTTTGTATGTGGTGGAAGATGGGAGGCTAGGTGGAGAGCATTGGATTAGCCAAAAACATTAAATTCTGAAATTATTCTTTCCACTTTTAGTATTATCAAAATCTGCACACTTTAAAGAGGAACTATTGTCATACACTGCAGCAGAACTTGACTGTGGACTGGCTGAGTTTGTCAAGGAAGTTCGAAGGCCAAATGGGGAACGTTATGCGCCTGATAGCCTATATTATCTATGTCTTGGAATCCAGCAGGTTAGTTGAATAAAGAAGTTTTGCTTATAAAAAAATTTCTTCACATTGTATTTGTTTTATCCTGTGTGTGTTCTGTTTGGTGTTCACTGTTTGAGTAGAAAATATATTGGGCAGGATTCTCCAGTCATGCCCGCCCAGCGACCAGAGAATTCCACCTGAGGTCAGTAGACTTTTCCATTGTCCGTCTCTCACCCGTGGCGTTCTTGCAGCGGGCAGGCAGAAGATTCCAGTCCATTTAGTTTTCTTTAATCCATTTATCTTCTGTTCCAAATGCAGTTTTTCAGTTGGTTTCATCATGTCAGCAGTTGGTGGAATTGTAATATTTCAGTTGGATATAATTTAATAATAATATAATCTTTATTAGTGTCACAGGTAGGAGAGTTTCACGATTTTAAATCAATTTACTCATTTGTCTGTATACATCATAATAGAGGAACATAGGGCAGCACGGTGGCCTAGTGGTTAGCACAACTGTCTCACGGCGCTGAGGTCCCAGGTTCGATCCCGGCTCTGGGTCACTGTCCGTGTGGAGTTTGCACGTTCTCCCCGTGTCTGCGTGGGTTATGCAGAAAACATAAGCATATAACATAAGAATATATTTTCGGGTTGCAGTGCAGGTACTACAAGAATCAGTACTTAGGCCTCAAGCTATTTTTAGTCTATATTAATAAGTTGATGACATATCCAAGTTTGCATACGATACAGAGGTAGGAAAGTAAATAGTGAAGAGGCCATAAGAGGCTGAAGAGGGCAATAGAAAGGTTTAGTGAGTAGGCAAAAAATGTGGCAGGTGGAATACAATGTTGTGAAGTTATTCATATTGGTGGGAAAAATTAAAAAGCAGTGGCCCAAGCTGGGAATCGAACCTGGGACCCTGGTGCTGTGAAGCAACAGTACGAAGCACTGTGCTACTGTGCCGTGACTCGAGGATGGTATGTTGCCTCCTTGGCGCCAGGATATCATGAAGCAGTTGCAGGGCATTCTGGGGAGGGCAGGTGAACAGCCAGTGGTCGTGGTACACATTGGTACCAATGACATATTAAACAAAAGGATGAGGACCTGCAAGCCGAGTTAGAAGATAAACTAAAATGCAGGACCTCAAATGTAATCTCAGGATTACTCCCAGATGCATGTGCTACAGAGAGCAGGAATAAGACGATCAGATGAATGTGTGGCTGGAGCGATGGTGTAGCTGGGAAGGAGTCTGATTCCTGAGGCACTGGGGCGGGTTCTGGGGAAGGTGGACCTGTACAAACCGGAAAGGGTTGCACCCAGGCAGAGCTGGGACCAATGTCCTTGCGGGGGCTTTCGCTAGTTCTGTTGGGGAGTATTTAAACTGGTGTGGCATGAGGTTGGGATCCCAGGAGTAGCATCAGATAAGTCAAATTCAGATCAGGAAAATGGAAGTAGAATATTAGCTAGTGATGTACAAGATGTAGCGATAGACTTGGAAGTACTGGAGAAGTAAAGTTTAAAAAGTGCCCAGCAAGGGAAAATGGTGGGGTTGAACTGTTTATATTTCAATGCAAGGACTGTTACAAACAAGGCAGATGAGTTAAGGGCACAGGATGTCACATTGGCAGCAGGATGTCATTGCTACAACGGAAACTTGGCTAAAGGAGGGGCAAAATTGGCAGCTCAATATCGCGGATAATTGAGTCTACAGACATGACAGAGTGGGAGATAAACAAGGAGGGGCGTAGTACAATGGTTAAAGAATCAATTCCAGTTGGGAGAAGGGATGATATACTAAATGGACCAACAAACAAGGCTTTACGGGTTGAGCTCAGAAATGAAAAAAGGGGCAGTCACACGACTGGGAATATACTCCAGACCCCAAATAGTGAAAGGGAGACAGAAGTTCAAATATGTGGGCAAATGTCTGCCTGTAAGGACAAGAGGGCAATAATAGCAAGAGACTTTAACTATCCCAATATCAACTGGGACTCAATATAAGGTGAACAGAGGGAGAAAAATTCATGCAGTGTGTCCTGGAAATTTTTTTGAAACAATTAGTGACGGACCTAACGGGGAAATGCAATTCTAGACTTAGTCTTGGAGAACAAAAAAGGGCAAGTGGGTGAAGTGACAGTTGGTGACCATATCGGGGATAGTAATTACAATTCAATTAGATTCAGTATTACCATGGAAAAGTACAGGGATAAAGCAGGAGTGAAAACTTTGAACTGGGGGAGACAACCTTTGCAGAAATAAGATGGGACATGGGCTGAGGTGAAGTGGCCAGCACTGCTGGAGGATAAATCAATGGAAAACAGTGGGAAGCACTGGAGATCCTAAATGTACAATGTAAACATGCCCATCCAAGAATAAGAGTGGTACTGCCAAATTTAGAACCCCCTGGTTGTCTGGAGGAATACATGGGACGATCAAACTGAAAAAGAAACCATGTGATGGGTACAAAGAACAAAGCATGCAGATATCCTGGATGATTATGGGACATGCAGGAACGAAGTAAAAATCAAATAAGAAAATCAAAGAGGGCATGAAAAAAAGATTAGCAACCAAAGTTAAAGACAAAGATGTTTTACTAATATATTGATGGTAAAAGGTAAGTTAAGGATAAAGCGGGACCTATCAGAGATGAAGAAGAGAACTTGTGTGTAAATGCAGAGGCTGTGGGAAGAGGGTTAAATGAATATTTTGTCTTCGTGTTTACAAAGGAAATGGATGATGCAGGTATAGTAGTCCAGGAGGAACATGAGATATTGGGTGGGATAAGCATAAAAAGAGAGGAAGTACTCGTAGGGTTGGAATCCTTGGAAGTTGATAAGTCCCCAGAGCCAGATGGATTGTTTCTGAGGCTACTGAAGGAGGTCAGGGAGGAGATAGATGCTCTTAGGATTTTCTTATCCTCGCTAGATACTGGGGAGGTACTGGAGGACTGGAGAAATGCAAACGTGGTTCCAATTTATAAAAAAAGGATTGAAGGAAATGCCAAACAATTAATCTTACGTTGGTGGTGGAACATTTAGTAGAATCAATCCTGAGAGGTAGGATTAACAGTCATATAGAGGTGGCACAGTGGTTGGACTGCTGCCTCACAGCTCCAGGGACCGGGTTCAATTCCAGCCTCGGGTGACTATGTGGAGTTTGCACTTTCGCCCTGTGTCTGCGTGGATTTCCTCTGGGTGTTCCCACAGTCCAAAGGTGTGCTGATTAGGTAAATTGGCCATGCTAAATTACCCCCTTAGCGTCCAAAAGGTTATGTATGGTTATGGGGATAGGGTGAAGGCGTGGCTTAAAGTAAGGTGCTCTTTCCAAGGTCCAGTGCCGGGCCGAATGGCCTCCTTCTACGTTATAGGAATTCTAAGATAGAAAGGCATGGACTAGTTAGGGATTGTCAGCATGGATTTATTAAAGGAAGGTCTTGCCTCACAAATTTGATTGAATTATTTGAAGAAGTGACAGGAAGGGTTGATGAAGGCAGTGCAGTGAATATGGTGTACGTGGAATTTAGCAAGGGGTTTGACAAAATTCCACATGGTAGATTGGTCAAAAAAGTAAAAGCCCATGGGATGCAGAGCAATGTGGTAAACTGAATAAAAAATTGACTCAGTAACAGAAAGCAAAAGGCAATGGTCGATGACTGCCCTTGCAAATGTAAGTTGTTTCATGTGGTGTTCCACCGGGCTCGGTTTTGGGTGTTTGTGTTCTGTATTAACAATTTGGATATGAACATGGGGGACACGATTGTGAAATTTTCAGACGACACCAGATTGGCTGAGTGGTAGAGCATAGATGTAATCTCCAAAATGATACAGGTGGGTTTGAGGAGTGGACGATAAAGTGGCAGATGGAGTTTAAAACTGTGAAATGTGAAGTTGTGCATTTAGGGAGGTCAAACACTTATAGGGAGTAAACAATAAATAGGAATATACTAAGAAGGGTAGATGAAGTGAGAGATGTTGCCATATAGGTACACAGGTCCCTGAAGGCAGCAGGTCAAGTAGACAAGGTTGTAAAGAAAGCATATGGAATGCTCTCCTTCATTGGCAGAGGTATATAAATATAAAAGTAAGGATATAATGTTGCAATTGCATAAAACACTGGTGAGGCCACAACTGGAGTATTGTGTGCAGTTCTGGTCACCACATTACAGGAAAGATGTAATGCTCTGGAGGGAGTGCAGAAGAGATTTAGAAGAATGTTGCCAGGGCTAGAAAAATGTAGCCACTGGGAGAAATTGTATAGGTTGGGTTTATTTTCCTTGGAACAAAGAAGGCTGAGGGGTGACTTAATCGAGGTGTACAAAATTATGAGTGGAAATAGAGTGGACAGGATAAAATTATTTCCCTTGGTGGAGAATTCTGGAACCAGGGGACGTAGATTCGAGATTAAGTGCAGAAAGTGTAAGGGGGATGTGAGGAAGAAATTTGTTACGCAGAGAGTAATGGGGAGTCTGGAATTTGCTGCCTGAGTTGGTGGTAGAAGCCAAGACCCTAAACTCAAAGTACCTGGATCTGTACCTCCAGTGTTGTAAACTGCAGGGCTATGGACCTGGTGCAGGACGGTGGGATCAGAATGGGCACCTTTTGTGTCCTCAGGCTGGCATGGGCAAGATGAGATGAATGGCCTCCTTCTGTGCTGCAGCTTTTTTATGGTTCAGTGGTACAAGAATTGAACTGTTGGTCTTGCTCTGCATCACACACCAGCTGTTCAGCCAACTGAGCTAAACCGGCCCCAAGTGGAGTACAAGAATATCATAGAATTTACAGTGCAGAAGGAGGCCATTTGGCCCATCGAGTCTGCACCGGCTCTTGGAAAGAGCACCCCACCCAAGGTCAACACCGCCACCCTATCCCCATAACCCAGTAACCCCACCCAACACTAAGGGCAATTTTGGACACTAAGGGCAATTTATCATGGCCAATCCACCTAACCTGCATATCTTTGGACTGTGGGAGGAAACCGGAGCACCCGGAGGAAACCCACGCACACACGGGGAGGATGTGCAGACTCCACACAGACAGTGACCCAAGCCGGAATCGAACCTGGGACCCTGGAGCTGTGAAGTATTTGTGCTATCCACAAGGCTACCGTGCTGCACTTGCCACTATAATACAAGGCATTGATGAGGCCACATCTGGAGTAGTGTTTGCAGTTTTGTCCTCTTGTGATGAAAATGTTGTACCCAGTGTGTGTGTGATTTGAGAGGAGGTGTGCTTCTCACTTTTTGTGTTATAGTTTGCTTCTCGTTTTCAGTCTATACTGCTGGTTGGCAACAACACAAAAAGGAGAGTCAAGCATGTAATATTCTGCTTGTCAGTACACAGCCCCCTCCATCGGCAAATCATCTGCTGTGCGTTTGTACGGAACTGCACAAACGGTGGTTCACTCGCAGCCCCAGACTAAATCTTCCAATGAATACTGAAGAGGCTTAGCCCCAGATATACAATGTGCAGACACTCCTGACACATGAGATGTTGACTGTCACAATCCACCGGCTTTAATGGGGGCATTGAGCTTTGTGTCTCTGCCCAACAAGTGGAGTGAATCCCTTGCAGCAGACAAGCACCAAAAAGAAAGAAGATACCAGCTCATACATTGACAAGCTGGAATGTCAGGGCCACAGGCACGGGAATGACAGACGACTTGGTCGACAACACCCACAGTGATCAACATGAAACTTGCCTACAAGGTACAAGATTCACTCATCATGGGCACAGTCATCTGGCAGGGGAAAGAGGAAATTGTGACTTAAGTACTTCATAGAATGAAAGCACTTTGAGACCCTTAGTGGTTGTGGAAGCCACTACATAAATGCAAGGTTTTTTTGTCTTTTTTAATGTTCTTAAGGTGAAAATGCTTCCTGTGTCTGCAATGTAAATTCTCAGTGGCTTTGCTAATAGCAGCAGTTAGTTTAATTTAAAGATTACTGTTTACTTTAATTGAGATCTAGAATTCATTTTGTCAGAAACTTATAATCATGCTTAAAAGTCTAGAAATCATAAACTGAGAGATCCATTTAAATGGAGTGTGCACACCATTTGTGTAAATATACACCCCTTTATTTCAAGCTCAATGAATTTGGGCATATCTAAAGACCCAACATTCATTTGAGGTTTAATCAATTAAAACATAAAATGCTGGTGAGCTTACCACTGCTAGCCCAGCTAAGACTGCTGGAGCATTGACCTTTACAGAGTTATATAAAATCACATGGAAAATAATTCCTCTATTCCTTTGCCAGCAATCCATGCTGGCCAGCAAGTTATCAATAGTAATTAAAATCCTGCTGATCTGCTGGGTTTAGGTATTGAAATACCAAGTCTGCCACAAAGGATCAACTGCCTCGTATCACAAAGCATGTCATCTTGCGATCCACTTGCATCTATACCCTTACTTTATCCCTTCCCAAGCAGAATGATCACGAGCTGGTTGTGTAAATGTTCTGCAAATTCTAGTAAAAATACCAGTGAGCGCTTCCAGAATTCTTTATGTGCATCCCCACTTTTTACCATTGCTGTAATTTATGGAAATATTTTTCAACAATTTGACTGATTAGAAGCTTTTCAATAATTTGAATTTAGTTTATGATGTATTCCTGTGTTCTAAAGTAACTAGCTTCTAATACAATATATATTAATGGAATTTTAAAGTGTATTTTGCCTTTGCACTTCAACTTGCACTTGCTTTTGTGATAAATATTTTCATCATTAGCTGGCTGAATACATAAATAACTCTAGCTTGAAGAATGTTGTGGTACAAAACCTTAATGCAAGTACTTTAAAAATCTTTATCACTGAAGAGGTTATTATTTTGCTTTCTAGCAACAGGCATGTTTCCCAGAGATTATTTGTGAAGTGGAATGTTTAAGAACTCAAACACAGTTTAGAATCAACTCCAGGGAAGTTATCATTTACAAGAGCTATTCCTAAGATTTATTCCTGGTACAACTTCAAACGAGCTGTCCTTCTTATTTAGATGATGATCAAAAAACTGGAGAAAACCATGGAAATGGACAGCCTTGTGGTTATACTTTTAACCAGATTATTAGGAAGAATTTTGCCTCTGATTCTGATTTATTTCAAGAATCCGTTGTGTGTGTCTCTAGTGTGTATTGATGGGTCATCTATTTTCCACAATACTTTAAACATGACTAAACTGCGTTCTTATCTTCATGTTGCCTTGACACCAAAAAGTACCAAAAAGCTCATTTGAGATCTGTTTCATTACGAAACAAAGGCCTGAACTAATGCTATCACTCTTGTTTGATAGATGGAACTGTGAAACAAAACCAATCTTTGACGTTCAGATTTATTGCTCACAGGATTATTGCAATTTTATTTTTCCTTCCACAGTATCTATATGAAAATAATAGGAATGATGACATATTTAGCGACCCTTGCTACCACAACTTTAACGAAGCATTTAACACAACCTTGAGAAGCTGGCGACCAAGTATTCTACCAAACGGTAAGAAACTAAATGTTTGTATACGTTTCTCCAATAATGCTTTTCCTAAATAAAAGTACTACATTTTTATGTTACATGTACATTAATTTTCCTGATGTGGAGATGCCGGCGTTGGACTGGGGTGAGCACAGTAAGAAGCCTTACAAAACCAGGTTAAAGTCCAACAGGTTTGTTTTGAATGACTAGCTTTCGGAGCACAGCACCTTCCTCGGGTGAATGGATTCACTTGAGGAAGGTGCGAGCTCCAAAAGCTAGTGATTTGAAACAAATCTGTTGGACTTTAACCTGGTGTTGTAAGGCTTCTTACTATTAATTTTCCTGTGTAGGCATATGGAAAGATTTAGAAGCATCTATCTACTTTTGAAAGTGGATAAAACACATGCATTAATTATTTAATCTGCTACGGTATTGGGTCACACTTTGCACTCATAATCCTCATTTTACTGCTATATGAGGCCCCGATGGCATGTGTGGCCACGAATGGGAGGAGGTCGGAGTACTTCCGGCATTACCGAGGGACCAGGCAGGGTTGCCCCCTGTCCCCCTTGTTATTTGCATTGGCAATCGAACCGTTGGCGATGGCGTTTAGGGATTCGGGAAGGTGGAGGGGTTTGGTGCGGGGTGGGGAGGAACATAGGGTGTTGTTGTATGCCGATGACCTGCTGCTGTATGTGGCGGACCCGGTGGGAGGGATGCCGGGGGTGATGGAGCTGCTAGCTGAGTTTGGGACCTTTTTCAGGCTATAAACTAAATCTAGGCAAGAGTGAGGTGTTTGTGGTGCACTCTGGGGACCAGGAGGAGGGAATTGGTAGGCTCCCGCTTAGGAGGGCAGGGGAGGGTTTTAGGTACCTGGGGGTGCAGGTGGCCAGGGATTGGGGGACTCTTCACAAACATAATTTCACCAGGCTTGTGGATCAGATGGAGGAGGAGTTCAAGAGGTGGGACATGCTGCCTTTGTCGTTGGCGGGGAGGGTGCAGTCCATCAAGATGACGGTGCTTCCGAGGTTCTTGTTCCTCTTTCAGTGCCTGCCCATTTTCATCCCCAGGGCCTTCTTTTGGAGGGTGACTAGCAGTATTTTGAGCTTTGTGTGGGCACATGGGACTCCGAGAGTGAAGATGGTTTTCCTGGAGCGAGGGAGGGATAGAGGCGGGCTGGCGCTGCCCAACCTTTTTGGGTACTACTGGGCGGCCAATGTGTCAATGGTGCGTAAATGGGTGATGGAGGGGGCGGCGTGGAAAAGAATGGAGATGGCGTCTTGTAGAGGTACGAGCCTGGGTGCCTTGGTAACGGCGCCGCTGCCGCTCTCTCCTAAGAGGTATGCCACGAGCCCGGTGGTGGCGGCGACACTAGGAATCTGGGGACAGTGGTGACGGCACAGGGGGGAAACAGGGGGCTCGATGGAGGCTGCATTAGGTGAAAACCATCGGTTCATCTTGGGGAACACCGAGGGGGGATTTAGGGGGTGGTATAGGGTGGGCATCAGTAAATTGAGGGACCTGTTTATTGGTGGGAGGTTTGCGGGCCTGGGGGAACTGGAAGATAAATTTGGGCTCCTCCAAGGGAACATGTTCAGATACTTGCAGGTAAAGGCGTTTGCTAGGCGACAGGTGGAGGAATTTCTTTTGTTGCCCTCGCGGGGGGCGATAGACAGAGTGCTGTCGGGGGTGTGGGTCGGAGAAGGGAAGGTGTCTGACATTTATACGGTAATGCAGGAGGTGGAGGAGTCGTCAGTGGAGGAGCTGAAGGCTAAGTGGGAGGGGGAACTAGGGGAGCAGATAGAGGATGGGACTTGGGCGGATGCCTTGGAGAGAGTCAACTCTTCCTCTTCCTGTGCGAGGCTTAGCCTCATCCAATTTAAGGTGCTACATCGGGCCCATATGTCTGTGACTCGGATGAGTAGGTTCTTTGGGGGCGAGGACAGGTGCACCAGGTGTTCGGGGAGTCCAACGAATCATGCCCATATGTTCTGGGCATGCCCGGCACTGGAAGAATTCTGGAAGGGGGTGGCAGGGACAGTGTCGAGGGTGGTTGGATCCAGGGTCAAACCAGGTTGGGGACTCGCGATTTTTGGAGTTGTGGTGGAGCCGGGAGCGCAGGAGGCGAAAGAGGCCGGTGTCCTGGCCTTTGCGTCCCTAGTAGCCCGACGGAGGATCTTGATACAGTGGAAAGATGCGAGGCCCCCAAGTGTGGAGACCTGGATCAGTGACGTGGCGGGATTTATAAAATTGGAGAGGGTCAAATTTGCCCTGAGAGGATCAATACAAGGGTTCTATAAACGGTGGCAGCCTTTTCTGGACTTTCTTGCTCAAAGATAGGTGTCTGGGTCAATAGCAGCAGCAACCCAGGGGGGGGGGGGGGCGGGGTGGAGGGTGTTCTTTATTGTTTCTACTGTTTATATATTTTTTTCCTATGATTATTTAACTTAATATTGTGTTAATTTAAGTTGTTAATATGGTTTGTTCATTGAGGATGGGCGAACGTTTATGACTGTTATCATTATTGTTATTGTTGGTATTTTATTGCGGTTCGTTATATAAATACAAAATTTTTCAATAAAAATTATTTTACTAGTCCTCATTATAATCCTCATTTTACTAGTATGTAATTGAACATACATTTCATTATAAATTAAGACCATGGTTGATTAAACTGACTTTTTCTGAGATTTGCTAAAGAAATTCCATTCTTCAAATTTTTATGGCAAGCAAGAATTGCAACTTCTTAACTTTAAACAGCCACTTGTGGAAAAATAGTTAAATGCCATTGTTTTTGATTTTCTGTTCCTCAAAATAAGAAAGCATGAGCACAGTAAAAAAGAAGTTCAGAAATTAACTGAAATGCATTACTTTAATATCCACTTCAAAATGAATTGTGTGCAATTACAGGGCAAATTTGTTCAATACAATACCCTAACTATAATAATTTAGCTAAGTGACATTTTCCATACTTGTTTTCCTAATCAAACACATTCCCTGCCTTTTTCTGTATTTCTATCCTGCAATTAGGACCTTGAAATTCACAATCATATTGTGCATGATCATATCAACATGCATGCTTTGAGGGAAAATAGAAAATTTTACTCCTTGACCCCGTTCCATCATTCACTGAGGTTGTGGCTGATGTGCAATCAAGCTCCATTCACCCAACATGGCTACCAGAAACTCTAGCACTCTCACATGTTTAAATGCATTAACTTAATTAGCATTGATATTTTGTGGTCAAGAGTTCCACACTTGTACCATCATTGTGCGAAAAACTTTCCTAACTTATCCCCTGAATGTTCTGACTCTGATTTTTAAGGTCCCTATGTCCTGCACTGCCCACCAGCAGAATAAGTTTCCTACATTGCAGGAAATACAAGTTTATAATTAATACGCTGTAACATTATAAACTATAGTTTTTAGTTTATGTAATCTTTCCTCATAATGTAAGACTTCATCCCTGATATCGTGTTGGTAAATCTCCACGTAACTTTTTCCAAGGCCAACACATCTGATCTAAGGCATGATGTGCACAGTACTCTGGCTTCCCTTCTCTTTCTCTCTCTCTCTCTCTCTCTCTCTCTCTCTCTCTCTCACCATCCCTGCTGACAATATGGGCAGGATTCTCCCGCAATCGGCCCGTACCGGCGCTAAGAGCGACGTGAACCACCCCAGCATTGCAGAATCCTCCCCACTTCTGGGGGCTAGGCCAGCGCTGGAGGTGTTGGCGCCGTGCCAACTGGCGCCGAAGAGCCTCCGCCAGCCGGCGCGAGTTGGCACATGCGCAGGACTGCCAGCGTATTCTGGCACATGCGCAGAACCGCCGGCTAGTTTCCGACGCATGCGCATTGCGTTACTTCTCCGCGCCGGCCATGGCGGAGCTTTACAGAGGCGCGGCACAGAGGGAAAGAGCGCACCCCCCGCCCACAGATTGGTGGGTCCCGATCGCGGGCCAAGCCACTGTGCCCCCCTCCCGGGGTCCAGATCCCCCCGCGCTCCCCCGAGGACCCCGCGAACCGCTCTCCAAGCCAGATCCCGCCAGGATGGACCATGTCCATTTCACGCCGGCGGGACTGGCCAAAAACGGGAGGCCGCTCGGCCCATCGGGGCCCGGAGAATTGCCGGGGGGGGCCGCTGCCAATGGCCCCCGACTGGCGAGGCGCGGTCTCCGCCCCGCCTGAAACCCGGCGCCGGAGAATTCGGCAGCCGACATCAGAGCGGTGGGGTGGGATTCACGCCGCCCCCCAGCGGTTCTCCGACCCGGCGGTA
The DNA here is from genome assembly GCF_902713615.1 of Scyliorhinus canicula. Lineage (NCBI taxonomy): Eukaryota > Metazoa > Chordata > Chondrichthyes > Carcharhiniformes > Scyliorhinidae > Scyliorhinus > Scyliorhinus canicula. The sequence goes on along the minus strand of NC_052159.1, from coordinate 56,685,188 downwards.
GGGGTCGGAGAATCCCGCCCTGTAACTTCCCTTCACGACTACCACATTGGCTAACATTAAGTGCTTGTCTCTCCTCAGATGCTGTCCCCCTCCTTTTCAAACCCACCTTCACCACCAGCTCCTCAAAAACCTGCCGTCCAACCCTCTGTCATTGTAAACTATTATCCTATATCTCCTTTCAATATGCCTTCAGTATGTTTTTATTTCCTAAATTCATACCTACCTTTTCCACAACTCCCAAGTTTGAACTTTTCCAATCAGGTCCATCCTGTCCGCCCTCCAAGCCAGGTCCCGCTGGAATGGACCATGTCCATTTTACGCTGGCGGAGCTGGCTGAAAACGGGCGGCCGCTTGGACTGGTTAACCACACCATTCCCTTTTGTGTTGTTCCTCGTGTCTTAATAAAGCTTGTAGTCTCAAAGGTGGAGAAGATGCTTTATTGTGAATTTGTTCTGTCTTCAGAGCTTAACTTACGGCTACCTCCAATGCTGCCTGCCTGTGTCCTGCTACGAGTTCTGCCTTCCGTGAAGTGTCCTCACTTCCTGTCCCTGTGATTTTATAGCTCTCCCGTGCTCCCTCTAGTGCTTGCTCAGTTGTATTGCATCTACTCAGATCTACAATCACCACATCCCCCCTTTTTTCTTTATATATTTTCTGTACATCGTTAAAGAAAATTGTACAAAACAGTTACTTATGATATGTGTATCTATACAAGTGATGGTGCTATTGCATATTTTACAAAGCCAATTTATATTTATGAGTCCAATCTTAATAAAAACATTTATGAGTCCAAACTTGATGAATTTGTTCACTGAGTTTTTCTTTTGTTGTTGTTGACGTGGTGATATTGATAATTTAAGTAACCAATGCGTCATCCCAAGGTGTTTGCATGGTCGAACCACTGATGTTGACTGACATGGACTTTTTTCTGTGCTTGTGGTATTGATTTATTATGTCATCTGCCTTGAAAGCTGGTGTGCTTGCTTGTTCTGGAGCAGATGTGAGTTTGTGCGATTCGTTGTCATCCCATGGCATGTTTGTAGTCTTGTCATTGTTTTGCAGTGTACTGTGGCATTGTCCTTCATGTGCAGAGTTGTACCATTTTGTACAAGTCGTTGTTTCATTGCTGTTGGTTCTGTCGTTCCTGTCTTTGTTGTTTTCGTTGCCGTTCTTGTTGCTGTTTTTGTCATTTCTGTCTTTGTTGTTATCGCTATCTTTGTTATGTTTCTTGTTGGTTTTGTTGTTCTTGTAGTTTTTGTCGTTGTGCTTGTAGTTTTTGTTGGTGCTGTTCTTGTTTCTGCAGTGCTTCTTGCGATTTTTGTTCTTGTTGCGCTTCATGTTGCTTTTGTTCTTGCTATTGTTGTTCTCATTTCTGCTGTGCTTCTTTTGGCTTTTGTTTTTCTTGTTATGCTCAATGAGTGTCCCGTGTGGATAATTTGAGTCATTGTCACAGTTATTGGTGCGAGTGTCCTTTGTGGAATCTGTTGCATTGAACGTTTCGTCTCGAGAATGGTGAGACTGATCTGATGTTGCATTGATGCTGATGACATCAGTCATTTGTGGTGGATTTGATTCCTCGTCTTTGCTTCCTTTGTGCTCCTCTTCTGGAGTCAAATTCTTCACGATTTCATTTGACGCGGTCTCTCTGGACTCTTGGTGCTCCTCTTCCGGAGTCAAAATCTTCATGATTTCAATTGACGTGGTCTCTCTGGACTCTTGGTGCTCCTCTTCTGGAGTTAAAATCTTCATGGTTTCTGTTGATGTGGTCTCACAGGACTCTTGGTGCTCCTCTTCTGGAGTCAAAATCTGCATGGTTTCTATTGGTGTGGTCTCACTGGACTCTTGGGTGGCCCTACTCTGTGCTTCTGTGCTTGGTAGACTTTCATAGTCCGCTTGCGGTTGCTCAGATACGGTGGGTTGACCTTCATGGTCTTGTTCATGCATGGTGTTCGCCAGGGAGTGTTTGCTTGCTTCCCTTTTGGAGTCTTTCATCACTCTCACTGTGGAGCCTGTCATCGCTCTCTCTGTGGAGTCTTTCTGTGCTCTCTGTGTGGCGTCGTCTTCTTCTTGGGTATTGCTGTCATCCAATGTATCGACGATCTGCCATGGCACCATGGTGTTGGATTCATCTACCATGAGTAGATTTGTGTTGAGCTTTGCGACCGTGTCGCTGATGCTGTGATCAGCATATCCGAATAACTCAGCCATGTCTGAGTAGTATTCTTCGAAAACCAAATCATCTTGGTTGGATTCATCTACCACGAGTAGATTCGTGTTGAGCTTTGCGACCGTGTAGCTGATGCTGTGATCAGCATATCCGAATAACTCAGCCATATCTGAGTAGTCATCTTCGAAAAACAAATCAGCTTTTTTTGTTTCGGATTTCCTTTTGTTCTCTTCACTTTGGGTGGTGCAGACTGCTTTTTCCAGGGTGTTGTGCGAGTTGTTTTCAACTGCTGGTTTAAGTTCAGGCGTTCTTTTGTCTTCTGAGGCAAGAAAGTTTGGTTTTACCGCTTTAGTCTTGTTTTCAATTATCGGGCATTTCCCTTTTAAGTAGGCGTGGTCCGGATGCTCAGACGTCATGACGCTCGTGACGTCATGCGTAGGAATGAATTGCACATGCGCAAATCGGCCTTCCTTTACTGTGCGGTTTTGTGTCCACTGCGCATGCGCGGCTTGCGCATGCGCATAACGATCCGTGACCAAAACGTTTTGAGACTGCGCATGCGCGTCTTGCGCATGCGCATAACGATCAGCAACAAGAACTTTTTTAAACTGCGCATGCGCAGGCACAGTTTTTATTTCTTTGTATCCCCGAGACTGTAAAATGTGCTCCGACGCCATTTTATCACGGATTTCAGCGTTTTTTCTTTCTGAAAGTTGTAAGTTACCTTTTCCTTTCGATCTGGACTGGATTTCAGCATTTTGGCTGTGTGAAAAATTCAAGTTATTTCTTCTTTTTGATCTGTACTTTTCACTCGCGATTTCTTGACTGAAGCCTTTCTGTTTGTAGAGTTTTGCATCACTCAGTCTCTGTGCAGTTTGGCCTCTGAGCATACCGTACTGTTCAAATTCCTTACAGTACTCTTCAAATTTGTTTAGTATTGTTTGCAAGTTGTTGCTGTCTTCATCTTTTGAGTAATTAAATCCATTATATACTTTCCTAGCTTCATGCCCTGCGATGAGCATTGCTATTTTAATTTCGTCTGAGGCTGCTGCTACATCATTAGCTATGATATAAAAATCGAACATTTGTTTAAATATTTTCCAGACATTTCTTACATTGCCGGTCGTGTCCAGCTGAGGTGGGGTTCTAAGCCACATCCTTGAATAAGCGATGTCTTTCCAATGTCCAGTAGGGGATTTCCATGCCATTTTGTTCCTTCTGTATCTGCAGCTGAGTTGTCCTGTAGTAAGCGCCTGAAGCCACTCTTGGTATCATGTGTTGTTCCTCGTGTCTTAATAAAGCTCGTAGTCTCAAAGGTGGAGAAGATGCTTTATTGTGAATTTGTTCTGTCTTCAGAGCTTAACTTACGGCTACCTCCAATGCTGCCTGCCTGTGTCTTGCTTCGAGTTCTGCCTTCCGTGAAGTGTCCTCACTTCCTGTCCCTGTGATTTTATAGCTCTCCCGTGCTCCCTCTAGTGCTTGCTCAGTTGTATTGCATCTACTCAGATCTACAATCACCACACCTTTCAATGCTTCTTTCCATCTCAGTGCTGTCACTTGGTTACACTCGTGCTTATCCAATTGTAACCAGAGCATCACCACCTTTTCATGCCTGAATACTGTTGGCTCTGGAGGCCCCTTCCTCTTCTTTATCTATGTACAATACCTGACAAACACTGGTCAACTGCCCCCTGGTGTCAGTATAAATATTGTCTAAATGGACAACCCTTTAAACTCTGTTGCCTCGATGAAAAAACTAAATTGACCACCATAGATGTACATGATCTAAAGTTTGCCAACCACACTTGATCTCTTCAATTCTGCATACAAAAACCTGGAATTTTGCTAAAACAAAACTCGGATATCAGTTCACACCTTGTCATCAAAATATTACAACTCTTATATGTTGAAGGAGAGGCTCTGGAATATGTTGGGCACTTTGCATACCTCTGAAGCCACCTTTCTTAGTAGCCATCATTGACAAGAAGTTTAGCTGTGCTGGTTCAGCCTTCTACAAACTATGGCAACAAGTGTTTGACAACAAAGAATTCTGCAATTCAATTGTAGCCCTACTGTACAGAGCAATTGTCATAACCAAGCTTCTTACTTCAGTGAGATCCAGACTCTGCATTAACAAAACGTAAGGCCACTAGCGAAATTTCATCAGCAATGCTTTCGCTGCATTCTCCGAATTCAATAGAAGGACCGTTGAACAAAATGCTCGTGTCCCTGAAGCCAGTTTCCCAAGCATTCATGCAAAAAAAATCTACACAATGGATTAGATGTTGTATCCAGATGGACATCTCCCTTGCCAGGTCCAGTTCTCTCAACTCTCAAATGACCAACATCCCATGGGTGAGCTCTGAAATTCTCCTTGAAGTAATCAGTGGGAGTAGGTTGCTACCAGTTGTTCAGAATGGTGATAACTTTGTCCATCAAGCTGCATCATACCTTTAATCTCAAAACTCTATGGAATTATTTCATAGAATTTACAACACAGAAGGAGGCCATTCAGCCCATTGATTCTGCACCGGCCCTTGGAAAGAGCACGCCTCCACCCTATCCCATTAACGCAACCCAACCTTTTGGACACTCTGGGACAATTTAGAGTGACCAATCCATCTAACCTGCACATCTTTGGACTGTGGAAGAGCACCCGGAGGAAACCTACGCAGACACGGGGAGAAAGTGTAAACTCCACACACAGTCACCCGAGGCTGGAATTGAACCCGGAACCCTGTGAGGCAGCAGTGCTAACCACTGTGCCGCTCCTAAATCTTGATGATGAGGCAGAGTGGCAGCAGCAAGGCAATGAAAATTAATCAAATGCAGCATTCTGGAACCCACTACCTCATTGGGCATCCTGTCCATGTGCCCAAAGATATGCAAGTGAAGGATCAACCTGTTCAATCATGTGAAGACCCATGACAGAAACTCGTGACCCTGAGGAGAAGCCATCCTTGAATCGAGGGACTGCTGACATGTGTCCCTTGATGACATTACCTGAAGACATGCAGTCAGACAATTCACAGCTCTCCCTCCAATATTTTTCTCAACCTCTGCGTTGCCTCTGTTATCATTGATTTCAACCTCACTCCAAACTTCATCCCCTAACTACCAACTCGAATCCTCTCCCTGGTAATAGCCTGTTCACAATGTTGCTGTCTCAATCAGCCCTGAAATGAGCTTCTGACTCATTTGTGCCGTCACTAAGACCACCCATATAATCTCTGTAACTATGCCTCATATCAGCTCATCTGTTACTCAAACCCTCATTCATTCCTTCGTTACCCCTCAATCTACTTTCCTAATGCACTCCTGACTGGTCTCCTCACATTCTACCCTTCCTGAATTTAAGGCATTCAAAACTGTTCCTAATTTTTAACTTGTCCCATTCCTCTATCACCCCTGTACTCACTGACACATATTGGCTCCCAGTCAAGCAATGCCTTGATTATAAAATTCCTGATCTTCAGATCCTCCCATGGCCTTGTCCCTCCCTATTTCTGTAATCTCTGCCAACCCCACAACACTCCTGAGTTATCTGTAATCTTCTAATTCTGGCCCCTTGTGCATCCCTGATTTTGATCACTCCGTCATTGGTGGCTGCATCTTCAGGCCCCAAACGCTGGAATATGCTCCCCATCCTCCTCAGGAGAGCAGTAGTGCTAATGATACTGGACTAATCCAGAGACCTGAACTAATGGTCTGAAGATATCCCATGATGGCAGCTGGGGGAATTGAAATTTAATTAATTAATCTGGAATAAAATGCTAACCTCATTAATAATGCCCGTGAAGCTATTGGGTTGTTGTAAAACCCTTTTATTTCACTAATGTCCTTTCGGGAAAGATGCCTTGACATTTTTGCACAATCTGACCTGCATGTGACTCCAGACCCACAAAAATGTTGTTCACTCTAACTGCCTCCTTAAATGCCCAGCCAACACTCTGGTATGCACCTCTGCATCTCCACTTCACTCTCCTCATTTCAGAACCTCAGCCCGTATCCTTTTTTTTATGTATTTAATTCCAAACTATAAACAAGAACAGTAACAAATACAGCAACACATTCAACAGCCTAGTTTGTAGTTTTACCCCTTATAACCCCCCCCCCCCCCCCCCCCCCCCCCCTCCCCACCGCGACAGACAAATGTTCAAAAATTGCCATGAACAATCACAACGTGCCTCGAATCCTTTCTCCAACTCCCTCGACTCAAATTTTCCAATCGTAGAAAATCATACAAGCCCCCCCAGTCAGGCTGCCTCTCCCGGTGGCATATCTGATTCAACAAAATCCTCTGCCGGGCAATTAGAGAAGCGAAAGCCACAACATCGGCCCCTGTTCTCTCCACCAGCTCTGGCACCTCCGAGACCCCCAAGATCGGCACCACTGGGTCCGGCCTGACCTCTACCCCAATAATTTTGGATAACGTCCCAAACACCGATTCCCAGTACCTTGCTAGCTTCTCACACACCCAGAACATGTGCACGTGTGTCGCTGGCCCTCACCCACACTTTCACACATGTTAACCACCCCATGAAAGAACCTGCTCATTCGTGCTTGAGTCATGTGCACTCTATGCACAGCCGCAAGCTGGAAGAAGTAGCATTCACCCTTCGCATTACCTCACACTGCAAACCCCAATCTATTTCTCCCCCTCCAGCTCCTCCTCCTACTTGCACTTAATCTTCATCACCTGTGTCTCCTTCCCCCCCCACCCCCAAGCAACCCATATGTATCTTCAATCCTACCCTTTCCAGGCTTGTCTGGAAGCAGCAATTGCTCCACCAAAGTATACCCTGGCAACTTGGGAAACGCCCTCCAATCCTTTCTTACAAAGTCCCGTACCTGCATGTACCTAAACTTGCTCCTCCTTGGCAGCTGAAACCTCTCCCATAAATAATCCAAATCTACAAATTGCCCTTCCGGTTACAGGTCCCTCACCTTCTTCAGCCCCTCCACCTCCTTTACACTCCATCCATTTCCTGCAGCTTAAACCTATGGTTCCCGTACAATAGCGCCAACACTAACATCCCCTTCAATTTAAAGTGCCTCCTCAGTTGGTTCCATACCTTGACCGTCGATTGTACCACCGGGCTCTCTGAGTATTTCTCTGGGCAAACAGTAGAGGTGCCGTCACCAAGGCTCTTGGACTGGATCCCCTGCAGGACTCCTCTTCCATCCGAACCCACTCTGCTCCCTCACCTTCTCCAGATTTACTGCCCAGTAATAATGTAGCAGGTTCGGGAGTGCCAACCCTCCTTTCTGTCTCTGCCTCTATAGCAAAGCCCTCTTTACCTTCAGCACTCTTCTCCCAGCCCCCCAACCATACAAACTCTGATTTCTGAAAGAAAGCCTTTGGGAGAAAGATCAGGAGGGCCTGGAAAACAAACGAACCTTAGTAACGCATTCATATCTACGACCTGCACAATATACAGCGCATGAGAGTCATGTGATCCTTCGCGCAGCCTTGCATCGAGGTGCCTGTACATGTATGTAAAAGCGTTGGATTTGTATTTACCATGTGTGTTTTAGATTTGTGCAATAAAGGTGTAAAGATGTACCTTCAGATTGGTGGCATGTTTTCATTGAAATGGAAATACCAATTTTACTGCCACAATACTGATTTTTGGTGTCTGGAATGCTGATTTCTGTTGGGAAAAGTTTGCAGGTCTGCATTCAACCCATCGAGTCTGCACCGACCCAGTGAAAGAGCACCCAATCTAGACCCTGAATGTTTAACAAAGTAAATGATCTTGTGGTTTACTGGGCAAGCATGATTTGCAAACAGTGAGCACAAGAACCTTATCTAAACATATGCCCCGTTGCATAATTTGTAATTTCTGTTTCCTTCTGGCTGCTCTTTAGGGTCAATATTTTCACGTGTTGAAGAGGATTATCTATGGAAGAGCAAGCAGCTGGGGCCTGAATCACCATTTGTTCTTCTTAATACTTTGCTATATTTTAACACTAAATACTTTGGGTTAAGGACCATTGAGCAACATCTGAGACTTTCCTTTGGAAATGTTGTCAAGCAATGGAATAAAAACTCTGACAATACTGTATGCATTCGATACGAGGTACCTGCGTTGTGTACAAATGACAATCAAGGTAAGGTTTTGGAATGGATAATGAAGGATTTTCTGCATATTCTTGGAAGACTTCACTATCCCTTCAATGTATAATGCAGGTTTCCTTTTTATTGTATGTTTATAATTCCATATATCTATTTCTAAGCATGTTTTCCATTGCCTCATAAGAGAGCTAGGTGTTTCAGATGGCAACAAGCTACGGCAACTGTAATGTCTTATCTAGATAAGTTACATGTTTCACAAATTCAATTTATTTTTTAAAAGAACTTCAGTATATAGTTCGCCTTCTGGTGGGCTTAACAGTAAAGATCAATCGTAGATTGTGCACGATAGAAAACATTGGGATTGATAATTTTTGGGCTGACGACAGGGCTGCCAGTCAAAGCACTTTCGGACATGCATCATTTCGATGAAGTCAGCAAGCCAAGGGCATCCTGATGGAGCTTGCTGGAGTCTAGCCACCCCAATAATTTGTGGCCTGGAGTCTTGCAACAAAGTAAATCTAGGAGGGTACTGTACCTATGCAAAAGGCGGGGAGTTGATGCAGAGGCTGCTTTGCCCAAATTATTTGGCTTTTTCTACCAGTAACAAAATAATTTGAAATTTCCTTTCCAGGGCCTCTGTGAAACTAGAGAATGTGTGGTACATGCTCCAGTGAGTTCTGATCTAAAATGGCAATTGGGGACCTTTGGACATCATAGGGGCAGCACAGTGGTTCACACTGTGGCTTCACAGCTCCAGGGTCCCAGGTTCGATTCCCGGCTTGGGTCACTGTCTGTGCGGAGTCTGCATGTTCTCCCGTGAGTTTCCTTCAGGTGCTCCTGTTTCTTCCCACAGTCCACAGATGTGCAGGTTAGGTGGTTTGGCCATTCTAAATTGCCCTTAGTGTCCAAAAGTGTTAAGTGGGGTTGCGGGGATGGAGTGGATGTGTGGGTTTGGGGAGGAGGGGGATGCTCTTTCTAAGGGCCGGTGTCGACATGATGGGCTGAGTGGCCTCCTTCTGCACTGTAAATTCTATTCTATAAGACTCTATGGACCCACTGCCTATTCACCCGGTGATAGGCTCCTGTGAAAGTAGTAGCTGGCTGATCGTCAGTGTTTAGAGATGGAGAGTTCACCAATTTAATTTTGAACCCATTAAGAATTAATGTTTGTTGCATGTGTCTCACCCCCACAACCCAAAAAATGTGCAGGGTAGGTGGATTGACCATGCTAAATTGCCCCTTAATTAGGAAAAAAAATAATTGGACACTAAATTTAAAAAAAATTAATGTAATAGAAAATTCAGAGCATTGAATGCTGCAGCTCTTTAATTTTGACGGTGGTAATGAGTTTGAAACCCAAACGTAAAAAATACACTTGTAGCCTTCCTGAGGTGTGTACATATGATTGATTTTCTTGGGTTAAACACTGAATCTGATTTTTAAAATTGGAATGTAGTGAGATGTATCCCAGCAATTCTCAAACTTTGAATCTGAATGAGAAAGTAAGAAGCAATAGGCTCAGCAGCTTCATAACGATTCATTTGTATAAAGCCACACTTCAGAAGTATCAGCAAATTTAAATCATTATATTGTGTTGACAGACAAAATTACACCAGGAAAGAGAAAACGGGAGGAGGATGATCCTGTATTTGAACAAAAGGAAAACTCAGCAAATCCATCAAGATGCCCTGTAAAAATGTTTGAGTGCTACCTCTCAAAATGGTAAGATTAAAGCCAGCAGGTTTCCATCTTCATTGCATATGTTCTTTAAAGCCATTTTTTTTATTGGAGTTGCAGCACCTCTGCAAGGCCGGCATTTATTGTCAATTGCTTGTTGCCCTGAGAAAGTTTTAAGTTTGTGCAGACTTTTTTTTGGTATTCTTTCATGGGATGTGCACATCTGTGGCAAGGCTAGCATTTGTTGCCCATCCCTAATTGCCCTTGAGAAGGTGGTGATGAGTTATTTTTTTAAACTGCTAAAGTTCATCTTGTGAAGGTGCATGCACTGTGCTCTTAGAGATGGCATTCCAGGTTTCTGGCCTAGCTCCAAGTCAGGATGGTAGGTTGGAGGGAAACTTTCAGATGGTGTTCTTTGTTGCCCTCATCTTTCTAGGTAGTGGAGATTGTGGATTTAGAAGGTATTGCCAAAGGAGGCTTAGCAAATTGCTGCAGTGCATCTTATAGATGGTACACACTGCTCCCTCTTGTAGGTGGAGGGAATTAAATTTTGAAGTAGTGGATGGGGTACCAATCAAGTGGGTTGCTTTGCACAAGATGACATCAAACTTCTTGAGTGTTGTTGAAGCCGCACTCACCCGACAACGAAAGGGAATTTTGTCGCTTGTGCCCTGTAGATTGTGGCGTCGAGAGGTAAGTCACTCGCCATAGAACTCCCAGCCTCTGACCTGCTCTTGTAGCCACGGTATTTATGTTACTGGTCTAATTAAATTCACGCGCAGTGGTAATCTCCAGGATGTTAATGATAGGGGGTTCAGCAATGAAAATGTCAAGGAGAAATGATTAGGTACACTATTGTTGGTCATTGGTTGGTACCCGTGGCACACGTTGCTTGCCACTTACTAGCCCAAGCCTGAAAGTTGTATAGGACTTCCTGCATATGAACACTGATTACTTCAGTATCTGAGGAGCTGTAAATGGTGCCTAACATTGTGCACTCAACAGCGAACATCCTCAACTCTGACCTTATGATGGAGAAGTTAATTGATTAAGCGGCTCTGATCTGTGTAACCCATCTCTCCAGGTGTTTTGAGCAGGGGATGACCTCCCCTGCCTTTGTTCTTAATGGAGCATTTTCTTTACTGATGAGCCTGTTGCCTTTCTGCGCCCTTCATATTTGCCCTGACATTCCCTATTCCCTGTGTCAGAGGATATCTAGATATTCTTTTAACTTTTTGTAAACCAATCTTTTTCCTGATGTGATCTCTTCATGCACTGGCAAGTGGGGAAACTAACATCAGACTGCGTGTGGACCCCAGAGTGAAGATTTGGGGGGAGTAATGGTTTGTGGGGGGTTGGTGATGTTGACGAAACAGGTGTCTTTTACAATATCATAGCTTTGTTTCTTCCTGATAGCATGGTCTAGCATTACTATTAGTAAGCAAGTTTATTTTTTTCTAAAAACCTGAAAAAAGTTCGCCCTTCAGCTCTGTGCACAGTTTTTCTCAAGGACACCATGGTTATTTTGGTCAAATCTCAGCATTCAGTGCTGCAGCATTTTCTATTTATTACAGTCCAGACCAAACCCCATCAGTGGCCAGGGTACTGGACCGAAACCCCAATATTTTAGTTTAGTTTAAGACATGTGGAAACAATGATTCGCTCCAGGAGTGATTGCATTTTTAAAAATAGGCTTTTGGTATTTCTAAAACAAAACTTTATTATAAATATAATCTTGTAACTTCACACCCGAAAAAGAACAGCTTACAATTACTCCATAACAATACTTCTCAATTTCCCATTAAACAACAAGAAAAGAGGCGTACAGCTCTAAATCCAGCTTAACATTCGCAGGGCCTAGAGGAATACTTGCTTTACAGAACAGATTCTGGCTCTGATTAGAACCCCTTCAGACTCTAGCTGAATGCCTTTAATAGTTTCTTCTCTCTCTCTCTCTCTCTCTTTCTCTCTCTCAAAATTTCTTCAAACTTGCTGCCTTTCTGGGCTCCATCCAACAACAACCTCATCTCCCTCAGCTGGAAAACACATTGGATGCAATTTAATTGGGCGGGATTAGAGGGCTCATTCCCACCCCTGGTAGCCCCACTTTCCATTGCGTGAAGAGATCAAATGGCGCTCCGACCTCCCGATGCAACCAACCCCCAATGCCTGTTGCAGGTCCTCAAGCCCCCTCATACCCCACTTCATATGGGCAGTGCCCCTTCCCCTCCCCTCCCCCCCCCCCCCCCCCCCCCCCACATCTACATTTGTCCCAGTTTACCCTTTGATGTTAGTTTCTCTGCTGTTTGGCCTTTCACACCTTTGTTCTCTCTGGGAACTGCCATTAGCACTCTTTCCCTGTGGTTTCTGTGGCTATTAGCACCCCGTTTCCCTGGGTTTCTGTGGTTATGACTCATCTTTCATTCTCACTCCACAGCATAAATATTTCCCACTTTCTCTGTCTTCTAGCATTGACAAAGGGTCATCTGGACTCAAAACGTTAGCTGTTTTCTCCCTTAGATGCTGCCAGACCTGCTGAGATTTTCCAGCATTTTCTCTTTCGTTTCATTGTAGATGGAGTGTGTTATATCTAGAATAAAAATGGAGGATGTGAAAATAATTTTATCAGAATCTGTTTTATATTTGACTCTGTTTTACAAATTGCTCTTTGTTCCATAGCCCTCCAAATCTACAACAGAGAACTGACCTCTTTTACCTGCAGCCAGAACACTCCAATACTCCCGATGATCCCATTTGGTATTCCAGTACCCCCCTGGACCGCAGCATCTTGGAAAATTTGCTTGTGCGAATTCTTATGATCAAGGATATATATGAAGAAAATGAAAGGGACTGTTCTGAAGTAGATGAAGATGATATTGATTGAAATTTCGCTATGTTGCAAAGAATCATGACACTGTAATGTCAGGCCACTAGAGTTTAATACAGGAAAATAATGGTGTACATTTCCTGGAATGATCCTCTATTACTGAGCTTGTAGCAATATACCCAGATTGGGTATTATGTAAATAACCCTAAATGAGAGGAGAATAGCGGATGTTAGCAATCTCCCTAGTGACTTTTAGGATATGTATACTTCAAAATAATTGCTTTCACTTAAGTTTTTTTTAAGATTATTTATTGAATTGGTTTGTTGTCAGAAAGCATTTCCATTTGTAACTTTTTACATTACAAACTAAGGATCTCAAATGTGTCATGTGTAATTTTTTTTCTGATTTGAGGAATATGCATTAAAACAAACTACAGTGTTTTAAAATTTCCCTGCAAAGGGGATGATTTTACTGGGTGCTATCTTCCCCGATAAGAATGTGCATCTATGTAATTAATATAGTCTTAGCACTATAAATCAATTTAGAGCTACCCTTCCACAAATGTACCAGTTGGTGGAGTTTTCACCACAAATTCTGTAAGCATTAATTATTTGTTATGCTGATGAATGGTGCAGTCTATTTTAATTCTCTGTAAAATAACTGGTTTTATGGAAAGAAGACCTGAAATAAAGAATATAGAGGATTACTGAATGCTGGCTACATGTCATAGAGGAAAAACTGAATAACCTCAAGGGAGGAATCTCTTTCCATTCTATGCCGTGGAGAGGAAAGCATGATTATGATTAGTTAATATTGTTCAACTGTTTGAAATAGTAAAAATGCAAATCAAAGCTACAGTATACTCATTATGAATAGTTCACATAAATCACATATTTGTTAAGTGTTGCATAGATCTGATTTGGAGATATCAGTTCCTGCCTCCATGTATCTTTGGTTACCTATCATGTGTTTCCTCTCTCAAGGCATTTCTGTTTCAGAGCTTACTACTATGGTTTTTATTGCCTTACTGCACTGAGCACCTCAGCTCTATGTTTTTCCATGTATGTTTGGTTTTTTCTGTCTTCCATCAACTAAACTCGGTTTCCTGAAGTAGAACTGAGATGCTGGTGAGAGGGCATGTAATCAAGTCTGGTGTCTGTTTGAATCAAATCTCTTGCAGGAAGAGTGTCAGTAATTCCTCTCATATGCCCCACATTCAGATGTTGCACTTCTATGTGTGAAGATTTTTTTTGCATCAGATGTAGGGGCAGACAAACAGATATGAAATGCCATTACACAAGGCCTTTGTGGTAGGGGTTTAAGAATCATTATTAAGCAACATAAGGACAAAAGTTGTGAAATTGCACTTTTGAGTTGGGAACAGTTTGCCACAGGATATCCATTTGCCTACTTGCAAATTAATATTTCTACATACGGCAGCATGTGGCACAGTGGTTAGCACAGGGACTGCGGCGCTGAGGACCTCTGTTCGAATCCTGGCCCTGGGTCACTGTCCGAGTGGAGTTGGCACATTCTCCCCATGTCTGCGTGGGTTTCACCCCAAAAGCCGAAACGTGCAGAATAGGTAGATTGGCCACGCTAAATTGTCCCTTAATTGGAAAAAAAATAATTGGTTACTCTAAATTTATATTTTAAAAAATGAATATTTCTACATGAATTGCTATGTATATCCCCATGAGCACAGTGAACCCCACCCACAGAGTAGGTTTGCTTGAACACATTTCACAGGTCTTTTTGTCACCAATCACTGCAGAAGGAGGCCATTCGGCCCATTGAGTCTGCCCGGCTATTGGAAAGAGCATCCCACTTAAACCCATGCCTCCACCCTATCCCCGTAACCCCACCTCACCTTTTTGATCATTAAGGGCAATTTAGCATGGCCAATCCACCTAACCTGCAAACCTTTGGACTATGGAAGGAAACCAGAGGAAACTCTCGCAGACACGGGGCGAATGTGCAGACTCCGCACAGACAGTGACCCAAGCCGGGAATAGAACCTGGGACCCTGGAGCTGTGAAGCAACTGTGTTAACCACTGTGTTACCGTACGCCCGGACCCTCCCGCACTCCCTCTTCCCTTTTGTGTTTTGGCTACTTTCTCTTTATCCTTGGCTACCTAGTCGCTGGCCACAAACAAGTCCTGGGACAGCCAGGTGAATGACTCCCATGTTCTGTAGAAGCCGCCTTCTGACCTCCAAATAGCAAATTTGATTTTCTCCATTTGGAGAAATTCCGATAGGTCGGACAGCCAGTCTGCAGCTTTGGGTGGTGCTGCTGACCACCAGCTGAGCAGGATTCTACAGCGGGCGATCAAAGAGGCAAGGGCGTCGGCCCTCCTCCTCATGAAGAGATCTGGCTGATCTGATACCCGAACACCACCACTTTCGGGCATGGCTGCACCCTCAACCCACCAATTTGGACATTGCCTCGAAGAAGGCATCCAGTACCTGGCAATTCTGGGGCAAGACCTGAACATGTGTGTGTGGTTGGCTGGGCCTCCTTGGCACCGTTCACATCTATCCTCCACCTCCAGGAAGAACCTAGTCGTTCGGGTTCTGGTCAAATGGGCTCTATATATCACTTCAGTTGCGTTAGGTTGAGCCTTGCACATGTGGAGTTGACCCTGTGCAGTGCTTCGCTCCAGAGTCCCCACCATATTTCAAACCCCAAGTCCTCCCACTTCTCCCTTGTCACATCCAGTTTGGCGTCAGCCCTCTCTATCAGTTATCTGTATGTGTCGCTAAGATCCCTCTGCCTAAAATGTCTGCATCCAGTAATAATTCTAGTAGTGACTGTCGCAGCGGTCGTGGGCATGTCATTGTTTCTTTCCGGAGGAAGTTTTTGAGCTGCAGGTATCTGAATTTGTTGCCCCCTGTTGGAGTCTTTCTGTCAGATCATCCACTGCTGTGACCCTACCGCCTAACTCCGTGCCCCCCTCCACCTTTTAAAGGAGGCGTCATTGAGCGCCGGGCAAACCGGTGGTTGTTACAGATGGGCATATTTATCAGGCATTTCGGTTAGGCCAAAATGTTGTCGCAGTTGGTTCCAGGACTAGTGTTGTCACCACCACTGGGCTGTTTGAATACTACTTGGTTGGGCATGGGAGTGCCACCATGGCTAGGGCCCGGAGGGAAGTCCCTTTGCAGGAGCCTCCGCGAGCACCCAGTCGGCTTCTGGCTCCTTTATCCACCCCTTTATTCTTTCTGCTGTCGCTGCCCAGTGGTAGTACTACAGGTCTGGGAGGGCTAATTCCACCTCTGGATTTCGTTTTCTGGAAGACCTTCTTTGGGATCCTTGTTTTCCCCCCTCCCCCTGCCCCCCACAAGAACACCATAATCAGTTTGTCCAGTGAGTTGAAAAAGGCCTTTGGGATATAGATTGGGATGGATCTAAGTAGAAAGAGGTACCTGGGCAGCATGTTCATTTTGATTGTCTGCATCTCCCCGCCAGTCAACTTTCCAGTGAAAGGAGGCTATTTTTGCAGGTTCGCAGGAGGAGAGCCACCTGATGTGCAACTTCTTAGCACACCGGCGTCACCAGAAGTCTACAATGTGCGTTCTTAAGTTTTTATCAAAGGTGGACGAAAAGCAGTATAAGCAAGACAATATAGTTAGAAAGCAACTAGTTGGTTTATTTTGGATAAAATATGTGAATGAACAGAATTCAGCTTTCTGGGGAAGGCATGGTGGTGCAGTGTTTAGCGCTGAGGACCCGGGTTCGAAGCTGACCCCTGGTTACTGTGGAGTTTGCACATTTTCCTTGTGTCTGCGTGGGTTTCACCCCCCCCCCCCCCCCCCCCCCCCCCCCACACAACCCAAAGATGTGCAGGTTAGGTGGATTAGCTACGCTTTATTGCCTCTTAATTGGAAAAAAGAATGATTGGGTACTCTAAATTTTCAAATAAAGAATTCAGCTTTCTGCGTGAGATTCGTTTTTTTGTACCTATTGTACAAAACAATTCTATTTGCCTTCTGGGAAGGATCTTTAGAGCTAGCTAATGTAAAGCTAACTGGTCATATGTTACTCTGCTATCATTTCTAGCTGTTCATGTATCATGAATGGTAGAATGGATTTATGTGTACCTCACTGACTAAAGAAAGATCCTCTGGTTATCTCGATCTGTATGTGGTAATGGGTCCATTTTTAATTCAAATAACCTATAATGGCTTTTATAATAACTAGTTGAAAACAAAAAATGCCTGAAATACTCAACAGATCAGGTAGCATCGGTGGAGAGAGAGACAGTTAACATTTTAGGCTGATGACCTTTTACCAGAACTGGAAAAAGTTTGAAATATAACAGGTTTTATGTACGTGCAGAGGCAGCAGAAGCAAGTCGGGGAGAACCGGTGGTGCAATGGTTAGCACTGCTGCCTCAGTGCCAGGAACCCAGGTTCAATTCCACCCTTGGGTGACTGAGGAGTTTGTACTTTGTGCCCGTGTCTGTGTGGGATTCCTCTGGATGATCCGGTTTCCTCCCACCATCCAAAGATGTGTTAGGTGGATTCGCCATGTTAAGTTGTCCTTTAGTGTACAAAGATGTGTAGGTTTGGTGGGGATAGGGCAGGTGAATGGGCCGAGGTAGCGTGCTCTTTCAGTAGGTCAGTGCAGACACGACGGGCTGAATGGTCTGCGCTAGGAATTCAATGGCTTTAATTGGAAGAGAAAATTGTGGTGGGGAGGAAGGCAGGAAAGATGAAAAGACAAAAAGGATTAGGGTGGCACAGTGGATAGCACTGCTGCGTCACCACACGAGGGACCCAAGTTCAATTCTGGCCTTTGGTGACCATGGGGAGTTTGCATGTTCTCCATGTGTCTGCGTGGGTTTCCTCCCACACCCCAAAGATGTGCAGATTAGGTGGATTGGCCATGCTAAAATCCCCCCTTAGTGTCAAAAGATGTGCAGGTTAGGTGGGGTTACGGGATAAGGTGGGGAGTGGGCTTAGGTAGGATGCTCTTTTAGAGCACCGTGCAGACTGGGCAAAATGGCCTTCTGCACTGTAGGGATTCTATGATACCAATGCAAGGCAATAAGGGGCCAAGAAAACAAACTAATCTAATGACACTGTAAATGATTATCACAATATCGTTATCAGCAGCTTTTGTTCTGAAACAAAATGGGAGCAGTGGTTATGATCTGAAATTGTTGAACTCAATTCAACAATTGACTTCAATTTCTTGATTCCCATATATGGTTCCTTAATAAATTGACCCCATGGTAACATACAACAGTCTGATAGCTGTTCAAAAGCAAAATACTGCAAATGTTGGAAATCTGAAAAAGTACAAAATGGTGGAAATATTCCAGTAAACCTAGTATTCCAGGTATGCTGGGAATATGAAGGCAGTATCTGTGACGAGAAATAGTTCTGATGCACCTGAAATATTCTCTTTCCACAAGTGTTGCCTGATAGCTGATTTCCCACCTGTTAACAATTCTGTTACTGGGATGTAAATGGTCTCAACGGACTTCCGGTGGTGGCCATGGAGTAGGAGGTCGCACATTTGGTAGCTCCCGCTTGTGACAAAACTTTTGGACCTTTTCTCCTGTATTTTTCAGAATTTTACTGGATAAATCGGTGAAAAGTGAGACAGTGAGGAGAAATTCCCCACCAGTGTATGGAGCATTGGACTGGAAGTGGCCATGTAAGGAGACATAGTCAAGCAAGGAAGACGCATGCAGAGCTGGCAGCGCAGGAAAACGTGGCGGAGTCGCAGGATCCTGGGGTGGTGGCACTGGTCGACGGTACAGCTGGTGAAGTTCTTTGAGGAGAGCTTCGCTGAGCTAAAGAAAGATACTCTGGACCCGATTAAGACATCGATTGATTGGGGGGAACAGTGTCTAGAAACCCATGGACGGGTGATTCAGAAGGTGAAAGAAAAGGTGTCCGAGCACGAAGACTATCTTAATGGCTTGAGGTGGGGCTGATGAAGGACCACCAGAAAGGATTGCAGGAGAAGTTGGAGGACTTGGAGAACAGGTCCAGGAGACAGAACATGAGGATCGTCGGCCTCCCTGGGGGCAGTGAGGGATCGGATGCTAGGGCATATGTGGCAAGTATGCTGGAAAAGTTGATGGGAGATGGGGCATTTACGCGACACATGGAAGTGGACAGAGCGCATAGAGCTCTTGCAAGAAAGCCGCAAGCGATAGAACCGCTGAGGGCGATGGTGGTGCGAATGCACCGGTTCCTGGTCAAGGAACAGATTTTGCGGTAGGCCAAGGAGGTACGGAGCTGCAAGTGGAAGAACTGTGAGTTGCGCATCTACCAGGACCCGAGCGTGGAACTGGCCAAAAGGCGAGCCAGATTTAATAGGGCAAAATCGGCACTCTTCAAGAAGGGGGTGAAGTTCGGGATGTTGTATCCAGCGAGTCTTTGGGTCATGTTTGAGGGCCAGGAACTTTATTTTGAATCACCGGACGAAGTGATGAACTTTATCAAGGACAAAATGCTAGCAGGGGATTAAGGTCACTGAACCCTGGGGGAAGGCATTGCGGTGGCGATTTGGTCAAAATCACTTCTGTGTTGTTTTGAATGTGCCGTGCTCTCTGTAACCAGGGGTTATTTTTGTTTCTTGTTCTTTTTTTTTCTTCAGTTGGTTTTGCCCCTTCCTTTTTTCTTTGGTTTTCGTTGTAATAAAATGTTTGAGCAGCTGCTCAGAAATGTAACGTTAACTCTGTTCCATTGGAAGTTGGGTGGAGGGATTTTTTCTACGGTTTAACTGGGGACGGTGATGCTTTGAATATGTATGTCCAAGTTGGGGGGGGGGGGGGGAAACAATGGTGAGATAGGATGTCTGGTGCCATAGGCGGGTCTCACCAGGCTAGGTAGGTTAGCCAGCTCATGGAAGCACAGTGGGGGGTAAGCAGGTGATAAGTTTGATATGGTGGGGGGGGGGGGGGTGTTGGGTTTCTGGTGCTGTTACTCGGGGAGTGGGGTGGGAGAGGGGTGGGGGGAGCTGCTCTGCTGACAAGGGAGGAACTTTGCTAGTGAACAAAGGGGAGGTCGAAGATGGCAAATGCCCGAGGAGGCAAGGGACGCGAGCTGGCGGCTGGCCTAAGAAGGGTGATGGCTAATCGGCAGAGGCAGGGGGTGTGTGGGAAGCCCCCCAACTAGGCTGATTACTTGGAACGTCAGAGGGCTAAATGGGCCGGTTAAGAGAGCTCGTGTGTTCACGCATCTGAGGGGATTGAAGGCGGATGTGGCAATGTTACAAGAGACACACCTAAAGGTTATAGACCAGACCAGATTGAGGAAGGGGTGCGTCAGCCAGGTATTTCATTCAGGGCTGGACTCTTAAGACCAGGGGTTTGTGATCCTGATTAACAAACGGGTGGCATTTGAGGCCGGGAGATGTGGAGGGCATTATGAAGTACATTATGGTGAGTGGGAAGCTTGAGGGGATGTGGGCGGTATTCGTGAATGTATATGCACCAAACTGGGATGATGTGGAATTTATGAGGCGGGTGTTAGGTAAGATCCTGGACCTAGAGTCACTTAATCTGATCATGGGGAAAATTTCAATACAGTCATTGATCCACGATTGGACCGGTCAAAATCTAGGACAGGGAGGGTGCCAGCCTTAGCGAAGGAATTAAAGGGATTTATGGAGCAGATCAGGTGAGTAGCCCATGGAGGTTTGGACGGTCAAGAGTGATGGAATTTTCTTTTGTCTCCCATGTCCACAAAGTGTATTCTCGGATCGACTTTTTTATATCCTGAGATGGGATAATGATGTAGGGTCACAACATTGGAAGAACTGGCTCAGAGATTCCAACTAGCTAAAGGCAACAAAATCCGATACCTGCAGCTTAAAAACTTCCTACGGAAGGAGGCAAGGACATACACACAGCCACCACGACAGACACTATTGGTAGAGCTACTCGACGCAGACAACCTAGGCAGAAGGAACTGTAGTGACATGTACGAACGACTGCTAGAGAGGGCCGATACCGAACTGGACACAACAAGGAGGAAATGGGAGTAAGACTTGGGGTTCGGAATAGGGTGGGGATTCTGGAGCGAAGCACTGCTCTGAGTCAATTCTACCTCCACATGCATAAGGCTCAACCTGACACAGCTAAAAGTGGTACATAGAGCCCACTTGACCACTGGAGGTGGAGGACAGATGTGAACAGTGCCAAGAGGGCCCATCCAGAGGCTTCCGGTTGTGGCTATGCGGAGCTAAGCCGCACGTTCGGCAGCTCCCGCTACTTAAGGACTTTTGGGCCTATTTGAGGGGCAAAGGAAAAAGCTGCAGCAGCTCCCCAAGAAAAGCGGGGGAAGAAGGACAAAATGGCGGCCGGCGGAACACCCGAGGACTGGTGGAAGTGGGCGCAGGAGCAGCAAGCTTCTCTCCTGCGCTGTTTTGCGGAGCTGAAGGCTGAGTTGCTGGACTCCCTGAATGCGACTACCAACAGGCTGCTTGAGACCCAGGAGGTGTCCATTCGGGAGTTGCAGCAGCAGGCCGCTGAGCGGGAGGAGGAGGTTGTGGGGAAAGTGGAGTTGCACGAGGCACTCCACAAAACGTGGCAAGACCGCTTGGAGGAGCTGGACGTTCGCACGAGGCGAAAGAATTTGAGGATCCTGGGCCTGGCGGAGGGGCTGGAGGGATCGGATTTCCCGTCGTATGTGACCACGATGTTGAGCTCGTTGATGGGAGCAGGGTCCTTCCATTTGCCCCTGGAGCTTGAGGGAGCTCAGAGTGCTGGCCAGGAGGCCCAAGGCAAATGAACCCCCGCAGGCGGTGCTGGTGCGGTTCCATCGATTCAGCGACCGGGTGTGTGTGCTGCGCTGGGCCAAGAAAGAGAGGAGCAGCAAGTGGGAGAATTCAGTAGTGCGAATCTACCAGGACTGGAGTGCGGAGGTGGCTAAGCGGCGGGCCGGGTTCAACCAGACGAAGGCGGTGCTGCATGCCAAGCAGGTCAGATTTGGAATGCTGCAGCCTGCGCGCCTGTGGGTGACATACAAGGACCGGCACCACTACTTCGAGTCCCCGGAGGAGGCGTGGGCCTTTGTACAGGTGGAGAAGCTGGACTCGAACTAGGGTCTGGGGACACACTATGGCCGTTGCTGGGTTTTTTTTTGCGCTGTTGATGTTCTGCAATTTTGGCACGTGTTTTTTATGCTGATTTTCTTTCTGCTCTGTTTCCGGGTGGGTCTGTCTGTTGGGTATGGTTGTAGGGAATGTTGGGGGTTTGTGTTTTATATGTTCTCTTCTGTACGGGGCTGGGGGTTGGGGTGAAACTGGATTTTGGGGAGCTGCGTCAGAAGGGTGGGGTGTGGCAGTATGAAAGCGCAGGCTTTCCTCTGGTTTCCCGCGCTGCGGGGCAGGGGGGGCAGAGCTGACGGTGGAGGCGTGGCCTCTACTGGTTTTCTTTCCCGCGCTGAAGCGGTGCCAAGGAGGTGTGGCAAGAGGGGGATGACCCCATGCCGGGAGGGGATGGGTTTTGGCGGGAGCGGCCGGGGTCAGCAGAAGTCAGCTGACTCACGGAAGTACCATTGAGGGTGCGTCGCGGCTAGGAGGGGTCCTAGCCTGGGGGGAGGGGATATACCGGGTTGCTGCTGGAATGGCCAGGAAGGAGCTGGTGTGGGCCGGGGGGGTAGAGGAGAGGCGTTATCGCCATGGGGGACGGGTCGGGCGGGGCGAGCTGGCCTGGGGCGAACAGTCGATAAGCTATGGCTAGCCGGCGGGGGAGGGGGGCGAGTTGCCCTCTGATCCGGCTGATTACCTGGAACGTGAGGGGGCTGAATGGGCCGGTTAAGAGAACTAGGGTATTTTCTTATCTGACGGGGCTGAAGACGGACGTGGCTATGCTCCAGGAGACCCACTTGAAGGTGGCGGACCAGGTTCGTCTGAGGAAGGGGTGGATGGGGCAGGTTTTTCACTCAGGATTAGACGCGAAGAACCGGGGGGTGGCGATTCTGGTGGGGAAGAGGGTGGCGGCTGAGGTGGTGTCATATTATGGTGAAGGGTAGGCTGCAAGGAGAGAAGGTGGTGCTGGTTAATGTATATGCCCCGAATTGGGATGATGCTGGCTTCATGAGGCGCTTGTTGGGCCGCATTCCGGACCTGGAGGCAGGGGGCCTGATCATGGGGGGAGACTTTAACACAGTGCTGGATCCCCCACTGGACTGGTCCAGTTGAAGGACGGGTAGGAGACCGGCGGCGGCCAAAGTGCTGAGGGGGTTTATGGACCAGATGGGAGGGGTGGATCCCTGGAGGTTTGGGAGGCCGAGAGCGCGGGAGTATTCCTTTTTCTCTCATGTCCATAGGGTTTATTCCCGTATAGATTTTTTTTGTCCTGAGCAGGGGATTGATCCCGAAGGTGCAGGATGCCGAGTAATCGGCCATAGCAATTTCAGACCATGCTCTGCACTGGGTTGATCTGGAGATGGGAGAGGCGCGGGACCAGCTTTATGGCGCCTGGATGTGGGGATGCTGGCTGATGAGGAGGTGTGCAGGAGGGTCCGGGGAAGTATTGAGGGGTATCTTGATACCAACGACACGGGAGAGGTCCGGGTGGGAATGGTCTGGGGGGCTCTGAAAGCAGTGATCCGGGGGGAGCTGATCTCCATCCGGGCCCATAGGGAAAGGAGGGAGAGGAAGGAGAGGGAGAGACTGGTGGGGGAGCTCCTGGATGTGGACAGGAGATACGCGGAGGCACCGGAGGAGGGATTGCTGGGGGAACGGCGTAGTTTGCAGGCCAAATTTGACTTGTTGACCACCAGAAAGGCGGAGACACAGTGGAGGAGGGCGCAGGGCGCGGTATATGAGTATGGGGAGAAGGCGAGCAGGATGTTGGCGCATCAGCTCCATAGGCGAGATGCGGCTAGGGAAACTGGTGGAGTGATGGATAAGGGGGGGAATGTAGTGCAGAAGGGGGCAGAAGTAAATGGGGTCTTTAGGGACTTCTACGAGGAACTGCACCGGTCGGAACCTCCGGTGGGGAGAGGGGGGATGGAGAGCTTCATGAACAGGCTATGTTTCCCAAAGGTTCAAGAGGGGCTGGGGGCGCCGATAGAGTTGGAGGAGCTGGTCAGGGGGATTGGACAAATGCAGTCAGGTAAGGCACCGGGGCCGGATGGGTTCCCGGTGGAATTTTATAAAAAGTATGCGGATCTGGTGGGTCCCCTATTGGTGCGAGCCGTCAATGAGGCATGGGAGGGGGGGGCTTTGCCCTCGATGATGTCGCGGGCTCTGATCCTGAAGTGGGATAAGGACCCCTTGCAGTGTGGATCATACAGGCCTATCTCGCTCCTCAATGTTGACGCTAAGTTGCTGGCGAAGATCCTCGCCACCAGGATAGAGGATTGTGTGCCAGGGGTGATACACGAGGATCAGACAGGATTTGTCAAGGGACGGCAGCTCAACACGAATGTGCGGAGATTGCTAAATGTTATTATGATGCCGGCAGTGGAGGGGGAGGCGGAGATAGCGGTGGCGCTGGATGCAGAGAAAGCGTTTGATAGAGTTGAGTGGGGGTACCTGTGGGAGGTGCTGGAGCGGTTCGGATTCGGGGAGGGATTCATCAAATGGGTGAGGCTGCTCTACGCGGCTCCGATGGCGAGTGTAGTTACCAATGGAAGGAGATCGGAGTACTTTAGGCTCTACCGTGGGGCCAGGCAGGGGTGCCCCCTGTCCCCCTTGCTCTTTACATTGGCGATTGAACCTCTGGCTATGGCGTTGAGGGAGTCAGGGAGATGGAGGGGTCTGGTGCGGGGTGGGGAGGAACATCGGGTATCGCTGTATGCGGACGACCTGCTGTTGTATGTGGCGGACCCAGAAGGGGGAATGCCGGGGATGATGGAGCTGTTAGCGGAATTTAGGGGCTTCTCGGGCTATAAGTTAAATTTAGGCAAGAGCGAGGTAATTGTAGTGCACCCAGGGGATCAAGAGGAGGGAATTGGGAGGCTCCCGTTTAAGAGGGCAGTGAAGAGTTTCAGATACCTGGGGGTGCAGGTGGCCCGGAGTTGGGGGACTCTTCATAAGCTTAATTTTACCAGGCTGGTGGAGCAGATGGAGGAGGAATTTGAAAGGTGGGACATGGTGCCGCTATCGTTGGCGGGTAGAGTGCAGTCCGTCAAAATGACGGTTCTCCCGAGGTTCTTGTTCCTCTTCCAGTGTCTGCCCATCTTTATCCCTAGGGCCTTTTTTAGAAGGGTGACGAGCAGCATCATGAGCTTTGTTTGGGAGCATGGGACCCCGAGGGTGAAGAGGGTCTTCTTGGAGCGGGGTAGAGATGGGGGGTGGGGGGGGCTGGCGTTACCCAATCTCTCGGGGTATTATTGGGCGGCCAATGTGTCGATGGTGCGCAAGTGGGTGATGGAGGGGGAGGGGGCAGCATGGAAACGGATGGAGAGGGCGTCCTGTGGAGATACAAGTCTGGGGGCCCTGGTAACGGCGCCGTGGCCGCTCCCTCCCACGAGGTATACCACAAGCCCGGTGGTGGCGGCTACCCTCAAGATTTGGGGGCAGTGGAGGCGACATAGGGGATAAGTGGGGGGCTCGATGGAGGCTCCGTTAAGGGGGAACCATCGGTTCGTCCCGGGGAACATTGGTGGGGGGTTCCAGGGTTGGCACAGAGCGGGCATTAGACAGCTGAGGGACCTGTTTATTGATGGGAGGTTTGCGAACCTGGGGGAGTTGGAGGAGAAATTTGGGCTCCCCCCCGGGGAACATGTTCAGGTGTCTGCAGGTAAAGGCATTTGCTAGGCGGCAAGTGGAGGGATTCCCTTCGCTTCCCGCGAGGGGGGTGAGCGACAGGGTGCTTTCGGGGGTCTGGGTCGGAGAGGGGAAGATATCTGATATCTACAAGGTTATGCAGGAGGCGGAGGAGGTGGCAGTAGAGGAGCTGAAAGCTAAGTGGGAGGGGGAACTGGGGGAACAGATCGAAGACGGGACATGGGCTGATGCCCTGGAGAGGGTTAATTAGAACATAGAACATAGAACAGTACAGCACAGAACAGGCCCTTCGGCCCTCAATGTTGTGCCGAGCCATGATCACCCTACTCAAACCCACGTATCCACCCTATACCTGTAACCCAACAACCCCCCCCCTTAACCTTACTTTTATTAGGACACTACGGGCAATTTAGCATGGCCAATCCACCTAACCCGCACATCTTTGGACTGTGGGAGGAAACCGGAGCACCCGGAGGAAACCCACGCACACAGGGGGAGGACATGCAGACTCCACACAGACAGTGACCCAGCCGGGAATCGAACCTGGGACCCTGGAGCTGTGAAGCATTTATACTAACCACCATGCTACCCTGCTGCCCATTCTTCCTCCTCGTGTGCGCGGCTTAGCCTCATCCAATTCAAGGTGCTGCACCTGGCCCACATGTCCGGGTCGAGGATGAGTAGGTTCTTTGGGGGTGAAGACAGGTGTGTCAGGTGCTCGGGGAGTCCAGCGAATCATGCCCATATGTTCTGGGCATGCCCGGCACTGGAGGAGTTCTGGAAGGGGGTGGCGAGGGCGGTGTCGAGGGTGGTGGGATCCAGGGTCAAGCCAGGATGGGGACTCGCGATTTTTGGGGTTGGGGTGGAGCCGGGAGTGCAGGAGGCGAAAGAGGCCGGTGTGCTGGCCTTTGCGTCCCTAGTAGCCCGGCGAAGGATCTTGCTACAATGGAAGGATGCGAGGCCCCCAAGCGTGGAGACCTGGATCAACAACATGGCGGGTTTTATCAAGCTAGAGAGGGTCAAATTCGACCTGAGAGGATCGGTACAAGGGTCCTTTAGGCGGTGGCAACCTTTCCTTGACTTTCTGGCTCAACGATAGGGTACTGGGACAGCAGCAGCAGCAACCCGGGTTGGAGGGAAAGGGGGGAAAGAGAAGGGGGGGAAAGAGGAGGAGGAGGGGGGAAAGAGGAGGAGGAGGAGGGGGGAAAGAGGAGGAGGAGGAGGGGGGGGAAAGAGGAGGAGGGGGGGAAAGAGGAGGAGGGGGGAAGAGGAGGAGGGGGGGGGAAAGAGGAGGGGGAAAAGAGGAGGAGGGGGAAAAGAGGAGGAGGGGGGGAAAGAGGAGGGGGGAAAGGGGGGGAGGATGATTATGTTTGTTTATTTAATTTTAATTTATTTTTACGTTTTTTTGTTGTTCATTGGGGTTGGGGGGTTGGGGGGATGTGATACACGCGTTGATACGGTTTGGGGGGTGTTACAGTTATTATGGGGTTATTTTGTTGCATTTCATTGTTGTTATATTTTCTGTAAAAAATTCCAATAAAAATTTTTTTTTTTTTTAAAGTCCAATCACACCCACATGTCTCACCCCAGACTTGTTGGTACTGGACAGCCTTCTTCGAGGCAATGTCCAAAGTGGTGAGGGTGGAGCCATGCCTGAGACTGGCAGCCTTCAGGGTATCAGACCAGCCAAATCTCTTCATGGGGAGGAGGGCGGAGGCCCTTGCCTTTGGCCCCCTGATCGCCACCGTAGAATCCTGCTCGACTGGCGATCAGCAGCACCACCTAAAGCTGCAGACTGGCTGTCCGAACCATCAGCATTTCTCCAAATGGAGAAAATCAAATTCACCATCCGTGGGTCGGAAGAGGGCTTCCACAAAACATGGGAGCCATTCACCGACTGTTCCGAGACCTGTTTGTGGCCAACACATAAATAAATAAATAGCCAGGACACGATAGAAAGAGGAAAGCGAGGGAGGATCAGTGAGCTAGGTGAGGTAGCAAAACCCAGTGGAAAAAATGGAGAGCAGCAGTGAAAAAGGGGGAAAGGAAGGTGGTGGGGTGGGGGGGGGGGGAGGGGGGAGGGGGGGGGTCATGGAGAGAGAAGCTTTGGGGGGGGGGGGTCATGGAGAGAGAAGCTTTGGGGGGGTGTCATGGAGAGAGAAGCTTTGGGGGGGGGGGGGGGGGGGTGGAGATGGGGAGGATTGTATGCTGAGCCAGAGGGTGACAGACTGAAAATAGAGAAACCTAAGAAGGAATCTTTGTGACTCTACAATAAATGAAAATGAACGGCAATGTATATAATTTTGAAACTGCCAATAAAAAGATTTGTTTTTTCAATTTTGCAGGAGACTCACCTGAAGTTGGGGGATCAGACAAGGCTGAGAAAGGAATATGAAAACAAGGAGGGTGGTGATGTTGGTCAATTAAGAGGGTTGCATTCGAGGTGGGGAGCATTGTGGCCTATCTGGGGGGTGAGGTATGTGATAGTTAGTGGGAAGCTGGAGGGGATGCCGGAGGTTCTGGTGAACGTTTATGCCCCACATTAGGGATGACGTACATTTTATGAGCTGAGTGTTGGGGAAGATTCCGGACTTGGACTCGTGTCAGTTGATTATGGGAGTTGATTTTAACAGGGTCATAGATCCGAGCTTGGATCGGTCGAGTCCCAAGTCATTGAGGGTGTCAGCTGTAGCAAGAACTGAGGGAACTTGTGGAGCGCATTTGGAGGAGGTGGACCCGTGGAGGTTTAGGAGGCCAAGGGTGAAGGACTTTTCATACTTCTCCAATGTTGCACCGGTATACTCCCGGATTGACTTTTCTGTGATGGACAAGGTACTGCTGGTGGGGGTGGGCGACTCAGTGTATTCGGCAATTATGGTTTCTCACCACGTGCCACATTGGGTGGGTTTGGATTCGGGGAGAGGCCCAAGAGCCGCAGTAGAGGCTGGTTGTGGGGTTGCTGGCAGATTAGGGATGTGTGAGCGGGTGCGAGCTGCCATTCGGGGTTACATGGAGTTGAACGACACGGGGGAGGTCACAGTCGCCATGTTGTGGGAGGAACTTAAGGCAGTTGTTCAAGGGAGTTTTATTTGATTCTGGCGCACAGGGAGAAGGCGGACCGGGAGGAGAGGACAAGGCTGGTGGATGAGATCTTGAGGGTGGACAGGAGATACTCGGCGGTGCAGGATGCACGATTGTTGAAGGAGAGGCAGAGGCTTCAGGTGGATTTAGGCGAGTTTCTACGGGGAAGGGGGTGGAGCAGCTGCAGTAGGCCGGTGGGGCAGTGTATGAGTACAGGAAAAAGGCGAGCAGCATGTTGGCCCATCAGTTGAGGAAGCAGGCGGCGGCAATGGAGATTAGTAGAGTTAGGGATGATAAGGGTAAGGTGGTTATGGACCCGGAGTGGGTGAATGGGGTGTTTGAAGCCTTTTATATGAGGCTCTATAAGTCAGAGCCCCCGACCAGGAAGATGGGGATGCAGTGGTTCCTGGATGGGTTGGAGTTTCCCAAAGTGGGGGAGAGACTGGCTCAGGGCCTGGGGACCCCAATTGGACTGAGGGAGGTGATGAATGATATGGGGGTGGTGCAAGGGATTGCCCCGGGGCCCGATGGGTTCCCAATAGAGCTTTATAAAATGTTTGGGGTGGACCTGGGGCCACTGTTGGTGAGGGCGTATAAAGAAGCGAGGGAGAGTGGGGAACTACCTCTACATTGTCGCAGGGTTTCTTCTCCCTGATTTTAAAGAAGGGTAAGGATGCAGAGCAGTGTGGTTCGTACCACCCGGTATCGCTATTGAATATAGATGACAAATTATTGGCAAAGGTGCTCGCATCGAGAATTGTGTTCCTGGGGTGATAGGTGAGGATCAGAAGGGTTTTGTGAAAGGAAGGCAGTTGGCAACAAATGTGTGGCGGCTACTCAATGTAATTATGATGCCTTCGGAGGGGCAGGAGGTAGCGGTCGTGGTGGCAATAGGTGCGGAGAAGGCTTTCGATCGGGTGGAGTGGGCGTATTTGCTGGAGGTGCTGGGGCAATTTGGGCAGGGAATTTTGAATTGGGTCCGGCTGTTCTATAAGGAGCCCGTTTCGAGCGTGCGGACGAACCTCGTGACTTTGGGGTACTTTGATCTGCACTGTGGGACAAGGCAGGGTGCCCGTTGCTTTTTGCCTTGGCGATAGAGCCATTGGCAATGGCGCTTAGGGTGTTAAGGGATTGGCAAGGAGGATGCTGAACATAGGGTCACGCTGTGTGCGGACAACCTGCTGTTATATATCTTGGACCTGGTGGGCAGCATTGGAGCTATTATGAAGATTTTGGGAGACCTATGTCCCGGTTTTCGGGATATAAATTGAACATGGGTGAGAGTGAGGTGTTCTCGATTAATGCCAGAGGGCAGGAAAGGAGATTGGGGCATTTGTTGTTTAGAGTGATGGGGGCGTGTTTCAGGTATTTGAGTATCCCGGTGTATTTGGGTATGCAGGACGCAGTTGCATAAACTGAACTTGGCTCGACTGGTGGAGCAGATGAAGGCGGATGTGGAGAGGTGGGATGTATTGCTGCTGTCGCTGATAGCCTGGTGGCAGACAGTGAAAGTTACAATGCTGCCTAGGTTTCTGTTTGTGTTTCAGAACCTCCCAATCTTTGTCCCCAAGTCGTTCTTTAGGAAATTCAATGGGCTGATATCCGGTTTTGTGTGGGCGGGGAAGGGCCTGCAGCTGCGGCAGACATTTATGGAATGGGGGCAAGCGGGTGGGGGCTGACATTGCCGAATATGATAAATTATTATTGGGCGAAAAATATTGCAATGGTGAGGAAATGGGCTGTGGGGGAGTGGTTGGTGTGGGGGTGGATGGAGGCCGTGTCATTTGGCAAACAAGTTTGAGGACTTTGTTGTTGGCGTCTTTGCCGTTCTTGCCGGCCAGGTATTCCGTGAGCTCGGTGGTGGTGTCGTCTGTAAGGTTGTGGGGGTAGTGGAGGGAGCATTTGGGGCTGGAGGGTGCCTCGGTGGTGGCACCAATCTGCGACGACCATAGGTTTTGTGCTGGCGGGGCTAGATGTGTGGTTTAGGGGTGGCAGCAGGTGGGAATTGAGCACTTTGGAGACTTGTTTATAGGAAGCATTTGCAGGGTTGGAGGAAGTGTATAAGTGGCCCAAGGGGAATGGTTTTAGGTACCTGCAGGTTCGGGACTTTATCAGGAAGGAGATGCCATCCTTTCCTAGGCTGCCGCCCCTGGGGTTGCAGGACAAGGTGCTGTTACAGGATGAAATACGGGAGAGGAAGGTTGTATATTTATAAGGAATTTATGGAATGGGAGGGAGCTCTGGTGGGGGGATATTAAACATAAATGGGAGGGAGAGCTGGGAGGGGAGGGGATGTGGGGGCCGAGACGTGGGCGGAGGCCTTGCGGAGGTTGAATGCGTCCTTGTCATGTGCAAGGTTAAGCCTCATCCAGTTTAAAGTGGTGCATAGGGCTCATATGACAGTGGCGAGGGTTCCGAGTCCAGAGGTGGCGATATTTGGGGTGTCAGAAGACTGGGGAGTCTAGGAGGTAAGAGGGGCCGATGTTTTGGCCTTTTCCTCCCTGATAACCCGGGGGCAGATTTTGCTCGGGTGGTAGGACGCAGAGCTGCCGAAAGTGGGAGTGTGGGGGAGCAACCTGGCAGGATTCCTGAGGCTGGGAAAGGTCAAGTTCACTCTGCGAGGTACGGCGGAGGGTTTCACCCGGAAGTGGAAGTTGTTTAGCGATTTCTTTAAGGAGGATTGAGGGGTCAGCAGTGGGGGAGGGGCGGTGTCAGGGTTAAAATGGGGAAGGTGGGATGTGGCAGGGTGTTGGTATCAGGTTGTTGTTCTGATATTTTGTGTATATATGTGAAAATGCCTTTGATAAAAATATTTTTAAAATGTAACTGGACGGGAAGATCCCAGAATGGAATTCTGGCTCAGAAGACCTTTCTGATAAAAATTAAATCTGATAACCTTTCTATAAAATTTGGTTATAAAACAGAATCCCGGGCAGCACGGTGGTGCAGTGGGTTAACCCTGTTGTCTCACGAAGCCGAGGTCCCAGGTTCGATCCTGGCTCTGGATCACTGTCCATGTGGAGTTTTTACATTCTCCCTGTGTTTGTGTGGTTTCACCCCCACAACCCAAAGATGTGCAAGGTAGGTGAATTGGCCACGCTAAATCGCCCCGCAATTGGAAAAAGTGAAAAATGAATTGGGTACACTAAATTTAAAATAAATAAAGAAAATAAAACAAGAGTCCCAAGACCACTAATTAGTTTCAATGACAAGAAACACACTTATTAAACATTAAAAATTTGGTTTATGAGACAATACTCTTTTACTCCCCTCTAGCTTAACAATTATAATAATAAGAACAATAATACACACAGGTTTAGGATTGAGATGGATTACAAAGTACAGAGGAAACTTCCGCACAATCCACGCATTGTTGCTCAGCGGCGGGAGGCAGCCTACCTTTGGCTGGCGGTGGGATCTTCTGGTACCGCTGCTGTCAATGGGGTTTCTCAGTCAATCCATCTGCTGTGGCCGGGAACCCCACGGTGGGGTTTGCTGTTGGCGGAACCAGGAGATCCCGCTGATGAGAAAGGCAGGAAACGCCCCCACCTCATCATATTAAGCTACTGTGGTCTTATTAACACACACTGCCCCTTTTGAGCACACAAGGTGACTGTGGTTCTTTCTGAACCCAAATCTGTGGATTTCTCCTTAACGTCCCCTCATATGGTTCCTATACCACGAGCTGCCTCTCCATCTCACTGAACTCTGGCTTCCACATACCTGATTTCAAATACCGCTGTCAAAAGTCGCACTTTATTATGCTTTCCCTCCGCTGCTTCAATCAAGGTTTCACTTTCCGGTTTTACACCTCTCCCTTCAGATATCCTTTGTCTTAAAGATTCTTGCACAATTCTGAGATCTGGCCACCGATTTCCACAACAATTTCAAATAATATCTCCCAAACTGTAGTAATTTCCCACATCCATTAGCACTGCTGCAGATATCTTTCTGGCCTCTGATGATCCAATGCCTTTTCAACTCTCCTTGGTTTTACTGTTCCGGTTCCCAGTTTCCTCTGTTCTGATAACTCCAGACTTCTTGGAAACTTCTCTTCATTTCTCTAGTTTCCTTAACTAGCTGCACTTTAGATTTCCAACATCTGTTTCCTTTTTTTAATAGTTTTATTAACATTTTTCGATTTATAAAATACAAAATAGAAAAGATGATTACATACATCAACCATAAAAAGCAGGAAAATACAACAGCCCCATCCAAAACTGTTGAAATAAGCGCTGAAGAAATAGAGCACAAAGAAATAGGAGAGATTACAGGATGTTGACCATGAGGGAGATGAAGCTACATACAAGGATGAGATATTTCAGTCATTTGGCAGATTTCTGGCACTGGCATTTTGGAAATTTGCAATTCTAATTATTTTCCGACCTTTCGAGCTGGTCCATGATATTGGGGTTAAGCTGTAGGTTAGGGAGAGTGGAAACTCTCAGCTGTGATTGAAGGAACAGCAAACGTGGCACAGGCAGAGGGGTTACTCCTCCAAACATCGGTTTCCTCTCTCCCATGCTGGCTGCTCCAGTTCCTGCAACCTCAGATTCCCTCCCTCCTGTTCTTCCTGCTCTTCCAAAGAAAGAATCGATGATTGGAAGACCAGCAAGCATGGGAAGGCAGAGAACTTGTGATTGGAGGAGTTGAAGCAGCAATATGGGGGAGAGATAAGAACTGAAGGCAACTAAAAAAATACTTAGTTGGAGAGAAAAAGACACACAATTTTTGTCGAAGCAAAACCTCAACTTGAAAGTCAATAGATGGTTGACACAACACCCCCTACCACCTTCTATTATTTTACAATTGGGTTTTTAATTGAGGTGTGAAGTGGGGGGGGGGGGGTGCTTATGGAGCTGTTACTGGCAACCACCTCAGGTTAGTTGTAAATAAACAGCCCCCTTCCCACCCTACCCCTCCCCCAGCTACAATCCTAATTTTTCAACATATAAGGAGGGAACTGGAACCTCGACTTTGCCATTGATCCGGAGAAGAGTGGATGGCCAAGAGGCTAAGATTGATTGACACCCCTTTCACAAACATTCACTCCTTCCACCACCGAAGAGTAGCAGCAGTGTGTACCACATACAAGATGCATCACATAAACTCATCCAGGCTTGTTAGACAGTATCCTCCAAACCCATGACCACTATTATCTAGATGGACAAGGGCAACAGATACATGGGAACATAACCACTTGCAAGGTCCCCTCCAAGTCACTCACCATCCTGACTTGGAACTACATTGCCGTTCCTTCACTGTCTCTGGGTCAAGATCCTGGAAATCCCTCCCTAACAGCACTGTTGGTGTACCTACACCATAGGAACTGCAGTGGCTCAGGGCAACTCACCCGCACCCTCTCAAGGGCAATTAGAGTTGGACAATGAATGCTGTCCAACCAGCAAAGGTCACATTCCTTAAATGAGTATTTCAGAAAAGATGGCAGATTCAGCGCATGGATGATTAATGACCCGAAAAAGAGATCCTTTGGAGGTACACAGACAGGCTAAGTAGCTCCGGTTGTGTCTGTGTGAGAGTGACATTGAGAAAGGAAGGAGGACAGGGGGGGAGGGGGGAAGAAGGGGGCCTCGCAGGGCAAGAAAGAAAGAATTGGTAACAGGCAACATTGTTCACTTTCACACTTTCAGCTTATTTTTATTTATGTGTAAATATTCTATAAAAACTGACTTCCCAACATTTTTTAAAAATCTTTATTGTTATAAAACCTTGTTCCTTGGCCTGGCTTTCAAGTTTGCAAACTATTACAATATCCAAAAAAGTTGAATCTTAAAAATGGCCTTCTTGCTTTCATAGTTTTGTACAGGAGACTTTCACATTCCCCTCCTCCTCCTGTCCACACACTTTTTCTCCCTCTCTTGAGCATCACTGATACTTTGGCAGGGTTCTTATTCTGTTTCTTTGTAATAAGGTAACTGGTAAGTCAGCATTCCATCCAAATCAGGTGGCTGTTAGATTTAGAGTTCAAAATGAGCCCTGCTGCATTCATCTTGTGGTACATTTACAATTGCACACATTTCAAGTGGCCTAGAAATAATAGCATTTCACCACAGATGATAAGTGCACTCACACAGTATAGTTGCTGCTTTGGGCTATGATATGCACAAGATTAATTGCCATAAATATGTTGAGATCATTTGTCTTAAGCCATTAATGTTCCGACCTTTTAGTCATAGGACACTCTCATCCCTATACGTTAGGTTGCAAATATCTAGCTTTTGATTGATGTGTTTTAGGACAGAAATTTTAGCTTTAAGAATTAAAGTTTTAACTGTGGAAAATAGGGAATGCAATGCAAACAGGCTGGTAGGTTGCACTTAGAAGAGAAGAGATAGAGCTATGGAACAGCAGATGGGGAAACATAAATAATGCATGACCTAACTGAAATCACTGTCAGGGGAGTGTCCCTTTAAGAAATGTTTTTGGCTTATCACATGGCTTCAGTGATGTTATTGTGTGGGTGGAGTTGGGCTGAGGTTCTGGGAGGTTTTATTTTGGTTTTGCTTCCACATTTGGCTGCAGTGGACTCAGACAGAGAAAGAAGTGTTTGGCCTGTTTCTCTATATTCATGTTAAAAGCTGTTTCAGACTACTTGGTAACTTAACAGAGATAATTGCTTTCTGGAACGAATTCAAATCTGCTGTTTGAAAACAGAAACAGAGTATCAATAACAAGTTTTATACCAGTAAGAATGCCATGTGCCCCACACCTTTGAAAAGGGGTCTCTGGTTTTACTTGGATTTTGTTATTGAATTGGAACAGTTAAGGGGGAATTCATTAAGGGTTATATATAGATTACTGTAGCTGTGTGGCGTCTTTATGGTTTTAGTTGATAAAAATTCTTGCTGTGTGTGTTTATACAAATGTTAACTCAATTCTTAGAATAAAACTTGTTTTTTTATTAAAAGCACCTAAGAACTCTGTTGAATAACACCTGAAAGGCAGGCTCTTGTGCTCACCTTAGCCAAATTCAACAGAAAGGTTGCAAGTCAGGTAGACTGCATTTTATACTTTGGGGTTGTTAAACCCTGGCCCATAGCAACACAAACTGAAAATGGAAACAGTAAAGGCAAACACAGAAAGGGAACTGAAGCTTTATGTTTCCAAGGTGACAAAAACTGAACCTAGGATTTGGAAAGCAAAACTGTTGGCTGAGGGTAGATAAATGAACCCAGAGAAAGCAATTAGCAGATTAGCTTGGAAGAAAAGAATAAGAAACCAAAGCAAGGAAAACACAGACAAGAGATGGCAAATGAAAGTTTTACATCTGAGAATAGCTGGAGAATTAAAGTATCCGCTGGAGGACTGTGGCATACTTTCTGTTGTTCCCTATAGAATTAAATACCTTTAAGATATTGTAACGTAAGTGAATTCTAGGGGAATGTAAGAAGTAACCTAATGGCCGAGCATATATGGATATAAACTAGCATGTTAATCATATTTTCCTTGATTAAATTATTATATTTACAATAAAGCTTGTTTTTCAAAAAATGTGAAGTCTTGTGTGAGTGTTCTATTAGTTTAAATAGATTGTCTTTCAATGTTAACAGTCCTGAACCGAATTATATAACAATTAAATATCCAGACACTGTTTAGAAATGAGAGGCGACACAGCATTAGCAAAGCAAGAGTCAAGGCACAAAAATCAATGCGCATAATCCTCAGTTTGGGAGACAATGGGCTGAATTCTCCACCATCGGGATTCTCTGTTTTGCCGGCAGCCCGGGGGATTTCCCAACGGCGTCGGGCTGCCCCACAATGCGAAACCATTGACCAGCTGGTGAAACAAAGTATCCCGACGGCGTACCACACCAGAAATCTGGTGAAGGGGGACTGAGAAACCCGCCCAAAATTCTTCTGCAGGAGCTGAATTGGACCTGATTTCGCTCCGATCCTTCGGCGTGCAAACTTATGCATGGCGAGGATTAAATGGTGAGGCTGCCATTTTAAGTGGGTGACCAACAGTTACCCTTCTCAGCAAGCAGTAATATTCTCTCAATAATGCTCAAAATCATCAGTCATTTATTGTCTCTGTTGATTAATGTTGTAAGTATATTCGGGTTCTAGAACAAGAAGAATTGTTCAAAAGATTTTAAGAATGCCATCATTAGACTTGCCGATCATTGGCCGAGTTATCTATAGTTGCTTGTTTTCTAAAGATGCTTGAAATCTAACATACAAATGGATAAAATACAGTAAAAATGAAATGTAAATTGAAACTGTGGGACAAACACAGCAGGTTAGTCAACATCTGTAAAAAGAAGACACTGAACTCTGCACTGGTTGATCAGCGATGCCTTCCTGAATTTTACATAATATTTCCACCACTAGATGGGGCTGCATATAGTATATTCTGATACCATTCTCACACTTAGGATTGGCTGTCATATTTACATTGAGTAAACCCAAACACAAATTGACCTTGAAAAACAATTTGAATGCCTTCCGTTTATTGATTTAATTTGTTACTTGTTTTTTCAAACCAAATTCAGGCAGGGAGGCCATTCTGCTTCTCTTTCCATCGAAAGATAACCAAATGCCTGCTGTCTGATTCCAAAGTTTTTTTTTAACACCTAACCTAAGTGGTAAATTGTGCTATGTTCCTTAACAATTCTTATTATTGACAATTGCCATTTTAAAATGACGTTTTTATAAAAATACACAATGCTTAATTATTTTAAGTCTACATTTTTCATACAACATGTACATCACAGAAGGAGGTTGTTAAGCCTGCCATATCTGTGTCCAGCTCTCTGCAAGAGCAACTCAGCTAGTCCCATTCCACTGCCCTTTCTTTCCCTGTAGCCCTGTATATTTCTTTAACTTTTGAAAGTTCCAATTGTATCTGCCTCCAACTCACTCTTAGGTAGCACATTCCAAATCCTAATCACGTTGTGTGGAAACACTTTTTCCTCATGCAACCAATTGGTTCTTTTGGCAATTGCCTTAAGTCGGTACTCTGGTTCTTTTTTTTTAATAAACAATTTTATTGAGGTAGTTTTTGGCTTTATAAACAGTTACAGACATCATCAGAAAGGAAGCAAAAAAGGCAAAAATGTGCAAACATCCACGTACTTTCAATACTTCCATCGTAACATATTGCACAAGCCCGCTCCCCTCCCACCGGTACTACCTGCCATATTTTCCCTCCTACTCTACTCTACCCCCACCCCCCTGCTGACGCTCACTCTCCCGCAAAGAAGTCAATAAATGGTTGCCACCTCCGGGTGAACCCCTGCACAGATCCCCTCAAGGCGAACTTAATTTTTTCCATCCCCAGGAAACTCGACATGTCCGCAAGCCACCACTCAGTCTTCGGGGGCTTTGAGTCCCTCCACGCCAATAATATTAGTCGCCGGGCTATCAGGGAAGCAAAGGCCAAAACATCGGCCTCTTTCTCCCCCTGGACGCCCAGGTCTTCCGAAACCCCCAAAATTGCCACCCCTGGACTCATCACCACCCTTGTTTTTAGCACCTGGGACATGACCCCCGCAAATCCCTCCCAGTACCCCCTCAGCTCAGGGCATGCCCAAAACATGTGAACATGGTTCGCTGGTCCTCCCGCGCACCTAGCGCATTTGTCCTCTATCCCGAAAAATTTGCTCATCCGAGCCACCGTCATATGGGCCCGGTGAACGACCTTAAATTGGATCAGCCCGAGCCTAGCACATGTCGCGGTCGAGTTTACCCTACTCAGGGCCTCTGCCCACAGCCCATCCTCCATTTCCCCGCCTATCTCCTCCTCCCATTTAAGTTTCAGTTCCTCTGTCTGGGACCCTTCCTCCCTCATGAGCACCTTATAAATACCCGAGACTCTACCCTCCCCTTCGTCCCTCCCAGAGACTATTCTGTCGAGGATCCCCATTGGCGGGAGGCGCGGGAAAGATGGGACCTGTCTACGAACAAAGTCCCGCAACTGTAGGTATCTAAAATCATTTCCCCTTACCAACCCAAATTTCTCCTCCAAGCTCCTCAAACTCGCGAAGCTCCCTTCCAGGAACATATCACCCACCCTTCCCGCCCCTGCTCACCGCCATACTCGGAACCCCCCATCCATTCTGCCGGGGGCAAACCGATGGTTGTCGCAGATTGGCGCCCAGACAGACGCCCCCATCTCCCCCACATGCCTCCTCCACTGGCCCCATATCCGCAGGGTCGCCACCACTACCGGGTTGGTGGTGTACTTGGCCAGCGGCAGCGGTAGAGGAGCCGTGACCAGGGCTCCCAAACTGGAGCCCCTGCATGAAGCCGCCTCCACCCGCTCCCAAATAGACCCCGTACCCACCATCCACTTCCTTATCATAGCGATGTTGGCCGCCAAGTAATAATTGACCAGACTCGGCAAAGCCAGCCCTCCCTCGCTGCGGTTCCTCTCCAACATCGCCTTCTTCACCCGCGGAGACTTTCCCGCCCAGACAAAGCTCATGATCAGCCCGTTAACTCTTTTGAAGAAGGACTGTGGGATAAAGATCGGGAGGCACTGAAAAATAAACAAAAATCGAGGGAGGATTGTCATCTTTACAGTCTGCACCCTCCCTGCCAGCGACAGCGGGAGTGCATCCCATCTCCGAAACTCTCCCTTCATTTGCTCCACCACCCTGGCCAAATTTAACTTATGCAGCCTGCCCCAGTCTCGTGCCACCTGGATTCCCAAATACCGGGAATTTTCCTCAACTAGCCTAAACGGTAGCCCTCTCAATCTGTTCTCCTGGCCCCTTGCCTGGACTACAAACATTTCACTCTTGACCGTATTTAATTTGTATCCTGAGAACTGGCCGAACTCCCTCAGCATTCCCAGTATAGTTCCCATCCCGGCCACTGGGTCCGACACGTACAGGAGCAGGTCGTCTGCATAAAGAGAAACCCTGTGTTCAACCCCGCCCCTCACCATCCCCTTCCAACCCTCTGCGGCTCTCAGCGCAATCGCCAGCGGCTCTATGGCCAGCGCAAACAGCAGCGGGGAGAGCGGGCAGCCCTGCCTGGTCCCTCGGTACAACCTAAAGTACTCCGACACTTCTCTGTTGGTCCTGACGCTGGCCCTCGGGGCCTGATATAATAATTTGATCCAATCCACCAATCCCTCCCTGAACCCAAACCGTCCGAGCACCTCCCATAGATAGTCCCACTCCACCCGGTCAAAGGCCTTCTCGGCGTCCATTGCCACCACTACCTCCACCTCTCTACCCGCCGGGGGCATCATTATCACATTGAGCAATCTCCTCAGATTGGCCGCCAGCTGCCTACCTTTCACGAACCCCGTTTGATCCTCCCCAATCACCTCCGGTACACAGTCCTCCATTCTACCCGCCAGTACCTTTGCCAGGAGCTTGGCGTCTACATTAATCAGGGAGATTGGCCTGTAGGACCCGCACACCTCCGGGTCTTTACCCCGCTTCAATATCAGAGATATGGTGGCTTGTGACATTGTCGGCGGCAGGGTCCCTCTGTCCCTTGCCCCATTGAAAACCCTCGCCAAGACCGGGCCCACCAGCTCAGAGAACTTCCTATAAAACTCTACTGGGTATCCATCCGGCCCCGGGGACTTCCCCGACTGCATGGCCTTTAGGCCCCACAATATCTCCTCTACTCTAATCGGGGCCCCCAGCTCTTCCACTCGCCCCCCCCCCCCCCCAACTGTTGGGAATGTTAACCCGTCCAGAAACCTTTTCATCCCCTCCGGTTCTTCCGGCGGC
Organism: Scyliorhinus canicula; assembly: GCF_902713615.1. Lineage (NCBI taxonomy): Eukaryota > Metazoa > Chordata > Chondrichthyes > Carcharhiniformes > Scyliorhinidae > Scyliorhinus > Scyliorhinus canicula. The sequence continues at coordinate 56,644,935 of NC_052159.1, read as the reverse complement.
TCCGAAGTATACAGCTTGCGATAGAAGTCCCGGAATACCCTATTCAATTCTGCCGGATCCTCCACTTTGCGCCCCCCCTCGTCCCTCACTCTACCTATTTCCCTGGCCGCCTCCCTCCTCCTGAGTTGCTGCGCTAACAGTCTGCTAGCCTTTTCCCCATACTCGTACACCACTCCCCTCGCCTTCCTAAGCTGTTCCACGGCCCTGCTCGTGGATAGTGCCCCCAGTTCCGCCTGTAGCCTCTGCCTCTCCCTGAGTAAAACCTCCCCCGGGGACTCCGCGTGCTCTTCATCTATCCAACCCATTTCCCTGACCAATCTATCCATCTCTGCCCGGTCTGCCTTGGCTCTGTGGGCCCCAATTGAAATCAGCTCCCCCCGCACTACTGCCTTTAGCGCCTCCCACACGGTCGCCACTGAGACCTCCCCATTTCCGAAGCCTCTCGCAGATCCCCTCCTCCGACAGCAGTCCCACATATAGCCTCCATTGCGGGCGTTGATAACTCGCTCCCCCGAACTGCAGGTCCACCCAATGCGGGGCATGGTCTGAAATGGTAATTGCTGAGTATTCCGTGTTCTTTACCTCCCCCATACAGTCCCTGCTTAGTACAAAGAAATCTATCCTGGAATATACTTTATGGACGTGCGAGTAAAACGAGTAGCCCCTTCCTGTTGGCTGTCCCTCTCTCCAGGGGTCCACTGCCCCCATTTGCTCCATAAACCCTTTCAGCTCCCTTGCCATTGCTGAGAGTCTACCCGTTCTGGGACACGACCGATCCAAAGTCGGGTCAAGGACCATGTTAAAGTCCCCTCCCATTATGAGCCTGCGAGAATCCAAGTCCGGGATCTTCCCCAGCACTCTTTTAATGAAGTCCACGTCATCCCAGTTCGGGGCATATATATTCACCAGCACCACTCTCTTCTCCCCTCCAGTCTGCCCCGTACCATCAGGTATCTGCCCCCCCTGTCTGCAGATATGCCCTCTGCCTCAAATTGCACGCGCTTGTTGATCATGATTGCCACCCCTCTGGACTTCGAGTCCAAGTCCAAGTGGAAGACCTGGCTAATCCAGCCCTTCCTTAGCCTGGTCTGGTCTGACACTTTCAGATGTGTCTCCTGCAACATAATTACGTCCGCCCTCAGGGCCCGCAAGTGCGCGAACACCCGCGCCCTCTTAACCGGTCCATTCAGTCCCTTGACGTTCCAGGTGATCAGCCTGGTCGGGGGGCACATCCCACCCCCCCACCCCGCCGGTCAGCCATAGCCTTTCTCGGGCCGGCCCCTGACCCGTGCGTCGTGCCATTCCTGGCCCGCCCTTTGGCTGCCTCCACCCTCGACCTCCTTTCCAGTGCCTATTTCAAGTCCCTCTCCCGTCAGCAGAACAACCCCCCCCTCCCCTAACCCCATCCCCTGATACCCCCACCCCTGCCATCTACTGGCTGTAACTTCCCCCCCCATCTGACTTCCTTGACTAGCCAATCTGCTAGCCCGGTGACTCAACACTCCGGCGCCTTCCTGTCCCATTCCCCTTGTTTCCCCGTCCTCCTCCCCACCCACTGGGGCAAGCCGGCTCCAGTGTCTTCCGCAAGCTGCACAAAAAGCCCAAACAGGAAAAAAAAAGAAAAAACCACAGAAAAAAGAGAAAAAGCACATAAATATCCATGAACAAAGGAAAGAGTCTCAAATGTTCTGCTTGGCCCCTTTGGCCCAGCAAATCGTTGAGCAGCAGTCCAGGCACATTCGGCGTTCCTTCCCACAAAAATCCTCGGGCCCTAACTCGCGTCCTTGGGGCCTCCTTTCGGGACCAGCCCCAGGTCCCTCACAAAATCCATCGCTTCTTCGGGCTCGGAGAAGTAGTGGTGTTGACCCTGGTGCGTGACCCATAGCCGAGCTGGGAACAGCAGACCAAACTTCACGTGCTTCTTGAACAGCACCTCCTTGACATTCTTAAAGGCTGCTCGCCGGCGAGCCACCTCCTGGCTTAGGTCCTGATAAATGCGGAGAACACTGTTGTTCCACGTGCTGCTCCTGGCGCTCTTTGCCCACTGCAGCACCCGCTCCTTGTCCACGAACCTGTGGAACCTAATCACCATCGGGCGGGGGGGTCCGCCCGGCCGCCCCTGCCTTGCCTGCACTCTGTGTGCCCCCTCCAGCTCCAGCGGTCGCGGAAAGGCTTCGGCCCCCATCAGCTGCTTCAGCAGGTCTGCTACAAACGCTGCAGCATCAGCTCCCTCCGCCCCCTCCGGGAGGCCGACCATCCTCAGATTGTTCCTGCGGACTCTATTCTCCAGCTCCTCCACTCTGTCCAGCAGTCTTCTCTGCCGCTCTTTCAGGCCGTCCACTTCTAGCGCTGCAACCGTTTGCGCATCCGCCTGCTCCTCCACCGCCTCTCCCAGCTCCTTAACTTTAACATCCTGGGCGTCCAGCCTCTGGTTCAGCTGATCCACCGCTTTCTGGATTGGGTCCAAGCTGTCCCGCTTCAGCGCTTCAAAACTGGACTTCATTACCTGGAGCATGTTATCCAGCGCCAGCTGGATTGCTGAGTCCGGGGTCCGTGTGTCCGCCATCTTAGGTCCCAGGTAATTTTCTTCAGGTCCTTGTCTCTGTCCCTTTTTCTCCTTCTTCTTCTGCCTTCTGGAATCCCGCTGTTCCATGTGCCGCAGCCCGCTCCTCAGCGCCTTCGCTGCCGCTTTCCTTCGCCCAGCTCCTTGAATTTTACCTCCTGGGCATCTGAAGTGGGTCCAAGCTGTCCCTCCTCAGCAACTCCAAACTTTTTTTTCCCTTTGTCCTGGAGGAAGGAAGGTCCGTGGGTCCGCCATCTTACCCTTCAGGTCAGCTTCCTCCTTGCCTCCGTCTCTCTCTCTCTCTTTCTTCCTCACCTGCTGGCCTCCCACACTTCCATCTGCTGCAGCCCGCTCTCCTCTTCTTTCACGGCAGCCTTTCTGCCGCCCCCGTGGTCCCGCTATCGCGGGGAATCAGCTGTTCAGCCCCGCCGGAGTGAGAGCCCGCCGAATGTGCGGCTCACTCGGACATCGCCGCCACCGGAAGTCGGTACTCTGGTTCTTAACCCATCCTCCAATGGGGGGAGTTTATTTTATTTTTTTTTAATTTAGAGGACCCAATTATTTTTTTCCTATGAAGGGACAATTTAGTGTGCGGAGCGGAGCAGGCATCTGCACTACCACCTCTCGCTGGGAGGAGCCTGAGGAGATCCCGCCTGTCGATGATCCTGGTGACAGGATCAAGGCAGCCCCTGGGTTGCTTGGTGGGCCCGTGTCGCCCACCGCACTCAGTGTGGTGGAGGATTTGGGACTGGAGGGCGACTGTCCAAAGGTTGTCAGCTGCCCAGTTTTGGGAGCGGAGGCTGCACATGAGGCTCTCTGCAGTGGGGTGCAGGGCTCACTCATGCCTGACACAGTGTCGCCCCTCACCCCCTCTGGGGGACTCCTGGAATCTGGCACATCATCATTGAATGTTCTTTTGTTTTTCTGCCTCTGTAGATAGTTCAGGCAGTGTCCAATTGGGCCCTCCCCACCACCCTCCTTTCCCTCTCTCCCCACCACACTCCTTTCCCTTCTGTTGGTTACAGAGGTGAGGGTATCTGGTCTCTCCAGCGCAAAGTTTAATGCTTGTACCTTTTGTTTTTTTGTAGAAATGTGTTGTGAACTGTTTTGATAATCAGAGTATCCACACCCCTCCCCGTACCTTGGTACTGAGGGGATGGTATCCTGGTTCTCCAACACAAAATTAGTGTTTGTACCGTTTGGCCTTGTGTATATTTTTTACTGTTTTAATAAAAAGATACGGCCAATCTACTTACTCTGTGCATCTTTGGGTTGTGGGGATGAGACCCACGCAGGCACGGGGAGAATGTGCAAACTCCACACGGACAGTGACCTGGGGCTGGGATCGAACCCGGGTCCTTGGCACTGTGAGGCACTGTGAGGCAGCAGTGCTAATCACTGCACCACCATGCTGCCCTGGGAGCAGTTCATTTTAATCTACTCTGTTTAGATCCCTCATAATTTTGAACACTTCTATCAAATTTCTCCCAACATCTTCTCTAAGGAGAGCAATTTGTCACGGGTTCGATCCCGGCGTGTGGAGTCCGTGTGGAGTTTGCATATTCTCCCCGTGGTTGTCTGGGTTTCACCCCCACATCCCAAAGCTGTGCCGGGTAGGTGAATAGACCATGCTAAATTGCCACTTAATTGGAAAAAAAAGAATTAGATACTCTAAAATTATTTTTTAAAACATTGCGTTGGTTTGATCTTTTGGTTCCATCTTTCACCAAATTCCCAAACTCCTCGGGCTGGATTCTCCATTTCTGAGACTGTGCTGATGCCAACGGAGAATCCGTGGACTTTCACGGGAGAACAATCGGCGCCACACCTGCATCGATTCCGCTGCTATTAATGGGCTGGCACCGGTGCCACGTGGAACACAATCAATTCTAATGAAAAACGGTGCCGGATTCGCCGGGTCCGTCATTGACACTCAGGAGGCTGACCAGCTGCAGCCGCACATAAACAATTCTCCCCCCACACACACCATCCCAGCCAGTAAGGAGAGCAGCATGGTAGCACAGTGGGTAGCATTGTTGCTTCACAGCTCCAGGGTCCCAGGTTCGATTCCCGGTTTGGGTTTGCGGAGTCTGCACGTTCTCCCCGTGTCTGCGTGGATTTCCTCTGGGTGCTCCGGTTTCCTCCCACAGTCCAAAGACTTGCAGGTTAGGTCGATTGGCGATGATAAATTGCCCTTAGTGTCCAAAAAGGATTAGCTGGGGTTACTGGGTTACGGATTATGGGGATAGGGTGGAGGTGTGGGCTTAAGTAGGGTGCTCTTTCCAAGAGCCGGTGCAGACTCGGTGGGCCGAATTGCCTCCTTCTGCACTGTAAATTCTATGAATTCAAGAGCTCCACGGATCACAGACGCGGAACTGGAGACCCTCCTGGACGCGGTGGAGGAGAGGGGGTTGACCTTGTACCTGGCCCGGGAAGGAGGCTGCCAGCTGCTGATGTCCGTCGTGCCTGGGCTCAGGTGGCAGAGTTGGTGAGCGCCGTGGGCAACGTCACATGCAATGGAGGAAGAAACTCCACGACCTCCTCAGGCTGGCCAGGGTGAGTAGGCAGCACGGTGCCCCTGGTACCTACCCCGCCCCCACACACCTGTAAACCGCCCGACCCTGACCCGGGGGAAAGCTGAAATCCCATCCTGCCCCACAGGTTGGCACCCATACCAGCCGCCATGGCCGGGTGCCCTGGCCACTGAGGCCACCAACTAGCCATCCCGTGGGCTGCATGCGTTGGACTGTTTAACATTGTTGTTGTATGTGTGTTGCCGAGGTAGAGATCTGCCACGAGCGAAGAAGTGAGAGCCTGCTGATTGTGGTTCTCCGTGACACGTGTGTCGATACACCACCCTCACCCCCACACCACCCTCACCCCCACACCACCCTCACCCCCACACTACCCTTGCCCCCACACCACCCTTACCCTCACCCCCACACCACCCTTGCCCCCACCCCCACACCACCCTTGCCCCCACCCCCACACCACCCTCGCCCCCACCCCCACACCACCCTCACCCTCACACCACCCTCACCCCCACACCACCCTCACCCCCACACCACCCTCACCCCCACACTACCCTTGCCCCCACACCACCCTTACCCTCACCCCCACACCACCCTTGCCCCCACCCCCACACCACCCTTGCCCCCACCCCCACACCACCCTTGCCCCCACCCCCACACCACCCTCGCCCCCACCCCCACACCACCCTTGCCCCCACCCCCACACCACCCTTGCCCCCACCCCCACACCACCCTTGCCCCCACCCCCACACCACCCTTGCCCCCACCCCCACACCACCCTCGCCCCCACCCCCACACCACCCTCACCCCCACACCACCCTCACCCCCACACTACCCTTGCCCCCACACCACCCTTACCCTCACCCCCACACCACCCTTGCCCCCACCCCCACACCACCCTTGCCCCCATCCCCACACCACCCTCGCCCCCACCCCCACACCACCCTCACCCTCACACCACCCTCACCCCCACACCACTCTCACCCCCGCACCTCCTGCACACTATACCACACTCGCCCCCACACCATCCTTGCTCTCCACCACCAAACCTACCCCCCCCCCCCCCCCCAACTCCCGCCCACACCCATTCTCCCCCCCGGCCCACGGACTAATAATGTATTTTGTCTTGTGTCTTGCAGAACCTGCCGGAGATGGGGCGGGTCCATCTGGCGTCCCCCGCCCCCAGCCAGTGCCACAGCCAGAACCCCCCGTGAGCCGAGCAGTGACGCGAAAAGCCCTCCGCCTGAGACTCAAGAGATCCCGGAGCTCAGGTCAGAGGTTGACATGGGTGTCCTGTCACAGCTGTCTCCTACACCCTTCACCATCCCAAAGACACTCACCTTGGTAGGACAGTTTAGTGAAGAGGCTCCTGGGACACTCTCTGGTGCACACCACACAAATGCTCTGGTACAGCAGGTGGAGGTAGGAACACCCGAGTGGGCGGACTGCATGAGGGGTTGTCGGCGAGCATCAGGCACCTGCATGCGCAGTTGGAGGGGAACAACCATGTGCAGCAGCAGGAGGTGGTGCTGACTATGAGTGCCACCCAGGCCAACACTGAATGGGTAGCATCACAGTGGAGGCATTGGGGGGTAGACAGTTTTGGCTATGGATCAGCATGCCCAAGGCCTGGGGCATTCTGTGCAGGTGCTGGCCAAGGCCAGGACAGGGTTGCTGCCTCACAGGCAGCCCTGTGCCAGGCCACTTGGACATTGCAGCGGCGCTCGTCAGCATGGCCCAGTCACAGCAGGCCATTGCTGGGAACATCGGCGGCATTTCCCAGGCGCTGGCCGATGTAGTAGACACCGAGGGGGTGGCCCAGTCCCAGAGGGAGATGGCGCAGTCACTGGCTGATGTGACACAGACCCAGAAGGTGGTTGCACAATCACAGCGTGATGTGGCTTAATCCTAGGTGGAGATGGTCCACTTCCTGTGCTCCCAGCCAAGGCCAAAGCGGTGTTAAGTAATGCATTAAGAGACATTCCAATTAGTTGTCTCATTTATGTTAAGTATCCAATAATTGACACTGATATGTAAAGAGGCTTCAGGTTGGCTTTGTGTCAGGTGATGTGATGAGAGAGTTTTGTGCAGAGTCTGTTAAAGTAAAATAAAGGTGTTTGTGAAAAGGAGCAGAACCTTTGACTCTTGATACAACAGCAGCTAAACGTCTAACATATGGTAGCAGAGAATGGTTGCTGTGCAAATGTGAAGGGTTGAAAGATACAACTTCTCCAGACCAAACCAAGTAGTGAGTGAGAAGAAAAAATAAGGATATATGGCTGAACCGAGGATAAAGATGTCCGGATATGACTACCCCCCTTATCTTCCGAAAGGGAATTGTACGATCAATAGAGAGGTGTCGTAGTTATGTGGAGTAAGGTAACTGCCTTGGGAAAGAGAAAACAAGGTGTGGCATTGGCTCTTTCTCTATCTTATGACAGTAAAATCCGAAGCAAAGTGTTTTCTGAGCTGGAATTGGAAGAATTAGACCCAGAAGAAGGTCTGGAAACTCTATTACGTTATATGGATAAGATTTATAAAAAGGATGATTTGTTCAGTGCATATGAAGCATGGTCGGTTCTGGAAAATAGAGGATTTCTCCATTGAAGACGATATAATGGAATTTGGCAGACTATATAAAAGGCTGCAGAAACACAATCTGGAATTTCCACATCTGTGTTGGCCTTTAAATTACTTGACTGCGTGAATGAGCAACATGGATAGGCTCCTGGTTTTGACAGGAGTTCAGTTTGCGGATAAGGATACCTTATTTGATCAGATGACAGAAGCTTTAAAAAAGTTTCTGGGGAAACATTCGATTCCGATGGCTCTGATGACCCAAATAGGTCAGTCTGCAATAAAGCAGAATATGGAAGATACACTACTAACAGGATGGTGAAATCGTACGGCTACACACAGGTTCCAAGATTATAGAAGGAGATCGGAACCCGGAAATTATGAAAACGGAAACCCAGTTAGAACCTACAATAGGAAGATAAACCCAGAAATGTCCGGGGTATGATAAATCAATGTTTTCGAGGTGTCTCTCAATACCATTATGCTTTCAACTGTCCAACGCGTTATAATAGAATGTTTGAAGCGACACATGACATGGAAGAGTCAGAAGAGGAAAAAGATAGTGACCAGAAAGAAGGCATTGTCCTATAAACAAGCAATTTTACGCTGGTAATAAGGGTGTTGGTTGCAGAATCCTTCAACTGTGCTGTATTGGACAGTGGCTGCACATCTACTGTGTGTGGAATTGACTGGTTAAAATGTTACCTGGACTCATTGAATACTGAAAATCGTAACAAGGTTAAAGAATTTGAAAGTTCCACAGTTTCAGGTTTGGGGATGATAATACTCTGAAGTCGCTGAAAAGAGTGGTGATCCCTTGCAATATTGCTGGAGTGAATAATTTCATTAGCACGGATGTTGTATCAAGTGAGATATCTTTGCTTCTGAGCAGACCGTCGATGAAGAAAGCACACATGAAACTGGATATGGAACAGGATAAGGCAACAGTTTTTGAAAGACGGTGGACTTGCAATTTATACAGTCGGGACACTATTGTATTCTATTACTGACAAATAATATTTCAAGTACAGTTGTTAAGGATGTGTTAAAGGCAGTTGAAAATGGGACTTTAGCTAATAAAAAGCTTGTTGTATTAAAACTGCATAGGCAATTTGCGCATCCATCTCCTCGGAAGCTGAAAAATGTATTAAAGGATGCAGGGGTAAGGGATGAAGACTATACTCAGCTGATAGAACAGGCTGAGTGATTGTGTGTGGGTGGGGAGTGAATGTGTGTGGGTGGGGAGTGAGGTTGTTGGTGGGGAGTGAGAGTGTGCGGGTGGGGAGTGAGTGTGTGGGGAGGGGAGTGGGTGTGTGGGGTGGTGAGTGATCGCTAGTGGTCGCTGTGAAGTTTGTAGGAAGTACAGAAGGACACCAGCACGACCGATAATAACCCTACCTTTGGCCACAGTTTTTAACGACATTGTGGTCATGGACCTTAAGATCTGGGATAACATCAATAATATATTCATTTTTGCATTTTGTAGATTTAGCAACCATATTTAGTCAATCAACGATTGTACGAAGTAAAGAAAAAAGAGTAATTCTGGATCAAATCATGGAAAATTGGATAGTGACAGGAATGGGCCCACCGGCAAAATTCCTTCCAGACAATGGGGACAAATTTGCTCATGAGTTTAGGGATATGTGTGAAAACGTGAATATCACAGTTATGAATACGGCTGCAGAAAGCTCATTTAGTAATGGTGTGTGTGAAAGAAACCATGCGGTAATAGATGACATGCTCCGGAAAATTTTGGCAGATAGACCAAACTGCAAGCTAAATTCAGCTTTAGCATGGGCGGTACATGCAAAGAATTCATTGCAGATGGTTGGGGGCTATAGTCCCTATCAATTAGTGTTTGGTAGAAATCCTAAAATTTCGGATGACCAGCCTCCAGTATGGAAAGGGACTACAATTAGTTCTGCCTTTGCTGAGCATTTAAATGCATTACATAGCAGTAGAAAAGCTTTTTTGGAAGCAGAAATCTCTGAAAGAATTTGCAGATCTTTAAGGCGTAATGTACTGCCATCAAATACCGTTTTTCAGCAAGGAGACATAGTATACTATAAGAGATCATAGACATAGATGGCAAAACAATTATTTTGCACCAAGGCAATCAAACTGTTAGGGTATATTCATCAAGGATAATGGGTGCAGATTACAAATTTTCAAATTTAGACAGAACAGACAGACACGACGAGGAACCAGAGTCATCTGGTATGCACGTGTTACAGAACTATGAGGACCGGTTAACTGATATAGACAGGGTTTCTGCAGAGGAACACAACACTTCTGATGAATTAGAACAAGCCATTTTTCCGAAAGGACAACTGCCAAAAGTTGGTACAAAAGTGACATACTTGCCTAAACGGTCTAGTCAGTGGAAGGATGCAACTGTTATTAGTAGAGCAGAGAAGGCCACTGTATTAACATTGGTTGAATGTACAGCATTCAGGGGAGGGAATCAAGACAATGGATTGGGAACATGAAGTTCAAAAATGGAGGACACAGAAACGCAGTGCCAGTTCAGATAGTACATCTGATAGTGAACAGGTCCACAGGAAAAGGTCTAGAACTATTGAAAGGACATCCCACAGCAGAAGGAAAGATCAAGCAGTAGCAGTACAGAACGAGATACCAGGCGGAAGAGGTGACGTAGTTTATCAAGGTCTCGGAACATGAGTAAGACTACGAATACTAATAGGAGTAGAAGCCCACATGCACGTGAGATTTGGGTGGCTTCCAATAAATTAGATGAAAAAGTTATCAAAGATGCCAAACAGCAAAAACTGCATAGTTGGAGTAAATTTGGGGTATGCACGGAAGTACCGGATGGGGGACAAAAAGCTCTGTCCCACAGATGGATTTGCACGGAAAAGGTTCTTCCGGATGGAACTTATAAGGCAAAGGTTAAATAATCATTAGTCAGCTTTCCCCATCAAAGGGGCAAGCAGCATATGGTCATTTGAGACTATGGCGATTTATCTACCTTACCTGCTTGCAGCAACTCACCAAGGCTGCTTCAACAGCACCATCCAAACTCATGGCCTGTAGATTGGTTTATCGTGACGTGTACCTAGGTACAGTAAAAAGTATTGTTCTCCGTGCCAGTCAAACAGATCATTCCGTACATGAAAAGAAAATATGTAATAGGGCAAACATAAAATACACAATGTAAATACATAGATACAAGCATCTGGTGAAGCATACAGGAGTAGTACTACTCAGTAGAGAGGGGATCTGATCAAGGTATGTAAGATACGAAAGTAAATGTAGACCAAATGTTTCCTCTTGTAGGGCAATCTAGAATGAGAGGTCACAGATACAGGTTGAGAGGTGGTAGATTTAGAACTGAGGTGAGGAGGAACTATTCCTCGCAGAGGGTGGTGAATTTGTGGAACTCGCTGCCTCATAGTGCAGTGGAATCTAAGTCATTAAATGGTTTCAAGAAAGAGAGTGATATATTTCTCATGAACAGGTTAAAGGGATATGGGGAACAAGTAGGGAAACAAATTTGAGACCAGGAAGAGATCAGCCATGATCTGTTTGAATGGTGGAGCAGGCTCGAAGGGCTGAATTGCCGACTTCTGCTTCTAATTCCTATGTTCCACCTCTGGGTAGCAGTGATCATAATATGATTGAATTTTAAATTCAATTTGAGAGAAAGATGTGTAGGTTCAAGACCATATTATAAACTTAAATGAGGGTAATTATGTGGAAATAAAAGCAGAGCTGGCCAAAGTGAACTGAGAAATTAGGTTAAGGGATATTTTAGAATATACAGAATAGATACATCCAAAAGGAAGTGAAAAAGCCAAGGGTATGGCCTACCATTTGTGGTTAACTCCAAAAGATTAAAGATAGCATCAAGTTTAAAGAAAAAATATATAATTGAGCAAGGCCAGGTAGCAGGTCAGAAGATTGGACAGAATATAAAGAACAGCAAAAAAATGACAAAATGATTAATAAACAGAAAAAAAATAGAGTATGAGAGAAATCTAGCTAGAAATATAATGACGGATGGTAAGAGTCTCTATATGTAATTAAATAATCAAAGAGTTAACAAAATGAGTGTTGGTCTATAGAAAGTGAGTCTGGGGAATTATTAATGAAAAATAAGGAGATGGCAGGTAATTGAATAGGTAGTTTGCATCAATCTTCACTGTAGCATATATAAATAACATCTCATAAATAGCTGTAAATCAGGAATCAGAAAGGAGGGAGGAACTCGGGAAAATTATAATCACCAGAGAAATGGTTCTTCACAAACTGTTGGAACTGCGGGCTGACAAATCCTCGGATCTTAATGGACTTCATCCTAGGATCTTAAAAGAAGGAGCTAGTGAGATAGTTGATGCATTGGTTTTAACTTTCCAAAATTCCCTGGATTCAGGAAGGTGCCAATAGATTGGAAAATAGCAAATACCGTTATTCAAAAGGGAAGAAGACAGAAAGCAAGAAGCTATAGGCAAGTCAATATAAGGGGCGGAATTCTCCGCTCCCGCGCGGAATCGGGAAGGCTGTCGTGAACTCGGCCGAGTTTCACGACGGCCTCGGAGGCCGCTCCTCTCACCTTATTCACCCCCACCCGGGGGGCTAGGAGCGGCGCTCCGTAACTCTAGGCCGCTGGGCCTTGACTCTTGCGTCAAGTCGGCGCGCCGAGAATGAGCGATGGCGGTGCCTAAGTGACGTCAGCCACGCATGAGCAGGTTGGCCGGCTCCAACCCGCGCATGCGCAGCTGACGTCAGGACGGCTCACGGCTCTAACCCGCGCATGCGCGGTTGCCGTCTTCCCCTCCGCTGCCCCGCAAGACGTGGCGGCTTGATCTTGCGGGGCGGCGGAGGGGAAAAAGTGCGTCGCTTGGAGACGCCGGCCTGACGATCGGTGGGCACCGATCACGGGCCAGTCCCCTCCCGAACACGGCCATGGTGCTCACTCCCCTCTCCACCCCCCACAATCCACAAATGAGCATTTGGCACCCATGTTCACGACGGCAGCGACCAGGTGTGGTTGCCGCCGTCGTGAACTGGTCGGGAACGTCAGGCCGCTTGGCCCATCAGGGCCGGAGAATCGCCGGTCGTGAAAAACGGCGAGCGGCGATTCATCCGAGCGGGGGGTGGGAAAATCGCGGGGGGTGCCAGGGGGGCGTGTCGTGAGTCGCCCGGCCCTCCCGCGATTCTCCCACCCGGGGTGGGGAGCGGAGAATCATGCCCAAGAACTGTCAAAGGAAAATGTTGGAAACTGTTATTAAAGCTTTATGTCAGGGCATGTAGAAAAATTCAGGCAAAGTCACCATGGTTTTATGAATGTGAAATCATTTTGAACCAATTTATTGGAGTTCGTTGAAGGTGTCACATGTGCTGTGGATAAAGGGGAACCAGTGGATGTACTGTACTTACATTTCCAGAAGGTATTTGTTAAGTTGCTGCAATAAATGTTATTGCAGAAAATAAAAGCTCATGGTGCAGGAGGGTGACACATTGGCTTGGATGGAAGATTGGCTAGTTAACAAGGAACAGAGCGGCATTTTCAGGTTGGCAAGATGCAACGAGTAGTATTCCACAGGATTCAATGCTGCGCCCTCAACTTCTTATAATTTATACAAATGACTTGGATCAAGTGATCAAAGGTATGGTTGCTAAATTTGCTGATGATACAAAGATAGGTAGGAGAGTATGTTGTGAAGTGGAAAGCTAATAGAATGTTATAACTTATTGCAAGGGGAATTGAAAAATGTTATGCTTCAGTTGTACAGGGCATTGGTGAGACCACATCTGGAGTATTGTGAACAGTATTGACCTCCTTATTTAAGGAAGGAGGTAAACTAATACCAGGAGTGGGCAGGTTATCTTATGAAGAAGGATTGCACAGGCTAGGCTTGTATCTGTTGGAGTTTAGAAGAGTAAGAGGTGACTTTATTGAAACATATAAGATCCTGAGGGATTTTGACAGGGTGGATGTAGAGAGGATGTTTCCCCTTGTCAGAGAATCACGAACAAGAGGTTTCTGTTTAAAAATAAGGCGTTACCCATTTAAGACAGAGATTAGGCAAACTGTTTTCTCTCCGGGGGTTGGGATTCTTTGGAATTCCCTTCCTTAAAAGGCAGAGGAAGCAGAGTCTTTGAATGTTTCCAATGCAGAGGTAGATATATTCTTGATTAAATAAGGGGGTGAAAGGTTACTGGGGGTAGGTGGGAGGTTTCAGTTCGAGCATCCAGAATCTTATTGAATGGCGGAGCAGAGCCGAGTTTCCTATTCCTGCTCCTAGTTCGGATGTTCTCTGTGTTGTGCTGTTAGTCAACTGACAATATTTACTGGTCTTGTCAGGTCATTGAACCTTTTTTGATGCTGAAAGGGTACTTTGAAGTTTCACTCTTAGCCAGGGGGACCTTTTATGTGATTTGTCCTGCTGCATCCAATGGCTTCTTCACTTATAATGAAACAGTTGTTTCACTCCTTCCACTAATTCATGACTGAAGCACTTCCAATTCTCTTCCATTGCAATTGTCATTTTGTTCCTTGCAGCAAGACCCTATTCACATTTTAACAAGAAACAGTGCTTTATATATGATGGTTATGTCCCTATTTCCAAAATTTCCATTCCTATCTGGCATACTGTGGGTAGGACTCTCACTCTTGGTCCACCAACATTATGGAAATGATCAGAGCCCAGGATTATTAAAATACATAGGACATAGAACATACAGTGCAGAAGGAGGCCTTTCTGCCCATCAAGTCTGCACCAACCCACTTAAGCCCTCACTTCCACCCTATCCCCATAACCCAATAACCCCTCCTAACCTTTTTGGTCACTAAGGGCAATTTATCATGGCCAATCCACCTAACCTGCACGTCTTTGGACTGTGGGAGGAAACCCACGCAGACACGGGGAGAACGTGCAGACTCCGCAAAGACAATGACTCAGCAGGGAATCGAACCTGGGACTCTGGCGCTGTGAAGCCACAGCGCTATCCACCTGTGCTACCGTGGGTCATCAATATTTAAGAAGCATCTCAGTCGAGAATGGGCTCAGGGATTTTGATTTACCAGAAATACTGAAATGAGAAAATCAACCTCTGTGTATGTTTAATTTTATCTGAGTGTTTGTAATAAAAGTCTTCCACTTGTGTGTCCTTGAAACACTCTGTTATGACTAATGTTATTAGTCACAAAGTACTTGGAGTTCTATGTATCTATTTTTATCAAGTTTAAGCACTTGGCATTGGAAATACAAATAGATATGTACATTGTAGAAATTTCCCAAGTCTCAGTAATTGAAAGCTGTTTCTCCCTTCATCGTTTTAACTCGGTAAGTATATACACCAGGTTTATCCCATGTCCCATTTGTTGTTTCCTTCCACAAAAGAATCCTCAAAATTAGAACTTGGACATATAACAGACATCCCTTCATTTTTATCCAACCTAATAGTTGCACATAATAGTTTCATTTTGAAAACAGTCAGCGATGCAGTAAATTAGGACACATCCAAAGTCTAGACTATGAATAGGTACTTTTGTTTTGGTGACGTTTACATCACAAGTTTTATCCAGCAGGACCATGGACTGTAAAATTCACAGCAAAGAAAAATACCTTTTTGTTCATTAAATCAGTGTCAATTGTTGCTTGAGCAATCTAAAACTAATTCAATTGCCCCAAGCTCTACCCATAGCCTGTATCTTTTTCTGCTTATAATATTTATTCAATTTTTCAAACATTTGGAATTTGAAACAATCAGAGGGACAATGCAAACTGCTTCAACTACCCACATAGTAAAAACTTCCTTGTCCCAACAACATATTAACTAATAATATTTCTCCTAACTTTTCCTCAGTCTCTTAAAAATTTAAATTGATGTTCCCTCTTCTATAATCCTCAAGTAAAGGAAATAACCTTTCCCTCCTCATTCTATTAAAATTCTTGAGAATTCTAAAAAAACCTTCAACATCTATTAATGCTCCAGTGGAAATGGTCCCAGTAACTCGTGTCTTGCCTCCTAACTATAGCTTCAAGTTCCAGGGATCTATCTGGTGCATCGTGTTGTTTGTTTCGTGTGTCTTTAATATATTTGCTGTAGTAGGACTCCCAAAATAGCACACAATGCTGCCTAACCAATATTTTGCTCAAATTTCTAACATTTACTCGGGTGCCTATGCCTCAGTTAAAAATGCAAATCTCTATTGTATATCCAGCGAAGCTGAGGGTGACTTATAAGCTCAAGGACTTTTATTTTGGAACGGCGGAGGCAGCAGAGGAGTTTGCAAAGGCAGAAGGACTATGGCAAAACTGAGAAATTGAGAAATGGCCATGTGCCGATGTAACCTCAGGACTGTATTTGTTTTCTTCTTTTTTGTCTCTTCTTTTTTTGTTTCACTGCATCCGGGTGTATGGGCTAGAGGAGCCAATGGTGTATATATTTGGACAAGGGAAGGGATGGGATTTGCACTCTAAGCGAGGGCTCTTTGGGGTGTAGGTGGATATGCGGGGTGTGTGTGCTAAAGGGGGATTTCTGGGTTTTCCTAGGGTCGGGCAAGGGGGAAAGGGACCTGGGCGGGGGCCTCCGCGTTGGCCGGTTTAAACCGGCCAGTGAACGGGAGTGAGGTGGGGGGAGGGGCTGCGGCCATCGGAGCCTGGCAGAACAGGGTCCGAGTGGTCTAGCTGGGGTGGAAAGTTGGGGGGAAGGAACCGAGGTTGGGGGAAGGAGTTTTACAAGAGGCAGTGGGCGGGAGGAGTTGGAGGGGAGGGGAGGGTTTACAACTCTTGGGTATCACATACGGTACTCTTTCGGTGGTTGGACGGCATTGAGTGTGGTGGGGGGGGGGGGGGGGAGTGGATTCTAGGGTGACCAGGGGCAGGGGCGGGGGGGGGCGGGGGGGGGGGAAATGGACTCTAGAGTGACCATGGGCAGTCCCTGACTCCTTTCTTTTTTCTCCTTTGTTTTTTTGTTTCCACCGTGGGAGGGTTTGTTTTATTGGATGCATATATTGACAGGTGGGCCGTTGTTTGGGGTGGTGGGAGGATGGGATTGTTTGTTATTGTTAAGGGATTGACTTTGTCTTTGTTACCGTTTACTGTTGGGGGGGGGGGAATTTTGGAGGAAAATGTGAAAATGGACAATAAAAACATTTTTTTTAAAATGCAAATCTCTGCTTTTTTAAATCAGCATTCATACTTTCAAATAGTATGGGCCATATTTCTGTGGAGGCCTTCAAAAATGGAGTTGTGGTACCAGCTTACAGAGGCCGTGCTGCTTGTCCAGTGGTCAACAGAGCAGCTGGTGGAGTTCTTAAATAAGTTCCAGCGGCAGAAGAAAGAGGATGTGCCCAAGATGGTAGAGCCGCTGAGATCTGGTATTGAGCGAGTGGAACAGAGGCGTGAGTCCCAGGGCCAGGCGATTCAGAAAGTGGAGGAAGTGTTGGGGAGCAGGAGGAACAGGTGACCTTGTTGGCGGAAGAGTTGGGAGTGATCCGGAAAAGCCAGAAGAGGCTGAGGGAGAAGGTGGAGGACATGGAGAACTGCTCCAGGAAGCAAAATGTGAGGATTGTTGGGATGTCTGAAGGCATTGAAGGTGTGGAGGCCACTTCATATGTGGCGAGTTTCCTGGAGAGGTTGATGGGGGAGAAAGCCTTTGATTGGTGTCTTGAGGTGGATCCAGCGCACAGGGTACTAAGGAGGAGGCCACAGGCGGGCGAGCCGCCGAGGGCGATGGTGTTGCGGCTGTATCGCTTTTTGGGTAAGGAAAAGATCCTATGATGGGCAAGACAGACCAAGAAGAGTACCCGGGAAGGGAGTGACTGTGAGTCTACCAAGACCTGGGTGTGGAATTGGCGAAGTGGAGGGTCGGATTTAACTGAATCAAGGCTGCCCTCTTTGAGAAAGGGGTGAAGTTTGGAGTATTATACACGGCCCACCTGTGCGGGACTTTTCAGAAACAGAAGCTTTATTTTGACATGCCAGAAGAGGCGGCGGACTTTATGAGGGACAATGACTGGGAGGAGTGAGAGGACTTTGAATTTTGGAGGTGTTTTGTGTGCCTTTTTAATGTGTTTGGGGGTTGGTATTTTGAGGCATGATGCCAGGGCAGCAGTGATGGTGATTGTACTTCCTGTTACTCTTTGTGAGTTGACGGTCGGGTTGATTGGGGGGGAGATTGGTGGGCAGGGGAGAAGTTGGAGGCCTTGAGTGGGGGCTACCATGCTAGCTCGATGGGCTAGTTAATGAGAGTGAGGTGGGGGTTGCCAGGAGGAAGGTCTGTGGGGGGATGGAGGTGGAAGGGGTCGGTTCCTTGTTTGAGGGTGGGGGGCGGGGAGGGGAGGGAGGAAGATTGCTGACAAGGGTGTGGTTGGTATGGTGCATTTGGGAAGGGATCGATGGCAGTGGCTATTCAAGGGCGGGCCTGGAGGGCGGCATCACGTGGGCCAGTGGCTGGCTCAAAAAGGGGTATGGCTGATCGGCAGGGGATGGGGGCAGGGAGCCCCCCAACTAAGCTGGTTACGTGGTGATATACCCTCAATTATGACACGAGAGAGTGTACTCGTAAACCGAAGGCTTTAATAAACAGGGAACCTCGCCAGCCAGGGAGATGACTGCTCACTGAGCGCCGCCCACAGGACGTCACCTTATATCCGGCCCCTGGGAGGTGGAGCCAGAGGCGGAGTCCCCCGGGGTTCCAAACCCGGACTTAAAGGGACATTACATGCATGATCTTAAAGGCACATTACACATTCATCACATTCACCCCCTGTTTAAGAAAAACACCGAGACCGTTGGGGGTGAAATGGGATCACAAGTCCATTCTCTTTGGAGGCCTGATCGTCCTTGTCGACCTTCTCAGCTTGAGCGGTGGTGCGGCGGACACAGGTGTCTTCGATGAGGGTACATCCGGGAGCACGGTGGTCGGAGCTTTCATGCGGTGCGGGGTAGGGGTTGGGGAGTAGGGAGGGTAGCTGGGGTTGGCGGTGACATCGCCGGTGTGGGGGAAGGAGGAGGGAGCGTGGGGTGGGGGCACGGTTGGTTGCGACAGACGGTGTGGGGATGCACGGGGAAACATTGGTGAGGGGGGGCTTCAATCGGGGAACCAGCGGGTGCCAGATCCCACAGGGAAACCGTATCTTGCTGTCCGTCTGAGTGCGCGACGTAGGCGTATTGGGGGTTTGCATGTAGCAGCTGGACCCTCTCAACCAGAGGGTCCATCTTATGGCTCCTCACATGCCTCCGGAGAAGGACAGATCCCGGAGTCATCAGCCAAGGTGGAAGCAAAATCCCGGAGGTGGACTTCCTGAGGATGACAAACAAACGATTGTGAGGGGTCTCGGTCGTGGCCGTGCAGGGGAGCGACCTGATGAAGAGGAGGGCATCGGGTGGGACCTCCTGCCAGCGGGTGGCTGGGAGACTTCTCGACCGTAGGGCCAAAAGGACAGCCTGCCAAACTGTCACGTTCTCCCTCTCCACCTGCCCGTTTCCACGTGGGTTGTAGCTGGCCATTCTGCTCGAGGTGATGCCCTTGCTGAGCAGGTACTGACGCAGCTCATCGCTCATGAACGATATACCCCGGTCACTGTGGATATAAGTGGGGAAACCGAACAGGGTGAAGATGCTGTGCAGTGCCTTTATAATGGTGGCCGCGGTCATGTCGGGGCAGGGGGCAGCGAATGGGAAGCGGGAGAACTTGCCGATGATGGTTTAAAAAATAGATATTGCGATCGGTGGACGGGAGGGGCCCTTTGAAGTCCATGCTTAGTCACTCAAAGGGCCCAGAGGCCTTTACCAGGCGAGCCTTGCCTGGTTGGCAGAAGTGCGGTTTGCACTCTGCGCAGATTTGGCAAGCCTTGGTCATGGCCCTGACCTCCTCGGTGGAGTAGGGTAGGTTGCGGGACTTAAGAAAATGGGCGAGCCGGGTGAACCCCGGGTGACGGAGGTCATTGTGGATAGCCCACAGGGGATCCTCCTGCGCGTTGGCACATGTGCCGTGGGACAGGGCATCTGGGAGCTCGTTGAGCTCCCCTGGACGATTCTTAATATCGTACGTGTAGGTGGAGTGCTCGATTCTCCACCTCAAGATCTTGTCATTTTTGATCTTGCCCTGCTGCGCGTTATCGAACATGAAGGCGACCGACCGTTGGTCAGTGACGAGGGTGAACCTCCTACCTGCTAGGTAGTGACTCCAGTGCCGCACGGCCTCCACAATAGCTTGCGCCTCCTTCTCGACTGCAGAGTGCCGGATCTCGGAGGCATTGATGGTTTGGGAAAAGAATGCTACTGGCCTGCCTGCCTGGTTGAGGGTAGCAGCCAGGGCGACGTCTGATGCATCGCTCTCGACCTGAAAAGGGATGGTTTCGTCCACCGCGTACATAGCGGACTTGATGGTGTCGGCCTTGATACGGCTGAAGCCGACCGGGCCACAGCCGTGAGGGGAAAAATCGTGGTCTTTATCTGTGGGCCGGCTTTGTCCGCGTATTTGGGGACCCACTGGGCGTAATAGGAGAAAAGCCCCAAGCACCGTTTAAGGGCCTTGAGACTATGATGACATTCTCCAAGTACGGGTAAGTAGCCCGCAGCCCGTACCGATCCATCATTTGGTCCATCGTCCTCTGGAAGATGGAAACCCCATTAGTATCACCGAAGGGGACCCTAAGGAAGTGGAAAACCCGTCCGGCTGCTTCAAAAGCAGTATAGAGGCGGTCTTCCGGGTGGATAGGGAGCTGGTGGTAGGCAGATTTCAGATTGACCGTGGAGAATACCCGGTTTGCGTGATCCAGTTGACCATCTCTGTTATGCGGGGGAAGGGGTACGCATCGAGCTGCGTGAAGCGGTTTATGGTCTGGCTGTAATCCACAACCATCCATTTCTTTTCCCCGGACCGGACTACCACCACTTGTGCCCTCCAGGGGCTGTTGCTAGCCTCGATGACCCCCTCTTTCAGTAAACGCTGGACCTCTGACTGATGAAAGTCATATCTTGGGGACTGTACCGCCGGCTCCTGGTGGCGACGGGCTTACAGTCGGGGGTGAGGTTCACGAATAGTGAGGGGAGGGTGTAACTTTCAGTGTTGCGCGGCTGCATACCATGAGGGGGGGGGCAAAGGTCCACCGAACTTCAGGTTCAGGCTTCGGTGGCTACATTGGAAATCCAGGCCGAGCAGTAGGGGGGGCGCAGAGATGAGGGAGGATGTACAGTTTAAAACGGACATATTCGGCGCCCTGGATCGCAAGATTCGCAATACAGTACCCCTTGATTTGGACCGAATAGGACCCAGAGGCGAGGCGATGGTTTGGGATGCGGGATAGGTGCGCAGGGAGCAGTACCTTATTGTTTCTGGGTGCACAAAACTCTCCGTGCTCCTGGAGTTGCAAAGGCAGGGAGTGTCGCGCCTGTTGATCTGGACGAGCATCATGGGGTTCCACAGGTTCTTTGGCCGCAACTGGTCGAGGGTGATTGCTCCCAGCTGTGGGTAGTCTGAGTCTTCTGCCGAGTCGGAGTCACAAAATGGACGCCCCCGTGGGTCGCACATGTCAGGTTTAGAAGATGGCCGCCCCCATGACTAGCACAAGGCCGATGACGAGTCAGAAAGGGGCGTGTCCGGCCGGCGCGCAGCCGCGTTGTGGGGCCTGCGGGCCTGTGAGCTCGATTTTCGGGCCTGTTGGGCTTTTTGTTTCTGGGCCTTGGGCCTGGTCAGGCAGACCCTCGCGAAATGCCCCTTCTTTCCGCAGTCGCTAAAGATCGCGGAAGGGCTGGGCAGCTCTGTCGTGGATGCTGACCCTGCCCACAGAAAAAGCACGGTGCGTCCCCGGTCTGGGCAGGTCACTGTGCGGCGCAGGCCCATGGTGTGGCTGAGTCTGGGGAAGGCCGAGAGGGGCTCGCAGGGTCCGCGGGATATGTGCCGAGGTTCTGGTAGGCCACCTCCAGAGATGTGGCGAGCGTTACCGTTTGCTGCAGATCGTTTGCCCTGTTTTCCAGGAGTCGATTCCAGACACATAGGCGTTGTGGATGTGTAGGTTCATGTGGACCTCAGCGGTCACATTTTGATGGTTACAGTTTCTAGCGAGCATGGTGAGCTTTTCCAAGTACTCGTCCAGCCATTCCCCTGAGCGCTGCTGGCTCACCCGGGCATAGAGTAGGCGCAGCTTGCGAGGCTCGGCGACGGAGTCTGTCGAGGAGTCCAGGTAGGCCTCAAAACACCGAAGCCAGTGTTCAAAAATGTCTTTGACTTCCGGCGTACGTGCGTCCAGTTCGAGCTTTTCTGGCTTGAGACCGCTATCCATCCTATCGTAATCTGTTTATTAAATTGATATACCCTCAATTATGACACGAGAGAGTACTCTTGTAAAACGAAGGCTTTAATAAACAGAGAACTTCGCCAGCCGGAGAGATGACTGCTCACTGAGCGCCGCCAACAGGACGTCACCTTACATGCGGCCCCTGGGAGGTGGAGCCGGAGGCGGAGTCCCCGGGGTTCAAAACCCGGTCTTAAAGGGACATTACATGCATGATCTTAAAGGCACATTACCCATTCATCACACGTGGAATGTGAGGGGGTTGAATGTGCTGGTTAAACGGTTGCGTATGTTCACGTATTTGAGGAGTCTGAAGGTGGATGTGGTATTTTTGCAGGAGGTGCATCTGAAGTTGGGGGATCAGACGAGGCAGAGAAAGGAATGGATGAGGCAGGTGTTTCTTGTGGGGCTGGATATGAAGAGTCGGATTTGTTTTATTGTCACGTGTACCAAGGTACAGTGAAAAGTATTGTTCTGCGCACAGCCCAGACAGATCATTCCGTACATGAAAAAAGAACCAGGGCATATATAAATACACAATGTTAAAAGTTTAGTATGGGTATAAGAGATGTAGGAAGAGGATCTGTATGAGAGAGCTCGCAGAGAGTCGCCATGTGAATGCCATGAGGGGGGGTGGCGGCGTTGGTCAATAAGAGGGTGGCGTTCGAAGTGGGGAGTATTGTGGCCCATCTGAGGGTGGAGGTTGTGATGGTTAGTGCGAAGTTGGAGGAGATGCCAGTGATTCTGGTAAATGTTTTGCTCCAAATTGGGACGATGTGGATTTTATGAGGCAGGTGTTGGGGAAGATTCTGGACTTGGATTCGTATCAGTTGATCATGAGGGGGGATTTTAACAAGGTCATGGATCTGAGCTTGGACCAGTCGAGTCCTATGTCATTAAGGATTGGCAGTGGTAAGAGAGCTGAGGGGGTTCATGGAGTCCAGGGGGGGGGGTGGACCCGTGGAGGTTTGGGAGGCTGAGGGCGAAGGAATTCTCATACTTCTCCCATGTGCACCGGTGTACTCCGGGTGTACTCCCAGATTGACTTTTTTGTTACGGACAAGGCGCTACTGGAGGGGGTGGCCGCTAGGAGCGTTCGCCGATTGTGGTTTGCACCACGCTCCACACCCCGTAGATTTGCGGGTGGCTCAGGGGGAGGCCCAATGGCCACAATGGAGGCTGGATGTGGGGTAGTTGATGTAATGAAATGAAATTCATTGGGGCAGCACGGTAGCATTGTGCATAGCACAAATGCTTCACAGCTCCAGGGTCCCAGGTTCGAATCCCAGCTTGGGTCACTGTGTGGAGTCTGCACGTTCTCCCCGTGTGTGCGTGGGTGTCCTCCGGGTGCTCCGGTTTCCTCCCAAAGTCCAAAGATGTGCAGGTTAGGTGGATTGGCCAGGCTAAATTGCCCTTGGGGTCCAAATTGCCCTTAGTGTTTGGTGGGGTTACTGGGTTATGGGGATAGGGTGGAGGTATGGGCTTGGGTAGGGTGCTCTCTCCAAGAGCCGGTGCAGACTCAATGGACCGAATGGCTGTAAATTCTATGAATGCACTGTAAATTCTATGAAAAAATTCTGTGAAATGAAATGAAAATTGCTTATTGTCACAAGTAGGCTTCAAATGAAGTTACTGTGAAAAGCCCCTAGTCGCCACATTCCGGCGCCTGTTCGGGGAGGCTGTTACGGGAGCTGGTGAGGGCTGCTGTATAGGGCTATATGGAGTTGAATGACATGGGGAGGTAACAGCCACCATGTCGTGGGAGGTACTTAAGTTCATATCGGTTCGGGCGCATCGGGAGAAGGCGGAGTCGGAGTAGAGGGCAAGGCTGGTGGATGAGATTTTGAGGGTGGGCAGGTGATATTCAGAGGCGCCTGAGGCGGGGTTGTTGAAGGAGGGGCAAAGGCACCAGATGGAGTTTGGGCTGGTTTCTACCGGGAAGGCGGTGGGACAGTTGCAGAGGGTCAGCTGAGGAGGCAGGAGGTGGCGAGGTAGAGTTAGGGATGATAATGGTAAGGTGGTGATGGAATGGGGTGTTTGAGGCCTTTTAAATGAGGCTTTCTGAGTCAGAGCCCCCGACCGGGGAGGAGGGGATGTGGCGGCTCCTGAATGGGCTGGAGTTTCCCAAAGTGGAGGAGGGGTTGGTTCAGGGTCTGGGGACCCCTATTGGGTTGAGGGAGGGGATGAATGGTATGGGGAGTCTGCAGGTGTGTAAAGCCCTGGGGCCGGTTGGGTTCCGGTAGAGTTTTTTAAATGTTTGGTGCAGATCTGGGGCCACTGCTGGTGAGAGCGTGTAATGAAGCAAGGTAGAGAGGGGGAACTCTACATTATCGCAGACTTCCATCTCCCTGATTTGAAGAAGGATAAGGACCCGGAGCAGCGTGGGTCATACTGCCCGATATCATTGTTGAATGTAGATGCTAAATTATTGGCGAAGGTGCTGGCATCGCGGATTGAGGACCGTGTGCCAGGGGTGATAGGTGAGAATCAGACGGGGTTTGTGAAGGGAAGGCAGTTGTCGGCAAATGTGTGGAGGCTACTCAATGTAATTGTGGTGAATGTAACTCCGTAATTCACACTGTATTGTATATACATGAGACCATGCATTTGTAAGCGCAGTTGCGTTGCCCGACCACTAGGGGGAGTAGTGCTGGGAATGGTTAAGAGTTTGTACAGGGTTCCACACTTGGCTCCACCCACGACCCCCCCCCCCCCCCCCCCCGGACTGCTGTGTAAATACCAATGCTCAGAGCCAGTCGTTCAGTTCATCGAGAGTTCAACGCGCAACAGGCTGGCCCTGTTGTAAGTAGATTAAAACCACTGTTCATATCTTAAAGCACGTGTCTAGTGAATTGATGGTTCCATCAGTAATTATGATGCCTTCAGAGGGGCAGGAGGTACAGGTAGTGGTGGCGATGGACGCGGGTGGAGTGGGCATATTTGTTGGAGGTGCTGGGGCGGTTTAGGTTTGGCAGGAGTTTGTAGACTGGGTCCGGCTGCTATACAAGGCGCTGGTGGCGAGTGTGAGGATGAACCCATTGAGATTAGGGTAAAGTGGGCTACACCGTGGGACAAGGCATGGGTGCCCACTCTCCCCATTGCTTTTCACCTTGGTAATAGAGCGGTTGCAGTGGAGGCACCATTTGGCGCTGGAGGGTGCCTCGGTCTAGGCACCGATCTACCAAAACCATAGGTTTGCACCAAGGGGGCTGGATGCGAGGTTTAGGGATAGCGGCAGGCGAGGATTGAGCGCTATGGGGACTTGTTTATAGGGGGAACATTTGGGGGACTGGAGGACTCAGAGGAAGTGTTTGAGTTGCCGAATGGGAATGGCTTTAGGTAACTGCAGGTTCGGGACTTAGTCAGGAAAGAGGTGCCATCCTTTCCTGGGGTTGCAGGACAAGGTGCTGTTGAAGGATGAAATAGGGGAGGGGAAGGTACCAGATATATATAAGGAATTGATGGAGTGGGACTGAGCCCTAGCGGGGACATTAGGCGTAAATAAGAGGAGCTGGGAGGGGAGATGGAGGCTGAGATGGAGGGTGAACGCGTCCTCGTCATGTACAAAGTTAAGCCCCATCCAGTTTAAGGTGGTGCATAGGGCTCATATGACGGTGGCGAAGATGGGTAGGTTCTTTGCGGGGGTGGAGGACAGGTGTGGGCGGGGTGGGGGAGGGGTGCGAATCACATCCACATGTTCTGGGCATGTCCAAGACTGAGGGGGTTCTGGCAGGGGTTCTCGGACATGATGTCCCATATTCTGGGTGTGGGGTTGTTCCGGGTCTAGAGGTGGCGGAAGACCCGGGAGTCCAGGGGGTGAGCGAGGCCGATGTTTTGGCGTTTGCTCGGGATTTTGCTCGGGTGGTGGGACTCAGAGTTGTCGAAAGTGGGAGTGTGTGTGAGAGACCTGTCAGGAGTCCTGAGGCTGGGAAAGGTCAAGTTCGCTCTGTGAGGGACGGCAGAGGGGTTCACCCGGAAGTGGAGGCTCTTATCGATTTCTTTCAGGAGGATTGAGGGGTCAGCTGTGGGGGGGGTCAGCAATGGGAGGGGTCAGCAGTGGGGGGGGTCAGCAGTGGGGGGGGGTCTGCAGGGGGGGGGTCAGCAGTAGGGGGGGGTCAGCAGTGGGGGGGTCAGCAGTGGGGGGGGGTCAGCAGTGGGGGGGGGTCAGCAGTGGGGGGGTCAGCAGTGGGGGGTCAGCAGTGGGGGGGTCAGCAGTGGGGGGGTCAGCAGTGGGGGGGTAAGGGGGTTAAAATGAGAAGGTGGGGTTTGGCAGGGAGTTGGCGTCAGGGCTGTGATTGTTTATTGAGTTGTTTTGTTTTCTTTGATATTTTGTGTACATGTGTGTAAATGCCTTGAATAAATTATTTTATTTAAAGAAGTGTATGAGCGAGAATTCAGTTAAATTGTTAGAAGTTTATTTATTTTCATTGCCACATGGCTCCTGAGGTCTCACCATGGTGGAAGCGAAGTGTCGTACACACCCCTACCTGCATCAATGGTGTCGAGGTGGAGATAGTTGACAACTTCAAATTCCTAGGTGTGCACATCACCCACAATCTGTCTTGGTCCATCCACGTCATCGCTACGACCAAGAAAGCACAACAGTGCCTGTACTTCATCAGGAAATAAAGGTAATTCAGCATGTCCACATTGACTCTTCCCAATTTTTATGGCTGCACTATAGAAAGTACCCTATCTGGCTGCTTCACAGCCTGGTATGGCAATTACTCGGCCCAAGACCATAAGAAGCTACAGAGTCGTGAACACCGCCCAGTCCATCATGCAAACCCACCTCCCACACATTGACTCTGTCTATACCTCCCGCTGCTTTAGGAAAACAGGCAACATGGTCAAAGGCGCCTCACACCCGGGTTATTCTCTCTTCCAGCCTCTTCCATCGGGCAGGAGGTACAAAAGTCTGAGAATACGCACTAATAGATTAAAAAACAGCTTCTTCCCCGCTGTTACAACACTCTTGAATGACCCTCTTATGGAACCCACGCATCTTCTCTACTGTTGTAGTGCTACACTCCTTATGCTTCACCCGATGTCTATGTATTTACATTGTGCATTTATCGTATGTCCTATGTTTTTCATGTATGGAACGATCTACCTGGACTGTGTGCGGAGCAATACTTTTCACTGTACCTCGGTACACGTGACAATAAATCTAACTCTACTGGGTGAGTGGCATGAGGAGGGTATGAGTTGGCATGGGAGTATGAGGTGGTGGGGGGGGGGTATGAGATGACAATGGGTGTGGGTGAGGTTTGAGAGCTGGAGGGCCTAACAGCGTTTTATAAAACTGGATTGAAGTCCCAGAACCGAAGCGTCTCTTCTTACCAGCTTGCCTTGGCACTTGTCACTTCCATGGCCACCTCCAAATTGCCTCCAGAGGTGGCAAGCCTAAATCAATCACACCCTGCCCTTCTGGAGTAGAAATTGCCTGTGATAGTTCCTTTAATATTGAAATAGGCCAGCCGACTCAGGACATTTCCCGACTCAAGTTACCCACTTTGGTAGCAAAAATTCAACGCTATGGGTGGGCTTCAGCGCTCTCCGACACCAAAATCGTATTCGGCAATCAGCCGGAAAATCCCCGTTTGTGCCGAAATCGGGAGCGGTGACGTTTTTGCGATGCTCCGCCCCCTCCAAAATGGTGGACTCGCAGAGTATGCTGCACATGGTTGGGACGGCCTCAGGATGTCACCTGAGACCCTCCCCCGTTGGGCCGAGTTCCGGATGGCGTGGGTCACTCATGCCAATTTGTTCCGGAAACGTGGCGTGGCGGCTGCAAACTGAGTCCGGGGGGGGGGGGGGGGGGTGGGGGGGGGGGGGGGGGGGGGGGGGTGGAGCTGTTCTGTGGGCAGGGGGGGGCTTTGACGGGGGCTGAGGGCACTGGTAGGGGTTTATCCGGGAGTGGCGAGCCTGGCCAAAGCGGGCAGCTTTTGGCATGCTGGGTCCACGAGCAGCCAGCACCATGTTGCATGGTGCGGCCGCTGCAGGCCTCCACCGTGCGCATGCGTGGCCACGGACCCGGCAATTCTCCGGCTGTATCCACAGCTAAAGCCAGGGGCTCTACGCTG
Organism: Scyliorhinus canicula; assembly: GCF_902713615.1. Classification (NCBI taxonomy): domain Eukaryota; kingdom Metazoa; phylum Chordata; class Chondrichthyes; order Carcharhiniformes; family Scyliorhinidae; genus Scyliorhinus; species Scyliorhinus canicula. The sequence goes on along the minus strand of NC_052159.1, from coordinate 56,616,903 downwards.
CGTGCCCCCTAGCCCCCCCCCACCAGACGGAGGATCGGTGCAGCTTTTGTGCTGTTTCTTCTGGAGTAAAATGCCACTGTTGCCACGCCGACATCAGCAGTTCGTCTTCAAATTGGAGAATCCAGCCCAATGTTTTTGAACCCTTAAGAGCTCTTTAATCCATACAGTTTTATACATTCAATGTCCTTCCATTGTGTATTTTGCGCCCAACCCTTGTTTTCTTTTCCAAACTGTATTGTCTCAGTTATCCACATTGAAACACAGTTTCTACACATCTACCTATTCTTCCTGCCTGTCTATGCCTTAACCGAGCTTTTGTTCCGCACCAAACCCCCTAAGGTAGTGTTGTTCCCAAATTTTGCTATTAAACTGCCAATGCCCAACTGCAAAACATCTTAATATTTAAAAAAATAAAGTAGACCCAGCACTGACCCATTTGTTAATCAATTTATTGATTTGACTTGAATGGAACTTCCATTCACCACTCACAAAGCTTGGTGTCTAAACTCAAGGGTTGATGCTCCTGGTGTTGATCAGTTGTGGTCAGTGCAGTGATTAAAATGAGTAGAACCAACCTGCATGAGGCTGCATGTGGACCCGAGCCTGAATACCCAAATGCAGTTAATAATTGTTCCAAGTTGCACTTACGTATGTCTGCTTCATGAAAATGTGGTGCACCCCTCTAAAGCCACTAACTCCAATGTTAGAAAGTATCAAGATCATTGTCCATGGATTATGGGGCTCAGGTTAAACAGTTCAAGCAGTCCCAATGTTTGCTGTGTGTACTCTCTCCCTTTGCTGTCCCTGCTCCCTCTGCAGTTGTCCAGTGAGCTGTTTAATCTTTGTCTCTTCGGACTTCCGATGGTGGCCATGGAGTGAACGGTCGCACATTTAGCAGCTCTCGCCTCTAGTTGTCTTTTAACGGCTTTTCAGCTGGATTTTCGCGGGAATTTCTCAACATAAATTGATAAAAGTGAGAGGAGCAGGAAGCGATCCCCAATTTATGGAACCGCGCCCAAACAATAGGTGGAAAAGAAGAAATCAAAGGATGGATGGAAACAAAACTCGGAAACCGCGGGCTCAATGATACCGAGGCAAAGTTCAGTTGCGTCTGCCCAATGGACGATGGACCAGTTGGTCGAATACTTGGATGGGAAGTTCACCCAGCATCGGCTGAGGACCTAATCCAGGTGGTGGCCTCGATTAAGGGGTGGTGGACCGGGTGGAGGAGGAAGCGAAGACTCGGGGACAGGAAATTCAGAAGTTGCAGGAGCAGGCGACGGAACGAGAGGAGGAGTCCACAGCGATGGCAATGGAAATTGGCATTCTACGGGAGCGGCAGAAGTGGCTGTTGGAGAAGGTGGAAGACCTGGAGAATCGCTGTCGCAGGCAGAATATTCGGATCGTCGGTCTGCCAGAAGGAAAGGAGGGATCAGATGTCAGTGCGTATGTGGGGAAGATGCTGGAGAAGCTGATGGGGAAAGGCTCGTTCCCTAAGCCATTGGAGGTGGACCGGGCCCATCGGGCTCTTATGCGTAAACCCCAGGGTCGTGAACCCCCGAGGGCAATTGTGGTAGGGCTGCATCATTTCCTGGATAAGGAACGTCTTATGAAGTGGGCTAGGCAGACAAAACGGTGCACCTGGGAAGAATTCAGAGATCCGAGTGTATCAGGATTGGGGAAAGAGGTGGGTTTGCAAAGACAATAAAGTCAAGGCGGCCCTGTATGCGAATGACATAAAATTTGGACTGCTGTACCCGGCCCGTCTCTGGGTGACCTACGAGAACCGGGAGCTGTACTTTGGCTCGCCGGAAGAGGTGGAGGTCTTTATGAAAGACAAGAACTTGGTGAATGCCAAAGGACTTTAAAGCTTAAGCTGTGGTGGACTGAGTTTTTTGTAAGAAAGGGGGGAGGGGGGTAGAGGGAGGAGGAAAAAAAAGTTTTGTGGAGTTCTTTCTTTCTTTGTCTGGAAAAATCTCAACCTTTCAATTCTGTAATTTAAGTTGCGACTTTCAGGAGGAGGGCTTTTTTCTGCCTGATTTGGTTTTGATTTGTTGTTGTATGTGCCGAACTGCAGTGAAAAGGGTTTTGAGTTGCAATATTTTTTCTCTTCTGTTGGAAAAAAGATGGTTGAGTTTCTGTATGCACAATTTTTTTTTTCTCCTACCCCGTTTAATAGAAGAATGTCTCTTCTATTGTTTTGTTTCTGTTTGAGGGTGATGGGATAGATAAGATTCTGCTAAGGGAGGGGGGGGGGTGGACCTCTGCCTGGGCCTTGGGGGATTGTTTGTTTGTTTTCGGTGTTTGATGTTATTGTGTTGAGAACTTATGTTAAGAGGCGGGGGAGGGGATCTGGCAGGTGGTAGAATGTTAGGTGCTGGGGGGGGGGGGCGAGAGCTGCTAGGCTAGCTAGTTAACGGGAGCAAAGTGGGGGGAGAGCCGAGGAGAGATGCAGTAGTAGGGTAGGGGGGATGGGAGGTGGGTGGGAGGGGGGGAGGGGGCTGATGACGAGTAAGTGACTTTGGGGGATTGGAGCTGGAGAGCAGAGGGTGGTAGCTGCCGAGGGGTGGACCAGGGGAGGTGCGGGGCATGGGCTAAGGGCTGGCCTAGGAAAGGTCATGGCTAATCGACAGGGGAGGAATTGTGGGGGTTCATGGATCTGTGGCAATTTGGGAGGCCAAGGAGCAAGGAATATTCATTTTACTCCCATGTGCACAAGGTATACTCCAGGATAAATTTCTTTGTACTGGATAAAACACAGTTAGCGGGGGTGGAGGACACTGAGTGCTCAGCAATTGTGGTGTCAGACCACACGCCACATTGGATAGACCTGCGGGTAAGCACACAAAAGTCTCAGTGCCCACAGTGGAGATTAGATGCCGGGCTGCTTGTGGACGATAAGATCTGTGAGCGAGTGAAGGAGACCATCCGGGAGTACAAAAAAAACCAGTGATACGGGAGAGACGGTGGCGGGAGTGGTTTGTGAGGCAGTTACGAGAGGGGAATTTATTTCTATCCGAGCCCATAGGGAGAAAACTGAGCAGGCGGAGCTGGACAGATTGGTAGGAGAAATCTTACAAGTGGACAGGAGGGTTGTGGAGTCTCCGAATGAGGAGCTCCAGAGGGAGCGTCAGAGACTCCAAATGGAATTTGGGCTTCTTTCCACAGATAAGGCGGAGGGACAACTGAGGAGGGCAAAAGGGGTGATGTACGAATATGGGGAGAAAGCTGGTAGGATGTTAGCACATCAGCTGAGGAAACAGGAGCGAGGGAAATTGGGAAGGTAAAGGATATGAGGGGAAAGGTAGTGATAGACCCGGGGGTGGTTAATGACGTGTTCCGTGAATTTTATAATCGATTATGAGTCGGAACCCCCTGGGGGGGGGGGGGGGGGGGGGGGGAGGAGGAGGAGGAGGGAATGAACCAATTCCTAGAGAGGCTAGAGTTCACAAAGGTAGATGAGGAGCTGGTGGAATACCTGGGGGCCCAATTTGGCTTGGGGAGGTGATAGATGGGTTGGGGGTGATGCAATCGGGTAAGGCCCCGAGAACTGATGGATTCCCAGTGGAATTTTATAAAAGGTGTCATAATATATACCAATATATCATGGTGCAGACACACACTGATGGACACACACAGGGACCAATCAACATGTACAAACACCGCAGCCAATCATCAGTTAGAATACACACACTATAAAGGCAGAGGGCACCACGGTTCCCGCTCATTCTGGGTGCTGCCTCTGAGTGTAACAGGAACTTAATCAGCCCAGCACGGACTCACAACACGTGCTGAGAGAATCAATTGGTTCGGACAAGGCTTAGGTCTCTCGTTCAAGCTAGCATTATTTAGACCCACAGTCATCGTGAGTTAGTTAGAAGTAGTTAATAAAATTGAGTTGAACCTTCATCTGAGTTGAAGTGTCTGTTCATCTCTCAAGCCTACACAAGCCAACACATCAAAAGGTTTTCTGGGTTACTGGGGCCGTGCCTGATTAACGAGTCTCGGGAACTATCAGGCATCAATTTCTCTCATCCTGAAGCGTGATAAGGACCCGGAGAGCTGTGGATCGTACAGGCCAATTTCCCTGCTGAACATTGATGCTAAATTGCTGGCAAAGGTCTTGGCCACTCATACAGAGGGTTGCGTCCCGGAGGTAATCAGGGAAGATCAGATGGGATTTGTGAAGGGCAGGCACCTGACGTCCAATATTAGACAGCTTCTTAATGGCATTTCTCAGTCTGGAGAAAATTAAATTCACTTTGAGAGGATCAATTCAAGGGTTTGCCCTGAGATGGCAGCCGTTCATAGACTACTTCAAGAAAAATTGAACGTCAGCAGTGAGGGGGGGGGGGGGGGGGGGGGGGGTAGGGGAGGAAAACAGGAGACATGGTAATGTTACAAAGGGACAGAGAGTACAGTTTACAGGCAGCTAGGGAATGGAGCGGGGGGGAGCAGGGGGCGTTGTTCTGTAGGTTGTTTTTTTTATTGCATGTGTAGGCCCGCATGGTTGTTTAAGAGATGTTAATGTGTTAAAATGTGAAAATTACAAATGCTTCAATAAAATATTTTCTAAAAAAAAATCTTTGTCTCTTCGTGGACCAAAAATGGCAATATTAACTTGAACATTTTATATTACATGAACTTCAAAATGTCCACATATTTCAGATTCACTGGTTCAGCATTACAAAAACAACTTGCATTCATATCGAACTTATCAAATGCTGGACCTTTGTGAGCAATTTTTGGGGGAGAGAATGAAGATTTAGTCAAAGAGAGATAGCTTTTTGATTTTAAGTTTGAAATGCAGATGGAGAATTAAAAACATTCATTGGTTGTGGAAGAGAATCATGGAAGGCGAGGGCTTAATTGCTGAAGGATTTGTTTCTGATGATGGAGCAAAATGTAGAGGTCCGGCAGTTGTTTAGGTAGGACTAGAGGAAAATGAAACTTGTGTAAATTAATCAAATAAATCCATGGAAAGATCTGAACGAAGAAGGATCTTTACAGAAAAGGACCACAAAGTCTCAAATTTGCTGAATTATTGAAGGATGAAGTTGAGAAGGCAGTTGAGAACATTTCAGAAATTGTTTAACGAGAAGCAAAGACGGGTAGGAATGTAGAAAGGGACACGTTTGCAAATTGATGATGAATTGAATGTGAGGTAAAATCTCAGATCAGAAGCACAAAGTAACTTGAAGCTGCACACCATTGGCTCAATCCATGCTCACAGCCAGAGAAGTAAAGCAGTAGATGTCAGAGGCAAGTATACACTTGAATCAAGTTAGCTTTATTTGTGTTAATGCTGAGCTGGAGAAAGTTCTAGATCATCTAGTACTTGATGTCAGACAGACTTTAAAGTAACACACAGGAGCACACTGGAATCAATGTTGGTGGTGGAAACATGGATTTTGTGCAATTAACTTAATTTTTTCTTGCAGATGGTGTTGCCAAGTAATGGAATGTAATTAATGAAAGTAAGTAAATAATCCTGATCAGCTGTCCCTCAATTTGAGGTTGAGCGTCTGCCATGGGTTTCATGTGACTGAACAGGTTGATTCTCAACTTGGAGATCTTTGGACACATGGAGCAGGACATCCCACTAAGTAGTGGTGTCATGTTTTTATATTGATATAAAGGCACCAATCACTTTGGTTAATCACATTGTGGGTTCATTTATTTAAACTAGGCACATGAAAACAGCTATACACAGGTGGAAAGCATGAAGACATCAACAGCAAAGCTGTGTGTTCTGTGTTCTGCTCACAGACCAAAGTGAAACTATGACTGGATCACATGCCACACTTCCCTTCTAGTGATGGCATGCTGCTATCCCTTAAAGAAGTATTATGACCGTGGAATATGGAACGCGGAATTTACATTCTTTTCTTTCCATCTGTGCCGTTGCTCTGCCTCATCATTAAAACGTTGGGATTCAGGGCGGCATGTGGTGCAGTGTTTAGCACTGGGAATGCAGCACTGAGGACCCAGGTTCGAATCCCGGACCTGGGTCACTATCCATGTGGTGTTTGCACGTTCTCCCCGTGTCTACGTGGGTCTCACTCCCACAACCCAAAGATGTGCAGGTTAGGTGGATTGGACACACTAAAATGCTCTTAATTGGAAAAAAAAAAAATTGGGTTCTATAAATTTAGAAATATGTAAACGTTGAGACTCAAGGCTTGAAGCAGCTAGATCGACAAATTGTCGTTATTCTGAACAATTGGTGGCAAGTGCCTCCCATACTTGCAGCACGGTAGCATGGTGGTTAGCACAATTGCTTCACAGCTCCAGGGTCCCAGGTTCGATTCCTGGCTTCGGTCACTGTCTGGGCGGAGTCTGCACGTTCTCCCCGTGTGTGCGTGGGTTTCCTCCGGGTGCTCCGGTTTCCTCCCACAGTCCAAAGATGTGCAGGTTAGGTGGATTAGCCATGTTAAATTGCCCTTAGTGTTGGGTGGGGTTACTGGGTTGTGGGGATAGGGTGAAGGTGTGGGCTTGGTTAGGGTGCTCTTTCAAGGAGCCGGTGCAGACTCGATGGGCCAAATGGCCTCCTTCTGCACTGTAAATTCTATGATTCTATGATAAAGTTAATGCTGCCCCACTTCAAGGAGAGCTTCAAAGTGTCCTTGAAGCATTTTCTTTGCCAGTTGAGGGTGAGAGAGCAGGACCTGGGAGATTATGTGGCTTTCGGCCATCCGGGCACAATGTCCAGTCTATCTGAGTAGATGTTGTAGGAATTTTCCCTGAATGCATGTGGAGTACGTTTCAAAAAGGACACAAACCCAGGGTTGTTCAAACTCAGGGTTGCGACCCATGGGGGAGTTGTGGCGCGTGTCAGGATGGTCTCAAGCAATTGGTTGTGGTGGCCCAATCGCGGGAGAGTGCTCAATGGCCGCAAACAGCTTTTAAGAACGCTGACTGTGACGGGCCTTTAAATACAAACAATGGCATCATCTTGCCAGAAGCGGCGGCAGAGAGCAGGTCATGCGCCCAGCACATACACTGACATCACGTACCCTGTACGTCTGTGCTTTGGGTACAAAATCATGAAGAAGAGATTCCTCCATTTTGTAGCTGCTAGCAAGCAAGCAACAGGACTGTGTGAAGAACTGAAGATGGATCATTCCGTAATAAGGAAGAGAGGCCAGAGACACAAACATACCAGAATCTCTCAACTGAATCTGCTGGAGAGAACTTCGCAGGAGAGTCCACAGCTAAATTGCCCCTTAATTGGAAAAAAGATAATTGGGTTCTCTAAATTTAGAAAAAAAATTAGAATAGTGTTGGTGTGAGCTGTATGCAGAGTTCCAGGGCCTCTGGTAATCAGCCAACAAAGAAAGAACTGAAATCGGAACAAAGCATTATGGAATGATTTCTTGAGGTGTGGCTTTGATAATTGTGCCAATGCAAATCGGATGCAAAGCCCATGTGTGTGAAGTATTGGCAAATTAAAATTTAAAACCCTCAGCTTCAAAGGCATTTGAAGACTAAGCATGGCAATTTTTTTTTCAAAGGATGCAGTGAGAACATAAATCATCAGCTGAAGTCCTTAGCAGAAATGTAACAGTGACTGACAAAGCAAGTGAGATCACAAGGACCAAGCAGGCTCACCTGTCACATTGAAGGTAAAAAAGGGTCGTGAAGGCTGGCTGGTGTGGGTCCCGAATTCAGCCAGTTAGTAAAAGTGACTATTAAGAGATGATTGGGTTATAGAACATAGAACATAGAACACTACAGCGCAGTACGGGCCCTTCGGCCCTCGATGTTGCGCCGACCTGTGAAACCATCTGAAGCCTATCTGACCTACACTATTCCATTTTCATCCATATGTCTATCCAGTGACCACTTAAATGCCCTTAAAGTTGGCGAGTCTACTACTATTGCAGGCAGGGCGTTCCACACCCCTACTACTCTCTGAGTAAAGAAACTGCCTCTGACATCTGTCCTATATCTCTCACCCCTCAATTTAAAGCTATGTCCCCTCGTGTTGGTCATCACCATCCGAGGAAAAAGACTCTCACTGTCCACCCTATCTAACCCTCTGACTATCTTATATGTCTCTATTAAGTCACCTCTCAGCCTTCTCCTCTCTAACGAAAACAACCTCAATTCCCTGAGCCTTTCCTCGTAAGACCTTCCCTCCATACCAGGCAACATCCTAGTAAATCTCCTCTGAACCCTTTCCAAAGCTTCCACATCCTTCCTATAATGTGGTGACCAGAACTGCACGCAGTACTCCAGGTGTGGCCGCACCAGAGTTATGTACAGCTGCAGCATGACCTTGTGGTTCCGAAACTCAATCCCCCTGCTTATAAAGGCTAGCACACCATATGCCTTCTTAACAGCCCTATTAACCTGGGTGGCAACTTTCAGGGATTTATGTACCTGGATGCCGAGATCTCTCTGTTCATCTACACTACCAAGAATCTTGCCATTAGCCCAGTACTCTGCATTCCTGTTACTCCTTCCAAAGTGAACCACCTCACACTTTTCCGCATTAAACTCCATCTGCCACCTCTCAGCCCAGCTCTGCAGCTTATCTATGTCTCTCTGTATCCTATAACATCCTTCAGCACTATCCACAACTCCACCGACCTTCGTGTCATCTGCAAATTTACTAACCCATCCTTCTACACCCTCTTCCAGGTCATTTATAAAAATGACAAACAGCAGTGGCCCCCAAAACAGATCCTTGCGGTACACCACTAGTAACTGAACTCCAGGATGAACATTTGCCATCAACCACCACCCTCTGTCTTCTTTCAGCTAGCCAATTACTGATCCAAACCGCTAAATCACCTTCAATTCCATACTTCCTTATTTTCTGCAATAGCCTACCGTGGGGAACCTTATCAAACGCCTTACTGAAATCCATATACACCACATCAACAGCTTTACCCTGATCCACCTGTTTGGTCACCTTCTCAAAAAACTCAATAAGGTTTGTGAGACATGACCTACCCTTCACAAAACCGTGTTGAGTATCGCTAATCAACTTGTTCTTTTCAAGATGATTATAAACCCTATCTCTTATAACCTTTTCCAACATTTTACCCACAACCGAAGTAAGGCTCACAGGTCTATAATTACCAGGGTTGTCTCTACTCCCCTTCTTGAACAAGGGGACAACATTTGCTATCCTCCAGTCTTCCGGCACTATTCCTGTCGACAAAGACGACATAAAGATCAAGGACAAAGGCTCTGCAATCTCCTCCCTGGCTTCCCAGAGAATCCTAGGATAAATCCCATCTGGCCCAGGGGACTTATCTATTTTGACATTTTCTAAAATTGCTAACACCTCCTCCTTTTGAACCTCAATTCCATCTAGCCTGATCGACTGAACCTGAGTGTTCTCCTCGACAACATTGTCTTTCTCCAGTGTAAACACTGACGAAAATATCCATTTAATGCTTCCCCTATCTCCTCTGATTCCACACACAACTTTCCACTACTATCCTTGACTGGCCCTAATCTTACTCGAGTCATTCTTTTGTTCCTGATATACCTATAGAAAGCCTTAGGGTTTTCCTTGATCCTATCCGCCAACGACTTTTCGTGTCCTCTCCTCGCTCTTCTTAACTCTCCCTTTAGGTCCTTCCTGGCTAACTTGTAACTCTCAAGTGCCCTAACTGAGCCTTCATGTCTCATCCTAACATAAGCCTTCTTCTTCCTCTTGACAAGTGCTTCAACTTCCTTAGTAAACCACGGCTCCCTTGCTCGACAACTTCCTCCCTGCCTGACAGGTACATACTTATCAAGGACACGCAGTAGCTGTTCCTTGAAAAAGCTCCACATTTCGATTGTACCCATCCCCTGCAGTTTCCTTCCCCATCCTATACCTCCTAAATCTTGCCGAATAGCATCATAATTGCCTTTCCCCCAGCTATAATTCTTGCCTTGCGGTATATACCTATCCCTGCCCATTGCTAAAGTATACATAACCGAGTTGTGATCACTATCACCAAAGTGCTCACCTACATCTAAGTCTAACACCTGGCCGGGTTCATTACCCAGTACCAAATCCAATGTGGCCTCGCCCCTTGTTGGCCTGTCTACATACTGTGTCAGAAAACCCTCCTGCACACACTGCACAAAAACTGACCCATCTATAGTACTCGAACTATAGTATTTCCAGTCAATATTTGGAAAGTTAAAGTCCCCCATAACAACTACCCTGTTACTCTCGCTCCTGTCAAGAATCATCTTTCCAATCCTTTCCTCTACATCTCTGGGACTATTTGGAGGTCTATAGACAACTCCCAACAGGGTGACCTCTCCTCTTGTTGGAAATGGCCATTGCCCACATTTACTTGTGTGACATGGATGTTACTTGTCCTTGATCAACGCCATACGAAGCGAGGAAGAATGCTAATATTGTTCTCTATCAAGTTTAAAAAGGATTACCACTTTCACTGTGACATTTTTTTGAAGGAATAGAAAATAAATGTCAGTTTGGAATACGATAAATTAAGCTGTGAGATCTGGATGATGTAAAGAATTACGCACCCTTACAAAATGCAATGACATGCATCTATCACAAGGGTTTCTGATCCATGAGCATGCTAATTGCATGATGGTCAAAAGAATATTTCAATGTTTTGTCAATTTCACACAGTCAACTCATGACCCTTTGCTCCATTCAATCTATAATGATTCACGTGTTTAATAATTCTGGCCTATGATCCCCCTTCTATAAACTGCAGATTACTGCAGTACGTCATTATCCTGTAATCGAGTGGCCAAAGCTACAAGTTGAACCCTTTTTAAAGAAAACATTTTGGATATCCTGCAGTAGTAAGCCCCACAAATCTGTGAAGTATTTTTTAATGTTTAACAATTCAGAGAGAAATCAACCTTGACATACTAAAGGCGAATGGAATAGAGGTCATAGACTAATAGCTGTAATGCCTGGAAATCAGGATACTTGTGGGGCGGGATTCACCGTTTCAGGGACTATGTGTTGACGCCAACACAGAATCCGCGGACTTTTACGACAGAAAAACCGGCGCCGCACCTGGACCGATTCCACTATCGTTGAGGGGTTAGCACCGTTGTCGCATGGAACAAAATCGATTCCAATGGAAAATGGTGTGGGATACACCAGGTCCGTGATCGACCTTTGGGAGGCTGACAAGCTGCAGCTGCATATGCACATTACAATCCCAGCCAAGAAGATGGCACTGGTTACGCTGAACCATGCTCATACACACATACAACCAATGACCCTAAGTTCACATTAGTGGTGTGCACAGCTGCATGGCTAGCTTTCCGGCTGCAGTAATGGTGTTCTGTCTGCATCTACCCAGACCTCACAGCCCACCTCCTGGCCACCCTGTTCGTCCCCCCGGCCCTGGCAAAGCCCCCTGGCCAGCAGCACAACTATGGCGATGTTGGACACCTTCTGTACACCCTCTTTTTCCCTCAGCAGCCAACACACCGGTTTCACAATTTTGTTTTTAGAAAATCTTTTATTAAGGCATTTATAATTTTAACATTTTAAACCAAAAGATCCAACAAACGCAACCTCCCCCCACAATAACATAACCATCGCCCCCCCAAGCATAAACCCTAACTATCATGGTCCATGTAACTACTCCATCTCACGGTTCTCCCTTCATTAGTTTTCCTACCCATATTCCTCACTTTCATGCCTCCCTCTGACATGACATCCGCAAATCCTTGCCAAAATCCCCTCAGCCTCGGACACGCCCAGAACACATGCACATGATTCACAAGACCTCCCTCACAGCGCCCATACCTGTCCTCCACCTCCTCAAAAAATCTGCTCATATGAGCCACATGAGCCCTGTGGACCACCGTGAACGGGATCAGGCTAAGCCTGGCACGCGATGAGGATGCATTGACTCTCCTCAGGGCCTCCTCCCATAACCCGACTTCTAGCTCCCCTCCCAACTCTTCCTCCCACTTCCTCTTCACCTATTGGGATCCCTTCCCACTCTATCAGTTCCTTATATATTTCTGAGACCTTCCCCTCCCCAACCCCTGTTTTTTACATCACCTTGTCCCGTAGCCCCCTTATTATGAGGCAGGGGAAGCCCGAGTCCTGCCTCCGAACAAAATCCCGCACTTGCAAGTACCGGAACCCATCCCCACCTGGCAACTTGATCTCCTCCTCTAGCTTCTCCAAACTCGGGAAACCCTCCTCAATAAAAAGATCTCCAAATCTCTCGATCCCTGCCCACTGCCACCTCCGAAAGCCCCCGTCCAGCCCCCCCCCACCCCCGGAGCGAACCAGTGATTGTCACAGATTGGTAACCACACCAACGTCCCCTCCAGTCCCATGTGCTTCCTCCATTGCCCCCACACCCTCAGGGCTGCTGCTACCACCGGGCTTGTGGAGTAGCCAGCGAGAACGGCAGAAGTGCCGTCATCAAAGCCTTCAGACTCGAGCCCTTACAAGATGCCACCTCTACCTGCTCCCATACCAATGCCTCCCCCACTACCTACTTCCTAACTATCGATATATTAGCCACCTAGTAATCGTTGATAAAGTTCAGAAGGGCCAACCCCCTCTCCCTGAGCACCCACTCAAGTAGGACCTTCTTCACCCACAGGGCTTTCCCAGCCCAAAAAAAAACCCCGTGATCGCTGTATTCATTTTCCTAAAAAACGCCTGAGGGATGAAAATTGGAAAACACTGAAAAACAAACAGCAATCTCGGGAGGACTATCATTTTCACAGTCTGTACACTCCCCGCCAATGACAGCGGGAGCATGTCCCACCTTCGGAAGTCCCTTTTCACCTATTAGTCTACCAAAATTCGATTTGTGAAGCTGACCCCATTCCCGTGCCACTTGAATACCCAAGTACCTAAAACTCACTCCCACCACCTTCAACGGCATCTCCCTCAGTCTCCTCTCCTGCCCCCTTGCCTGCATCACAAAAACCTCACTCTTGCCCATATTCAGTTTATAACCTGAGAACCTGCCAAATTCCTCCAGTATCCTCATAATTCCTGCAATCCCCCCCCCATGGGTCCTTTATATAAAGGAGCAGATCGTCCACATAGAACGAGACCCTATTTTCCACCCCCCTCTCACTATCCCCCGCCAAATGTTTGATGTTCGCAGCCCCATTGCCAATGGCTCTATGGCCAGGGCAAACAGTAGTGGGGAGAGTGGGCATCCCTGTCTCGTCCCCTGACACAGGATAAAATATTCCAAACACACCTGATTCATCTTTACATTTGCCACCGGTGCCTGATAAAGCAACTGAACCCAATCCATAAATCCCTGCCCGAACCCAAACCTCCCCAGGACCTCCCACTGATATTTTCACTCCACCTGATCAAAGGCCTTTTCTGCATCCATGGCCACCACCAGCTCGACCTCGCGCCCCTCCGCAGGCATCATTATTACGTTAAGGAGCCGCCTAATGTTGGACGCCAGGTGTCGTCCCTTAACAAATCCCGACTGGTCCTCCTCTATTACCCCCAGAACACAGTCCTCTATCCGTGTGGCCAAGATCTTTGCCAGCAATTTTGCATCCACATTAAGCAGGGAGATTGGCCTATACGACCCACAGTTTTCTGGATCTTTATCCCATTTCAAGATAAGGGAAATCGATGCCAGCGATAACATCAGAGGGAGCACTCCTAACTCCTTTGACTCATTGAAAGCCTTTACCAAAAGTGCCCCCAACAACCTGGAAAACCTCTTTTTGAACTCCACCAGGTATCCGTCCGGTCCCGGGGCTTTGCCCGATTGCATCGCCCCAACCCCTCTGTAACATCCCCAAGCCCAATTGGGGCTCCCAGATCCTCCATCAACTTCTCATCTATATTCGGGAACTCCAGCCACCCCAAAAATCATTTCATCCCCTCCTCTCCGGCTGGGGGTTCTGATTTATACAATTTTACTGTAAAACTCCTGAAACACATCATTCACCTCCGCCGGGTCCAGAACCACCTTTCCCCTGTGTCCCTTACTTTCCCTATCTCTCTCGCCATCTCCTGTTTCCTCAGCTGATGCACCAGCATCGTACTAGCTTTCCTCCCATATTCATAAACCACCCCCTTACCCTCCTCAGCTGTCCCTCCGCCTTTCCTGTGGACAGGAGCCAAAATTCCAGCCGCAGTCTCTGACGCTCCTTCAAAAGCCCGTCATCTGGAGTCTCCGCATATCTCCTTCCCACCTGCAAAATTTCACCTACCAGCCTGTCTAACTCCGCCCGCTCAGCCTTCTCCTTATGGGCACGGATTGAGATGAATTCTCCCCTGATAACCTATTTCAGTGCCTCCCAGACCACCCCCGCCGACACCTCTCTTACTCTTAGTATATCCCTGAATGGCCTCCCTCACCCGCTCACACACCTCCTCCTCCACTAGCAGCCCCACATCCAACCTCCATTGCGGGCGCAGGGCCTTTCCTTTACTCACTTGCAAGTCCACCCAGAGTGGGGCGTGGTCTGACACCACTATTGCTGAATATTCAGCATCTACCACCTCTGCCAGCAGCGTTTTGTCCATAACAAAAAATGCTATCCGGGATTAGACCTTATGCACATGGGAGTAGAATGAATACTCCTTACTCCTCGGCCTCGCGAGTCTCCGCGGATTAACCCCCCTGATGTGCTCCATGAACCCCCGGAGCTCCTTAGCTATAGCTATATTCCCAGACTTAGAACACGACCCGTCCTGCCTTGGATCAAGGACCGTGATGAAATTTCTCCCCATAATCAGTCGATGCAAATCTAGATCCAAAATCTTCCCGAGTACCCGTCTCACAAACTCCACATTATCCCAGTTCGGGGCATATATATTTACCAACACCACGGCCATTCTCTCCAGTTTTCCACTAACCATAACATATATACCCTGCCGGGTCCGCCTCTATATTCTCCACCTCAAACGCCACCTGTTTATTAACCAAAATCGCCAACCCCCTCGTTTTGAAGTCTAACCCCAAATGGAACACTTGCCCAACCCATCCCTTCCTTAACCTAATCTGATCCCTCACCTTGAAATGTCTCTCCTGCAGCATGGTTACATCCACCTTCAGTTGCCTCAAGTGTGCGAACACATGGGCCCTTTTGACTGGGCCATTCAGTCCCCGAACATTCCACGTGAATAGTCTGGGCAGGGGGCACCCCGCTTCCCTCTCCTACCAACCAGCCATAGCCTCTCCTAGGCCGGTCTTCGGCCCATGTCCCGCACCTCGCCCGCCATCAGACAACTACCGACATCAACCCTCCTCCTCACTTTAAAATCCCCTCCCCGTCAGCAGTACTATTTCCCCCACCCGAGCCCCCACTCCCCCTACAACCCCCCCAAAAGATCTTCACCCACTGCGTTTCTGTGAACTAGCCCGCCCAGCTCGCCTGGCAGCCCATAGTGCCTAGCATCCTACCTCCCACTGATCCCCCCCCCCCCCCCCCCCCCCCCCCCCCCCACTCTTAGTGCAAACAGTCGGAACAAAAGCAAGAAGTAAAAACAAACAAACAAACAATCCCTCCCATGGTCCGAACACAGAGACCCATCCTTCATCCCTTAACAAAGAACTGTAAACCAGCCTGACACCAAAAAGCAAAAAAAGGAAAAACAAAGAAAAGTTGTTGAACACCAAAGGTCTTTCGCAAAATATAACATTCACTCCAATTCTCCTCCATCAAAGTTCAACACACCTTCCCCAAGCAGCTTCTCCAGCATCTTCCCGACATATGCACCAACATCCGTTCCTTTGCTCCCCTCTGGCAGGTCCCCGATGTTCTGCCGAAGAGATAGGTTCTCCAGCTCCTCCACTTTCTCCAGCAGTCGCTTCTGCTGGTCTCGCATCAGTCCCATCTTTGCTGCCAGTGAGGTGGACTGTTCCTCATGTTCCCCTGCCAGCTCCTCCAACCTCTTGGTCGCCTGTCCCTGAGCTGCCAGTCTCGTCTCAATACAGTCAACCACCACCTTGATCAAGTCCATCGCTCGGGCCAGGTCTTCCAAACTTTCCTTCAGCTGCTGGGTGAAATCCTCGTTCAAGAAGCTCACCAACTGTTCCATTGACCACTGGGCCGTCAGGGCTGGTCCCTGCCCCGTCCATCTGTCATCCCCGCGTGCGTTGCCAGCACCTCACCCGCTTCAGCCAACTGGTTTGCTTTTTTCTTCTGGTCCGCCGCTCCATAAAGTAGGGGTCACTTTCTTCTGCTCTCACTTCTACACCTTTATCCTCCAAAATTCCTGCTACAAATCGGGATAAAGGCCACAAAAAGACCGCCATGAGCGAGAGCTACCAAATATGCGGCCACTCACTCCATGGCCACTACCGGAAGTTGGTTTCACGATTTGAAACACCACAAGTGAACTACGCCATCGGGAACTCGGCTCATTGGAGGCGGAAATCGTGGAGGCTCCGGAGAATACCGGATCGGGCCCGCTAATGATATGCAAATGGTGACTACTGTTCATGTGTTCCGGAACGCATTGACGCCGTTGTCGAGGTGCTGCAGCATTGCGATCTGGCGTCAAATCAGCGTCTGCCGCGATTTCATCTTTCCTGGCTTTGGCGTCAACGGCTAACGGAGAATCCTGCCCATGATCTATAAAAGCACAAAATAAAGTGAAAAGAAATGAATGTTGTCTAACACCAAAAAGACACAATTTATCACATATCTTGGACTGGATTCTCCACACCCCAACTCCGAAATCGCGGCCGGCGCTGGGGCGGAGAATCCATTTCCCCGCATGGAGTCGGCGCTGGTTCCCCGATTCTCTGGCCCCTGAAAAGCGGTGTAATCACCTACCTGCGGCCGTTGCTGGGGCCCGCCCCGCCATTCTCCGCCCCCCGACCGGCCGAGGTTCTGACGGCGTGGATCTAACATGGTCCAGCCGGTCGGGATACCAGTGTGGCGGCTGCGGACTCAGTCCACGGCCGCCCTGATCGGGGGCAGGCCGATCGGAGAGCAGGGGGGCCCTTATACGTGGCGGGGCAATTTTTGGGCGGGCGGTCACAGTCAGGCGCACGACCGATCGGGGGCACTATGCTTTAGGTCCAACTCCGCGGTCTGAGTCCGCCATGGAGCACAGCGCGGGTGCTGGAGGTTGCCGCCATGCGCATGCACGGCTTCCGACCTGGAAGTGCGGGGGCCCATATCTGCAGCAAAAGCTGCTAGATTCACCCTTGTTCACTGCTAGGCCCGCTGTTGGGCTAGGAATATGTGGCCCTTGCACACCAGTTTTTCTGGCGTGAAAGTCCACAGTTTTGACGACAGCGCGGTGCATAGTCCCCAAAACAGAGAATCCAGCCCCTGGTAGCTAAAAGCTGATATGATGAAAAAAATCTCCAACAACTTTGACTCGGTGCCCTTGCTGGACTCTCAGGAGAGCGGTTCCTGGGGAAGTAACATGGCAATTTTAACTGCCTGAGAGGTGAGATAAGATTGTACACCAGAGTTTAATCCGGACAAATGTGAGGTAATGCATTTTGGAAGGTCTAATACACGTAAGGAATATACAGTGAATGGTAGAACCTTCAAGAGTATTGATAGTCAGGGAGGTCTAGGTGTACAGGTCCACAGGTCACTGAAAGGGGCAACACAGGTGGCGAAGGTAGTCAAGAAGGCAAACGCATGCTTGCCTTCATTGGCCAGGGCATTGTATATAAAAATTGGCAAGTCATGTTGCAGCTGTATAGAACCTTAGTTAGGCCACACTTGGAGTATAGTGTTCAATTGAAAATGAATGAAATGAAAATCACTTATTTTCACAAGTAGGCTTCAAATGAAGTTACTGTGAAAAGCCCCTAGTCACCACATTGCGGCGCTTGTTCAGGGAGGCTGGTTCGGGAATTGAACCGTGATGCTGGCCTGCCTTGGTCTGCTTTAAAAGCCAGCGATTGAGCCCAGTGTGGAAGCAGGGACGATAGTGACCTTTAAGGGGCATCTTGACAAATACATGAATAGGCTGGGAATAGAGGGATACGGACCCAGGAAGTGTAGAAGATTTTAGTTTAGTCTGGCAGCATGGTCGGCGCAGGCTTGGAGGGCCGAAGGGCCTGTTGCTGTGCTGTACTTTTCTTTGTTCTTTGTTCAGAAGTGTTTTGATAGTCGGGAGAAGAGTCTTCAAGTCCACGGGAAGAATTAAGCTTAAAAAGCCAGTGGGAGGGTTAATAATGCAGGAATTTGTGATGCGAAGGGTATGGATGTGATGATATTACTGATTTTATATGGTCTATGCTGCACTATTTACTTTGATCTGGATGGAAACAATTAAAAAGCTATATTTAAAAAACAGGGCGAACTTTAAAAACTTTGGTTGTGCGAATTGGCCTTGAAGCACTTTTTTGTGTAAAGAATTGGTTTTGGCTGGAAAAACTAAATAGATAATACATTCATACATTCATTGTCAGTAATGATCAAGTCATGGACGAGAACTCTGAATGTCATCAAAGGAAGGGACTATGTAGATTGCATCATACATCCTAAGGCTATTTTCTCTGGGGGAAAAAAGGAAAGCTCGGGAATAAACTGGTCACTCAGACCAATTATCTCCCGTGAGTGATGTAAAATCAGAGGTTCACAGCATAAAAGGGGTATAGCTGGCCCATCACATTGCAGACAAATTCCACTGTTCTCCTTTCCCCATAATTCTCCATATGAGCAATATCGCTGCCTGAATTTGTTTTTTGTATTTATTGGTTTACAAACTATAGCCATTAACTCAACATTAATGTTTCATCTTGTTGAGTCACTATCTATTCTAGTGGTTTTTAACATACCAAAAGCAGGAAGCTAAGCCAGGGGCATCCAGCGTTTTGGGGGCCGTTGGCCAGATCCAGGTGTTCAGCAGGACATGTATGGATATGTTACTTTTGAATCTGAAAGATTGACAATGCAACATCACTGGATTGCTTTATTTGGACAATCAAAATCAATTTTTATTATGTCGGATTCTGACATTTTTACTGGCTGTTTGGGCTTCCCTTTCTGTGATTCCTTCCATATTCTGTGAAAACTGGCCTTTAAATACCACATCCAATTACCAATCTACAGGTTTTTTTTAGTTGTATTTTGCTCCTTTGTTTTTGTGTCTATCTGTGTCCCGTGTTCACTCCCTCCGAAATGTATTTCACTGCTTTTGCTTTTGCAATGCTTCCAAAAGTAGCAATCCTGTGCCAGCTCCCTCAGAGAGCTAACGTGTATCTTCAACTACCAGCTGCCTGGTTGTCCTTTATCAGACCTGCTGAAGATTAAATCCGTGAGACAGATCCTGACCTGACCATAACAACGTTCTGTGTCGAAGTCATTCCCGCTCAATTGCCAATTACCTTCCATCTGTGTCCTGTAGTCATCAATCTTTGTGCCAGTGGAAAGGGTGTTACCCTATATACTTTATCAAGGTTAACTGTAACGTTCTATCACTATACTCTATTTCTCTATTGATAAAGCCAAAGATCTTGGCCGGGATTTTCCCTTTTGGGGACTAAGTCACCACGCCCGCCAGAAAACAGCGAGAATGACTCTAGACTTTTTCCTCAAAAGTCCGGGGTGATTCTAATTTTCCAGGGGGCTAGCAGGGCCCTGGCGTGTGTCCCGCAGCTCTGGCAGCTGGTGGAGCCCTGCTGTGCAGATGGCGCGGTCGCACATGCACACAATGGCCGCAAGCGGGTCCGCGCATGCGCGCGGTGGGCCACTTCGGTGCGGGTGCCGCCGACATGGCGGAAGGTAGTTCCCCATATCGTGATGGCCCGGCGATTGGTGGCCCCCGATCGCGGGCCTGGCCACCACTGAGGCCCCCTCCGGAGTCAGTTTCCATCAGGACCGCGACCACGGCCGCTGGTCCGAGCTCCGGCCGGGTGGTACCAGATGTAAACCACGCCGGTGGGAGTTCGGGCGGTCACCGGAGAATTGGCGGCCCGGTGTTGGAGCGGCGTGGCGGGAATTTCCCGCGCCCCTGGCGAATCTCCGACCCGGCACGGACAGATTCACTTGTCATCTTCTTGCACTGATGAGCAGAACAATTTAAGGGTTAAACGCCTGGGGTTAGAATGTGTTTGTTTGAAAAGAATCCTGTTCTGCAGGGTCTGGGTGGTTTTAGCAGCCAGCAGGTGAAATTGATGAAGGAATGTGTTTTTCAGTCTGGGCTAATGGATAGTGGTTTGCCTGGGGAAGTCCCTGGGGAGTTAATGTGCTTTGCAGCCTGCAGAGAGAATTTGTTTTTTAGCTTGGGGAGATGAGGTTGTTGCTGAGAGAAGCGAAGGAAGGTGGAGAGACATTTTGAAAACATTAGAGTGGCAGCTGGTGGAGAAACTTTGGAGAGAGGAATTTCTTTCTGATCTGCCTCATGCTGAGTCCACAATTCTCCCAAGGTAAGATATATTGAGAGCTGTGCGTTTCTTTTCTTGTTGTTTAATGTGGAATTGAGTGGTTTGTTTAAGCTGTCTATTGTAAGCTGTTCTTTTTGGATATGAAGTTAAAAAGTTTAATATTGTAGTTAGAATAAAGTTTTGCTTTAAAATTAACCAAGCCCTATTGTTTCATGTAATCACTCCTGGAGTGAATCATTCTTACCACAGTCTTGCAAATAAACTAAAATATTGGGGTTTTGGTCCAGTATCCTAGGCACTGTTGGGGTCTGGTCTGGGATTGGAAGATTTGGCAGAATTAAGCCCAGAAAGTGTGGATATTCTCCGGAGCACAAATCTGCAGCAGGATTCTCCATTCTTGAGACTAAGCGCTGGATTTTCCGATTTTGCAGCTAAGTGCCGACGCTGGCGCGGAAACAGTGGCATTTTACGACACCAAAATCAGCAGCGAACCCTCACCGATTCTGGACCGGTGAGGGGCTAGCAGCAGCACCGGGTAAAACCCCCGGCTCAAACCTCAAAAAATGCCGGAGAATGGCCGGGTCAGTGGCCGTGCACGGTGACGATCTGCAGCAGTCCACCCCGTCACCCCCACCTCGTCACCCCCACCCCTGCCATCTGGCAGGCAGAACAGGGCAACACCAGGCCACCTGGGTCACCCGAGCAACAGCCGGACCCATCCAGGCCCGGTCGCTCCAGAAGATGGCCACCAATGGGTGGGAATCACAGCAAGCCATCTCCACTCCTCAGGCACCTTCTGGGGATCCTCCTAGACGTAGCGTAAGACCAGCAACGTAGACACCAGTTAGGTTGGCACGGGTGCAGGGCACAGTTTAACAATAGGGGCCAGGGCACAAATCTGTATATACGTTGTCATATTAAATACCTGTTCACGCTGGCTCAGTGATCTGTCAGATGGGTGTGTGGTGTGTGTGCTGGTCTGGGCTGGCCAGAGAGGGGACGTGGGGGGGGGGTTGCGGAATGGGCAGACGTTGTGGGTGGCCTGGGATCCTCACTCTTTCCCCCCCCCCAATCATCCCCACTACCGTCGCCCCAGGGATTCTTTTTTTTACAAAACATTTTATGAGGGTATTTATAGTTTTTATAACAATAACAACAAGAACATGCACATAGTATATAAGACATTTCCATCCCTGACACGTTCCTCACACCCGCAGCACAGAAATAATAGCCTAACCAATCCCCATAGATTTCTGCCTCTGCTGACATTTAATTTTCCCCGAAAAAGTTGACAAACGGCTGCCACGTCCGAACGAATCCTAACATTAACATTGAGGGGCGCGGTGGTGTGGCTGGGGGGGGGGGGGGGGGGGGGGGGGGGGGGGCTGATGCATGGGGGTGGTATGTGGGGTCCATGCCCATGGCCAGTTCCCCCACCCCACCCAGTCGGTGAACCTAGAGGCGATCAGACCTTCCCGTGCCCATTGGCCCCGGCACACATTGTGTGGCCTCCTGTGCCCCATGTCCTGCCCATCCTCCCCTTCCCCCGCATCCTCCTCATTGTCCGAGACCTGGCTTTCATCCTACTCTTCCAGCACATCACCCCACTGCTGTGCGATGTTGTAGAGGACGCAGCAGGCTGCTATGATGAGGGCGACCCTCTCAGCATGATGCTGGAGGGCCCCTCCGGAGCTGTCCAGGCAGCTGAAACGCATCTTCATAAAGCCAAAACACCGCTTGGTCATGCTCCTGGTTGCAGCATGGGCGCCGTCGTAGCAGGTCTCCGTGTTGATCTGTGGCCTCCGGAAAGGGACCATCAGCCACGACCACAACGGATAACCCCGGTCACCCAGGAGCCAACCCTTCAGCCGGGGGGGGGGGGGGGGGGCTCTAAACATGTCAGGAATCGCCAAGTGTGCCAGGATGATATCGAGCGCAGAGGTGAATGATGCGCAAGCGGATGGTCACATATCGGCTGCACGTTCATTGAGTGGAACCTCTTTTGGTTGGTGTAGAGCGACCTATTATCTGCAGGTGCTCATGGGGGGGACATGCAGCCTGTCGATCACCCCCTTGGCCCGAGGCATCCCAGCGATAGTGGTGAATCCTGCTGTTTGGGCATCCTGGTGCATTCTGTCCACATGGAAATGGATGTATTGATCCACCTGGGTATATAGGGCCTCCATAACAGTGCGGGTGCACATGTGCACTAAGGCCTGTGAGATCCCGGACAAGTCCCCACTCGGCACCTGGAAGGACCCTGTCACGTAAAGGTTCATGCCGATCATCACCTTGACGGCCACTCGGAGCAGGTGTCCTCCTACATACGCCCGCAGTGCCAGGCGTTCCATGATCTGGCAGATGTCTTGAGGTGAATCTGATTATCAGATTTGAACGCAAGGGTTAGGTAACATCAACAGAGAGCTAATCAGGGATTCTATGAAGGACTGCCCTAATCTGGTCCTAATTTTGACTAAATAGTCGGAGCCAGAAAGTCTCCTCTCTGGTTTCTTTTCCTGAACCCTGACCATTCCAAGGAACTTTCCTTGGCCCCTTCCTATTTCTCTTCCACTGGCTGCTGCTCAGCAATATCATCTGAAGAAAAAGAATTAGGTACGAGATATCTCCTGATGAAACCGCACTTACTTCATCAATACCTCTCTCAACCATTGCACTACCTCCGAGTAATCAGACTGCTTAACTGACATCCAATTTTGGATGATCCAAAATCTATTTCAGGTGAACACAGTGAAGGCTTGAGCCATTGTCAAGAGCCCCTCCCACAAGTACCTTTCCCTCGCTATTGGACGCGATTTAATGGGGTTGGCGGGATGTTTCTCGATGGCACTTATTGCCGAAAATGAGCCCCTGCCAGCTTCTCGCCATTACTGGCTGCCTCACTAGGTTATTTGCCGGACTTGTGCCTCAGCGTCTCGCCGCTAACAAGAGGAGCTGCTTTTAAACGCTCCCTCATTGCTCACTCCCAGTCAATACACAAGCATGGCAGCGTACCGACCTGCTCCTCGCTTTGGGGGTGCTGACCTGGCCAGACTTCTCGACGCCGTTGATGCCAGATGGGACATCTTGTTCAGCCAAGGGGGTTGGAGGATCAGCAGCAGGGTGAACAAGGCCCACCTGGAAGGCAGTGTCAGCAGCTGTCAGTTTGGGCAGCCTGACCAGGAGGACCGCCATCCAATGTAGGAAAAAGAGAAACGACCTCCACCATGCTGCAAGCGTGAGTTACCACCTCTCTCTCCTGGCATCAGTTCTGTCTGCTACCCCTCAAATTCCCAACTGCCCTCCCTTCCCACCACCCCCCCACAAATCACTGGCTGACACCTTGCACCCTCCCCACATCCTATCTTCGTGCTTGTTCACTATAGTCCCCTGGCACCCACCAACACAACCCTTCATGTTCAGGCATGGTGCCCATACTATAGACCCTGTGATCCATCCAGCGCACGGCTCACAAAGCCCTCTCTTTATCCCCGTAGCAGATGATAGGGAAAGGGCCAAGACGGGGGAACGGAGTAACAGAGACCCACGTCCGGACTCTCTCTGAAGAACGGGCTGTGGAGATTGCGGGGTTGTCTGAGGAGAGTGCAGTAACTGACAGCGAGGTTGGCCTGCACCAGAGAGGTGCCACTGCCCTTTCACTCAGAAACCCTGTCTCAAGTGAGTGGTTTATGTCAGACTAAATTATCCTTTCCTTCCCTCTCACCGACCACATTTCCATTCTCTCTTAGGATTTCAATCTGATGGGGCTTTCCATCTGGAGTTGTTGCCCCCACCCCCCTCTCCCCACCACCCAATAGACCACCTCAGAGGAGAATTCCGAGAAGAACTCCATTATGGTGTCACAGCTGTCATCTCCACCTTCCACCAGTGCAGAGACACACACCTCAGTGGGCGACATCAGAGAACAGGCTTCTGGGGCACAATCTGGTGAGCACCACACATATGCTGATGTACATCAGGTAGATCCCAGGACTCAGCTGAGTCCTAATCAGATGCCAATCCTCTGGACAAGGTTGACCCAGAGCTGATGAAGATGCTAGGACACGGCCGTGAAATTCAGGGCATTCCAGCAAGTGCATAACTGATTGGCGGACTCTCAAAAGGCTAAGGGCGCAGGAGATGATGCCGACAATGCATGGTACCGAGGCCAATACAGCTGGGGTGATGACCACAGTGGAAAGCCTAGAGCATGAGGTCAGAGGCTTGAGTGGTGGTGTCCAAGGTGAGGCTCAGTCTCTGACAACCATGGCTAAGGGCCCTAACATCATGCCCCAGTTGCTGAGGAGCATGTCCCATACGCATGTGGATATTGCCGGTGCACTGCAGAGCACGGCCTGGTCACTGAGGAGCATCGCTGAGGGCATCAACACCATGGTGCAGCCAATGGGGAAGCACCAGGATTGGCAGAACCAGATGGCGCAGAGGCCTGTGGAGCTCACTGCACCTGCCCCTCCATCACATGGAGACCCCTGGGACCCTATGGGCACTGTCAGGGAGGAGGAGCTGCTGCAGACCAGCCCAGGACCTGCCACCAAGGAGATGACGGCAGTCTCCAGCTGTTCAGAATCCCCCCCCCCCCCCGCCGCTCCTGAAACAGGTGCATCACTAGGACAGCGGGCAGAATAGGGTTGCACATCGAAACCAGGCACAACAAGCAACAGGCTGCCTCCACCTCTGATGTGCATCCAGGGGACAAACATAGACGTAGCACTAGACCATCAAAGATCAAGAAGAGTAAGGAGCAGTGTTGATGGTAGCCATGATGTGGAGATGCCGGCGTTGGACTGGGGTGAGCACAGTAAGAATTCTTACAACACCAGGTTAAAGTCCAACAGGTTTGTTTCAAACACGAGCTTTCGGAGCACTCACCTGAGGAAGGAGCAGTGCTCCGAAAGCTTGTGTTTGAAACAAACCTGTTGGACTTTAACCTGGTGTTGTAAGACTTCTTACAGTGAGGACTCGGGGGGGGGGGGGGGGGGGGGGGGGTGCGGCAGCAATGTCCAGTGTTTGCTATTAAAACATGTTACACCTGATACATGTGAATCCTCTGTCACATTCACAGCGGGCCTGCCTGCATCCCCGTCCCCTGTTACTCTCTGCTCTAATTAATTTATATTTAATGTTTTCAGATATGAATACAGTGACTATGTAAGGTCAGAGAGCAAAACAGGTATCCTGTCTTAGACAGTCATGAGAATGGACATGCAGTCAACAAATTATAAAGGACACCATTGACGATGGAATAATGCACACACAAATACAAGTTGGTACAATAGTCTTTTTGATCCAAAAGAAATCGAACAATTGAACTAATTAATCTATTAAAGGCTGAAATTTTAACAGTCACAGGCCATTGACAAACTTCTCTTACATAAATACATCAACTTTTAAAAGTTTATAGGCTCTATTGTTTTCTATAAAACTCTGTGCGGTAAAACATAGAAAGATAAGCAAGCAGATTACAAGCGCTCTGATGGTAATTCTACTTGACATCTTTTATTTTAGTGCTTCACAAACCGATGGTTTAGTTGAAACTGAAATGCATGAGTCACAAGGTTTGTTTTAGGTTTTGCATTTAGAATTCCATTTCCTATAAGTAAATATACTTTTGTCCTTTCTCGAAAAGAATATGTCCATTAATTGGCGAGTGTTTAAATTCTGAATAAACATCGGTTTGGACTCGCAGATGGGCAAAGTTTGGGGTGGGAGGCACAGAAGCCAATAAAACATTGGCCAGACTCCAGCCTTCTCTCCATTCATCCAGAGCTACACCAGTACTGAGTGCACTCATTTCACACAGCCATGAGTGTGAAAACAATTTTCACCCCTGCATTTTTGTTTCAGTTCAATCCCATGTCTTTTCTCCTGACATAATAAAAGTGCTGCAGTAAGCAGGGTCAAGTATGATACACCAGTGAGAAACGTGAAAGTGAGACTATAGGCTGCGATTATGGGCTCAAATGTGTGATGAATCCTTTTTAATCACATGATATGAACTAATGTCGCCATTTATTTATAAAACAACAAAGTGTCCTGCTATGGGAGGAATAGAACGATGACAACCGCACTTTCTGGTGTTTTGTTTAAGCAATGGTATTATAATCTTTTTAAAATGATAGATACAAAGTAGACTTCGCTGTGATAATGATTACATTTGCCATTGCTTTTAAAATGCTAATGAAGTTCCCTTTTTAACTCAGGTAGCAGGCCTGAAAACAATTCTGTCAATTTGAGGCCTTGCCGTAGAAGGCTTTGCTGCTCTTGGATGCCATACATTTAGAATGCTGTGGCTCTGCCAAAAAATTGGACAGGGCCCAAAGCGGGGATCATGATGCAAGATTACCCTACACCTATTTCTTGCGATGCAGGCAACATGCAAATGCACTCAGCATTCTGTTAACCAGGTGCATGCCTGAGAATGGGCCCAAAATCGTGAGAGGTCTATCATGTGTCCAAGCTAGTCTGCTCCTCTTTTAGGGCCAGTGCATTGTGGCTGGAGCAGGTACCAGAAGCCATTCTAAAAGTGTTTTTGCCGTGGGAAACTCTAAATAATAAATGGGAAAGGCAGCAGCCTCCAAGATGTTTCTGCTCTGTGCCAGAGCCTTGGGTCGCTGGTGGTGAAGTGGAGAAGAGGTGGGATCTAGCCAGAAGGGGCCAAGGCAGTGGGACTAGATGGCTGTGGCAGTCAATACCAGGAATCTAACTCCTTGGAGCTGGATGTAGTATTGTGAAAGTGTCAATGATCTCACACAAGTGGTCAAAGTCATATGCCGTATCTCTCCAACTGCACCAGTAGCCTCACAGTAGCTCAATGCGCCACACATCCATTGTTCACCTACCAACAACAGCAATCACAATTCATGCCAAACATTCACAGCCTGATCTCACCCTCACACACTTAGCATTAGAACATTGAACATAGAGAAATACAGCACAGAACAGGCCCTTCGGCCCACAATGTTGTGCCAAACTTTTGTCCTAGGTTAATCATAGATTATCATAGAATTTTGGACACTAAGGGCAATTTATCATGGCCAATCCACCCAACCTGCACATCTTTGGACTGTGGGAGGAAACCGGAACACTCGGAGGAAACCCACGCACAAACGGGGAGGATGTGCAGACTCCACACAGACAGTGACCCAGGACCTAGGACCCTGGAGCTGTGAATCAATTCTGCTATCCACAATGCTACCGTGCTGCCCTTAAGAAGAAATTAATCTACACTCCATTATTCTACCGTAATCCATGTACCTATCCAATAGCCACTTGAAGGTCCCTAATGTTTCCGACTCAACTACATCCACAGGCAGTGCATTCCATGCCCCCGCTACTCTATGGGTAAAGAATCTACCTCTGACATCCCCCCTATATCTTCCACCATTCACCTTAAATTTATGTCCCCTTGTAATGGTTTGTTCCACCCGGGGAAAAAGTCTCTGACTGTCTACTCTATCTATTCCCCTGATCATCTTATAAACCTCTATCAAGTTGCCCATCATCCTTCTCCGTTCTAATGAGAAAAGGCCTAGCACCCTCAACCTTTCCTCGTAAGACCTACCCTCCATTCCAGGCAACATCCTGGTAATTCTCCTTTGCATCTTTTCCAAAGCTTCCACATCCTTCCTAAAATGAGGTGACCAGAACTGCACACAGTACTCCAAATGTGGCCTTACCAAGGTTTTGTACAGCTGCATCATCACCTCACGGCTCTTAAATTCAATCCCTCTGCTAATGAACGCGAGCACACCATAGGCCTTCTTCACAGCTCTATCCATTTGAGTGGCAACTTTCAAAGATCTATGAACATAGACCCCAAGATCTCTCTGCTCCTCTACATTGCCAAGAACCCTACCGTTAACCCTGTATTCCGCATTCATATTTGCCCTTCCAAAATGCAATTCAATAGAATGGGCTAAAAAAGAAGGCTGATTGATATGTACAACAAACGGCTCGGAACATTGCCAGGACTGCCAGAGGCTTCAGTCGATATCAAAAAACCTGGAGCCCAGCATCAACTTTGCACAGGGCTTTGCATTGGACTGCTGGAGTGGAAGCTCAGACTTCAGTACGTTCATGCAGCCATCATGCTGCCAGTGGTCAAAGAAATTTGCAGGGTATCACAGCAGCCCAGGGATCTGTTTCCAAAGATTGCTGAGGCATCATGTGAGGGAGTGGAAATGATTGTGTGCAGCATGCACCTGCTGTCTATCTTCAGGATGACAAGTCATTCACCACCCCGTATTGGAAATATATCATCGTCCCCTCACTGTTGCTGGGTCAAAATCCTGGAACTCCCTCCCTAACAGCACTGTGGGTGTACCTATGCCTCAGGGGCTGCAAGCGGTTTAAGAAGGCAACTCACCACGACCTTCTGAAGCACAACTAGAGATTGGCAATAAATGCTGGCCTAACCAGCGATGCCCACATCTCGTAAATTAATTTTAAAAGAGCATTCTTCCACCTCATCGCTGCCACTCCACTAGTGCCCTCGATCTTTCCACTCCACCAGTTGGTCTAGGCTGCTGTCACCCATGCTGAATTGGTGCAGACTGAAATCAGGCATTAGACCTAGAGATGCTCGGGGGCATGCCGCAAAAACATCTGCATTCTTCCTCCCTAAAACATCAATTGCCTTCCAGCAGCCATACTGCAGACAGTAGGGTCACACTGGAAGGAACACCAAGACAGGCAAAAGCACTTGTAAGAAAAACACTAATGGAAAGTACAAGGGTGAGTAGTTTTTTATATGTTTTTATTGGCATTTTCAATTCTACATTGTGAAACTTTTGTGTCCCATATTTATACTTTATACAGTTTCTTATGTACATACATCTTTTCTTGATGTGACTTCTCCCCGCAGGTCTTCCAGCCAGCCTGCAGCTGTGGGTGATGCTGCTGATCACCATCCAAGCAGCATTCTCCAAATTGCGATTAAGGAAGCGAAAGCCAGGGCGTCGGCCCTCTTCCCCATGTGTAGCTCTGGCTGTTCTGATACCCCGAAGACTTCCACTCTCAGACACGGCTCCACCCTCACCCCAACAACCTTGGACATTGTCTGGAAGGAGTCTGTCCAGGACCCTATAAGTTTGGGACAAGCCCAGAACTTATGGGCATGGTTGGCTGGGCCTCCCTGGCACCCTCACTCTCTCGGCCGTAGCTGCCCGCTGGTAGTATTGTAGATTTGGCAGTGCCAGATCGCCAATAATTTTCCTCCTTTGCAGTGTTGAATTGGGGATTCTTGGATTCTTACCACCCCACACAAACGCCATGATCATTGTATCTATGCTGTGGAAGAAGGCCTTGGGGGTGAAGATCGATATAGATCTGAATAGGAAGAGGATCGTTGGCAGTACGTTCATGCCAGGGAGAGTGGGAGTGTGTCCCATCTTGTAGGTCCTTTTTAACTTCCTCTACCAGACTGGTCAGATTCCATTTGTGGATCTGGGTCCGGTCAAAGGCTATCTGGATCCCCAAGTAGCGGAATTTGTTTTGGGCTAGTTTGAATGGGATCCCTCCAGCTCTGTCCCTCCCCCATTCGAGTTCACCGGGAATGCCTCGCTCTGCCAGGTTGAGTTTGTAGCCCGAAAAGGTTCCGAACTCTTTCAGGAGTTGCATGATTGCTCTCAGGCCTTCCTGCGGTGCCGAGGCGAAGAGGAGCAGGTCATCAACATAGAGGGAGACTCTGTGCTCTCTGCCTCCTCTTTGGATGCCCTTCCACTTTTTGCGTCTCGCAGAGTGATCAATTGCTATGGCAAACAGGAGCGGGGACAATGGGCATCCCTGCCATGTGCTTCTGTGCAGCTGGAAATATTCAGAGCTGGTGGTGTTGGTCCGAACGCTCGACTTGGGGGCGTTGTACAGGATTTTCACCCAGGAGGTGAACCCTGCTCCTAGTCCAAACCTCTCCAGTACTTCAAAGAGGTACTTCCACTCGACTCTGTCGAATCCTTTTCTGCATCCAGGGAGATGATCACCTCTGCTCAACATGGTGCCTGAGAGATTGCTGGAAGAGCAGGTTGGCGTAGGATGAACAAATCAAAGCTGCTGCCAGGATAGTAGGCATTCACCAGCAGTCCACCAGTGCCCTCGATTAGTTGATGTTTATATGCAACATGGCATTGATGTGAGTTATAAATTTGGTAGGAACTGTTTATTTTGTGGTGGCGTTTATGCTCATAGTCTGCCAAGCAGACACTGTGATGATCAATGATAGAGGGAAATGTGGGACTGTTAATGAATGGGGAACTCTAGTGACATTTCCTGGTAACATAGTTGGGTGAATTGATCACCTGGAGCCTGGGCTATAGAAAGGGACTGTATTAGTTCCTACTTCCCTTCCTCTTCCCCCTTCTCAGCCATGGCTCAGTTGGTAGCACTCTCACTTTTGACTCCGATGGATGTAAGTTCTAAACCCACTCCAGAATAAAAAAATCAAGACTAACATTTGAGTGTAGTGCTGACCTGCAGCACGGTAGCATTGTGGATAGCACAATGGCTTCACAGCTCCAGGGTCTCAGGTTCGATTCCGGCTTGGGTCACTGTCTGTGCGCAGTCTGTACATCCTCCCCGTGTGTGTGTGGGTTTTCTCCGGGTCCTCCGGTTTCCTCCCACAGTCCAAAGATGTGCAGGTTAGGTGGATTGACCATGATGAATTGCCCTTAGTGTCCAAAATTGCCCTTAGTGTTGGGTGGGGTTACTGGGTTATTGGGATAGGGTGGATGTGATGAACTTGGGTAGGGTGCTCTTTCCAAGAGCCGGTGCAGACTCGATGGGCCGAATGGCCTCCTTCTGCACTGTAAATTCTATGATCTAAGTGCGATCTTTCAGACACAATGTTAAACTGAAGTAGCATCTGCCCTCTTGGGTGGATGCAGAAGATCCCATGACTATTTCAAAGAAGAGTGGGGGGCTTACTCCTGCTGCCTTGATCAACATTTTCCCCTTAATATCACAAAAACAGAGTATCTGGTCATTATCACATTGCTGTTTGTGGGGCTTGCTCTGCACGAATTGGACGCCACATTTGCTACCCTGCAACAGTGAATACACTTCAAGTACTTCTTGGTGTAAAGCAGTCTGGGATGTCCAGTGGTCATCAAATCTATATAATTTGAAGCAATCTATGGTTTCAAAGCTTGTATTTTTTGACACAGACTTTAATTGAAAAGGAAACTGAAAAAGGGAGACTGAGAAAGGAAACGGACTCTTCCAGTTTAAAGAAACTGAGATGGGAAATCAAACTTCTGGGGAGACCGAAAGTGGCTAAAGCCATTTAATAGGACACAGAGCCCATCAGAGTTCAAATGATGATCCCAGTACAGGTAGGTTGAAGAAGGCATAAACTAGCTTCAGTAGCTGAGAATAGGCACATATACAGTTGCTGCAGCTGTTTTTGTCACTTGGAGATAACACCATCCAGACTGTCATGGGTAGAGTTGAGAAGATTTTGCCATTTTTGGTGAAAACCATGCCCATGGAACCTGTGTTGATTGTGCATTGTTGTCAGCTGGGCATCAGGCTAAATCCTAGAAGAGGAGCTGAAATTATTTGTAAAGAAGACAGATATTTGAAGGACTTTGTGACTGAGTTTGATGATATATTGCTGATTGGACTGCGGAGCCAATTCGTAAAACCTGTCTCAACTGTATCTGCCATTTACTGTGTAGTTTATCATCAATTTCAAATTGCCTGTTAATTCATGTTTAACTGATACTGATCCTGGGTTTTTGAGTATAGGTGGTTACCCAAGGTAGTATTTGGTGTTTTCTTTGTTTTACTCTTATCATAGAATCATGTAATTTACAGTGCAGAAGGAGGCCATTTGGCCCATCGAGTCTGCGGCCCATCGAGTCTGTGGGAGGAAACTGAGCACCCGGAGGAAATCCACGCAGACACAGGGAGAACGTGCAGACTCTGCACAGACAGTGACCCAAGCCGGGAATCGAACCTAGGATCCTGGAGCTGTGAAGCAACTATGCTAACCACTGTGCTACCGTGCTGCCCTATACTCTTGTATAGTAAAAAAAAATATTTTAAACAATGGAATCTTGTGGCTTGATTCTTTCAATAAATAAATTAGATTTCAGATTTCTTCTTTTTTTAAAAATGTACTGGTTTCCACTGAGATCGTTGCAGTACAAAAATCATAGAATGGTTACAGCACAGAAGGAGGCCATTCAGCCTTTCCTGTCTGTGCAGATTCCAGAGAAGAGAAACTCACCTAGTCCCACACCCCCCTGCCTTTTCCCCATAGCACTATAACTTTCCTCGTTTCAGATAATTATCCATTTCTCTTTCGAAGGTTTTAATTAAATCTGTCTCCACCACAGTCTTAGACAGAGTACTCCAGATTCTAACCACCTGGTGCACAAAAAAGATTTTCCTTATCACCATTGTTTCTTTTGCCAATCACCTTAAATTGGTGGCCTGTGGTTCTCAACCCACCTACCAATGGGAACAGTTTCTCCCTATCTGAAAAGCTCTGTAAAATCTCTTTTGAGCTTCTCTTCCTCAATGAAAAAAGCTCCAACTTCTCTAGTCTGCCCATGTAGCTGATACTCCTCACCTATGGAACCATTTCTGCACCATCTCTGACACCTTCATATCCTTCTTAAAACTTGGTTTCCAGCACTGGAGATACTCCGTTTGAGGCTGAACAGGTTCACCATAACTTCCTTGCTTTTGTACTCTATGGTTTATAGAGCCCAAGTTTGTGAATGTTTTATTAACCACTGTCTCAACTTTCCCTGCCTCCTCCTATGGGTTGTTCACAGTGAACCCCCAGCTCCTGCACCCACTTTAGAACCATACCCTTTATTTTATATTTCCTCTCCTCATTCTTCCGGCCAAAACAAAGCACTTCACACTTCTTTGCTTTTACCTGCCAATTGTCCGTCCATTCCACCAACATGTCCAAGTCCCCTTAGCTTTATCATGATCCTCCTCACAATTTACAATGTTTTCAGTTTTGCGTCATCATCAGCTGTTGAAATCATGCCCTGTACAGCAAAGTCTAGGTCATTAATATAGATAAAGAAAAGCAGTGGTCCTAACACCAACCCCTGGGGAACTCCAATGTATATCTTCCTCCAGTCCAAAACTAAACTTCTGTTTTCCGTCACTCAGCCAGCTTTGTATCCATGCTCCACTGTCCCTTTTACTCCATTGACCTTAACTTTGCTGACATGGCATGTGCCATCTCACCCAATTTCTTTTGGAAGTCCATGTACACGGCATCAGATACGTTATCCACATCGATCCTCTCTGTTCCCTCATCAAAAAACTCAAACCAAGTTAATTAAACATTGTTTGCGCTTAACAAATCCATGCTCACTTTCCTTAATTAATCCACATTTGTCAAAGTTAATTATTGTTCCTATAAGTCTTTCTACCACTAAGGTTACACTAACTTGCCTGTAGATGACTGGTACTTGAACAAATGTGTAACATTTGGAATTCTCCAGTCCTCCAGCACCTCCCCTGTATCTAAGGGGGATTATGGCCAATCCCGCTGCAATTTCCACTCTTACTTCCCTCAATATCCTGGCTACATCTCATTCAGACCTGATCAACTTCAAGACCAGCCAACTTATTCAATATCCCCTATTTATTAATTTGTAGTCCATCCAATGTCTCAACTACTGCTTCTTTGAATTTGGCTTTGGCAGCATTTTTTCCCTTGGTGAGACAGATGCAGAGTATTAATTTGATATATCAGCCATGTCCCCTTTTCCAAGCATAAATGCCCTTTCTGGTCCAAAATTGCAGTCATTCTTCCTTTTATCACCACACTGATACTATTTATATACCTATAGAGGACTTTTGAATTGTCTTTTGTTTGCTGCTGGTCTCTTCTCATACTCTCTCTTTGCTTCTCTTATTTGTTTCACCTCCACTCTGAACATTCAGCCTGGTTATCAATTCTATGATCCATTTGATAAATGTAACATTCACACTTTTACCTTGCTCTCTATTGCTGTCATTATGCAGGCTACTCTTGATTTGTTTTTTTCTGTCAGCCTCGTGGGAATGTACCTCAATTGTACCCAAACTATCTTCTCTTTAAAGTCAGCCTATTCTTCCCTTCCAGTTTTTTCTGGCCAGTCTTTGATTCCAATTTATCTGGGCCAAATCTGACCTTATTCCATTAAAGTTGGCCTTCCCCCAATTAATTATTTTGTCTTATTGTGGGCGGGATCGGGATGTGGCAAATCTGCATGATACAGTCTCACTCTAATATGCAGCTCGCCTGATCGCCCCAAGATGTTGGGATCTAACCCCTTTGCCTTGGAGATTTTAGGCAAGCGGTGTTCAGTACTAGTCCCCACAAACGGGAACTAGGCAGAACAGCACTTGGGAGGGAGGTCTCCCAGAGGATCGGAGACCCCCAGCTGATTCGCCTGCCATGTGGGCAGGATGGCACCCTACCATTGCTGGTGCCAGCCTGGCATCCTGCCAATGGCAACCATATTGACTGATATTTATTGCCACATGGGTGCTGGCCTGGCACTGCCAAGGTGCAGAGGTAATACTGCCAGGCAGGCACTGTGCTCGCACCAGGAATGAGATCTGGGAGTGCCCTGCTATGTGGTGGGATGGTGGGGTGCGGGGGCAGAGGGGCTCTCTGGGGGTCGCATTGGGGAGGGGTCAAGAGATTGGAGCACCATTTAAAAATGGCGTCCTGATCTCCTCCTGCACTGAGGAGTTCTGGCGAGGAGAGTTCCTCTCACAGGAATCAGGACTAAGTGTAACTTTAGCGGGGCATTCCCCGCTGAGGCCATGGATTACAACAGGGTTTGTTCAATAGCCTGGTCTTTCTATTGAGTCGCGTCAATGCCGCATTCATCAGTCACATTCACAAGATAGCCCCGAATGTCACCCAAGCACAACGCAACGCCATCCGCGCTCTCAAGACCAACCGCAACATCATCATCAAACCAGCAGATGAAGGAGGGGCCACCATCATACTGAAAAGAACGGACTACTGCGAAGAAGTGTACTGACAACTCAACAACCAGGAACACTACAGACAGTTACCCGCAGATCCGACCAAGGAACAGATCCGACAACTCAACAGACTAATCAAGACCTTGGATCCAGATCTTCAGAGTGCCCTACGTGCTCTCATACCACGTACGCCCCGCATTGGAGATCCCTACTGCCTCCCGAAAATACACAAGGCCAACACACCAGGCCGTCCTATCGTTTCAGACAATGGGACCCTGTGTGAGAATCTCTCTGGCTACATCAAGGGCATCTTGAAACCCATCATACAGGAACACCCAGCTTCTGTCGTGACACGACGGACTTCTTACAGAAACTCAGCACCCATCGACCAGTTGAACCAGGAAAATTCCTCGTCACAATGGACGTCTTGGCACTCTACACCAGCATCCCCCATGACGACAGCATTGCTGCAACAGCCTCAGTACTCAACACCGACAACTGCCAATCTCCAGACGCAATTCTGCAACTCATCCGCTTCATTCTGGATCACAACTTCTTCACCTTTGACAACAAATTTTTCATTCAAACACACGGAACAGCCATGGGCGACCAAATTCGCACCTCAATATGCCAACATCTTCATGCACAAGTTTGAACAAGACCTCCGCACTGCACAGGACCTTCAACTGACATTATACACCAGATACATCAATTACATTTTTTTCCTTTGGTCCCACGGCGAAGAATCACTGAAACGACTACACGGTGACATCAATAGGCTCCATCCCACCATCAGACTCACCATGGACTACTCTCCAAAATCATTTGTATTCTTGGACACACTCATCTCCATCAAGGATGGTCACCTCAGCACTTTGCTTTACCTCAAGCCCACGGATAACCTCACGATGCTCCACTTCTCCAGCTTCCACCTAAACACATTAAAGAAGCCATCCCCTATGGACAAGCCCTCCGTATACACAGGATCTGCTCAGACGAGGAGGAAAGTAACAGACATCTACAGACGCTGAAAGATGTCCCTGTACGAATGGGATATGGCGCTCGACTCATCGATCGACAGTTCCAACGCGCCTCAGCAAAAAACTGCACCGACCTCCTCAGAAGACAAACATGGGACACAACCAATAGAGAACCCTTCGTTGTCCAGTACTTCCCCGGAGTGGAGAAACTACGACATTTTCTTTGCAGCCTTCAACACGTCATCGATGAAGATGAACATCTTGCCAAAGTCATCCCCACACCCCCACTACTTGCCTTCAAACAACCGTGCAACCTCAAACAAACCATTGTTTGCAGCAAACTACCCAGCCTTCAGAACAGCGACCACGACACCACACAACACTGCCATGGCAATCTCTGCAAGGCGTGCCAGATCATCGACATGGGTACCACCATTACACGTGAGAACACCACCCACCAGGTACGGGGTACATACTCGTGCGACTTGGCCAATGTTGACTACCTCATATGATGCAGGAAAGGATGTCCCGAAGCGTGGTACATTGGCGAGATCATGCAGACGCTGCGACAACGGATGAATGGACATTGCGCAACAATTGCCAGGCAGGAATATTCCCTTCTAGTTGGGGAACACTTCAGCAGTCAAGGGCATTCAGCCTCTGATCTCCGGGTAAGCGTTCTCCAAGGCAGCCTTCAGGACAAGCAAGAACTCAAAATCCCCGAGCAGAAACTTATAGCCAAGTTCCGCACACATGTGTACAGCCTCAACCAGGATCTTGCATTCATGTCGCATTACATTCTTCCCCCACCATCTGCCTGGGCTTGCAAAATCATACCAACTGTCCTGGCTTGAGACAATTCACACCTCTTTAACCTGGGGTTACCCCTATCTCTGGATCTGTAAAGACTTAATTACCTGCAAATTTTCGCATTCAAAGTATCGTCTTGCATCTTTGACTTTGTCTATATTTATGTTTCTGGAACATATCTCTTCATACATCTGAGGAAGGAGCAGTGCTCCGAAAGCTAGCGATTTGAAACAAACCTGTTGGACTTTAACCTGGTGTTGTAAGACTTCTTACTATGCTCACCCCAGTCCAACGCCGGCATCTCCACATCCTGGTCTTTCCTGGCACTGCGAGCGCTGGGAATCACCGGCTAAACTTGCTTGATACGGGACTCTGTTGCAATTCGATTAGATCAAGTCCTTGGTTTCTTGAAAATATAAGAGAAATTAGCTCTTTCTTTTTGAATAAAATGAGAGAGAAACATGTTTGTCCCTCATGTTAACCACTGATGACAAAATTGCCAAAATGTGCACCATTATAATTCAAAAATGTGATTTTGTTAATGGCAACAAATATGAACAACTGATCATGATGAGTGTTCAACAATGAATCTTTACTAGTTCTCCAGCAACTAACAAACCATTTAATAAACATAAATGTAAAAACTATTCTCAGTCGGGCTCATGTTTGCATCTACTAGAAGCTACATATATTATTATACAGGATGGTGGCACAGTGGTTAGCGCTGTTGCTTCACAGCGACAGGGTCCCAGCTTCGATTCCCGGCTTCCTCTTGGGTCACTGTCTGTGTGGAATCTGCACATTTTCCCTGTGTCAGCGTGGGTTTCCTCTGGGTGCTCCGGTTTCCTCCCACAAGTCCCAAAAGACTTGCGTTAGGTGAATGGGCATTCTGAATTTTTCCACTGTGTGCCCGAACAAGCGCTGGAATATGATGACTAGAGGCTTTTCACAGTAACGTCATTGCAGTGTTAATGCAAAGCTACTTGTGACAATAAAGATTATTTTTATTATTATCAGACAGAAAGAACATGTATACACATTGTGCCTGTTTCAGATAAACAAAAGTGACAGCCATTTGTTGACTCATTCCTCAGGGAATGAACAGCCTTGAACAATCGGGGTCAAAAACTGCCTGGTTTAAATTTCAAACAATACTTGGCAGTTAACTCTCAGTCACCATCAACTGGTGCATTCTCCATGTCACTGTCTCTACCAATCAAAGTCCCCTTGTCAACCAATCAGCATTCTCTTCTCATACAGTATTGATTTTCCTTATTCTAGTGAAGTGTCCTGAAGAAAAGCGTCATCATGTCTGCCTTCTGAGTGATACTCAAATTCTGTATTACAAATGACTCTTTGAAAACTATTGATTAATTGAGTTGTGGAAAGTGTTGTGCTAATTGTTTGAATGAAACTGTAAATAAATTGATTTTCCAAATAGGGTTATCTTTTTTAATATCCATAGTGCAGGAAAGAAACAAATGGGAGAAAATTACTGTGTTTATTTTTCTGTTGTAGCGCATAATAAACCGGCAAATAGGATGTCATAGACTAACATTTGGGCATAAGAAATAGGACAAGATTCGGCCATTCGACCAGTAGAGCCTGGTGCTAAGATCCAAGTGCAGCCTTAACTCCATTTTCCTGCCTGCGGATTTCCACTTCCTCAGCAACATTTAAGAGAGATAACTTTGTTTTAAAGCAATCTGCGATGCCCCTATCATTTTCCACCAGCAAAAATGAACAAGGTTACAGCCCAAAAAAAACAGGTGTAACATTTGCAGTTCTGGTTGATGATGCCTTTCTGGCATTTAGAAACAGAAACAGGAGTAGAGCATAGATATCAAAGGTGCATGCATCTTTAGAACCTTCTGAACATATCTTAACAATGTAAAACAATGATTTTCATACCTTGCCAGATGGGAGGATTTGTTGCCAAATAGCACAGTGAAATTAACACAAATGCTCATTGTTTTCTCTGTACGTTTGCTCTAAGTATTAAACACGGAACATCTGAGGAAGGGGAAGCCCCGTAGTCTCTTCAAGGAAATGATTTTTAAGAGATTGAAGAGGGCGAAGATGCTGCTGGTAGCCCAACTTAAAAGCTTCTGCGAGTCTAGGCTCTTGCCATGCGTGGACCCCACTGCTGGGATTTACATAAGTTGTCGTGGAGGTCAGTCCACCTCCATTCAACTGGCAAACCAGCTGCTACTACTACAATAGTATGATCCTCTTCTCAAGTACATATTGAGAACTCTTGGCTTAGATTCCTCACCTCTTAATCCATACCCTAACTATCATTTTTCTTGTTGGAAGAATACAAATGACCTGCCCTTACAAGCCAGCAAGGAAACTCCCAGAAATGGTAGATAGCTGGCACAACTGGAGTTTTGGAGGGTGATGAGAGGAAGCCCCGAGGAATACTGGGACTTGTGCAACTAAACTTGCATCAAATTTTTGTCATCTGAAATTCCTCCTGAAAATCTGGAGTTCGCTAACTCTGAACCCCATGGTAGGAGTGTGTGACAAATGTACTCCATGACGCAGTCTAGTAATCCAGTACTCACCCAAAAGCTGGAGCTGTCAAGATGTTGTGTATTTTTGAGAAAAATTTCTCACGGTTAAAGTGGCCTAGAGATGGCACTGCTGGAGACTGCAATTATTTTAGCAGCTGCGGAGAGAGGAGGGTCTTACTTCCTGTTTTTTGCAGACTTACAGTCTTCAAGGCAGGCGTTTCATGTTGACATTGAGAGAGTTGTTGCTGTCAGCTAGTGAACATTTTTCTCCTGCTGCTAAGCATCGTCTCCACATGTTAAATGAACCCCATGCAGTAAACTCAATGACAACAGAAAAGTCTCATCAATGTCTGTCTCCATGTGATCTAAAAGGCCAAGGTGGAGAAGACATTAGCCCCCAAGACCTTTACGACAACAAACTGGATATTTATGAATGGCTTAAAGCTGGCCTTCAAATCTCGGACATGGGAGGGCTCAGTAGTTAATCTCCCTCAATATAACAATTATTCTTTTGCGTGTTGTTGTAACCCGCACAAGACCTATGGGGATGGACCAATTAGCCTCCCCATGAGCTTCACAGGACACAAGCTTCCTCACTGAGGGCAGGCCCCATCAGCGGAGTAAATGGACTCGAGCATTAAACCAACCCAGATGAGAGCCGAGCATGAGTGGTCCCAGCAGGGACCTGAAGTGTACTGTGTATATAGTTTACTTTGTAATAAAATAAGTTTCTTTACACCTCTCGTTTTGGACTCCTCTATGGCTGCTAAATTGGCGATGAGGATAAAGATGGAGCTACAGTCAACGCTGCTAACTGTTGGAAGACAGCCACTGCCTATTGCAATATCAAAATAAGGTTTGCACTAAATTTCTGAGGTTCACATGTGGTTTAAAAATTGAGAAACAGGCGCCATGGATGATAATGGAGTGAGATGAGGTAGGACACAAAGAGATGTGATTGTGGGCTGCCGGTCCTGACACTAGCTGGGCTGGCTTTAGGTGATGGGGTCCCTGCCAGAGCTGAGAGGGAGGGGGGTGGTGAGGGTGGTGTGAAAGCACTGTTGGGGGGAGTTAACACCTATGTCATGGGGCACGCAGCTCAGTGGGTCTCACTTCTTTGCCCGAGGTCGATCACCATCCCAGCGAGTGCCCTTTCCTCGCGCCCACCGACCACGTCCAGGCTCTGCTCTGCCATGGTGAGGAGCATGTCTGCTGGTCTCCCTCCATTCTTCTCCTCATCCCGGTGGTTATGGCCAGCATTTGTCAGCCTCTGGGAGGAGGGGGGGTGCGGAAACAGATAACGCATAGTGTTAGACAGTCCAACGCATGCAGTCCAAGGGGTGGGTAGCTGGTGGCTTCAGTGGCCAGGGCACCTGGCTATGGTGGCCAGTATTGGTGCGAACATGTGATGCAGGTGGGGGTTTGGCCGCCTTTCTGGGTGGGGGGGGGGGGTGTAGGGGTACGGGTGTGTGGGACAGGGATTGGTGCCATGGGCAAACAGCTGCCTACTCACACTGGCCGTCCTGAGGTGCACCTTCTTACAGCATTGCTGGCTGGTCCAGATGCTGTTGCTTGTGGCGGCCTCTGGCAGCCTCTGCCACCTGCGCCCAGGCATGGCCAATGGCAGTGGCTGGCAGCCTCCTTCCTGGGCCGGGGTACAGGGTCGCCCACCTCTCCTCCATGGTGTCCAACAGCCTGTCAAGCTCGGTGTCCATGAATCTTGAGGGTGCTCTCCTTGCTGACATCTTGTTTTCTGGGATGGTGTGTGTGGGGTATGTAAAGTGTATATGCGGCTGCAGCTTTTCAGCCTCCTGAGTGCCAATCGTGAATCCGTTACCATTTCTGATTGGAGGGTGCCGGTGCTAGCATCTCAACAGTCGCTGAATCGGACCAGGTTAGGCGCCAGTTTTGGTGTTGTGGAAGTACACAAATCCTGCCCTGGAGTCAACAGGAACGGGTAATCCCATCGCACATATCTCCAAATACTGTGTGCCGGTTAGGTCTGCTTCTTACAGGAAGGATGAAAATGCGTCGGAGATTGTTCAGAGTAGACTTAGTAGATTGATAGCTGGAATGAGTGAGGTGTCTTATGAGAATAGATTGGGCAGGCTGGGCTTGCTTCCACTAGAGTTCAGAAGAGTAAGGGGAGATTTGATTGAAATATATAAGATCCTGAATCGGCTCGATAAGTTTTTACATAGAATTTACAGTGCAGAAGGAGGCCATTCGGCCCATCGAGTCCACACCGGCTCTTGGAAAGAGCACCCTACCCCTACCAAGGTCAACACGTCCACCCTATCCCCATAACTCAGTAACCCCACCCAACACTAAGGGCAATTTTGGACACTAAGGGCAATTTATCATGGTCAATCCACCTAACCCGCACATCTTTGGACTGTGGGAGGAAACCGGAGCACCCGGAGGAAACCCACGCACACACGGGGAGGATGTGCAGACTCTGCACAGACAGTGACCCAAGCCGGAATCGAACCTGGGACCCTGGAGCTTTGAAGCGATTGTGCTATCCACAATGCTACCGTGCTGCCTCCTGAGTTGGACATGGAAAGGATGTTTCCTCATGTTGATGAGTCCAGAACTTGGGGGCAACTGTTTCAAAATTAGGAGTTGCCTTTTTAGGACAGAGGTGAGGAGAATTCGTTTTTCTCGGGTGGTTGTGAGACTTTGGAACTCTCTGTCTCAGAAGGCGGTGGTAGAGGGGTCATTCAATATTTTTAAGACAGAGGTAGGCAGTTTATTTTTAGGCAAGGGATCAAAGGTTATCGTTTGGGATAGATGGAATGTGGAACTCGAATCAGCTGTGAACTTATTGAATGGTGGAGCAGGCTCGAAGGGCCGAATGGCCTACTTCTGCTCCTATTTTCGATGTATGTATGGAGCTGTGAACTCCCAATTCCATTTCCTTGCCCTTTCCTGTATCCTCATACATTTTCTTTTCAAATAAGCCTATGCTTATAGCACGGTAAACCCAGCACGGTAGCCTTGTGGATAGCACAATCGCTTCACAGCTCCAGGGTCCCAGGTTCGATTCCGGCTTGGGTCACTGTCTGTGCGGAGTCTGCACATCCTCCCCGTGTGTGCGTGGGTTTCCTCCGGGTGCTCCGGTTTCCTCCCACAGTCCAAAGGTGTGCGGGTTAGGTTCGATTGGCCATGATAAATTGCCCTTAGTATCCAAAATTGCCCTTAGTGTTGGGTGGGGTTACTGGGTAATGGGGATAGGGTGGAGGTGTTGACCTTGGATAGGGGGGTAGGGTGCTCTTTCCAAGAGCCGGTGCAGACTCGATGGGCCGAATGGCCTCCTTCTGCACTGTAAATTCTATGTAATTTATGCCTGGTTAGTCAATTGATGATAGAGCATTCCGTGTTCACATAACACTGCAAAAAGAAATATTTTATTTTCTCATTCTTCAAGAGATTATCTTGGCATCTCTGCCCATTGTTACAGACTTACCAACGAGTGAAAACAAATCTTTCGCTAATTACCCTCGAAAATCCTTTCAGAATGTTAAAAATACCCCTAAACATCTCTCCAATCTCTTTGTTCTGGTGATGCAAGGCCTACATTTTCAAACCTTTCCTCATAAATGTACCCTTTAATTCCAGGTATCAGGCCGGATAGTCTTTTCCACTTTCCATAATCGTGATAATCTTCCTATCGTGGGTTCCCAGAACTGAGCACAAAATAGGAATATGGGTAAACGAGTGGGTCATTCAGCCTCAAACCTGTTCCACACCATTCAATTAGATCATGTCTTAACTCACTAAATGTAAATTAATCTATGCTTTATATTTGTCTTTTATTATCTTTTCTAACCACACTTGCATCAAGATCCACAACAACAGCATATATATATTTGCTATATAAATATGCATATATTTATATAGCATAATTTAACATAGAGTGGAATTTTACAGTTCCCCACTTTCAAGTGGGGGTCCCATAAGGTTCGCCAGGTGGCAACCCCCCCCCCCCCCCAATCCCCCCCCCCCCCCCCCCCCCAATCCCCCCCCCCCCCCCCCCCCCCCCCCCCATCCTCCTGACCTGACTACAATTTTATCCAGGATAAATGGTACCATTCGGAGATTTTGCCTGTGAATTCCTTTTCCTGTATCCTCTGTAAAGGACCTTCCTGTTGATTCCCTTAGTTCCTAT
This sequence comes from Scyliorhinus canicula, assembly GCF_902713615.1. NCBI lineage: Eukaryota > Metazoa > Chordata > Chondrichthyes > Carcharhiniformes > Scyliorhinidae > Scyliorhinus > Scyliorhinus canicula. The sequence goes on along the minus strand of NC_052159.1, from coordinate 56,573,192 downwards.
TTCTTTGATTTTGTCTTTATTGTTTTTGCTCCATTGATCGTTAATGGAGATCTGTATATCGAGCAGAGGAAATAAGGAGCTCAAAGTGTCAGAATACTACAATGTATTAGAAAGTTTTGTATTTTGAGCAGAAGAACCCATATTTTATGGCACCCAAGTGATTGGAAGTGTCCATTTTGAATGGTTGACTGATGGCCAATGGATTGACCAGGGACAGTATTCTATCCTGCAGCCGACAGTGATTCGTTCCTGTCAGGTGAGGTTTCTGGAGAGAACCCAGGAGAAGCCACTGGACCCTCAAGGTGAAAGCAGCTCTCTTTCTCTGCTCTGCTGATTACTGTCTGAAGACAGAAGTTTCTAGACCCTAAAAGAAGCGCTCTCCTTCAAATGCTGGCTGCCTGCTAATTCTGTCTCAACTGGGGCTGAAATTGACCATGTACTGGCCCAGGGTGTCATAACAGCTCATATATTCTTTATTTTCAAATTAGTCTGTCTCATAGAAACATAGAAAGAGAAAATAGGAGAGCAGGAGGAGGCCATTCGGCCCTTCAAGCCCGCTCCGCCATTCATTATGATCATGGCTTATCATCCAACTCAATAGTTTTCTCCCACATCCTTTGATCCCCTTTGCCCTAATTGCTATATCAAACGTCTTCTTGAAACCATACAATGTTTTGGACTCAACTACTTCCTGTGGTAATGAATTCCATCAACTTATCACTCTCTGAGTGAAGTAATTTCTCCTTATCTCTGTCCTAAATGGTCTACCCCGTATCCTCAGACTGTGTCCCCTGGTTCTGGACATACCCACCATTGGGAACATCCTTCCTGCATCTACCCTGTCCTGTCCTGTTAGAATTTTATAGGTTTCTATGAGATCCCCCCTCATTCTTCTGAAATCCAGCGAATACAATCGATAGTCAACTGATGCTAAAGCATTCCATGTTCACATAGCACTCAATTTGTTCATGTCTACACAACATCTCTCAGGGTCGAGAATACAAATAACTATTTGCTCACGTTACGACACCCTGGGCAAGAGCATGGTCAATTTCAGCCCCACTGGTCCCCCCTGGTCCCAGACTCACCCACCCAAATGAATTGACCAATAATTATTATTAAAATACCCAAAGTCTTTGGTCCTTAGCAAATCAATTACAGTCACCAGATTTGTACATATAAACACAATTATTGTTCATTTATAACAGGAACTATAATAAAATACGCAGCAGGTATAGTTGGCTAATGATTAACTAATACCAAACTCACACTTTAACATCCCCGCCCCCATTCTCTACACACACAAACACACACAGGACAGAAAAACACAGGGGGGTGGAAAGGGATGAAAATCGTAAGTGAAAGGGAACAGAGTCTTTGTTTCAGATGGTGGTTTTTAGCTTACGTTCTTCACAGTAAACTTGCAGATTAACATATTTGGTTTGCAGTCTGTAATAGTCTTCTCTGTAGTTTAGAAATACAGTACTCACAACCTTCCTGGAGAGGCACTTTATTTCTCATCAAACTTTGCTTTCAGTTAGTGGTTCATCTTCAGGCCTCTGTAGTTTCAGAAATACCATGCCCACAGGCTTTCTAGAGAGCGAGGGACAGCCCTTACAGCAGCCTTTTGGAGAGAGTTTGCTGAATCTTTCTGGAGAGGGTTAGCAGGATCATTTTACCATGCTGCCAAAATCAAAACTGAAACCTTCAGGTCTCTGTAAAGCATTTCAGTGGGATAAGGTCCAATCACCACATATTATCGGGCAAAGTACAGTAGCATAGTGGTTAGCACAGTTGCTTCACAGTTCCAGGGTCCCAGGTCGAATCTTGGCTTGGGTCACTGTCTGTATGGAGTCTGCATGTTCTCTGCATGGGTTTCCTCCAGATGCTCCGGTTTCCTCCCATAGTCCAAAGATGTGCAGGTTAGGTGGATTGGCTATTCTAAATTGCCCTTAGTGTCCAAAAAGGTTAGGTGGGATTAATGGATTACAGAGGTAAAAGGGGATAGGGTGAAGGTGTGGGACTTAAGTGGGGTGCTCTTTCCAAGGGTCGGTGCAGACTCGATGGGCTGAATGGCCTCCTTCTGCGCTGTAAATTCTAAGATTCTATGAAGTACATCATTTTGGGCCAATTCATTGCTCCCCCCAGCTAATTAATCAAACCCAGTCCCAGCCCAGTTCTTTCTCTGATGTCTAAAAGTTTGCAGCTCCAGTATAAACTATCAAGTGATCATTCCTTAAACCTCTGGATTCTTCTGCACGAATTAAAGACAAGGGCTGCTTGCCTTAAAGAGAAATGCCCATCATCAAAATAAGAACTGCAAAATCAAAGAAATGGGATTAAACAAGAAGGACCCTTACACTCATCCTTACTGAATGTCGAACATGCAGTCTGACAATTCAGATACAGTTGAGGGGTCACAGAGATGGTGGTGAGTCTGAGCTGGTTGTTGTCAATGGACATGTGAACAGATGCCAGGTTTTTCAATGATGTTACCAAAAGGCACCAATTAGAGGAGAAATGAAAGAAGACTAGGCTTGAGGTAACGATGCAGAAAGAGAAGCCAATACAACTGATGCTCAGGCTATATCTCAGTAGATTTTAAAAAACATTTTCACCATATTTGACTTTACGATGGAGCGAAGGTCATTAGTGAAGCATCTGAAGATGGTTGGGCCTAGGGGTGCAGTGATGTCCTGGGATTGAGATAATTATCCTTCACAACCATCTTCCTTTGTGGCAGGTGTGACTCCAACAAGTGGAGAGTTTCCGCCCTGATTCGCATTGACTCCAGTTTTGCTAAGGTTCCTTGATGCTGCACTCGGTCAAATGCAGCCTTGATGTCAAGGGCTGTCATTCTCACCTCAACTCACCTCTGGCATTCAGTTCCTTTATCAATGTTCGAACAAAGGTGAGCAGCTGAGGCTCTGTAAGATCCCAAACTTAGTGTCCATGAGCAGGTTATTGTTGAAGAAATAGAACTTGATAGCACTGTTGATGATCCCTTCCATTACTTTGATGATGATCGAGAGTAGCCTGATAGGGTGGTAATTCACCTGGTTGGATTTGTCCTGCTTTTTGTGGACAGGACATACTTGAGCAGTTTTCCGCATTGTCAGATGCCAGTGTGTAGTTGTACTGGAAGAACTTGGCTCAAGGCACAGGTAGTTCTGGAGCGCGGGCAGCATGGTAGCGCAGTGGTTAGCCCTGTTGCCTCACGGTGCCAAGGTCTCAGATTCAATCCCGGCTCTGGGTCACTGTCCGTGTGGAATTTTCACATTCTCCCCGTGTTTGCGTGGGTTATGCCCCCCCCCCACAACCCAAAGATGTGCAGGCTAGGTGGATTGACCATGCTAAATTGCCCCTTAATTGGAAAAATATGAATTGGGTTCGCTAAAGTTATAAAAAAAAAAGTTCTGGAGCACAAGTCTTCAGGACTATTGCCAGAATATTGTCAGGCTTCAGAGCCTTTGCACTATCCAATGCCTTCAGCCGTTTCTTGATATCGTATGGGAGTGGCTCAAAGAGATTAGAGACTGGCATTTGTATTTCTGGGGACCTTAGCAGGAGGCCGAGATGGATCATCCACTCAGCACTTCTGGTTGAAGATTGTTGTGAATGCTTCAGCCGTAACTTTTCCTCCATCATTGAAAATGGGGATATTAATGGAGCCTCCTCCTCCAGCTAGCTGTTTAATTGTCCACCACCATTCACGACTGGATGCAGCAGGACTGCAGAGCAAAGATATGATCCAATGGTTTGTGCCCTAGCCGCCCTCAGTAGTCCCTGCAAGTGGTGTTCAACATAAAGGTGTAGGTGGTAATCAGCAAGACGTTTCTTTGCCCATGTTTGATTTTAATATCATGAAACTTCAGGAGGTCCAGAGTCATCATCGAGAACTCCCTCTCAAATGTATACCACTGTGACGCCACTTCTGGTAGGTCTGTCTTGTCGGTGGGACAGGACATAGCCAGGGATGGATATTGTGGTGTCTGGAACATTGTCTGTAAGGTATGATTCCATGAGTATGACTCTTCTCAGGCTGTTGACTGACTAACCTGTGGAACAGCTCTCCCAATTTTGGCACAAGCCCCAGATGTTAGTAAGGAGGACTTTGCATGGTTGAAAGGGCTGAGCCTGGCGTTGTGATTTCCTCAGCCTCGGTTTGGGTTCTTCCAGAGCCGCTCAGCTCCTCCTCACCTTTGTTTGAACATGGACAAAAGAGCCGAATGCGTCACCCGATTGATGCTGAGTGATTGGTCCGGTTTCATTCCTTTTAGATAAGAATGAAACAAAGGAAAGGCAGTTCCACTGAACTGGGCAACAGAGGAGAAGATTTGAAGGAGGAGGATGTGATCAGTTGTGTCAAAGCCTGCACATAGGCTGAAAAAGATGAGGAGTGATAGTTAATACCTTTTGTAATGAGAGCCATTACTATTTTGTCACAAGACAGGAAGACTGATGGAAGGATTTAAATATAGAAATCTGGCAATTTGGGCTAGAATTTGAGAGGAAACAATACTTTCAATGTCCTTGGAGAGGAAAGAGATGGGGCAATAGTTTACAAGGAGGTGGGTGGTTTGTTTACGATGTGAAGGATGATGACAAATTTGAAGAAGGGGATGGTGCAGGGATAGGATCTGAGGAGAAGGAACCATTAATACTCAGCTAATATGGAGCCCAGGAAGTGGGATGTTTGATATTCAAGGGTATAGTGTTATGGATTAACAGGTTAATCGATATGATAGTGAGTGATGTAGATGATGTATCAGTGACATCAGCAGTCATGTGTCAGGCTCGTGAGAAAGGGAGAGAGAATGGAACACATTAGCCTCAAGAAAGACATACCTGGTCTGTATCCTGTCTTTTATATAGTGTTAATACACCAGTTTGAAGCAAGTACCAGTGCAGTCTTTCAAGGGAAGTTAGGTCACACATGTCAACAGCTAGGAGCCACATCAGCATACACAGATCATGGTGGCATGGTGATGCAGTGGTTAGCACTGCACAGCTAGGAGCCACATCAGCATACACAGATCATGGTGGCATGGCATCGCAGTGGTTAGCACTGAACAGCTAGGAGCCACATCAGCATACACAGATCATGGTGGCATGGCGGCACAGTGGTTAGCACTGAACAGCTAGGAGCCACATCAGCATACACAGATCATGGTGGCATGGCGGCGCAGTGGTTAGCACTGCACAGCTAGGAGCCACATCAGCATACACAGATCATGGTGGCATGGCGGCGCAGTGGTTAGCACTGCACAGCTAGGAGCCACATCAGCATACACAGATCATGGTGGCATGGCATCGCAGTGGTTAGCACTGAACAGCTAGGAGCCACATCAGCATACACAGATCATGGTGGCATGGCGGCACAGTGGTTAGCACTGCAGCTTTACAGCGGCAGGGTCTCAGGTTCGATTCCCAGCTTGTGTAGGGACCTTCAAGCAGCTATTGGATAGGTACATGGATTACGGTAGAATGATGGGGTGTAGATTAATTTGTTCTTAATCTAGGACAAAAGTTCGGCACAACATCGTGGGCCGAAGGACCTGTTCTGTGCTGTATTTTTCTATGTTCTATGCTTGTGTAGAGTCTCCACGATCTCCCCGTGTCTGCGTGGGTTTCCTCCGAGTGCTCCGGTTTCCTCCCACAAATCCTGAAAGACATGCTGTTAGGTGAATTGGACATTCTGAATTCTCCCTCCGTGTACCCGAACAGGCGCTGGAATGTGGCGACTAGGGGATTTTCACAGTAACTTCATTGCAGTGTTAATGTAAGCCTACTTCTGATAATAATAATTATTATTATCATTATTATGGTGGCAACCCAGAGCAAATGGTTTGGTCAGAATAGGATGGAGGAATCTAGATCATGGACAAAATGAGTTTAGAGTGAGCAAGGGATTGAATCTAGAGAAAGATATGAGTTCAGGTTTAGGGCACTGGGGAACCTGAGGTGAAATTTTGCCCAAAAAATAAACCAATCTGACATTTCCAAGGGGGCTTTTCCTTCCCTGTTATAGCTTCAGTAGAAGAACTGCAAAACCCCTGGAAAAATTACATAAATCCTCTTTACATTATTTTCCCAAAGATTCCGTAGCTCTTCCGCTGAAGTTAGGAGAAACTTCGATCTTCTTTATTTTTTTTCATGGGATGTGGGCTTCGTAGGCAAGGCCAGCATTTGTTGCCTATCGCTAATTGCTCTTGAACTGAATGACTTGCTTGGCCACATTACTGTGGGTCTGGAGTAACCAGACCAGGTAAGGACAGCAGGGGCTGGATTCTCCGAGCCTCCGTGCCGAAATGGCATTCAGTGTGGGGGCGGAGAATGGACGTTCGTGCGGGAATCGTGGCCGGTGCCGTTCCCGCGATTCTCCGGTTGCCAGAGAACCGCTTGCGAATCGCATGCGCGCAGTCTACTCGGTGAGGGTAGGGGGCCATTGACAGAGGCCCCCCCCCTCATGATTCACCGAGGGTAACTGGCCGAGTTCCCGACGGCGTGGTTTTAACCACGTATCGGCCATCGGGAACCTCGGTTGGTGGCTGCGGACTCAGTCCGTGGCCGCCCTGGTGGGGGGGTGGGGGGAACCTTCACCGGGGGGCCGTTATAGACGGCCAGGCAAGCGATCAGGTGGCATCAATCCGTGGGCTCGCGTGATCTCGGGGGGACCTACTTCTTCCATCCCGGTTCGCTGTGCGAGTCCACCATGTCACACGGGGCAGCCGCCGCTGTGCGCATGCGCTGACTCCTGACCGGAAGTGCAAGGCCCCCTGCAGGTAGGAGTTTTGCTGCTGGCGTGGGAACATAGCCCCATTTTGGAAAATCCAGTCCCAGATTTTCTTCCCTAAAGGGCATTAGTGAACCAGTTGGGTTTTTATGACTATCAGTTATAGTGTCATATCACCATTACTGAGACCAGTTGTCAAGTCGAGAGTTATTAATTGAAATCAAATTCCACCAGGTGCTGTGCTGAGATTTGAACCCATGTTGCCAGAAGATTGGCATGGACCTTTGAATTGCTAGTCCAGTGGCATTACCATTATACCACCGTTTCCCCAAACCTATGGAAAAGTGCCACCTATGTGTTTAATTTTCATACGAAATAGGGGTGGGAGTAGGCCATTTAGGCTATTGAGCCTGCTCCACCATTCTGTGACTGATCTGATTATTGGTCTAATCGCCACTTTCCCCATAATCCTTAACTCCTTTGAAAATCAAAAATCTAACTTTGCTAACTTGAATATATACAATTACACAGTCACCACTGCTGCCTATGGAAGATAATTCCAAAGGCTAACCACCTTCTGAGAGAATAAATTCTCCCCCGTCTCAGTCTTAAACTGGAGATCTCATCGTTTTAAACAGTGGTCCCTGGTTCTAGACTCTTTCTCAAGAGGAAACATTCTCCCAGCACCCATTTACCCTGCCAGGAATCTTACGGCCAACATGCTCCCTCCCCCTCCCCCCTTCACCCACTATACTCAGCATAAAACATTTCAGTTATCCTCTCTGATTGATTGTGGACAGCGTTCTTTACAATGCAAATAAGGGAGGGCTACCTGAGACCGCAAGTTCAATCATGTCCCACAGAGTGATGAGCATGACACTAACATGAATACTGAAGAGTAAACAAAAAAACACAACATTGGTTCCTTCATAATAAAGGAAATAGTTCTCATCCCCTGTAACCATCATTGTGTGCCAATCATGAGTTGTGACAGTACATTTAGCTCTCTGACACATACCACTGACTTTATCTCTGCATCTTAACCCACCTTTGGGAAATTGAAATTTTGCATCCTGCCTGATTAAGTCATCCTGCCAGCCACGTTTCCCGCTGTTGTTGGTGCCGTTACTGTAGCCTACTGTGTGGACTCAGTACTGAACGCCACCCAGCTGGGTCTCCCTGGGGAGGCCGGTCGATGTGGGGAGCCAGATAGATCTCAGGTCAGCACTCCTAAGTGGGGTTTAAACCTACTTAGGCATATGAGGCTTGGTCCCTCCCATTATGGGTGGAATCCCAATCACAACGCCTCATGAGGTCTGGGTAGATCTCGCGAGGCGTTCTGGCTCTCAGGAAGCCCATGGGAGGCCTCTTCCGGAATCTACCGGCTATGTCACGCTCCCGTTCAGGTGCAACGAAGCCGGTTGATCCCGCCAAGATTTCCCTTTAACAAAACCATGTGGACTCTGCTTGATTGTATTATGATTTTCTAAATGTTCTGCTACCACCTCTTTAAGAATGCCCAATGATAGACATTAGGCTAACTTGCCTCTCATATCCTGCTTTCTCTCTCCCTCCTTAGAAGTGTTATATTTGCAGTTTTTCAATCTGCTGAGACCTTTCCAGAATATTGGAAATTTTGGAAGATTACAACCAGTCCACATCACTATATCTGGAGCTTTCCCGTTTAAGATCCTCGGATGCAGGCCATGAGGAACATTGGACTTGTCAACCATTTTTTTCCCCCTTTCAGAGAGAGTTGAGGTTAGATTTTGACTTCTGGCAAGAGTGTAAAACAAGCAACAATTGTATGTTACATCCCTCCCTTGATTTTCACTTCCATTGAAGTCAATGGAAATGAATTTTATTTTCTCACTGTAATCTTAGAGTAGTTCATGCTGTTACAAGAGGCAAACTATGATTTTTTTTATACTTCATGATTTTAGCTCTGCAGGCACACACAGCCTCATCCATACATTTACTTACTCAAATCAGAGACATCTTTATGGTCTTAGACATGTTTGGACTCGTAACTTTGTTAGCTTTTTTTATATTAGTGAAATGCAAATGTGTACAACTCTCTGTAGCTGGCTGCAAGCAAAATTGCAGCAGAAATTATCACAATAAAGTGATTGCTTTATTGAGATCTGAGTGTAATTTTGGCTTTCTAGATGATATTTTCAGGAGAACTTTGTATGCAACAAACCCGTCTTATTGTCACCTGATCGTTATTGTTACTTTGCTGAACTGCAAACTGAAAGTTATGGTAGGAATCCACTGTTCAAAAGTCATTTGCATCAGTTGAAGACAACCAGTTGGAGCTTCACATACTGCAAGAGACTCGAATGCTGTTTTAAATAGAATTCTTTTTTTGTTCTTGTTCCTGTTCTCTCTCCTTAGTGATGACAGCACCCAGAGTTCACAACTAGGCCACAGCCTTCTGCAGGCAAGGAAATATTTTCACACACTCTTGCTTGTAGGGCGGTGGGAGGGGGGGGGGGGGGGTGAATTGTGGTTAAACAAGAAATAATTTGTTTTATGGGACAGGAATTTGGAGAACAATTTCAACATCTTGTTTAACAGAATCACAGTTTCACAATCCTTTAAAATACTATCGTTCCGAGATTGGAATGGCGCTTTGCTGACAGATTCCCACTGTGAGTGTAATTTGTACTCGTTGCTCTATCATTCCCGTTTGTTCATTAGACTCCTGGCCGATAATGCCTGACCTTGGAATCTGTGAACATCTCACAATTTCTGCCAGCAATGGCCTACAATCATACAAAGCACAGACAGCTGTGCATGTGTGTATCATTATAAAAGGAGCTGTCTTCAAAGTAGCAGAATACACAAACCTTAGCGGAAAATTTATTTCACACCACTACTGGGCATCATTATTCAAAGTGTGCAATGAGAATTTTATATTTGATACAGGTTTGAAACAAATAGTTTTGTGCAATAGTCTTTGACACAAATTTATTTAGATTTATCTAGAACTTATATCCCTCGAGATTTATTGTTTGGCCCTAATAAAGTTACAGTAGGGGCTACCCAGCATGTTATGCATCATCTTTTGGGAAAAATTGTTACAGTAGATGGTTTTGAGATTACCAAGGACTATTCCAAAAGAAAGTGCCTTTTACTTCTGTTCATAGACATTGTAATATCCCGCACGGGATTAATGGGGATGGCAATGATTATCTTTCCCCGTGGTTCCCATGGAGTACGAGCTCCCCGCTGAGGGGCGGGAGAATTCCATTTGGCAATGTATAAAAGGTCAACAAGTAAGGAACCGACTGTGAAGAGACCCGGTAGAGATTTACCGAGTATCGTACATAATGTAACTAAATAAACCAAAGTTCTTTATTTTACTCGATGTGGACTCCCCATGTCCTTATTAAAGGGGTGACACCTTGTCTACCAGCATTTTAAATTGATTTTGGGCTCCACAAACAAATCTCATCTCTTTTCTTTTGAGTAGAAAGAGCTGAGTTTGATGTTCATTAAATAAAAATATCTTGTGGTGGCGAATTTATCTTTTATTTACCCAGTGTTAGCCTCAAGCACTCTTAGTTTAGGTAAACTGTATGGGCCAGATACAGAGCAAATCTCTCCTATCCACAATGGCCTTGACATTCATTTCAGAAAGACAGACACATGTTCCATACTATCTTGAAATGTTAATTTTCTACCAGAGGAATTATCAGAGAAGGAATGATACTGTCTTACTTCTAACAATTAGCACCAAATTATAACTAACGTTGCAATGTTGATGTTCACCCAATGAAAACTGAGCTAAGATTGCATCAATTAATTTTAATGAAAGGAAGAGAGGAGACTACAATCCAATCAACATGTAACTGAATTAAACCCAGGACTCAAAAAATAAAAAGACTTGTGGGTTCTGAAATTCTGATGATTCCATGAGATGGAAACCCAACAGATCCAAAGGAAAAAATGGAGGCTGGAATTTGAGATGCAGCCTGCATATGCTCATGTCATGGTCCATTAAAAGTTCATTATGAATCCCACAAAAAATAAGGGCAGGGCAAGGATGTCCATCCTAACAAGTAATATTGCTGACATTTTACTGATAAATCGTGGGGTTGAAAATTTGTGATTATCATAAATATATTTGAAACAATAAAAAACATATAAGGCTTCTTGAACTTTTAAGACTAAAAAGTCATTTAGTTTGACCACTGTGCACTCCATGCATGACATTTTCTAATGTTGCTTTGTCCTAATTCTAAAACCTCTGAGTGTCACTGGGGGGGCCTGTGTTCAAGATGAGGAATATACCTCTATGTTACTTGGGACAGAGGTTGCCTTCCTCTCAGGACCTCTAAGTTCCGTGATGGACACTGACAGACTGCTACTCTAGGCTTGGAATCTCCATAGCTTTGACATTTATCCACCAGTTAAAATAAGCGAGCGGAGAAATCTATAGTGTTACCTGTACTTGAAGGGAAGAAGAGTTCTCAGACACTTTATCTGCTGTCCCATTAGGCTTGAGATTAGGCTAATGATCATCACTGATCTTCCTGAGAATAGGCCTCATGGTGTTACCGATAACATTTAATTCCTGAGAGATGGTATACCAAACATCCTGAAAAATCTCTAAAATCATGTCCTCAATGTCATAATATACACCAGTATATCATAGAACATAGAACATAGAACAGTACAGCACAGAACAGGCCCTTCGGCCCTCAATGTTGTGCCGAGCCATGATCACCCTACTCAAACCCACGTATCCACCCTATACCCGTAACCCAACAACCCCCCCCTTAACCTTACTTTTATTAGGACACTACGGGCAATTTAGCCAATCCACCTAACCCGCACATCTTTGGACTGTGGGAGGAAACCGGAGCACCCGGAGGAAGCCCACGCACACATGGTGCAGACACATACTGATGGACATACACTAGGATCAATCAACATGCACAAACACCGCAGCCAATCACCAGTTAGAATACATACACTATAAAGGCAGAGGGCACCACGGTTCTCACTCATTCTGGATGCTGCCTCTCAGTAGAACAAGAACTCATCCAACCCAGCACAGACTCACACCACATGCTGAGAGAATCAACTGGTTCGGACATGCATAGGTCTCTAGTTAAACTAGCATCATTTAAACCCACATTTTCATATGTCGATTAGTTTATAGTTAGTTAATAAAATAGAGTTGAACCTTCCTCAGTGTTGGTGGTTTATGTTAACCTCGCAAGTCTACATTATCCAACAAGATCATTGAACCCGATAAATATTGTTTTCTCCATGCTCTCTTGTCACTACCTAAGCCTGAACACTTCCAGGTAAAGCTTGCATTTTGGAGGTAATGACTTGCCTCAAAGTCTGTTTTCATAGATTAACAATTTATACTATCTGTTAAAATGTTAATTTAAGCATGACAGTATCTTACAGATTCTGGAAATCGGAAATAAGAATAGAAAATGCTAGAAACTCTCAACAGGTCAGGCAGCATCTGTAGAGGGAGAGAGATGCCCAGTTGTGCCCAAAATGGCAATCCATCATCAAAAACCTGCCAATCAACAGGGGCTGCCAGAGAGAGAGTAACAGAAGAGATGGCCTGAGAGGGCAACTGCTCGAGCCTCCAGTCTGCCAGCTGAGAACCAACTTCCTCTGCAAGGCAAAGGTAAGGCTCATAAACCACTTGTAAACCAATTGGCAACACTGATTTCTCAATTCCACTCAGTAGTCTGCAAGAAGGAAAGGAATTATCCTTTACACGAGGGATCCACTTGGGTTGTGCGAAGTGCTCACTTAACCACTATTAGTGATAGCCTTCAGCCGCATGGCCAGACGCCTCGACATTCAGTTGGGGTTATGGGTGGTCCGTGGGGCTGACACGCAGGGACAAGGGTTGCCCCAGGCGTACACACGATTCAGGGGTTTGCAGGGCGGTGCCGTGAGCGGTTGCCCCCCCCCCCTCTGTTACCACCCAGCACCCCCTCCCCCACACACCCATGGCGGCCCATCCCTGTGGAGGGTCCCCGACCCCAAGCCGAGGGTCCCCCCCACTCCGCCGAACACTTGCAAGCCCAGCACTCCTGGGCTCTTTGCCTGTGAGCAAAGATGGCTACTCACCTCCTCGACTCCCCACTGAAGCCCTTCTCCCAGGTTCACGTTTTTCAAAAGGAATACTAATCGGCACCAGCGTGACCACTTTCTGGGGAGGCCGATGAATGACAGGGGGCTGTTAGGTATGGGGTGGCTCCCATTAATTGCATGGAAATGGGGCTTAAGTGGTGATAACTGGTTTCTCGCCACGCTCCGGCGAGATCCCGATTTTGCCGATGGGAGCAGGCAGGTTGCTGCGCAAACTGTGATGCACCTGCCGCAGTTCTTGTTTTCGGCCTCTCCCGCTATTCACCGGCCTCGTTTCAAGAATCGTGCCTATCTTTTACCTTCAACAATTTTAAAAAATTCATTCTTGTGATTGGGTGTCACTTTCACTTTCAAGTACACTTGGTGCGGTTCACCGTTTGCTCCTCAACACCCTCTGTTGAACCAAAGTTGGTACCTGGTTTGATGGTAACAGTAAAGTGTGGGATATGATGTTACAGATTGTGACAGACCACAACAGTGCAAATACTTATGGCTCACAGAATCTCACGGAAGCCCTGTTTCACCTGCTGGATCGCTTTTTAGTATATTCAGCATGGTGGTAGTGCAAAATGCTGGCTTATGAGGCCTGTGTTTTTCAACACCTTGTAACATTTTGAGGTATGGATGGCTTACAAGTATCAAGAAAGGAATCAACAATTTTCATCTTCGTTCTCTGCAGTGAATTCTCAATATCTCATGGAAGGACAAAATCATGAATATGACAATCCTCTCTTTAATAAAGACATGGGGAGTGAAATAAAGAAACAACTTTTTTATTACCAGCACAATATGTACCACAGTCCGATAGATCCCTACCGGGATCCCTACTCGGTTCCTTACTGCTGATCTTTTACAGAGGTTAATAAAGATATCCTGTTCCCAGCAGGGGAGCTCTTACTTTGCAAGGGCCACGGAGAAGGTCAGCATCCCTACCCCCTACAGCCCGTGCGTGCTGTTACATTCCTCCCCACCAAAATCCGAAGACCCACCACACCTGACAACCGATGAGGTGGGGAAGGAGGAGCAGGTGGAGGACGTTGGATTCTTTTTGGCCCTGGCAATTTGTCATTGAGCCGATGCTCCGGAACGGTCGGCGTACTCCGTTCTGGTGAATGACATCTGCACAGGAACGCCATGGCAGATGATTGGTGGGAGGTGGCTGATTGGCGTCTGGGGCCTCAGAGATCGGCGTCTCCATTTCCAACTCAGAAGATACAACAATCGGGCATGTGGACGTCGACAGAGACCGGGGGCGTCGCAGCAGGTTGCTTCAACAATGCGGCCAGAGGATCCAGGAACGGTTTCTTTCGAGGAACCTCACAAGGGAGCAAACTGCGTGAGCGAATGTATTCTAAATGCTGTTGCATCAGTTGCCCCCAGACCTGAACCTGGTAAGAGACTGGTCCTGTTTGGTGGACGATAATTCCAGCGAGCCAGCGAGTACCGTCGTTGAAGTTATGAACAACCGCCGTGTCATCAGGTGTGAAGTAACAAAGAGGCCGACATCGAACTGGACAACGCCATTGCAAATATTGGTTACGGTGCACCTTTGTGCCAATGTTCAGAATAATCAAACTCAGTCGTATACGAAGCCTACAACCCATTAACATCTCAGCAGCGGCCACCCCGGTTACTGTGTGCGTTGTGGTCTTCTATGAGAACTAAAATCTTGCCAGCCTGGTGTCCATCCAGCCCGAAGTCGGATTCTTTAGCTCCCGTTTAACCGTTTGCATGACCTTCTCTGCGAGCCCATACCAGCATTCCCACCTCCTGCTTGGTGCCCATAGGGCCCTGGGGTTCACCTTTGGACGGAGGGGCAGCCTGGGTATGGGGAAGTGCGGACATGGCAAATCCCATTGTTTTTCACAAAAGTGGCAAACTCGTCACTCGTGAAAGAGGCCCCATTATCTGTCATGAGTACCTCAGAGATCCCATGAGTGGAAAATGAAGTGCGCAATCGCTCGAAAGGAGCTGATCATCGCCATCCACTGGACCTCTCGCCACTCTGAGTGGGTGTCCACTAGGACGAGGAACATCAACCCCAGGAATGGACCGGTAAAATCAGCATACATGCAAGCCCAGTGTGTGCTGGCCACTCCCAAGGGTGGAGGGGTGCTATTGACAGATAGAGCACTGTTGGGCCAATGCATCAATATCCACGTCCAAACCCGACCACCAGACTTAGCTTCTCGCCAGCATCTTCATTTTGGACACTCTGGGATGCCCATTGTGAAGCTCCTTCAAAGTGATTGTCTGTTCCTGCGCCGGAACAACAACCCTTATGACCCACAGGAGGATACATCTTGCATGGTCAGCTCTGAAAGCTTGGTGGAGAAATCACAGAATCACAGAAAAATACAGTGCAGAAAAGGCCCTTCAGTCCATCGAGTCTGCACCCCCACATGGAAGGCATCTAATCTGCCAATCCTAATACCATTTACCAGCACTTGGCCCATAGCCTCGAATGTTAAGATGTGCCAAGTGCTCATCCAGGTACTTTAAAAGGATGTGAGGCAACCCACCTCTATCACCCTTGCAGGCAGTGTGTTCCAGATGTCACCACCCTCTTGAGGCTGTTGATGATACCCATCATATAGCACCTGATGCTCCTTGGCCAGGATGGGGTTGATCCATGTCCAGTCACGAATACACGGTGCAGTGATGGGCAAGGCGTCCATAAAATTTAGGACTGCGACTACGTTTATAGCATCATAGAATTTACAGTGCAGAAGGAGACCATTCGGCCCATCGTGTCTGCACCGGCCCTTGGAAAGGGCACCCTAATTAAACCCACAGCCCCAACCTATCCCTGTAACCCCACCTAACCTTTTTTGGACAATCAGGGCAATTTATCATGGGCAGTCCACCTAACCTGAACATCTTTGGACTGTGGGAGGAACAGGAGCACCCGGAGGAAACCCACGCAGACACGGGGAGAACATGCAGACTCCACACAGACAATGACCAAAGCCAGGAATTGAACCTGGAACCCTGGAGCTGTGAAGCAACTGTGCTAACCACTGTGCTACCGTGCCACCTCGCTGTAGTGGGGGTAGCAGATTTGGTCTGCAGCCGAAGACGGCTCAAAGCATCAGCATACACAATCTGGGTCCCTGGGTGGGGCTTGAAAAAGTATTCATATGCAGCCAATAAGAAGGCCCAGTGCTGAATCCTTGCAGACGCAATTGGCAGGATCACCTTGTCTTCATAGAAGTGGACCAGCAACGGCTTGTGATGATGATAAAGAAATGACAGCCATCGACATACTGCTGAAACAACTTAACCTCAAACACGACTGCTAGGCCTTCCTTCTCTATTTGGGCATATTTTCTCTCGGCTGCAGCCAGTATCTGGGAGGCCATTGTTCATTCGATGAGACAAACTGTCCCAATCTGGACGACGAAGTATCGCACGTGACGTACGGTGGTATTGAAGAGTCAAAATGTGCCAAAATTCCGAAGAGGACAACCGTGTTTTCACCTTCCAAATCACTGATCCTGGGCCTTGCTCCATTTCCATGGCTGGTGCTTCATGAGGAGCAAATGAAGGGGGAAACGGGATAGTTGCCAGATTCGGAATAAATTGCCCTTGTAATTTACTAATCAAAAGAAAAGGAGCAAAGCTCTGTGCTGTCTCGCGGGGTGCGGGGCCATTTTGATGGCTCTCACTTTCTCAGCGACTGGGTGCGGGCTTTGCCGGACCACCCGATACCCCAAATATAGTTTCCTTCGGGTGAAACACGCACTTCGTGCTACATAGGCGGACCCCAAACTCTGAAAAATGTTTCAACACCGTCTTAACGTTCTGCAAATGTTCTTGCTCTGCGGTCCCTGTGAGCAACACATCATCCAAGAACACCACAACATGCAGCAATCCGCGAAAGGATGTTCTCCATGATGTGCTGGAACACTGCACACACCAAGGATACTCCGAACGGAAGCTGGGTGTACTCATAGAGTCCCTTGTGCACATTGACCGTTACATAATGTCGTGATAATTTATTGAACTTCAGCTGTAGATAAGCTGATTTCATAAATGTACCGTCACCGGCCATGCAGATCCTCGCTGCGTGGTAACCTCGGTTGAACCTTAAATCTGTGTTCACTGTCAATTTGTAGTCTCCGCAGAGACAGACTATTTTATTTGGCTTCATTACGGGGACACATGCGCAGCTCACTCGGCGAAGCGCAGGGGCCTAATGATGCCCAAACTCTCCAAACTACGAAGTTCGGTCTCGACTTTCTCCACGAAAGCATAGGGTACCAAGTGAGCGCTAAAATATCGGGGCTGAGCCTCTGGGTCCACCTGGATCTTGGTCACGGCCCAAGCCGGGCTGGAGAACTTCAGCGAATTTGCTCAGCGCCGCACACAGACCATCAGATCCCACTTGGAGGATGTGCTACCAATCCAACTGCAGCTGGTTATAGAATCACTACGGTGCAGAAGGAGGCCATTCAGCCCATCGCGTCAGCACCGACCCTCCAAAATGCAACACCCCCACCCAAGCTCACACACCAACCCTATGCCCATAACCCAGTAACCCCACTTAATCTTTTTGGACACTAATTGATCATGGCCAATCCACTTAACCTGCACATATTTGGACTGTCAGAGTAAACCGAAGCACCCGGGGGAAACCCACGCAGACATGGGGAGAAAGTGCAAACTCTGCACAGTCACCCAAGGCCAGAATTGAACCTGGGCACCTGGTACTGTGAGGCAGCAGTGCTAACCTCTATGCCACCGTGCCTCGCTGGTGTAGCCAGTCGCGGACTAACAGGCTAGGCCCACTTCCTTGCACAACAATGAGGGGAAGACAAGCTATTTGGGGCCCATAAACTACCAGAGCAAGAGTGGTCCCACAATAGTCAGTCGTTCCCCGTATAAATGGCCAAACAAGCCACCATGTCGCCAAAGACAGCATGGACACCTTATTTTAGAAGATCAAAGGTGCTCTTGCGCTACCACAGAAATGGCACCTCCCGTATCCAACTCCATTTGGAGCATATGGCCATTCACCTGTATCAGAACGTGAAAGGGGACCAGACGGGGCAATGTTAAACAGTTCAACTGCATCTCAGCCTCATCCTCGGCCTCTTCTGGCTCATCCAAATGCAAGCCGCGGCCTCAGGGCTGACGCCTACCTCAACCGGGGCGTCCGGAGCCCTGGCCTTCTTACTGCCTGCAAGTACACCTAGACTGCGCTCAGATGTCCCACTTGGGCCGGAGTCACCTTCAGCCAAGTCCAGTGACGTTGTGCATTTCAGCAGCCGGTGCTTAGCCCAGAGGCTGGAGTTGCTGTGGTGTTCAGTCCAGGCCGTGGGAATACCATGTGAGAGGTGATGACCCATTTTATCTCTTGGACGCCATATTCCATGCTTTCTCCGGGACTAGGAGACCTGCAGTGCCTGCTGAAAGGTCAGGGAGATTTTGCCCAATAGTTCCTTCTGTGTTTCTATATTGTTTATAGCTCCGCTATTCAAGGAGACCAAGGCTGATCTGATTGTAACTTCAACTCCACATTCCCACCAACTCTAATAACTTTTCACCCCCTTGTTAATCAAGAGTATATCTGGCTCTACCTTAAAAATATTCAAAGACTCTGCTTCCAATGCTTTTAAGGAAGAGAGTTCGAAAGACTCACAAGTCTCTGAGAGAAAAGATTTCTCCTCATCTATCTTGAATAATTTAGATACAACAGCATGGACTAAATGCAGTAAACAGCTTCCCTGACACCATTCAATGTAACATGTGTCATAATATGCACACAAGTATATGATGTTGCACAGACAGACATTGATTGACACACAGGATGACCAATGAACACATAGAACACAGCAGCCAATCACCAGACAGGACATGGCCACTAGAAAGCCAGAGGGCACCAATTTTCCCGCTCTCTTGGGATGCAGCCTCTGAGACAGTCAGAGCCCGTGTAGCAACAACACGAACACCCACCATGTGGTAGCAAGATAGTCTGGTCAGGTTAGCCTCAGGTCTCCAGTCAACTCAGCATAGTGTCAACCCACAGTTAAAGTATGTTTAATAGTTAAGATTTCAATAAAATAGAGTTGCATTTCTTCAAGTGTTGGAAGCCTGTCCCTCTCACTGCTATAGTAAACGCAGTCCTCGCAGACCCAGCTTACCCAACACATCAACAAGCACACCAACTCAGGTACAGCATGGAAATAATACAGAATAAAAATCACTGTACATGGAAGTATCAACCACTCACCATTGGCTGAGAGTAAATCATGGGCTGAACTATGAGATAGCTTCATGAGCTGGTTAGAATGTCACCAGCAAATGATAGACTGATGACAATCCCAGTAAAGTTCCTCACTTTTGCAACCATTATTGGAGCTTATTTATCCGTCTCCTACACTTAGAGGTCTTGATCCTTGGTCCCAACAGATCATGCCTTGAATCCTGTGACCTTTCTTAGTTAGTTTGGTAATGATTCAATTCCAATTCTCTGCTTTCCTGAGACACTGTTCACTCCAAGAATTGTTTCTGTAATTGAATAAAGTGGAACTATATTGTGAATATATTTGTATTTAGTCACATTCGGTGGATTACTCACTTGTTACTAAATTGTTCTTTTTGTTCCTTGGTTCTACATATCCAGAACTGACTCATTTGTCAGTTCCGCCAACAGGTACTCTCAGGGATGGTGTGTAACCAGGGCATTAACCTGTCTCCAGGTGACATCACAAAGAAGCCAGGAACTCTGTTTCAATGCAGGAAAAGCTCCTCCCACACAATAATAATAATTATCTTTATTATTGCCACAAGTAGACTTACATTAACACTGTGATGCACCATCGATTGCACGTGAGGCGAGTGATTTACCAATGTCAGGCTTTAATTAACTAGAACACAGCCTGGCGATCGTCTACAGTGGAAAGGGATGATCGTCAGGCTTCTGAGCATTTATACCTCGTTGATAGAGGCGTGGTTAACTCAGCCTCTCGGCCAATCGGTCGAGAGGCACATGACCGACCAGGGCCAATGGTAAGCCGACGTTCTGGCCCAATGGCAGACGAGTATGCAGATCATATCATCACACACTGCAATGATGTTACTGTGAAAATCCCCTAGTCGCCACACTCCGGTGCCTGGTCGGGTACACTGAGGGAGAATTCAGAATGTCCAATTCATCTAACAGCACGTCTTTTGGGACTTATGGGAGGAAAATGGAAAACCCAGAGGAAACCCACACAGGGAGAACGTGCAGACTCCGCATAGACAGTGACCCAAGCCAGAATCGAACCTGGGACCCTGGAGCTGTGAAGCAACAATGATGACCACTGTGCTACTGTGCCACCCGATGGTCACATGGACCTGAACCTGGTGTCTCACTGCCCATGAATACAGAATGTATGGGTTAGTTCCATTTCTGTTTAAGTGGGGATTACTGGGTTATGGGGATAGGGTAGATACGTGGGCTTGAGTAGGATGCTCTTTGTAAGGGCCGGTGCAGACTCGAAGGGCCGAATGGCCTCCTTCTGCGCTGTAAATTCTATGATTCTATGATCCTACTTCCATGCACTGAGATGTCAGACAGGGAACATAGTTTCCCAACATTATAATTTATAAATGTTCCATCCCATTCTCCAAATGCGAGATCCCATTATTCAATGGTCTCATTGTCTACCTTTAGCTTTATGTACCTGGAAGTCTCCCCTACCTTTGGGCAGAAATGTATGCACATCCCTGCAAGCAGGCTGAGAGGCAGGGAGTGGAGTGGTATTCGGATGGCATGATGAGGGTATGGTGCACATAACCTACCCACCCCTGTTGGAGTTTCACCAGCAGTGGGGATTAATTGGCCAATTGCTGGTCACTTAAGGACCCCATACCACCACTGAGATGCCTTGCTGGGGCTTGGCGGGGATCTCTCCTGTGCAGGCATCCTGTGTCTAATAGAGGCACCCCCCAATGCACTAATTGCCCCACTTGTTTCCCCCCCACATGCCCTCCCAAACCCGGCACCCATTCCCCACACCAGAGCTTGCCAGCCTGTGCTGATGAACTACCCTATTCACTTTCTGATCCAGTTTTAGAATCGAGGGTTGTTGGTGAGTGACTGCAGTGGCCACAGCTCCCGATGGCACTACTGATGACAGAGTTCTTGGCCATTGGACATGAAAATTAATGGCCTGATGGTTGTAAAGTTGACTCAGATTTTCAAAGCCGTGCTTAGAGCGGCAGACCCTATATTTTTGGTGGGCAATGGCGCTTAGGTTGTTGAGGGACTGGAGAGGGATTGAGCAGGGTGGGGGTGTCGAGCACAGGGTCTCACTGTTGCTGGACGACCTGTTGCTGTATATATCAGCTCCATTGAGCAGTATCAGAGGCGTCGGAGGATTTTAGAGGAATTTGGCAGATTTTCGGGATACAAATTGAATAGGGGGAAGAGCGAGATTTTCCCTACTGAGTCTAGAGGGCAAGAAAGGAGGTATGGGGAGCTGCTGTTTAGAGTGGTGAGACGATCTTTAGATACTTGGGTATCCAGGTGACGTGGGGCTGGGCGCAGCTGCACAAGTTGAACCTGGCTCAGTTGGTGGAGCAGATGAAAGGGGATTTCAAGAGGTGGGGTGTGCTGCTGCTGTCGCTGGCAGGGTGAGTGCAAACAGTAAAAATTATGGAGCTGCCAATGTTTCTGTATTTCAGAACCTCCCAATCTTCGTTCACAAGTCGTTTTTTCAGAAGATCAATGCGCTGATCTCTGGATTTGTGTGGGTGGGGAAGACCCCGTGGGTTAGGAGGTCTTTCCTGGAGGGGGGGCTGCTGGCACTGCCGAACATGATAAATTACTACTGAGCGGCGAATATTGTTATGGTTAGTAAATGGGTCATGGAGGAGGGTTCAGCACGGGGTTGGATGAAGGCAGTATCGTGTAGGGGAACATGTTTGAGGGCTTTGTTGTCAGCGCCTCTGCCGTTCTCGCTGGACAGGTACTCCGTAAACCCAGTGTGTGGGCAATGGAAGCAGCTCCTGGGACTGGAGGGTGCCTCGGTTAGGTACTGATCTGTGACAACCATAGATTTGCACCTGCGGGGCTGGACACGAGATTTCAGGGGTGGCTGCAGGCAGGGATTGAGCGGTTTGGCGATCTGTTCATAGGGGGCAAATTTGCAAAGTTGGAGGATCTAGAGGAAGAATACGAGTTGCCCAGGGGGAACGGTTTTAGGTACCTGCAGGTCCAAGACGTTGTAAGGAGAGAGGTGCCGCACTCTCCTGGGCTGGCGCCCCTGGAGTTGCAGGACAAAGTGCTGTTGAAGGACGAAATAGTTGAGCGGAAGGTGTCTGATGTCTATAAGGAGTTGATGGATTAGTAGGGAGCCCTGGTGGGTTACATAAAGTGTAAGTGGGAGAAGGAGCTGGGAGGGGAGGTGGGGGCTGAGACGAAGGCGGAGGGTGAATGTATCCTCGTCGTGTGCGAGGCTAAGACTCATCCAGTTTATTTATTTTTAAATTTATAGTGCCCAATTATTTTTTTCCAATTAAGGGGAAATTTAGCGTGGCCAATCCACCTACTCTGCACATCTTTGGCTTGTAGGGGTGAGACCCACGCAGACTCGGGGAGAATGTGCAAACTCCACGGGGACAGTGACTTGGGGTCGGGATTGAACCTGGGACCTCAGCGCTGTGAGGCAGCAGTGCTAACCACTGCGCCACCGTGCTGCCCTCAGACTCCCAACATTAACACAAAGAAATTCTCCGTTTAATCCTCCAAATGTGTTTGAATGATCCCCGTACCGACCTCCTGATCCATACACCAGAAAGTCTCCCTTCCTGTCACATGAGACAATGGGCAAGATTTAATGGCTTCTGGCGAGAATCCGTGTGACCAGTTCGATGGAGGGAGGGGCCTAAATCAGCAACCTCGCCAGGCGCCAAATAGCTTGTAATTGAAACAGCTCACTCCTAGCGGGGGGGGGGGGGGGGGGGGGGGGGGGGGTTGGCATTGCCAAACTTGCTTCATTATTATTGGGCAGCGAATGTGGACAAGGTGTGGCAGTGGTGGGAAGGAGAAGGGGTAGAGTGGGTTCGGATGGAGGAGGAATCTTGTAAGGGGTCTAGTTTGAGGGCTATGGTGACGGCAGCATTGCCAATGGCTCCGAGTAGGCATTCAGGGAGCCCAGTGGTGCAATTCACGGTGAAGATATGGAATTAGCTGAGGAGACATTTTAGGATGGAAGGGATGTCGGTGCTGATGCCGCTGTGCAAGAATCATGGGTTTGAGTCGGGGTGTGGGGGGGGGGGGGGTTGGATAGTGTATACTGGAGGTGGAGGGAAGTGGGGCTGGTCAAGGTGAGGGATTTTATTTGGAGGAAGGGTTCGCCAGTATGGAGGAACTATGGGAGAGGGTAGAGCTGCCGAGGGGTAGTGAGTTCAGGTATCTACAGGTTAGGGACTTTGCACGAAAGGTCTGGAAGGGGTTCCCTAGATTGCCGGGATACACCCTGCTGGAGCGACTGCTGCTTCCAGATGTGGAAGGGGAAGGAAGAATTGGGGATATATACAAGTGACTGGGGGAGCAGGGAGGCGAGCCGGTGTGAAGATCAAGGAGAAATGGGAAGCGGAGTTGGGAATGGAGATCAATTGGGGAGTATGTAGTGACGTCTTTCCACTTATCTAGGGTGCGCCGACCTATGCAGACGCCATGGCGCTACTGAAGGAAAACTACGCTCAGCGGACTAACACACTCTACGCCAGGCACATCCTCTCCACTCGTCGTTAACTTCCTGGTGAGTCAGTGGAAGATCTCTGGCGTGCCCTGATTACCCTAGTTAGAGACTGTGACTATCAGGCCGTCACGGCCACGGAACACTCAAACTTGCTCATGAGAGACGCTTTTGTCACAGGGATAGTGTCCGATTACATCTGACAGCGCCTCTTAGAAGGGGCCAAGCTCGACCTCGCGGAGACAAGAAAGCTAGCGCTCTCGCTTACGGTCGCTTAGCGCAACATCCAGGCCTACGCCCCCGGCCGCGCGGCCCACCCTCCCTGCGCATCGTGGACTCCGCAGACAGCCGCCCCATCGTGGACCTCACCAGCGACCCCCCTCAGCCAACCCCACACCTGTGCCGCGCGGCAGCCTAAACAACCCCGACAGCACTGCCCGGCCCGGAGTGCCCTTTGCCATGCTTGTGGCCAAAAGGGACACTTCGCTGCGGTGTGCCAGGCCCGCGCAGTCGCCGCTGTTGTTCCGACTCCCCCCACTTGCGACCAGTGGGCGCCATCATCTTCCCCTCCTCGGACCATGTGCGGCCCGTGGGCGCCGCTATTTGTTCGACCCCCACCACGTGCGACCCATGGGCGCCGCCATCTTGTCCTCCCCAAGATCATCAGGTGCCCGCCATCCTGACTTCCCAACAACATGTGCGACCCGTGGGCGCCGCCATCTTACCAGGACACATGCCCCCGGGCACATCATCGCCTGCCACCATCGACGACCAGCCGCGTCTCGTCTCGGTCACGATTGACCAGTCTCGACCACACAACCTGTCAACTGCTTCCACCAACGTGAAGATCGATGGGCACGGGATCTCCTGTCTGCTGGACTCCGGGAGCACTGAGAGCTTCATTCATCCCAATACGGTAAGGCGCTGCTCCCTCGCTCGCGGTACACCCCACCAACCAGAGAATCTCCCTGGCCTCCGGGCCCACTCCGTGACGATCCGGGGCTACTGCATAGCCACTCCCACTGTCCAGGGCGTGCAGTTCAGCTGCTTCTTGCTCTACGTCATCCCCAACCTCCTGCGCTGTCCTGCTACTTGGCCTGGACTTCCAGTGCAACCTCCAGAGCCTAACACTGAAATTCGGCGGGCCCCTACCACCCCTTACTGTGTGTGGCCTCGCGACCCTAAAAGTCGACCCACCTTCCCTATTTGCAAACTTAACTCCGGATTGCAAACCCGTCGCCACCAGGAGCAGACGGTACAGCGCCCAGGACAGGACCTTCATCAGGTCCGTAGTCTAGCAACTGCTTCGGGAAGGCATTATCGAGGCCAGCAACAGCCCCTGGAGAGCCTAAGTGGTAGTTGTGAAAACTGGGGAGAAACACAGGATAGTCGTGGACTACAGCCAGACCATCAACAGATACATGCAGCTCGATGCGTACCCCCTCCCTCGCATATCTGATATGGTCAATCAGATTGCACAGTACCGGGTCTTCTCAACTGTGGACCTGAAATCCGCCTACCACCAGCTCCCCATCCGTAAGGCGGACCACCCATACACTGCCTTTGAAGCAGATGGCAGCCTTTACCACTTTCTCAGGGTTCCCTTTGGCGTCACCAACGGGGTCTCGGTTTTCTAACGGGAAATGGGCCAAATGATTGACCGGTACGGACTGCAGGCCACCTTCCCGTACCTGGACAATGTCACCATCTGCGGCCACAACCAGCAGGACCATGATGCCAACCTTGCCAAATTTCTCCACACCGCCACTCTCCTCAACCTAACTTATAACAAGCACGAACCGCTTAGCCATCCTCGGCTATGTGGTCCAGAACGGAGTTCTGGGGCCCTATCCCGACCACATGTGCCCCCTCATGGAACCCCCCCTTCCCCACTGCCCCAAGACCCTCAAACGATGCCTGGGGTGATTCTCTTATTACGCCCAGTGGGTCCCAAACTATGCGGACAAGGCCCGTCCACTCATTCAATCCACTCTGTTTCCCTGACAGCCAAGGCTCACTAGGCCTTCAACCGTATTAAGGCTGATATCGCCAAGGCCGCGATGCACGCAGTCGATGAGACATTACCATTTCAAGTCGAGAGCGACGCATCAGACGTTGCTTTAGCCGCCACCCTCAACCAGGCAGGCAGGCCCGTGGCATTTTTCTCACGAACCCTACACGCCTCCGAAATTCGGCATTCCTCCGTCGAAAAAGAGGCCCAAACCATTGTTGAAGCTGTGCGGCATTGGAGGCATTACCTGGCAGGCAGGAGATACACTCTCCTCACTGACCAACGGTCTGTAGCCTTCATGTTCAACAACACACAGCGGGGCAAGATCAAAAATGATAAAATCTTGAGGTGGAGGATCGAGCTCTCCACCTACAACTACGAGATTTTGTATCGCCCCGATAAGCTCAACAAGCCCCCCGATGCCCTATCCCGAGGTACATGTGCCAGCGCACAAGTTGACCGACTCCGGACCCTGCACGACAACCTCTGTCACCCGGGGGTCACACGTTTTTACCATTTCATCAAGGCTCACAATCTGCCCTACTCCTACGAGGAAGTCAGGGCTATCAGCAGAGACTGCCAGGTCTGCGCGGAGTGCAAACCGCACTTCTACCGGCCAGACCGTGCACGCCTGGTGAAGGCCTCCCGCCCCTTTGAACGCCTTCAAAGGGCCCCTCCCCTCCATCAACCGTAACACGTACTTCCTCACTGTGGTCGATGAGTATTCCAGATTCCCCTTCGCCATCCCATGCCCGGACATGACATCTGCCACCGTCATCAAAGCCGTCAACACAATCTTCGCTCTGTTTGGCTGCCTCGACTACATCCACAGCGACAGGGAATCCTCATTCATGAGCGATGAGCTGCATCAGTTCCTGCTCAACAGGGGTATCGCCTCAAGCAAGACGACCAATTATAACCCCCGGGGAAACGGACAGGTGGAGAGGGAGAATGGGACGGTCTGGAGGGCCGTCCAGCTGGCCCTACGGTCCAGAAATCTCCCGGCCTCCCGCTGGCAGGAGGTCCTACCCGACGCCCTGCACTCCATTCGGTCGCTCCTGTGCACCACGACAATGAAACACCCCATGAACGTCTCTTTGCCTTTCCCAGGATGTCCATCTCCGGGGTGTCGCTCCCGACTTGGCTGGCAGCTCCAGGACCCGCACTCCTCCGTAAACACGTACGACTCCTCAAGGCGGACCCGTTGGTTGAGAGGGTACAGCTACTTCACGCCAACCCACAGCATGCCTACGTAGCGTATCCCGACGGCCGTCAAGATACAGTCTCCCTCAGGGACGTGGCACCAGCTGGTTCCACACACACACACCCCGTCCCGGCACCACCCTCCCCTCCCCCGGCGCACCCCACCGCAGCCCCCGCTCTGGAACAATCCGTCCTCCCCTTGCCCACACCCGAGGATGAAGAGTATTTCAACACCCTCCTGGAGTCACCGAAGACCAAACCGACACCGGAATCACTGCCAGCACTGCGGCGCTCCCGACGGCAGGTCAAGGCTCCAGACCGACTGAATCTGTAACATGACCTGGACTTTTAAAACACCGTTCCTCTGTACATAATTTCCCCCTCCACCCCGCTGGACTGAATTTTTTTTGCCCTCTGTACTTTGAAAAGTCTACCTGTATATAGTTCTCCACCACCCCCACCGGACTCAATCTTAACAAGGGGTGAATGTGATAGTCACCACTGATGTATATATTGTATATAGATGATGTTGGTGTAGGTGTTTTGTGGTAAGGCCCTGTATTACAGGTACAGGGGTAGTTCCCTACCTGCTGGCTCCGCCCAGTAGACGCAGTATAAATATGTGTGCTCCCCGTACAGCAGCCATTTCGCCAGCTGCTGTAGGAGGCCACACATCTTAGTGTAATAAAGCCTCGATTGCATCCAACTCTAGCCTTTGTGTAATTGATCATGCATCAGTATGGAGAAGGGTAAACGGGACCGCCTCTTGTGCAAGGATGAGTCTGTATAGTTCAAGGTGGTGCACAAGGTGTATATGACTCGGGCGAGAATGAGTGGGTTCTTTCGGGGGTAGCAGATGAGTGTGAGAGGTGTGGGCGGGGCCAGCGAATGGGGTTGTGAAAAATTGGGAAGATTCTGGGCGGGAGTGTTCGTGGTCTCAGCCAGGATAGTGGAGGAGGGAGTGGAACCGGATCCTTTGGTGGCGATATTTGGGGTTTCAGAGAAGCCAGAGCTTATGGAAAGGAGGAAGGCCGATGTCATGGCCTTTGTCTCTCTGATTGCACGGCGACGAATTTTGCTGGAGTGGCGGTCGGCATCGCCACCAGGGGCAGCAGCATGGTTGGGTGACCTGTATGACTTCCTGCGGTTAGAGAAGATAAAGTATGAGTTAAAGGGTTAAGCAGAGGAGTTTGAGAAAAGGTGGGGGATGTTTGTGATCGTGTTTGAGGAGCTGTTCATTGCAGGGGGAGGGGGTGATCGAGAATGGGGGTTAAAAAGGAGGAAAATCTGTACAAACTGTGTAGTTGATTGTTGGGAAGAATGCTTCCCGGGGTGTTTATTTGCTGTAACCTACTTTGATGCAAGTTTGAATAAAATGCATTTAATAAAAACAAAGAAACAGCTCACTCCTGTTGACGGACTCCAGACCTCGCCTCGGCATGGTGAGAAAACAATAATCACCAATTAAGGCCAATCTCCAACTCATTAACAGGATGGTTGTCCAATCCAACGGTCTCCTGTCGAACTAGCTCACCAGCGAGAGGTCCCGCGAGTGACGATTGGCACTGGTCCACACAAATGCGGACCAGGTGGAATAGCACCTGGGTGTCTCCCAGACAGTTGGAGGCCTTTGGATAGTCAGGGACAGGGCAGGGTGGCACCCTGGCTCTTCCCCGGCATCCGCGCACATTGGCACTTCCCGGCTGGCAGGTTAGCACCTCCACCCTGGTACTGCCAAGGTGCCAGGATGGCACTACCAGGCTGGCAGAAGCACTGACATGGTGCCAGGGTGTCAGTATCAGGGTGCCCAGGTGCCAGATCACATTGCCAAGGGTCTGGGCCTGAGGGGATCAATGCCAATGAGAGGAGTGATGAGGGGGAGTATGGGGGTGCGGGGGTTGAAGGGTGGGCATGGGTCGCCTCTGGAATGTTGAGGGGATGCAAGGTGGGGATCCCGGAACAGGGGAAGCTGAAAGGGGATGTGTGATAGCCTGAAAAGTGGGCCCCTCAACGATCCCATGGTGGGATGTCCTCATTAACGCCCATGTGTGAGGGGGTGATATTGCCTGTGGGTGGGGGTTTGGGCAACCCTCAAGCTCACTCAGAGATCGGGGAACCCTTCCAAAATGGTGGCTGGATCTCTGAGGAGCTGGTCTGGCTAGCGAGCTCAGCTCCCTCAGTGTTGATAATAATTCTAAGTTGGGCTAGCCCGGAGAGAAACTATGACCCAAAAAATGTGACTAAGTGCCGTTTCATAGCGGTCAGGAGCTTGCCAATCTGGCCGTTGCAGAGCTTGCGGGAAACCTCACTCGCTACTGAACTTAGAACTTGTCCCGTTAAATCGTGCCTAATGTGTCTCCCTTCCACTTTGGCAGTGAGGGACAATTTGAGAAACTGGTGTTTTCTGGGATATTACAACCTCCTTTGTACTCTGAAACCACTGTATTACCTGTAACAGGAAGGTCCATCAGAGGTAAGTGAGGGATAATGATCAAGTGATAAGATGATCAGAATGTTACTTGTAGGGAGCATCGTGGGCAATATTGGATAAAGCTACCTCCACACAGTCCCTTCAAATACCCTAAGGTCATGTGAAGCATGAGTTAGAAACTGAGTAAAGTTCCTACATTATTCGAGCAAACATGCCCAGTTCAGGTACAGCATGGGTTAGAAACAGAATAATTCTCCCGTACACTGTCCAGTCAAGCACACTCTCATCAGATACAGCACCGGTTTAATAAGTATAACAATCTCTGTAATATGTTTGTTAAACACGGCAAACTCAGATACAGCAAGTGTACAATGCAGTTTAAAGCTCCTTTGGTGATACTTCATGGAGTACACCAGCTCTGATCGAGCATGGGATAAATACAGAATAAAAAAGCCTCCAAATGAAAGTTTCAAACACAACCTTGTCAGGTCTCTGACTCTGGACTTTTTTGTTCCTCTATTTTATGGACTTTTAGATCTTTTGTTGAAAATACTAAAATTCTAATAAATTTATTAAACATCTCTCAATAGTAAAGACATCTATACATATTAAAACTAAGTGTTTGCAATATAAACAGGTTCTAAAAGGTCATATTCATGACAAGATTAGAACCTGTGAACAGACTATACCAGTAATCTACAAGGGCAGACATGGTACTTTCTGGGAACCCAGCCAAATAGTCAGATAACAGACTAAATGCAAGTGAATAATAGAGAGAATATCCGAGAAAATTAGATACAAAGGTACAAGCTGTGAAAATAACCATGGACAAAGACTAGATAATGTCCTGCAGTTTTACCAAAGAGAATGACATAATTTAAAAGATGAATTACTGGGTCAATGAATCAACGTGATACTTTTTAATCAAAAGATTTTGAGATGTTATCATCATGTTGGCAATAAGATTATCTAAGCACAACACACAAAGAGCAATAAAACTTTTCCCCCATTGATCTGATATTTTTCTTTTCGAGTTTGTCTTCAATTCACTTTTGAAAGTTATCATTCAACCTCCAGCCACCATTCTGCTTTCAGGCAGTGAATTCCAGACATTAACAAACTGCTGAGTAAAATAAGCTCTCCTCACCTACTTTCTGGCTCTTTTTCAATTAAACCAATGCCATGTCTTTCCGCCTATCAAATCTCCTCAGACGGTTGAATACCTCTCTTAAATCGGCCTTTACATTTTTCTGCTCTAAAGACAACAATCCCAGCTTCACTAATCTCCCCACACAACTGAAGTTTCTAATCCCTGGTATGATTCTAATAATTCTCCTCTGCACCCTTTCCAAGGCCCCGACAACCTTCCTAAAGTTTTACCCAGATTTGAATGCTCAGGTCCAGATGAGGCTTAACCCGTCACTGATAAAGGTTCCTTGCTTGTGTACGTTATGTGTCCAATCATAAAGCTAAAAGATCCTATATGCTTTTGTGGCAACTTCCCCAAGTGTCCTGCTACTTTCAAGATTTATGTTCATAAAGCCCCCGTCTCTCTATTCTTGCACCCCTTAAAAATTGCACCATTTAGTTCATATTGCCTTTCCTTATTATTTTTGCCAAAATGCACCAATTTAAACTTCTATCCATTAATTTTTATCTGCTATGTCTCTGCCCATTTCACCACTCTGGCTATGTCACCCAAAAGTCTGCTAACATTTTCCTCATTGTCTACATTATCGAGTTTCATATTATTTGCAAACTTTCAATTGATACCCTGTACGTGCACGTTCAGTATTAATGTAATAATATAACATATTCATATTGTTATGGCCAGGTGAGAAGGGGGTCAAATGGCTCCCCTCTTTCCCCTCTCCTCATTTGACTGCAACAGGATTTTTTTCTTTGAAATTAATACAATTACCAATTTAGTGAGTTCTTGATTCGTTAAACCTTGTCATAAAATATCCAACAGCACAAGTTTTCTTGAGTTTAACAAAGAAAGAGTTTAGCCTGATTATACTTAAACAGATCCAATATTCATTGAAATACTCATACTCATTCAAAGTTCACACAAACACAGATGGATAGGTGAGCCAAATTAGAGTCCATAAAAAAGTAAAAGGATATCCACTCTGGAGTTTGATAACTTGGCTAGCCTTAGACTGATTCGATGGTCTTGATACTCCTGATTTAAAATGTAGACGCCAGGAGACTTTGGGAGACAGCTGAGTAGGATTCTTTTAAGAAATCCCTGTCTGCAGGTGTATTCCAAATGTGACTTCGTTAGCTCATGTCTGGAGGATAACAGCCAGATTCCCATTGTCCAAGCAATTTGCCTGAATGACTCATCTCCAACAGTTGAATACCTCAGGTATGCCTCTAGATGGGGTGGGTAGAGGTCCGCATGGCTGGGTCCATCACAAATGATGAGCTCTAGGGGAGGGCAAGAATGTTCACCAGAACAACTATGGGATCCAGTATTATGGGGGGAGGCTGAAGAACAACAGGTGAGAACCATATCTTCACATCACGAGGTTCCAGGTATATATCTGGTACATGGGCAGTGAAAGAGGGAGCATTCAATTGTGCTTTGAAGTAATAGTGGGATAACCACTTCCTTGCTGTACTACAGTACTGGCACCATCTCAAATCGAAAGCATCAGCAAATCTGACCATGAAAGGTCTGAGGTCTGCCAAAGATTTGAACCTTGTTTTGCTTTAACAAATGCAGGTGAAAACGTTTCAAATGTAAATTTATACATTTTTGTTCAAGTATTAAAGTGGAGTTGTTTTTTTTTAAATAAAGAAAAGGTCGGAGGTAGTGTGGGAGGAATGTACTGCTGGACTAAGGGGCCTGTTATACAGGGCCTCTAACTTGTTGGCGCCACAAGAGTGAACAGGAGCTAGCTTAGTTAGAAAGAAGGAAGACTTTCTTGGGAAGAAAGTCACAGAAAGCCAATGCGTTCATTAGGGTTGTTAAAGGGATACTCAGACCTCAGTGGCTTCACATCACAGACGCGGCATCTGAAGAATAACAAATGAAGAATGTTAATGCAGGCAATAATGAAGGAGGCACAGCTATGTCATGGGCTGGATTCTCCCCACCCTTGCGCCGAAATCGCGGCCAGCGCGGGGGCGGAGAATTGATGCTCCTGCAAGAAATCGGGACCAGCGCCTGCCCACTGATTCTGTGGGCCCCGAAAAGCAGCGTATTCACTGAGTACGCCGTACCGCCTGGGACCATTGCCAGAAGCCCGCTCAGGAATTCTCTGCCCCCGACCGGCCGAAGTCCCGACAGCATGGAACTAATGTGCTCCAGCCGGTCGGAATACTCACGGGGCGGCTGAGGACTCGGTCTGCGGCCACCCCGGTTGGGGACGGGCCAGTTGGAGGCCAGGGGGGACCTTATAGGCGGCCGAGGTAATGTTCGTGTGGGGGTTGAGGGTCGGGCGCGTGGACAATTGGGGAGTTTCTTTCTTGGGTCTCTTTCTTGGGTCTAGCTTCGCCGTCCGAGTCCGCCATGGAGCATGGCACGGCCACTGGAGGCCGCCACCGTGCGCATGCGCGGCCTCTGATCCGGAAGTGCAGGCCCGTATCTGCAGCAAAAGCTGCAAGATTTACTCCGGGTCCCTCCTAGCCCCCTGCAGGAATTAATGGTCCTTACACGCCAGTTTTTCTAGCGTGAAACTCCACCGTTTTGACGCCGGCGTGGGGACATAGTCCCAATAATGGAGAATCCAGCCCCATATATGGCATTCCATCAATAAAGGCCAGTCACATGTTCAGCAGATTTTGCATTCATAACGGGCCAAAGGGCATCCACTCATTGACCACACACACACCTGGTTGATGACTAGTAGCCATATCTGAGATTGGAGGACAGAGTTAGGTTGGCTCTCTCATCTCATTTGCACTTTATCATCCCATGCAGGACTCCAGATGGCATATATCTGGGATGCCACCTTGGTCACCCAATGTGTGTGGCAGCATCTAAGGGACAAGGCTTCATCAAGTAGGGTAGGAAAAGCTGTGGACCGTACATCTTCCATCGGTTTCATATTCAGAACTTCACTTCGTTGAGCCTTTGGTCATTCTTGTCTTCAATGTATCATTTCAGAGAGAAGGCAAAAGTAAATATGGACCTCTGCTCGATGCTGCTCTTTTCAGAGTCCTAATGAAATGGAGGAGGTGAAGGAAGGAGAGGTTGATGCCGGGCACAGCTCCAGGAGGAGCATAAACAGTGTTATGGGAGAGGTGTTTTCAGAACCCCCAAATGTATCATGGAGTTCAACCAACCCCCACCTTTAATGGATTGTTGCTTTTGAAGCACACGGCTTGTTCCCCAGGTGTAGTATTACAATTATGGACACGTGGTTTTTAAAAGAAAACAATGTTTATTCCATGAACTCAAATTAACCTTTCAAATAAACATTGGATCTCTTAACACGCCTTACTTCAAAGATAACCCCGAAAATAATACAACGCTACCCAATCCTGCAAACTATTTCTTTACACATCCAAAAGACTTAACAAATCCTTCAAACAGAAGCACATTAGATTTATATTCAACACTGAGACCTTTTTACAATTCCGATTTCACCAAAGGATTAAGAGATAGTCCTTCATGGCAGAGATCACCAGCAATGCAGCTCACAGCCACACCCAAGCTTTCTTCAAACTGAAACTAAAACTCCCAAAAAGCAGAAGTGAGCTCAGCTCCCCCCCCCCCCCTGTGACATCACTTCAGTAATATGATCGGCTTTATTTCTTAAAGATACATTTCTTAAACATCCAATTCTTAAAGGCACTCTCACATGACAACAGGAGGGTCAGGAGGAGGGACCCAGACAACGGAGGTGACTCACAAGATCTACAGTTTATCGTAGAAGAGTCTCATATTCACAAATGAGTGAGAGGCAATGCTCATTACGTCCGCACTTGCCCCAAGCTCTGGTTCATCACACCTGCCACATTCTTCATGAAGACCTGATGCCATGTGGACTTAGAAGCTATTCCCTGCCAGTGGCTATAAAAGTGACTGCCATACTCCATTTCTTTGCCTCTGGGAACCTGTGCGGCATTTCTCAGTCTGCAACACAGTGATGCATAAAGGAGCCCACGGATGCCCTTTACAGGAAGGCCCATCATTATATCAAGTTTGGTGTGGGTGAAGATAGCCAGGCTGCGAGATTCACTGGGTTCGCCGCCATTTCCAGCTTCCCAAGAATGCAGGGTACAATTGATTGTACACACGTGCCTTTACAGGCTCCATGGCAGCAGCTTCCAATTTTATAAAGCACAAGGCCCACTAGTCCATCAATGTATACCTGGAGCGTGAACATCGGAAGCACATACTGCATGTTTGTGAATGGAAACCTGGGAGTTGCCATGGCTCCTATATCCTGAGTCACCCCCGGTTCCTGAGATTTTCAAAGGGCCTGAACATCTACAGTGATGGCTGCTTGGGCATAAGGGTGACCCACTGAAACGCTGGCTGATGACACTGGTGCATCTTTTGTTCCACGGAGAGGTACAGCGCTGCTCACAGCTCCATACAGACGCTTACAGAGTAGAACATCGGGCTTCTGAAGATCCGCTCCAAATGCTTAGACCATTCAGGTGGCTCACTACAATACCCTCCCGCGAAGGTTTTATGCATCATCGCAGTGTATTCCACCTTTCACAATCTGGCAATGCAAAGAGAGGTGATCCCTTACCAGAGGGTGAACTGGAGGAGGGTGAGAGCTCATCAAAGGATGAACATCCAGAGGCCCAGGATCCTCAGGAGGCTGCTGAGGGTCAGTACGAATGTAATGATGTCTTAGGAGAAGGAAGACATGGGAGATGTGCCCGTGACACTTTAATTCCTGGCAGCTTTCAGGAAAATTAAAGGAGGGCTTTAATGTGGCCGCATCTCTGCCAGCCCTCAATGCCTTTCCCTTTCATCTCAGGGGATTTCAAATCATTTGCAGTGAGAATGAGTCCAAACTCCACACTCACATGTTCTGGCCTCATGGATCACCAGATCATGAAGCCTGCATCAGTGCTCGGTGCCCTGTGAATGTGCTCACTCAGGGTCCTGAGAGTCCACTGAGAATCAAGAGCGATGTGAGAGAAGATTTGAATCTTTTGTCATGTGAGAATACCTTTAAGAAATGGGTGTTTATAAATGGGTGTGTATATAAATATCTGCAGTGAGAGTACCTTTAAGAAATGAGTGTTTATTACTGCAGTGATGTCAGAGAGTGGGTGGAGTTGGGCTGCCTGTCAGCTTTTTACTTTCGTTTTAGGTTGTTTGCTGCAGGGTGTGTTTTAGTTTTGTTTACAGTGTTGGAGCTGAAGCCAGACAAAGCAGGTGTACTGCTGTTCTCTCTGCCATGAAAAGACTATCTCTTAGTTTGGTGAATTCAGAATTATAAATGTTCTCAGTAGTGAATGCAAACCTAATGTGTTTCTGTTAAACGGTGTTTCTTTTGTCTTCTGGATGTTGTTTGGGAAGTTATTAAAGATTACTCAGTGTTGTATTCTTTGGGGGTTGTATTTGAATTGATGGTTGCTAAGATGATCACTATGTTTTAAAATGGTTAACTTGAGTTCATAAAATAAATATAGTTTTGCTTTAAAAAATACTTTTCGATTTCTGCTGTACCACACCTGTAGAGTGGGCCGTGTGCTCCCCCATACCACAATCTATTAAAAGTTGTGGGTCAGGTGAACTCCATGATACACTTTGGAGTTCTCTAAACCCTGGCCCACTACACTTTCTCCACGCTTTAATGATGCAAACACTTCTGCCACTGAGATGAAGACATGTCTAGTGACCTCCACCTCCCGTGGACAAGACGTCTTCTGTCATTGACACTGAGGAGACACATTTGCCGCTGGAACATCAATGCTGATGAGCTGTCCACACTCAGTGGTGTTCCTTGAGGAAGAAGGGTTAGAAACGCTCACTTAAATAAAACTTTAAACACATCTCCCTGACATCATACAAGGGTGCAGAGACTAGTTGAACTGAGGGTGACGCCGCCGGAATGTTAATCTCACACTGGGAGATTATTCCTGATTGGAAAGATGGCTAAACACGGTGGCACAGTGGTTAGTACTGCTGCCTCACAGATCCAGGGTCTCAGATTCAATTCCGGCCTTGGGTCACTGTCTGTGCAGAGTCTGCACATTCTCCCCGTGTCTGTGTGGGTTTCCTCCAGGTGCTCCGGTTTCCTCCACCGAGTCCCGAAAGACGCGCTGTTAGGTGAATTGGACATTCTGAATTCTCCCTTCGTGTATCCGAACAGGCGCCGGAATGTGGCAGGGATTTTCAAAGTAACTTCATTGCAGTGTAATGTAAGCCTACATGTGACAATAATAAAGATTATTATTATTATATCCCTACAGTGCAGGAGGCCATTCTGCCCATCGAGTCTACACTGACCCTCCAAAAGAACACTCTACCTAGGCCCACTCCCCTGCCCCATCCCCACAACCTAACCTGCACATCTTTGGACACTAAAGGGCAATTTAGCCAGTCCAAACCACCTACATTGCACATCTTTGGACTGTGGGAGGAAACTAGAGCATCCAGAGGAAACCCACACAGACACAGGGAGAATGTGCAATCTCCACACAGTCACCCAAGGTCATAATCAAACTCGGGTTCCTGCTAACCACAGCGCCACACTCACCGTCCCACCAAACAGTTCTCTTCTTTTCTTTTCTATTTATTTTTTAGGGGCCACAGTCATTCCATTGATAGGTCCCACAGAATTGTCCCATCAAATATATATGTGCCCTCAATTGCATGGTACTGCTACTGAGCATAGGCCTGAGCGTCTGTGTTTGCAATTACAAAAAAAAAAACTAGTTTAAATTCTGTAAACAAGGCTAAGGAATGGCATTGAACAAAGATCAATGAGGTCAACTGTTTTTTTTTGATGCAAGACATAATAAAGGGTTGTTCTGCTGCTGTTGGGAGATAAGAACCCAAGGCCAGCATTAGGATCCTCCTTCCGATCAAGATTCTACATCAGTCAGATGGTACTTTCCATGGCTATTGAGGTGTTAAGTACTCCAGAAGGACAGGGCCTTGAGTCCCAATTGTGATGATATGCATCACTGTAAATACACAAGGGGTTAATGTAAATACACTACTACTAAGTAAACACTAGAGGGAGCATTGGAGATGTCACGACATGCAGACATACAGCTAATGAACACATAGAATAGGACACAACCAATGGGCAGTTAAGACACCCAGAAGAGACACTGCCACAAGGGGGCAACCCATATAAAAGGACAGGGCACACATGCTCTTTCTCTTTCCACAGGCAACACTCCGAGAGAAGGACAGGGGCAGATCAGAAGCATCATACCCACCGCATGGCTTAGAGCAGACTGGTTAGTTAGACTGAGTTACTATAGCAACGTTAGCAGGAGAGTCGAACTCAAGTAGGAGAATTGTAAACTGTTCAATAAATGTGTTAAACCTATCTCCAAGTCTGAACCTTCCTTTGTCAGAGCATACATCGAGGAAGTAGCTTATGCTACATGAAGAAGCATAACACACCAATCAGATCCAACATGAACAGGAATGGTAACCAAGCCAGTCAGAAGGTGCCACTAGCCTCTCAATATACTTAAGGCTGAGGTAAAAGAGGAAAAAATGACCTCATAAATATCCCCATCTGCTTCCGCATTGCCTAATGTAGCTCTGTATCATCAGGCTTTGGAAAGAAAACATAATAAGAAGGTGAATTTAAACTAATTTGATGTTAGAAACAAATGATGAGAGGGGGCCGACTTACTCCATAAGCAGCAGTAGGAATGTATAAGAAAGTGATCTTTCTGTTCAGTCCATTTAGTGTTTCAGTATCCCAGTTATTACAGATTAGTAAATCCTTCCTTCCTGTAGGGTTAAATTTAATTTTATGTCTGCAATTCCGATTGTGCCATTGATCAATTCTTTTGTGCTATTTAGCTTTGTCCTGCATTTTTCCAATACTTCTGCAGCAGGCAGTGTATTAACCTGGGATTGAGAATTAATCCATTCGAGTTGCAAGCATTCAAGATTGTGGACAGCAAACATTTTTGACACATCTGTTATGAATATACCATAATATTCAGCTATGCAAAGCGTTACATTGTCTAATTCATTTCTTCACTGTTTCCTGTGTCAAGTGGATGGCTGTGTTTTGTAGCAGAGTTACTGTTAACTCTCTCAACAGGAGAATTCCAGCATTTCTCAATCTGTCACAGCAACAGGTGTGGACAAGATGAATGTTGATGAGTGTGACTGTACATGTCCTACCTGTTTGCTCTCATTGTCTTATCTCTTGTCCAGTAATGGAAATTCTCTGTCAGGGAACGTGTGACATCTTGAAGGACAATCCTGGTCTTCACAAAGGAGCAAACAAAATAACTGAATACACTGATGATGGGAAATTCCTTAACTCGATGTCACATGCCTGCAATATTCCAACTGCAATGGAAGAAAATGATAAAGGAAGATGGGGGAGCACTGAGTTTCATTCCAGTGGTTGGTAATGCATCTGCAGAGTTAGTGCTGCACCACCCCACAGTCAGCTCCTGTGGTTGGGATGTTTTGCACACTCGTGCTGATCTATTTGAGTATGCGGAATGTATCCAATTTTAAACCGGAAGGGGCTGGTTTAGCTCACTGGGCTAAATCGCTGGCTTTTAAAGCAGACCAAGCAGGTCAGCAGCACGGTTCGATTCCCGTACCAGCCTCCCCGGACAGGCGCCGGAATGTGGCGACTAGGGGCTTTTCACAGTAACTTTGTTGAAGTCTACTCGTGACAATAAGCGATTTTCATTTTCATTTCAATGAAGGCATCAGGCAGTTTCAGTTAAAACCCCCTTTACACTATCACTTCAAACACTCCCAGGCCAAGTACACCATGCTTTAAATACAGAGTTATGCTCCCTCTGCACTGCCCCATCAAACACTATAGGTCATGTACAGCAATGGTTAAGTCCATAGTAATGCTTCCTATCAACTGTCCTATCAGATACTCCAGTGCAGGTTCAGCACAAACTACCTGAAGTTTTAAACTCCCTCCATAAATTATCAGGGCAATGACAACATGAGTTAGACATTCTCTACATTGATTAATTGAATACAGCCAGCTCAGATATAGCTCACTTTCTATGTAGCATACAGCTTCTGTTACACTATCCAATGAATCACACCAGCTTCGATACGGCATGATAACTGCAGAATAAAACCCTCTCTATGTGCAGATGTCCAGCATATTTAGGTGAGGTCAAGTCTCATTTTCCACATGAATTCAACTCTGCCGAACTTGCTTTCTCAAACAAGGAGTCCAAAGTCCAATGGCATCTGCCAAAACTGTTTCTGTGGTTGGTGTCTCTCCTTGGCAGAATCCTGGGTTCTCAGTGAAGACCCACATCTTTGGGATCATTGTTGAGGCATCTTATTTTATTACATCTTTGACACTAATGTGTCTTTTTTAGTCTGAACAGACCGTCTCTATAAACTCGGTGATCTTTCTCCAGTTCCACTAAGTGTGATGATGATTTGACTTCTTTCATTCCAACTTCACGACTTATTGGGCACAATTTAACCGTGTTGTGTCCTGTGTGGACCTGGGCATGCTGGTTAAATAGTTGAAAAGGCTAAAATCAAATTATGCCCCAGGCGCGAATCAGTTTGCCATCTGACTGGCCTGCTCCCGATGGTGAATTCCAGATCTTGTCCAAATATGGTGAGCATATCATTGACCCTAACTAGCATCAATTTCCATCTCACTGGGGCGATTGAAGTCGAATGTAACGGCCTCCCAGGAATTAACCAACTCTCCAACGAGAAATAATACGGCTGTTGTTCAGTATTCCTTTTTAAAAATAGGAAGCTGTTTGGTTGAGGACAGTCAAGGACCACTCCAGGGTGATGGGTTGGTTCTTGGGGGATAAGGGGTACCCGCTGAGTGCCTGGCTGATGACGCCAGTGCAGAGCCTGGAGATGCTCCTCCAATGGAACCTGTTGGATGAAGGTGAAGCCTTCCGGTGTCGGAAAGTATGGAGTCTCCATCTATCCAAAGTTCTGCATTTTTTTCCTGTAAAATTTTATCAAATAAACCCCCCCCCCCCCCCCCACCGAACTTGTGAAAAAAAAATGAAAAAAATAAAAATAAAATGAATAAAATAAATGAATAAAATAAAATGAATAAAACTCCCCAAACTTGTTTAAAAAAAGGCTGCAACCATATAAAAACAATGCAGCCGCACTGAGCATGTGTGCCCGATCATCGGTGCGCATGCGCAGTGCGGCTGCATTTTTGTTTACATGTTCGCGGCCATTTTGAAGGCCGCTTGCAGCCGGCTTTATTAAGGGCCGGCTGCTGCGGTTGTTGCGCATGGATTTGCGCAATCAGGAGCGCCACGACGGACGGCTCCATGACCGTCCCGACACCCACCCGCAGGTTGCGCCCCCGACTTTGACAATGCCTGTTTTAGAGCACCACCCTGGAGCCCAGATAGTTAACGCTGATGTGTTGAATTGCCTACCGTTTCCCACAAGCTCAGCTTCTTTGCCAGCATTGGAAGAGATGATTCTAAATGTTTTAGACACTTTGCTGGTGTCCACAAGGCAAATTATGGCCTGGAACCAAAAAGATCTAACCTTGTCTAAACTAAAATAGATGATCCTGAATGGTGGATTACTCGGACACCCTCAGAGGAAATGAAACCCTATCTGACTCAGAAAGATGAGCTCAATGTTGAGGGTGATATCATTCTCTGGGGGTCCCGAGTTGTT
Organism: Scyliorhinus canicula; assembly: GCF_902713615.1. NCBI lineage: Eukaryota > Metazoa > Chordata > Chondrichthyes > Carcharhiniformes > Scyliorhinidae > Scyliorhinus > Scyliorhinus canicula. Next base: position 56,532,188 of record NC_052159.1, on the reverse strand, counting down.
GCATCCTACTCAGCGCGGTCCGATACCTAGGGAACTAAATAATGGCCACTCTAGAGATTCAGAAATGAAAAATCTTGCCAGAAGCTACGTCTGGTGACCTGGCCTTGACTCAGACATCACGGACTGGGTGAGACAGTGTGATCTGTGCCAAGAGAATCAGAAACTCCCTCCTTCAGCCTCCCTGCATCCATGGGAGTGGCTGGTAGGCAATAGCTGCAAGTGCATGTGTATATTGTCGGGTTCCATATTTATGGGTTGCATGTTTTTGATCCTGGTAGATGCTCACTCCCGGGTTCGATTCCTGCTTGGTTAATTTCTGTGTGGAGTCTGCACGTTCTCCCATGTCTGCATGCATTTCCACTGGGTGCTCCGGTTTCTTCCCATAAATCCCGACAGACGTGCTTGTTAGGTGAATTGGGCATTCTGAGTTCTCCCTCTGTGAACCCAAACAGGCGCCGGAGTGTGCCGACTAGGCAATTTTCACAGTAACTTCATTGTATGTTAATGTAAGCCTACTTGTGACAATAATAATTATTATAAATGGTTGGAGATACATGGCATGAGTTTCACTACTTCCCACGTCACAATCAAGAAATTACAACAAAGTGTCTGTATGTATGTTTCTGTATGTATGGAATACCACAAGTCCTAGATTTGAATAACGGCACTGCCTTCACCAATAGCGAGTTCCAAATGCTTCATGCTATCCAATGGCCTCAAACACCAGCACCTTAACACCTGTTGTCAAATGGACTAGCGGAACAGACGGTGCAGACTTTTAAACAGACATGAAGAAACAACTTACGGCATCCATAGAGACCAAATTGGCAGGATGTTTATTGGGTTAAAAGATCACTTTTCACACAACAACAAGAATTGCTCCAACAGAACTGTTACTGGGACGGTGGCTCCATACGAGACTAAGCCTACTATTCCCAAACCTGGCGGGGGGGATGGAGTCTCAACAATAGAAACAGAAAATACATTATGACTCTTCAAGAACAGAAAGAACATTTGAAACCTGCAATCAGGTTCAGATGAGGAACTTCGGAGATGATCCCAGTTGGATCCCTGGCATCATAATGGAGAAAACGTACAAACTGAAGGTCCAGAGGGAGGTCATAAAGGAAAACCTGGACCCCCTCAGGAGCAGGGAATCCATCCCTGAACAAGCCTCATTACCGGCCATGGAGGTGGCCGCCCCCAGAACTGGGCAAGACTCAAAGCTAACCCAGGTTCTGCGCTTCCGGGTAATGGGGTCATGGACTCTGTGATGGAAGCAGAGGAAGCTGGTGCCCCGACTGAAGTGGACCCCAAAGAGAATTCCACGTCAGCAACACTTCAGTGCTCACTCCAGAAACGCAACTCCCCAATTCAGTTCACACCACCAGATCCAGTTCCATCCTCAACTGACCTCAGACCAATCGCCAAGCGGTGGAATGGACTTTCTTGCAGCATGGGTACTGGGGGATAAATGGATTTAAGGGAGTGAGGGATGTTATTGTGGCTAAAAAGAACTTTGGGAATCATCAATAGATCTCCCCATGGGCATTGTGGAGTATGAACTTCTCTATTGAGCTGGCGGGTGCTTGCGAATGGGAAACAAGCTTTCAAACCTGCTGCTTCAACCTGGGCTGGTATTCTGTCGATCCCGAGCTTGGACTTGTGCACTGTAAACTGTGGCTGTGGCCTTTTCCATTATGTAAATAAATGGGTATGGTGTTTGAAGACTAGCCTTGGCGAGATTATTGCAGCACCCCATGACATAAAGCTTTTGGGGCGAGCTCGCCCGCATCTGGTTTCTGTGCCCTGCAGCCATTTAATGGCCAGTGGGCATTAATTGGCTGGTGGCAAGACATTCATCCCCATAAGGGGAGGATGTTTCATCTCCAAGAGCTACTGGTCAATCAAATGACCAAAGGCCCTCTTGGCCCAGCGGTACATCCAAGAGCAGTGGCCATTGCTGGGGCTGTAGTCAGTGCCCAAGATGGCATTCAGTGATGGAGCCCAGAGTTTCAGCTAAGTCCTGGGTGATAGGTCCCGGTGAGGGAGTTGAGGGGGCTAGGGTGACCAGGGTGAACAAGATAGTGGGGGAGGAAAAGGTGGGAGCAGGTAAATATTAGTGGGATCCTCCGATGAACACAGAGGCCCAAAAAGGTGGCAACTCCCCGGCCAGCCACCAACTCGCCCGTAAAACTTGTCAGACTGGATGCATGGCGCCTGCCATGTGTAAATACCTAGCAGTGGTGGGAGGAGGCCGTTAAATGGTCAGTAAGGTTGAATTGGGCACTGTGTTATTTCTGCCACAATTTTACCCAATTGCCAACCTGCCCCATGAAGGACTGTAAAAGTCAGCTTAAGTGGATAGTAATTTGGTGAGATGATCAAACACAGCATAGTGTAGAAACAGTATAACAACCTCAGTCAACTCAGACACAGGTGTTCATGTAGGCCAGACCAGGTTAGGATGGCAGATTTCCTTTCCTAAAGGATATTGGGGAGCCAGAAGGGTTTTTAATGACAATCAACAATGTCATCATCAGATTTTTATTGAATTCAAATTTCACCATCTGCCATGGCGGGTTTTGAACCCAGGTCCACAGATCTTGCCCTGGGTCTCTGGATTACCAGTCCAGTGACAATACCACTATGCCACCGCCTCCCCCTGCAGCATGCCCTTACTTAATTGAAGTACATCAGTTCAACATGGGATAAACACAGAGGGCGTGATTCTCCCGAGTTACGAAAACTCGGGAAGCTGGCGTCAAAAACGGGCGCGTTTGACGCCAGCCTCCGCCCCCCCGACCGGGAGCCGATTCATCTCCCCGGTCGGGGCTAGTATCGCGAGGCCGTGAACTCCGGTATCGCGGGCTTAGCGAATTTCGTTAAGCCCGCTAGCCAGAGTTAGCGACGGCTGACGCGTCAGATGACGTCAGCTGCGCATGCGCGGATTGGACAACTCCAACCCGCGTATGCGCGGATGACGTCATCGCGCTTGTGCGTGAAACCCGCGCATGCACGGGCCGTTATGCCCCGCAGAAGCCCCGCGGATGGATCCATCGGGGCGGCGGAGGGAGAAAGAGTGCGCGGGATAAGTACCCGCTGCCCGCGATTGGTGCCCAGCGATCGCAGGCCCATGGCACCCTTGGCACAGGCCGTGGTACTGCCGTGCCAATTGGTGCCATGGTTCCCGAGAACGGGACTTTACGGCCGTTTTTACAAACAGTCACAGCAGGTGTGTTTTACGCTTGTAAAAACGGCTGTAAAGGCCTTGGAAATCGGCCCATCGGCCAGGAGAGAAACGCTGCTCGCCGTAAAAAAGCGGCGAGCAGCGATTCGTGTCGGGAGGCGGGCGTGGGGGAGGGAGAATAGCGGGAGGGCGTCGGACCAGCGTGTCCGTAAAAATTTACGCCGCCTGCTATTCTCTGAATTTTCGTGAGAGCGGAGAATTGCGCCCAGAATGTTTCAAACACGACCTGGCAATGTTCATCCAAACTCAAAACTTTATAGCTCCTGCATAGGATATGCGTAATAGACACTGTTAAATTATTGAGTGTGTGCCCAGACAAAAAAATATATAAAGACTCTGCTCACTCAAACAATTTACCTGCGCACATCAGAAAATATTACTGACTAGATTGCAATGTAACCTGGTGATGTCCCTACTCTATCCCTTTCTTTGCTTCGATTGTATGGACTTTTACAAAAAGGAATGCCTTTTGTTGAAGTCCCAAATATTTCTAATAACTTTATTCACCATTTCTCAATAGTAAAAGCACCTACAAATATTAAAACTAAGTATCTGCAATGTAAGCAGCTACTAAGAGGTCATATTCAGGACAAGTTTAGAACCTATGAATAAATCTGCAAGGTCAGAAATGGTAATTTCTAAACGTTGAACCGGATAGTTAGATGACTGACTAAATGCATGCAAATCAAAGAGAGGTTATCAGGTAAGATGTGACACAGGTACAAACTGTGAGCATAACCCTGGATAAAGCCTTGCAGATTCAAGATTCAAGAACAGATCTGCATCATTTACAAGATGAACTAATGAGATAAGTAAACACATTATGTACTAATTATAAATGACCAGCACACTTTGACATGTCATTATCACTTTACCAATACGTTACTAAGATGATCAACACAAAACTCTTTCCCCATTGATCTGTTATTTTTCTTTTCCACTATGTCTTCAATTCACTTTTGAAAATTATTATTCAATCTACAGCTACCATTCTGATTTCAGGCAGTGAATTCCAGACATTAACAAACTGCTGAGTAAAATAAACTCTGCTCACCTACTTTCTGGCTCTTTTTCAATTAAGTTTGCATCTTCTGGTCACTGACCCTCCTATTGTTTTTCCCTATCAAAACCCATCTGACGGTTGAATACCTCTCTTAAATCTGCTCTTAAACTTAGCTGCTCTAAAGACAACAATCCCAGCTTCACTAATCTCCCTGCATAACTGCAGTTTCACAACCCTGGTATCATTCTAGTAACTCTCCTCTGCACCCTTTCCAAAACCCTGACATCCTTACTAAACTGTGCTCCCCAGAATTCTGTAAGGCCTAAAACATCATTGATAAAGGATGTTTGTTTTTGTACATAAATCCCCAGGTCTCTCTGTTAAAATTGTACCATTTAAATGATATTGCCTTTCTTCATTCTTACTATAAAAATGCATTCCGTCAAATTTCTCTGCATTGAATTTCATCTGTCTTCCCATTTCAACAGTTGGCGTTTGTACAGCTGAAGCCTGCGAGTATCCTTGCATTGTTTACTATGTTGTTGAAACGTGTGTCATCCATAAACTTTGAATTGATACCCTGTATACTCAAGCCCACGTCATTAATATATACAGTAAAATACTACATTTGATATGTCACCTACTACCGCCTGGAAAGAGACAGTTAAATAAAAGTTTGATGTGATTGTGTCTTTTATCATCACTGGGCAGGCTGTCTTTGCCCTAGGATTGGATTGGATTTGATTTGATTTATTGTCCCATGTACCACGTGAAAAGTATTGTTCTGCATACAGTCCGGACAGATTGTTCCGTACATGAAAAAAACATAGGACACACAATAAATACACAATGTAAATACATAGACATCAGTTGAAGCATACGGAGTGCAGTTTTACTCATAGAGAAGATGTGTGAAGGGATCAGTTAGCCCATAAGAGGGTCATTCAGGAGTCTGGTCACAGTGGGAAGAAGCTGTTTTTTGACCTGTTACTGTGTGTTCTCAGACTTTTGTATCTCCTGCCCAATGGAAAAGGTAGTGTGAGGCTGTAGAGGTGGCACAGTTCTGTGATCAGCCATTTTTAAAATCAGAGTCACCTCTGGGATTCCTGTTAGGTGAAGTGAGAAGATGTCTCTGAAAATATGCAGCGCTTCATGGAGAGAGAGCCCCCTTTCACCTCCCTCTGGCCAATTTGTCAGTTGTGTTAAAGACCTAGAGGTGCTGCAATAACAAAGCACAGACTTTTTATTTAAATATTTTTATTCTCCTCCTTTTTCACATTTTCTCCCAAATTTGCACCCAACAACAATAAACAATAAGCAGTAACGAATATAATGTCAATCCCCAAATCAACAACAACAATCCCATCCTCCAAACAACCCCCAATCAACTGCCCGCATGTTAACATAAACAAATAACAAGAAGGAATCAGGAATCACACATAGTCACCATTAACACATACAGTCCCCCTCCCCCAACACTCCAAACCCCCCCTCCCACTAATGTTCGATGTGATCCAATTCTCGAGAGTGCATAATGAATAACGCCCGTGAATTGTAGAACCCATCCATCCTTCCCCTCAGTTCAAATTTAACCTTCTCAAGAGTTAAGAATTCCAGCAGGTCCCCCCGCCATGCCAGGGCACATGTTGGAGAGGCTGCTCTCCATCCCAACAGGATCCGCCTTCGGGTGATCAAAGAGGCAAAGGCCACAACATCTGCCTATGCACGCGTTTCCAACCGCGGCTGGTCTGACACCCCGAATATGGCCTCCCGAGGGCCCGGGTCCAATTTCACGTGCACCACTTTAGAGATTACCCTAAAAGCACCCTTCTGGTAATTCTCCAGCTTTGGACAGGACCAAAACATATGAATGTGATTTGCGCACCCCCCCCCCCCTCCCCCCGTAACTTTCACACACGTCTTCTACCCCCTCAAAGAGCAGGCTCATTCTCGCCCTTGTGAGGTGTGCTCTACAAAGAACAAAGAACAAAGAGCAAAGAGCAAAGAAAAGTACAGCATTGGAACAGGCCCTTCGGCCCTCCAAGCCAGCGCCGACCATGCTGCCCGTCTAAACTAAAATCTTCTACACTTCTGGGGTCCGTATCCCTCTATTCCCATCCTATTCATGTATTTGTCAAGATGCCCCTTAAACGTCACTATCGTCCCTGCTTCCACCACCTCCTCCGGCAGTGAGTTCCAGGCACCCACTACTCTCTGTAAAAAACTAACCTCATACATCTCCTGTAAACCATGCCCCTCGCACCTTAAACCTATGCCCCCTAGTAATTGACCCCTCTACCCTGGGAAAATGTCTCTGGCTATCCACTCTGTCTATGCCCCTCATATTTTTGTAGACCTCTATCAAGTCGCCCCTCAACCTCCTTCATTCCAGTGAGAACAAACCAAGTTTATTCAACCTCTCCTCACAGCTAATGCCCTCCATACCAGGCAAGATCCTGGTAAATCTCTTCTGCACCCTCTCTATAGCCTCCACATCCTTCTGGTAGTGTGGCGACCAGAATTGAACACAATACTCCAAGCGTGGCCTAACTAAGGTTCTATACAGCTGCAACATGACTTACCAATTTTTATACTCATGGCCCCGCCAATTAAGGCAAGCATGTCGTATGCCTTTTAAAAAAATTTAGAGTACCCAATTATTTTTTCCAATTAAGGGGCAATTTAGAGTGGCCAATCTACCTACCCTGCACATCTTTGGGTTGTGGGGGTGAAACCCACGCAGACACGGGGAGAATGTGCAAACTCCACACGAACAGTGACCCAGGGCCGGGATTCGAACCTGGGTCCTCAGCACTGTAGGCAGCAATGCTAACCACTGTGCCACCGTGCTGCCCGTCGTATGCCTTCTTGACTACTTTCTCCATATGTGTTGCCCCTTCCAGGACCAGTGGACCTGTACACCAAGATCTCTCTGACTAAGATCTCTGACTTGATGGTTCTACCATTCACTGTATATTCCCTACCTGTATTAGACGTTCCAAAACGCATTACCCTACATTTGCCCGAATTAAACTCCATCTGCCATCTCGCCGCCCAATTCTCCAAACAATCTAAATCCTGCTGTATCCTTTGACAGTCCTCATCGCTATCCGCAATTCCACCAACCTTTGTATTGTCCGCAAACTTACTAATCAGACCAGTTACATTTTCCTCTAAATCATTTATATATACTACGAACAGCAAAGGTCCCAGCACTGATCCCTGCGGAACACAACTAGTCGCAGCCCTCCAATCAGAAAAGCACCCTTCCATTGCTACTCTCTGCCTTCTATGACCTAGCCAGTTCTGTATCCATCTTGCCAGATCACCTCTGATCCCGTGTGACTTCCCCTTTTGTACCAGTCTGCTACGAGGGACCTTTGCAAAGGCCTTACTGAAGGCCATATAGACAACATCCACTGCCCTACCTGCATCAATCATCTTTGTTACCTCCTCGAAAACTCTATCAAGCTAGTGAGACACGACCTCACCTTCAGAAAACCGTTCTGCCTCTCGCTAATATGACCACTTGCTTCCAAATGGGAGTCGATCCTGTCTCGAAGAATTCTCTCCAGTAATTTCTTTATCACTGACGTAAAGCTCACCGGCCTGTAGCTCCCTGGATTATCCTTGCCACCCTTCTTAAACAAAGGAACAACATTGGCTATTCTCCAGTCCTCCAGGACATCACCTGAAGGCAGTGAGGATCAAAATATTTCTGTCAAGGCCTCAGCAATTTCCTCTCTTGCCTCCTTCAGCATACTGGGGTAGATCCCATCAGGTCCTGGAGACTTATCCATCTTAATATTTTTCAAGACACCAAACACCTCGTCTTTTTGGATCTCAATGTGACCCAGGCTATCTACACACCCTTCTCCAGACTCAACATCCACCAATTCCTTCTCTTTGGTGAATACTGATGCAAAGTATTCATTTAGTACCTTTCCCATTTCCTCTGGCTCCACACATAGATTCCCTTGCCTATCCTTCAGTGGGCCAACGCTTTCCATGGCTACCCTCTTGCTTTTTATGTACGTGTAAAAAGCCTTGGGATTTTCCTTAACCCTATTTGCCAATGACTTTTCATGACCCAGTTTAGCCCTCATGACTCCTTGCTTAAGTTCCTTCCTACTTACCTTATATTCCACACAGGCTTCATCTGTTCCCAGCCTTCTAGCCCTGACAAATGCCTCTTTTTTCTTTTGATGAGGCCTACAATATCTCTCGTTATCCAAGGTTCCGGAAACATGCCATATTTATCCTTCTTCCTCACAGGAACATGCCGGTCATGAATTCCTTTCAACTAACATTTGAAAGCTTCCCACATGTTAGATGTTGATTCACCCTCAAACATCCGCCCTCAATCTATGTTCTTCAGTTCCCGCCTAATATTGTTATAATTAGCCTTCCCCCAATTTAGCACATTCACGCTAGGACCACTCTTATCCTTGTCCACCAGCACTTTAAAATTTACTGAATTGTGGTCACTGTTCCCGAAATGCTCCCTGACTGAAACTTCTACCAGCTGGCCGGACTCATTCCCCAATACCAGGTCCAGTACAGCCCCTTCACTAGTTGGACTATCTACATATTGTTTTAAGAAGCCCTCCTGGATGCCCCTTACAAACTCTGCCCCGTCCAAGCCCCTGGCACTAAGTGAGTCCCAGTCAATTTTGAGAAAGTTGAAGTCTCCCATTACAACAACCCTGTTGTTTTTATTCGTTTCCAAAATCTGTACCTATCTGCTCCTCTATCTCCCGCTGGCTGTTTGGAGACCTGTAGTAAACCCCCAACATTGTGACTGCACCCTTCTTATTCCTGATATCTACCCATATAGCCTTGCTGCCCTCTGAGGTGTCCTCCCGTAGTACAGCTGTGATATTCTCCCTAACCAGTAGCGCAACTCCACCACCCCTTTTACATCCCCCTCTATCCCGCCTGAAACATCTAAATCCTGGAATGTTTTGCTGCCAATCCTGTCCTTCCCTCAACCAGGTCTCTGTAATGGCAACAACATCATAGTTCCAAGTACTAATCCAAGCTCTAAGTTCATCTGCCTTACCCATAATACTTCTTACATTAAAACATATGCACTTCAGGCCACCAGTCCCGCTGTTTTCAGCAACATCTCACTGTCTGCAATTCCTCAGAGCCATAGTGGCCCTATTCCCTAGTTCTCCCTCAATTTTTTCACCTTCTGACCTATTGCTCCGGTACCCACCCCCCTGCCATACTAGTTTAAACCCTCTCGTGTGACACTAGCAAACCTCGCGGCCAGGATATTTATGCCTCTCCAGTTTAGGTGCAACCCGTCCTACTTATACAGGTCACACCTGCCCCGGAAGAGCTCCCAGTGGTCCAGATAACTGAAACCCTCCCTCCTACATCAGCTGTTTAGCCACATGTTTAGCTGCTCTATCTTCATATGTGTAGCCTCACTGTGTTGCTCGTTCTGGGTGAGTGTGCTTAACACTCAATTTGGCTGTTTCTTTACTTAGCTCTGGAGTCGCCAGGTATCGTTAAGATACCGCCACAAGTTCAAGGTGAAGTTCAAAGCAATAAAACCATACACCAATTAGTAAGTTCAAACAACTGAGTTTATTATAATACAATTATAATAACTACCCATGCACACGCTAAAAGGATTAAACTATTCCTACCGCTAAATAAACTAATACTTATCTCGAAGGAACTGCCAGGTCAGGGAACAAGGCCTCTTGCTCTGCTCTGGTCTGCAGACTTCAGGTTGGTATAAGTTAAAAGGGGTCAGGAGTGTCTATCTCTGATAGCGATCGTTGTGAGACACTTACTTGCTGGCGGCTGCTGTCCCAAACCTCTCCTCTCTCTCCTTCAAGGTCTTCTTGGCAAAAGCTGGTCGAGGTGCTGGTCCACAGGGGAGGGCTGGTCAAGGAGAGAGGAGGGCTGGACAAGAAGAACAAACTAAGTGTGGGACCTGTCTTTTATAGGTCCCAGGGATCCGCGCCCCTTTGGGCGGACTCCCTTACCTGCTCAGAATCGATTGGATCTCTTCCCAATCGATATGTTTGAATCCCCCCCAATACTGAGGCTGTTCCTTAGCCACTGGGTGGGCTTTCAGACTCTTTGTTTTCGAACCCCGCTGGTGCCTGGGTGTCTGGTATTCTTTACAATGTTGCAGTTACTTCCCCATTTGTGTCCATTGTCTCTGGAATCGTTCCATTAATATGTTAACTATCCCGGAGGTTGCCTCATTAGTATGCGGAATGTTCGTTTCAGTGCTGTCTGCTCTCTTAGCAGACAGAATCCACACCTGCTTGGTGCAGGCTGCTGGTGCTGCAAACATTGTCCATTTTAACCTGTATGCTTTGCGTTCCTCCATTTTGTATTTAGGGAATGGCCAACTTCGGTGGCTACACTCCCTCCTTGTGATCCTCATGAGAAATCATGAAGGATCACCTCAGTACGGTGTCTTTGGGTCCCCTGACCTCAGCGAGTTCCATTGCTTCTATCCTTTCCTCAACTATGGCAAAAAATTTTAACTAACAATTTCTGATTGGCGCTATGTCAAAGGGGACATGCATTACCGATTGGAATTGGGAACCTCTAACTATCTCAATAAACTACTCTCATTCACACAACAGCATCTTTACATTTCATTTTCTGACTCGGCAGTCGAGCGCAGAACATTATAATACATCCGCAATAATCTTTATTTGCAGATCGTATCAAAATTAAATCCTTTATTATACATCAAGGGGTTGGGGGGATTGGTGGAATCCGAAAATGGGGGATTGTGCTCTGTACACTGTTGAGGCCCGCGAGCGGTGGGCTCTCCTTCTCCATTTCCTCATCCTGAGGGTCTGGACTATGATACATAGGACTGCAATCACCAAGAGTGATTCTATTACATATGACAAGGAGTACCATGTCAGAAATCTGGTACACCAGGTCGGGGTACTGTTACCATTGACTGGGCTGGGGGTGGTCTGGGTTTGGAGAAGTTAGCAAACGTTGTACTGTGGGAAAGGGGGTCCGCGTCCACGCGCAACCACACAGATGCCACAATAGCTAAAAACATAGCAATTCGAGTGCTCTTCATCTTCTCTTCTCTTCTCTTCTCTTCTGGGATCTTGCTGTGCTGTTGCTTCGGTTCCTTTCCTGAACGTCCGAAAGCTAAGGGGATCAAGCATATTATCTGTTAGTGTTCAGCTTAATATCTTGACTTTAAGTATATCTGTCCTCTTACATAGAACAGTACAGCACAGAACAGGCCCTTCGGCCCTCGATGTTGTGCCGAGCAATGATCATCCTACTCAAATCCACGTATCCACCCTATACCCTATACCCGACAACCCCCCCCCCTTACTTTTTAGGACACTACGGGCAATTTTGCATGGCCAATCCACCTAACCCACACATCTTTGGGCTGTGGGAGGAAACCGGAGCACCTGGAGGAAACCCACGCACACACAGGGAGGACGTGCAGACTCCGCACAGAGTGACCCAGCCGGGAACCGAACCTGGGACCATGGAGCTGTGAAGCATTTATGCTAACCACCATGCTACCATGTTCCAATTTTCCCTTTATAATGGTCACCTCCATGTGACTGCCTCATTTTTTTTTTCAAAAAGCGGATTTAGGACCAGACATATACTTATCTTAAACCAGTGCGAGCCGTCTCGCAGAGTGTTGAAATTTACCATCCCAAAATTTTCTTGGATGTAAATAGCATATGGAGTGGCAGCCGAAGGGCTACCGTAAACAAAATAAAACCAAGTTTTAGAAACGAAAGGTCTAATGAGTTGCGTATGGGCCGCGACGGGGAAGAGTTGTATGGGATCCCCGGGTAGGGCGGGCTGTGCTGCACCCGAGCTTAGCTGACCAAAGGGGATGGTCCTCAGACAGGGCGGGTCCTCAATGCCGTTTCTCCACTGCCTGAGCAACCTGAAATGAACGGGCAAGAATATAGTCGTAGTGGAATTGCAGCCTCTAACATGCATGTGAGGTGGTCACAAACTTTTCAGCTGAAAAATAAGTGGCCAATCTCCAAATCAAACATTTAACATACAAACAAACAAACATAGGTGCAGGTTCCATCAGAAAGGACAGCGCTTCTCTCAAGCGGTTCCTCTTTTTACATCATCTGGACACCTCACTTCTCTTCATTCTCTGCGAACAGGGTCACAAAGGGGTTGCCGTGTCGGGAGTCAGACATCAAGTCATCCTCTTCTCCTGGATCCCATACCCTTGTATGGATCAGGCATGCAATTTTCGCATTGTGTGACCGGGGGTCACTCTCATCGTTGCGGACAAGTCTCCAAGAATTGTCCCTGTGCCAAATTGTGGGGTCTAAAATTGAAGGAGCGCTGTCGGGGTCGTCAGTGTCGGGTGGTGGGTTTGGGTGTGGGTCTGGATTTTTAATGTAAGTGATCTCCATGGTGTCACTGGAGTCGGGGTCGAAGTCACTGAAGTGGGGGCTGTAGGGTGGAGTGCTGTGGCTGTCCTCAGTCTCACAGTCACTGTCACTGTCTCTGCTGTGGCAGCTTGTGGGCGTTCCGGGTTGTGGTCTGGAGTCAGTGGGCGGAGTCGAGGTGGAGTCCGATGAGGAACTGGTCTGTGAGGGGGAGGGTGGAAATGTGTCTCTTGTGGGCGGGGTGAGGTGTTCTGCTGCATCTAGCAGGACATGGTGCGAGTGGTTTGACTGTGTTCCATAAGCCTTTAGCTGGTTAATATGAAACCACGCAGTCTTACCGTTTGGGTATTTTATTCTGTATACTGAGGGGCTGATTTTGTCCGAAATTGAGTACGGGCCGGAAAATCTTGGTGCCAAAAACGTGCTGGGGTTATAAACAGATAGCATAACCTGTTGCCCAACCTGAAACTCTGTGGTGTGGACATTTTTGTTGAAACAGGCCCTGCTCTGTTTCCTCCTTTTACCCATTTTACTGCGGCTGCTAGCTGTGCAGACCTTACAGTCTCAACTAATTGTTTAACTGCTTTCTCGTGTGTGAGGGCCGTCACTTCTGGGCTGGTCATGTCGAGTCCAAAAAGGAATTCTGATCCTTTCATAGGGCGTCCGGTCATGAGTGTGTGTGGGGTGAAACCAGTAGATGATGAAACAGTATTTCATATGAACATTAGTGCGAATGGGAGCACTGAATCCCAAGTCGAATTGTTCTCCTGTACCATCTTCCTAAGGGTCGATTTTAGGGTCCGATTCATGCGTTCTACTATCCCGCTTGACTGGGAGTGATACGCAATGTGAAAATTCTGTTTTATTCCGAATATGGTCAGGACTATCTTCATGACCCGTCCTGTAAAATGAGATCCCTGATCTGATTCTATACTTCTGGGGAGTCCCCATCTCATAAAGATGTGGTGGGTCAGGATCTTTGCAGCTGTCTTTGCTGTGTTGGTGCGTGAAGGGAATGCCTCTACCCATTTGGTAAAGGTATCTATGACCACCAGAACATATTTATACCCATTCCTGCAAGGGGGCAATGGACCTATAAAATCGATCTGGAGGTTTGTCCAGGGGCCATTAACGGGGCGAGTGTGGCTGAGTTGTGCCTTCTTTGAATACCTCTCCTGGTTATTCTGTGCACAAATTAAACAATTCTCTATATAGAGGGTTACATCTTGTCTTACGTTGGGCCACCAACAGAGTTGTCTAAGGTGTGTTGTGGTAGGGTCGATCCCTTGGTGTCCATGACTATCAAGGAATAAGGCAATCATTTGATTCCTGTCCTGTTCAGGAACCACATACAATTTATCTTTTATGATCACACCCTCATGTGTGGTCAAAGCGTGTTTGAATCTGTCGTACTGGGCCACAAAGTTTCCTTTTAAAATCTCCCAGAGATTTTTGTCCTGCTTCTGCGCCTGTACTAAATCTTCTATCTCTGTCTGTGAGACCTGAACTGCACTCACAGGGGCGCTAGCTGGTGCGCTAGCTGGGGGTGTCCAAAAGTGACCTCGCCTGGAACCTGCTTTTGCCAGTGCGTCGGCTTTTACATTTCCAGGGGGGGATGACCTATGGTGACTTCTAACTTTGATAATGCCATACGTCCTATCCTTTGCCTTCTCTAGGATATTGCGGAGTAATGGGGCTGATGGAAGGGGCTTCCCGTCTGCGGAGACAAAACCTCTTGTCCTCCACAGGGGTAGAAAATCTGTTAGGCTGTTACAGACATATAAACTGTCCGAGTATATGCCTGCTGGGCTTGGGAACGAATCTGGGTGGTCCACTATATACGCAATGGCCGCGAGCTCTGCTGCCTGCGCGCCTAAGTGACCTGGTAACTTTAGTGTAATCTCCTCTAGTGCGCGTCCCTGTGCATCCTCAACATAGATCCCGCATCCAGTGATGCGTTCTCCATCTAAAACTGTGGATGAACCGTCCACATATCTCTTTAAGGAGGCACACGTGTCTGTGTGCTGGGGGCTCTGGCTTGAATTCCCTATCTTCCTGGGGGGTGTCTTGGCAATGAATGGTCCTGTGTTGTGTAGGGGTGCTACTATTTCACATTCATGGGGTTGTCCTGGATACTGTAGGTTGTCCGCTAAAAATGTGTGTGTTTTGGTTCGTTTAACTGTTATGTCCCGTCCTTGCAACAGTAGTGTCCACCTAGCTGCTCTTATCTGGCTCACTGAACCGTCCTTCAGTCGACCGTCTAAAAGTAACTGTGTGGGGGTGTGCTCGGTCAAAATGGTGATGGGGTTGAGTCCGGTAATGTACGAGAAGTACTGAACTGCCCACAATACTGCTAGTAGGTGCCTCTCACAGGCTGAAAATCCTTGTTCTACGGGGTCTAAAGGTCTGGAGGCATAAGCCACTGGTCGTAGCTGCTCGTGCCATTCCTGAAGGAGCACGGCCGAGAGGGTCAGATCGGTGCTAGCTACCTCTATTGCGTAGGGGGAGAGCGGGTCTGGAACTTGTAGCGCGGATGCTGCGCTGAGGGCTTTCTTTAACTCTTCCACAGCCTCTGTATGCTGTGGAAGCCATTCCCAAGGGGCTCCTTTCTTAAGGAGGTCTGAAAGTGGGGCTGCCTTTGTCGCAAAACCATCGATATGGTTCCGACAGTACCCAACCAGTCCTAAAAACGACCGGAGGGCTGAAACATTCTGGGGAAGGGGCAATTTGACAATCGATTCAATTCTTTTGAACTCAATCTCGCGTTTGCCGTGCGTGATGACTGTACCCAAATACATCACGTGATTCTCCAATATCTGAGCCTTTCTGGGGTTAACTTTACATCCAATCTCTTGTAAAATTTCCAGGAGTTCGGACAGAAGCGTGATGTGCTCTGCCTTGGTGTCTGTCTGCAGTAATAGGTCGTCCATATACTGTACCAGACATTCGGGTCGGGAATATTTTGCTAATCCATTTGTCAGCTGTCGTTGGAAAATGGAGGGTGAATTGTGGAATCCTTGTGGGAGGCATGTCCACGTAAAATGCTGTCCTTTAAATGTGAAGGCAAATTTGTACTGGCACGCTTTTGCCAATGGGATTGACCAGAAGCCGTTGCTAATGTCCAATACCGTGAAATATTTGGAGTGGAGTCCCTGCTTGAGCATGGTCTCGGGACTTGTTGCCACCATGTGGGCTACTGCTGGGGTTACTTTGTTGAGTTCCCGATAATCTTTGGTCAGACGCCATGATCCGTCGGGCTTCCTCACTGGCCAAATAGGTGCATTATTAGTTGAGGCTACTGTCCTAAGTACACCCTGCTCTAATAAGCTCTCTATAACTTTCCCAATTTCTCCCTCTGCTTCTAGGGGAAATCGGTACTGTCTCTGTGGTCTCGGGTCAGGTCCAGTAACTTGAACTTTTCCAGTCATTCTGCCGCAGTCGTGCCGGTGACTGGCAAATGCTGTCCTGTGTTTATTCAAAACTGCCCTAACCTGTTTGTCCGTGCTAAGCGTGGTCGGGTCAAAACAATAGTCGCCTACTGCGCTAATCCTGTTTGCATACTCTCCCACTTTGAGAGTTGCGGGTGCTCTGTCAGATTTTGCCATTCTCCAGACACACTGATTTACTGGATCGAGCGACAGGCTGTGGGCATTCATAAAATCAATACCCAGTATGTGTTCTGCTGTGTGGGGCAGATTAACTAAAACAACGGGGTGTCTGGTGGAGATGTTCCCTAGCTGAATTGATACAGGGGCTGTAATGTGTCCCTGCTGTGAGTGACCTGTAAATCCGCTGAGTGTAATTGTGGATGTGGTGGGCCACGTGTCTGCCTGTGCTGTAATGGTGGAATTAATGGTAGTGCGGGACCCTCCTGTGTCCCAAAGTAATTCTATGGGCTTCCCTCTAATCTTTGCTGTGACCACCGGCCTTCCGGATCGGTCCCAGAGTGTGTCACAGACCCAAGTGGGGGAGCTCGAACACCGTCAGTCCGTTCCGTCCACATTGGTCTGTCCTGACTGCGTCCCTGTACTATGGATAGGCTTTGCTTTGTTCCTGGTCAGAGTGCCTGTCTGCTGGCCTCTCTGAGATTTCTGTGGGCCGTTGCATTCCCTAGCAAAATGTCCTAACTGTCCGCAGTTGTAACATTCCTGCGACTTCTGTGGGGGGCTGTTCTTTATTTTGTTTACCCATGCGGGGTTTTGGTGTGCTCTTACTGCCTGTATATCTGCTGCAGCCTGAGCTTCTTCTGGGGTCTTTACCTTTACTTTGCCTTGGACAGATTGCTCCCAAGCGCGGCACAATCTTTTCAATACCCATTTTTCATTATGGGCCTCTTCTGAGGAGTCAGAACTGCTGCAGACATTCTGTCCTGCATCTGTGGCGTGGGAGATTATGGTGCGGGTCCATTTAATCATATTATCGCGGGTTAAATGTGTGCGGTCTAAATCGCCAAAAACGGCAGCGAAATGAATCCACAGCCTTCCTGCGAATGCTGTGGGATGCTCTGTCCTCTTCTGCCTACACTTATTTAGGCCTTCGACTGGGTCTCCTCTATTGTACCCTATCGCGTCTAAAATAGATATATGCATTTCCTCTAGTGTGCCTCCTCCAACGTTCTGTGGGTCGGGGAGGGCTGCTACTACTGATGAGTCTAAACTCAACACTGTGAGCTTCACTTGCTCTCGCTCATCCAGGCCGTACATGGTACCTGTTGCTTAACTCTTGCGAAAAATTGGTGGGGAGGAACGGGGTGATTTTCTCACACGCGTCCCTTAGTTGTGTTACAGTTAAGGGGGTGGTGTAGGTGACGTCGGGTGTGCCTTCTGCGGTTGCTTTTCTTTGGGTGGTGACTGGGTTCATAGGTGCGGGTGCTATCTGATTTGTGGGGGGTTGGGGCGCTTTCCTTTTCTGTTGCGCTGCTGGCGCACATGTTCCCTGAACATAGCGCTGTGCGGTTTCGCTCAATTCCTGCCAATCTGGGGCATTTTCCTCATCTAATTGGGTTCCAAAGGTGCTTTGGAACCCATTCTGCACAGAAAGCAGAGATTGCAGCTGCGCAATCTGCTTCCTACACTTCGCATGATCCACTGTGCTTTGCCTTTGCTCAGTGGTGGCAGCATGGAGTACCCTTAAAGCTGCCTTTAGGTCAGAGCATTGCCGTTGCAGTGCCTCTACCTGCTTCTCTGAATTTTCCCTGATCAGAACTGCGCGCTGCACATCCTGATAGGCTTTCTCATACTGGGTTTGGGAACTGCTCAGATGGGCTAGACAAGACTGATGTGCTCTCTTGGCATCATCCGCCTCTCTATCCTTCTCTGCCAGTCGTTGTCTCAAACCTAGGTTTTCCTTTTCGATGTCCCTGACATCCACTTTACTCATCCTATTCCTTTCCTCTAATTCTTTGTGGAGCGTCCGAACGACCTCCTCTGTGCCTCGCAATTGTGCCAAGCAGGACACAATTGCCATCGCCTTGCGTGCTTTACCTATGTTCTTTTTATGAATTTGAGATAGGTTCTCCCACCAAGTATGTCCTTATACTCCCGGGACCTGGCTCCTCATTCAAACAAAACTCGCTCCAAAGGGGCCATCCTTTCCCTTTGAGGTATTTCCTGAGTTCCAGCTCCCATACGGGACACTGGCCTACTCTGCTACTGTTGGTCGCTGTGACCACGAACTGCTCTGGGTTCATGGGGCGTTCCATTGCCTGCATGGCCATTTTCTCTTTCTCTATGCTCTCTTTAATTTGGAACGGTGATAATAAGGTAATGCTTTTAAAATACGGGTACGGCTTTCGCTATGTTCGCTATGTTCCGATTATAAAACTCCCGACAGTTTGACGCAACAAAAATCTCTCGGTTTAACCTTACAACCCTGTTAGTTACGCATGCAAAAACACACTTCCGAATTATGATTACTGATTTGAACTCCTTGAACACTTGTGGTTTTTCCTTTTCCCAATTGGATTTCTGATTCAAATTTCTGGGTTCTCTTGGAGTGGGGGGGGCCACTTCTAATCGAGTCCCACCAGAGTCGCCACTAAATGTTGCTCGTTCTGGGTGAGTGTGCTTAACACTCAATTTGGCTCTGTTTCTTTACTTAGCTCTGGAGTCGCCAGGTATCGTTAAGATACCGCCACAAGTTCAAGGTGAAGTTCAAAGCAATAAAACCATACACCAATTAGTAAGTTCAAACAACTGAGTTTATTATAATACAATTATAATAACTACCCATGCACACGCTAAAAGGATTAAACTATTCCTACCGCTAAATAAACTAATACTTATCTCGAAGGAACTGCCGGGTCAGGGAACAAGGCCTCTTGCTCTACTCTGGTCTGCAGACTTCAGGTTGGTATAAGTTAAAAGGGGTCAGGAGTGTCTATCTCTGGTAGCGATCATTGTGAGACACTTACTTGCTGGCGGCTGCTGTCCCAAACCTCTCCTCTCTCTCCTTCAAGGTCTTCTTGGCAAAAGCTGGTCGAGGTGCTGGTCCACAGGGGAGGGCTGGTCAAGGAGAGAGGAGGGCTGGATAAGAAGAACGAACTAAGTGTGGGACCTGTCTTTTATAGGTCCCAGGGATCCGCGCCCCTTTGGGCGGACTCCCTTACCTGCTCGGAATCGATTGGGTCTCTTCCCAATCGATATGTTTGAATCCCCCCAATACTGAGGCTGTTCCTTAGCTACTGGGCGGGCTTTCAGGCTCTTTGTTTTCGAACCCCGCTGATGCCTGGGTGTCTGGTATTCTTTACAATGTTGCAGTTACTTCCCCATTTGTGTCCATTGTCTCTGGAATCGTTCCATTAATATGCTAACTATCCCGGAGATTGCTTCATTAGTCTGCGGAATGTTCGTTTCGTTGCTGTCTGCTCTCTTAGCAGACAGAATCCACACCTGCTTGGTGCAGGCTGCTGGTGCTGCAAACATTGTCTATTTAATCCTATATTCTTTGCGTTCCTCCATTTTGTATTTAGGGAAAGGCCAACTTCGGTGGCTACAACTGGCACGTGGCACAGGGAGTAATCCCGAGATTACAACCCTTGAGGTCCTGTCTTTTAACTTTCTGCCCAGCTCCCTGAACTCTTGCTGCAGGACCTCATCCCCCTTCCTGCCTATGTCGGTAGTAACAACATGTACCATGGTCCGTGCATGTTTGCCCTCCCCCTTCAGGATGCCCACTACACGTTCTGAGACATCCTGGACCCTGGCACCAGGGAGGCAAAATACCATCCTGGAGTCTCTTTCACGTCCACAGAAGAGCCTATCTGTGTCCCTGACTATAGATACCCTATGACTATTGCTCTTCTGCGATTTGACCCTCCCTGCTGAATATCAGAGCCAGCCGTGGTGCCACTGCTCTGGCTGCTGCTGTTTTACCCCGACAGTATCTAAAGTAGTTCGAGAGGGGGACAACGACAGAGGATTCCTGCACTGACTGCCTGCCCCTTCTGGTGGTCACCCATCTCTCTGCCTGCACCTTGGGTGTGACCACATCTATATAACTGCTATCCGCTTTCTGCCACCTGCATGCTCCTAAGTGCATCCAACTGCTGCTCCAACCAAACCAGGCGGTCTGTGAAGAGCCCCAGTTGGGTGCACTTTCTGCAGATGAAGCCGTCCGGGACACTGGAAGCCTCCCGGACCTGCCACATATCAGTCAGAACACTGCACCCCTCTAATTGACATTGTGTTAACTAATTAGTAAATTAAATTAAAAAATAAATTTTTTTAAAAAGTTACTGTTAACTATATGTTCCCTCGTACTAGATTTCTACTAAAAATATAAATGCTAAATACAGTACTCTCCGGTCTCTGGCTTAGATACCCCTCTAAATTATGATTAAGTAATTAATTAATTATGTTTAATTAGTTTAACAATGTTTAATTTTTAAATTTTGTGCAGATTCCCCACCAGCCAATCAAGTCACAGCTTTCCTGTGACATCACTTTTCAGTCCATCAACCCCTCCCCCCACCCCCACCCCCAGTCGGATCACTCAGAATAGCAGAATATTGTCATGTGAGAGTACCTTTAAGAAATGGATGTTTAAACAATGTACCTTGAAGAAATGAAGCAGCTCATATTACCGAAGTGATGTCAGAGAGTGGGGGGAGCTGAGCTCACTTCTGCTTTTAGTTTCAGTTTGAGAGAGCAGCTGAAAAGTGCCTGGCTGGTTTGCTGAGAGCTGCATGAAGAAAAAGAGCTGGTCTGGTGATTTCTGCAAATCCAAAGACTATAAATATATTGAATGTAACCTGTTATGCTCCTATTTTTGAAGGGTTGAAGTTTTTTGGATGTTTAAAAGAACAGTTTGCAGTATTGGGTAATGTTGTATTATTTTCAGGGTTATCTTTGAAGTAAGGGTTGTTAAGAGATCCAATGTTTATTTTAAAAGGTTAAGTTGAGTTCATGGAATAAATATTGTTTTGTGTTTAAAAACCCACGTATCCATAATTGTAATACCACACCTGGAGAACAAGCCGTGTGCTTGAAAAGCAAAAATACATTAAAGGGGGAGGTTGGTTGAACTCCATGATACATTTTGGGGTCCTGCAAACGCCTCTCTCATATCTATCACTTACCTGTTCCCAAGCTGCCAGCCGCTGGAACCTGGGGGTAAGATTTTATATCACCTACCTTCCCAGGGTGCTCCCTGGTTTTCTCCCTGCTTCCCGGAATGCACTCTGGATCTCGCCCTGCAGATTACTACTTACAAAGCCAAATGAAGGAAAGAGAACAAAAAGGGAAACAGCATTTCCCCCCCACTCTGCGCCGGTCAGGATGTGTCTCCTTCACCTGCGCAAAGCTTACTGAGTGCGCTTTGTGTTTGTCTTTTATACAGAACTCAGCTAAACAAGGTGAGTCACACTACTTAAGCTTCAAACAGAAGAATACAATGTACACCGTTGTGCCACTAAACAGGCCTCCGGTGACTGACAGATAACTGCCTCTCAGCAATTAGGGTGGGGACAACTTCAGCCAATCAGACACTGTGCTAGACACTGACCTTTTAACTGAAAAACTAAAAAACAGTTTTGAAGATTTGAATTCGCTGCTTACTTCTTTAATTACCACACTGCCCAAATTACCAAATTCCCACTCTGGCTGTGTCTCACTCACTCAGGATGTGTCTCCTTCACCTGCGCAAAGCTTATAGCACCTTCAGCTGTATCAGCCCCAACCTCGCACACAAGGTGGAGGCGTTCACTCTCCGGAGCACCTCACACCAGAACCCCTCCTCCATACCCTCTGCCAATCCTTCCTCCCACTTTGCTTTGATCCCTCCCAGTGGTGCCTTCTCCTCTTCCAAAATAGCCCCGTAAACCGCCGACAGTACCCCCTTCTCCAGTCACCCTGCCATCAGCACCTCCTCCAGCAATGTGGAGGCCGGCTCCACTGGGAAGCTGTGTATCTACTTCCTGGCAAGATCTCGAACCTGCATGTATCTAAACATTTCCCCCTGCTCCAGCCGATATTTCGCTCCCAGCTCCTTCAATCCTGCAAACTGACCCCCAAAAAACCAATTTTTTAGTGTCTTAATCCCCTTCTCCTCCCATTTCGAAAAATTTCCATCCCACTTCCTTGGCTCAAATCTATGGTTCCCCCTAACTGGCATTTCCCTTGACCCTGCCCCCAACCCGGAGTGTTGGCGAAACTGCCTCCAAATTCTCAATGAAGCTATTATTACCGGACTCCCTGAGTATCTCCCCAGGGCCATCGGGAGTGGCCCTGTTGCTCGCGCCTTCAATCCCGACCCCCTACTCAAACTCTCCTCCATTCTGACCCACTGGGAATCAACATCTCTGACCCAGCTCTGCACCTTCTCCACATTCGCTGCCCAGTAATAATACATCAGATTTGGAAGACCCAAACCCCCTGCCTGCCTTCCCTGCTGTAGCAGCACCATTCTAACTCTGGCTACCTTCCCTCCCCATATGAACGAGGTAATCATTCCTTCAATCTCTCTGAAAAATGCCTTTAGCATGAAAATGGCAGGCATTGGAAAATAAACAGAAATCGCGGCAACACGTTCATTTTAACCGCCTGTACCCGACCTGCCAGTGACACAGAGAGGCCATCCCACCTTGCCAGATCAGCTTCCACCCTCCCCACCAAACTAGAAATGTTGTACCTACGGAGCCCCCCCAAAATCCCGAGCAACCTGCACCCCCAGGTATCTAAAGTGAGTCCCTGCCTTACGGAATGGCAACCCCCCAACCACTGCCCCCACCCCCGGCTGAGACACCACAAAATACTCACTCTTGTCTGGATTTAATTTGTACCCTGAGAAAGACCCAAACACCCGAAACAGCTCCGATATTCCCCCTATTGACACACTCGGTTCCGACACATATAACAAGCCATCGGCATATAAGGACACACTATGCTCTATCTCGCCTCGTACTATCTCTTTCCATACCCCAAATTTCTTAACGTGATGACCAATGGCTCAATCATGAGTGCAAACAGTAGGGGGGGGGGACATAGGACATCCCTGCCTAGTCCCACGGTGGAGAGAAAAGTATCTCGAGCTGATGTTGTTTGTGCGGACACTCGCCTTTGGTTCCTTATATAATAGCTTTACCCAGTCCACAAATCTTGGTCCCATCCCAAACTGCTTTAGAACTGCCGTTAAGTACCCCCATTCTACCCGTTCAAACGCTTTCGAGGCATCCAATGCCACAATCACCTCTGTTTCCTTCCACTCCGCTGGTGCCATAACTACATTCAATACCCTTCTAACGTTCAAAAAGAGCTGCCTCCCTCTCACGAACCCCGTCTGATCCTCACCTATCACCTTCGGGAGGCACTCCTTCAGCCTACCCGCCAGTACCTTCGCCAATACTTTTGTGTCCACGTTTAAAAGTGATATGGGCCTATACGACCCACACGCCATCTTTTTTAAACAACAGTGAAATCGATGCCTGCCCCAAAGTTTGTGGTAACACCCCCTTCCCTATCGCCTCTTCAAACATCCCCACCATCAGGGGTGCCAGCTTATCCTTGAATTTGTTATAATATTCCACTGGAAACCCATCCAGCCCTGCCACCTTCCCCGACTGCATCATCCCAATAGCATACTTTATCTCCTGCTCCACTATTGCTCCTTCTAATGTAGCCCTGTCCCCTCCCCTAGCCTCGGGTACTCCAGCCCATCTAGAAATTCCTGCATCTCCCAGTATCTCCCAGGTGGCTCTGACCTGTACAGCCTCTCATAGAATTCCTCATAAACCTTGTTAATCAGATCCGGAGCCACCACCAACTTCCCTGCCCTGTCCCGCACCTGAACAATTTCCCTTGCGGCCGCCTCCCTCCGAAGCTGATCCGCTAACGTACCTTCTCTCCATGCTCGTAAACTGCTCGCCTCAGTTGGCGCACCGCCTTTCTGGTAGACAGTGAGTCGAAGCTCACCTGTAGTTCCTCTTTTCCAACTTCGCTGGGACCCCATCTTCTGCATAACTCCTATCTACCTCCAGCATCTCATCTATTACCCTCTGTCGCTCCAACCTCTTCTCTTTGTCCACCCTGGCCTTAAACGAAATCACCTCACCCCTCACCACCGCCTTTGGAGCCTCTCAGACAACAGTCTTCGACACCTCACCCGTACAGTTGAAACCTACATATTCCTCAATTATCTTTTCAATTTTGTCACAGAACCCTCGGTCCCCCAACAGTCCCACATCTAATTTCCACCCTGGCCTCTGTGCTACCCCCTTCTACATAGAGAGCATACATAGAACATACAGTGCAAAAGGAGGTCATTCGGCCCATCGAGTCTGCACCTAACCACTTAAACCCTCACTTTCACCCTATCTCTGTAACCCATTAACCCCTTCTAACCTTTTTGGTCACTAAGGGCAATTTATCATGGCCAATCCTCCTAACCTGCACATCTTTGGACTGTGGGAGGAAATCGGAGCACCCAGAGGAAACCCACGCAGACACTGGGAGAACGTGCAGACTCCGCACAGACAGTGACCCAGTGGGGAATCGAACCTGGGACCCTGACGCTATGAAGCCACAGTGCTATCCACATGTGCTACCGTGCTGCCACACAGCCAATGCAGAGCATGATGTGATACTGCAATTGCCGAGTATTCCGACCCCTTAACCCCAGCCAGCAAAGCCTTCCCCACCATGAAAAAGTCGATCCGCAAATATACGTAATGGACTGCTGAGAAAAACGAGTTCTCCCGCTCCCTCGGGTGCGGAAACCTCCAAGGGCCCACCCCTCCCATTTCCACCATTAGCCCAGCTAACGCCTTCGCCCCCCCCCCCCCCGCCCCGATGGGACCAGCGAGCGCGGCCGTGACCTGTCCAACCTTGGTTCCTGCACCAAGTTCCAGTCCCCCCCCACTGTCAGTTCATGTGTGTCCAAGTCGGGGATGGCCCCAAACACCTTCTTCGCGAATAACAAAGCACATACTTATTGCAAAATTTTGATTTGTGCTGGGGGGATCAAATTTCCTGTCCTCATTGCAGAGGCAGACTTACAATGAAACACTCAGCGCTGCAGTGCGGCCCCCGGCCAATAGGGGGTCTCCATACTGAGAGGTGACTGTGCTGTGGGAACACAATGGGAACACCAATCAAAGTCTGGCAACTCTGAATTAATTTGCTGATAGGCTCATTCGAATTTCTTGAGCCTATCAACAGGCAATACAAAATAACATCAGGCTCTGATTGATGGACTCCCCTTTAGAGTGTGAAAACTGTTTGCTAGATGTTGAGAGGTATTGGACACTTAGAGTAGTTCAGATGGATCTCCTGATCGTCTGGTGTGAAGTTTCTGAGCTTTCATTTAGTGAAGCAGCAGCCATGTTTCTGATATTTAGCCCAGTGGGCAGCCTGAGGAAAAAGTGAGGTCGCCGATCTACCATCGGGGTGTGAGCCTGCAAAGCCTTCAGCGAGGTGGGAAGGAGGCGCTGGTCAACAGTCATTGAGGGGAGCCTGGCCACCCAAGTGAGAGGTGAGTTGTCTGGAGATGTGAAGGCCACAAGCATCGGTGTCAGGCTTTTGGGAAGCAGTGGCCAGCAGTGACTCGACCAGAGGCGAAGGCCGAGAGTGAGAGGGCTGGGCAGCAACCAGACTGGCGAGATTAGAGGCTAGGCCAGATAACCAGCAGCAGAAACCAGGCAGCCAGCCAGGAGCATACATGTTCGTTGAGGCTTGAGGCCCGGCCACCGAACGAAAGGTGTGAGCAGCCGGGAGGTGCGAGTGCCAGGCAGGTGCCGGCATTGTGGTTTTCAGGGGGCAACTCGACCAGATTCCAGGACTGAGAGTGAGAGGGCTGGGCAGCAACCACACCAACAAGGGTGAGAGCAGAGGCCAGGCTACATAGCCAGCAGCTGCAGCCATTAAGCCACCACTAGCACATCTGCAAGCTTAGGTTGTGGAGGGGAACAGCTGCAGGGGTGACTCGATCCCTGGGGCGTGATGTAGGGGCCTCACAGAGGAAGTGTGAGGGGCCCCCAAGAGTGTAAGTCTGTCTCTGGCTCACTGAATGAATGGACCAACTAATCAACAGAATTCCAAAGCAACACTTCTACTAACTTTACCGAGCAGAAGTAATTCAAAAGTACCCGTAGCTGCCAATGGATGGCAGGCCCTTTGAATAACACTCATGGGAGATTCTTAATGCAGTTGAATGCATGTCTCAGCTAAGAGTTGTTAACACATGTTCACACTGGATGCGGTTGAAGTCACTAAAATTTACATTCAATCACCAAGGATGACTGATTGATGCCACAATCAGACATTTCCTATTTCTTCAAATATCAAACAGAATCCTCACACAGGTATCCTTCCCAGGATGATGCATCATGTGAGCTTTGTTGGAAATGGCCAGCAGTGTACAACATGATATTTTTCTCCTTCAGGTCTTCCGTAAAAGCATCAACAATGCTCTACAGAGCCCAATTTCATGGTCTTCTGTTTTACTTGCCAATCTTCAATTCCAATCCACCTGGGCCAAATCCCTAAGTCACTGAAATTTATTCTCTTCCAATTAATTATGTTAACCTTTGATTATTCCTGTCCCTTTCTGTAACTATTCTAAACCTAATGGTGTTATGATCACTGTTTCTTGGATGCTCTCCCATGGAAGGGAAAATGGATTCTCAGACTCTTCCCTCACTCTTCTATTCAGATTGAGATTAAGCCAATCGTTGACACTGATTATCATGAAAACAATCTTAATGGAACTACAGACAGATCAAACACTCTCTGAAATTATGTTGCATAGATCTTTTAACCCAATTCCTCCATGGTCTCCTTTCCATTACCCTAGGACTGAAGATCTTCAGTCGAAGTTTGTCTTTGGGAGACAATGATTCTTTTCTAGATTCTGTGTTTTGTTAGATGTAAACAATCTTCCAGTTGTCACTCATCAAGTGCTCTGCACTGTTCACGGACCCATACTAATATGGACTTAGTCACCAGGGGGTCTCTGCTCTGATATTTTCAATAAGAAGATTGTTTATATCATTGTCTGACTATTTATGGAATTCTCAGCATGGTGTAGAAGAGCATTATTGAATAATGCAATTATGAAGAGGAGTTATAGAATGTTGGCATATTCATGTTGGAAAGGGTCTCACCAACATTGTATCACTAGATCTTGTTGACCTAATGATAAATCTAATGCTCAGTGTAGAATAAAACTACAGGAAACGCCTTTTATACATTTTGTATGAAATCAATAATAACTTTGGAGTATATGGGTGATTTCTCTGACCAGGCTAGTACCTTTATCATTGCAATCACACATCCTGGTTTTGAAGGTGCTGAAGGCTCATTGGTGTCCCACAGTCTCCTCAGTTTATGCCTTCAAACAGCTGGCAATGCCCATGAGCAGGCACACCCGGTACCTCACCTCGGCTGACATGCTAAACAAAGTAAGGGTATAATGAGCTTTGTCTTGTGTAGATAGGGGGATGCCACCCCTCAAAGTACACGACGCCTGGAACAATGAAAGAGGCAGGTGATCCTAGCGAGTAGACAATGGCTCTGAAGGTGAACACCAGCAAGATGTGTGACATCGGAGCTGTCCAGAGATCCTTGTCATATGACTCCCACAACTCCATTCTGTCTTTGGCAAGGAATGTGTATCGTTCATCTGGGTCCCCAAGATTGTTGAATACCCCAACCATTAGGAATTGAAAGGGAGAATTTAGGTACCTGCAGGTGCGGGACTTCCTATGCAGGCAGGTTTCAACCTTCCCACTCCTACCACCAAGGGGGTACAGGACAGGGTAGTTTCCAGATTGTGGGTGGGAGAAGGGCGGGTCTCTGACACCTACAAGGAATTTATGGTGTAGACGGAGGAGCTGAAGAGCAAGGGGGAAGAGGAGCTGGGTGGAGAAATAGAGGATGTTCTCTGGGCGGATGCGTTGAGTAGAGTCAACACATCCACAACATGTGCCAACTGTGCCAGGCTCAGCCTGATGCAGTTTGAGGTTGTTCACCGGGCTCACATGACATTGGCCCGGATGAGCAGGTTCTTTGGTGTAGAAGATAGGTGTGCGAGATGTGTGCAGGAGGCCCAGCGAACCATATCCACATGTTCTGGACATGCCCAAAGCTTAGGAGATTTTGGCAGGGATTTGCAGATGTCATGTCCACGGTGTTTAAAACAAGGATGGCATAGAGTCCAGAGGTGGCGATTTTTGGGATGTCAGAAGATCCCGGAATCCAGGAGGAGAATGAGGCAGGCGTTCTGGCCTTTGCTTCCCTGGTAGCCCGGAGACGGATACTATTAGCTTGGAGGGACTCAAAGCCCCTTAAGTCAGAGACCTGACTATCGGACATGGCTAGCTTTCTCTGTTTGCAGAAAATCAAGTTCACCTTGAGAGGGTCACTGTTAGGGTTCGCCCGGAGGTGGCAGCCGTTCGTCAACTGCTTTGCGGATAAATTAATCATCAGAAGACGGGGGTGGGGGGGGGTTGGGGGGGGTGGGGGGGGGGGTGTAGCTTAGCTTAGAGTAGGAGGTTAATAAAGGTGGGACCTGTGAGGGAGGAAGACGGCTTTTGCACTATGTTTATAGATTCATGTATATTTCGTTTTTTTTTGTTGTAAAACCATAAATACCTGAAAAAAATGTTTATTCAAAAAAAAAAATTGAACGGGAGGTTGCAGAGTCCTTTGTCATAGCAAACAAGCAGACCTCTGTTGAACAGCCTCGGTTATGCATTGCAGATAACCTTTGTAAAGCTCTCTTTGAATTTGGGCCGTACCACCCACAAGGTGGTCGTCATTGTCGCTTCAGGGATAACGAGGTGTGAATTTATCGGATACTGCGCGGTAGCTTCTTTTGCTCAGGGTCACAGACATACATAGATTCATCCATTTTAAGTCTTTGTCCAGTTTGAAATTTAGAGATAGCAATGAGCAGATCCCAAAGAAAAATATACAGGGTGATGTCTTAGTCCATCATAGTGACCCACGGTAGGTGGGGAAACCACAAGACAGGCAGGGGATCAGCACAAAACATCCCCTCAGCATTCCCAAGGAGATGGTGCATCAAATCATCAGGCCCTGTGCCATAGAGGGGCATCTGGAGTTACAAAGGCTATCGAGAATGATGATGTACGCATCCTATGTACCTTCTTCACTCACTTCCCACCCTCATCCTGAAAGTGGCCTGAATTAGAAACAGTAGATGAAGTGAACTTCCTGCTTTTCTCTCCTCCCCTCACCCTTTCCCTCCCTTTAAGCGCTCGTGCTTTCAGACAGTGAAGAACTGATGGCTGCACAACCTCGAGCCATGAGGAAGAGGAGAGCAAGCCCACACGAGTGGAGCCGGCACCGTCACCTGACCTTAAACTCGCAGCAAACAGCTCAGATACAGGCACAACACACATCAACATCAGTAACTGGTGAGTCACCAGGCCTGAGCGATGTTCCCTTTAAAGCAGTGTTCTTCAAACTTTTTTTCCGGGGACCCATTTTTACCAACCGGCCAACCTTCGGGACCCAACCCGGCCGACCTTCACGACCCACGCCGACTGACCTGCGTGACCCACCATTTTCTATTACCTTGTTTGCTGCTGACAAAAATGGAGGAAATGGTTTTGGGTCCCTTTGGCCCTCGTACACGCTCCTCCAATGGAACCTGTTGGATGAAGGTGAAGCCTTCCGGTGTCGGAAAGTATGGAGTCTCCATCTGTCCAAAGTTCTGAATTTTTTTACTGTAAAGTTTTATCAAATAAACCCCTCCCCCCCCCCCGAACTTGTAAAAAAATAAAATGAATAAAATAAATGAAAAAAATAAAAATTAAAGAATTGAATAAATGAATAAAAACCGCTACAGAACTTGTAAAACAAAAAGCTACAAACGTTTAAAAAAATAGTGGTCGCACTGCGCATGCGTGCCCGATTTGTGCATGCACACCGATCATCGTGCGCATGCGCAATGCGGCTGAATTTTTTTGACATGTTCCTGGCCGCTTGCAGCCGGCGTTATGAAAAGCCAGCTGCTGCGTGGAGATTTGCGCGATCGGGAGCGCCGCGGACAACGGCTCCGCGACCCTCCCGACACCCGCCCGCGACCCACTTGTGGGTCACGCCCCCGACTTTGAAGAATACTGCTTTAAAGAGCCCTACAATAGAGCTGATCTTGTCTCATGAAGCTTATTTCAGAAATGATTAATGAAAGACTGCGCACGTGTTGAGGAAATTCAGAATTTTGCATTACTTGATTACTAGAATCACTTGAGGTCACGAGAGCGTCCATACAAGGTCTTTGAGTGGACATAAAGGATTCACTCGCGCTCACCACCCCAAGTCAGTAATACTGCACAGGAAGTGGGCAGCAGCTCACTGAACACATGGAAAACTCCAGGAGGCCTATGTAGCACTATTTCACATCCTGTTTCAGTAAGGATTCTTCACTTTGATTCATTAAGGAGACACACCACTACTTACCGTGCTCGCATGGGTCCCAGATCTCCTGTAGAGGGCACCCCATTGTTTAGATCTGTAATAACCAGTTAAAATCTACAAACAACTGGTGAACAAATATAAGTACAATGAATGGCGGGTTCCATTTGTTTCCCCACGTAATCTGGGTCAATAGTAAATATACTCTACACCTTGATTTAGTGTATATATAACAAATAATTGAGTTCACATAACAAGACGAGAAGAATTTAAATTAATTCTCTGGGTTGATTCCATTGATTTACTGAAATTAGATATCAGCTTGGTGGTCAATAACAGCATGTTGCATTCACATAGCATCTTTAACATAACGCAGGATTTCCCAAACTGAGTTTCACAGAACCTTGAGGTTTGACAGGAGATTCCCAGAGGTTCTATGGCAGGTCAGGATAGTATATAAAATTTGAAAAATACTACGAAGCTGCTTGTCTGGTTTCTCCAGAATCTAACCTCTGATTGGATAAGTGGGAACAGCTTGAAACATAAATTTCCAGATCATGGCAAAAGCGGACAGCAGACTAACGGGGACAGCAGACAGCAGAGTGACAGAGAAAGCGGGCAGTAGAATAAAAGAGAGCAGACAGCAGAGTGATGGACGGAGTGTGCAGCGGAGTGACGGATGGAGCAGACAGCAGAGTGATGGAGAGAGCAACAGAGTGGAAAGTGGAGTGACAGAGACAGCAGACAGCAGAGTACGAGAGAGCAGACAGCGGTGTGATGGAGAGATTGGACAGCGGAACAAAGACAGACAGGAGTGACATGGAGAGGGTAGACAGCAGAGCGACTGGGAGAGTGGGAAATGAGATGACATGGAGAGTGGACAGCAAAGCAAAAGGAGAGTGGGCAGCAGAGAAATGGGCACAGCGGACAGCAGAGCAAAGGGGAGAGTGAAGCGATGAGAAGAGTGGACAGTAGAACAACAGGAAGAGCGAACAGCAGGGTGACAGGGACAGCGGAACAAAGAGGAGAGCGGATAGCGGAGACACCGGTAGAGTGGACAGCAGAGCGAAAGGAAAAGTGGAGTGATGGGAAGAGCAGACGGCAAAGTAACATGGCGTGGTCAGCGGAGCGACAGGGGTAGTGGAATGTCGCGGAGAGTGGACAGTGAGATGTTGGGGAGAAAAGACAGCAGACGCTGGGGAGCGTGGACAGTGGAGTGACGGGGATAGCGAATTATCGAGGAGATCAGATTGTGGAGGAGTCATGGAGAGCAAACTGCAGAGATATCACGGAGAGTGGACAGCAGACCACCGGGAATAGCAGTGTCATGGAGAGTGAACATCGAGATGATGTGGAGAGCACACAGCAGAGCAAAGGGGAGAGCAGATGGACAGCAAAGGGAAGGAGAGAGCAGAGTAATGGGAAGAGCAGACAGCGGATGAAGGGAAGAGTGGACAGCAGAGTGACAGGGATAGCAAGAGTGTCACGGAGAGCAGTCAATGAGACGACAGAGAAAGCAGACAGTGGAGAGACAGGAAGTGCGTACGGTAGAGTGACATGATGCAGAAAGCGGAGCGACGGGGTTAGTGTAGTGTTGCGAAGAGTGAGATGATGGCTGAGTGCACAGTGGAACGATGGGTAGAGCGGACAGCAGAGCAATGTGATGTGACGTGGACAGCAGAGTGAAACGTAGAGTGGACAGTGGAGGGACGGGGAGAGTGGACAGCGCAGCGACGGGGAGAGCGGAGAGCAGAGCGACGTGGACAGCGCAGCGACGGAGAGCGAACAGCGCAGCGACGAGGAGAGCAGAGCAACATGGACAGCATAGCGATGGGGAGAGCACACAGTGCAGCGACGGGGAGAGCGAACAGTGCAGCGACGGGGAGAGTGGACAGTGCAGCGACGGGGAGAGTGGACAGTGCAGCAATGGGGAGAGCGGACGGCGCAGCGATGGGTAGAGCGGATGACAGAGCGACGGGGAGAGCGGACAACGCAGGGAGAGCGGACAGTGCAGCGACGGGGAGAGCGGACAGTGCAGCGACGGGGAGAGCGGACAGCGCAGCGACGGGGAGAGCGGATGACAGAGCGACGGGGAGAGCACACAGTGCAGCGACGGGGAGAGCGGACAGTGCAGCAACGGGGAGAGCGGACGGCGCAGCGATGGGGAGAGCGGACGGCGCAGCGATGGGTAGAGCGGATGACAGAGCGACGGGGAGAGCGGACAACGCAGGGAGAGCGGACAGTGCAG
Organism: Scyliorhinus canicula; assembly: GCF_902713615.1. NCBI lineage: Eukaryota > Metazoa > Chordata > Chondrichthyes > Carcharhiniformes > Scyliorhinidae > Scyliorhinus > Scyliorhinus canicula. Next base: position 56,499,418 of record NC_052159.1, on the reverse strand, counting down.
CGACGGGGAGAGCGGATGGCGCAGCGACGGGGAGAGCGGATGTGGCAGGGAGAGTGGACAGCGCAGGGAGAGCGGACAGCGCAGGGAGAGCAGACAACACAGGGAGAGCGGACAGCGCAGTGACAGGCAGCTTCTGAGGAAATGCAGCCTTATAGTTTCTGCAGGTTCTGACCGAATTCAGATCTTTTCTTTAAAAGATCTCACTTTCTCAAAGGACATCTCTGTAAAGCAGGTATTCCTGAGGGCTACGTGTGGATTAACAATGGATTGAGAGCTGAGATGGTTTTTCTGTTGTTTGAGTGGAAATAATGTTAGCAGTTAAGAGTTACTGTATTCACTGTATTTATTAGCATTGTTTAAGGGGTAATTGTAAGCTATTTTCTGGTATGATGTCAAAAATATGTTAATATTGTGTTGTAAAGTTTGTAAAGTTCGTTTTAATATACATATCCCCATTTTCTGTGCACTCACTCCTAGAGCAAGGTGTCCTTTCCTCACAATCTTACAAAATGTAAATAAAATATTGGGGTTTCTGTCCAGTATCCTCGCCTATTAGGGTCTGGTCTGGGATTGTAATGCCCAGCAGATAAGTACCTTTCCACTTTCCTGCCGGATCAAATATTTCTGCCTGGACGGCCCTCTGCAATCAGAACAAACACTCCACTTGCACCCCCTCACAGCCCTTCCAATCTCCCCAACTTGCTTCATAAGACCTGCAGTCCTCCAACCTCATTCACCAGCCCTTCAAGAACCCCCTTGTCCTGCCTCTAAACTTCCGTACTTGCTCTCGCCTTGAGGTCCCAAAGTCCAAACCTTGGATCCAAGGCTCAGATGTCTGAAAGTGGGCATCTCATGTTCGACCTCCGGGATTTCTCCACTCTGCATCACATCCCTTTTCATAGTATCCCACTCCCTCTGGAATCGACCATGAACCCCAATTATGCACACCATGACGGCCCAGGAATCAGCCTATCCTCTGCTCCGCAGGATTCTCCCTCCAGCTATCCTGGGGTGAGGACCGACCTGGATCCTCTGGACTGTTCTCTTCATTGGAAAATCTTTATCTAACCCTATCACCATATCTTTCCAATCCTTTGCCCCTGGTAGATTTATCTCACTTCCCTATAAATGCCTCTATTCCACTTGCATCAGCTGTTCCTTATGGCTGTGGTTTACACATTCTTACCACTCTTTAGATAAAGAGGATGCTCCTGGGTATCCTCTTGGATTTATTACTGACTATCGTGGACTCGAGGAGGAAGGGAATATTTCTGGATGTTGTTGTGTAGGATCAGCATTAAGCACTCCGGATTGGGTGCACAAAACATTGGATTAACTGCAAAGGTTTCTCTGCAATGGCAAAGATGTGGCCCACCATCAGCCGTAGAAAAAGCATACCTTACTGCAGCACTCAGACTTTTTAATATAATCAGGCCAAACTCAAAGAACAGGTAGCTGAGGGTACATCCCAGCCTTTCTGATATCTGTAATAAAGCTAAAGGAAATATCATAAATTCTATGATATTTCCCTTAGCTTTATTACAGATATCAGAAAGGCTGGGATGTACCCTCAGCTACCTGTTCTTTTAAACAAAAGTTTGAAAACTACAGGCAGCTGCAGTAACCGATATTCCACACGGGGCTCTGCTAACTGAGTTACAGTGGATTTATAACAGAATGTTAAGTTGTCAGGTACAAACAGACGGGTGTTTTTCACTGACAAGTAAGTTAACATTCTCGATTATAACACAATATGATTCCCTTTCCATTGTTTCCCTCTCAGCCTGTGCCATTCGCTCTCATCTGCCCTCATTTTAATTTGCCTACTTAAAATAGGACCCTCCCTCATATTGTTGGCAGATTGAAAACCAAATTATTAGACTCAGTGACTAACTCATTCATGTTAAATTAGTCCCATGATAAACCAGAGAAGTATTTTCTTCCATTTGCTAATTTCAGCAAAGCATAGACGTGAGTAAAGTTTAGAGAATGGTGGCAGTGACATGGGGTGTGATTTACTGGCCACATCCCACCAGAATTGGGATGGGACATGGCCGGTAGATCCCGGAAGAGGTCAATAATTACAGTGGCCATGTTTGTAAGTTTGAACACAATTACCGTTTATTTATAAGGGGCAGTACGGTGGTGCAGTGGTTAGCACTACTGCCTCACGGCGCCGAGCGCCTGGGTTCGATCCTGGCCCCGGATCGAATGTCCATATGGAGTTTGCACATTCTTCTCGTGGTCTCACCCGCGCAGCCTAAAACGATGTGCTGGGCAGGTGAATTGGTCACAATAAATTGCCCCTTAATTGGAAAAAATAATTGGGTACTCTAACAAAAAAATTTTTTAATTACAAATATGAAATATGCAGTAAATACAACTAAGTAACAATGAGCTAGCATCTGATTCCCCTTTAACAGCCCCACCCTCGAGCCACACATACAGTATGGATAAGCATAGAGGGTTGGAAAGGAGTAATAATAAGGATTAAGATCCAAAGATAAGAGTCCTTGCTTCAGATGATGAGTTTATAACAGCAGGGCTTCCTCACAGCACGCTAGTTGATCAAAGCCTCTGGTTTATAGGTGAAGATGGTCTTTTTGGCAGACCATTTCATACAGACAATACTTAAAGGCAGCAGCCTTTTGGGAGTCACTTTAGTTTTTACTAAACTGGGCCTTCAACTCGAGGGTTCACATTCAGGCCTATTTCTTTCTTGAATAATAATAATAATGATAATCTTTATTATTGTCACAAGTAGGCTAACATTAACACTGCAGTGAAGTTACTGTGAAAAGCCCCTAGTTGCCACACTCCAGCGCCTGTACGGGTACCCAGAGGGAGAACTCCGAATGTCCAATTCACCTAACAGCTCGTGTTTCGGAACTTGTGGGAGGAACCCAGAGTACCCGGAGGGAACCCACGCAGACAAAAAGGGAGAATGTGCAGACTCTGCACAGACAGTGACCCAAGCCGGAATCGAATGTGAAATGAAATGAAAATCGCTTATTGTCACAAATTGGCTTCAAATGAAGTTACTGTGAAAAGCCCCTAGTCGCCACATTACGGTGCCTGTTCGGGGAGGCCGGTACGGGAATTGAACCGTGCTGCTGGCCTGCCTTTGTCTGCTTTCAAAGCCAGCGATTTGGACCCTGGAACTGTGCTACCATGCTGCCCGATGGTCACATGGTCAGGTCACATGGCCAGTTTCCTGAACCTGGAGTCTCACATCTAACCCTGCCTTCAGCTCGGGGTTCGATTTCAAGTCTTTGTAATCTTGAGAGAATGACACCTAGTCTTGCTGGAGAGAAAATCAGCCCTCACAGTGGCCTTATGGAGAGAGTCTAGCTGCATCTTTAGGGAGAAAACTTGTTGAAATCCTACACCCAGACAGCAAAACCAAAAGTGAAACTAAACTCGGACGCAACGGTAGCACAGTGGTTGGCTCTATTGCTTCACAGATCCAGGGTCCCAGGTTCGATTCCCGGCTTGGGTCACTATCTGTGTGGAGTCTGCATGTTCTCCTGTGTCTGTGGGTTTCCTCCAGGTGCGCTGGTTTCCTCCCACAGTCCAAAGATGTGCATGTTAGGTGGATTGGCCATGCTAAATTTCCCTTCGTGTCTAAAAGGTTGGGTGGGGTTACTGGGTGGATAGGGTGAAGGTGTGGGCTTAAGTGGGGTGCTCTTTCCTGGGGCCAGTGCAGGCACAATGGGCCGAATGGCCTCCTGTACTGTTAATTCTATGACGATCTATAAAATGAACCTCATGGCTCCGAGAAACATTCCAGAAGGATAATATCCAATCACCACCTGTTACTGGGCAGATCACTGCCATCTGAGCCAATTCATTGGCCACCAGCCACATCAATCAGACCGAGTCATCTCTGGGGCCAGCCAATCTCCAATCACCAGTCTAAAAAAAGCACAGCCTTCATGATTCACCTTGTTTGATTTAAAGGCTGCTCACAACTGCTTTGTCTTAAAGTTACGGGCTCATTAAATATCCAAGGGTCAAAAATGTAACAGCTAAATTAGAGAAAGGGGAAATAAGGGAATAAACAGGAACAAACAAGAAGACTCCTTACAATGGGTCTCGGTATGAGGTAACTTACGGGAACAAGTGAGCACAAGTTTATAGTGGGCGGAAGATGAGAGATTGGCCAGGAATGTGTCGAAATAGTATAACAAAGATATGGAAGAGTGTTTCAGCAGCAGATGAACTGAGGCAGGTGGAATGAAGCAGTTTTGGTGATGAAATGGATGTGTGGTTGTAGCTTATCTCAAGGTCAAACGCAATATCAAGGCTGCCTGGGCCTGATTCAACATTAGAAGGAGGTAGATGGAATCTGAGGCAAACCCTCTGGTTGATCAGTACCTTTTGCAACTGGATTTATTGTCTATATCCTCCATCATCTGCACATGCCATCTCACTCTCCTCAACCCTACCTCCCCCCCACCCCCCCCCCCCCTCCCATCTCTTCCTCCATCATCTGCACATGCCATCTCACTCTACTCAACCCTACCTCCCCCCTGTACAATCAAGTGGGAAGCCACAGGGTGGAGAACCCATCACCTTCCCAATTCCCCCAATTAAGTCAGTGACAGGGAAGATCGAGGGATGCCTTCCTGCTCGGAGACTAATTGAGTCCACTTAAGGGCTCTACATTGCAGGCTTGGAGGGGGAGGAGGGGATGCCCTTGTGATCATGCACCCTGGGCCCCACAATGCCACCATGACACTGCATTTCCCCCACCACCTCGCCCTCCATAATGATCCTCCCATACCCTCACTAGGCCGCTCATCTCTCTTCTGGGACATCCGTGAATGCTGTTATTTCAGGACCTCCCGCAGTTCCAGCAGTGACCACCACTCTCGGTGACACTACTGTGATCAAAAAGTTGGCAGCCCTCTGATTGGTTGGCAGCTCTTGGAGGCAGGCTCTTTGCCTTCAAATGCATAGGAACCCTGACAGCAACAGTTAATTATCATTAAATTTTGTCGAGGTCCTGGAAATGGCTATGACTGGTTTGCCCCTGATCTTTCAACCAGTGGGCAGGGTCACCACTGTGACCATTAAATGAAGCCCTATGTATTATTTATAGGATGCATCATTGCAACAGATTTCAATAGTGCCAACCAGCCCTATGACTTCGACCATCAAAAAGGACTGAGGGCTTCAAGGTCATGAGAACATCATCAGTTCCCTCCAAGTCACAAATACTGCTTTGTTGTCATGTTGATTATTTATTGTTATTGAGGTTAACACAATGTTATGGTAGCCAGACCAGACTCCAATTTATATTGGGAAACCAGGCAGGATTTGTAGACTGTGAGGAAAAAATACTTCACTCCAGGAGTGGTTCCAATTAGTGATGACAACTAGGGATGTTGTGTATATATATATATATATATATATATATATATATAAAAGCAATCCTTGTTATTAAATCCAATACCACTTTTTAATGCAGTTAACCCTCAGGGGCTTACAGACTTACGCACAAAGTCCTTGGGAGAGAAGCTGTCAGAACTCAGTCTGAAAAACAAACCTGCTTTCCTCAGAATCCAGAGCAGAACTCTAAAAATGAAACTCTAAAAACAACAGACACCATGCAGGGCTGAAAATGAAACTCAAAACCAGAGCCAGACCAATCCATAAGTGGCATCACAACCTGCTTAGCTGTTAACCTCTTAGCTGAATCTGGATACCTTAAGCTAAGTTCTTTTGATAACATGACTGCAACAAATACATAATACAATATGTATAAATGTTTCCTACATTCATCAGAACAGGCAGCACAATATTAGTTGCTTTTCCCTTCTTGCAGTGAGGGTATTAATTGGTGTGGGACAGGTGTCCAATGATGGGCAGACTAGGTAAGGATGGTAGATTCCTTTCCTGAAGAACATGAATGAGTCAGTTTATGGGATTTGGTTTTAAAAAAATTTGTTCATGGGACATGGGTATCGCGGGCTGGGACAACATTTGTTGCCCATCACTAATTGCCCTTGAGGCCGCAGTTAAGAGTCAGCCACCTTGCTGCGAGTCTGCAGTCACATGTCGGCCATACCAGATAAGGGCGGCAGATTTCCTTCCCAGGTGGGTTTTACGACAATCAACACTGGTTTCAGGGTCATCATGAGAGACTTTCAATTCCAGATTTTTATTGAATTCAAATTTTACCATTTGCAATGGCTGGATTTGAACCTGGGTTCCCAGGTCATTACTCTGGGTCTCTGGTTTACGAGTCGACTCACAATACCACTATGCCCCCCAAAGTTTCATGATTAGATGAAATGGATTTTTTTTTTAAAACGCATTTTATTCAAACTTGTATCAAAATAGGTTACATAAGAACATAAGAACTAGGAGCAGGAGTAGGCCATCTGGCTTCTCGAGCCTCCTCTGCCATTCAATGAGATCATGGCTGATATTTTATGGACTCAGCTCCACTTTCCGGCCCGAACACCATGGGCGCGATTCTCCGCAAATGCGGAGAGTCGTAAAGGCTGCCGTGAAACTGGCCGTGTTTCACGGCAGCCTCCGCGCCCCCTCCCGGGACACGATTCTCCTCCCCGGTCGGGGCTAGCAGCGGGGCCCCGTGAACCACGGCATCGGCCAAGGGTCACGGCGGCTAACGCGCACGATGACATCAGCCGGGCATGCGCAGATTGGACGGCTCCAACCCGCGCATGCGCGGATGACGTCATCACGCATATGCGTCAAACCCGCGCATGCGCGGGCCGTCATGCCCCTCAGCCACCCCGTGGAATGATCCTGCAGGGCGGCGAAGGAACAAAGAGTGCGCGGGTTTCGGACCTGCTGCCCGCGATCGGTGCCCACCGATCGCGAGCCCATGCCACCCTTGGCACGCCCGTGGTGCGGCCGTGCCAATTGGTGCCATGGTTGTCGGGAACGGAACTTTGCGGCCGTTTTCACGAACGGTGAGAGCAGGTGTGTTTGCGTTCGTGAAAACGGCCGTAAAGGCCTGGGAACTCGGCCCATCGGATAGGGGAGAATCGTGGGAGAATTCTTGTCGTGGGGCGGCCGTAGGGGGGGGGAGAATAGCGGGAGGTCGGGAAAAATGTCGGGAAGGCCCTCCCGCTATTCTCCGACCCGTCGTAGGGGGCGGAGAATCGCGCCCCATAACCTTTAATCCCTTTATTCTTCAAAAAACTATCTATCTTTACCATAAAAACATTTAATGAAGGAGCCTCAACTGCTTCACTGGGCAAGGAATTCCATAGATTCACAACCCTTTGGGTGAAGAAGTTCCTCCTAAACTCAGTCCTAAATCTACTTCCCCTTATTTTGAGGCTATGTCCCCTAGTTCTGCTTTCACCCGCCAGTGGAAACAACCTGCCCGCATCTATCCTATCTATTCCCTTCATAATTTTAAATGTTTCTATAAGATCCCCCCTCCTCCTTCTAAATTTCAACGAGTACAGTCCCAGTCTACTCAACCTCTCCTCATAATCCAACCCCTTCAGTTCTGGGATTAACCTAGTGAATCTCCTCTGCACGCCCTCCAGTGCCAGTATGTCCTTTCTCAAGTAAGGAGACCAAAACTGAACACAATACTCCAGGTGTGGCCTCACTAACACCTTATACAATTGCAGCATAACCTCCCTAGTCTTAAACTCCATCCCTCTAGCAATGAAGGACAAAATTCCATTTGCCTTCTTAATCACCTGTTGCACCTGTAAACCAACTTTCTGTGACTCATGCACTAGCACACCCAGGTCTCTCTGCACAGCGGCATGCTTTAATATTTTATCGTTTAAATAATAATCCCGTTTGCTGTTATTCCTACCAAAATGGATAACCTCACATTTGTCAATATTGTATTCCATCTGCCAGACACTAGACCATTCACTTAACCTATCCAAATCCCTCTGCAGACTTCCAGTATCCTCTGCACTTTTCGATTTACCACTCATCTTAGTGTCATCTGCAAACTTGGACACATTGCCCTTGGTCCCCAATTCCAAATCATCTATGTAAATTGTGAACAATTGTGGGCCCAACACGGATCCCTGAGGGACACCACTAGCTACTGATTGCCAACCAGAGAAACACTCATTAATCCCCACTCTTTGCTTTCTATTAATTAAACAATCTTCTATCCATGCTACTACTTTACCCTTAATGCCATGCATCTTTATCTTATGCAGCAACCTTTTTTGTGTGGCACCTTGTCAAAGGCTTTCTGGAAATCCAGATATACCACGTCCATTGGCTCCCCGTTATCTACTGCACTGGTAATGTCCTCAAAACATTCCACTAAATTAGTTAGGCACGACCTGCCCTTTATGAACCCATGCTGCGTCTGCCCAATGGGACAATTTCTATCCAGATGCCTCGCTATTTCTTCCTTGATGATAGATTCCAGCATCTTCCCTACTACCGAAGTTAAGGTCACTGGCCTATAATTTCCTGCTCTCTGCCTACCTCCTTTTTTAAACAGTGGTGTCACATTTGCTAATTTCCAATCCACCGGGACCACTCCAGAGTCTAGTGAATTTTGGTAAATCATCATTCGTTCAGCCGTCGCTCCAGCAGGGTGTATCCTGACAATCTAGGGAACCCCTTCCAGACCTTTCATGAAAAGTCCCTAACCTGTAGATACCTGAACTCACTACCCCTCGACAGCTCTACCCTCTCCCTTAGCTCCTCCAGACTGGTGAACCCTTCCTCCAAATACAAATTCCTCACCTTGACCAGCCCAGATGAAATAGAATTTTAACTTGGTTTACAACCTCATACCCTAACCACTGGGCTTCCATATTCTGGGGCAAAATCCTGGATTCCTCCATCTTACACCACGAGGAGAGCACTATTAGCTTGCAATAGTTCAAGTGGAAGAGCTCTCAGATCTTCTCAGCACAACTATGGATGAACATTAAAAAAGCTGCTTTGCCAGTGTAACCCACATCCTGAAAAATCCTGATTCACCAAAGTCCCACGCAATATCAGAGTCGGAACTCCGCCCAAAAGAAGCGGGACCAAATGATGATCGCGGAAGTAGGTCGTAAATCTACCAGCCTGGGATCCAATGGCCTCAGTCGATTCTCCGGCTTCTCCAAGCGGCTGCAGCTGGCACCGTTCAGCACCGGTCCACACAATCTGGACTAGGCAGAACGGCACTTTGGGGGGGGGTTCTCCTGGGCTATCAGGGACCACTGGGTGGTATGGGTACATGCAGGGTGGCTCCCTTGTCCTCCTCCTGGAACATGGACACCTTGGCACTGCCAAGTTGGCAGGGGCACTGCCTGGGTGCCAGGGTGCCAGTGCAAGGGTGCCTGGGTGCAGGGTGACACTGCCAAGGGTTAGGACCTTTGGGGGGCCTTGCCCATGAAATGAGGGTGGAGGGGGGTTTGAAGGGTGGGGGAGTGCAGGGCAGGTAAGTAGCAGCCTCTGGGAGGTTGGGGGATGACAGGTGGGGGTCGTGGAAGGGAGGGGGTGCTGTAAGGGGGCTTGTAGGGACCTGAAGAGGGGGAACCCCAAAGTATCACATAGCGGGTTGTCCTTACTTGGGGTAAGTGGGGTAGTGTTCATGTGTGTGGAGGGTGACATTTTCCATGGGTGGGGGGAACCCACAAACTCACTCAGAGACCATTCAAAATGGCGGCCTGATCTCTGAGTTCAGTTCCCCAGTGCTAAAAAAATCTAAGCGTGGATAAACCGGTGAGGAATTCGCCAGGGCCTGAAAAAATGACAAAGTGTCTTTGAATAGCGGTGGGGAACTCACTCACTGGCTGAGTCGCAGGAAATTCCCTGAGAAACCCACCACAAATGAACAGAGAATCACACCATAGATCTCCGAATTACAGAATTATTACAGCACCTAAACAGGCCATTCGGCCTGGCTTGTCTGCGTTGGCTCTCCAAAGGACCTTTTACCTTGTGCCACTCCCCACCTTCTCCCCATAGCCTTGCACATTCTCCCTTTTCAGATAATAATCCAATTTGCTCCTGAATGCCTTGATTGAACCTGCCTCCACCACACTCTCAGACAGTGCATTCAAGATCCTAACTGCTTGCTGGGTGAAATAGATATTCCTAACATTGCCGAACCTTCTTTAGCCAATTATCTTAAATCTCTTCACTCTTATTCTTGATCTTTCCACCAATGAGAACAGTTTCTCCCATCTACTCTATCCAGACCCCTCATGATTTTGAATACATCATTCAAATCTCCTCTCAACCTTCTCTTCTCCAAGGAAAACAGTCCAATTATCCCTGGAAGGGATAAACATTGTTTTGGTGTTTGTAGGGCCGGAACTTGCAATGTTCTTGGTGCCCAGGGCCCCAGATTTTTACATTGGCTCTGCATGTCTAATATTTATTTCACTCCTTATGTCTTTCCTGCAGTGTGGCACCCAGAAGTGGATGCAATACTCAAGTTGAGGCTGAAGCAGCGTTCTGTACAAGTTTAATATAATGTCCTTGCTATTGCACTCTCTGCCCCTACTCTTAAAACAAGGATAAAATCATAGGATACCGTGTGCTTTATTTAAGCACACTGGAAATTCCTGCTCATGCCCTACAAACACAAAAAAAAACCATTGAGACACAAACTTGTAGTCAAATGCATGAAAGCTGAGGCCTTAAAATGCAGGTACACATCATTAACAATGAAGAAAATCAGATCACACTATATAACACTTAAATGAAACTTTTCTAGCAACTGCCTTCAGTTTTTCTGTATAATAGTGAGTGTCAACGGGATGGCATTTGACTTGGGTCCTTGGGTGTCATAGAATTTACAGTGTAGAAGGAGGCTGTTCGGCCCATCGAGTCTGCACCAGCCCTCAGAAAGAGTACCCTACTGAGTACCCCACCTTATTCCTGTAACCCCACCTAACCCTTTGTGTTAATCCATCTCTGTACAGCTGTGAATATGAAAGCAAAATGTCCAAATGGTGGCAGACAAAACCCACGGTAACCATACCAATGTATTCATTTATGTGTGTGTATATATATATGGTATTTGCAAAATGAAATTTAGTCTCTGTGGAGTGTTGAAATCTCTTATCTCGATGTTCCTAAAGAATGTGAAACCATCACTGCTTAAAGTAGTTCATGACAGAAGCTGCTACCAATATGATACAGAGTAGACAAAGTAACAGACTAAAGAGTAGAACTTTAATTACTAAAAAAATGTTATTATCTTTGTCTAACACAACACAAATTTAGCTGAAAAGGTCAATTTAAAGTTAGGCATATTAAGTGTGCCAGTACAGACTTTGCATAATTAAACTTTGCTAACGAATAATTCATAACAACAAATCCATAGCAGGGAATATCTGCAATCAGACAGACACTGATGATAACCATACCACAATAAGACAGCATTACATACCTTTCACAATGGCATCTGGGTCAGCCTTTCTGATATATAAATCAGAAAAATCATTAAGGTAAGACTATTTTCCAAATTATATTGTTCTGGAATATGGGTCATGCTGGCAAAATCATATTTATTGCCCATTCTTAGTTGCCTTGAGGGCGTTAAGAATCAAATACATCAGAAGGAATCTTGTACGTTCCTCTTGGCGGGTTTGATGATGGCGTAAGGTGAGAGGGTGGGATCTTGACACAATCAATGCCCCCTTAAAGACCTCATCCCACTGTTGCTGGAGTGGCAGATGGGGAAGATCATCATGCAGGGGACATGACAAACAACTCTGGTATGTTGCTTGCAGGTTGTGGGCAGTAGTCTTTTGATCAAAGGCGCTCAATGCCTGATCAAGCTGGTTGAGAGCCACCCAACCTTATTGCCAGACCCCTTCCCCACAACTCCCAGGGGCCTGGAGAGGGGGCCATCTGGGATGGGCCGTCGCCGTCGGATGGAGGACCTGCGGGATAATGGACATGTGGTCAGTGGGAGGAATGTATCAGTCATTAAGACAATAACAACTCACGTTTGGCAGTTCCTTTGGGTGGGACCTGGTGGTTCCTCACCTCTGCGGCTTCCGCCAACCTCTGTGCAGGTGACCGCTCTGTCCTCAACCACCCCAGTCATCTCCAGGGCCCGCTCCTCGAAAGAGGTGAGGATTCTTATGTCTGGCACCCTGCCGCCAGTCTGGGTCCTCCCCTGATGGTCGTGGGAGAGCATTTCCTGAGGAGATACAGAGAAGGCATTGTTAGCCACATGCGTGCTTCACATTTGTGTGTGTGGGGGTGGTGTGTGAAGGAAGGGTTGAAGGGAGAGGAGATGGTGACGGGAGGGTTGGGGACTGCATGGAGTGTTGGGGGAGTGGATGTCCGTGTGGGGCGGGGGGGGGGGGGGGGGGGGGGGGGGGAGGGGGGGGGGGGGGGGAACGACTGGTGTCTACTCACTATGCGGCCCGATGTAGGTCATTGACTTTTTTCCGGCACTAGAGGCCAGTCCTCCTTGTCACACTCCCCGACTTTCCAGCCACCGCCACCTTGTCCCAGGCAGCACTGGGTGTCCTATGGCTGACCCTATGGGTCCCTCGGGGGAACCTGGTCTCCACTGCGTCTCGGAGCCTCCCTAGGCCCACATTGCCGCCGGTCTCCTCAGCGCCATTGTTGCAAGCTGGCTGGGGTTGGCTGAGCAAGTGCTGTTTAAGTGCCTTAAGTGCTGCTCAACTTTGTTGGCGGGGGGAGCGTGGGCTTGCAAGCATGGTGCCGGCAAATCGGCTGGAGACCCGTCACTTGCGATGGGAAGCCTGTGGGGCCTCGTTAAGTGGACCAATTAATATTGATGAGCGATGCCGGACTCGCTGGGCCGAGCGCCGTGAAGCTTGTGGCAGTTCCCACTCGCTACCATATTTAGAAATCTTTCCAGGGAATCGCGCTTATTATCTTTAAACGGTCTCTTTAATTTAAGGTCAAATCGAGTAATGGAGAGGGTCATGTGGCCTCTTAATGGTGCTGCCCAGAGATAAACCTAGACATGGGGTGGTGAGCTGCCTTCTTGAACTACTGCAGTCTAAGTGGTGCAGATACACCCCAGTGCTTTAGGGAGGGAGTTCCAGGATTTTGACCCAATGTCGGTGACTGAATGGCAATATATTTCCAAGTCAGAATGGTGCGTGCCTTGAAGGAGAACCTCCACGTAGTGGGGTTTCCAGGTATCTGCTGTTCATGACCTTCTAAATGGTAGGGTTCGTGTGTTTGGAAGGTGCCCAAGGAGAGCAAGTGGAGAGTATTCCATCATACCCCTGACTTGTGCCTTGTAGATTATGGACAGGCTTTGGGGAGTCAGGAAGCGAGTTGCTCCCTGCAGAATTCCCAACCTCTGACTTGCTCTTGTAGCCACAATATTTATATGGCTATTCCAGTTCAGTTTCTGGTCAATAGTAACCCCCAGGATGTTGAGAATAGGGGATTCAGTGATAGTGATGCCCAGGATGTTGAGAATAGGGGATTCAGTGATAGTGATGCCCAGGATGTTGAGAATAGGGGATTCAGTGATAGTGATGCCATTGAATGTCATCAAAGATGGTTGAATTCTCTCTTGTTGGAGATGGTCATTGTCTGACACTTATGTTGTGTGAATGTTACTTGCCACTTACTAGCCCAAGCCTGGATATTGTCCAGGTCTTGCTGCATCTGGGCACAATCTGTTTCCACATTGGAGGAGTTAGAAATGGTGCGGAACATTGTGCAATCATCAGCAAGCAGCCCTACTTCTGACTTTATGATGGAAGAAGGTCATTGGTGAAGCAGCTGATGGTGGTTGTGCCGAGGACACAACCCTGACAAACTCCTGAAGTAATATCCTGGAACTGAAGTGATTGACTTACAACAACCACAACCATCTTTCTTTGTGCTAGATATGTCCAGCTGGTGGCGTGTGTTCCCCCTGATTTCCATTGACTCCAGTTTTTCTAGGGCTCCTTGATGCCACATTCAGTCAAATCGACCTTGATGTCAAGGGTAGTCACTCTCACTTTTCCTGCCTGAAGACAAGTTCATGTGACATGTTTGCCATGTTGGGACCTGTGAGGGGCTCGCAGCTGCGCAATGTAAAATGCCTGGACTCCACAAAATGAGCGGCCAGAGAATTGCCGGATCTGTGGCCACGCATGCGCACAGCGACGACCTGCATCGGTCGCGCCTTACAACATGGCACCGGTCGTGCGCGGACCCAAAATGCCAGTTAGTGCCCCCCTGGTCAACCCCCACCATTCCCCCCAGCCCATGTGGAAGCCCACCCAGCCAGTAGCACGGCCCCGCCTGACTGTGGTGGCGCTGGACGCAGTCCGCAGTCGCCATGCTGGGTTCCCGACGCTGTGAAAGTGACCCATCAGGGATGGAGCATCAGGGGAGGGCCTTCAGGTGACGTCCTGAGGCCATTCTAACGACAAGGGCGGGCGCCGCGATTACGTAGTTTCAGAGAGGGCGGAGCATGCGAAACCTGCAGAAAGCAGGCGCCACCCCCTATTCCGTCATATAAAATGATTCTCCTCCCGATTACGAAATTGGCGCTGTGAAATGGAGAATCCCACCTTGCGTCTCTCTCCAGAGATGCTGCCAGACCTGCTGCATATTTGCAACATTTTCTGTTTTTATTTCATATTTGTAACATATTTTGCCTTGATTGGTAAGTTGCCGACCTGATGTCAGGCTGAAGGATATGATGGGATGAATGAAAAAATCTGAGAAAGGAAGGGAAAACAGCTCCACATTGGAATTAATAAGATGCATAAAAGTATATTGGCGTTTTTGAAGAGAAAGTTTAAGGAATTAAGCACTAGAATGAGAATCAAAACCTTAGTGTCAGTAAACTCTAGATTGTTTCCTGTGCTGTCTGTATGGACAGGTTAAGGAAAGGAGGGCGGCACATGGCACTGAGGATCCGGGTTCGAATCCCAGTCCTGGGTCACTGTCCGTGTGGAGTTTGCACATTCTCCCCATGTCTGCGTGGGTTTCGCCCCCACAACCCAAAGATATGCAGGTTAGGTGGATTGGCCACGCTAAATTGCCCCTTAATTGGAAAACAAAATCATTGGATACTCTAAATTTACCAAAGAAAAGGTTAAAGAAAGGAAGATTAGGAAAGGCAACACGTGACTACAGGCCTGGTACAGAAGTGGAGCTAAGACCATGATCAGATCATCCATGAGTGGTGCAGCAAGATAAGGGCCCAATGACCTCCCCCGGCTCCTATTTCTTATGTTCTTCTATGTCTTTTAGGTACTTATAGAAGGGTGTCTGTCACAGCCTACAGCGCCAAGAATGATCCTGCAACAAATGGGACTCTCATTCCTTTTTGGAACACCCCACTGAGCCCACACTTACCTCATTTCCTGCACTGACGAGTTCAGGAAGATTTTTAAATGCTGCCCCAGACCTCTTGACCCCTTTCGGACTCCCCACCGTGGCCTCCGGATCCAGCCCCCATGCCCCAACTTACTTAGGGGGTCCTCGAGCCCCGCTCACACCATCTCTAAAGGGCAGGGCTCTCCCAGGCCCAATCCCTGGCATGGGCAACCTGGCACCTTGGCACTGCCACCCTAGCATCCTGGCAGTGCCCCTGCCTGCCTCGCAGTGTCAACCAGGTGCACTCAGGTGAGGGCAAAATCCAAGCATTGCAAATCTCGTAAGAGGCCTCTTGCGACATTTAACTGCCTCATCGCATCACTGTGCCAGGCACGATGAGGCCATTTGATCACACCCAGTATCCTCCGATTCACTTCAGTTTTCAAAAACCCGCAATTCGCCGTGACATTTCTGCAGCTACTGATCTGCCCAACCCACCCATATCTTTACCTTTGAGACCACTAAAACTGTTCTCGCCATACACATGCTGTGGCTACAAGAGTAGGTCCGAGGCTCGGATCCTGCAGCGAGTAACTCACCTCCTGACCCCCCCAAAGCCTGTCCACCATCTACAAGGCATAAGTCAGGAGTGTAATGGAATACTCCCCACTTGCCTGGCTAAGTGCCGCTCCAACAACACTCAAGAAGCTCGACACCATCCAGGACCAAGCAACTGCTTGATTGGCACCCCTTCCAGAAACCTTCACTCCATCCACTACCAAAGCACAGTAGCCGCAGTGTGTACAATCTACAAGGTACACTGCAGTAACTGACCAAGGCTCCTTAAGCAGCACCTTCCAAACCCACGACCACTACCATCTAGAAGGACAAGGGTAGCAGATACCTGGGAACACCACCACCTGGAGGTTCCCCTCCAAGTCACTCACCATCCTGACTTGGAAATATATCACAGTTCCTTCATGTCGCTAGGTCAAAATCCTGGAACTCCCTCCCTTGTAGCACTGTGGGTGTACCTACATCACATGGACTACACTGGTTCAAGAAGACAGCTCACTACCACTTCCACAAGGACAATAAGGGATGGGCAACAAATGTTGGTCTAGTGAGAAAAGCCCATAATCCCCTAAAAATGTTTTTTAAAAAGGCAGACAACTAGTTTAGCCATTCATCACCAGACCTGGCTGTGCTACATAATAAAAGAAGCAACAAACGTTTGTACTTCTATAGCACCTTTAAAGTTGTCGAAACATTCCCTGGCAGTAAACAGGAGCCTAAGAAAGCAGAATGTGGTGCTGAGCCAACAAGGTAATATTAGGCCAAATGTCAAAAGCTTGGTCAAAGAGGGAGGTTTTAAGGAGCATCTCAGAGGTGGACAGATGGAGAGAAAGAGGCAGAGAGGTTTAGGGAGGGAATTACAGATCTTAGGGCCGAAGATGCTTCAGGCAGAGCCACCAGTGAAATTGGAGATGATCAAGAGACTGGATATCTGTGAGAGTTTGGGACTGGAGCAATAGGGGGTGGTCAAGCTATCGAGGGATTTGAAACTAAGGATGGGAATTTTAAAAGTGAGGTGTTGCTTAACTGGCAGCCAATATAGGTCAGTGAGGTAATGGGTTCAGAATATTTAATGCAAATAAGGGCAGTTTTGGATGACCTCAAACATACAGAGAATAACTTGTAGGAGACCAGCCAGGCAGGTATGCATTGGAATAGTTAAATCTAGCAGTGACAAAGGAATGGATGAGGATTTCGGCAGCAGAGGAGCGAGGGCAGGTATGGGGATCATAATACGCAATTAGCTCAGACCCATTGATTGTATTGAAGGAGCGCTCAAAATCAAATCAGTCTGAGGCCCAAAACCGTGATCAGCTAGCGCTACTAATCGCTGCATGCATCTCTTAAAGGGGAGGTACATTGTGTCCTCAAAGTTGTGAGAGATCTTTAAAAGATGAATCTGTGTCACAATACTTTGAGCAAATGGGTAAACATTGGAGCTCAAGCATCAATATTTTCAGAGATTTGTCGCGAAAGTAGGAATTTCAGATATATTGGGCAGGATTCTCTCAGCCCGGGGCTGGGCCGGAGAATCACCGTGACCGGCGTGAATTGCGCCATGCCGCCCCGATGCCGGGACGTGATTCTCCGCAGAAAGCGGAGAATCGTTGCCATTGGCGATGGTGTGGTTGGCGCCGGTGTGATCGGCGAGGCGTGGGTCGGGGACCGCTCTACGGGGCCCCCCCGGCATTTCTCAGCCCGGGATGTGCCAAGCGATCATAACAAAAAACCCGAGTCCTGCCATCGCCGTTCTAACCTGGTCTTGCCCAGCAGGACCTCGGCGTGGAAGGGTCCAGGGGCGGCCTGTGGGGGATGGGGGCCTACGCTGTGGCCTGCCCCGCAATCGGGACCCACTGGTCGGTGGGCCAGCCTCTTGAGCTGGGGGCCTCCTTTCTTCCGAAGAACATAAGGGTTAAATGTCTGGGTGAGTGTGTGTATTACAGCTGCTGTAGTCCTGGTTTAAAAGGCAACTATGGGCTCAATTCTCCCAAACAGTTTGTAAGTTAATTTGTGGCGGGTTTTTCAGGGAATTTCCTGCCGGCTCTGCTGATGAGTTTCCCACCGGTATTCAATGACACTTAGTTACTTTTTTAGGCCTGGGGAGTTTCTCACCAGTTTAGTCCACACAATTTTATTTAGCACTAGTGATGCACGATCAATTGTACAAAGACTAAGGTTGGCCACAACGGTGGCTTTATTGCAGTAAGATGTGTGGCCTCCCACAGCAGCTGGCGAAATGGCTGCTGACTAGAGGACACGCTCCTCCTACTGGGCAAAGCCAGCAGGCAGGGGCTACCGGCGAACCTGTAGTACAGGTCCTACCTTACATCACCTAATACAGGTGTAACAGCGGTTTACCACAACTGAGAAACTGAACTCAGCAATTGGACCACCATTTTGAAAGGATGCTCCGATCTCGAAGTAAGCTTATGGGTCCACCACCATCCATGGGCAATGTTACCCCCCACACACATGGACACTACCCCACACCTCCCAGGTGAGGACACCCTGCTATGGGGTCCCCTTACAACACCCCCTTCCTTCTAGGACCCCAACCCATCACCCACCCAACCTCCTGGAGGCCCCTAGTGCCTTCAAACCTTCAAATCCCCCTCTCCACACTCATATTATGAGCATGGCCCCCTTGCCCTCTGACCCTTAGCAGTGCCAACCTGGCACTTGGGCACCCTTGCACTGCCACCCTGGCACCCAGACAGTGCTCCTGCTGGTGTGGCAATGCCATCCAGGCACCTTGATAGTGCGAGGATGGCAGTGACAAGGTGCCCACGTTCCGGGGGAGGGTCAGGGAGCCACCCTGCACTTACCCTGACCACCCAGGGGTCTCCAATGGCCCGGGAGATCCCCCCGGATGCCATTCCACCGGGTCCACGTTTGTGTGGACCAGCACTGATCAGCGACCGGCTGCAGCCTTCCTGGGGAGGTCGAAGAATTGAGGGTGGCTGCTGGATCCCGCGCGGGTAGATCGTAAGTAGGTTAACGTCGTCCTGCTTCTGTGAGCATCATTCAGTCCTGTCTATTTGGGGCGTGCTTCTGACTCTGACGTCTTGTGGGGCATCAGAGAATCTCAAGAGGTACGGAGGCTGTCGGGAAGCTCACTGCAAGCCTCTCCCAAGATTCTCTGGCCATGGTGCGCTCAAGCGAGAGACCAACGCGGTCGTATATTTGTGCTCGATGTTTTTGGCAACCAGAGGTGCAATTAAGGCATCATAAAGTCTTGGACTAAATGGATTGTGTTTGTATTAAGAATGTTCCCTGTGGAGAATTTAATTAGAGACCTTTGTGTTCAGTTAGAGTCTCAGTCATTTTTCAGAAAAGCAGTTTGGTTTTAGATTGTGATGTGAGCAGAGATCAAGCAGCTGCCCTCAATACAGTTCAGTTAAAGATTTGACTGGCAATAGACCAGAAGCAGCTGCCCTCAAGACAGTGGAAGCAATTTAATGGCATCATCTTGAGCCCAACTTGATGAGGCGATGAGGTGCTGGGCGAAATTTAAATATGTCTGCACTGTATTCTCCCGGGGTCCAGGAACTAACCCTGCCTTGGTGCCATTCAGCGCTACTCCACACAAATGTGGACTGGTTATAAGGCACCTCGGGGTATCTCTCTGGATGGCCGGCTTCTGGGCAAGATGGTACTCTGGCACACCCGCTCGAACCCAGGTGCCATGGCACTGCCAGCCTGGCACTGCCATCAGGCACCCTGGCACTGCAACCCTGGTGCAATGCTGACAGTACCAAGGTGCCCAGGTGCCAGGTTGCCTGTGCCGGGGATTGGTCCCTGGGGTGCCTTGCCCTTAAGAGGTGGGTGAGGAAGGCTCGAGGACCATGTAAGAGATAGATTGGGTGCAGTGGTGGGGGGTGGGTATGAAGGTTGCAGTAGGTTGGCTGAGGGGGTCAAAAGATTGTGGTGGCATTTAAAAATTTGCGCCCCAATTCGTGAACACACTAAATGTCATATTTGCTTCTAAGATGAAGGGATCTAGGCTGGAATTTAGGTTTTGAAAATGGCAGCTTTGACTTCAAAACAGCATTTGCACATATTCTCATAAACTGCCAGCACTAAATGTTGTTGGTGTTCATTGGGCGCACGCACGCAAACTCCTTTATCAAGATGGTATTGACATACCTCCCATCAGAAGTATACACATGCAGCTTGAATGTCATATTCAAGTGCTAGGAGGCTGCATATCCCCTAAAATAAATTGGTGGTTCAAAAATTAACTCATCTGAGGACGGAAAGACTGTCGGAGCACCAGGGAGGAGATAAATTTAGGCCCAGGTTTGTCGGTTATTACTCACTTAAGAAGAGACTTGGCAACTGGAATATACCTGGACATGTTGGAGTATTGTTACTGTGTTTCCCTTTCTCCAAAGTTTGGGAGTTAGTCTAAACAGCTGGGAAATTAAAACTTTTAATTCATTTTTTTAGCAAGCATTCAGTTTGCCTATAGTTAATTGACATCAATAGAAGAGAAGTGAGTAGCTGGTGAGTCTTTCTCTTTTTTTTATGGTTTATTAGTTTATTAATAGCTGTAGGGTTTATTAGTAGGAGCAAGGTTTATTATCTAATAGTTAGAGGATGGCAGGGCAATTCTGTAATTTCAAAAGGGAATTTGATAAAGCTTTTGGGGCTAAAGGGATCAAGGGATATGGGGGGAAGGCGGGATCAGAGTATTGATCTTGATGATCAGCCATGATTATAATGAATGGCGGAGCAGGCTCGAAGGACCAAATGGCCTCCCCCGCTTCTATTTTCTATGTTTCTAACCTCTCGACAGGAGGTGCACATCCTGCTCTAACTCCAGGATACAACCCTGGATAGTGATATTTACAGCAAGTGTCATCAGTTGCAGCAGCTCAGTGTTTCAGAACGTGAGCAGCAGCAGCACATTCGTGAGGTTGGAAACATAGAAACAGATTCACCGCTCTCTGGGTGAAAACATTTCTCCTTACCTCAGTCACAAAAAAAGTTTACCCCTAATCCTCAAACTATGATCCCTAGTTCTGGACTCCCTCACCATTGGGAACATTCTTTCTGAATCTACCCTGCCTAATCCTGTTCGAATTTTGTAAGTTTCTATTCAATCCCCTCTCACTCTTCTAAACGCCAATCAATATAGTCCTAACCGATTTAGTCTCTCCTCATATGACAGTCCCGCCATCCCAGGAATCAGCCCAGTAAACCTTTGCTGCACCCCCTCCATAGCAAGAACATCCTTCCTCCGATAAGGACCCCAAAACTGCACACAATACTCCAGGTATGGCCTCTCTAATGCCCTATACAATTGCAGTAAAACATCTCTATTCCTATACTCAAATCCTCTCGCTATGAAGGCTTTCATTTTATTTGCCTTCTTTACTGTCTTCTATACCTGCACACTTACTTTCAGTGACTGATGCACAAGGACACCAAGGTCTCACTGAGTATCCACCTCTCTCAATTTATACCCATTCAAATAATAATCTGTGTCCTATTTTTGCGACCGAAGTGGATAACCTCACATTTATCCACATTATACTGCATCTGTCATGCATGTGCCCACTCACTCAGCCTGTCCAAATCCCGCTGAAGCATCTCTGCATCCTCTCCACAGCTCACTCTCCCACCCAACTTTCTATCATCTGCAAATTTGGAGATAATACATTTAATTCCCTCATCCAAATCATTAATATATAATGTGAACAGTTGGGGTCCTAGCACAGATCCCTGCAGTACCCCACTAGTCACTGCCTGTCAATCAGAAAATGGCCCATTTATTTGACCTCTTTGCTTATTGTCTGCTATCCAACTTTCTATCCATCTCAAGACACTACCCATAATCCCACACGCTTTACCTTACTTATTAATCTGCTAAGTGAGGCCTTGTCGAAAGCCTTCAAAGCTTTGTGGATAGTACATTTACAGATAGTCTTTTGAAGAATAAAGGGATTAAGGGTTACGGTGTTCGGGCCGGAAAGTGGAGCTGAGTCCACAAAAGATCGGCCATGATCTCATTGAATGGCAGAACAGGCTCGAAGGGCCAGATGGCCTACTCCTGCTCCTAGTTCTTATGTTCTTATAGATGTGGTCACCCCACAGCTCAAGGGTATGCGTAGAGAAAGGGAATGGGTGACCACCAGGCAGTCAAGGAGAAGACAGGTGGTTCAGGAGACACCTGAGTGCATCCTATTCTCTAACCAGTATTAAGTCCTGAATGCTGATGGAAGAGATGGTTTATCTAGGGGAGAGCAGCCACAGCCAAGCTGAAGAGGGAACGTGTTCAGAAAGCAGTCATGGTCCACATTGGTAACAACGACATAGGTTAAAGGAGGGACATGATCTTGCAGTCAGAATTTAGTGAGCCAGGCAGGAAATTGATTGATATTTATTGTTACATGTACCAAAGTACAGTGAAGGCTAGGAGATTTGATAGATATGTTCAAAATCATGAGAGGGCTGGTCAGAGTAGATAGGGAGAAACTGTTCCCCCTCGTAAAAGGATCAAGAACAAGAAGGCACAGATAATTTGAAAAAAGAAAATGTGACATATGATACGCCTGGTTCACCGACTATTTCCAGCATCTCCCCTTTATATCTTCGGAATGGGACAGGTCACTTCTGTTCCTCAAGCCTGTTTCACCATTTAATTAGATCATGTCTGAGTTGTATCTCAAGTGCTTTTGTTCAGTATCATGACTCAATACCATTACCTGACAAACAAAAATATATTGATCTCCCACTGGAAATTCCAACTGACCCAGCACCGACAGCCTTTTATGGAGACTGAAGTTACTGATTTTCACGAAAATAGTGCTTTGGTCACACTCTAAAATGGTCTGTTTTCTGCCCTCTAGTTCTGGATTCCCCCATTACAGGAAATAGTTTCTCTGCATCCACCCCTATTGAATTCCTTTATGGTCATCTTCTAAATGAAAGGGAACACAAGTCACGTAATCTAAATATTTAAGTCTTGACATCATTCTGGTGAATCTGCATGTGTGCCCTAAAGTTCAATATATAATTCCTGAGGATCACTGCCCAAAACTGAATGCAATATACAAATAGGTGTTTCTCTGTCCCGCCGCACCATATTCTCTGTTTGTCGGGACTCTGTTTCGTCGGCTGGTCAATGGCGTTTCCCATTGTGGGGCAGTCCCACACTGTCGGGAAACCTCTAGCTTCTGTAGGAAGTAGAGATGTTGTTGAGTTTTCTTGACTGTTGCATCAATGTGAGTGGACCAGGATAGACTGTTGGTAATGGTGAACCCCAGGAAGTGTGTTTGAGGAAATTTTCTATAGCAGTTGGAGAAAGGAGGCAGTACTAGACCTGATTCTTGGGAATGAGATGAGACAAATGCATCAAGTGGTAGTTGGAGAACATTTAGGGGACATTTAGTGATCATCGTATCAAAGTGTTTATATTGATTATGGAAAAGGACAAAGAACAACCCAAAGGAAGAATAATTTACTGGGGAAGGCCAATTAAGTAAGGATGAATCTGTTCCAAATCCAATCTGTTTGGAATCAAAAGTTGACAGGCAAAACTGTTACTGGATAATGAGCTACCTGTAAAATAAATAGTTGTTTGAACACTGTCAATATCTAAGCCCATGAAGGGCAATTCTAGAGCTCCCTGTATGTGCAAGAAATAGAAGCCACAGTAATGATTTGTGGATGTTTTTCAGACAGAAGGAAGGTTTGTAGGAGAGTTTCCCAGGGGGCAGTGTTAAGACCCTTGCTGTTCCTAATATATATATAAATGATCCTTACCTTGTTGTAAAAGGCATCATTTCAAAATCTACAGATATTACAAAACCTGGAAGTATTGTGAACGATGAGGAGGATAGTGTGGAACGTAGGATGTAGGTAGATTGGTGGAATGGGCAAACAATGGCAGATTAAATTTAATGCAGAGAACAGTGATTCATTTTGGTAGAGAGAACATAGAGAGACAATATAAAATAAAGGGTATAATTGTAAAGTGAGTGCAGGAGCAGAGGTTTTTGGATGTATATGCAAATATATGTATCATTAAAGTTGACAGGACAGGTGGAGAGGCTGGTTAATAAAACATACAGCATCCTAGGCTTTATTAATAGGGGCATAGAATATGAAAGTAAGGAGGTTATGTTAATCTTGTGTAGGACACTGGTTCAGCCACAACTGGAGTATTTCCTCCAGTTCTGGGCGCTATATTTTAGGAAGAATGCAAAGGCATTGGAGAGAGTGCAGAAAAGATTCACAGCAATTATCCCAGGAATGACAAATGTCAGTTATGTAAATTGGGGAATTTGTGACTGTTTTCCTTGGAGGACAGAAAGTTGAGAGGAGTTTTGATGGATGTATTCAAAATCATGAGGGATCTAGATAGAGTAGACAGGGAGAAATGGTTCCTAATTGTTGGTGGAAGGATTGAGACTCAGAGGGCACCAATTTGAGGTGGTTGGCAAAATAAGCAAAGGTGACATGGAATCATAAAATCACTACAGTGCAGGAGGCCATTCAGCCCATTGAGTCTGCAACAACCTTCTGAAAGAGCACCCTATCTAGGCCCCCACCCTCTCCTTGTAACCCCACCCAACCTTTGGACACTAAGGGGCAATTTAGCATGGCCAATCCACCTAACCTCCAAATCTTTGGACTGTAGAGGAAACCAGAGCACCCGGAGGCAACTCATGCAGACAGGGGTGAATGAGCAAACTCCACACAGACAATCACCCAAGATTAGAATCGAACCCAGTTCACTGGCACTGTGAGGCAGCAGTGCTAACCACTGTGACACTGTGCTGCCCATGCGGAAAAACATTTTCACTCAGCCAGTGGCTAGGATCTGGCATGCACTGCCTGAGAATGTTGTGGAGGCAGGATCAATTGTGGCATTCGATGGGTAATTGGATTAATAAGAATAATCTTTATTAGCGTCACATGTAGGCTTACATTAACACTGCAATGAAGTTACTGTGAAAATCCCCTAGCCGCCACACTCCGACACCTTGTTCGGGTACACAGAGGGAGAAGTCAGAATGTCCAATTCACTTAACAGCACATCTTTCAGGACTTAGTGGGAGGAAACCGGAGCACCCGGAGGAAACCCACGCAGACACGGGAAGAATGTGCAATCTCCGCATAACAGTGACCCAAGCCGGGAATCGAACCTGGGTCCTGGGATTGTGAAATCACAGTGGTAACCAGTGTGCTACCGTGCCACTAAAAGGAAGAATGTGCAGGACTACAGGAAGAAAGCAAGGGAATGGCAGTAGATGAATTGCTTCCTCAGAGAACCAGCATAGACGTGATATTGTTTCCCTCCATGTTGTGACCATTCTATAATGCTGTAATTAAGAAAACTTTGAATTGGCCCTTAAACTGCTTTAAGATTTGAGTTTACATTATGTCCCTCAAAACACTTGTTTTTTCACAAAATTCAACAGTGAGAATTTGTTTTTTGTTTTTAGTGCTGTTATGTTTCGCACAATTTGACAACGAGAGTGATCTACCTGATATAACTTCATAGGTAGGACCACAGAAACTTCAGGAAAACTGTGGGCGTGATTCTCCGCACCCGCGGAAAATCGCGAAGTCTTTTGCGACGACCCGACACGGCCCCGTTCCCGGGCTAGGAACGGGGCCGCATCAATCACGTGCGCGATGATGCCGGAACGCGATGACGACACGAACACGCCCACGTGAGGCCGCCCGATGCCGTAAAAAGGCGCGGGCGAGCACAGAAACCCGCCCGGATGTCAGATGCCGGATGTCGGAGCAAAGGAGAGCAGCCCCGCGATTCGTGGAGGCTGACGTGGAGACGCTGCTCGAATCAATCGAGCAGAGGAGGGGCATCACCTGCCCACGTAGAAGGCATCGCCACCCTGCCAGCGCGGTGCGCCAGGCCTGGCGTGAGGTTGCTGCTGCCGTCAGTGCTGTGGGGCAGTCCCCTCGCTCTGCAGAGCAATGTCGGAAGAAGATGCACAACCTCACCAAGGCTGCCAGGGTACGTGCCAAGAGGGTACCCCCGGGTCACAACCATCCCTCCCCCCTTTACTTAATCACCCACCTCCCCACCCCCGGCACGGGGGGTGGAGGGGGATTGGGGAAGAGTGAGTTGAGGGTGGTTCACAAAGTAGTCACAGACCCAGCGCTCTGGCCCCCGTGGAGAGATGCAATGGTCTTATTACAACTTGACCCCCAAACTGTGCCAGTATCTGAACGGACTGCTGATACATGCCGTATTGTAATGATCTACCTATGCCCCCTCCCCCAACAGGACAAGACCGCTCATAACACTCGTGAGCGGAACAAGACTGGAGGGGGTTCGCCCATCCTGCACCCCCTCACCACATTTTAGCAGAGGGCACTGGACCTTGTTGGGGGATCTGCCACCCGGGAGATCGCGCAATGCGAGGTTGGCGGAGCTGCAACAAGTGAGACAACCCTGCATGACAAACACTCCCCCCCCCTCCCCCATCCTCTGTCCCTTCACACTCTACCCACTGGAACACCTCCCCCATCCTCTGTCCCTTCACACACCTGCCCACTTGGACACCTCCCCCATCCTCTGTCCCTTCACACACACTGCCCACTGGAACACCTCCCCCATCCTCTGTCCCTTCACACCCTGCCCGCTGGGATCGTCCAGCGCCCGGCCGAGCGTCTCTAAATAACCCGTTTCATTCTCTTCCCTAGGACGTGATGCCGAACAACCAGGGCCGTCTGCCTCCAGGCGGACACAGGCATCTGCCCCCACCTCACCCAGGGCCGCACGACAGAGGGTGCCTGATCAGCGGGGAGTCCCATCCTCCCCAACCGAATCTGTGGAGCAGGACGCCCAGAGGGCGGCGAGAGAGCAAGAGAAAGAAATGGCCCGCGAACTCCCTGCGGCCTCTCAGCGGACCGATGACATAGAGGAGGCGTCCACCCAAGACGACCTCGAGCTTGCGGCACAGCTATCTCCCACACCATCCACCATCCCAGAGACACTCACCCCAGTTGGCCTATTTAGTGATGAGGCTCCTGGGTCACAGTCTGGGTCGCACATCACAGCTGAGCAGCAGGTGGAGGTCAGAGCAGCCGAGGGCCCGGACTGGCGTAGGGCAGGCCAGGCCCAGCATCCAGCTGGCTCCCAGACGTTTTCCGAGTTCCTGGAGTTTCTCAACCCACCCGCACAGCCGATGCATCAAGAAACCCAGGGACACAATGACGGGATGAGGGCTGTCTTCCAGACTCTGCAGACGCTGTTAGAGGAGTCGAACCGCGTCCACGCGCAGGGAGTGGTGCCGCTCATGGCAGCAACCCAGGCCGACACCGCACGGGTGGCATCCGCGGTGGAGGCAATGGGTCAGGTTATGGAAGGCGTTGGGCTTAATGTGCACGAGTCATCCTCGGCCCTGGACAGGGTTGCCCTCTCACAGGCAGCAATGCACCAGAGCCAACACAACATTGCCGGCGCGCTGCGGGCCTTGGCCGAGTCTCAGCAGGTCATGGCCCAGTCGCAGCACGCCATGGCACAGTCCCAGCAGTCAGTCGCGGAGAGCATCAACCGCCTGATACATGTGCTGGATGGCGTCGTGCACTCACAGGTTGAGATCGCACAGTCCCTGGCGGGAATGTCTAACTCCCTGGACTCTGTCTCTGCAAACCTTCGGATCCTGGTGGATACCGTTGCAGGCCTCCAGGACTGGCAGCGCCAGGTGTCGGTGGCGCGACGGGGCACCTCCCCGCTCGCACCCCTGTCCCAAAGTGAGGCCCGGGGGCCACCGGGCTCCCCGAGGGAGGAGGAGGTTTCGGGGCCCGTCCCATTAACTCCATCACGGGATGTCCCGGAATTCTTGACCTCCCCCCGTCCCATCCCTGGTGCATCGGGTGGGCAGCAGGCAGAGCAGGGTGGCACAACGTCACCCGAGACGCCCGCAGAGCAGCCTGGCCCATCAAGGCCGGGTCATCCCAGGAAACGCTTGCCGAAGGAGAAACTAGTCGAAGGGGGCGATTCACAGCTGTCCTCCTCCACTCCTGCTGTATCATCTGGGGAATCACTTAGACGTAGTGGTAGGGCCCGTAAGGCAACAAAGAGAGACACTGAGTTGGCACGGGTGAAGGGCACAGTTTAGTTGTAGGGGCTAGGGCACCTGTAAATTATTGTTAACATTAAACGCACTGTTCCACCTTACTTGTAATACCGTGTGATTGTTCCACAGCCACAGGAATCGTGATGGTGACCGAGTGTCGCTGGGGTTGATGAGCGGTGAAACTTCAGTGCCGGGTGTGCAGTCCCTGCCCCTACCCCCACCCACTCCCACAGCTAGCCCACGCGGGCACGTGATGGACTGTCCGTGACGAATTCAGCGGCCACCAAGGTGGATGGTTCAGCTATTGCCATGGGTCAGACTCTCTCTAACGATTCTGAGCTCACAGCTCATCGCAGAGTGGGCTGTCATCATTCCACATGGCACTGATCACACCCGCTGACACAGCCATCAATGTTGTGCCATACCGTCTGGACCCAGTGGTAAGGATGATGTCGAAGTGGAGCAGTGTACACTGAGGGGGGTGGGGTGGGGGGGGGGGGGGGGGGGGGGGTTGTGGTGGTGCCAGTTATGTGTTGACCGACTAGCGATGCAGGTGGTGGTTTGGTGTTCAGTGGGGACGTCGCATACGGCGTGTGAACCGTGCTGCCACCAAGGCGTCGCGTGCCCGCCGTCCTCGCCGGGTCCGTCGTGCCGCCTCCTGGACATCACCAGCACCTGGGTCGTGTCTGCGTGCTGCGCCCGCCACTCCGCCAGCCTCCTCCTCCTCCTCCTCCTCCTCTGTGCTGGCACCACTGCCACTGGCTTCTCCCTCCGCCTCCTGCAGCAGGTCATCTCCCCTCTGCATCGCGATGTTGTGCAGCGCACAGCAGACCACAACAATACGAGCAACCCTGTCGGGCTGGTACTGCAGGGCCCCTCCGGAGCGGTCCAGGCACCTGAATCTCATCTTCAGGAGGCCAAGGCAGCGCTCCACCACACCCCTGGTTGCTGCATGGGCCTCGTTGTATCGGGTTTCCGCATTGGTCTGGGACCTCCTTATAGGCGTCATGCACACTCCCTGGGAACCTTGCACAGACGTTCATGAACGTCATGTGGGGGTCGCATACCACCTGGATATTCATGGAGTATGGGTCCTGTTTGTGAACACCTCCCTGTCCCCTGCAGGCGGGCGCATGGGGACGTGAACACAATTGATTGCCCCCTGCACCATCGGTATCCCGGCCACGCTGGCAAATCCACGAGCTCGTGAGTCTTGACTTGCTTGGTCCTCGGGAAAGGTGATGTAGCGGTCCGCGATGGCATAGAGGGCATCGGTCACATCCCAGATGCACCTGTGGACCGATGACTGGGAGATCCCGGAGAGGTCCCCACTCGGAGACTGGAAGGAGCCGGTCGCATAGAAGTTAAGAGCGACCGTCACCTTGATGGCAACCGGCATCACGTGTCCTCCCCCGTTCCACGTGGGGCGAGGTGCGCCACGAGGTGACAGATATGTATCACCGTCCCCCTACTCAGCCGGAGTCTCCTCCTGCAGGTGATGGCCGTCATTGTCTGGAAAGAGATCCGGACACGGTACACCCTCGGCCTTGGTCGTCGCCTCTGGTGCTGTGGCTGCACCCTCACTTTCTCCTCCTCCCCCTCCTCCTCCTCCCCCCCATGCTGCTCGACGACTGGCAACTCCTCGGCCCTTCCCTCTGCTGCTGCAGCTGGCCCTGCATCCACTGCAGGTTGTGGCTGTGGATGCTGCTGCATCTCCAAATGCAGTGCAGCGGCCCCAACCACTGCGCAGAACATAGCCGTTCTGTTCGCAGACATTGTGCTAACCTACAGAAGGGTGGTGGGGGGCAGAGAAACGGGACATGTTAGACGGAGGTTAGTCTACACCTCGGCAGCCGCCTGCCACGGGATACCTGTGTGTCCCGGTGGCCTGGTCGCGCTGCTGACACGCGGGCAGCCTAGCCCCTGGTCACTTTCTGCATCCAACAGGCAGTTAACTACGTCCTCTTCACCGGTGCGTCAGTGGCCTGTGGCCGTAAGCCACAGGGCAACCAGCGGCCGTGTCCTCGTGACCAGCACGCCATGGCATGGTGGCAGACATTTTGTAACCGGGGTTGGACGAGTCACTCGCTCACTCTCTCCCTACCCCCTCACTCCCACTCCTCCTCCCCTCAGTCTCCCCCACTCCCCCCTCAGTCTCCCCCACTCCCCCCTCAGTCTCCCCCACTCCCCCCTCAGTCTCCCCCACTTCCCCCTCAGTCTCCCCCACTCCCCCCTCAGTCTCCCCCACTCCCCCCTCAGTCTCCCCCACTCCCCCCTCAGTCTCCCCCACTCCCCCTCCGTCTCCCCCACTCCCCCCTCAGTCTCTCCTACTCCCCCCTCAGTCTCCCCCACTCCCCCCTCAGTCTCCCCCACTCCCCCCTCCATCTCCCCTACTCCCCCCTCAGTCTCCCCCACTCCCCCCTCAGTCTCCCCCATTCCCCCCCGCTCTGGACCCCCTCCCGTTCTCGGGGATGCCTTCCCCATTGTGGCCAGACTCCAGCTGTGCACTGAGCAGTGCGCTCACCTCCTCGAAGCTCTCGTCAGCCAGCACAACTGGTTGACGAACTTCAAAAGCAGGTGTGTTGGCCGGCGTGAAAACATGGCGTGAGGACGTCGGGACTTCGGCCCATCTGGGCCGGAGAATAGCGGGAGGCCAATAAGTCGGGATTCTGGTCGTGTCGGGGGGTCTTTCGAGGCCTTTGCCCTGAATGCCGACGTGTAGTTTGTGCGGGGTTTGGAGAATAGCAGGAGGGCGTCGGACCGGCGCTGCCGTGAAAATATGCGCGGCCCGCTATTCTCCGAACTGGCGTGAGTGCGGAGAATCGCGCTCTGTGTACCTGATACTAATGACATTTGTCTGGGGTTTCCATGACTCTTAAGTTGGACTTACACTGGAGAATTAGGAGAGCCCTGTGAAAATTCACCACTTGTATTTTTCCAACAAATCATTATAATTATGTATCACAAAAGAAGTGCTTCAGTTGACTGCTTTTCTGTCTCAGGTGCCAGTTAAATGCCACAGAAGCAGCCAGATGAGCAAATGCTATCTTAAATTCAATGTTCTAAATAAACTGAGAGAGCTGTTTTGGTTCCTCTGCTGTGAAATGCATGGTCCAGGAAATGCTGTTTTGGTAACTTATTATCAACAGAAGTCTGCTCTCTGAAAAAACACAATGTTAATCAAGCGTAAGGCGGCACGGCGACACAGTGGTTAGCACTGCTGCCTAAGGCACTGAGGACATGGGTTTGATCCCAGCCCCGGGTCACTGTCCATGTGGATTTTGCATATTCTCCCTGTGTCTGCATGGGTTTCACCCCCACAACCCAAAGATGTGCAGGGTAGGTCGTTGGCCATACTAAATTGTGCCTTAATTGGAAAAAAAATGATTGGGTACTCTAAATTTATTTTTTAAAATAAATTTTAAATAATAAAGGTGACAGTCTGCATTTTTCATGTGACTGGTTCAAACCCAGGGGTTCCCTGCATGGGTGTGGGGGTGGGTTATAGGTGAGTTGGGGCTTGACGGGGTCGCATGGGGGGGCGGGGGGGGGGGGGTCGAGAGGTCAGGGCGGCGTTTATAAATGGCATCCCGATCTCTCTCTGCACTGAGGAGTTCTGGCGAGCAGAGCTCCTCAGAGCATAAAACGGGACTAAGCGTGGCCTTGGTCACGCGTTCCCCACTGAGACCCCCAATCTACATGAATGGCTGTTCGAGGGAAACACTCGACTCATCACGTGCGCTTGGGACACTGTTACCAATCGGGTAGATCGTGCCCATAGTCTCCCAAATGGAGCATTCCGGCCAAGGTTTACTATGTGCTTCTTTATCCAACACTTTTTGAACATCATCTGTGTTATTTAGAACATAGAACATAGAACAGTACAGCACAGAACAGGCCCTTCGGCCCTCGATGTTGAGCCGATCACCCTACTCAAATTTAATCAAAGAACTCTGAACTCTTCTCTAACTAACACCATGGACAAATTCTCTGACTTCCCAGCCGTGTGTTTCTCGGTAGCAGGAGGCAGCGTGCCGTTTGCTGGTGGCGGGGTTCTCAGTTCCTGCCACGATCAATCCAATTGAAGTCACCCCATGTCTCGGGACACCCATGGGTGGGGGTGCACTGCTGGTGGGAATGGAGAATCCAGCACACAGACGCAGAATTCCAGCCAGTAGGATCTTTTCCGTGCACGTCAGACAGCAGAAAGGATCTTAGATTTAACATCTCATCTAAAAACCAGCTATCCTTCCTCGGAGTTGTACTGAAGTGTCAGATTGTATTCAGAATCTCTCAGCTCATTCTCGCCCCTTGATTGGGCTTGAATCAGGGATCAGAGGACTAACAATGAACAAAGACCTGGGGCAGGATTCTTGGACTTTTACGACAGCAAAACTGCGCCGAACGTGGATCGATTCAGTGACTGTGGAGGGGCTAGCACCGGCCCCATGTGGAACACAATCGATTCCAATGAAAAATTTGCGGGATTCGCCAGGTCCATGATTGACACTCGGGAGGCCGACAAGCTGCAGTCGCAAATACACATGACAATCCTCACACACACTCATCCCAGTCAACAAGATGGCACTGGTTGTGCTGGAGCACGACCACACAGCTGATGGCTTGGCTAGAGCCAGAGGGGCACCTCAAGGGGTGGCCTAGGGGGACACCCATACGACCCATGGCCCTAACTTCACAGTGGGCCATCAGGGGCATCAGACATGCCTGCCTTTCTGGCTGTGGTTCGTTGCCCACCCACCCCGACCCCGCAGCCCACCTCCTGGCTACCCCCCACTACTCACCCTGGCTGAAGCCCCCTGGCCAGCGGTACAACTGTCAGCAAACTTTGGCGATGTTAGACACTCTCCATACCCCCTCTCTCTCCCACAGCAGCCACCACGCTGGTTTCACGATTTTTAAAAGCACAAGTGAATCGCGCCGTCGGGAACTCAGCCCATCGGAGGCGGAGAATCGCAGAGGCCCTGGAGAACACAGGGTCAGGCCCACTAATGATTGCAAACAGTGTTTACTGCACATGTGTTCCGGACCGCATTGACGCCGCTGTTGTGGTGGTGGCGATTTGCGATTTGGCATCAAATCAGCCCCCGCCGCAATTTTGGTGTCAGAACCTATTCTCCGCCCAATCGCGCTTCCCGATTTCGCCGTCAGCCAATGGACAATCCCGCCCCTGAAGACTGACAGCAGGCAGGACAGAACAGCTCAATTGATTGGAGCACCTGCCACTGGATTCCAAAATCCACCTCCCCCATCACTGGAACGCTGACTGCAGTTTGTACAATTGACAGAATGCACCATGGCAACTCAGCAAGAGGCCAATGGCCTATTCCACCAAGAGGATCAAGCACAGCAATGTCAAGCGAACACCAGCACGTCTAAAAGTTCCTCTCCAAGACGCACCATTGTGGTGTGGACACATGCAGCTGTTTAGTCAAATTCCTGCAATTCCCAACTTAACACCAAAGACTATAGTAGTTCAAGACGCCCTTCCACCACCCGCTGTGTCTTTGGGGCATCTGCAGAAGTGAAATTAATGTGGCCTTATCTGTGTGTCCCCCATCTCAAAATCATTTTTTTTTAATGAGTGAAGGTGGTATCAGAAGATATGCAATGGCACCAATATTAATACTTATTTTAACCACTATTGTGGCAATTATTGGAGTATTCAAGATGGCACAGTTGCCACTTCCATTATTAGTCTGCATCCCAACCTTATAGGGTTTCACACCATCAGTGCCCAACACACTTCTCCTTTTGATGTTCACCTCCCAGCAACAGGGCCCTCACAAATTGCTAAAGAAGTCAGAGAAATCTGAAATTGATGGTAGTCCTCAACCATTTTCAGGCATTTTGGCAATGGTCTTTGCTGCTCTCCTAATCCCTTTAAATTGCAGAAGTTCTGGAGTTCTCTCCTTTGCAACAATAGTACACCGATTAGGAGTGGCACTATCACCCCAAATTTAGATGGCATAGCACGTTTCAGCCCAGGAGGAATTTGCAGTAGGTTACCTACAGTCTCCTGTGCTGCTATTAAACTTCCAATGAAAGAAGCAAGTCTTAAATCTCATGGTATTCATTGAAGTATGTGATGCACCGTCTATTACCACAAGACGAGAATGGTGGAACAATCGAGGCTTTATTAACAAGATGTTGTGCCTCCTGTAGCTGGAACCAGAATGGCTGCTGCGCAGGAGAGCACACATATTTATACGACACCTGCTGGGCGGAGCCAGCAGGCAGGGATTTACCAACGTACCTCTAATATACGGGCAGTGCCGTAATACATATAATATACCACTAGTGGTGTTCACCACAGTATGTTTAATTTGTTTTAAACATACTATTGCCAGCATGTTCGTTTAAAAATATATACTGTCAAATATATATATAGCTCCACCTTGTTAAAAGCCTATCATATGGTTCAGACATTTTTCTTTACTGGAGAAATAAATTATGGCCTCAGATCTGTTAAGCCAATTCCTGAAACACCCCAACATAAATAAATGTAATTCTAAATATCCGTATTGTCCTACACTATAAAACAAATCGCAAATTATGGCACCTATATATTTCAAATAACAGATAGCTGAAGCCCAAAGAAATGAAATGAAAATCACTTATTGTCACAAGCAGGCTTCAAATGAAGTTACTATGAAAAGCCCCTAGTCGCCACATTCTGGCGCCTGGTACGGGAATTGAACCGTGCTGCTGGCCTGCCTTGGTCTGCTTTCAAAGCCAGCAATTTAGCCCTGTGCTAAACCAGCCCCCTAAGATTCTTGACTTCACTTTCTTTCCCAACAATGAAAGCTAAAATAAATCAGTCAGATGCTGTTTGCATGCTGGTTGCAAGGCAGAGTCATGGCCAGAGAAAATTGCATCACACTTCATCATGGAATTTTAAACTGAGGTGAAACAAACCTAGTTTAAACAGGCTGAGAGCTTAACTACCCTTCCCCCAAATGAACCTCAGAAACTGATCTGTCCAAACTCTTCTGTGAATAACCAGTAGCAGAAACTCTGAATTGAATTTAGAACTGTAGTGAGGTTGTTAATTTATGACTGATATGAAAATGCTCTGATGTAATAAAGCATAAATACTTTTCTGCTCTTTTTTGTCTTACAGTTCAAATCTGAACATTTTATAAATTTCTAATGTGATTTATGTCTTGCTTCTGGGATTTTTACAGGAACATAAAGAAGAATTTCCATCTTTAGGCTGGAAAGGTTGTAGTGAGGTGCAAAAAAAATGGATTACATTTTGCCCAGAGATATTAGTTCCCGCTGTGCATTGTACTTGCTTTGTGTGTGCATTGAGGGTCGATTCCAGCAGATCAATGTTAGCATTCTACACTACACACAAAAACATAAATGTCAAGGTCAATACACTATCAATGTAAAATACAAACATACAAATAATAATATACTTGCCAGCTCAATTTGATTTGCTGTGCAGGATTTTTTAGTAGACTTGTAAACACTGGAATAAGGGAACTAGAATGTGTCCCCCCCCCCCCCCCCCGCCCCACCACCGCATTTGAATAAAAATATAGGAAAAAATATGCTGTATAAAAATAATGTGAAAATATTAAACTTATTTAAGAAGCAAAAGCATGGCAATTTTTAGCCTCTTAACTATTTGAATATCCCTGGAATCGACAAGTTAAAACAGCTACCAAGTGCCGATGGTCTGGTGGAAATTGACCAATCATACTAATGGGAGACTGGGGGTGCGATTCTCCGCAACAGCCGATGCTGGAGTGAAACCCGGAGTGTTTCACTCCGGCGTCGGAGGCCGCTCCTCGCCCCCAATTCTCTCTCTCCCCCCCCCCCCCCCCCCCCCCCCCCCCAGGGGCGGCATTGCGCGAATCTCGGGCGCCGGGCCTTGGCGCTGGTGTCAAAGTGGCGCGCCGAGAATGACGCGGCCGGCGGCGCCTAGGTGACGTCAGCCACGCATGCGCAGGTGGGCCGGCTCCAACCTGCGCATGCGCGGTTGCCGTCTTCCCCTCCGCTGTCCCGCAAGACGTGGCAGCTTGATCTTGCGGGGCGGCGGAGGGGAAAGAGTGCATCTCTTAGAGACGCCGGCCCGTCATGTCATCATGATGCCGGCGATTGAGGGGGAGGCAGAGATAGTGGTGGCGCTGGATGCGGAGAAGGCCTTCGATAGAGTGGAGTGGGGGTACTTATGGGAGGTGTTGGGGAGGTTTGGATTTGGTGAAGGGTTTATTAGATGGGTGAGGCTGCTATATGAGGCCCCGATGGCGTGCGTGGCCACGAATGGGAGGAGGGAGGAGTACTTCCGGCTTTACCGAGGGACCAGGCTGGGTTGCCCCCTGTCCCCCTTGTTGTTTGCATTGGCAATCGAGCCACTGGCGATGGCGTTGAGGGATTCAGAGAGGTGGAGAGGTTTAGTGCGAGGTGGGGAGGAACATAGGGTGTCGTTGTATGCCGATGACCTGTTACTGTATGTGGAGGACCCAGTGGGAGGGATACCGGGGGTGATGGAGCTGCTAGCTGAGTTTGGGACCTTTTCAGGTTATAAATTAAATTTAGGCAAGAGTGAGGTATTTGTAGTGCACCCTGGAGACCAGGAGGAAGGAATTGGTAGGCTCTCGCTTAGGCGGACTGGGGAGAGTTTTAGGTACCTGGGGGTGCAGGTGGCCAGGGACTGGGGGACTCTTCACAAACATAATTTCACCAGACTTGCAGATCAAATGGAGGGGGAGTTCAAGAGGTGGGACATGTTGCCATTGTCATTGGCGGGGAGGGTGCAGTCCGTCAAAATGACGGTGCTTCCGAGGTTCTTGTTCCTCTTTCAGTGCCTTCCCATCTTTATCCCCAGGGCCTTCTTTAGGAGAGTTACTAGCAGTATCTTGAGCTTTGTGTGGGCACATGGGACTCCGAGAGTGAAGAGGGTTTTCCTGGAGCGAGGGAGGGATAGAGGCGGGCTGGCGTTGCCCAACATTTTGGGGTACTATTGGGCGGCCAATGTGTCAATGGTGCGTAAATGGGTGATGGAGGGGGGAGGGGCGGTGTGGAAAAGAATGGAGATGGCGTCATGTAGAGGTACGAGCCTGGGTGCCATGGTAACGGCGCCGCTGCCGCTCTCCCCTAAGAGGTTTACCACGAGCACGGTGGTGGCGGTGACCCTAAGAATCTGGGGACAGTGGAGACGGCATAGGGGGGAAACAGGGGGCTCGATGGAGGCTCCACTGGGTGGCAACCATTGGTTCATCTTGGGGAACACCGAGGGGGGATTTAGGGGGTGGCAAAGTAAATTGAGGGACCTGTTTATTGGCAGGACGTTTGCGGGCCTGGGGGAACTGGAAGATAAATTTGGGCTTCCCCAAGGGAACATGTTTTGATACTTGCAGGTAAAGGCGTTTGCTAGGCGACAGGTAGAGGGATTCCCTTTGCTGCCCTCGTGGGGGACGATGGACAGAGTGCTTTCGGGGGTGTGGGTCGGAGAGGGGAAGGTGTCTGACATCTATAAGGTAATGCAGGAGGTGGAGGAGTCATCAGTGGAGGAGCTGAAGGCTAAATGGGAGGGGGAACTTGGGGAGCAGATAGAGGACGGGACGTGGGTGAATGCCTTGGAGAGAGTCAACTCTTCCTCTTCATGTGCGAGGCTTAGCCTCATCCAATTTAAGGTGCTGCACCAGGCCCACATGTCCGGGACTAGGATGAGTAGGTTCTTTGGGGGTGAGGACAGGTGCACCAGGTGTTCGGGGAGTCCAGCGAATCATGCCCATATGTTCTGGGCATGTCCGGCACTGGAAGAATTCTGGAAGGGGGTGGCGGGGACGGTGTCGAGGGTGGTTGGATCCAGGGTCAAACCAGGGTGGGGACTCGCGATTGTTGGAGTTGCGGTGGAGCCCTGAGTGCAGGAGGCGAAAGAAGCTGGTGTTTTGGCCTTTGCGTCCCTAGTAGCCCGACGAAGGATCTTGCTACAGTGGAAGGATGCGAGGCCCCCAAGTGTGGAGACCTGGGTCAATGACATGGCGGGATTTAAAAAGTTGGAAAGGGTTAAATTTGCCCTGGGAGGATCAGTACAAGGGTTCTATAAACGGTGGCAGCCTTTTCTGGACTTCCTGGCTCAAAGATAGGTATCTTGGTCAATGGCAGCAGCAACCGGGGGGGGGGGGGGGGGGGGGGGGGCAAGGGGGTGTTCCTAACTGTAGTTTCTATATTTTTTTCACTACGGTTATGTAACTTAACACTGGGTTAACTTAAGTTGTTGTTAATATGTTGGGTTGTTCATTGAGGAGGGGCGAAGGTTTATGATTGTTGTTATTACTGTTATCATTGGTATTTTAGTATGGTTTGATGTTGTTGTGTAAATTCAAAATTTTTCAATAAAAATTATTTTTTTTAAAAAAGAGACGCCGGCCCGTCGATCGGTGGGCACCAATCACGGGCCAGTCACCTCACGAGCACGCCCATGGTGCTCGATCCTCTCTCTGCCCCCCACAGGCCCTACACTTACCTGTCGCGCGATGTTCACGCCGGCAGCGACCAAGTGTGGTTGCTGCCAGCGTGAACCGGTCGGGGTCGTCAGGCCACTCGGCCCATCCAGGCCGGAGAATCGCCGCTCGCTGGGAAAAACGGCGAGCGGCGATTCTCCGAGCGGCGTGTCGCAAAACGCGACATGCCATTTTGAGGGGGGTGGGAGAATCGCGGGGGGTGCCAGGTCGGCGTGCCGTGATTCTCCCGGCCCTCCCGCGATTCTCCCACCCGGCGTGGGGAGCGGAGAATCGCGGCCTGGACTTCTCAATTTCTGTGCAATCTTAGGTTGTAGTTATCTTTAACCACTGCCCTGAAATTGGTGGATGTAATGTGCCACTTGCAATTGATAAGACTATATTTATATTCAACAAAGATTCTAGTGTAAGGGTATTAAATGACCAGAAGTTCCAACAGATCACATGAACACTTTTTAACTCATGATATTGGAGTTGTACTCCGCACAGTTTCATTTGCAGTGTGGCATAACAACTCTGGGACAGCCAGATTAGGATCTGACTCCAAATATACTTTCACTTCTGCGTCATTGCAAAGTGGAAATGACTTTGTAACAATATTAAAGGGGCAATAGAACTTACAGTCTTAAAGGGAAGTTACATTTTAATTACATTTAAGGATGAATTGAACATCCACTTAGCTGAAGAAAGTCTCCTGTTGAAAAACCTGTGACCTTTATCTGCTGGACACCCGGCAAAATTATGTAATTAATCCATCTGATTCAACTCAAGGGTAATGCAGTAGTTGGATTTTCTGGAACAAATACACAAAGTATATTTTCCCAACAAATCTCAAGGATGTCAAGCCGGCACCAGAGAAAAGATAGCCACCTCCAACTCATTAAATATATTCACCAGCTAAATCCTTCAACAACAATGTGGCAAAAATAGGTCACTATACGGAGCGTTCAGTTTAAAAGTTAACACTAGTTTAGGCCCATCGATGTTTACCTTTAATCAATCCAATGTTGGTGGCCAATTGACCTTCAGGTTACGAGCAACTTTGAAATTTAATAAAATGCTCTCAATGTCAAATGATAAAGATGAGGCTAATTTTAACTTTTGCTATGGCCCATTTTATTTCTGCCATTGGGAGAGTTTAAATTAATTGGCAGCGGGATGGGAATCAGGATATAAAGAGGATAAAAAATAAGTTGCGTCAAGAATTGGGAGAAAAAGATAGCACTGAAGTGGGAAAAATGCAATGAGTCCCAAATTGAGTTCACATGCATTGTGGTAAACAAGGATGTGTGAGTTACAGGTGCAGATAACCACATTAGAATACAACATTTTGGCAATAACAGAAGCCTGCTCAAAAAAGGACAGGATTACATCTAAATATTCATGGATCCAAGCCGTTCAGGAAAAGAAAGGGGGAGTTAGGAGGGGAGGTGGGACAAACAGACGAGCTCCCTGGATGATGATGGAGACAGAGAATAAGGTGAAGCAGACAATGCATGGGGGCGGGGCGGGGGAGGTGGGTGACCAGGGGATGGGCCATGGGGCGGGGTGTCTACCACAGGACCGGGGAATCCAGGCACGGACTGCCATTGCCGCAGTCTGCAAGGCAGCCATCTTGCTGCGCTCCCCACTGACCACCCACTGTAGCCTGTGGTGTTACAGAGTGCTTCTTCTAGGGGTGGCCCCACCCCAACTACCTCTGCCTTCACCAATCGCTATACCATCCCCCTTCCCAAGGGCCGCTACCCACCGGCAGGGCATCACGCAGCCCACCCAAGAGCAACGCCCACAGTAGCCCTTACAGGATTGGCGCCAGACGGGACCGCGGAGCGTACCGCTGACTAGGGTAGCACTAGCCCCCAGTACCCCTGGCAGCAGGGAGGGTGCCAAGGCCAGAAGCACCCACGGTGCCAGGCACCGACGAGGCCAGGGGTGCAGAGGTAGGAACGGGGCTGAAGGAGGTATTGGGGCATGGTCTGCAGGTCAAACCGGAGCCACAATTTTGGAATTCACCAGGCATGGTGGTCTTCCTCCTAGTTGCCACAGCCCTGGGGGATGCACTGTGGCTGTACAAGCTGGAGGAGGAGGGCCATGCAGCAGCGAAGCCTGCCCCAGAGGAGCAGGAGGCAGCCGGTGAGAATGGAGACCTGCCATCCAACAGGCCGAGGATGAGTTGGGGAGGAGGCACTCCAAGAGGCCTCATGTGTACCGGTGGCGTCTGTCATTCGAGAACCTATCGAACCGGGCATGCTGTCAAAGACTCCGGCTGAGCAGAGGGACAGTGCGACATATCTGCCAAATCATGACACACCTGGCACTGCAAAGGAATGGGGGAGGACTCCTGCTCTAGGTGGCCGTAAAGGTGATGGTAGCCCTGAATTTTTACACCACGGGATCCTTCCAGGTGCCAGATGGGGCCTGCCCACGATCTCACAGAGCTCAGTGTACCAGTGCATCTGCACCGACAAGGAGACACTCTGGGCGCGATTCTCCGCCCCACACGACGGGTCGGAGAATAGCGGGAGGGTCCTTCCCGACATTTTTCCCGACCTCCCGCTGTTCACCCCCCCCCCCCACGGCCGCCCCACGACACGAATCGCTGCTTGCCGTTTTTTACGCGAGCAGCGATTCTCCCC
This sequence comes from Scyliorhinus canicula, assembly GCF_902713615.1. Lineage (NCBI taxonomy): Eukaryota > Metazoa > Chordata > Chondrichthyes > Carcharhiniformes > Scyliorhinidae > Scyliorhinus > Scyliorhinus canicula. The sequence goes on along the minus strand of NC_052159.1, from coordinate 56,458,408 downwards.
TAGCCGATGGGCCGATTTCCCAGGCCTTTACGGCCGTTTTCACGAACTCCAACACACCTGCTATCACAGTTCGTGAAAACAGCCGCAAAGTGCCGCTCTGGAGAACCATGCCACCGATTGGCACGGCCGCACCACGGCCGTGCCAAGGGTGGCATGGGCCCGCGATCAGTGGGCACCGATCGCGGGCAGCGGGTCCGAACCCCGCGCACTCTTTGTTCCTCCGCCGCCCCGCTGGATCAGTCCGCGGGGCGGCTGAGGGGCAAAACGGCCTGCGCATGCGCCGGTCTCACGCATATGCGTGATGACGTCATCCACGCATGCGCGGATTGGAGCCGTCCAATCCGCGCATGCACGGCTGACGTCATCGTTTGCGTCAGCCGCCGTTAACCTTGGCGAAGTTCGCTAAGCCTGCAATGCCGAGGTTCACGGGGCCCCGCTGCTAGCCCCGACCGGGGAGCAGAATCGGGTCCCGGGAGGGGGCGCAAAGGCTGCCGTGAAACACGGCCAGTTTCACGGCAGCCTTCATGACTCTCCGCATTTGCGGAGAATCGCGCCCTCTATGCCTGGTTGACACAATACATTTCAAGGTGGACCGAGGCCACCAGGAACCCGGGCAGTGTTCTAGAAAGACATCGAGAACCTGTTCACTCTTCGTGCCAATGTACTTTGGCCCTTGATATGAATCGTTCTGCTAATTCATTTGTTGGTATGGAGCTGGCGTTATGCACTGTATACCATTTCCTCTTAAGTAGCCCTCGAATTCCTTCGAAGTGAACTGAGTACCATTGTCACTTACAACCTGCTCGGGTCAACCAACTCTTGCATATATTTCATCCAACTTCTCAATAGTTTTTTCTGTCATTGTGGATTTCATAATTTAGAATTTGCATCCACAATCATTAGGAACTTTACTATACAAGCATGGAGGAATAATCACTCAAATTTTCCATAATAAAATTCCATTCTGGACTATCAATTCAATTCTTCATGTGATGTAGGGCTTGATGTTTGGATTCTTATGATGTACATCCGTCATTGCTCCTTTTTAGACCATGTCTATCACCTTCTCCATCACTGCATCGGTTCTTGTATATCTCTGTAACCTACTAGCTGCTAAAGAGGGAATACATTTATTCGGGCCAAAGATTGTTGTCAAGAGTCAATGATCCATCAAAAGAGTAAAATAAAGGTGAAATCTTCTTGCTCCGAAAATGATGCTCAAATTCTCTTTTTGTAGCTGAGTGCAATTCTCCCCTGTGCTAGTAAGAGTTTGTGAAGCAAACATTATCAGTCGTCCCTCTCCTAGCATAATGTGCGAGACAACTAGACCAATCCCATAGGTGATGCATCCTAAACAAGTTGTAATTTCACTTTGGGATTGTAGTGGATCAATAGCTGACTTTTTTAAGGCATCTTTTACCTTGCATTCTTCTGACCAATGCCTTACATGTACGGCTCATAACAAAGTGTGTAAAGACTTCAATCATGTTGCTAAATTCAAAATAAATCTGCCACGATAATTGATTAATCCCAGAAACAACCTCAGTTGTGTCACATTTTGAGGACGTGGTGCTTCTAAGATTGCTTTCAACTTTTTCAACTCCTTGTGCAAGCCATCTTTATCAATGATGTGACCTAGATCATTTATGAATGTCTTGAAAGGTGATAATTTTCCTTTTTAACCTGGAGGTTATGGTTTTGCAGATGTTTCAGTGCAGCTTCCAAGTTCTTCAAGTGCTTTTGTTCATTTGAACTGGTGATGAGAATGTCATCTAGGTAGCATTGTACCCCATTTAGCCCACTCAGAATTTGATCCATGGATCTCTGAAAAAGAACAGGAGCGGATGTTATTCCAAATGGAATTCTCCTGTAATGGAGCAGACCTTTGTGCATCACAATAGTGAGTAGCGGCTGTGATTTTGCAGCCACATTCATTTGTAAATATACTTGTGATGGATCAATTTTACTGAATATTTGCATCAAGCCAACAATCTTTAATTAACAGCAGTGGATAGTGATCTAGGTTAATAGTTGTTTTAAAATCTCCACATATTCTCACTGAGCCCTCGTGTTTCAATACAGGAACGATTAGTGTTGCCCAATCACTTGTAACAACTGGTTTAGTAACTCATTTTTGGATTAGCCTTTCTGGTTCTACTTTGCGTTTTGACCTGATGGCATATGGTGCTGTTCTGGCTTTGAGACATTTTGGTGTACTGTAGGTTTTAAGTTGAACTTCAACTCCTGTCATTGAGCCCAATGGATCTGGAAACACCTTTGTTTACTTCTCCAGAGGTTCTTGTGGGTCATTCTTTGAATCCACTAATTAATTCACTGTTCCCCAGTTGAGTTTAATTTTTCCCAAAAATGCTCTACCAAATAAAGCAGGAAAATTTCCACGGATAGCGTGAATGGGCAACTCTGCTGTTTGTCCATTTATTTCTACTTTTATCATAATGTATCTTTTTAATGGTACAACCTCTTCTGTGTTCCTCCTTAGGATAACATTTGATGGTTTTAAAGGCAGATCCTTCAATTTCAAATGTCTGAGGTATCAATGATACAGCTGTTCCCATATCCACTTCCATTTTGACTTGGTTACCATCTAATTATGGAAATGCTCAGAAATGTTGTTGATCTCTCTGCACTGACAAGATGACTTGTTTCAGCTCCTGAAGTTGTTTGGATACGTCCCTCTTGAGGGGTCTTGAACTTTGTCAACTAACTTATAAACGTAGTTAGCTTGCTTAGATATATTTTGTTTTCTTGCACATCCTTGGTGCTGATGAAGTTTGCCGAACCCAACATGCTTTGGCAATATGACCCTTCTTGCCACAGTTCTTGCACTTACTTTCTCTACTTCAGCATTTACCGGTTGAGTGTCTGACCTGTGTACATCGATGACAAGGCTACATCCTTGCAGCCTTGTTTCAAACGGTCTCCATCTTAGATATCTTCCCTCTAGCCCCTATCTGTGAATCTTGTTTTGTTGCTAGCTCCAGAGACGTGGCAACTTACACAGCAGATTTGAAAGTTAAATTGCTTACCTTAAGCAATTTCCTCTGGATAGTTTCATTACGGAATCCACTTCCAGCCTATCACAAAGAATATCATCTAGTGTTGCACCAAACTCACAGTATTTTGCTAATTTCTTAAAGTCACCACAGACAGTAAAATGCTTTCACCTTCTTCCTGACTAGGATGGTGAAACCAAAAGCTTTCTGCAATTAGCAATGGTCTAGGTGAGAAATTGTCTTCTCGAATTTTCATTAATTGATTATAGGACTCATCTCCTGGTTTTGCTGGATGAACTAATTTTGCAGCAGCCTAGAAGTTTTATTCCCTCCCAAACTGAGAAATGTTGCAACCTTTAAGTCCCCTGGAGTTTGATTCACCATGAGCTGAAGTTGAAATCTCTCTTCATATGAATTCCAAGTCTCACAGTCTTCATCAAATGCATCAATTTTTTCCTCCATTCCAGATACCAGCTCCTAGTGTCGATAGTTCAACCAACTTTCTCTCTTCCATTTATGTTTCATGTATGGCTGCGATCCCCCTATCCATAATGCAACTTAGAATTTTTCTTTTCACCTGACTGTGGTTTGACTTTTTCCTGAGCAGTGGACTGTACAGAGGTGGGAAACTTCTGAGTTCCTCTTCCTGTAGTCTGTTTCGTTTGCCTTGTGCTCAGTCGCTGAAGCCTAGACTCTACCCACTTCAACAGCAGCTGTTGTTCTGCGTACTTATGGTTGTGTTCCATTTCTTTCTTAAAATCTTCAACATTGGTGGCTTTTGCTTCACCTGACATGTGAGCCCAGTCCTGAGAATCTTTTCTCTGCTCTCAACGCAGTCTCCACTTTCTTGTTGGTGATTTTTTTTGTTCAGCAATTTTGCATTTTGCTTCAGGCCTTATTGCCATTTTCTCTTTTGACTTATTCTCTAGGTGCCACAGAGACAGAAGGTATGGAGCGGCCACACACTTGAATTTGTTACAAACCCGATGAGAGGTTTTTTTAAAAATATTTTAATTCTCCTTTTTCACATTTTCTCCCGAATTTACACCCACCAACAATAAACAATAATCAGCAACAGATATGTCAATCCCCATAACAATAACAACAATTCCATCCTCCCACCAACCCCAAACATCAGCCCACATGTTTACATAAACAAATGACAAAAAGGAATCAGGGATTACCCATAGTCATCCTTAATATACACAGCACCCCTCCCCCCAACCCTCCCACCCACCCCCCAACTAATATTCGATGTTATCCAGTTCTTGAAAGTGCATAATAAATAATGCCCATGACTTATAGAACCCCTCCGAGCTTCCCCTCAGTTCAAACTTAACCTTCTCAAGGGTCAAGTATTCCAACTGGTCCCCCCGCCATGCCAGGGCACAGGGTGGAGAGGCTGCTCTCCATCCCAGCAGGATCCGCCTTCGGGCGATCAATGAGGCGAAGGCTACAATATCTTCCTCCGCACCCGTTTCCAACCCTGGCTGGTCCGACACCACGAATATGGCCTCCAGGGGACCCGGGTCCAGTTCCATGTGCACCACCTTGGAAATTACCCTAAAAACCTCCTTCCAGTAATCCTCTAGCTTTGGACAGGACCAAAGCATATGAACGTGATTAGCCCCCCCCCCCCCCCCCCCCCCCCCCCCCCCCACCCCGCAACGCATGCAAACATCTTCTGCTCCTTCAAATAATTGGCTCATCCTCGCCGTCGTGAGGTGTGCTCTGTATACCACCTTCAGCTGTATCAGCCCCAACCTCGCACATGAGGTGGAGGCATTTACTCTCTGGAGAACCTCACACCAGACCCCCTCCTCAATAACCTCTCCCAACTCTTCCTCCCACTTTGCTTTGATCCCTTCCAGTGGTGCCTTATCCTCGTCCAAAATAGCTCCGTACACCACTGACACTACCCGTTTCTCCAGCCCACTTGTCGTCAGCACCTCCTCCACCAATGTGGAGGCAGGCTCCTCCGGGAAGCTCTGTATCTCCTTTCTGGCAAAATCTCGAACCTGCATGTATCTAAACATTTCTCCCTGCTCCAGTCCATACTTCGCTTCCAGCTCCCTCAATCCTGCAAACCGACCCCTAAGAAACAAATTTATTAGCGTCTTAATCCCCTTCTCTTCCCATTTCCGAAAACTTCCGTCCCACCTCCCTGGCTCATATCTGTGGCTCCCCCAAATCGGCATTTCCCTTGACCCTGCCCCCAACCCGAAGTGTTGGTGAAACTGCCTCCAGATTTTCAATGAAGCTATTATTACCGGACTCCCTGAGTATTTCCCCGGAGCTATTGGGAGCGGCGCTGTTGCTAGTACTTTCAGTCCCGACCCCCTGCACAAACTCTCCTCCATTCTGACCAACTGGGAATCAACCCCTCTGACCCAGCTCCTCACCTAAAGATAGATAGTTTTTTGAAGAATAAAGGGATTAAGGGTTATGGTGTTCGGGCCGGAAAGTGGAGCTGAGTCCACAAAAGATCAGCCATGATCTAATTGAATGGCGGAGCAGGCTCGAGGGGCCAGATGGCCTACTCCTGCTCCTAGTTCTTATGTTCTTATGTTCTTATGTTCTTCTCCACATTCGCCGCCCAGTAGTAGTACATCAGATTCAGGAGACCCAAACCCCCTGCCTGCCTTCCCCTCTGTAACAGCTAATTTCTCACTCTGGTCACTTTCCCTCCCCATATGAACAAGGTAATCCTTCCCTCAATCTCCCTGAAAAAAGCCTTTGGCAGGAAAATCGGTAGGCATTGAAAAATAAACAGAAATCGCGGCAACACATTAATTTTAACCGCCTGTACCCAACCTGCCAGTGACAGAGGGAGATCATCCCACCTTGCCAGATTGGCTTTCACTCTCCCCAACAAACTAGTGATGTTGCACCTGCGAAGCCTCCCCCACTCCCGGGCAACCTGCACCCCGAGATACCTAAAGTGAGTCCCTGCCCTACGGAATGGCAGCACCCCCACCCCTGCCCCCACCCCCGGCCGAGACACCACAAAATACTCACTCTTGTCCAGGTTCAGCTTGTATCCCGAGAACGATCCAAATACTCGCAGTAGCTCCAATATTCCCCCTATCAACCCACTCGGTTCCGACCACATCGTCGGCAAGTCGTCGGCATATAAGGACATCCTAAGCTCTATCCCCCCACCCCCCGCACTATTCCGTTCCATGTTTCTGAACTTCTTAATGCAATGGCCAATGGCTCAATCGCAAGTGCAAACAGCAGGGGCGACATAGGACACCCCTGCCTTGTCCCACGGTGGAGAGAAAAGTATCTCGAGCTGATATTGTTTGTCCGGACATTCGCCTTCGGCTCCTTATATAACAGCTTTACCCAGTTCACAAATCTTGGTCCAATCCCAAACCGCTCCAGAACTGCCATCAGGTACCCCCATTCTACCCGGTCAAACGCCTTCTTGGCATCCAATGTCACAACCACTGATGTTTCCTTCCCCTCCGCCGGTGCCATAATAACGTTCAAAACCCTCCTAATATTCCAAAACAGCTGCCTCCCTTTCACGAACCCCGTCTGATCCTCACCTATCACCTTCGGGAGGCACTCCTCCAGCCTACCCGCCAGTACCTTCGCCAATACTTTTGCGTCCACACTCAGAAGTGATATGGGCCTATATGACACACACTCCGTCGGATCCTTATCTTTTTTTAGCAACAGTGAAATCGATGCCTGTCCCAAGGTTTGTGGCAGCACTCCCTTCCCTATCGCCTCTTCAAACATCCCCACCATCAGGGGTGCCAACTTATCCTTGAATTTTTTATAATATTCCACCAGAAACCCATCCGGCCCTGCCACCTTCCCCGACTGCATCCTCCCAATCGCATCCTTTATCTCCTGCTCCACTATTGCTCCTTCTAATGTAGCCCTGTCCCCCTCCCCTAACCTCGGGTACTCCAACCCATCTAGAAATTCCGATGAGAGGTTTATTAGGAGATGTTACTCATCCAATCAAATCAGAGATCTGGAATCCTGCGCAAAACATTCTGCTAACATCACTACGGATCATATGATGTTCCACCAGCAGGGATGTATTCTCTGATATTTAACACCTTATTCAGCATCTACATAATAAAAGAGTAATAGGGGCCAAAAATGGGATTTCCACATGGAGGCAGAGGGCACAGCTGAGGTACTAAATGAATACTTTGCATCCAAGGAGGAAGATGAGGTAATTAAGACTAGTTGGGCTAAAATTGACAAAAAGGAGATATTAGAAAGGCTGACTGTACTTAAAGGTTGATAAATCACCAGGGCAGGATCAGATGCATCTGAGGATATTGTGGGTGGAAATTGCGGAGGCACTGGCTAGCATCTTTCAATCTTCCTTAGATATCGGATTGGTGCCAGAGGAGTGGTGAATTGTAAATATTACCTATTTGTTCACAAAAGTGTCTAAGGATAAGACCAGCAACTAAAGGCCAGTCAATTTAATCTCAGTGATGGGAAAGGTTTTGGAAAAAATAATCGGGGACAAAATCAACAGTCACTTGGAAAAATGTGCATTAATTAAGGAAAGCCATCAGGGATTTATTAAGGGCAAATTACTTTTAACTAATAACAAAGGGCTGATGAGGGTAATGATGTTGAAATGGTCCACATGTAAATGGGAAGAGGAGCTGGGTGAGGAGATTGAGGAGGGGACGTGGGCGGATGCCCTGGAGAGAGTGAATTCCTCCTCTTCCTGTGCGAGGCTTAGCCTCATACAGTTCAAGGTGCTGCATAGGGCCCACATGACTGGGACGAGGATGAGTAGGTTTTTCGGGGGCGAGGACAGTTGTGCTAGGTGCTCGGGGAGCCCAGCAAACCACGCCCATATGTTTTGGGCGTGCCCAGTGCTGGGGGAGTTTTGGAAGGGGGTAGCAAGGACGATGTCGAGGGTGGTGGGATCCAGGGTCAAGCCAGGCTGGGGACTCGCAATTTTTGGGGTTGCAGTGGAGCTGGGAGTGCAGGAGGCGAAAGAGGCCGGTGTTCTGGCCTTTGCGTCCCTAGTAGCCCGGCGGAGGATTCTTCTTCAGTGGAAGGATGCGAGGCCCCCAAGCGTGGAGGCCTGGATTAATGATATGGCGGGGTTCATTAAATTGGAGAAGGTGAAATTTACCCTGAGGGGATCAGTACAAGGGTTCTTTAGGCGGTGGCAGCCTTTCCTGGACTTCCTGGCGGAACGGTAGGGAAATAGGCCGGCAACCGGGGGGGGGGGGTTTGGATCGGGAGGAGGGAGAACTGTGTACATGGGATTGTGGGATGTGGCAGGTGTTATCTCTTTCCCTTTCGCTGTTTGGGTGTTCTTTTGTTTTCTTCTTTTGTTTGTAGTTGCTTTTGAAGTTGGGTGGGTATTGTTCTTGGGGTGTTACCGTGGTTGTTCTGTTAATAGAGTTGAGATGTTTATATTTTGTAAAAATTTCAATAAAAATTATTTAAAAAAAAGAAATGGTCCACATGGATTTCCAAAAGGTGATTGATCAGGTATCACATAACAGGTCTGTCAGCAAATACAAAGCACGTGGAATACCTGGACCATAGCACCATGGCTATGAAGTTGGCTGAGTGACAGGAACAAGACAATAATAGTTAGTGGTTATTCTACGGACTGGAGGACGTTATATAATGGATTCCCCAGGGTTGGGTATTAGGGTCACTGCTTTTCTTGACATATATTAATAATTTAGACTTGAGTGTATATGGTGCAATTTCAAAATTTGCAGATAACACAAAATTTAGAAGTAGATGAACTGTGCGGAGGATAGTGATAGACTTCCAAAGGACATAGCCAAGCTGATAGAATGGGAAGACAGGTGTCAGATTAAGTTTAACGTAGAGAAGTGTGAACTGACAGTTTGGTCAGAAGGACAAGGTGAGGGCCTCCATTTCCCTCAGGAAATCAAGGATTATGGGGATAAGGTGGGATGGTAGAGTTGAGGATTATCATATTAGATCAGTCATGATTTCATTAAATGGCAGAGCACACTTGATGGGCCGAATGACCTACTTATACCCTGTGGTCTTAGGACAAGGAAATGCAATATAAAATAACAAATTCTTAAGAGGGTTTTGGAGTTGAGGTCCTGAGGCTATATGTGCACAGGAAAGATTAAGAAGTAGTTAAGGGACTTCCGGTGGCGGTGATGACGTAGGAAGCCGCACATTTGGGAGCTCCCGTTTTAAACGGACTTTTCGGCTCTTTTTAGAGCCCAAAACGGAAATTTTTCGACGTCTCCCGGTGGGAGAAGGTGTGCTGATCGACTTTCCCCGCAGTCCATGACTCGCACTCGGAATGGAAAGCGGGAAAAAACGGCAGCAGCTCCCCAGAAAAAACGGGGGAAGGAATCCAAGATGGCGGCCGGCGGAGCTCCAGAGGAGTGGAAGCTGTGGGCCCTGGAGCAACAAGCTGCTCTCCTGCGCTGTTTTGCAGACTTCAAGGCTGAGGTACTGAGCTCTCTGCAGGAAACGAACAGAAGGCTCTCGGAGATTCAGACGACCCAGGGTGCTGCCATCAAGGAGTTGCAGACGCAGGCCACTGAACGAGAGGAGGAGGCCGGGATCCTCGTGAGTAAGGTGGAGGGACACGAGGCACTCCACAAGAAGTGGCAGGAACGCTTCGAGGAGCTTGATCACCGCATGAGGCGGAAAAATCTGCGGATCTTGGGCCTTGCGGAGGGGCTGGAGGGGTCGGACCTGACAACCTACGTGGCTACGATGCTAAACTCGCTAGTGGGGGCCGGGTCTTTCCGTCTGCTCTTGGAGCTGGAGGGAGCACACAGAGTACTGGCCAGGAGGCCTAAGGAGAATGAATCCCCGCGTGCGGTGCTGGTGAGGTTCCACCGGTTCAGTGATCGGGAGTGTGTGCTGCGCTGGGCCAAGAAGGTGAAGAGCAGCAATTGGGAGAATGGGGTAGTACGGATCTACCAGGATTGGAGTGCGGAGGTGGCTAAGCGGCGGTCCGGGTTTAATCGGACGAAAGAGGTGCTTTACAAGAAAAAGATAAAGTTCGGAATGTTGCAGCCTGCGTGCCTGTGGGTAACTTATTCGGACCGCCATTATTATTTTGATTCCCCGGAGGAGGCGTGGGCCTTCGTGCAGACGGAGAAACTGGACTTGAACTAGGGGTTGGGGGTTGCGGGGTCAGTTGTAATACTTTATTGATGGATTCTGCTGTTGCTGTGTTCTTTTTTTTTGTACTTTTGCAATTTTGATATGGTTATTTATGGGGGTGTTGTTCTGTTATGTTTTTTTTGCTGTGGGGCATTGTTTGAGTTTTGTATCTTCCGGGGAGGGTTGGGGGGGTTTGTTGTATTCTATGTCGGGTTGGGGGTATGGAGTGGGGCTGGTATTTGGGAGCTGCGTCAGAAGGGTGTGGTGGGGCAGTGCGAAAGCGCGGGCTTTCCACTGGTTTCCTGCGCTGCGGGGCTGAGGGGTGGAGACGATGATGGGGGGAGGCGGGGCCTTAACTGGTTCTTCCCTGTGCTGGAGCGGTGCCTGGAGGAGGGATAGATTGGGGGATGATCCCACTTTGGGAGGGGTCGGGTTATTGGCGGGAGTTTCTGGGGTCAGCAGAAGTTAGCTGACCCACGGAAGTACAATGGAGGACGGTTCGCGGCTAGGAGGGTTCCTAGCCTGGGGGGGAAGGGAGGGGGGAAAGGGGAATACCGGGTTGCTGCTGGTAGGGTCAGGAAGGAGCTGGTGGGGGCTGGGGGAGACAGAGGTGAGGTGTTGTCGCTGTGGGGACTGGGTCGGGCAGGGGGTGCTGGCCTGGGGCGGGAAGTCGACGGGCTATGGCTAGTCAACGGGGGAGGGGGGGCGGGACGCCCTCTGATTCGGTTGGTCACCTGGAATGCGAGAGGATTGAATGGGCCGGTGAAGCGGTCGAGGATACTTGCTCATCTGAAGGGGCTAAAGGCAGATGTGGCAATGCTTCAGGAGACCCACCCGAAGGTGGCGGACCAGGTCCGTCTGAGGAAGGGAATGGTGGGGCAGGTTTTCCACTCTGGGTTGGATGTGAAGAACCGGGGAGTGGCGATTCTGGTGGGGAAAAATGTGTCGTTTGAGGCATCGGAGGTGGTGGCGGATAAGGGGGGTAGGTATGTTATGGTTAGGGGAAGGCTACAAGGAGAGAAGGTGGTACTTGCTAGTGTGTATGCCCCAAATTGGGATGATGCGGGCTTGATGAGGCGCATGTTGGGACGGGTCCCGGATCTGGAGGCGGGAGGTCTGATCATGGGGGGTGACTTCAATACGGTGTTGGATCCTTCACTGGATCGGTCCAGCTCTAGGACGGGTAGGAGGCCGGCGGCGGCCAAGGTACTGAGAGGGTTTATGGACCAGATGGGTGGGGTGGATCCATGGAGGTTTGTGAGGCCGAGGGTACGGGAGTACTCTTTCTTCTCCCACGTACATAGGGTTTACATTCGGATAGACTTCTTCGTGGTGAGTACGGGACTGATTCCGAGAGTGGAGGAGGCCGAGTATTCGGCCATTGCAATCTCCGACCACGCTCCACATTGGATAGAGTTGGAGATGGGGGAGGTGCGGGACCAGCGCCGGTTGTGGCGGTTGGATGTGGGGTTGTTGGCGGAGGAGGAGGTGTGTAGGAGGGTCCGGGCAAGTATTGAGGGGTACCTCGAGGTAAATGATACGGGGGAGGTTCAGGTGGGGGTGGTCTGGGAAGCCCTGAAGGCAGTGATTCGTGGGGAGCTGATATCCATCCGGGCACACAGGGAGAGGAGCGAGAGGAGTGAGAGGGATAGACTGGGGTGAAAGATGCTGGAGGTAGACAGGAGGTACGCAGAGGCACCAGAGGAGGGACTGTTGGGGGAGAGGCGCAGCCTGCAGGCTAAATTTGATTTGCTGACCACAAGAAAGGCGGAGGCACAGTGGAGGAAGGCACAAGGGGCAGTGTACGAACATGGTGAAAAGGCGAGTAGGATGCTGGCTCATCAGCTCCGCAAGCGGGATGCGGCTAAGGAAATTGCTGGAGTGAGAGACAAGAGTGGGAATGTGGTGCGGAAGGGGGTAGAGGTGAATGAGGTCTTCAAGGAATTTTACGGGGAACTGTACCGGTCGGAGACAACGGGGGAGAGGAGGGGAATGGAGAGGTTCCTCGACGGGCTTTCTTTCCCGAAGGTGCAGGAGGAGCAGGTGGAGGGGTTGGGTGCGCCGATTGAGCTGGAGGAACTAGTTAAGGGGATCGGGCAGATGCAGTCAGGGAAGGCACCGGGGCCGGATGGGTTCCCGGTGGAATTTTATAAAAAGTTTGTGGACCTAGTGGGCCCCTTGCTGGTGCGGACACTTAATGAAGCGTGGGAAGAGGGGACTTTGCCCCCGACGATGTTGCGGGCGCTGATCTTGTTAATTTTAAAGAGGGACAAGGACTCCCAGCAGTGTGGTTCATACAGGCCCATACCTCTCCTCAACGTAGATGCCAAGGTGCTGGCAAAAATTCTGGCCACCAGGATAGAGGACTGTGTGCCAGGGGTTGTACACGAGGACCAGACAGGTTTTGTGAAGGGAAGGCAGCTGAACACGAATGTGCGGAGATTGTTGAATGTCATCATGATGCCAGCGATTGAAGGGGAGGCAGAGATAGTGGTGGCGCTGGATGCGGAGAAGGCCTTCGATAGAGTGGAGTGGGGGTACTTATGGGAGGTGTTGGGGAGGTTTGGATTTGGTGAAGGGTTTATTAGATGGGTAAGGCTGCTATATGAGGCCCCGATGGCGTGCGTAGCCACGAATGGGAGGAGGTCGGAGTACTTCCGGTTTTACCGAGGGACCAGGCAGGGTTGCCCCCTGTCCCCCTTGTTGATTGCACTGCCAATCGAGCCGCTGGCGATGGCGTTGAGGGATTCAGAGCGGTGGAGAGGCTTGGTGCAAGGTGGGGAGGAACATAGGGTGTCGTTGTATGCCGATGACCTGTTACTGTATGTGGCGGACCCGGTGGGAGGGATGCCAGGGGTGATGGAGCTGCTAGCTGAGTTTGGGACTTTTTCAGGTTATAAACTAAATTTAGGCAAGAGTGAGGTGTTTGTGGTGCACCCTGGAGACCAGGAGGAAGGAATTGGTAGGCTCCCGCTTAGGCGGGCAGGGGAGAGCTTTAGGTACCTGGGGGTGCAGGTGGCCAGGGACTGGGGGACTCTTCCCAAACATAATTTTACCAGACTTGTAGATCAGATGGAGGAGAAGTTCAAGAGGTGGGACATGCTGCCATTGTCGTTGGCGGGGAGGGTACAGTCCATCAAAATGACGGTGCTTCCGAGGTTCTTGTTCCTCTTTCAGTGCCTGCCCATCTTTATCCCCAGGGCCTTCTTTAGGAGAGTGACTAGCAGTATTTTGAGCTTTGTGTGGGCACATGGGACTCCGAGAGTGAAGAGGGTGTTCCTGGAGCGAGGGAGGGATAGAGGCGGGCTGGCGCTGCCCAACCTTTTGAGGTACTATTGGGCGGCCAATGTGTCAATGGTGCGTAAATGGGTGATGGAGGGGGGAGGGGCGGCGTGGAAAAGAATGGAGATGGCGTCATATAGAGGTACGAGCCTGGGTGCCATGGTAACGGCGCCGTTGCCGCTCTCCCCTAAGAGGTTTACCACGAGCCCGGTGGTGGCGGCGACCCTAAGAATCTGGGGACAGTGGAGACGGCATAGGGGGGAAACAGGGGGCTCGATGGAGGCTCCATTGGGTGGCAATCATTGGTTCATCCCAGGGAACAGGGATGGGGGATTTAGGGGGTGGCAAAGGGTGGGCATCAGTAAATTGAGGGACCTATTTATTGGCGGGAGGTTTGCGGGCCTGGGGGAACTGGAAGATAAATTTGGGCTTCCCCAAGGGAACTAGTTCAGATACTTGCAGGTAAAGGCATTTGCTAGGCGACAGGTAGAGGGATTCCCTTTGCTGCCCTCGCGGGGGACGATGGACAGAGTGCTTTTGGGAGTGTGGGTCAGAGAGGGGAAGGTGTCTGACATCTATAAGGTAATGCAGGAGGTGGAGGAGTCGTCAGTGGAGGAGCTGAAGGCTAAATGGGAGGAGGAACTCAGGGAGCAGATAGAGGACGGGACTTGGGCGGATGCCTTGGAGAGAGTCAACTCTTCCTCCTCATGTGCGAGGCTTAGTCTCATCCAATTTAAGGCGCTGCACCGGGCCCACATGTCCGGGACTAGGATGAGTAGGTTCTTTGGGGGTGAGGACAGGTTCACCAGATGTTCGGGGAGTCCAGCGAACCACGCCCATATGTTCTGGGCATGCCCAGCACTGGAAGAATTCTGGAAGGGGGTGGCGGGGACGGTGTCGAGGGTGGTTGGATCCAGGGTCAAACCAGAGTGGGGACTCGTGATTTTTGGAGTTGCGGTAGAGCCGGGAGTGCAGGAGGCGAAAGAGGCCGGTGTCCTGGCCTTTGCGTCCCTAGTAGCCCGACGAAGGATCCTGCTGCAGTGGAAAGATGCGAGGCCCCCAAGTGTGGAGGCCTGGATCAGTGACATGGCAGGATTTATAAAATTGGAAAGGGTCAAATTTGCCCTGAGAGGATCAATACAAGGGATCTATAAACGATGGCAGCCTTTTCTGGACTTCCTGGCTCAAAGATAGGTATCTTGGTCAATAGCAGCAGCAACCCGGGGAGGGGGGGGGGGGGGGATAAGGGGGGGTATTGTAGTTCCTTATTGTAGTTTCTATTATGTAACTTAATATTGTGTTAATTTGCGTTGTTGTTAATATGCTGTGTTGTTCATGGAGGTGGGGCGAATGTTTATGATTGCTAATATTATTGTTATTTTTGGTATTTTATTATGGTTCGTTGTTGTATAAATTCAAAATTTTTCAATAAAAATTATTTTTAAAAAAAAGTAGTTAAGAAGGTATAATCAATCCTAAACTTTATAAATTGAATCATAGAGTACAAAAGCAAGAAAGTTATGGTGAACCTTTACAAAACACTGGTTTGGCCTCAACTGGAGCATTGCATTCAATCTTGGGTACCACACTTCTGCAAAGATATGAAGACATTTGAGAGGGTACAGAAAAGATTTAAATGAATGTTTCTGTGGCCTTCAACTTTGATACATTGGGATACTTTCAGACTAGAAGAGGAGACATAGCTAATATCTTCCAGTTTGCATTAGATTGCTTCAACAGAGATATGACACCAGCTCTTTCTGGCAGGATATGTGTTCTTTAATGGATAGAAAGAGGTGAGTGCGGCACACAGGTGGATCTGACATAACATTGGACATCCCCATAATACAGGGTGGCACACTCTGAAAACATATTGGAAGTGTCGCATTTTGATGTTGAGTTGTATTGGAACTGCAAAGGTTATCACTTCTTCAATGCACAGTTGGTGTGAAACCACACCCAGTATTGTGTTTGTGAATTCACACTATCCTGGCAGTAAAATGAAGTATTCATTCTGCATCAGTCTACTGTTGCAGCAATCTTCAACCACTACATCAAACCAGAGGAAGGCAACTTATTGACAAGAACTGTTTGCTTTACATCTGACTGATGACTTCCCTCTTCAACACAATCACATATTGCCAGCAATCTATAATGAGATACTTGCTGCCATGAAAAACTTCATCAACTAGACAAATGGGGTGCTGAAGCAAATATCCTGCTGCTTTGTTTGCTCTGGAGTAGCTGTCCCAATAAATAGTGGTCTTTTACATTCACCAAAAACTGGCAAGGGTGAGGGCACAGCCCTTGTCACCAGTGATTGGTTGACAATTTTAGGAGGAGGAGGAACAAGAGAAAGAGGATGAAGAGGGGAAAGAAGAGAAGGAAGGGCAGGAGGAGGAGGAAAGGAGACAGCCGGTACTACTTTCTGCACAGGCTCTCTCAAATTAATCCCAATTCCCCGTTAGCCAGAATATATCTTCAACTTCACAATAGGCAGTGTAATAATTGTACTCAACCAGCCAGTTAAACTCAGAACATAATGTCTAAAGGTAGGTGTGATTCTGTGATTGGCCAGCACTTGCTGCACAATCCTGAGTGCACGAAGAATTACACAAGCCAATTGAAGCGTATCACCTTGGCTCACAATGTGACTCACTTACACTTGCTAGTTGTTCATATGCAGGGACAAGCGGAACAGGTCCAGGCATTGCATCATTTTTGAATTCAATAAAAACCTGTGGAACAAAACTTCATTGGTGCATTCTCCATGGCAATGCCTTGACCAATCAGAGATGTCTTGCCAACCAATCACCACCCTTTTCTCATGCGGTATAAATTGTTGCTCCCTTTGAAATTTGACAGTGTTGCTTCTTTCCTGAAGAGTGTAAGACAAAAAACTTTGACAATAGGTATCTTCATTCAGTATTACTCAAAATTGTATGTATTGTTTAAAAAATTGAAGACAATGTCTTAGACTGTTTTGCAGACATACTACCATTTTGCTTACAAAAAATTCTAATTTGCGAAAAGTATTTCCCTTTCATAAAACTATATTGACTGGTTCAAATCATATTAGACTTTTTTAAGGGCATTGCTAAGACTTCCTTAATAATGGATTCCATACTGGCGGGTAGAATGGAGGACTGTGTACCGGAGGTGATTGGGGAGGATCAAACGGGGTTCGTGAAAGGTAGGCAGCTGGCGGCCAATCTGAGGAGATTGCTCAATGTGATAATGATGCCCCCGGCGTGTAGAGAGGTGGAGGTAGTGGTGGCAATGGACGCCGAGAAGGCCTTTGACCGGGTGGAGTGGGACTATCTAGGGGAGGTGCTCGGACGGTTTGGGTTCGGGGAGGAATTGGTGGATTGGATCAAATTATTATATCAGGCCCCGAGGGCCAGCGTCAGGACCAACAGAGAAGTATCGGAGTACTTTAGGTTGTACCGAGGGACCAGGCAGGGCTGCCCGCTCTCCCCGCTGCTGTTTGCGCTGGCCATAGAGCCGCTGGCGATTGCACTGAGAGCCGCAGAGGGTTGGAAGGGGATGGTGAGGGGCGGGGTGGAACACAGGGTTTCTCTTTATGCAGACGACCTGCTCCTGTACGTGTCGGACCCAGTGGCCAGGATGGGAACTATACTGGGAATGCTGAGGGAGTTCGGCCAGTTCTCAGGATACAAATTAAATACGGTCAAGAGTGAAATGTTTGTGGTCCAGGCAAGGGGCCAGGAGAACAAATTAAGAGGGCTACCGTTTAGGCTAGTTGAGGAAAATTTCCGGTATTTGGGAATCCAGGTGGCACGAGACTGAGGCAGGCTGCATAAGTTAAATTTGGCCAGGGTGGTGGAGCAAATGAAGGGAGAGTTTCGGAGATGGGATGCACTCCCGCTGTCGCTGGCAGGGAGGGTGCAGACTGTAAAGATGACAATCCTCCCTCGATTTTTGTTTATTTTTCAGTGCCTCCCGATCTTTATCCCACAGTCCTTCTTCAAAAGAGTTAACGGGCTGATCATGAGCTTTGTCTGGGCGGGAAAGTCTCCGCGGGTGAAGAAGGCGATGTTGGAGAGGAACCGCAGCGAGGGAGGGCTGGCTTTGCCGAGTCTGGTCAATTATTACTGGGCGGCCAACATCGCTATGATCAGGAAGTGGATGGTGGGTACGGGGTCTATTTGGGAGCGGGTGGAGGCGGCTTCGTGTTTGGAAGCCCTGGTCACGGCTCCTCTACCGCTGCCGCCGACCAAGTACACCACCAGCCCGGTAGTGGTGGCGACCCTGCGGATATGGGGCCAGTGGAGGAGGCATGTGGGGAGATGGGGGCGTCTGTCTGGGCGCCAATCTGCGACAACCATCGGTTTGCCCCCGGCAGAATGGATGGGGGGTTCCGAGTATGGCGGCGAGCAGGGGCGGGAAGGGTGGGTGATATGTTCCTGGAAGGGAGCTTCGCGAGTTTGAGGAGCTTGGAGGAGAAATTTTGGTTGGTAAGGGGAAATGATTTTAGATACCTACAGTTGCGGGACTTTATTCGCAGACAGGTCCCATCTTTCCCGCGCCTCCCGCCAATGGGGATCCTAGACAGAATAGTCTCTGGGAGGGACGAAGGGGAGGGTAGAGTCTCGGGTATTTATAAGGTGCTCATGAGGGAGGAAGGGTCCCAGACAGAGGAACTGAAACTTAAATGGGAGAAGGAGATAGGCGGGGGCTGTGGGCAGAGGCCCTGAGTAGGGTAAACTCGACCGCGACATGTGCTAGGCTCGGGCTGATCCAATTTAAGGTCGTTCACCGGGCCCATATGACGGTGGCTCGGATGAGCAAATTTTTCGGGATAGAGGACAAATGCGCTAGGTGCGCGGGAGGACCAGCGAACCATGTTCACAGGTTCTGGGCATGCCCTGAGCTGAGGGGGTACTGGGAGGGATTTGCGGGGGTCATGTCCCAGGTGCTAAAAACAAGGGTGGTGATGAGTCCAGGGGTGGCAATTTTTGGGGTTTCGGAAGACCCGGGCGTCCAGGGGGAGAAAGAGGCCGATGTATTGGCCTTTGCTTCCCTGATAGCCCGGCGACGAATATTATTGGCGTGGAGGGACTCGAAGCCCCCGAAGACTGAGTGGTGGCTTGCGGACATGTCGAGTTTCCTGGGGATGGAAAAAATTGAGTTCGCCTTGAGGGGATCTGTGCAGGGGTTCACCCGGAGGTGGCAACCATTTATTGACTTCTTTGCGGGAGAGTGAGCGTCAGCAGGGGGGTGGGGGGAGGGGGGGGGTAGAGTAGAGTTGGAGGGAAAATATGGCGGGTAGTACCGGTGGGAGGGGAGCGGGCTTGTGCAATATGTTGCGGTGGAAGTATTGAAAGTATGTGGATGTTTGCACATTTTTGCCTTTTTTACTTCCTTTCTGATGATGTCTGTAACTGTTTATAAAGCCAAAAACTACCTCAATAAAATTGTTTATTAAAAAAAAAAAATAATGGATTCCAACACTTTCCTAGTGACTGATGTCAGGCTAACTGGCCTGTAGTTCCCTGTTTCAACTCTTCCTCCTTTCTTGAAAATAGTGTTACATTTACTAACTTCCAATCCGCTGGGGCCATTCCAGAATCGAGAAAATTTCGGAAAATCATAGTCAGCACATCCATTATTTCTTCAGTTATCAATTTTCGACCTTAGGATATAGGCCTCCAGGTCATGGGAATTAGGCAGATTTTAGTCGCATGAGTTCCTCCAGTACCTTTTCTTTGTTGATATTAGTTACCTTACTTTCCTCTCTTATTATTTCCTATGTTTCCCTTCACTTCTGGTATATAACTTGTGTCTGCTACTTGAAGACAGACACAATACATTTATTAAATGTCTTCCATTTTCTCATTCTGCATGATGATTTTTCCTGTCTCTGTTTTTAAGGGACTAAGGTTTATTTCAGCTACTTGCTTCCTTTTTATTTCATAGAATTTACAGTGCAGAAGGAGGCCATTCAGCCCAGCGAGTCTGCACCGGCTTTTGGAAAGAGCACCCTACCCAAGGTCAACACCTCCCCCTATCCCAATAACCCAGTAACCCCACCCAACACTAAGGGCAATTTTGGACACTAAGGGCAATTTATCATGGCCAATCCACCTAACCTGCACATCTTTGGACTGTGGGAGGAAACAGGAGCACCCGGAGGAAACCCACACACACACGGGGAGGATGTGCAGACTCCGCACAGACAGTGACCCAAACCGGAATCGAAGCTGGGACCCTGGAGCTGTGAAGCCATTGTGCAGAAATTTAAATTTCTGGCTGGTTTACTTTCATACTGATTTTTCCTTTCCATCAACTTTTTAATACCCCCTTGCTGGTCTCTAAAACATTGCAAATCTTTCAACTTACAATGATTCTTTGCAGCATTATAAGCCTCTTCCTTTAATCTAATATTATCCTTAACCTCCTTAGTAAGCCACAGCTGGATCTTTCTTACTGTGTTTTTGTTTTGCAATAAAATGTATTTTTGTTGAACATTTTGAATTGTTTCTTGAAATATTTCTCATTGTTTATTTGCCATCCTAACTTTTAGTCTATTTAGCCACTCAATCTTAGCCAGTATTCCCCTCACACCCATGTAATTTGCTTGATTCATGTTTTTAAGATTCTTTGTGATTGGAGTATGTTGTTTTCAAAGGTAATATGAAAGTCAATTGTATTATGATCACTATTTCTCAGTGGATCTTTATTATGTCATTGTTAATTAACTGTGGTTCAATACACAATACTAGATCTAAAATAGTTTTATCTCAAGTTTCTTCCACAACATATTGCTTGAGGAAACTAATGAAAGCATTCTACAGTCATCTTCAAAACCACCTTTGCCAATTCATTGGACCAGTATATGTGAAGATTAAAGTTCTAAGGAAATCTTAACAATGGACTTAAAAAGCATTGTATGATTAGAACAGGTTAACATAGTTTTATGTCGGGAAATCCTGTTTTGATAATGTAACTAGTGAGGTAGATAAAGAGAAACCAGTAGATATAATTTACTTGGAATTCCAAAGGGCATTTGACATTTACGATAACAACTCATGGACTCGGGAATGATATATTAGCATCAATAGAGAATTGGTTGGCCAGGAAGCAGAGATAATGGATAAAAGGCATTTTCAGGTTGGCTGATTGTGATGAGTGGAGTGTCATAAGGATCAGTGCTGGGGCCTCAGCTATTTACAATCTGTATTAATAGCACAGACAAAGAGACAGAGAATAATCTACCTATATTTGCTAATGATACAAAATTAGGCGGAAATGTGAGCTGTAAAGTGGACACACAGAGGCTGCCAAGAGATATATTCAGATTAGGTAAGTGGGAAACAAAATGGCAGATGGTTTATAATGTGGAGAAGTTTAAGTTTATTCACTTAGAAACTGTCCAGAAACAAAAATTTTGGACAAGATTAATGGGATTCCTGTTCTTCCTAGATCTTTGTGTACGGGGAACAATTTCAAAATTGGTGGATTATGAAAACCTAGAAGCATTGTGAACTGTGAGTACAGTGTACAACTTCAAAAAGGCATATACAATTTGAAGGAATGGGTGGATAATTGCTGTACTCATAAGAAGGACACATAAAGTTAGAATGCAGGTACCAACCACAATTAGGAATAAATACAAATTGCATGCTGATCTTTATTGCAAGGGGTTTGAGTGCATGAATAATAATAATAATCGTTATTATTGCCACCAGTAGGCTTACATTAACACTGCAATGAAGGCCACATTCTGGCGCCTGTTCGGGTACACAGAGGGAGAATTCAGAATGTCCAGTTCACCTAACAGCACGTTTTTCGGGACTTGTGGGAGGAATCCGGAGCACCCGGAGGAAACCCATGCAGACACAGGGAGAATGTGCAGGCTCCGCATAGACAGTGACCCAAGCCAGGAATTGAACCTGGTACCTTAGCGCTGTGAATCAACAGTGCTTACAACTGTGCTACCATGCCGCCCAGTGCTGTTCCAATTTTATACGAGGTTTTGTTGAGACCACACCTAGAACACTGTACAATTTTTGTCCCCATATTTAAGGAAAGATATACTTACATTGGAAGCAGTGCATCAAGGGTTCACTAGACTGATCCTTGGGATAAGATAGTTGTCCTATGATGAGAGGCTGAGTATTTTGAGAGGGTTGATATTTTCTGGAGTTTAAAAGAATGTGAGTTGACCTCATTGAAACATACAAAATTCTGAAGGGGCTTCACAGGGTAGGATATTGAGAGATTGCTGGGGTATCTAAAATGGCATGGTGGCACAGTGATTAGCACTGCTGCCTCACAACGCCAGGGTCCCGGATTCCATTCCGGCTTTGGGTGACTGTCCATGTGGAGTATGCACATTCTCACCGTGTCTGTGTGGGTTTCCTCCAGGTGCTTTGGTTTCCTCCCACAGTCCATAGATGTGCAGGTTAGGTGGATTGGCCATGCTAAAATTGCTCCTTAGTGTCCAGGGATGTGTAGGTTAGGTAAGATTGCGGGGGTTAGAGTAGGCCTGGGTAGGGTGCTTTTTTGGAGCATTGGTGCAAACTCGATGGGCAGAATGGACTCCTTCTGCCCTTATGGATGCTATGGTTCTCCGACACAGTGGCATATTCTAATGATAAGGGGGCAATCATTTAGGAATGAGATGAGAATTGTTGCACTCAAAGTATTGTGAATCTCTGGAATTCTCGACCCGAGGGTGGATACCACATTGTTACATATATTTAAGTCTGAAACATACAGGGCTGGATTCTCCAATTCTAGGGCTATGTCCCCACTCCGGCGTGGGAATGGTGGTATTTTATACGAGAATTGGCTCTAGCTACCGATACAGCCCTGATAATTGGCAGGTTTGTGGCTGCGCATGCGCATGGTGGTGGCCTGCAACGGCCGTGCCATGCTTCATGGCGGAGGCCGCTTGCGAACCTGATCCTTTAGCCGGCTCGCGCACCCCGGACCAACTCCCCACAGTGCCCCCAGCCCCGAATAATGTCCCCCCCCTACCCGCTGATCAGCCCTCCATTGACTGTAGTGGCGCCAGACCAAGTCCACAGCCGCCACGTCGAGTTCCCAAATGGGTGAGACCATGAGAGACCCACGCCGTCCGGAACTCGGCCGGTTGAGGGCGGAGCATTGGGGGGGCCCTCCGGCAATGTCCTGAGGCTGTCGATACATGGCGTGGCATACGGGGCGGAGCATCGCGAAAGCGGCGCCATCCCTGGTTCTGTCGGAAATTTAGATTCTCCGGCCGGTCGCCAAAATTAAGGATATGAGCAGTGGGTGGGAGAGTGGAATCAATGTCCACGATAGCCATGATCATATTGAATGGCAGTGCATAGTCAACAGGCTGCACGGTCTACTCCTGCTCCTATCAATTGCATCCTTGTGTGTTTTCATGTACATATTAATTTTACACCTGTTTGAAAAACATGAGTTAAAATTTAAAAACTAAAACAAAGTAAAGGATATTTTTCTAAAATAATCAGACAAGAAGATGGTACAAAAAAATTTATTAGGTAACACTTTTGTAAACATTTGAGGTAAATTAACATTTACATCAATTTGCTCTTACAGAATATAATACATAAGGCACTTCTTTAAAGACAGTACTTAAAACAGCTTTGTTGCTTTTGCTCCAAATTATTAAATGTCCCTGACTGCCCAGAAAGTACTTTACCACTGGGTGAGAGGTTATATTAGGTAAATAATAGAATGTTTTTGTGGGCAACAAGTAGGCTTTGAAGCCTCTGAGCAAATCTTCAGCTGTTAACGAAAAGCATGGTAGAAAGCAACAGATATTGAATTAAGAAACCTAATCAGTTTAATTCAAATTTAATATACAAAATGTTTTCTCACCTAATGTAATCTTTTGGTCAAGTAAACATGTATTGACTAATGACCAAATATGCAAAATTACTATAGCCCCAGTGCTATGCGATGATCTATTAGAAGGAAAATACTCTCTGGCTATAGCTGTGCATTTCTCATAATCAGAAAAAACCAAGTGTAATACAGTAACAATCTAAATAGCTTGCATGTGTACACTGGAAATCAATTTAATTGTACAGCACTACTGTACTGCCTTTGCTGTGAAGAGCCCTAATTTTGTATTAAGACATTCAATTTTGGGTTTGATGCATATTGGTAGGGTCATTTCCTTAAAATTTGGCATCCAACGATGTAAACTTTGATATCTGTGTTTTCTTTTTTCTTTGCTCAAATGTGCAATTTTTGATAATGTAAACTTTCAGGAACCATAACATAGTTACAAAGATAGCACACATTGTACAAGAAAATAGGTGCAAATAAAGAACAACGCATTAAAAATATTACACCTACAAACTGATTCCTTGATTTGTTTAGTTACCAATAATGTTAAGGGTTTCAATAAATAAAGTTATGCCAACCTAGAAAATTAAATCAATCCTTGGAAGACATTAAAGGAAGCATTTGATTCCTTAATTCAAGGAATGTGTAATTTTTGCTTGTGTTTATTTGGCCAATTATTTAATAGATTCATCCAAGCAAGAGCCGGTTGTTTAAAAAAAAGAAATAATGTAAGAAAACCATCTCATTAAGAGCAGATTTGTTTGTCACGGTGCATTATCTTTTCTGTATAACTAAACATAGGGCCACAAATAAATCTGTTCTAAGAATTTCTTTGTGTTAGGGAACCTCAGAAAAGTAACTGTACTTTGAGAACTGCTCTTGCACAAAACTGTGCATTTGAAGTAAATAAGCATTTCTCTTTTTAAAAAAATTTAAGTTTCTGGTAGTAAAAAGCGTATCCAACGGCCATTGTGACTTTGAAGCAAAGATGTAACCTAGAATACCTCTACTATGTACCATAGTCTCTGCATGTACATAATTCTTAAAAATTTTATCAATTTTTACTCAAATGTTCATGTCCTAGAAGGATGTTATGTGGAGGGTTTGTGCAGGCTTGCTTTGCTTGGTGATCCTTTGCAAGATTCTACCAAAACTGTCAAGAAGCAATTGGCACTTTAACACGTTGCTTTCCTGATATTAACCAAGATTCCAAATCTTGGAAAACACAGCAAAATTAAGTATCCAATGCAACAAAATGCAATTCATTCTCCCTATGTTTCCCATCCCCAACAATGAATATGAGACTACAGCATCATGCCCTAACCCTGGAATATTAGGAATATTTGCATCCCTGCATGCAAGGTTTGTAGCAATGGTTACAGGCTGTTGTTTATCAGTTCCAAATTTATGCAGTGTTGAAAAGGTAGGGTGTATAAAAATGCCATATTCTTGAAGAAACTCCTGGAACCATTTCAATTTTATTGAAGGTGTGCTTACAATGTTTTGAAGGTAAACTTGACCTAAAAAACTTTTTTTAAAAAGTAAAAACATTACTCTTCCATAATGGTTTTATTGGAAACCATGCTTTTATCTTACTTCTTGGTCTTTCTAACCCATCTTCTGCTCTAATGCAGTCAGTCATATCAAACATAATAGAATCCTAAATTTGTCAAGAGTAGTATCTAATACACACAAACACGCCCTCGCACACAAATAAACTGCAGTGCATACCCCTTTAATCTATAAGTGGTTTGTTTGTTGCCTGCTTTGATATTTTAGTAGACATTTAAATTCATGTTCTTTCCATGTACCTCAGTCTATAAAACATGTATTCATTCCTTCTATTTTTTGTATCACTATAAGCAGTACAATTTAAAGTTTTACAACATTTGTTGGGGCACGTGGAACATTGGAGATGGATGAAAACCAAGAAGCTAAATATTGCAACCCTGTGGTAGGTCTAAGTTGAGTAAGTGCCATGTAATGAAGCATCCTGCAATTTGAAGTTCAGTTTTAGAGACTTTACCTACTGTATTAGTTCAGAGCGAACAAAATACAATCACAGAGTGCATATTTCTAACTTGAATAAGACATTTAAGGAGCTGTGTTTCTCGAGCTTACTGTAGACATTTTACCTTGCCATGAAATAGTGATTAACATATTAAAAAGTACAGTTATTAAGTCAACATGTAGTAGTGGGTTTGGTAAAATGGGCTTTTAGAGGCGCAATTCATGATCACGAATCAATTAAAAGTATAACTACCTGAATCAGGCTTGACTCATAACATGATGCAAAATCTGGGGCATTTTCAATTTCCCAATTTTGATGGTGTATCCAATTAAGTTCTCTGTCGGTTGGTTTACATTAAAAATGATAAAATAGGAGCATGTATGAATGTTAAGGCTAACAGATATGTAAATCCATTTTAATAAAACCTCTCTGTGAAAGCCACTAAGAATACAACTCCCAGAGCGCATTGCAATGACATGCTTCCCAGCATGTATGCTTCTCCCACCCACCCGACTTGATATTAAAATGTTGTAATGATTTAAGAGAGGATGAAAGAAGATTGGGGAGGGGAACGGGGGAGGGGCTGTATATGAAGCGGGCGCTAAACCGCTAGATCGTCTGACCTAGCCCTGCCGCTGCTCGCTCTGCTTGCCCTACTGAGGGGTCGCGTGTCGGTCGCGGGAGGCTCGTGCATCTCCACCGTTGTGGTCAGGTGACCGTTGCCGCGCGCCGCCCCGCCCTCAGGCGCGCTCTCCTGATTGGCCGGCGCCGGGAGCGCGTGCTCCTGCTTGCCGTTGCTGGCGTCGGGGCTGAGCTGGCGGGTTTGCTCGGCGGCCATGTTGGCCCAGTTCTGCTCGGCTGCCAGTTTGTTGTTGTACACCACGTAGGGCGACCTGTCCTCGGGCAGCGGCGTCATTTTGAACTCAGTCGGCGGTGCCCCGGGGTAAGGGTTGGGGCCCTCGGCCGCGTCAGGGAAATAGGGGTAGCTGAAGGTGCTGGGGACAGTCCTTGTGACTGGCGTCAGGGGCTCCGGCTTCTGCTCGAGGTCCGGGAGCTGTCGATTGGTCATACCCTGACGCAGCTTCTTCCAGCCGAGGTGATAGATTTCCATTAGGTTCAAGAAAAGGGACACGCAAGCCACCACAAGCATAAATAGGATAAAGATAGTCTTCTCTGTTGGCCGTGATATGAAGCAGTCCACGGTGTTGGGACATGGCCATCTATCGCACCTATACAGAGGTCTAAGCTCAAAGCCATACAAGATATACTGACCTACAATAAATCCAATTTCAAACATCGCCTTGAAAATAATATTGAAAACGTAGGTGCGTAGCAGGGCCCCTTGAATTCGGATTTTACCATGGTCATCCCTAAAAGGAAGCTTCTTTTTGCCGTTTTTAAGCAGCAGTTCCTTGTCTGCCTGATTCTGGGCTTTTCTAATATCCTCCTCCCTCTCTTTCCTTTTATCTTCCATCCGCACAATGTGCAGCACATGGCCCAGGTATATCAAGGTGGGCGTCGACACAAAGATGATCTGGAGCACCCAGAATCGGATGTGGGAGATGGGGAATGCCTTGTCGTAGCAGACGTTCTCGCAGCCAGGCTGCTGGGTGTTGCAGGTGAAATCGGACTGTTCATCTCCCCAGACCTCCTCGGCCGCAGCCCCCAGCACCAGGATCCGGAAGATGAAGAGCACAGTCAACCAGACCTTGCCCACCACTGTCGAGTGTTCCTGTGCATTCTCCAAAAGCCTTCCCAGAAAACTCCAGTCACCCATTGTCTCAAGTCTCTACCCTGGAAAAGCAATCCATATAAAACAAAGAACCATTAGATGTTGGAGAATGGAAAGCCCACAACCTCAATGGAAATGGATATCTGGAGTAGAGGTTTTCAAAATACACCAGCGCTAGTTCTCTAGTTTCCTTGTAACGATTGGTATTCATTAAAGAGCAAACAGTGGGACATTGTTAATTTGGCCATGCATTGTATTATAAATGTGACGATCTAATATATTCAATTCTACAAATAATATATTAAGCATATTTTCGTCAATTAAATGGCGTCAATACGTCCTTGGAAGTCGCACAATCCTTTACATAAGATATCTGTTTTTGTGGCACATGATTGCTCACTCACCTATGAAAGAAAAATGCATATTACTATTTTTAAAGAATAATAAGGATGGTTAATCTTGTCACGAATCTATTTTGTGGACTGCCTTACAATTTGAAATTAAATCTTTGCATCCTACCACCGTTTCCAGATTTACAAAGCTCAATGCACGAGTCAGAAAAGACTCGTAATTCAGCGACAGACTAAATACTAGGCATTTATCAAATAGAAAATGTAGGAATTGAATATACATATAATCAACAACTAAAACGGCATTTTCAAAAGGACTGGTCAAACAATGGTTTTAAGACTTTCGTGCGCTGAAGGATTATGAAGAGTACTTGAAACGTATGTTTTTAAAAAATTATTGTAAAATACGAAAATTAATGAAATCTTATCACTGGAAGAGGGAGTGAAGAAAAGAAACCTTGAACCAGTAAAATTGGCTAGAATGACAACTCACATTGCCTGCTCCAGTACAGGTAGACGTTGCTCTTCATTGTGTTAGCGGGATAACACTGGCTTAAAATTCCTACCAGAAAATTGTACATTCACCAAAATCACAATTTTATCTACAATTTTCGCTTGATAAAGGGCAGGGCAATAAACTACGAACACATACCAGAGGAATGTCACTCGTGTTATGCAATACCTACCTGAGGAGCTCAATAGCTGGAATGACAGGTAAAATGAATAGAACATTTGATTTCGGTGCTTTCATTTCTTCCGCCTTTTACTCTAAATGTAGTAACATCATAAGTAATTTACTTATTTATTTTAGAATGATGCGCCCGCCCTGTAAATTATATAGGACAATGAATGAAATATGTTAAGGTAATTAATAACTTCAATGGAATATTAAGGCACATGTCAATTACTGATTTTGACACTACTCACCATGATGGCACTATCAGTTTGCAGTTTTGATCAATATAGTGCTTACAGAACGATTAACTTATTGTGTATCAACTGATAAACCCTCGATCACGGTTTCCGGCAGTGCCCATTTAGATGTATTTTTATTTGATAGCTCTTTCGCAAAATAACAAGCACGTCCGGTATGCTTCATTAATTTATTCCAATATGGCCTAGTTAGCACGAAATTTAATCTATTAATTTGCAAATTCAAAAACCGGCACATTCCCTATAATTTCCAGTTTGAATGTGCTTCGGCTAGTGGCAAACAATCTTCGAACACAATGAACGTTTTTTCCTACATCTTGTTAGAATGTGACACTAATGTAATTGGTTATTTGAACACATCGACATATACATTGTTTTAATTAGTTATCAATTTTATGCCACTTTATGTTATTTCTGAAATCCTCTGCTTTTTGCTTTCTATTAATATTGCTAGCGTCTGATTTCATACATTATGCATTTTAGCAATGTTACTTCTACTCATTTAATTTCACAAGTGTCCTAGACCATTCAATATTATGAGTTAATGGGGTTAGTCAGAGAGAGCACCAGTTTTTATCTGAAAGTACAACAGATTAATTAACTATTGGTGGATTTAACAACAGCAAAAATACATCATTTAGGACTCGTTTATTTGTCGAAGGCAGGCATGTAAAATAGTTTTACATTTTATGTGTCATATTACGTGTCAAATTGTCATTAAAGCAAGAAGAATGGTGATACAGGCGTAACCTTACCAGACTGAATTCAAGTGGACAAAATGGGCACTGGTGATTCAGTCTGACAGAATATTGAATTATCTGTTGTGGAAAAAATGGCACATGAAAATTCAATCACGTGTCAATATAAACGGTGAAGTAAGAACCAGATACACGTTGCACCAGATACATATTAGACCTTGCTAATAATTAAAATTCAGAAGAATCATGTTTTGGTTGTGCGTGAACTGTCTTTCAGATGATGTAAAATCCATCGGTGACTTTCCAAACTTTTAGAAAACAGCGATTTAAGGTAGTCCTTTGAGATTGCATGTGCTTTTGTAATTAATAAACAGCCTTTAAATTAACCTGGGAATTATGTAGCTTTTTAAATTCCTTCCAAAAAGGCTGGCAACTATGCTTTGGTAGCAAGATATACGCAGAAAATTCTCTGAGGGAAATTAATTCTGATATATATGTATTTTATTAAGGTACTGTGCGTTATAGAAAATCATTGACAGCCATTAACTTTCATTCGTTCTTCATTTTAATTTACTAATACCATTAGGTTAGATTAAAATATCCGTCCTCAAGTTGTATTGAACAAAACATAAATTATATAATTTGTTCAAGTTAAAGCAAGCCAATTTAGAAAAAAAATCTTAATATGAAGTTTAAAATCATGGCAAATCAGTGGAATGAGATGTTGCCTTCTATAGATGCTTGCATCAACAGAAAGCAAATGGCTGAATAAGGGGAAAATAGCTTATTCAGCTTCCCGTGGCATCAACTGGTGCCCAGGACAAAAAAAAATCGATTTTACTGATGTTTAATTATTTCTCTAATTTCTTATCTTTTTGTTTCTGTCTCAATGCACTTATTTTGTGGAGAGGATCAACAACTCATGCAATTTGGTATGAACTGTAAAAACAGATACTTAAATAAATATTAGTCATAACACTAATCTAAACGTAATATTAGTAGCATTTTACTTAGAAAAATCTGATCACAATTTTAATTCCTATCAAATTAAAAAGGATAGGAAATTTATTAAAACCGCTGCATCAAAAAAGATTGATTAGGCTTCTAAAATCGTTGTTTGTTGTAAATTGTCTCTGCCTCCAAACCTATGGTAGACGTCAAGGATTGTGGAACAAGATTGTAGTTCTCTCTCGAAAGGTAAAACAAATGTAATGAAGATGGATAGTTTTCCAGTCAGTGACTGTGTGAATGTTTTTAAAGTTTATTTCGATTCTTTGTTGTTAATGATTGTGTCTTCACCTGTAAATTCTGCAAGAAAAGTACGGCTGATATTTTTTTTAAAGGGCGACATTACAGATGATATTTTTTGAAAAATAAAACGTGCATTTGCCATGTCGAGGACAGTGACTCCCAAATGCGCCTTTTTAAAACTTATTTTGTTTTCCTGAAATTTATTTGAAATTGATTCGAAAATAATCGAATAAAAATAACATGAAAACATTGTCCAGAACCAAATTTTGCCTGAAAAGTGTTGCAGCTCATTTCACTCATAGGAACCTTAATCTGAACTATAGGTTTTGAGTTTCAGAATAAAACACATCATGTGGCATCATCGGGAAAATGCCAGATCTCTATAGTCAGCGAAGCAGCAAACCAGCCGTTTTCACACATCAGTACACTTCTTTGGCCCTGCTTTACACCCACACGAGTATCAACTGATAAAATGTGGCTAGCAGCTAAAAATCGAATCAAACTAGACACTCCTGAAGACCCTTTCATTATGTAAGTAACTCTAAGGGGGTCCTCCTCACCACACCCCCGCCCATGCACAACCTCCGCAAAAAAAAAGCGGCTGGGTGTGAAAAGACTCCCATCTCATCAAAATGTTTGATGATACCAAACTGTATCATACCTCAAACTGGAGATGACAAAACCAGCTAGCTAGTAAACACATCCGGCTGTCATAGATGCCATATTTTGAGTGCGTTGGGGACATGAAGCAGACTTGTCTAAGTAACCCTCCCCCTCCCGTGCACCGCTGCCAGCTTACCCAACACTTCTGACCGCTGTCAGCCAGCCTATTCAAGCACAGTCACTTTCTTCACACATCGATTTCCAAGTCAGTCTTGCGAGGGGGGAGAAAAAAAGTGATTCAAAAGTCCATTAAACCTGCAGCTTGGACCGCGTGGAGTTCCTGCTCACCCCCAGCCATCGCCGCTGTCACATTGTGTGAGAATGCATGGCTGAACCTCGCTTGTCACCAGGCGGAGGGCAACGCCACGCCCCTACCACTAGCAAAACTCATCACTTCGGAAGAAGATAGAGTTATAACCTTTGTAGGCTTTCCCCTCTATTTAAAATAAAACATCCAAACTAAAGTCGATTACAACTCGCTGTAAAAATTACTGCATTTGTGCGTTTATACATCCGGTTGAAGGGAACGTAGTTCTGAATTCGGTTGTCTACTTATTAAGCTTTCATCTCCGCCCAGCCAGATTCACAATTATATGCTTTAAATATGTTTTTAAAAGACTGACATTATTAGTGGAAAGAACGGTTGTCTTTTTGAACTGCGTCCAGTTATGTCGTATTTATTTTTTGCACTCTAAATTTAATTAAACAATGGATACATTATTCCTAAGTCTGTACAGTACTGGTTAAAAAGATACAAGAAAAGATTGTCTCTGATCATAGGCATTTAATGTGGTTTAAGTAAAAACTATGAAGCCATTATTAAGTCTGACATTTGTTACAAATATGTCAGGCGAAGATTAAATGTCAACTTTGTTGATCTGGTAACTTACTGGAAACTAACTATCAAAATATGCTCAATCAAAAAATGGTTACTGATGTCAAAACTGTGTGATCTTAAACACATTGTGGCAGCTGCTCCAAGATTACTTCTCAACGTTGCCATATAATGTGTAGTTCTATTTATAGTTTGACTCTATTAAACTCCTCATAATTCTCTGAATACCAGCATTAGAAATATATACAGACCATAACATTTGCTTATCTTTTTTAAGATGTAGTCTTGTGCCAAATGAAGCCTCACGATTTACATCTCTAAGTAAGATATATTTCTTTTGTTGGACCATTGCTGTTAAAAGCTGTCAGAATTGTATTTTCTGCATTATCTTTAGGTTTATAAGATCTGAGGGATACATTGTACTTTCGTCATTTGGACATAGTAGAGATAACAAACTGGGTTGCTGGTTCAACGTCAAAAAAATTCAGTTTTGAACTGATCTTACTGCCTCATTTCAAATTAAATTAAAATTTTGAGTGTCATTTTTAAACAAATATGTAAATCTGCAGTTGCAAAGTATGAGTTAAAATCGAGCTAGGATAGACCAAAGAGCTCATCTTTAAACACTTCTACTTTTAGAGGAACCTTAATATCCCATTATTTATTTTAACATCCATGCTTTTTAATATCAGTCAGTATCTTGCCCCATGTTATACTATACAATTTGCATGGTCTAATTCTATGCAATCACACAGTTCCATCAAGTACTCACCATTATAGTGGCATCACCATGCATACTCCAATATGTGCACAAAACAGTGTAAAGAATTAGAACTTAAAAACAGTTTCCTTGTGAGTTCAGTGGCTGGACCTAGTATGGTACTGAACCATATAAATCAAATATCTCAGCGTTTATCCTGGTCTGTGCTGAGTAAACTAATCTTAACTGCTTTGGTGGTAGGAGGCTGCAATTGGATCTCATACGACTTCACTAGGGAGGTCAGAAACTGAGTCAGAGATCCTACGCTTGTCATTATACAGTAACTCCACTCTGATATCCCTTTGTTGAAATAACCAGCAAAGATTCCCCATGCTGGCTTACCGATGAGGAATGTTTGGGTAGGGTAGCAGTAAAATGTTATTTTGAAGCAGCTTGATGTGAAACAAATCATTTGTTCTGTTCTCTTTCTCAGTTCATACCTGCACTCTTGATCTCATTCACCTTAATACAACACAAATTGCAATTATATGCTATTCTTAATGCAGAAATATTAAGACACTATTGCCAGTGGTGCAGTAAAGAATGGATTAGGACTTTAACAATTAGAGGGACAGCATGTGCGGGTTGGAGAATTTGCAGGGCTAAAGAAAGTTGATTTTTTATTCTTTCATGGGATGTGAACTTCACTGAGAAGGTCAACATTTATGCCCAGTCCTTAATTGTCCTTGATAAGGTAGCTTCAACTGCAGATGTCCATGTGGTATAGGTACTTCACCAGTGCTGTCAGGAAGGAAGTTCCAGGACTTTCACCCAGTGACAGTGTAGGAAGCATGATATATTTCCAAGTCAGGATGATATATGGCTTGCAGAGGAACTTGCAGATGGTGTATTTCCAGTGGTAAATGTCACTGGTTTGGAAGGTACTGTCGAAGGAGGCTTTGCTGGTTGTTGCAGTAATCTTACAGGTGATACACACTGCCGCCACCCAGTAGTAGAGGAAGTGACTGTTTAACGTAGTGGATTGGGTGTCAATCAAGCAAACTATGCTGTCAAGGATGGTAATGGGTTTCTTGAAATGTTATTGTAGCTGCACTCATCTAGACAAGTGGAGAATATTCTACACACTCTTCACTTGTGCCTTGTAGATGCTGGGCAGGCTTTGGGGGTCAACAGTGGAGTTACTTGAGGCAGAATGTCCAGTTTATGACCTGCTCTTGTAACCAGTATGGCTGGTCCAGTTCAGTTCTGGTCAATGGAAATGCCATTGTATGTCAAAGATAAATGATTGGTTCTATTTTGTTGAAGATAGTCACTGTCTGGCACTAGTTATGTTATTTGTCATTTTATCAGCTCAAGCTTGAATGTTATCCACATATGCATATGCACATGGTATCTGAAGATCTGCAAAACATACTCCATTGTGCAATCATCAGTGAACATCACTTCTGGTATTATAATGGGGGGGGGGGCGTCATTGGTGAGGCAGCGGAAGATGGTTGGGCCAAAGTCACAACCCCGAGGAACTCCTGCAGTGATGTCCTAGGGTTGAGATGATTGATCTCCAACAACCACCACCTTCTGCCTTCCTTTATTCCCAGAATGACTCCAACCAGTGGTGGGTTTTCCCTTGAATTCCTACTGTTTTCAATTTTGTTAGGGCACCATGATGTTGCACTTAACCAAATGCAGCCCTGATGTCTACCTCACTTCTGGATTTCAACTCCTTTGTTCATATTTGAACCAAGGTTGTGATAAGGTATCAAACCACGTGCCCTTCGTGGAACCCAAACTGAGCATCAGTGATCAGGTTATTGCGACATGATACCACTGTCAATGACACCTTTCAACACTGTGCTGATGAGTAGACTGATGGGGTGGTAACTGTTGGATTGAATTTGTCCTTTTAATGAACAGGACATACCTGGGCAATTTTCTACATTGTTGGGTAGATGCAGTGTATAGCTGTACTGGAACAACTTGGCTAAGGCATGGAATATTCTAGGGCATAACCTTCGGTACTATAGATGGGAGGTTTGTCAGGGTCCATAGCCTTTGCTGCATCCAATTAGATAGGAAGGGACAAAGGAGGACTTTTAAACAAATAGGGAAGCTTAAGTTGCAGCATAGGGGTCCTGCAGGCAATGCAGATAAGTGAAGCCAAGTGTAAACATAGAAGATAGGAGAAATATGCCCTTCCAGCTCTTCCATTCATTATGATCATCTAATGCAGTAACCTGTTCCCGTCTCTCACCCGCCACCCAATACATTTTGATCTGTTTTGCCCCAAGTACTATATCTAACTCCTTCTTGAAAATATACAATAAGCCTCAACTACTTTTTGCAGTAGCAAATTCTGAGTGAAGATATTTCTCCTCATCTGTATCCTAAACAGTTTACCTCATACCCTCAGACTTGTGACCCTGGTGCTAGACAAACCCACCAATCAGGAACATCCTTCCTGCATCTTCCCTGTCTAGTCCTGTGATGAGACCATCAATTCACGACACGTGGTTAGAAGCGAACAGTGGTTTTAATCGTCTTACAACAGAGCCTGCCTGTGACAAGATGAACTCTTGATGAACTGGCAGGCAGGCTCACAACAGCAACCTTTATACTTCTGATTAGGGGGAGGGGCCATGGGCGGAGCCATGGGTGGAGCCAAGGGTGGAGCCCAGTACAAGCTCCACATCTCCCCCTATGGGTAGAGCCGCGCAACTACACATGATCTGATACAAGGTACAGGCTCAACACATGTTGTACAATACAGTGTGGATTATTAGTGTTTATAATTCACCACATTCAACCCCTGTGAAAAAATCAAGTCCGGCGGGGGTGATGGCTTACAAATTGAGTCTGTCCGGTGGTCCAGTTGTCTGTTGTGATCGGCGAAGCACCGGGGTTGCAGCCTCTTCTGGTGGCTGGACGATCACGGTTGGTTGGGGTACGATGGCGGACTCCGGGGATGATTCTGTCCGAGCTTCGTACCCGTCTGGTTCGACTGGGGACTGTGGGGCGCTGGAAGTTTGTGGGCGCGGGTGCGCAGAACATGTGTGGCGACCCGGTAGGTGCGGGGGATTGGGGCGCGACGAGTTGGGTGGGGGGTAGTGTGAGGGGTACCTCGGCGGTGGTAGAGGTGGGATTCGATCCTGCCGGCGCTAGGTCCCGGAGGGATACAGTGTCCTGACGGCCATCAGGATACTCTATGAAGGTGTATTGGGGGTTTGAGTGGAGTAGGAGCACTCTTTCTACGAGTGGGTCAGTTTTGTGTGCCCTGACATGCTTCCGGTGGAGTACCGGGCCCGGTGTCTTCAACCATACTGGGAGCGAGGCCCCTGTGGTAGTACCCCTGGAAAAAACAAGGAGCCGCTCGTGAGGGGTCTGGTTGGTGGCGGTACATAGGAGGGACCTAATAGCGTGGAGCACGTCGGGGAGGACATCCTGC
Organism: Scyliorhinus canicula; assembly: GCF_902713615.1. Taxonomy (NCBI): domain Eukaryota; kingdom Metazoa; phylum Chordata; class Chondrichthyes; order Carcharhiniformes; family Scyliorhinidae; genus Scyliorhinus; species Scyliorhinus canicula. The sequence continues at coordinate 56,422,526 of NC_052159.1, read as the reverse complement.
CAATGGGAAACCGGGAGATTCCTGGACCGGAGGGTTAGTAGGACGGTCTTCATGACCGTCGCATTCTCCCTCTTCACCTGCCCATTCCCCCTGGGGTAATAGCTGGTAGTCCTGCTCGAGGCGATGCCCTTGTCGAGCAGGTACTGACGCAGCTCGTCGCTCATGAAGGACGAACCCCGGTCGCTGTGTACGTAGCTGGGGAAACCGAACAGGGTGAAGATAGTATGCAGGGCCCTAATGACTGTGTGGGAGGTCATATCGGGGCATGGAATAGCAAAAGGGAAGCGGGAGAACTCGTCGATGACATTCAGGAAGTACAGATTCCGATTAGTTGAGGGGGGTGGCCCTTTGAAATCGATAGCGAGGCGTTCAAAGGGCCGAGAAGCCTTGACCAGGTGGGCCCTGTCTGGTCTATAGAAGGTCGGTTTGCACTCGCACAGATCGGGCAATCCCTGGTGATGGCTTTTACCTCCTCAGTGGAGAAAGGTAGATTTCGGGCCTTGACGTAGTGGGCGAGCCTGGTGACCCCCGGGTGGCAGAGGTAATTGTGGATGGCTTTCAGGTGGTCGCTCTGCGTGCTGGCGCACGTCCCGCGAGACAGGGCATCTGGGGGCTCGTTGAGCCTCCCTGGTCGATACATGATATCATATTTGTAGGTGGAGAGTTCGATCCTCCACCTCAGGGTTTTATAATTTTTAATTTTGCCCCTTTGTGAGTTGTCAAACATGAAGGCAACCGATCTTTGGTCGGTGATGAGGGTGAACCTTCTACCTGCAAGGTAGTGCCTCCAGTGACGTACAGCCTCCACAATGGCTTGTGCTTCCTTTTCGACCGAGGAGTGTTGAAGTTCTGAAGCGGAGAGGGTTCGGGAGAAAAATGCGACTGGTCTTCCTGCCTGATTCAATGTGGCTGCAAGAGCGACCTCTGAGGCATCGCTCTCAACCTGAAAAGGGACGGATTCATCCACCGCCCGCATGGCTGCTTTGGCGATGTCCTCCTTGATGCAGTTGAAGGCCTGGCGAGCCTCAGCCGACAGGGGGAAAAGTGTGGCCTTAAATAGTGGGCGGGCTTTGTCCGCATATTGAGGGACCCACTGGGCATAGTATGAAAAGAATCCCGGGCACTGTTTCAGGGCCCTGGGACAATGAGGGAGAGGGGGCGCATGCAGTCCGGGTTGGGGCCCAGGACTCCGTTTTCCACGATATAGCCGAGGATGGCTAGCCTGGTCATGCAGAAAATGCATTTCTCCATGTTGTAAGTGAGGTTGAGTTTCTGGGCCGTCTGGAGAAATCGTGGAGGTTGGCATCGTGGTCCAACTGGTCATAGCCGCAGATGGTGACATTATCCAAGTACGGAAACATGCCCCGCAGCCCGTACTGGTCCACCATTCGGTCCATTGCTCGTTGGAACACCGAGACCCCGTTCGTGACGCCAAAGGGAACCCGGAGGAAATGGAAGAGGCAGCCATTGACCTCGAACGCCATGTAGTGGCGGTCCTCTGGGCGGATTGGGAGCTGGTGGTATGCAGACTTCAGATCCACTGTGGAGAAAATACGATACTGGGCGATCTGATTCACCATGTCTGCAATCCTGGGGAGGGGGTATGCATTACATAGAACATAGAACAGTACAGCACAGAACAGGCCCTTCGGCCCTCGATGTTGTGCCGAGCAATGATCACCCTACTTAAACCCACGTAACCCGTATACCCGTAACCCAACAATCCCCCCATTAACCTTACACTACGGGCAATTTAGCATGGCCAATCCACCTAACCCGCACATCTTTGGACTGTGGGAGGAAACCGGAGCACCCGGAGGAAACCCACGCACACACGGGGAGGACGTGCACAGACAGTGACCCAGCCGGGAATCGAACCTGGGACCCTGGAGCTGTGAAGCATTGATGCTAACCACCATGCTACCGTGAGGCCCCCTTGAGGAGCGTAAACCGATTAATGGTCTGACTATAGTCCACGACCATGCGGAATTTTTCCCCGGTCTTGACGACCACCACCTGAGCTGTCCAGGGGCTGTTACTGGCCTCTATGATCCCCTCACATAGGAGCCTCCGGACCTCGGTTCTGATAAACACCCTGTCCTGCAGGCTGTACCGCTTGCTGCGAGTGGCTACGGGTTTGCAGTCCAGAGTGAGATTGGCAGAGTGGAGGGGGGGGGGAGATTCGCAGCGTGGCTAGGCTGCAGATGGTGAGTGGGGGTAGGGGTCCGCCAAAGCTGAGGGTGAGACTTTTGAGGTTACACTGGAAGTCGAGTCCCAATAAGAGTGGGGCGCAGAGTTCGGGCAGGACGTATAGTTGAAAATTAGAGTAGCTAGCGCCTTGGATCGTGAGGGTCGCGACGGTGCGCCCTTGGAGGTGAACAGAGTGGGAGCCCAAAGCGAGGGAGACAGTTTGCCGTGCAGGAAAAACAGGGAGCGAACAGCGTCTTACCAGATCTGGGTGTACGAAGCTCTCGGTGCTCCCGGAGTCGAAGAGGCACGGTGTACTGTACCCGTTGATTTCAACGGTCATCATGGAGTTGCGGAGGTGCTTCGGACGTGACTGGTCCAACGTGACCGCGCTGAGTTGTGGGTAGTCGGCGGCTCGATCAGCTGTGCTGGAGTGGTCCCGTGATGAATGCCCGCTGAGATCGCAGTCTTCGATCTGAGTTGCCGAGTTTGGAGAGGATGGAGCCCAAGATGGCCGCCCCCGTGGATCGCACGTGGTGGGCAGCGAGGAATATGGCGTCCAAGATGGCGACCTCCATGAGTCGCACGTGGCCGGCCGTGTGGTGGGGGTTTGCCAAGATGGCGGCCCCCATGGGTCGCATGTGGTGGGTGGGGGTGGAGTCGGAGTACAGGCGTTCGGGGCATGTGGGCCTGCGAATTCAGGGAGAGAGTGCTCTGGGCTGTGGGAGGGTTTGAGGCTGGAGCTTTCTTCACCAGACATACTCTGGCACAGTGTCCTTTGCGACCGCAGCTGCTGCAGGCCGCGTTGCGGGCCGGGCAGTGCTGCCGTGGGTGCTGGGGCTGGCCACAAAAGTGGCACGCTGGAGTAGCTTAGTGGCTGGGTGGCCGCGCGGCGCAATCCTGGGGCGGTCGCTGGTCGGGGGCCCATGACGGGGTCGCGGAGTCCGCGGGGAACGAGGTGGGGCTGCGGAACATGACCTCCATAGTAGTGGCGAGTTCTACAGTGTCTTCTAAGTTTTGGGCCCCCTTCTCAAGCAACCGCTGGTGCATGTAATTGGATCTGAGGTTTTGCTCATTCTGGGTGAGTGTGCTTAACACTCAATTTGGCTCTGTTTCGTTAATTAGCTCTGGAGTCGCCAGGTATCGTTAAGATACCGCCACAAGTTTCAAGGTTAAGTTCAAAGCAATAAAACCAGACACCAATTAGTAAGTTCAAACAACTGAGTTTATTATAATACAATTATAATCCTACCCATGCACACGCTAAGAGGATTAAACTATTCCTACCGCTAATTAAACCAATACTTATCTCAAGGGAACTGCCGGACCAGGGGACAAGGCCTCTTGCTCTGCTCTGGTCTGCAGACTTCAGGTTGGTACGGGTTAAAAAGGGGTCAGGAGTGTCTATCTCTGGTAGCAATCGTTGTGAGACACTTACTTGCTGGCGGCTGCTGTGCCAAACCTCTCCTCTCTCTCATTCAAGGTCTTCTTGGCAAAAGCTGGTCGAAATGCTGGTCCAGAGAGGAGGGCTGGTTAAGGAGAAGAGGGCTGGTTCAGAAGAACAAACTAAGTGTGGGACCTGTCTTTTATCGGTCCCAGGGATCCGCGCCCCTTTGGGCGGACCCCTTTACCTGCTCGGAATCGATTGGGTCTCTCCCCAATCGATATGTTTGAATCCCCCCAATACTGAGGCTGTTCCTTGGCTACTGGGCGGGCTTTCAGGTGCTTTGTTTTCAGACCCCGCTGGTGCTGGGGTGTCTGGTTTCTCATACATTGTTGCAGTTACTTCCCCATTTGTGTCCATTGTCCCTGGGATTGTTCCATTGCTATGTTAACTAGCCCGGAGATTGCCTCATTAGTATGCAGAATGTTCGTTTCGGTGCTGTCTGCTCTCTTAGCAGACAGGATCCACATTTGCTTGGTGCAGCCTGCTGGTGCTGCAAACATTGTCCATTTTAACCTGTATGCTTTGCGTTCCTCCATTTTGTATTTAGGGAATGGCCAACTTCGGTGGCTACACTCCCTCCTTGTGATCCTCATGAGAAATCATGAAGGATCACCTAAGTACGGTGTCTTTGGGTCCCCTGACCTCAGCGAGTTCCATGGCTTCTATCTTTTTCTCAACTATGGCAAAAAAAATTTTAACTGACAATTTCCGATTGGCGCTATGTCAAAGGGGACATGCATTACCAATTGGAATCGGGAACCTCTAACTATCTCAATAAACTACTCTCATCTCTTTTTTAAAACATTCTACAACATTCTAAACCCTTACTCATTCAAACAACAGCATCTTTACGTTTCATTTTCTGACTCGGCAGTCGATCGCAGAAAATTATAATACATCCTCAAAAGTCTTTATTTACAGATCGTATCAAATTAAATCCTTTATTATACATCAAGGGGTTGGGGAGATTGGTGGAATCCGAAAATGGGGGATTGTACTCTGTACACTGTTGAGGCACAGGAGCGGTGGGCTCTCCTTCTCCATTTCCTCATCCTGAGGGTCTGGACGATAATACATAGGACTGCAATCACCAAGGGTGATTCTATTACATACGGCAAGGAGTACCATGTCAGAAATCTGGTACACCAGGTCGGGGTACTGTTACCATTGACTGGGCTGGGGGTGGTCTGGGTTTGGGAGAAGTTAGCAAATGTTGTACTGTGGGAAAGGGGGTCCGTGTCCACGCGCAACCACACAGATGCCACAATAGCTAAAAACATAGCAATTCGAGTGCTCTTCATCTTCTCTGTCTCTTCTCTTCTCTTCCTTCGTGGGATCCTGCTGTGCTATTGCTTCGGTTCCTTTCCGAACATCCGAAAGCTAAGGGATCAAGCATATTATCTGTTAGTGTTCAGCCTAATATCTTGAATTTAAGTATATCTGTCCTCTTGTTCCAATTTTCCCTTTATGATGGTCACCTCCATGTGACTCCCTCATTTTTTTTTTTCAAAAAGCGGATTTAGGACCAGACATATACTTATCTATTAAACCAGTGCGAGCCGTCTCGCAGAGTGTTGCAATTTACCATCCCAAATGTTCTTGGATGTAAATAGCATATGGAGTGGCGGCCGAAGGGCTACCTTAAACAAAATGAAACCAAGCTTTAGAAAACGAAAGGTCTAATGAGTTGCGTATGGGCCGCGACGGGTAAGAGTTGAATGGGATCCCCGGGTAAGGCGTGCTGTGCTGTACCCGAGCTTAGCTGACCAGAGGGGTGGTCCTCAGACAGGGCGGGTCCTCAATGCCATTTCTCCACTGCCTGAGCAACCTTAAACGAACGGGCAAGAATGTAGTCATTGTGGAATTGCAGCCTCTATTCCCGGAATAGAGGGGCACCTAAAAAAAAAGGGAGGAGCCAAGATGCTCCAACATCTGTAAACAGAAGACAAGCCGTGAACATTGTTCGGTTCAGCAGAAGACATTTCAACTGAGTCAAGTTCTCAGAAATATCGGCGAACAAACTAACGTGTATGTGAGTTGGTCACAAGCTTTTCGGCTGAAAAGCAAGTGGCCAACCTCCATATCAAACATTTAACAAACATACAAACAAACATATGTGCAGGTTCCATCAGAAAGGACAGCGCTTCTCTCAAGCGGTTCCTCTTTTTACATCATCTGGACACCTCACTTCTCTTCATTCTCAGCGAACAGGGTCGCAAAGGGGTTGCCGTGTCGGGAGTCAGACATCAAGTCATCCTCTTCTCCCGGATCCCATACCCTTGTATGGATCAGGCATGCAATTTTTGCATTGTGTGACCGGCGGTCAGTCTCATCGTTTCAGACAAGTCTCCAAGAATTGTCCCTGTGCCAAATCGTGGGGTCTAAAATTGAAGGAGCGTTGTCGGGGTCGTCAGTGTTGGGTGGTGGGTTTGGGTGTGGGTCTGGATTTTTAATGTAAGTGATCTCCATGGGGTCACTGGAGTCGGGGTCGAAATCGCTGAAGTGGGGGTTGCAGGGTGGAGTGCTGTGGCTGTCCTCAGTCTCACAGTCACTGTTACTGTCTCTGCTGTGGCAGCTTGTGGGCGTGGTCTGAAGTCAGTGAGCGGAGTCGAGGTCGTGTCCGATGAGGAACTGGTCTCTGAGGGGGAGGGTGGAAATGTGTCTCTTGTGGGCGGAGCGAGGTGTTCTGCTGCATCTAGCAGGACATGATGCGAGTGGTTTGACTGTGCTCCATTAGCCTTTAATTGGTTAATGTGGAACCACGCAGTCTTACCGTTTGGGTACTTTATCCTATATACCGAGGGGCTGATTTTGTCCGAAATTGAGTAGGGGCCGGAAACTTTTGGTGCCAAAAACGTGCTGGGGTTATAAACAGATAGCATAACCTGTTGCCCAACCTGAAACTCTGTGGGGTGGACATTTTTGTTGAAACAGGCTTTGCTCTGTTTCTCCTTTTACCCAATTTTACTGGGGCTGCTAACTGTGCAGACCTCACAGTCTTGACTAATTGTTTAACTGCTTTCTCGTGTGTGAGGGCCGTCGCTTCTGGGCTGGTCATGTCGAGTCCTAAAAGGAATTCTAATCCTTTCATAGGGCGTCCGGTCATGAGTGTGTGTGGGGTGAAACCTGTGGATGATGAAACAGTATTTCGTATGAACATTAGTGCGAATGGGAGCACTGAATCCCAAGTCAAATTGTTCTCCTGTACCATCTTCCTAAAGGTCGATTTTAGAGTCCGATTCATGCGTTCTACTATCCCGCTTGACTGGGGGTGATACGCAATGTGAAAGTTCTGTTTGATGCCGAATATGGTCAGGATGTTCTTCATGACCCGTCCTGTAAAATGAGATCCCTGATCTGATTCTATACTTCTGGGGAGTCCCCATCTCGTAAAGATGTGGTGGGTCAGGATCTTTGCAGCTGTCTTTGCTGTGTTGGTGCGTGAAGGGAATGCCTCTACCCATTTGGTAAAGGTATCTATGACCACCAGAACATATTTATACCCATTCCTGCAAGGGGGCAATGGACCTATAAAATCGATCTGGAGGTTTGTCCAGAGGCCATTAACAGGGCGAGTGTGGCTGAGTTGTGCCTTCTTTGAATACCTCTCCGGGTTATTCTGTGCACAAATTAAACAGTTCTCTATGTAGTGGGTAACATCTTGTCTTAAGTTGGGCCACCAACAGAGTTGTCTAAGTTGTGTTGTGGTAGGGTCGATACCTTGGTGTCCATGACTATCAAGGAATAAGGCAATCATTTGATTCCTGTCCTGTTCAGGAACCGCATACAATTTATCTTTTATGATCACACCCTCATGTGTGGTCAACGCGTGTTTGAATCTATCTTACTGGGCCACAAAGTTTCCTTTTAAAATCTCCCGGAGATTTTCGTCCTTCTTCTGCGCCTGTACTAAATCTTCTATCTCTGTCTGTGAGACCTGAACTGCACTCACAGGGGCGCTAGCTGGTGCGCTAGCTGGGGGTGTCCAAAAGTGACCTCGCCTGGAACCTGCTTTTGCCAATGCGTCGGCTTTCACATTTCCAGGGGGGGGATGATCTATGGTGACTTCTAACTTTGATAATGCCATACGTCCTATCCTTTGCCTTCTCTAGGATATGGCGGAGTAATGGGGCTGATGGAAGGGGCTTCCCGTCTGCGGAGACAAAACCTCTTGTCCTCCACAGGGGTAGAAAATCTGTCAGGCTGTTACAGACATATAAACTGTCCAAGTATATGCCTGCTGGGCTGGGGAACGAATCTGGGTGGTCCACTATATACGCAATGGCCGCGAGCTCTGCTGCCTGCGCGCCTAAGTGACCTGGTAGCTTTAGAGATATCCCCTCTAAAGCGCGTCCCTGCGCATCTTCCACATAAATCCCGCATCCAGTGATGCGTTCTCCATCTAAAACTGTGGATGAACCGTCCACATATATCTTTAAGGGGGCACACGTGTCTGTGTGCTGGGGGCTCTGGCTTGAATTCCCTATCTTCCTGGGGGGCGTCTTGGCAATGAATGGTCCTGTGTTGTGTAGGGGTGCTACTATTTCACAATCATGGGGTTGTCCTGGATATTGGAGTTTGTCCGCTAAAAATGTGTGTGTTTTGGTCCGTTTAACTGTTATGTCCCGTCCTTGTAACAGTAGTGTCCACCTAGCTGCTCTTATCTGGCTCACTGAACCGTTCTTCAGTCGACCGTCTAAAAGTAACTGTGTGGGGGGGTGTTCGGTCAGAATGGTGATGGGATTGAGTCCGGTAATGTACGAGAAGTACTGAACTGCCCAAAATACTGCTAGTAGGTGCCTCTCGCAGGCTGAAAATCCTTGTTCTACGGGGTCTAAAAGTCTGGAGGCATAAGCCACTGGTCGCAACTGCTCGTGCCGTTCCTGAAGGAGCACGGCCGAGAGGGTCAGATCTATTGCATAGGGGGAGAGCGTGTCTGGAACTTGTAGCGCGGGTGCTGCGCTGAGGGCTTTCATTAACTCTTCCACAGCCTCTGTATGCTGTGGAAGCCATTCCCAAGGGGCTCCTTTCTTAAGGAGGTCTGAAAGTGGGGCTGCCTTTTCGCAAAACCATCGATATGGTTCCGACAGTACCCAACCAGTCCTAAAAACGACCGGAGGGCTGAAACATTCTGGGGAAGGGGCAATTTGACGATCGAGTCAATTCTTTTGAACTCGATCTCGCGTTTGCCGTGCGTGATGACTGTACCCAAAATACATCACTTGATGCTCCAATATTTGGGCCTTTCTGGGGTTAACTTTACATCCAATGTCTTGTAAAATTTCCAGGAGCTCGGACAGAAGCGTGATGTGCTCTGCCTTGGTGTCTGTCTGCAGTAATAGGTCGTCCACATACTGTACCAGACATTCGGGTTGGGAAAATTTTGCTAATCCATTTGCCAGCTGTCGGTGGAAAATGGAGGGTGAATTGTGGAATCCTTGTGGGAGGCATGTCCACATATACTGCTGTCCTTTAAATGTGAAGGCAAATTTGTAGTGGTACACTTTTGCCAATGGGATTGACCAGAAGCCGTTGCTAATGTCCAATACCGTGAAATATTTGGAGTGGAGTCCCTGCTTGAGCATGGTCTCAGGACTTGTTGCTACCGTGGGGGCTACTGCTGGGGTTACTTTGTTGAGTTCCCGATAATCAATGGTCAGACGCCATGATCCATCGGGCTTCCTCACTGGCCAAATAGGTGCATTATTAGTTGAGACTACTGTCCTACATACACCCTGCTCTAATAAGCTCTGCCTACACTTATTTAGGCCTTCGACTGGGTCTCCTCTGTTGTACCCTATCGCGTCTAAAATAGCTGTATGCATCACCTCTAGTGTGCCTCCTCCAACGTTCTGTGGGTCGGGGAGGGCTACTACAACCGATGAGTCTAAACTCAAAACTGTGAGCTTCACTTGCTCTCGCTCATCCAGGCCGTACATGGTCGCCTGTTGTTTGCCTCTTGCGAAAAATTGGTGGGGGTCTGCAGTGGGGAGGAACGGGGTGATTTTCTCACATGCGTCCCTTAGTTGTGTTACGGTTAAGGGGGTGGTGTAGGTGACGTCGGGTGCGCCTTCTGTGGTTGCCTTTCTTTGGGTGGTGACTGGGTTCATAGGTGCGGGTGCTATCTGATCTGTGGGGGGGTTGGGGCGCTTTCCTTTTCTGTTGTGCTGCTGGCGCACATGTTCCCTGAACATAGCGCTGCGCGGTTTCGCTTAATTCCTGCCAACCTGGGGCATTTTCCTCATCTAACTGGGTTCCAAATGTCTCTTGGAACCAATTCTGCACAGAAAGCAGAGATTGCAGCTGCGCAATCTGCTTCCTACATTTCGCATGATCCACTGTGCTTTGCCTTTGCTCAGTGGTGGCAGCATGGAGTGCTTTTAAAGCTGCCTTTAGGTCAGAGCATTGCCTTTGCAGTGCCTCTACCTGCTTCTCTGAATTTTCCCTGATCAGAACTGCGCGCTGCACATCCTGATAGGCTTTCTCATACTGGGCTTGGGAACTGCTCAGATGGGCTAGACAAGACTGATGTGCCCTCTTGGCATCATCCACCTCTCTATCCTTCTCTGCCAGTCAGTGTCTCAAACCTAGGTTTTCCTTTTTGATGTCCCTGACATCCACTTTACTCATCCTATTCCTCTCTTCTAATTCTTTGCGGAGCGTCCGAACGACCTCCTCTGTGCCTCGCAATTGTGCCAAGCAGGACACAATTGCCATCGGCTTGCGTGTTTTAAATAAACTCTTTTTATGAATTTGAGATAGGTTCTCCCACCAAGTATATCCTATACCCCCGGGGCCTGTCTCCTCATTCAAACAAAACTCACTCCAAAGGGGCCATCTTTTCCCTTTGAGGTACTTCCTGAGTTCCAGCTCCCATATGGGACACTGGCCTACTCTGCTACTGTTGGTCGCTGCGACCACGAACTGCTCTGGGTTCATGAGGCGTTCCATTGCCTGCATGGCCATTTTCTCGATGCTCTCTTTTAATTTGGAACGAGGGATGATAAGGCAATGCTTTTAAAATACGGGTATGGCTTTCGCTATGTTCCGATTATAAAACTCCCGACAGTTTGACGCAACAAAAATCTCTCGGTTTAACCTTACAACCCTGTTAGTTACGCACGCAAAAACACACTTCCGAATTATGACTATTGGTTTGAACTACTTGAACACTTGTGGTTTTTCCTTTTACCAATTGGATTTCAGATTCAAATTTCTGGGTTCTCTCTGAGTGGGGGGGGGGGGGGGGGGGGGGGCACTTCTAATCGAGTCCCGTCTAGGAGTCGCCACTAAATGTTGCTCGTTCTGGGTGAGCGTGCTTAACACTCAATTTGGCTCTGTTTCATTACTTAGCTCTGGAGTCGCCAGGTATCGTTAAGATACCGCCACAAGTTTCAAGTTTAAGTTCAAAGCAATAAAACCATACACCAATTAGTAAGTTCAAACAACTGAGTTTATTATAATACAATTATAATCCTACCCATGCACACGCTAAGAGGATTAAACTATTCCTACCGCTAAATAAACCAATACTTATCTCAAGGGAACTGCTGGACCAGGGGACAAGGCCTCTTGCTCTGCTCTGGTCTGCAGACTTCAGGTTGGTACGGGTTAAAAAGGGGTCAGGAGTGTCTATCTCTGGTAGCGATCGTTGTGAAACACTTACTTGCTGGCAGCTGCTGTCCCAAACCTCTCCTCTCTCTCGTTCAAGGTCTTCTTGGCATAAGCTGGTCGAAATGCTGGTCAAGAGAGGAGGGATGGTTAAGGAGAGGAGGGCTGGTTCAGAAGAACGAACTAAGTGTGGGACCTGTCTTTTATAGGTCCCAGGGATCCGCGCCCCTTTGGGCGGACCCCTTTACCTGCTCGGAATCGATTGGGTCTCTTCCCAATTGATATATTTGAATCCCCCCAATACTGAGGCTGTTCCTTGGCTACTGGGCGGGCTTTCAGGTGCTTTGTTTTCGGACCCCGCTGGTGCCGGGGTGTCTGGTTTCTCATACATTGTTGCAGTTACTTCCCCATTTGTGTCCATTGTCCCTGGGATTGTTCCATTGCTATGTTAACTATCCCGGAGATTGCCTCATTAGTATGCGGAATGTTAGTTTCGGTGCTGTCTGCTCTCTTAACAGACAGAATCCACATTTGCTTGGTGCAGCCTGCTGGTGCTGCAAATATTGTCCATTTTAACCTGTATGCTTTGCGTTCCTCCATTTTGTATTTATGGAATGGCCAACTTCGGTGGCTACAGAGGCCTGCGACAAATACATCGCGGACAGCAAGTTCCCTATGTTCTGCAGCATTTACAGCTTGGTAATTACAGTCCCGGGATAAGGTTTTTAAGTCTCTTAGGAATTCTTCTAGCGATTCCGTGGGGCGCTGGTGGCGAGTAGTAAAAATGTGGCGCGCGTAGACCTCATTGACAGGCCTCACATACATTCTGTCGAGCAGGGCCAGGACCTCTGTATATGAGCCGGTACAATTAAGCTGAGTAGATATACGATGGCTCACCCTTGCGTGCAGTAGACTGAGTTTCTGCTCCTCCGTAGTTTCTGTAATGATGTGGAGATGCCGGCGTTGGACTGGGGTGAGCACAGTAAGAAGTCTTACAACACCAGGTTAAAGTCCAACAGGTTTGTTTCAAACACGAGCTTTCGGAGCACGGCTCCTTCCTCAGGTGAATGGAGAGGTATGTTCCAGAAACATTTATATAGACAAAGTCAGAGATGCTGGACAATGCTTGGAATGCGAGCATTTGCAGGTAATCAAATCATTACAGATCCAGAGATAGGGGGTGATCACAGGTTAAAGAGGTGTGAATTGTCTCAAGCCAGAACAGTTGGTAGGACTTTGCAAGTCCAGGCCAGATGGTGGGGGGTGGATGTAATGCAACATGAATCCAAGGTCCCGGTTGAGGCCGCACTCATGCGTGCGGAACTTAGCTATAAGTTTTTGCTCGGCAATTCTGCGTTGTCGCGTGTCCTGAAGACCACCTTGGAGAATGCTTACCCGGAGATCAGAGGCTGAATGCCCTTGATTGCTGAAGTGTTCCCTGACTGGAAGGGAACATTCCTGCCCGGTGATTGTCGCACGATGCCCGTTCATTCATTGTCGCAGTGTCTGCATGGTCTCGCCAATGTACCACGCTTCGGGACATCCTTTCCTGCAGCGTAAGAGGTAGACTACATTGGTCGAGTTACACGAGTATGTGCCGCGTACCTGGTGGGTGGTGTTACCACATGTAATGGTGGTATCCAAGTCGATGATCTGGCATGTCTTGCAGAGATTGCCCTGGCAGGGTTGTGTGGTGTTGTGGTCGCTGTTCTGAAGGCTGGGTAATTTGCTGCAAACAATGGTTTGTTTGAGGTTGCGCGGTTGTTTGAAGGCCAGTAGTGGGGGTGTGGGGATGACCTTGGCAAGATGTTCATCTTCATTGATGATGTGTTGAAGGCTGCGAAGAAGATGTCGTAGTTTCTCCGCCCCAGGAAAGTACTGGACGACGAAGGGTACTCTGTCAGTTGTGTCCCGTGTTTGTCTTCTGAGGAGGTCGGTGCGGTTTTTTGCTGTGGCGCGTTGGAACTGTCGATCGATGAGTCGAACGCCATATCCCGTTCGTACGAGAGCATCTTTCAGCATCTCGTGGAGGCGCACGAGGCACTCCATAAGAAATGGCAAGTGATGTTCGAGGAGATGGAGAACCGGTCGAGGCGGAAGAACCTGCGGATCCTGGGCCTCCCGGAGGGGCTGGAGGGATCGGACATGGGGGCCTATATGGTCACCATGTTGAATTCGTTGATGTGAGTGGGGGCCTTCCAGGGGCCCTTGGAGTTGGAGGGGGCCCACCGAGTGCTGGCGAGGAAGCCCAAGCCCAGCGAGTCGCCGCGGGCGGTGCTGGTGCGGTTCCACCGGTTTGCTGATCGAGAGTGTGTAATAAGGTGGGCCAAGAAGGAGCGGAGCAGCATGTGGGAGAACGCGGAGGTCCGGATCTACCAGGATTGGAGTGCGGAGGTGGCGAAGAAGAGGGCCGGTTACAGTCGGGCGACGGCAGTGCTGCACAGGAGAGGGGTGAAGTTCGGCATGCTACAGCCGGCGCGTCTGTGGGTCACCTACAAGGATCGGCATCATTATTTTGAGTCCCCGGAGGAGGCGTGGGCCTTTGTTCAGGCCGAAAAACTGGACTGAGACTGAGGGTCGGGGGATGGTTGGGGATTGTTGTGTTGTGTTCCAAGGGGGGGTTCTTTCTTTGTTTTCTGGGGGTTGATAGGGCATTGTTTTGATTGGGCTCGTGAGGGGGGTAGGCAAACAGCTTGGGGGGTTGATGGTCGCTAGGGTTGAGGGGGCCTCACGGAGGGGGAGGGTGGCCTGAGATGGGGCTAGTGGGACTGGGCCTGAAAAGGGAGCTGCGCCAGAGGAGGCAGGGCCGGCCGAGAGGAAAGCGCGGGCTTTTTCCCGCGCTAAGGGTTGAAGGGGGTGGGGCCGGAGCTGGGAAGCATGGGCTTTTTCCCGCACTGGGAGTGGAATGGGAAGGACGAGAGCCTGCTTGTGGGCAAGGGAGGGGAGGGGAAGTTTTACACTGAGGGGGTCGATGGTGCGGCGGTAGTGGCTGGGGTCAGCTGACTCACAGGAGTACAATGGTGGGAGCAACGCAGCTGGGGGGGGAACTAGCTAGGGGGGGAGGGTGGGGGGGGGAAGGTGGGTGGGGACTGGGTTGCTGCTGGAATGGCCAAGGGGGAGCTGGAAGTGGTAGAGGAGGTCAGGGCGGGGGTCTGCCGTTGTGGGGAACAGGTCGTGCGGGGAGCGCGGGCACGTGGCTGGCCTAGGAAGGGCTATGGCTAGTCGTTGGGGGAGGGGGGCGAGTAGCCCTCTGATCTGGCTGATAACCTGGAATGTAAGGGGACTGAATGGGCCGGTCAAGCAGACCCGGGTGTTCGCGCACCTGAAGGGGCTGAAGGCGGATGTGGCCATGCTCCAGGAGACGCACCTGAGGGTGGCGGATCAGGTAAGGTTAAGAAAGGGGTGGGTAGGGCAGGTGTTTCATTCGGGTTCAGATGCGAAAAAACGGGGAGGGTGATGATTTTGGTGGGGAAGAGAGTGTCGTTCGAGGCGTCGAGCATTGTGGCGGACAGTGGCGCTAGAAGCGAACGAGGCGGTGAGCGGGCGGGTCCGGAGGTGTATAGAGAGGTACCTGGAGGCTAATGATAATGGGGAGGTGCAAGTAGGGGTGGTCTGGGAGGCACTGAAGGCGGTGGTCAGAGGAGAGCTAATCTCCATTAGGGCAAACAAGGAGAGGGAGGAGAGGAGAGAGAGGGAGGGGTTGGTGGGGGAGATGGTGAGGGTGGACAGGAGGTATGCGGAGGCCCCGGAGGAGGGATTGCTGAGGAAGCGGCGTAGCCTTCAGGCTGAGTTTGATTTACTGACCACCAGGAAGGCGGAGGCACGGTGGAGGAGGGCGCAGGGGGCGGTATATGAATACGGAGAAAAGGCGAGCCGGATGCTGGCGCACCAGCTTCGGAAGCAGGAGGCAGCTAGGGAGATCAGTGGAGTTAGGGACGGAGGAGGGAGCATGGTACGAAGTGCGGTGGGCATAAATGGGGTCTTTAGGAGCTTTTACGAGGAACTGTACCGGTCTGAGCCCCAATTGGAGGACGGAGGGATGGGTCGCTTCCTAGACCGGCTGAGGTTCCCGAGAGTGGAGGAGGAGCAGGTGGCGGGGTTGGGGGCGCCGGTTGGACTGGAGGAGCTGGTGAAAGCGATAGGGAACATGCAGACGGTGAAGGCACCGGGGCCAGATGGGTTCCCAGTTGAATTTTATAAGAAGTATTTGGACCTACTGGGCCCGTTGTTGGTAAGGACCTTCAACGAGGCAAGGGAAGGGGGGGCTCTGCCCCCAATGATGTCTAGGGCGCTGATCTCCTTGATCCTGAAGCAGGACAAAGATCCCCTACAGTGTGGGCCATACAGGCCGATCTCACTCCTAAACGTAGATGCAAAGTTGCTGGCAAAGATTTTGGCCACGAGGATAGAGGACTGTGTGCCACAGGTCATACATCAAGATCAGACGGGGTGTGTGAAAGGGAGGCAGTTGAATGCGAACGTACGGAGGCTTTTGAATGTTATAATGATGCCGGCAGTGGAAGGGGAGGTGGAGATAGTGGCGGCGATGGATGCAGAGAAGGCCTTTGATAGGGTGGAAGGGGGGTACCTGTGGGAGGTGTTGAAAAGATTCGGGTTTGGGGAGGGGTTCGTCAGGTGGGTGAGGTTATATGAGGCGGCCGGTGGTGAGCGTGGCTACGAATAGAAGGAGGTCAAAGTATTTCTGATTGCACCGGGGGAAGTGGCAGATGGAGTTTAACCCTAACAAGTGTGAGGTTGTCCATTTTGGAAGGACAAATATGAATGCGGAATACAGGGTTAACGGTAGGGTTCTTGGCAATGTAGAGGAGCAGAGAGATCTTGGGGTCTATGTTCATAGATCTTTGAAAGTTGCCACTCAAGTGGATAAAGCTGTGAAGAAGGCCTATGGTGTGCTAGCGTTCATTAGCAGAGGGATTGAATTTTAGAGCCGTGAGGTGATGATGCAGCTGTACAAAACCTTGGTCAGGCCACATTTGGAGTACTGTGTGCAGTTCTGGTCACCTCATTTTAGGAAGGATGTGGAAGCTTTGGAAAAGGTGCAAAGGAGATTTACCAGGATGTTGCCTGGAATGGAGAGTAGGTCTTACGAGGAAAGGTTGAGGGTGCTAGGCCTTTTCTCATTAGAACGGAGAAGGATGAGGGGCGACTTGATCGAGATTTATAAGATTATCAGGGAAATAGATAGACAGTCAGAGACTTTTTCCCCGGGTGGAACAAACCGTTACAAGGGGACATAAATTTAAGGTAAATGGTGGAAGATATAGGGGGGATGTCAGAGGTAGGTTCTTTACCCAGAGAGTAGTGGGGGCATGGAATGCACTGCCTGTGGAAGTACAGTAGTTGAGTCGGAAACGTTAGGGACCTTCAAGCGGCTATTGAATAGGTACATGGATTAGGGTAGAATAATGGAGTGTAGATTAATTTCTTCTTAAGGGCAGCACGGTAGCATTGTGGATAGCACAATTGCTTCACAGCTCCAGGGTCCCAAGTTCGATTTCGACTTGGGTCACTGTCTGTGTGGAGTCTGCACATCCTCCCCGTGTGTGCGTGGGTTTCCTCCCACAGTCCAAAGATGTGCAGGTTGGGTAGATTGGCCATGATAAATTGCCCTTAGTGTCCAAAATTCTATGATTAACCTAGGACAAAAGTTTGGCACAACATCGTGGGCCGAAGGGCCTGTTCTGTGCTGTATTTCTCTACCTCTATCTATCTCTGGCCTTTGTCCCTGGTAGCCTGGCGAAAGATTCTTCTTCAGTGGAAAGATGCGAGATCCCCAAGCGTGGAGTCCTGGATTAACGACATGGCAGGATTTATTAAATTGGAGGGGGTCAAATTTGCCTCAAGGGGATCAGTACAAGGGGTCTTTAGGCGGTGGCAACTGTTTCGAGACTTTATGGCAGAGCGGTAGGCGATGGTCAGCAACAGCAGCAACCTGGAGGGGGTTCATGAGGGTTGTTTGTTTTTCTTGATTGGGTGTGTGTATTTGCTTTCATACAGTTCATCTTTGTTGTTTTATTCTTTGTGTATATGGGGGGGGGGGGGGGGGGGGGTTGTTCTGAAGTGTTTTTTTGTATTGTTGACAATGTGAAAACTTGAATAAAAATTATTTTTTTTCTTTAAAAGATATATTTCTGATAAAAACAGGAGACCGAAATAAACAAGATTTTTAAAAATCAGGTTAAAGGGATATGGGGCACTCCGTATGTATAACATTACTCGTCTGGGGGAAGAGGGTGAAAGCGGATCTGGCAAGGTGGGATGGTGTCCTCTGGTTTATTTTTCAATACCTGCCGATCTTCCTGCCAAAGGCATGTTCAAGGAGGTTGAAGATAATTACCTTGTTTACATGGCAGGAGAGGTGGCTAACATTAAGAAAGTGCTGTTGTTGAGAGGACGGCAGTCAGGGGGGTTAGGTTTTCTGAATTTCCAATATTGTGACTGGGTGGCGAACATGGAGAAGGTGAGGAGCTGGGTTAGAGGGGAAGAGATCTCCTAGTGGGTTAGAATGGAGCAGAATCTGTATAGGGGATCGGGGCTGAGGTCATTTGGGCGCTGCTCCTGATGTCCCGGGGGAAATACTCTGAGCCAGTTGAAAATCTGGAGCCAGTTGTGCTCGCACTTCAGGCTGTGGCAGGGTCAATGGAAATGCCACAGAAGTGGGGAATGGAGTTTTTGGAGATGGGAGGAGGAGAATCAGGGCATCAAAGGATTTGTTTCTAGGGGGCAGGTTTGTAGGAGCTGGGGGAAATGTGTCAGTATATGCAAGTCCAAGATTTTGCTAAGAAGGCGATAGAGCTTTCCGGTGAAGCAGGCCTTCACTGTTGGAGAAGGTGCTGACGACAGGGGGAAAATGGAGAAAGGAGTAGTGTCCGCGATTTATGGGGCTATTCTGAAAGGAGATGGCACTGCTGGAGGGGATTAAGACATTGGGAGAAAGAGTTGGGAAAGGACATGGTGGAGGGGTCGTGGTGTGAGGTGCTCCGGAGGGTGCATGTCTCAACTGGTGTGCGAAGTTGGGGCTGATACAGCTGAAGGTGGTGTACAGGGCACACCTCACAATTCAACAATTCATGGGGGGGGGGGGGGGGGGGGGAGGGGCCTTGTTTATTATGCACTTTCAAGAATTGGATGACATCAAACATTTGGGGGGGGGGGGGGGTATGTTCTTGGTGTATTCCTGATTCTTTTTTTTGATGTTTGTGTTTAAAATGTTGAGGGTTGTTTGGGGGGTTGGTGGGAGGAAGGAATTGTTGGTCAGGGGATTGACATTTGTTTATTAGTGGGTGGGTGTAAATTTGGATGAAATGTGAAAAGGAGAAAATATTAAAATAATAAAGGGGATAGTGAAAAGGAGAATAAAAATATTTTCAAAAGGGGATATGGGAACAGGACAAGTTCTCATCCTTGTGCCTTTTTTAAAAAATTGACTACCCAATTAGTTTTTCCCCAATTAAGGGGCAATTGAGCATGTTCAATCCACCTAGCCTGCACATAACGGGTTGTGAGGGCAAAACTCACAAACACTGGGAGAACATGCAAACTCCACATAGGCAGTGACCCAGAATCAAACCTGGGACCTGCTGCTGTGAGGCAACAGGGATAACCCACTGCGCCACCATCCCCGTGCCATTTTACTGCTCCTGAACCACTAGCCAATCCAGTCCTGCCAAGTGTAACCCATCTACTGGTCCTACCTTCCACAGAACTGGTCCCAGGAACTTCCCCTCACATTCTCTAATCATGTATTCAGATATACCTTGCTATTTCGAAGCCTGTGGCATTGGTAGTAATCCTGAGATCACTACCTTCCTATTTTTGAACTTCTCAACTTACTATATTCTACTTTGACCTCCAATGCAACATATTGTTTGGAGCCACAATATCCATCTATTCTCGTCCTTAACTATTACATTCCCACACTTCCTGTTCGGTTGCTGCTTGCCACAAATTATTTCTAATAGTATCCAAAGTGGTATCTGTTTTCAGGGCACAGCAAATGCGATTCCTGCGCTGCCTGTTCAGTCCTCTTACTCCACCTGGTGGTCATTCCTTTTCTGCAGACTCAGCCTGTTACACCACACAATACTCAATCCTGTGGATGCTCCATAGAATACGTGCAGCTTCAAAACTCAGGCTTCCAGGAGCCGTAGCCATTCCTACATATGCTGCCCATCAGAACTGGAATATTCTGGTTTTCCACATGGAGCACATCAGTTTTCATACTCCTTAAAATTAAACCAATACTCCAAGGCCCTACTCCCAATATAGCTCAATGGTAAATACTGACTGTACTCACAATTAGCTCGCAGTTTACAAGTTACCACGGCTGCTGCTTGGAGGAAATTGAAGTGAAAGAGCACCATGCTCCCTCACCAAAGTGGGCAATTCACATTAGAGGAGATCAGGAGGCAAGTATCCAAACAGTATTTTTAGGGGAAGCAGTCGTCAAGCAAATTATGCAAAGAAATTATATATGCCTTTCTACTGGAATTTAAAAGGTGTTATATGGTTACATTACATTGAACCAAGGAGATAATTTGGTCAATGGTAGTATACTCGAGACAGTAGTGCTCAATCTTGGGTACGGGACCGAATGTAGTGACGGCTGTTGCTTTACGCTAATCTCGCCCTTTGGTCAATTCGCGCAAGAATCAAAAATAGAAATTCCTCTATTGGCACCTGGAAATTTTAGATAGATAATACTAGCCATAAGAAATTAGATTGAGCTAATACCCATCAAGTACAATTTTATTGCTTACAATAAAAACTACAGAAAAAACGAGTTGCTGGGAGTGCGCAACAATAAACACTTGGCTTGGAGGTGATTTGGTTCATCCACTGGCAGTGATAACCCACAAGGGGGACGAAAGAAAAGTCCAATAGATTTGCTGTCAACGGTCCATCACTGATGGTGCATTTAAATATCTGATATCACTTCCTTACATTAAAAAGGTCGCGGTAGCGTGAATACAATATTGGTAAAGGTGTCAAATTAGTGCAAGTTGTGCGTTTGGAGTAACTGCTTGGTTTAAAAAAACGGCAAGTGCCGACTAGAAACTACTGGGTACATGTATAAAAGGGGCGACATTAAAGTAGAAAGTGGTGCATTTCCCCAGGTTAAATGTTCATTACATATCACGGAGCAGGACGGGGCTTGGGCAACGCACAGTCCCTCAGGACGTTTTATTCGACTCCAAGACCATTTTCTGGTGTGTGGTGGACAAGAGTTCGTTCATCTCGTTCTGCTCCTTCTCGGAGCTCCTGGGCAGGTGGTTGGGGTGGTGCCGCCGGCGCGTTTGCCTCATGCACGCCTTAACTAGCAAATAAAACAACTCCGCCACGTTCAGCAGCCCGCAGACCCCAGAAACCACCGTCATGAAGATTATGAAGACAGTCTTCTCGGTGGGTCTGGAAATGAAGCAGTCCACGATGTTGGGGCAGGGCGAGGCACTGCACTTTACTAGGCGAGCCATCTGAAAGCCACCGTACAGGAAATACAGCATGTAGGTGAAAACCGTCTCAAAGAGGATTCGGAAGACGATGCTGATCACATAGGTCCACCAAAAAGCACCGACGATCCGCATTTTCTGTTGCCTCAGGGCCTCCACTTCCTCCTTCTTCAAGAGGCCCTGCCGCTTTTCCAAACACTTCTTCTCTTCGTGCTGTCTGTACGCGACGTGCAGGGAGACCAGGAGGGCGGGCGTGGAGATGAAGATGACCTGGAGGCACCACAGGCGGATGTGGGACATGGGAAAGAACTGGTCGTAGCACACGTTCTTGCAGCCAGGCTGCAGGGTGTTACAGACGAAGTCTGACTGTTCATCTCCCCAAACACTCTCCGCCGCCACCACCAGAATCATAATGCGAAAAACGAAGATGACGGAGAGCCAGATTTTGCCGATGCTGGTGGAGTGCCTGTTGACACCTCCTAGGATAAGGTGCAGCTGCCCCCAATTCATCTTCTGGCTTCAGTTAGACCTAAAAAAAAGAAATTGAGGAAATCATTTGAGTATTAGATAGATTGAAAACTAAAAAAAAAATGCAAATCGAAGAGCTGTAATTGTGATACTGTACAAGGATTTGGGACCACTTACTCCCAATTTCACCAGGAGAGTTTACCTTGATGGTCCACATCCACGACGGTGGAAGTGTCGATTCCACCCCCATGAATATATAGGCAAGATGGAGAGAAGTGTAGGTTTTAGAGTCCATCTTAACAGCAGAAGTCGGTGTCAGCCATGAAGCACCTATTTACTTTATTCCCATTTTCCAGCACATGGAGTTTAAGGTGTAATGCTTTATCTGCCCATTCTCAACTCCAACGTTTCTAATGGAGTGAGCCATTACCTGTATGCATTAGTTACAAAATTAATTTACACTATTTTTAAAATTCAGCTGCTGGCAGATTTTCTGGAAGCAGGACTTGTGCATCCAAGCAGCAGCTAGATAATGATAATGAACAGGTTTGAGAAGCAGGACAGAACTCAGCCCAGATCATTGCCACTATTCGATGCTTCACTTCAAAGAACAATACAGCAGGCCCTTTGGCCCTCCAAGCCTGCCCTTCTATACCCCATCTGGTCATGTGCCTATCCAGACAAGTCATATAGTCAGTAACAGAACTGTCTCAACCATTTCACTTTGCAGTGCATTCCAGGCCACCACCACCCTCCGTGTAAAAACCTCCCCCACACATCTCGACCAAACCTTCCCCCCCCCCCCCCCCACCCTGATGCCCCCATTAATTTTCAATTCCACCCTGGGAAAAAGCCTTCCAACTGTTCACCCTATCTATACCCCTAATAAGGTCACCCCTCAGCCTCCCATCTCTAGGGATAACCATCCCAATTTAGTCAATCTCTCCTCATAGCAAATACCCCCTCCATACCAGGCACCATCCTGGTGAACATTTTCTGTACTCTCTCCAAAGCTTCCACATCCTTCTAGTAGTGCAGTGACTAGAATGGGACACAGCATTCTATATAACTATACTCAATACTTCAACCCAAGAGGCAAGCATGCCATATGGTTCCTTTACCACCATCAGTGCTGCCACTTAAGGATTTGTGGACTTGCACACCCAGATCTGTCTCTATGCTCCAGCCTTTTATTTTATAGCTCTCACCCGAATTGAATCTACCAAAAATGCATTACCTCACATTTGTCCAGGTTAAATTCCATCTGCCATTTCTCTGCCCTGTTGGGTTCTCTGACAATCGTCATCACTATCCACAACTTCTGCAATCTTAGTATCATCCACAAATTTGCTAATCAGACCCACTACATTTTTATCCAAGTCATTGATATTATAAAAGAGTAGAGGTCCTAGTACTGACCTTACAGACCTCCATTCAGAAAAAAAACACCTTCTCTATGGTCAAGACCAAAGATTTGTTAAATATATGAGACAAGTTGCACCGGTAGAATACACAGTCCATTTAAGGTCAAAGTCTGCAGGTTTTAAGTTTAGACCGACACATTGTTTAGAGGAACAAATAGATCAGGTATTTGCACAACAATCCCAAACTTACTCCCAAAATTGGTCTAGATTAGAAACCAGAATTTAACTATTCTAACCCAAAGATTGTTATGTTTCTTTTGATGTAATCGCCCCGGAGTTCAGAAATCAGCATTTTGTTCTCCCATTTAGAATTAACCCTTCTAATCAGCTGAAAATCATTAACACCCCCATTAAGTGAATGGGCCAATCATCCAGTTAATAGAAAACTAATTAGGTTTAACACCGTTATATACATTCAGAATGTCCACCCCCAAAAAAACTAAACACTCGGAATTTACCAGATTTGGAAATCTTTGATTTTGGGAAGTGAAATAGAAAATACAGGAACCGGCGCCAAACGCTCCCCTCGCTAATTGCGAAATGCGTGTTAATTAGCCCCGTCCCCCTTTAGCGATATGTTCAAAATCCAATTGCAACTTTGTGGATGGAAACCCAAGTTGGTTACGAAATAGGAATCTGTTAAACCTCAAACCCAAATGATTCCTGCGCAGACACTAAAATACTTGTTTAAAAAAAAAGTTCTCATTCTAAGTGAAAGCCCAAGTCGACACAAAAACTTAAGTACACCCGCTCTCACTTACTTCAAAATGCAGTTACTACTCAAGATAGTCAGGGACACGTCTCACCGCCTTCCTATCGAAAGATAGGCGTCTAATTTCCGAATCCTTGGAGTAAAACTCTCAAACAGCTCCGCTGGCTGCTTGCATGCGGGTTAATGTTGTTGTCCTCCCCCTGGCGAGCAGCCCCGTGATCTACCACCTACTACCTGACCCTTTTTATAGCGACTCACCTGACTGACGCAATGGTGCCAGAGAGAGAGAGTACAAGGACTGTACAGCAGGGATTCGTTGATGAAGGAAATTAGAGGCTGCTCCAAGTGAAAAAAACCTGTCCGATGGGCCTATTTTGTTGGACTGATGAAACATAACATTAATATGGCCAATTCAAGTGTAGGACCCTATGAATAGGTCAACAATAAACACGACCAATTGGAGGATCAGAAAAACAAATAATAGATTATTCATGATGTTAGTATTTAAAATACACTCAATACCCAGTTGGTGCCTATCCACTGTAGAAGGCCTCCAGTACATCCGTGAACACTGCAGTACCCTTCCAGGGCCATCAAGATGTGGATAATGCTGTAGAATTGAGGAATAACGTCTCACCTTCCCCTTCCCAGAACTATCATAGAATAATAGAATTTACAGTGCAGAAGGAGGCCATTCGGCCCATCAAGTCTGCACCGGCTCTTGAATAGAGCACCCTACCCAAACCCACATCTCCACCATATCCCTGTAACCCAGTAACCCCACCTAACCTGTTTGGACACTAAGGGCAATTTATCATGGCCAATCCACCTAACCTGCACATCTTTGGACTGTGGGAGGAAACCGGAGCACCCGGAGGAAATCCATGCAGACACAGCGAGAAAGTGCCGACTCCACATAGACAGTGACCCAAGCCGGGAATCTAACCTGGGACCCTGGCGCTGTGAAGCCACAGTGCTAGTCACATGTGCTACTGTGCCGCCCTTGAGGACTCCCAGGGTAACTCTCTCCCGACTGTATACCACTGTGCTGCCGCCTCTGCTGGGCCAGTCCTGTCGGTGGGATAGATCATACCCAGAAATGGTGATAGTGGTGTCTGGGACATCTGATTCCGTGAGTATGACTATATTAGTCTGTTGCTTGACTGGTCTGTGAGGCAGCTCTCCAACTTTGACACAGGCCACCAGGTGTTAGTAAGGAGGACTGTTCAAGATCATCAGGAAGCAATTATGGGTTTTTACAAAAATGGTTTGAGGCTCAACATTAGACTTTTAATTCCAGAATTTTATTAAATTCAGATTTCACAATCTGCCGTGGCAGGATTCAAACCTAGGTCCCTGGGTCACTGGATCACCAGCCCAGTAACAATACCACTACGCCACTGCCTCCCCACAGTTCATGAAAGAATAAAGAAAAAAATATGGGATAGGACATTTCCTGAGACAATCATAGTTTACAAAGCCAATGTGGTTCAAAGTCTTAAAGACAATTGAAAAACACGGCTGGAACCTAGCAGTGTGAAATCAGGAAAGGTCAATCAAATTAGGTGGGGTACTGGGTTATGGGGATAGGGTGGAGGTGTGGGCTTAATTAGGGTGACCTTTCCAAGGGCTGGTGCAGACTCGATGGGCCGAATGGCCTCCTTCTGCACTGTAAATTCTATGATTCTATGAAATTTTTCTCTTGTGAAATTGTTCGAAATAGATTTGATGATCACAGAAATTGTATTTTGATATTACACTCCTAATCTTTGACACATAATAATATAATAATAATGATCTTTATTGTCACAAGTAGGCATACATTAATACTGCAATGAAATTAACCCCTAGTCGCCACATTCTGGCGCCTGTTCGGGTACACACAGGGAGAATTCAGAATATCCAATTCACCTAATAGCACGTCTTTCGGGACTTGTAGGAGGAAACTGGAGCACCCGGAGACACGGGGAGAACGTGCAGACTCCACACAGACAGTATCCAAGCCGGGAATCGAACATGGCTTTGTATAGATCATTAGTCAAAGAGTGGTTATGAACTTCAGAGTGCGATTTAGACTGATAGTTCACAATCTGAGCATTGTTTTATGGTTCCCCGAGGTAGCATTAATAGGACAATCCTTGTTGGTTGTTTCATCAATAACTTTTCCTCTATTATATGGTCAGGAATAGGGCTATTCATTGAAAATTTAATTGATGTTTGACTCAATTCACACTCATCTGATAATTCAGCAACCCATAACAATTTACAGCAGGACTTGGACCTAATCTAGACTTGGGCTAACAAGTGTCAAGCAACAGTTAGCAGGCAATGGAAATCTCCAAGAAGAAAAAAAATCTAGCCATCTTTTTCTTACTTTCAATAACACCATCATCATCAAATCCTTCGCTAGCACCATCTCGGAATCTCGGGCGAAATTCTCCGCACCCGCGGAAAGTCGGCAAACGGTCGTAAAAATCGGGACCGTTTTACGACGGTCGCGAAGGCTTCATTTCCCGACCGATTCACTTCCTGGAAATGGGCTAGCAGCGCGGCCGCATCAATTACGTGCGTGATGACGACGGAACGCGACGACGACACGAACCCGCCCATGTGACGCCGCCCGACGCCGTAAAAAGGCGCGGGCGACCACAGAATCTGTCGGGCAGGATGTCGGAGCCTAGGCGAGCTGCACCTCGCTTTATTGATGCAGACGTCGAGGCGCTGCTCGATGCCGTGGAGCAGAGGAGGGGCATCATCCGCCCGCGGAGAGGGCATCGCCAACCTGCCAGCACGGTACGCCAGGCCTGGCGTGACGTGGCTGCTGCCGTCAGTGCTGTGGGGCAGACCCCTCGCTCAGCAGAGCAGTGCCGAAAGAAGCTACATGACCTCACCAGGTCTGCCAGGGTAAGTGCCATGAGGGTGCCCCCTAGTCACAACCATCCCTCCCCCTTAACTGCCCGGGGGGGGGGGGGGAGAGGGATTGGGGCAGAGTTATTTGAGGGTGGTTCACAAAGTTGTCACAGACCCAGCGCTCTGGCCCCGAGGAGAGATGCAATCATCTGATGACAACTTGCCCCCCCCCCAAACTGTGCCAGTATCAGAACGGACTTCTGAGACCTACCGTTTTGTAATGATCTACCTATGTTTCCTCCCCCAACAGGCCAAGGCCGGTCATAACCACCGTGAGCGGCACAAGACTGGAGGGGGTTCGCCCAACATGCACCCCCTCAGCACCTTTGAACAGAGGGCACTGGACCTTGTTGGGGGGTCTGCCACCCGCGATATCGCGCAATGCGAGGTTGGCGGAACTGCAGCAAGTGAGACAACCCTCCCTGACAAACACCCTCCCCCCCCCCCATCCTCTGTCCCTTCACACACCCTGCCCACTGGGACACTTCCCCATCCTCTGTCCCTTCACACACCCTGCCCACTGGGACACTTCCCCATCCTCTGTCCCTTCACACACCCTGCCCACTGGGACCGTCCAGCGGCCTGCCGAGCAAATCGAAATAACCCGTCTCATTCTCTTCCCTAGGACGTGATGCCGAACGACCAGGGCCGTCTGGCTGCAGACGGAGACACGAATCTGCCGCCACCTCACCCGGGGCCTCACAACAGAGGGTGCCCGATCAGCGGGCAGCCCTATCTGCCCCAACCCAATCTGCGGACCAGGACGCACAGAGGGTTCGAGGTCCACCACCACCACCAGAAATGGCCAGGGACAACCCTCCTGTCGCTGAGCGGCCCCACACCCTGGACGAGGACCTAACCATTGAGAGCGTCGGGCTTGCGGCACTGCTTTCTCCCACCACTTCCATCATCCCAGAGATACACACCCCGGCGGGCCTATTTAGTGATGAGTCTCCTGGGGCACAGTCTGGTTGTCACATCACAGATGAGCAGGTACAGCAGGTGGAGGTCGGAGCAACAGAGGGCCCGGACTCGCGGAGGCCAGACCAGGCCCAGGATGCAGCTGGCTCCCAGACGTTTTCGGAGTTCCTGGAGTTTCTCAACCCACCCGCACAGCCGATGCCTCAGGAAACCCAGGGAAACAATGACGGGATGAGGGCTTCCTTCCAGACTCTGCAGACGCTGTTAGAGGAGTCGATCCGCGTCCAAGAGCAGGGAGTGGTGCCGCTCATGGCAGAGACCCAGTCCGACACCGCACGGGTGGCATCCGCGGTGGAGGCAATGGGTCAGGTTATGCAAGACGTTGGGATTAATGTGCACGCGTCATCCTCGGCCCTGGACAGGGTTGCCCTCTCACAGGCAGCAATGTGCCAGAGCCAAACCGACATTGCCGGCGCCCTGCGGGCCATGGCCGAGTCTCAGCAGGTCATTGGCCAGTCGCAGCAGTCAGTCGCCGAGAGCATCAACCGCCTGACACATGTGCTGGATGGCGTCGTGCACAATCAGGTTGAGATCGCACAGTCCCTGGCGGGAATGTCTAACTCCCTGGACTCCGTCTCTGCAAACCTTCGGATCCTGGTGGATACCGTTGCAGGCCTCCAGGACTGGCAGCGCCAGGTGTCGGTGGTGCGACGGGGAACCTCCCCGCTCGCACCTCTGTCCCAAAGTGAGGCCCGGGGGCCACCGGGCTCCCCGAGGGAGGAGGAGGTTTCGGGGCCCGTCCCATTAACTCCATCACGGGACGTCCCGGAATTCTCGGCCTCCCCCCGTCCCATCCCTGGTGCATCGGGTGGGCAGCAGGCAGAGCAGGGTGGCACAATGTCACCCGAGACGCCCGCAGAGCAGCCTGGCCCATCAAGGCCGGGTCGCCCCAGGAAACGCTTGGCCAAGGAGAAACGAGTCGAGGGGGGCGATTCGCAGCAATCCTCCTCCACTCCTGCTGTATCATCTGGGGATTCACTTAGACGTAGTGGTAGGGCCCGTAAGGCAACTAAGATAGACACTGAGTAAGTTGGCACGGGTGAAGGGCACAGTTTAGTTGTAGGGGTAGGGCACCTGTAAATAATTGTTAATATTAAACACACTGTTCCACCTTACTTGTAATACCGTGTGATTGTTCCACAGCCACAGGAATCGTGATGGTGACCGAGTGTCGCTGGGGGTGGCGGGTGGTGAAACCTCGGTGCCGGGTGTGCAGTCCCTGCCCCTACCCCCCTCCCACAGCTAGCCCACGCAGGCATGTGATGGAGTGTCAGTGACGAACTCAGCGGCCACCAAGGTGGATGGTTCAGCTATTGCCATGGGTCAGACTCTCTCTAACGATTCTGAGCTCACAGCTCTTCGCAGAGCGGGTTGTCATCATTCCACATGGCACTGATCACACCCGCTGACACAGCCATCAATGTTGTGCCATTCCGTCTGGACCCAGTGATAAGCGTCATGTCGAAGTGGAGCAGTGTACACTGAGGGGGGGGGTTTGGTGGTGGCAGTTGTGTGGTGACCCTCTGCATGACTAGCGATGCAGGTGGTGGTTTGGTGTTCATCGGGGACGTCACATGCGATGCGTGAACCGTGCTGCCACCATGGCGTCGCGTGCCCGCCGTCCTTGCCGGGTCCGTCGTGCCGCCTCCTGGACATCACCAGCACCTGGGTCGTGTCTGCGTGCTGCGCCCGCCACTCCACCAGCGTCCTCCTCCTCCTCCTCCTCCTCCTCCTCCTCCTCCTCCTCCTCCTCTGTGCTGGCACCACTGCCACTAGCTTCTCCCTCCGCCTCCTGCAACAGGTCATCTCCCCTCTGCATCGCGATGTTGTGCAGCGCACAGCAGACCACTACAATGCGAGCGACCCTGTCGGCCTGGTACTGCAGGGCCCCTCCGGAGCGGTCCAGGCACCTGAATCTCATCTTCAGGAGGCCAAGGCAGCGCTCCACCACACCCCTGGTTGCTGCATGGGCCTCGTTGTATCGTGTTTCCGCATTGGTCTGAGGCCTCCGTATCGGCGTCATCAGCCAAGACCTCAGCGGATAACCCCTGTCACCTAGCAACCAGCCCCTCAGCCGGGGGGGACGTCCCTCAAACATCGCAGGGATGAACGACTGCGCTAGTATGTAGGAGTCATGCACACTCCCTGGGAACCTTGCACAGACGTTCAAGAACCTCATGTGGGGGTCGCATACCACCTGGACATTAATGGAGTATGTCCCCCTCCTGTTTGTGAACACGTCCCTGTCCACAGCAGGCGGGCGCATGGGGACGTGAACACAGTCGATTGACCCCTGAACCCTCGGTATCCCGGCCACACTGGCAAATCCACGGGCTCGTGAGTCTTGACTTGCTCGGTCCTCGGGAAAGGTGATGTAGCGATCGGCGATGGCATAGAGGGCGTCGGTCACATCCCGGATGCACCTGTGCACCGATGACTGGGAGATCCCAGAGACGTCCCCGCTCGGAGACTGGAAGGAGCCGGTAGCATAGAAGTTCAGAGCGACCGTCACCTTGATGGCTACCGGGATTGCGTGTCCTCCCCCCGTTCCACGTGGGGCGAGGTGCGACAGGAGTTCGCAGATATGTATCACCGTCTGCCTACTCAGCCGGAGTCTTCTCCTGCAGGTGATGTCCGGCATTGTTAGGAAAGAGACCCGGACACGGTACACCCTCGGCTTTGGTCGTCGCCTCTGACGCCGTGGCTGCACCCTCACTCTCTCCTCTTCCTCTTCCTCCTCCTCCTCCTCCTCCCCCCCCCCATGCTGCTCGACGACTGGCAACTCCTCGGCCCTTCCCTCTGCTGCTGCAGCTGGCCCTGCAGCCACTGCGGGTTGTGGGTGTGGATGCTGCTGCATCTCCAAATCCAGTAGAGCTGCCCCAACCACTGCGCAGAACATAGCCGTTCTGTTCCCATGCATCGTGCTAACCTACAGAAGGGTGGTGGGGGGCGGAGAAACGGGACATGTTAGACGGACGTTAGTCGACACCTCGGCAGCCGCCAGCCATGGGATACCAGTGTGTCCCGGTGGCCTGGTCGCGCTGCTGACACGCGGTCAGCCTAACCCCTGGTCACTTCCTGCATCCAACGGCCAGTAAACTATGTCCTCCTCACGGGTGCGTCAGTGGCCTGTGGCCGGAAGCCACAGGGGAACCAGCGGCCGTGTCCTCGTCACCTGCACACCATGGCATGGTGGCAGACATTTTGTTACGGGGTTGGACGGCTCACTCTCTACCTAAACCCCCCCCCCCCCTCCGTCGCCCCCCACTGCCTCCCCCGTCTCCCCCACTGCCCCCTCCATCTCCCCCACTGCCTCCTCCGTCTCCCCCACTGCCCCCTCCGTCTCCCCCACTGCCCCCTCCATCTCCCCCACTGCCTCCTCCGTCTCCCCCACTGCCCCCTCCATCTCCCCCACTGCCTCCTCCGTCTCCCCCACTGCCCCCTCCATCTCCCCCACTGCCTCCTCCGTCTCCCCCACTGCCCCCTCCATCTCCCCCACTGCATCCTCCGTCTCCCCCACTGCCCCCTCCGTCTCCCCCACTGCCCCCTCCGTCTCCCCCACTGCCCCTCCGTCTCCCCCACTGCCCCCTCCGTCTCCCCCACTGCCCCCTCCGTCTCCCCCACTGCCCCCTCCGCCTCCCCCACTGCCCCCTCCGTCTCCCCCACTGCCCCCTCCGTCTCCCCCACCGCCCCCGTTCTGGACCCCCTCCCGGTCCCAGGGATGCCTTCCCCGTTGTGGCCAGACTCGAGCGGTGCGCTGAGCGGTGCGCTGAGCGGTGCGCAGAGTGGTGCCCTGACCTCCTCCAAGCAGTCGTCAGCCAGGCCGACTGGTTGACGAATTTAAAAAGCAGGTGTGTTTCACGACGTCCAAACAGGGCGCCATGACGTCGGGACTTCGGCCCATCCGGGCCGGTGAATAGCGGGGGGGCTCTCAGTGGCGATTCTGGTCGTGTCAGGGGCGGGAAGGAGGCGTTTGTCGGGAAACGCGACTCCGACAATTTGCGGGGTTCGGAGAATAGCGGGAGGGCGTCGGAACAGCGTCGCCGTAAAAATTTCCGACGCCCGCTATTCTCCGACCCGTCGTGAGTCCGGAGAATCTCGCCCCTCGTACTTGACAAGTAGCTTGACTTGACCTACACTATGAACCATACAAGAGCAGGGCACAGACTAAATATATCCCAATGAGTGATTTACATTTCAGCACTTCAAAGCCTGTCCACCATATTCAACGTTAATCGTGCGTATGTTTAAATATTCAGGGCTTACCTTGGTAGGTGCAGCCTCAACAATACTCAAAGAACTTTGCACCATCCAAGCCTGCACCTTGATTAACACCAATATCCACACTCACCATTAGCAGAACTCTGTGGCATCAGTATATAAATATAATATATACATATATTGCATTATCTTAAACTGCATTACCATTTGATGGAAATTAGCAATGAATAAAATGGTGTTTACTTCATCTCTCTCAACCTTAAACTGGTTCCCTTTTGGTTGAATGGCTCCAAGTTCCATAATAAAGTTGGAATACACTGATGGTTCAATTTCAGTTAAAAAAAATTAGTCCCCCTTTGTCCAAATGTAGGAAATAAAAATAATCAAATGAAATGGTAACAACACAGGGAGGCTATTCAGCCCATCATGTTCATGCTAGCTGTCTACAAGAACAATTTACCTAATCCAACTCCCTGTCCTTTACCTGTAGCCCTGCAAATTATTTATCTTCAGAAGCTTATCCAATTCCTTTTTGAAAGCACCAATTGAATTTTCCCCCACGCACTCTCAGTCAGTGAACTCCAGACCAATCAAATCCATTGAATCCCTACAGTGCAGAAGGAGGCCATTTGGTCCATCGAGTCTGCATTGGCCCTCCAAAAGAGCACTCTATCTAGACCCACTCCCCACCCTATTCCTCTCACTCTGCAGATTCATCATGGCCAATCCACGGACCTGCACATCTTTGGACGCTTTAGACCCTAACCCTCTCTGCCCAGAAAGACTTTTCCTCATGTTATTGTTAGTTCTTTTCCTATTTATCTTGATGCAGTGTCCTCCAGTTTCCTGAGTTTTCCACCAATGGGAACTGTTTCTGTCTATCTACTCTATCTGGATACTGTGTGATTTTGAACATCTCCATCAAATCCCCATCAACCTTCTGTTCTCTAAGGAGAACTGCCTCAGCTTCCCCAGTCTTTACACATAACTGAAGTCCTTCATTCCTGGAACCATTATCGTAATTAGTTTCAGCAGCCTCTGTAACGTTTTCACATCTTTCCTAATACGGTGCTCAGAATTAAATGCAATATTCCAGATGAGGTCAAACCAATGTTTTATAAAGGTTCATCATAAGAAGAATAATCCACATCTATACTTTAAGGACCATTGGTGTCGCTGTGAAGTTGTTGCAAAATTTCCCTCTGTGTTAATGAATACAAAGTCCAAATAAAAACAGTAATACCTCAAATGTTCATCCCCAAATGGAGATTAATCCATTTGTACTTTCTTTACATAGTAAACCTAAGTATAAAATTACAATTTTAGTCAGTTTTCACATTTACTAAAGTTACTTACAGATTTAAATGCATATGAGTATTCACAAATGTAACATTTTGTCATGTCTCAGAAGTGTCTCAAAATACTTTATGTGCAACAGATTGGTTTGATACACAGTTAGTTACTTGATGTAGGTAAGCACAAGCTCTGATGGGTTATTTCTAACCAACAGGTGGCACTTTTAGAATGTCCTCAGATCAGAGAACATTTGATACCTCACAAAATATTATTGTGCCATGATTCATGATTTTGTTTGCTTTTGTAAAGAATACAATTCTGTCATAATGTGGACCATAACCATCTTTCATTACACTTCGTAAAGATGAGAAGTGAAATCTGAGAAGGTACTTTAAGTTTGTAAGAATTTTTGGAAATCTCAAACAACTTTTTAGGGAAATGTTTTCAATTTGGTAATTGTACCCATGCTCCAATAAGTCTACATGATAGATTGGTTTACACTTTTTCTGCAAATGCAAGATTAAGGAATATAAATTTATTGTCACAGGTTCTTTAAAGCTATTGAATCTAATTAGTCTCCTGTTTGGTTGTAGCTCATGAATACCTGAAACTAGTCTGACAAGAAATTTGAAACCAATATTTTTATTCATTAACACCAATAAAAAAATGGCTCCTGCAATATTTAACTATCATTGTATGATTGCTGTATTTATTTAATTTTGATATGAAAGGTCAACTGTATAAGAGTCAGTTTAACAAAATAACATAAGCACTTGCACTCAGATTTACTCTGGATGATTCAAAATAAAACCAGAAAATTCTGAAGGCATTTAATAGGTTAATCAGTATTTGTAGTGAAAGGAACAGAGTGAAGATGTTCAGCTGTAATAGCTTCCAGTGTTGGAGGAATGTCATTCCATCAACACTGGAAGCTATTACAGCTGAACATCTTTTAACAGGTACAAAGCCAGGGAAAGGCACGAAAGAAACAAAAGGGTGAAGAGTGGAGGGCAGGAGTAATTAAATGACAAAAGTTAAGATGGCGCAATCAAAAGGAAATTATCATAAGATGAATAGAGGGCAGGATTCTCCGTCTAGAAGACTAAGTTCTCCCTCCAGATTTGAATTGCGGGAAATTGTGAGGCATGGCGTAGGGGAAACGGGACCTCCTCATGTGCAAGGATGAGCCTGATACAGTTTAAGGTGGTGCACAGGATGCATTTGACTCGGTCGAGAATGAGTGGGTTCTTTCAGAGGGTAGCAGATGATAGTGAGAGGTGTGGGCAGGGGCCAGCGAATCACGCGAACATGTTTTGGGGTTGTGTAAAATTGGGAAGATTCTGGGCGGGAGTGTTCGCTGTCTTAGCCAGGATAGTGGAGGAGGAATTGGACCCTTTGGTGATGATATTTGGGGTTTCAGAGAAGTCGGAGCTCATGGAGAGGAGGAAGGTCGATGTCATGGCCTTCGCTGCTCTGATTGCACGGTGGTGAATTTTACTGGAGTGGGTGGTTGGCATCGCCACCGGGGGTAGCGGCTTGACTGGATGACCTGTACGACTTCCTGCGGTTGGGGAAGATAAAGGATGAGTTAAGGGGTTCTGCAGGGGGTTTGAGAAAAGGTAGGGGGATGTTTGTGATTGTGTTTGAGGAGCTGTTCGTCGTGGGGAGGGGGGAGGGTAAGAATGGGAAAAACATTGTACAGACTGTATAGCTGGTTGCTGGGAAATATGTTTCCGGGGTGTTTATTTGCTGTTACCTGTTTTGATACAAGTTTGGAATAAAATACATTTTTTTTAAAAAGCCTGACCAGCTGGAGCAGCTATTAAGCGCTTCACTCACCACAGACTGTAATTCCAGCCAGGAAGATGGCTGCACGCAAACCGGCTTCCAGATTCCGGGAGTCAGAGATTGACCGAATGCCGGATGCCAGGAGGACTGGCTTGCAATGCCAAAAAGAAATAATCGGCCTCCCTAGGGCAGCACAGATGGGTCACCTCGCCTGTGTCCCTGGTATCACTCCTGTCCCTCACTCCTTACATCAACCTCCAATCCCCCTGAGGCCAACAACACTCTACCTGCTTGCATCTCCTTTGCAACTCATCCTCCACCAAAACCCTACACATGTACTGTCCTCTTTGGCAAGGAGCCTTGCACTCACATGCCACCAGCAACAGACCTCCCCTCCCCCCGCCGTGGAACTCACCTTGCAGGATTTATTTTTGGGTCAGTAGAGTGAGCATTGTCAGGGAATGAGCATTGTCAGTAGAGTGAGCATTGTCAGTCGAGTGAGCATTGTCAGTTAAGTGAGCATTGACAGTAGAGTGAGCATTGTCAGGGAGTGAGCATTGTCAGTAGAGTGAGCATTGTCAGGTAGTGAGCATTGTCAGGGAGTGAGCATTGTCAGGGGGAGTGAGCATTGTCGGAGGACTGAGAATTGTCAGTAGAGTGAGCATTGTCAGGGGGAGTGAGCATTGTCAGAGAGTGAGCATTGTCAGGGAGTGAGCATTGTCAGGGAGTGAGCATTGTCAGTAGAGTGAGCATTGTCAGTAGAGTGAGCATTGTCAGTAGAGTGAGCATTGTCAGGGAGTGAGCATTGTCAGGTAGTGAGCATTGTCAGGGAGTGAGTATTGTCAGGGGAGTGAGCATTGTCAGGGAGTGAGTATTGTCAGGGGGAGTGAGCATTGTCAGGGAGTGAGCATTGTCAGGGGGAGTGAGCATTGTCAGGGAGTGAGCATTGTCAGGGAGTGAGCATTGTCAGGGAGTGAGCATTGTCAGGGAGTGAGCATTGTCAGGGAGTGAGCATTGTCAGGGAGTGAGCATTGTCAGTAGAGTGAGCATTGTCAGGGAGTGAGCATTGTCAGTTGAGTGAGCATTGTCAGGGAGTGAGTATTGTCAGGGAGTGAGCATTGTCAGGGAGTGAGCATTGTCAGGGATTGAGCATTGTCAGGTAGTGAGCATTGTCAGTGAGTGAGTATTGTCAGGGAGTGAGTATTGTCAGAGAGTGAGTATTGTCAGGGAGAGTGAGCATTGTCAGTAGAGTGAGCATTGTCAGGTAGTGAGCATTGTCAGGGAGTGAGTATTGTCAATGAATGAGTATTGTCAGGGAGAGTGAGCATTGTCAGTAGAGTGAGCATTGTCAGGGAGTGAGCATTGTCAGAGAGTGAGCATTGTCAGGGAGTGAGTATTGTCAGTAGGGTGAGCATTGTCAGGGAGTGAGCATTGTCAGGGAGTGAGTATTGTCAGGGAGTGAGCATTGTCAGTAGATTGAGCATTGTCAGGTAGTGAGCATTGTCAGGGAGTGAGCATCAACAGTAGAGTGAGCATTGTTAAGGAGTGAGCATTGTCAGGGAGTGAGTATTGTCAGTAGAGTGACCATTGTCAGTAGAGTGAGCATTGTCAGGGAGTGAGCATTGTCAGTAGAGTGAGCATTGTCAGTAGAGTGAGCATTGTCAGTAGAGTGAGCATTGTCAGGGAGTGAGCATTGTCAGGTAGTGAGCATTGTCAGGGAGTGAGTATTGTCAGGGGAGTGAGCATTGTCAGGGAGTGAGTATTGTCAGGGGGAGTGAGCATTGTCAGGGAGTGAGCATTGTCAGGGGGAGTGAGCATTGTCAGGGAGTGAGCATTGTCAGGGAGTGAGCATTGTCAGGGAGTGAGCGTTGTCAGGGAGTGAGCATTGTCAGGGGGAGTGAGCATTGTCAGGGGGAGTGAGCATTGTCAGGGAGTGAGCATTGTCAGGGAGTGAGCATTGTCAGGGAGTGAGCATTGTCAGGGAGTGAGCATTGTCAGTAGAGTGAGCATTGTCAGGGAGTGAGCATTGTCAGTTGAGTGAGCATTGTCAGGGAGTGAGCATTGTCAGGTAGTGAGCATTGTCAGGGAGTGAGCATTGTCAGGTAGTGAGCATTGTCAGTGAGTGAGTATTGTCAGGGAGTGAGTATTGTCAGAGAGTGAGTATTGTCAGGGAGAGTGAGCATTGTCAGTAGAGTGAGCATTGTCAGGTAGTGAGCATTGTCAGGGAGTGAGTATTGTCAATGAATGAGTATTGTCAGGGAGAGTGAGCATTGTCAGTAGAGTGAGCATTGTCAGGGAGTGAGCATTGTCAGAGAGTGAGCATTGTCAGGGAGTGAGTATTGTCAGTAGGGTGAGCATTGTCAGGGAGTGAGCATTGTCAGGGAGTGAGTATTGTCAGGGAGTGAGCATTGTCAGTAGATTGAGCATTGTCAGGTAGTGAGCATTGTCAGGGAGTGAGCATCAACAGTAGAGTGAGCATTGTCAAGGAGTGAGCATTGTCAGGGAGTGAGTATTGTCAGTAGAGTGACCATTGTCAGTAGAGTGAGCATTGTCAGGGAGTGAGCATTGTCAGTAGAGTGAGCATTGTCAGTAGAGTGAGCATTGTCAGTAGAGTGAGCATTGTCAGGGAGTGAGCATTGTCAGGTAGTGAGCATTGTCAGGGAGTGAGTATTGTCAGGGGAGTGAGCATTGTCAGGGAGTGAGTATTGTCAGGGGGAGTGAGCATTGTCAGGGAGTGAGCATTGTCAGGGGGAGTGAGCATTGTCAGGGAGTGAGCATTGTCAGGGAGTGAGCATTGTCAGGGAGTGAGCATTGTCAGGGAGTGAGCATTGTCAGGGGGAGTGAGCATTGTCAGGGGGAGTGAGCATTGTCAGGGAGTGAGCATTGTCAGGGGGAGTGAGCATTGTCAGGGAGTGAGCATTGTCAGGGAGTGAGCATTGTCAGGGAGTGAGCATTGTCAGTAGAGTGAGCATTGTCAGGGAGTGAGCATTGTCAGTTGAGTGAGCATTGTCAGGGAGTGAGCATTGTCAGGTAGTGAGCATTGTCAGTGAGTGAGTATTGTCAGGGAGTGAGTATTGTCAGAGAGTGAGTATTGTCAGGGAGAGTGAGCATTGTCAGTAGAGTGAGCATTGTCAGGTAGTGAGCATTGTCAGGGAGTGAGTATTGTCAATGAATGAGTATTGTCAGGGAGAGTGAGCATTGTCAGTAGAGTGAGCATTGTCAGGGAGTGAGCATTGTCAGAGAGTGAGCATTGTCAGGGAGTGAGTATTGTCAGTAGGGTGAGCATTGTCAGGGAGTGAGCATTGTCAGGGAGTGAGTATTGTCAGGGAGTGAGCATTGTCAGTAGATTGAGCATTGTCAGGTAGTGAGCATTGTCAGGGAGTGAGCATCAACAGTAGAGTGAGCATTGTCAAGGAGTGAGCATTGTCAGGGAGTGAGTATTGTCAGTAGAGTGACCATTGTCAGTAGAGTGAGCATTGTCAGTAGAGTGAGTATTGTCAGGTAGTGAGCATTGTCAGGTAGTGAGCATTGTCAGGGAGTGAGTATTGTCAGAGAGTGAGTATTGTCAGGGAGAGTGAGCATTGTCAGTAGAGTGAGCATTGTCAGGTAGTGAGCATTGTCAGGGAGTGAGTATTGTCAAGGAGTGAGTATTGTCAGGGAGAGTGAGCATTGTCAGTAGAGTGAGCATTGTCAGGGAGTGAGCATTGTCAGGGAGTGAGTATTGTCAGTAGAGTGAGCATTGTCAGGTAGTGAGCATTGTCAGGGACTGAGCATTGTCAGGGAATGAGCATCGTCAGTAGAGTGAGCATTGTCAAAGAGTGAGCATTATCAGTAGAGTGAGCATTGTCAGGGAGTGAGTATTGTCAGTAGAGTGACCATTGTTAATAGAGTGAGCATTGTCAGGTATTGAGCATTATCAGGTAGTGAGCATTGTCAGGGAGTGAGTATTGTCAGTAGAGTGACCATTGTCCGTAGAGTGAGCATTGTCAGGGAGTGACCCTCGCTCCCGGCTGTCCCGGCTGCCCTGACCGGCCCGCAGATGCCGCTGACACTGCCCCCAGCCACCACCAGGTTCCCACAGGTGCCGCCATCTTGGGCCCCGGACGCCATGTGTAGGCCATGGGCGCCGCCATCTTGGGGCCCCGGCTCCACGTGCGGGTCCTAGGCGCCGCCATCTTGGGACCCCGATTCCACGTGCGGATTCTGGGCGCTGCCATTTTGGGCCAACATGGAAGGCCCTGCCAGCGATTACTCTGCCACCGAGGAGGATCTGGAACTCTCTCCATGACTTGCTTCCATCATACTCGACCAGTCGCGACCACGCACGCTTGCCAAGACTACGACAACGATCCAGCTCAACGGACACAAAACGAGATGCCTGCTGAACTCCGGGAGCACGGAAAGTTTCGTCCACCCAGACGCGGTAAGACGCTGCACGCTCCCCATCCATCCAGTTAAGCATAAGATTGAATTGGCCTCGGGTTCGCACTCCGTCCAAATCACCAGGTGCTGCATAGCGGACCTCACGGTCCAGGGGAGGATTTTCAAAAACTTCAAACTCCTCATTCTCCCACATCTATGCGCTCCGGCACTCTTGGGCCTGGATTTCCAGTGCAACTTGCAGAGCTTGACCTTCCAATTCGGCGGCCCTATTCCCCCCCTTACTGTTTGCAGCCTCACGTCCCTGAAAGTGGACCACCCTTCCTTGTTTGCTAATCTCACCCCAGATTGTAAACCTGTCGCCCCTCGGAGCAGACGATACAGTGCCCAGGACCGGACCTTCATCGGGTCCGAGGTCCAGAGGCTCCTTAGGGAAGTAGTTATCAAGGCCAGCAACAGTCCCAGGCGAGCCCAAGTGCTGGTAGTTCGGACTGGGGAGAAAAACCGGATGGTCATTGATTACAGTCAGACCATCAACAGGTTTACGCAGCTGGATGCGTATCCCCTCCCCCGTATTTCCGACCTGGTTAACAGGATCGTGAAATACAAAGTCTTTTCCACGGTGGACCTTAAGTCCGCCTACCATCAGCTACCAATCCGCGCGAGTGACCGAAAGTACACCGCATTTGAGGCAGATGGGCGCCTCTACCACTTCCTCAGGGTTCCATTCGGTGTCACAAATGGAGCCTCGGTCTTCCAACGGGAGATCGACCGAATGGTCGACAAGCACAGTTTACAGGCCACCTTCCCGTATCTCGATAACGTCACCTTCTGCGGCCACGACCAGCAGGACCACGACATCAACCTCCAAAAATTCCTCCGAACCGCAAAACTCCTTAATTTAACCTACAATAAGGATAAGTGCGTGTCTAGCATCGACCGTCTAGCCATCCTTGGCTACGTAGTACGTAACGGAGTGATAGGCCCTGATCCCGAACGCATGCGCCCCCTGATGGAACTCCCTCTCCCCAACTCACTCAAATCCCTCAAACGCTGCCTGGGCTTCTTCTCATATTACGCCCAGTGGGTCCCCAACTACGCCGACAAAGCCCGCCCCCTCATCCAATCCACCTCCTTTCCCCTGTCGATGGAGGCCCGCCAGGCCTTTAGCCGCATCAAAGCGGATATCGCAACGGCCACGATGCGTGCTATCGACGAGTCCCTCCCATTCCAGGTCGAGAGCGACGCGTCTGACGTAGCTCTGGCGGCCACCCTGAACCAAGCGTGCAGACCCGTGGCCTTCTTCTCACGAACCCTCCACGCTTCCGAAATCCGCCATTCTCGGTGGAAAAGGAGGCACAGGCCATAGTCGAAGCTGTGCGATATTGGAGGCACTATCTGGCCGGCAGGAGGTTTACCCTCCTCACAGACCAACGGTCAGAAGCTTTCATGTTCGATAATGCACAGAGGGGCAAGATCAAGAACGACAAGATCTTGCGGTGGCGGATCGAGTTGTCCACGTACAACTACGATATCTTGTATCATCCTGGGAAGCTCAACGAGCCTCCCGATGCCCTATCCCGCGGTACCTGCGCCAGCGCGCAGATTGACCGCCTCCGCTCCCTCCACACGGACCTCTGCCATCCAGGGGTCACCCGTTTTTACCATTTTATTAAGACCCGCAACCTGCCCTACTCCGTTGAGGAAGTCAGGACCGTCACCAGGGACTGCCACGTCTGCGCCGAATGCAAACCGCACTTCTACCGCCCTGAACGAGCGCATCAGATCAAGGCATCCCGCCCCTTTGAACGTCTCAGTATAGACTTCAAGGGTCCCCTCCCCTCCAACAACCGTAACACATATTTCTTGAGTGTTATCGACGAATACTCCCGTTTCCCTTTCGCCATTCCCTGTCCCGACATGACCACAACAACCGTCATAAAGGCCCTCCTATCCATCTTCTCCCTGTTCGGTTACCCAGCGTACATCCACAGCAACCGGGGGTCCTCCTTTATGAGTGACGAACTGGGTCAATTCCTGCTCAGCCGGGGCATAGCCTCTAGCAGGACGACCAGTTATAACCCCCGGGGTAACGGTCAGGTCGAGCGGGGGAATGGCACCATTTGGAAGACCATCCTGCTGGCCCTACGGTCCAGAGATCTCCCTATCCCCCGTTGGCAAGACGTCATCCCTGACGCCCTGCATTCAATCCGGTCTCTCCTCTGTACTACCACTAATCAAACACCTCATGAACATCTTCTTGTTTTCCCCAGGAAGTCGCCCTCAGGATCCCCTCTCCCGACCTGGCTGGCCACCCCTGGGCCCATCTTGCTCTGGAAGCATGTGCGGGTGCACAAGTCCGACCCGTTGGTTGAACGAGTCCAGTTACTCCATACCAACCCGCAGTATGCGTACGTGGAGTATCCCGACGGTCGGCAGGAAACGGTCTCGCTTCGGGACCTGGCACCCGCCGGTGTGCGGCCTTCTCCCCCTACATCAACACCTCCCCCCCCCAATTCCCCCCAGCGCCCCCCGCACCCCAACAACCCAGCGCACATGCCCCCTCTCCCCCGATTACAGCGTCTCCACCACCGGCCCGGGGTACGGAGACACATCTACGACCGACGCTCCCGGAGGCAAGGATGACCATCAGCCCGACGTCACCGGCTCCACTGCGATGGTCTTCCAGAAGACCACGGGCACCCGACAGGCTGATCATGTCCATCTGATGCGACCATGGGACATTTCTTTTGGACTTTGTTGTTATTCTGTTGCACCTTAAGTTAGTAGTAGTAGTATTTTTTTTGCCACGAGCCAGTGGGCAGCCCACCTTTCTCGATTTTCGCTGCTCATACCACCAGTCCTCGGACCCCCCCTCTCTCTTCCACTTACACCCCTCCCCCGCCTTCTTTCTCCACAAGGGGTGAATGTGGTGGTATGAATGTGAGCACTGCCATTGGTGCAGAGCATTGGTTTCCCATTGGCTCTGGCTGGTCATGTGCCTCTCATCCGATTGGCTGGGACTAGTCATGTGACTGCTCACCAATTGGTTGAGAGGCAAGTAGACCCCGCCTCCGAGGCGGGGTATAAGTACCCAGAGTTCCCGGCGGTCGGCCTTTCTCTGTAGTCGACCACTGGGCTAACAACTAGCTGATTAAAGCCACAGTTTGGA
Organism: Scyliorhinus canicula; assembly: GCF_902713615.1. Classification (NCBI taxonomy): domain Eukaryota; kingdom Metazoa; phylum Chordata; class Chondrichthyes; order Carcharhiniformes; family Scyliorhinidae; genus Scyliorhinus; species Scyliorhinus canicula. Next base: position 56,380,459 of record NC_052159.1, on the reverse strand, counting down.
TCTTCATTGTGTCTCGAGTCCAATTGATGGTACATTACCACCTGCAACTGCACATTGCTGGATGCTCGCTGACAACCCTTCATGCTGTCTCTGGCTGTGTGACTGCATCTCCACTCAAGCTCCTGGGTCTCGGGTTGATGCTCCCGTCCGTGTCAGTGTCCTCATCGCTGCTTGGCACCTAGAACTTTGGCTGGGGACGGGGGACACCAGAAGGACGTGCGCCATCACCTGTAAGACCCAAGAGAATACGCATGATTAGACTGTGGGCTGGGAGGGAATGTGGGAGGTGGGGAGTGTGGAGTGGGGGTGAATGGGTTGTGTGGGTGTGTGAGTGGTGTGAGTGTGAAGGTGGTGTGGGGCTGAGAGTGGGGATGAGGGTGGTATGGGGGTGAGGGCAGTGTGGGGGTGAGGGTGGTGTGAGTGTGAGGGTGGTGTGAGTGTGAGGGCGGTGTGAGTATGAGGGTGGTGTCAGGGTGAGGGTGGTGTGGGGTGCTGTTGGGAGGAGTTGTCATGGGAAACCACAACTCAGTTCTTTGCCTGATGCAGATCTCCACCCTGGTGATTGCCTTTCTTCGGACCCACCGACCACGTCCAGGACCCTCTGCTCTACTACAGTGAGGGGCCGGACATCCGGTGATCTCCCTCCAGGCTTTTCCCGCTCCCAGCGGTTATGGGTGGGTTTCTCTTGGGGAGGGGAAACAGGAAATGCACAATGTGAGACAGTCCGACACATGCAACCCAGGGGGTGGCTAGCTGGTGGCGTCAGCAGCCAGGGCACCCGACCATGGTGGCTGATATGGGTGGTGGCATGTGGTGCAGGGTTGGGGTTCGGATGCTCTCTAGGTTGAGGGGGGGGGGGGTTACAGGTGTGTGGGACAGGGTTGGTGCCAGAGGCACAGTGGTGCCGACTCACCCTGGCCACCCTGAGGAGGTAGTGCATTTTTTTGCCGGCACTGCTGGCCGGTACGGAGGGTGTTGCTCGTGGCACCGATGCCCTCTGTCACGGTGAATGGTGGCGGCTGGCAGCTTCCTTCCCGGGCCAGGGTACAGGGTCGCCCGCCTCTCTTCCGTGTCGTCCAGCAAGGTCTCAAGCTCAGTGTCCGCTAATCTCAGGGCTGCTCTCCTTGCTGCCATCTTGTTGGCTGGGATGGTGTGTGTGATGGGTGAAGTGTCTATATACGGCTACAGCTTGTCGCCATCCTTAGCATCAATCACGAGTCCGCCAAATCCAGCACCGTTTCCCATTGGAATTGATTGTGTTTCACGTGGCGCTGATGCTTGCCCCTCATTGGTCGCAGAATTGGTCCAGGTGCGGCGCCATTTTTGCTGTCGTAGAACCGCGCGAATCCTGCCCTGGCATCAACACTTCGTCTCAGGAATGGAGAATTCCACCACCCATTCCATGACTGTCTCTGATTCCCCATTCCCTGGGTGGGATTTTCTGATCCTGAGGCTAAGTGATGACACCATCATAAACGCCGTCGAGGTTTACAACAGTGTCAACAGGCCCCCAGGAGCATCTATTCTGATCCCTTCAGTAAGCCAGCACCCATGCCACTCCAGCTGCCGATAACAGTGTCAAATGGGCGCCGCGGGTCTGCGCATGCGCGCTGCGATTGGCACTGTTGCGTGCATGCACGGTGGCTTCCTTCTCCGCACCGGCCCCGACGCAACATGGCATAGGGCTATAGGGGCCGGCGTGGAGCAAAAGAGGCCCCCAGCCCAAGAGGCCGGCCCGCCAATCAGTAGGGCACAGCGGACGCCCCCCCCCTGAGGTCGGACCCGCCCCCCCAACCAGGCCGCCCCCGAAAGGATGCACGCCGAGATCCCGCTGGGTAAGACCACACGTGGACGGCACCGGCGGGACTCGGATTTTCTTTGCGGCCACTCGGCCCATCCCGGGTGGAGAATCGTTGGGGGTGTCGCGTAGAGCCCCTGACCGGCACCGCTCTCCGGTGAATCGGCGGACCGGCATCAGGGCGGCATTGCGCAATTCACGCCCGGCCTGGCGATTCTCTGGCCCGGCGTGGGCTGAGTGAATCCCGCCCCCTGATTCTCAGATTCCCCATTCTCTGAATCTATCTGATTCCCCATTCCCTGAATCTCTCTGATTTCCCATTGGCTGACTCTCTGCAATTCACCATTTCCTGACTTTCTCTGATTCTCTATTCAATAGCCTTAGCTATTTTAAAGCTTACTGCTTCACATTTCTTTTATGGAATGTGGGTGTCAGTGGCTGGGCCAACATTTATTGCCTATTTCTAATTGCCCATGAGGGGGCATTTTCAGAGTCACCCATGTTGCTGTGGGTCTGGAGTCAAATGTAGGCCAGACCAGCTAAGAATGTCAGATTTCTTTCCCCAAAGAACAGTAGTGAACCTGGTGTTTTTTTGCAACAATTGACAATAGTTTCATTAGACATTTAATTACAGATTTTTATTCAATTCAAATTTCACCATCTGCCGTGATGGAATTTGAACCTGGATCCTGAGAGCATTATTCTGGGTCTCTGGATTACTAGCCCAGTGGCAATACCACTGTACCACTGCCACCCCATATTTGTTTAAACAGCATCCAAAAGCAAAATTTGGAATGCATTGTTTGATTGGATTCAATAGATTCAATGACAATCTTTAAATAGCAATTGGATAAATACTTTAAGGAGAAAATTTTGGAGGGTTAATGGAAAAGACTGTAATTGGGGAAAACTAGATTTTTCTTCAAATCTGGCACAGACACAATGGGTCTCTGAGGTACAGAAACGTGAGTATTTGATCATATCTACTCACACCTAATCCTTCAATATAATTGTTAACCAGATATCTATTACTTATTGTTTGAAGGAGTTCATCAACATAATTTTAGTCATTTTTTATGAAGTCTGTTTCACATATCCATTACTTTTTATGTTCTATTCTTTTAAGTCTCATTCTTGTGCTGCCTCCTCTCATTCAGGGTGTGGACATTATATGGTTCAGTAAGACAGGGCCATTTAATTTTCATTTTATCTCCTTTAGATATAATTATTTTTCCATGACCTCCTTATTGTCTGGAGTTGTAAAATGGTCTGGTCAGCAGACTTCTGTAGCCAACGTCAATAGCAGTTCTTATTAAGCAGCAGGAAGTACGCTTTGTAGGTATGATGAATAGATAGGATAGATGCGGGCAGGTTGTTTCCACTGGCGGGTGACAGCAGAACTAGGGGGCATAGCCTCAAAATAAGGGGAAGTAGATTTAGAACTGAGTTTAGGAGGAACTTCTTCACCCAAAGGGTTGTGAATCTATGGAATTCCTTGCCCAGTGAAGCAGTTGAGGCTCCTTCATTACATGTTTTTAAGGTAAAGATAGATAGTTTTTTGAAGAATAAAGGGATTAAGGGTTATGGTGTTCGGGCCGGAAAGTGGAGCTGAGTCCACAAAAGATCAGCCATGATCTAATTGAATGGCGGAGCAGGCTCGAGGGGCCAGATGGCCTACTCCTGCTCCTAGTTCTTATGTTCTTATGTTCTTATGAATCTCATTGTTGAAATCACTTCAACCTATTCTCAGTGTTTAGTTTACACTTTGACCTATAGTAATGGAGTTTATGAAATCTGTTAGAATCTCTGTAGAGACCAAGAATTTTTTAAAAATAAATTAAAACTTCCAGTTAATAACTGAAAAGATGACAGAACAAGATTTCAGATTTGAAGACTTTTTACTGCAATGAAAGACTAAATGCACTATTGACTAAACACCGTGTTTGTTAGGGGCAGCACGGTAGCATGGTGGTTAGCATAAATGCTTCACAGCTCCAGGGTCCCAGGTTCGATTCCCGGCTGGGTCACTGTCTGTGCGGAGTCTGCACGTCCTCCCCGTGTGTGCGTGGGTTTCCTCCGGGTGCTCCGGTTTCCTCCCACAGTCCAAAGATGTGCGGGTTAGGTGGATTGGCTATGCTAAATTGTCCTTAGTGTCCTAAAAAATAAGGTTAATGGGGGGAGGTTGTTGGGTTACTGGTATAGGGTGGATACGTTGACTTGAGTAGGGTGATCATTGCTCGGCACAACATCGAGGGCCGAAGGGCCTGTTCTGTGCTGTACTGTTCTATTCTATTCTATTCTAATCTATAAATTAAACCTTTTATTTTTTAGCATAACTGTAAACACACTTCGTTGGCATATTGTTGTAAAATCTTTTTTCTGTCCTGTGTTCCCTTTTTATCCCTGTCCTGCTGCCTGCTTTGATCTGGAGTCTTCTGGTTAGTGGCTAAAACATTACGGCGCCAGTTAAACTACAGTTGTTAGGCAGAGATGGAACACCCTTGCTCTGATGAACTGACCCAAAAACACCCCTTATGGATCTGTGGCAGAACCTGTGATGTTGATTTGACAGATTGGCAAGCAGCCAATCGGTAAATTAGGATACTCAGCCAGCAGCTATTGTTGCCTGTGATTGGTGGAGCCAGTCAGAAACTACCAGAAAGAAGGTGGGTCTTTTAAATACTTCCATATTTTGTTGCAGTTCTGTGAAGGAAACTGAGCTAGAAGGTAGTGGAGAATCTACCTTTTCTCTCTCTCATTGCCAGACAATTTTAAGAGACATTCTAACTAAACCTGTGGAGACTTTCTTATTTAACAGACACAGAGAGCAAACAGTCCTGCCTAAGAGATCTCTGGAATGAGAAAGTGCAAGTCATTGTCCACAAGTCAGTAACATTCTAACTCTGGGTCTCAGGGTCTCAAATTGAGGCTTAAACTGAGGCCGTTCCTTAAAGTATGGCCAGAGTTCCTGTGCAGAGTTCAGACAATGGGGATAAAACTATATTTATTCAGGAAGGCAGCTGTCGTAACTTCACGAGTAGATAAAAGCTCCATCTCGTGATAGAAGAACAGAATTGTACTGATCTGAACATCCCGTGTACAGCACCATCCCAAGGCTGGTTATGGGAATCGCACTGACCTGAACATCCAGTACTCAGCTCTATCCGGTGATGGAAAGAGGGAACTGTGCCGATCTTGAGCAATTCTATTCCCAGAAGCTACAATCATAGCAGTGAAGACGCACCTGAAACTTTTCCCTTTAATCCTTTTTTATATCCTCTCCAACCCTTACCTTGTGTCTGCCTTCCTTGTGTCTGGGTGGAAGGTGGGACGAGGTTTGGGGATTAGGTAGACTGGTAGACCACCGCCCTGTTATTTATTTATATATATTCATCTTTTCCTTTTATTATTAATAAACAGTTTGTTAATTTTTTACTCATAAATCTGGTGTCTGTAACTCATTGGAGTAGTCTAGTCAAAGGTCTTTGGAAAACTCAAATTATTGGTTGGGTCTCTGGGATCTATGGGGCTGGAATTGACAGCACACTCGTCCATGTTGTGGTAACAACTTCATAGATAAACTTCACTCTGTCCTTTCAGTAGACATTCAATTCACCCAGAAGCAAACCAAAACTCCCAAGGGTTTACTTCCATTCTGTTCTTTTCTCAGCCAGGTAAATTTTAATCTCAGAACTGTTTTTCAGAGTGAGGTTTTCCCCCCTGGAGATTCTTCCAAAAGTGCACGCTAAGTGAATCTTAGTGCCTTGATTTACCTCTTCATGAATTTGGTTGTTTGAAAGTGTCAGCTCCTACCATATTTCTGCAGGTGAACCACAGAATCTTGCAACCTATAGCTGCTCTCCCTGTACTAGAGCCTGGGTAATAGTTTCTGTTAGTTTTAGGGATATCTGAGAAATCCTCTGAATTGTAGAATCTCTATAGTGCCGAAGGAGGCCATTCGGTCATTGGGTCTGCACTAACCTTCTGAAAGAGCACCCTACCTATGCCCACAATTTCTCCTTATCCCCGTAACTTGACTAACCTACACATATTTGGACACTCAGGGGCAATTTTAGCATGGCCAATCCACCTAACCTGCACATCTTTTGACTGTGGGAGGAAACTGGAGCACCCGGAGGAAACACATGCAGACACGGGGAGAGCGTGCAAACTCCACATAGACAGTCAACCAAGGCTGGAATTGAACCAAGGTCCCTGGTGCTGTGAGGCAACAGTGCTCACCATTGTGCCACAATGCCACCCTTACCCTCCCAAAGCCCATTTCCATGGCAACATGAATCATATGAGTCTTGTATACAGGTAGAAATGCTAATTAGCTACTCTGGAAATCACAGGCAGGATTCTCTGACCCCCCGTCGGGTTGAGCAATCGCAGGGGGGTGGGGGGGGCGGCGTGAATCCCGCCCCGCCACTCCAACGTCGCATGCCGAATTCTTCGGCGCCGGCTTTTTGGCAGGGGCGGGGATCATGTCGCGCCGGTCAGGGGCCGTTGGCAGTGCCCCCCCCCCCCCCCCCGGCGATTCTCCGGGCCCGATGGGCCGAGCGGCCGCCCGTTTTCGGCTGGTCCCGCTAGTGTGAAATACACAAGGTCCATACCGGCGGGACCTGGCTCTGAGGGCGGCCTGCGGAGTCCTCGGGGGGGCTCAGGGGGGTCCAGCCCTGGGGGGTCCCCCACGGTGGCCTGGCCCATGATTGGGGCCTACCGATCTGTGGGCGGGCCTGTGCCGTGGGGGCACTCTTTCCCTCTGTGCCAACCTCTATAAAGTTCCGCCATGTCCGGCGTGGAGAAACCCCCCCCACGCATGTGCAGGGATCACACCAGCGGTTCTGCGCATGCGCCAGAACATGCTGGCACTCCTGTGCATGCGCCAACTCGCGCTGGCCAGTGGTGGCCCTTCACCGCCGGTTAGCATGGCGCCAACCGCTCCAGCGCCGGCCTAGCCCCTGTAAGTGCGGAGCATTCCGCAACTTCCGGGTGGCCCAACGCCGCAGTGGTTCACGCCACTCTTTGGCGCCGGTACGGCCAGCCTGCCGGTTGGGGGAGATTCCCGGCCCACATATCTCTCTTATCTTGGAAGTAAATGGGCAGCTTATAGCAGCATTGTTTATAGCTCGTCATACTGAACGCTTCTCTGATACTTTGGACAGTAATGTTCGACCACTATTAGCACACAGGCTTCTGGCATTGTCTCCAAATGTAAACGCCTTGCACCTTTTCCTAGTAAAACAATTTGGACCCCCTTTAATTTTTAACAGTCAAACCACCCAGGCTTGGTATCAGGCAGACTTTAGAATGGATGATATGATCCATTTCATTTTGCCTTAACTGAAAGACACAGTGCCAAAACAAAACAATGTTATAAACCTCATAACTGTAATAAATACAAAACATTACAGACATGAAAAGCAATTAATTCTGTCAGAGGGGCTGGAGAATTCGGGCCCCCTCCTGCTGTCAGGGTCTTTTGGTCTCACGGAAGCAAAGGACCTTTGAATGGCTTGCCACATTTTCCGGCCCTGCTCTCACCACACTGGGGCAGGAAAATCCTGCTGAGGTTAATCAAAAAGAATCAAGTTAATATTGTCAATGGTTCATGGTTTGCTCTGTCACAATGACTGAGTATAAAGGAGGATTATGGCACCCATAGTGAAATATTATTCCCTGATGTCGGAAATATTTCAGAATTAAACAATGATCATTACTGGATATTGTTATCAGACTCCTCGAAAGAAGGAGACAGGAAATATTTTTACAGATAAGAGAGGCCTGTAAAAAGTCTGGTATTTTGTTCCTTGAGCATTTTAATTATCTAGAGATAGGAAAAATAGAAGAATAAACAAAGAGGACTGTATGTTTCTGGAATGTGAGTCGGATTGTTTACTTATTTGGCAAACAACCAAGGGTTGAAGGTAATCTTTACTCAGACCTGATATAGTAAATAACAGAGAAGCAGCAGAACATCTGGGATGCAATGATTATATTATTAATAGAATCAGATTGATCCAGAGGAATAAATAATTACACAAAAATATTTGACTTTAAAGAGATTTCATAGAAAATGAGAAATGAATTAAAAATTCAATAGAGCAGAAAAGTACCCAGGAGATCTAAAACAAAAAGTAAATTTAAGGAAGTTTTGATGAGGCCTGATTTATATTAATTCTAGCTAAGATTAAAATGCAGATTAATTCCATTTAAGATTAAAGGATAGTGAAAAGTGCTAACTTTACATTGGGTTCTAGGAATCGATAATGTCCTTCTGGTGCGGTGATCAGACTCTTATTTCTCAAGGATAAAAGCAAATTACTGCGGATGCTGGAATGTGAAGCCAATAAGAAAATGCTGGAAAATCTCAGCAGGTCTGGCAGCATCTGTACGGAGAGAAAAGAGCTAATGTTTCGAGTCCAGATAACCCTTTGTCAAAGCTCTTTGTCAGCTTTGACAAAGGGTCATCTGGATTTGAAACGTTAGCTCTTTTCTCTCCCTACAGATACTGTCAGACCTGCTGAGATTTTCCAGCATTTTCTTTTTGGTTTCTTATTTCTCAAGCATTGTTTTTGTCCATTCACAGGGGCCAGTCTTGTCCTATAATGCAAGGTCAGTTCCTAAACATAAAATTGTGGTGGTTCTTGTCACAATAGATTATGAGCTGGGCAATCGTGAGGAATCAAGGGTAAGTTATCCATCACCAGCACCTCTGTTCATCCTTGGGGCTGCTCTGCTACAGTGAGAAAGAATGATTGCAAAAAGGCGACCAAACAAAACTCCTCAATGTCATGGAGGAACCTCAGAGGGCCAGCTTCAAGAGACCCTGTTGGAAAAGATGACCCTATTAGGAGTTGAGGGTCAAGCTGCAGCCAACAGTAGCATAGAGTGAGTTGAAGGAATACATGCGATGTCACCTGCACACTAAACCTGGGCACCGGTGAGGAAGAAATGTGCTTGGATGCCAGGTGAAGTCCTTTTGGATTTGTTTCATTTTAGGTTGGATTTGCTTCATTTTACAAGGTTGCTGTACAATGCACCTCATCAACATTTTTGATGAAAGCTTGCAGGAGCATCACAGAGGGTGAATGCATAGAGCTTTGGAAACTATTCATGTACTTTCCAAATATACTGGACTGAAATTCAACAGAAAAATCTGTTTGACTGTTTTTCCACAAGTTACCTGGATGCTGCAAAGTTAGAGATAATGCATTTGCTGCAGTGATTAGCTGAGTGATAACATCTCTCATATTTCACATTCCAACACATGTCCTATGGTTGCCATTGCAGTAGAAGATCAGGCATAGACAAAGTTCGGACACTTCTTAGCCACTCAGTACCCACAACCCCGGAGTGGAAGAAAGTCAACCCAGAGGTTTGTGGGGGTTCAGTCATTAGGTGGAACCTTCCATTCACACCTGCAGCAGGGATCATTGCGGGCAGCCCACTTAATTTTGCGGGAGGCAGGAAATCTGTTTCCTGATAGTTGGAGAAACTGCTTCTTCCGACTTTCAAGGTGGGTCGAGATTTCCGATGAACAATAGCGTGAAACCAATTTGCATGTATTAGCATCTCATGCATACTAATTAAAATGTCACCTCACCAAATTAAGTTCACCCTCCAAATTATGTTCCCTGCCAGCAAAAATGTAGAACGATTAGCTTTACAAGTGTTTATTAAGTGGTGTGCATCTGGTGAGCTTCACCTCTTTGACAACTTTGAAGTACCTAGATGTTGCATTCTCTTTCTTGAGGCTATTTGCATAACTTCACTCGAGTGCCATTAGCCAGCGCTGCGCCAAGGCAGCACAAGGGAGGCAGGCTTACAGGGAAAGGTTGGTGAGAGTATCCAAGGATGGAGAGGTGGAATGTCCAGGTGAGGATAGGTAGAGTGTCCAGAGAACAGTGGGACAGGGAAGTGACCGAGGAAAAATGGAGGGGTAGAGTGCTTGGGGAAGGGGGGGAGGGTGGATTTCCTTAGAGGGCGAAGTTAGTGGTATCAATGGTGGGGTCTTGGGAGGGAGAACTCAAGGTACTGGCGATAGGAGGGAACAATCACAGTCAGAGGGAGGTGTGAGATGGGGTAGGGTGGCAGGTCCAGAATGAGGGTCTGAAAGCTGAAGGTCTCATCGTGTGGATCATGGAGGGGGACTTGGATAATGGGAAGAGGCAGGGTGGGAATGGGGACGGAATTGGGTGTTTGCGCTGAGGGGAGGAAAGGCACGTGGAGGTGGGTTGTAGTAGGGTCCAGGGTAACAGTGGAGGTTCAAGGGTGACAGGAGAGAGGAATGGTGATATTTGGTATGTCTATGATATCCAGGGGGAGATTGGTGGGTGATGGGGGAGGGTAAAAGGTGACAGCATGAGTTTGAAAGGTTCTGCACAGCATTTTTCCAAACTGACCTTGACCACGCAGTTAGACAATCAGTAAGACCCCTCAAGGTGGGATGAGGGTTTTTTTTGGGTGAATGGATGTTAAAAGTCAGCACAAGTGGCTGGCTAAAGGGACAGCCTAATAATTATGAGTTAGCTGGATGTCAAAAATGCTCAGTTCTGTTCTCCTCTCTCTGGTGGAGGCTGCATTGCAACAGGTTTGTTTCCAACTCATAGATCTCATAACATTAAGATCCTACCAAGATGTGGAGCTGCCGGTTAATCTGTGCAATTGCCATTGGCTGCAGTCAAAGATAGGGATGAAGGGAGGGAGGTGGGTGCCTCCAAGGGGCATGGATGGTAGCGGGAAGCCAACTCACCACTCAAAACCTCCTACTCCATGGTTGAATGGTCATGGCTGACAAAGGATCATGCAGTTAGTTTTTCTATACTGCCACGGCAATGGTTTCACTAGAGTTTTGGAGGTAGTGGAAAAGTGTCCTCTTGAGGCTCCTTGCACATGGCTCTCATCACCCCATTCAAAGAGCAAGGCCACCATACTCATTCATGTATGAATGGGAGGAGCACTCATTTCTCATCCTCCAGGATGTCCTTTACTTGGAAGGGGTGGGATGGGGTGCCATGTCTAGATGGAGGCCAAATGAAAGGTTTAGCATTTGCCCGTTGGCTTTGAGATTAAGGGAAACCTGTAAAATATATGCTCACTAAATGTATCACTTCAACCCGTTCACATATCCACTGAGACATCAATGATGCAGGCTGTAGTCAACCCTGCCCTCATCCAGATGAGGACATAGATGAATCATTGGTAGGCACCAGTTTATGAGAATCGAGGGCCTGAAAAGCAAGAGGTAGTAGGGCCTCTAGAAGACCAAGATGTTGGTGAACATAGACCACTGCAATGGCAAGTATTGGCCCAACCATGGGTATACCACCACCAGTGCCCTTGTCTAGAGATCAGCAAAAAGGCAATTCCAGAGGCACCCTCGTATGTTCCAGGATGTGATTGATTTTATTTTTGGAAAATATTTTATCGAGGCATTTATATTATAAATTTTAGCAGAATAAGCAACCACACACCAAGAAGAACAAAACCCAGCCAACATGGCTTACATAAACAACAGCCCAACAACAATTAATATTCTTTTTTGTTGCAAGTAGGCTTACATTAACACTGCAGTGAAGTTACTCTGAAAAGCCCCTAGTCGCCACATTCCAGTGCCTGTTCGGGTACACAGAGGGAGAATTCAGAATGTCCAAATGATCTAACAGCACGCCATTCAGGACTTGTGGGAGTAAACTGGAGCACCCGGAGGAAACCTACGCAGGCACAGGGAGAACATGCAGACTCCACGCAGACAGTGACCCAAGCTGGGAATTGAACCCTGGAGCTGTGAAACAGCAGTGGTACCCAATGTGCTACCATGCTGCCCAATTCCCTGAGTGAATATTACATATGAACATTATGTATTCAACACTTGAGTTCAGAGTGAAAATAAGACCATTGAACAGGACATGCCAGCAGTAATGCAGCTGGCAGAATCATGTGAATTTGGACAGCTAAAAGATGATCTGATTAAAGATAGATTAGTCTTACGGTGGAAGTATTGAAAGTATGTGGATGTTTGCACATTTTTACCTTTTTTGCTTCCTTTCTGATGATGTCTGTAACTGTTTATAAAGCCAAAAACTACCTCAATAAAATTGTTTATTAAAAAAAAAGATAGATTAGTCTTAGGGATGTAAGACTTCTCAGTGAGAGAAGGTCTGCTGAAAGATGAAAACTGACACTAAAGAAAATGATAGATGTGTGTCGAAATGCAGATGTTGTGAAACGTCAGCTAGAGGTAGAGCAGATCAAGAGATATTCTGACAGACAAGTCCAGAAGCAATCTCAGACAAAGGGCAGAATGCAGATACTGTAGGGGACAGCATAAAGGGAAAAATGGATTGTCTAGAATGGAGAAAGTAATGTTTTAACTGTAATAAGCAGCAAAATTTCACACACAAGTGTTTTTCTCGAAAGAAGCAAAACAGGACAATATAGATGGCCAAAAGACAGATATTAGCAGCTGAATCTGATGAAGAATCATACACAATGCAACAGGTTGCTGCAGTCAAATCAATAAGAGGCAAATAGTTTGTGATTGTTACCATGGTGACCACAGAGGGAGAGAATCAAGCAACCAAGAGATGTCTGATAGTTGTATCCTACAACCTAATGACCGTCACAGGTTTGTGTGAAGTTCCTCAACACTGTAGGCATGTTGCTCATGTGTGGTTGGATGGCCGAGGGGAGTCATGAGCAATGTACGATCTCACCTTTTTTCTAGCACACAGCCGATTCATTTGCATGGCCCTTTCTTGCACAGCTGCACACGTGAGGTAATTTAAAACAATCAACAGGTTTATACTCAGCCTTCCAACACGTCCTGACTATTCTCCAAAAGGGAAAAATGTGGGAAGATATGAAACAACAAACAGATCCTCTGAGCTCTCTACTAAAATCCAGCATATCTCACGTGTGAATCCAAAACACTTTCCAAACTCCTCCAACACTCAACACTTCCATACACTCTGAAACAGCAAATGAAAGTCAAAAGGACTTCACCTCGGGCAGCACGGTGGCCTAGTGGTTAGCACAACCGCCTCACGGCGCTGAGGTCCCAGGTTCGATCCCGGCTCTGGGTCACTGTCTGTGTGGAGTTTGCACATTCTCCCCGTGTCTGCGTGGGTTTCGCCCCCACAACCCAAAAATGTGCAGAGTAGGTGGATTGGCCACACTAAATTGCCCCTTAATTGGAAAAAATAATTGGGTAATCTAAATTTTTTTTAAAAAGGACTTCACCTGACAGTTCCATGGTTTAAATAATGATACTGGTAGGGCTGGACCGGGGCAGTTCCTCGTGCATCAGAAATCACGATCAGTGTGGAGTGATTAAGGGAGTGTGTTAAAAGAACTTTTAAAGTCCAAAATAAAGCATACGTGGTAACTCAGCACCAGATGCTGCTTGACATCACAGTCTGCTCACTATATGTTCTGATGCATGTATGACAGATCCTTGGTGACGCCTGAGGTGGCTGGAAGCAGTCTGGTTGATATTTTTGTGGAGTTTCAGATGTTCAAAGCAACAGGACCAGTAACACTTCAGAGCCATATTTTGTAGTCAAAAATTATATAAATGTTTTATGGAGAGAATAGAGAAATCGATGCATGTAAAATAACAATCTCTCTCCAAATTGACTCAAGTGTAAGGCATCTGGTGGATCTTTTGCCTGTTCTATTCTGAAGGTTCAACTCATTTGAATCCATGGGAAAATGACAGGCAGAATTACTGCCTTGTTTTATGCAGTAGTGGCAGCTGTCTAAAGTAAAATTCCTTGGGCCTAGATGACCTAACACCAACATCCTTAGGTAGTTGGAATAGAACGCAATAAAATCATTGCTGTACTTTGCCAAAATGGACTTCACCATTAAAAATTACTGACTGCTCTTAAAGAAGCTTTTGGAGGTCAAGGCACAAGTTTATATGTTCTGTTCTGTCCTTTTGAACTGGTGTTGGCCCAATGCCAAATGAAGGAAAATGAGAGAAAAGGCATTGGTTATTGCTACCTCAGTTAAATGTTTTTGACCCTTTATCATGGGGTCTCCTGTACCCAGCTGTTTCATATTGCCAGAAATGGTTGGCGTGAGCAAAAATGGCAACAACACAGCATCATGGAATTCCACCTCTTACTATTTTCTATAACATTGTTTGAACTCATACAACCTGGCCGTTATAGAAAAAAGGTCACCAATCAATTCCATAACCAAAGCTAGCAGGATCAAAAACTACCCTGCTCATATCACCATTTAAGGAGCTATTTACATCAGAGATTCCATCAGTACAGAGTGATACCCAGAGGTTAGCATGGAATGGATTATTCTTCTGTGGAAAGCAAGATGTATTCCAGCCCTTCTTGAAAATCACAGAGGACATTTTGGCCAAAGAAACTGTGCCAGATAACAACCTTGGCAGTTTTTTTGTTTGTTTAATTTGCTATTATGAAATATGTTAAACATCCTGAAGCTATTAAAAAATCCTCATTTACTCAAAATGGATTGGGCAACAGAGAATCAGAGGGAAGAAAAATATCTGAAAAAAGTCAACTTTTGGAGGTCAAGGCATAGGCTTATAAGGCCATTGACCTTCAAATGTATTTAAAGAAGCAGCCAATGAGTTTGCCTTTTATGTGCAGGTCATATTTAGCAAGATCTAATTGGGAGATCTGGGACAGTGATTGTTACAAAGCCACATCATAATTGAAAATATTGGCCTAGAAGTGCAATCACACCCCATAATGCAATGCAATAACGGGCAGTACAAGCATAGCAAGCACCTGTTCACGTGGTCCCACACCCCGGGCGGGATTCTCCGACCCCAGGCCAGGTTGGAGAATCGCCGGGGTGGGGCGCGATTTATGTGACGCCGCTCCGACGCCAGTCCACCGATTCTCTGGTGACCGGCGCGGTCGGCGCGGCGCCAGTCGGGGGCCACTCTGCGCGGCCCCGCCAGCGATTTTCCGCGCGGGATGGGCCGAGTGGCCGCCGAGATAGGGCGAGTCCCTCCAGCGCCATTCACGTGTGGTTCGAGCTGGTGGAACCTTGGCATGCATGCTGCAGGGGGTGGCCTGGGGGTGGTGGGCGGGGGATCCGACCCTGGGAGTGGCCTCCACCGTGGCCTGGCCCGCGATCGGGGCTTACCGGTCGGTGGGCAGGCTTCTCCTGTTGGGGCCTCTTTTATTCTGCACCGGGCCCCTGTAGCTCTCCGCCATGTTGTGTCGGGGCCAGCGCGGAGAAGCCAACTGGCGCCATGCGCGAGTTTACGCCGAACGCAGAGTGCATGCGCAGACCCGCCATGCCCATTTGATGCCGGCATTGGCAGCTGGAGCTGCGGGAGTCGCTCCAGTACCGGCGTTCACAACAACTTCAACACTTAGCCTCAGGATCAGAGAATCCCACCCCCATGTCAAATTGATGCGGGTAGCTCACTATAATGACTCAGCTTTGCAGCCAATGCCACTGCACAATACATTGGCTATGCAGCTGTTCGTAGAGGTGGGAAATCTACTTTCACTGACACCACTTAAAGCTAGGCAGCACCTTTAAAAAGGAAGGTGCACCCTAGCTGCAGACAGGATGAAATGTTTTTGAGAAACAAATGCTTGCAAGAACTGCATATTGGCCCCATGTCCCCCATTGCTGCATTGGTGGTCGAAAATGGAGGTGGGTATCTGTTCCACTGGGAGACAAACTTCCAGGCAACACCTCCACTGCCAGGGAGAAGAAGTTCCAGAGGTTAATGCCGCGGAATTGAGTGTTGAGGACATTGTTGAAATGTTGAAAAAGTTCAATAATCTCATCAGAGTTGTCAAGGTATGAATTCTGCACACCTGTATTACTGCAGACTAAATACGATCTACTTCCTCTTTCACTTCAGCTTCTGAAAATATAGACAACCCTATTCCAATTCAGGAAGAGAAGGACAGTCTTCCCCTGATCTAACCCTAGAAAACTCCAGTTTATACTGGCACCCTATGTACTTTGAAGGATAGGCTAGACAAGGGGCCTTCATGTGATGAGTCACTTGCCAAAGTCTGCAGGAGCTGGGGCAAGGGGATAGGATATCACAAATAGCAGTTTGCCAGAAGGCAAGGTTGCATACCAGTTCTATTGCAGAGGATTCAATCCAGATTTTGGGGGTTGTCTAAAAAAGATTGAAATGCCAAGTGCACTGGGCAGCCTGTCAGTGAGCTTGCACACATTAGCCCATAGCATGAAGTAATTCAGCTCCAACTTATGACGGACTTCATGCAGAGCATGGAGACCATTCTGTCCAACATGTATCAAGTGCCCAGTTTGGTTAACACGACAGTGACAATCACCATGACAACTTTCACAGATTCAATGGAAGTTCATATGACTGATCCTGGAGACCAGCTTTGCCAGAAGATTCCATAGCATCAAATTGCTCCTGGAATCTTATTGTGTAGAGCTGTAGGAGTGCGGGGGTGCAGTGCCAAGAGAATGATAATGGAACCATGGAAGGAATCTGCTCCCCACCATCCACTGAGTTAGTGCTTGACTGTTATATCCAATGGCTGATAATGCAACCTGCATCTGAACCCAGACCTGCTCGGGGTCACCCACTATGGGCATCTGAGAAGTCCTCAACAGAAGCACAGCAGTTTTTATTTTTATAAAATTTTGATTCAGATGGAATGCAGTTGTTGCAATATTTTTTTCTGGATTTGCTGTTGGTGTTATTTGTAGTGAAATGAAGGTTATAAGGCCGGACTGAAGGACAGGAGTCAGATAGTGGCAATAATGATGCTGATCATGGTGAGCTGTCTATGTTTGCAAATGAGCTGGACATTGAGGGACATTCTCTTTCCAGTGAAAGATTTTGGATTTGGATTTTGTTTAATGTCATATGTACCAAGGTACAGTAAAAAGTATCTTTCTGTGAGCAGCTCAATAGATCATTAAGTACATGAAAAGAAAAGGAAATTTAAAAATATACATAATAGGGCAACACAAGGTACACAATGTAACTAGATAGCACTGGCAACGGGTGAAGCATACAGGGGTGTAATGATTTGGGTGCACTCATACTAGGAACACAAAAAGCTAGCATGCAGGTGCAGTAAAATTAGGAAAACAAATCACTTGTTGCCTTTCATTGCAAGGGGGTTGGAATACAATAATAGATAAGTCTTGCTAAAATTGTATGAGGCTTTGGTGAGACGATAACTGGAATACCATGTGCCATTGTAGTCTTCATGTTTAAGGAAGGTGTGGTGAATGTAGGAATTTCAGCTGTATCGCATTATAGGTATTTGGTGCAGTAAGGATTAAAAGCCTGGGTTAGTGTGTGCGTGACTGCTGCAATCACGTTATAAAATAAATCCTAGTTTGAAAGGCAAATATATTTTAGGAGCTAGGGGTGTAATTAAAACATTGTAAAGACTTGGGCAAATGTAATTTTATTTGGATTGAGGGGATTCCCTATGGAGTTTAATAGATTTCAGTTTGGTAAGATGATGTGGTTGCTGGGTGGAGTTAAGACACCAGGCATATTGCATAAAGAAGTTCAGTTGTGAGCTGATTGAAGCTGTGACAAGAGGTCAAGTAGTTTGCTCTCACTGAAGTTCAGTTAAAAGAAATGAACAGTCTTTAAAGCAGCGCAGACTTGTCTGAGAACAAGGGGGAGCTGAATCAAGATGAGAAGCATCTTCTGAAGAAATGCAGCCAGAGTTTCTGCAGACCTCTGACCGGACTCAGGTCTTGTCTTTAAAGCAGTGTCAAAAGATCTTTCGCGCTCAAAGAACATCTCTGTAAAGCAGGTTTCAGCTGGTGGCTTGTCTGGATTTCTTTAAGATTTTCTTTGTCACACCTCAAACCACTGAGGACTGTCTCAGCCTGAGTATTACTCTTACTGGGTTTCCAGTCTCACTCGGATGTCCTTCAGCTGTGCTGAGGAGAAATCAGAGTCTCCAATCGGGTGTCAGAGAGAGATTTCCCCTTTCAGGGGGAGAGAAACTCAAAGAGCCTCCTTCAACTCGGTGTTCAAAACTAAACTAAAACTGGAAAAACAGTCTCACAAAGGAAGGAATATTCCAGAGAAAAACCTGGACAATCAACATGATCCATCAATAAGGCCCACCAATCTGAAACTGCCCATTGGCTGACAGCCAAGTCCATCAAGATGCATCATCATTGATGTCAGACCAAACACCACATCCTGCTGGAGTTTCTTTTTTAAAATTAAAGGTGGTCCATCTTAAAGGCATAGGATAATTTTAGCCCATTTACAAAAATTGAAATAGCAAAATAGCAGAAACTACAGGGAAACAACAAGGGCAAACAGGGATTAACAGGAGGATCCCTGCATACCTTCTCCCCCCACTAAAAGAATGAAAGTTCTGGACACGAAGATTTCATTCTGAGGTGTTCAAGACATACAACATCAACACATACCTGTCTATTTCTACCCCATTACACAAATTCTTTTCCCCATTTCTACATTAGAAATGAGTCAGGCTTTAAACATATGATAAAGCATTGACAAACATATTGGGCTGGATACACCCTTCGGCAGACTATGTTCTCCCATCAGAGCTGAATTGCACCAGTATTACGATCCCCTTAGGGCCATAAAGAAATGAAAAAAATGAAAATCGCTTATTGTCACGAGTAGACTTCAATGAAGTTACTGTGAAAAGCCCCTAGTCGCCACATTCCGGCACCTGTTCGGCGGGATGCAATTCCATATTCCTTGCCATGCAAATATATGCACAGCGTAAGGGATTCCCAGGGAATCTCGCTATCGCGATGTCATCTCGGTGGCCCGATAGCAAGGTCCCATGGCAGGCCGACTTCCAGTGGTGGCCATGGTGTGAGTGGACGCACAGACGACAGCTCCTGCTTGAAGGCATTGAAAAGAGCTCTTCTTATCCAAAAACGGGAGGAACTTCAATGGAGAAGTGTAGCTGAAGATCGGAGTTCCCCCTGGGTGTGACATGTCTGCTGGTTACCAAACCCGGAAGAGGAAGGTGAAAGACTTGGCCTAGGAGTTGGAAGAGACCTGTGGCGCAGCAGTCATTGGAAAGATGGCAGAGGGGGAAGAGCCAGTGCAGGTTGGAAAGCCGCAGATGGAACAGTTGATAGCTTTCATCAGGGAAGAGTTCCGTTAACAAAGGAAAGATTTACAGCACGGTAGCACAGTGGTTAGCACAATTGCTTCACAGCTCCAGGGTCCCAGGTTCGATTCTCGGCTTGGGTCACTGTCTGTGAAGTGTCTGCACATTCTTCCCATGTCTGCATGGGTTTTCTGGGTGCTCCGGTTTCCTCCCACAGTCCAAAGATGTGCAGGTTAGGTGGATTGGCCATGATAAATTGGCCTTAGTAGGTTGGGGGGGGGGGGGGGGGGTTACAGGGATGGGGTGGGCCAGTGCAGACTTGATGGGCCGAATGGCCTCCTTCTGCACTGTAAATTCTATGATTCTGTGATTCAATGCAGGAGGATGGATTGAAGGCCATCAAAGGGGCTGGATGGAGAGGGTGGAGAAATGCTTGGAGGCACAGGGGTTGCACCTCCGTGAGATGGAGCGGGTGATAGCAGACCACAGCAATTGGGTGGTGGCATTGGAAGCGGAGGTGGGGCTCTTAGGAGACCTTTGCAAGATGCTGAGAGCAAAGACAATAGGTCGAGAAGGCAGAACCTGCGCATCATCGGCCTGCCTGAAGGAGTGGAAGTTGCCTGTGCCATGATGTTGGCAGGGCTAGTGGCGGAATGGGTGCTGGACAAGGCCCCAGAGGTGGACAGAGCACGCAGATCTCTGAGGCAGAAGCCAAGAGCTGGGGAGCTGCCATGGGCGGTGATTGTAAGGCTCCACACGTTCGTGGAAAAAGAGAAGATCCTTCAGTGGGCCAGGGAGAAGTGGAACTGTGAATGGGAGGGGAACAAGGTCCAAATGTACCAGGATATTGGAGCTGAACTGGCAAAACGGCGTGCCGGATTTAACAAGGCCACAGCGGTGCTGTACTGGCGGAAGATCAGGTTTGGGGTGTTCTACCCGACAAAATTGTAGGTGACGTATGAGGGCCGGGAATATTATTTTAAGACCCAGAAACAGCCAATGACTTTATTAAACAGCACACACTGGGGGAGAACTGAACCTTATTGGGAGACGGAGGTGCCGGTACTTAGAAGTACGGAAGAAACGGGTAGAATGGGGAATGGAGGGTGGGGAGGTTTTTCTTTTCCTCCCAGGTGGAGGGTTTTCTTTTCTTGTTGGGTCGACAATGGATCCCAGGGGTGAAAGGTTTGTAATGGGACAGCTGACACCACCCCCTCCTGTTACTGTGGCGGTGATTTTTCTTTTCTCCGGAGGAGGTTACTTGTGGTTTGGGATGTGTCATTGTTTGGGTGGGGGAGGAGGAGGTCCACGGGGATCCTTCTACACAGGACAAAGTGAGGGTGGGGGAGGGGCGGGGGGTCATTAGGAGGAGCCTATGGGCAGGAGTTGCCACGCTGGCATGCTGGTGAATGGATGTGAAGTAGGGGAGATGGGTCCGAGAGATGACCGAGAAGGGAGGGGTTTGTGGGGGGGGGGAAGGAGGGAGATGCGGCGTGGCAGGGTTGGAGAAGAAGAGTGGTCAGGGGTGGACAAGTGAGCCATCTTGGATGGGCCCGGTACAGGGCGAAATTAGAGAAGGCAGAGCCGAAATGAGAGGATGGTAGACAGTAGAGAGAAATGGAGGCATAAGCCCCCGGGTAAGGCTTATAATGTGGAACGTGCAAAGGCTCATTGGACCGGTAAAAAGATCGTGGCTCTTCGTGCACCTCAGGAATTTGAAGGCGAGGGTGGTCTTTCTGCAGGACACGGACCTCCACATGAAGGACCAGGTTATGTTGATAAATAACAATAATAATAATCTTTATTATTGTCACAAGTAAGCTTACATTAACACTGCAACAAAGTTACTGTGAAAATTCCCTAGCCGCCACACTCTGGAGCCTGTTCGGGTACACAGAGGGAGAATTCAGAATATCCAATTCGCCTAACAGCACGTCTTTCGGGACTTGTGGGAGAAAACTGGAGAACCCAGAGAAAACCCACGCGGTCACGGGAAGACTGTGTAGACTCTGCAGACAGTGATCCCAGCTGGCAATCGAACCTGGGAACCTGGTGCTGTGAAGCTTACCATGTGCTACCGTGCCTCCCATGGATGGGTCAGGTATTTTACCGGGGCTTTGAATCGAAGCCGTGGGAGGATGGCCATCTTGATGAGCAAGAAGATAGGGTTTGTAAGTATGAAGGAAGTGAGGTACCTGGGGAGAAGGTATGTGATGATGAGCAGGGTATTGGAGGGAAGCCGGCGGTGTTGGTGAACGTATACACACCAAATTGGGATGATATAGGGTTAATGAGGGTGTTACTGGCAGCAATCCCGGACTTGGCTACGCACCAGTTGATCATAGGACAAGATATGGTCTGGAGCCGGGGGTGGATAGATCGATCCCCAGGTCAATGGGAAGGCTACAGATGGCAAAGTAGCTGGGAGGGTTCATGGAAAAGATGGACATGGTGGACCCTTAGCGGTTAAGAACCCATGGGAGAGGCGGCCTCCTTTTTCTCACATGCTTACAGGGTATACTCCAGAATAGACTTTATTGTGGTGAGCCATGAGGTGTTGGTAGGGGTGGAGGTATCAGAGTACGCGGGGATAGTAATTTCAGACCATGCGCCCCACTGGCTGGAGGCTCGGCTTAGATTGGGACGGGAGCAGAGGCCGGGATGGAGGCTCGATTTGGGATTGTTGGCAGACAGAGGGTTTTGTGATAAAGTGTGGTCGGTTATTAAAGCTTATGTAGAGTTGAACCAGAATGGGGAAGTGTTGGCAGCCACATTTTGGGAGGCACTGAAGGTGGTGGTCCGAGGGCAGATTATCTAGTTTAAGGCACAAGAGGATAGGAAAAGGAGGGAGGAGTATGAGCGTTAACTGAACAAGATGGTCGAAGTAGACAGGGACTTTTTGAGGGCACCCACTACGGATGGATTGGCAAGAACGAAAAAGCAATCTTTCAAATTCGATATTGAAAAGGGGCAGTTCGATATGTGGACGATGGCGAGAGCTGAGTAGGGCAAGGGGGGTGCAGTACAAGTACAGGGAGAAGGCAAGTTGAATGTTGGCACAGCAACTACGGAGGCAGACCGCGTCCAGGAAAATATTGAGGATATGGACAGAGACAGGGGAGGTGGTGTTGAAGATAAATGAGGCGTTTAGGGAATACTACAAGGAACTATACAGTGCAGACCGGGGGGTGGGGGGGGGGGGGGGGGGGGGGGGGGTGGGGGGAAGAAGGGGGCATGGGGTGGTTTTTGGATGGGCTGGACTTCCCGCAGCTGGAGGAACAGAAGAGGCAGGCGCTAGAAGCTTTTGGGGCTGAGGGAGGTATTGGAAGTATAAGGGGGTGAAGTCGGGAATGGCCCCAGGACCGGATGGTTACCTGGCAGCATTTTATAAGATATTTGCAACGGAATTGGCACAGCATCTGCTGGGGGCGTTTAGTGAGGCACTGGAGAAAGGGGAGCTGCCGGAGATGATGACTCAGGCGATGATCACATTGACACCAAAGAAGGGGAAGGACCTGTTAGAATGTGGGTCGTACAGGCCCATATTGCTGTTAAATACAGATGTAAAAGTACGCGCTAAATTGGTGGCGAGGAGGATGGAAGGTTGTGTCCCAGATGTGGTGATATGCCTATGGGCTATATCATAGATGGATGGTATGCTACCTCCAACCAACAGATGGCGGTGCAGAAACACCATGCGGTCTCTAGACCAAGGTCATGTGACCTGTGCCTCCGATATAAGGGGAGCCACCTTCAGAAGAAAATTTAAAGGGTAATAAGACATACTTGTGAATGGTCAGTGCTAGGTGCAGATTCCAGAGGATTGTTAGGGGACTCCATGGAAACGTGATCTGTGTCAGATTGCTCTCTTACCACACGCGACTCAATAAAAGATTCTGGTCTGGACAAGTCAAAATGTTTGGTGGATTCCTACGTAAGGTATAAAGGACCAAACAGAACACCAGGGATGGTTGAGGAGGATCAGACAGGTTTTGTAAAGGGCAGGCAACTCTCCAGTAATAAAAGGCGATTGTTAAATGTGATTATGACCCGACGAGAGGACGGGTACCGGAGGTAGTGATGTCCATGGATGCGGAGAAGACATTTGACCGGGTGGAGTGCCGGAACCTGTTCGAGGTATTGGGAAGGTTTGGGCCAATGTTTGTGGCCTGGGTGCACCTGTTATACGTGGCACCAGTGGTGAGTATACAGACAAGTTTTATGAGATCACAAAGCTTCGGGTTACACATTGGAACAAGGTAGGGGTGCCCGTTATCGCCGCTGCTGTTCGCGCTAGCAATAGAGCCCCTAGCAATGGCTTTTACGGGGTCTACAGAGTGGCAAGGGGTTATGAGGGGGAGCGGGGAGCATCGGGTGTTGCTAAATGTGGATGACCTGTTACTGTACGTGCCAGACCCGCTGGAGAGCATGGGGAGGATTATGGGCCTATTTGGGAGATTTTGGACATTCTCAGGATACAAGTTGAATGTAGGGAAAAGTGAAGTGTTCCCGGTAAACTATTTGGGTCGGAGAGCCAGCCTTGGAGGGCTGCCATTCAAGGTAGCCAGAGACAGATTCAGATACCTGGGGTTCCAGGTAACGGGAGACTGAGCAATGCTACATAAATGGAATTTAACAAAGCTGGTGGAGGAGGTTAGGGGATATGCTGCATCGGACTCTGGCAGGGAGGGTTCAACTGGTGAAGATCAATATCCGGCTAAGGTTCCTATTCATATTCCAAACACTTCCAAACAATCCAGCAGAGGGCAGCAGAGCAGAGCTACTGATCAGCTGTTCTGGGGAAATTTGCATACGTGCAGTGCGGTCAGCCTAAGTTGAAGGTGAACTGGCGAAGGAGACCCAAGGAGTTTGAGTGAAGACAAGCATCCAGCAGAGGGCAGCAGAGCAGAGCTACTGATTAGCTGTTCTGGGGAAATTTGCATACGTGCAGTGCGGTCAGCCTAAGTTGAAGGTGAACTGGCGAAGGAGACCCAAGAAGTTTGAGTGAAGACAAGCATCCAGCAGAGGGCAGCAGAGCAGAGCTACTGATTAGCTGTTCTGGGGAAATTTGCATACGTGCAGTGCGGTCAGCCTAAGTTGAAGGTGAACTGGCGAAGGAGACCCAAGGAGTTTGAGTGAAGACAAGCATCCAGCAGAGGGCAGCAGAGCAGAGCTACTGATCAGCTGTTCTGGGGAAATTTGCATACGTGCAGTGCGGTCAGCCTAAGTTGAAGGTGAACTGGCGAAGGAGACCCAAGAAGTTTGAGTGAAGACAAGCATCCAGCAGAGGGCAGCAGAGCAGAGCTACTGATTAGCTGTTCTGGGGAAATTTGCATACGTGCAGTGCGGTCAGCCTAAGTTGAAGGTGAACTGGCGAAGGAGACCCAAGGAGTTTGAGTGAAGACAAGCATCCAGCAGAGGGCAGCAGAGCAGAGCTACTGATCAGCTGTTCTGGGGAAATTTGCATACGTGCAGTGCGGTCAGCCTAAGTTGAAGGTGGTTTGTGGAGGGGCTGTTGGCAACTGACAGTTAAACCCGAAACACTTTGTGAGTGTTTCCCACCCTACCTCCTCCTCTAACCAACCCCCCCACCCCATGGTGGTTGGGGAGCAGGGGCCTGTCGTGAAGGTGAGTGAGTGCCTTTAAATTTGCTTAACTTTCAGCGGGAGCAGGGTTTGAGGTAATATCAGGTAAGCGCTTCCTTTCTTTTTCTTTTTCTTGTTTTTTTTTTAAATCTAGAGGTGATGTCAGGGAAGGCAGTACAATGCTCCTCCTGCAGAATGTTTGAGGTGAGGGACGCCATCAGTGTCCCTGCTGATTTCATCTGTGGGAAGTGCACCCAACTCCAGCTCCTCAAAAACCGTGTTAGGGACCTGGAGCTTGAGCTGGATGAACTTCGGATCATTCGGGAGGCAGAGGGGGTCATAGATAGGAGCTTCAGGGAAGTAGTTACATCAAAGACTGGAGATGGATGGGTAACTGTAAGAGGGACTGGGAAGAAGCAGTCAGTGCAGGGACCCCCTGCGGTCGTTCCCCTGAGTAACAAGTATACCGTTTTGGATACTTGTGGGGGGGACAACTTACCAGGGGTAAGCCATGGGGTACGGGCCTCTGGCACGGAGTCTGTCCCTGTTGCTCAGAAGGGAAGGGGGGAAAGGAGTAGAACATTAGTAATTGGGGACTCAATAGTCAGGGGCACAGATAGGAGATTTTGTGGGAGCGAGAGAGACTCACGTTTGGTATGTTGCCTCCCAGGTGCAAGGGTAAGTGATGTCTCGGATCGTGTTTTCCGGGTCCTTAAGGGGGAGGGGGAGCAGCCCCAAGTCGTAGTCCACATTGGCACTAACGACATAGGTAGGAAAGGGGACAAGGATGTCAGGCAGGCCTTTAGGGAGCTAGGATGGAAGCTCAGAGCGAGAACAAACAGAGTTGTTATCTCTGGGTTGTTGCCCGTGCCACGTGATAGTGAGATGAGGAATAGGGAGAGAGAGCAATTAAACACGTGGCTACAGGGATGGTGCAGGCGGGAGGGATTCAGATTTCTGGATAACTGGGGCTCTTTCTGGGGAAGGTGGGACCTCTATAGACAGGATGGTCTACATCTGAACCTGAGGGGCACCAATATCCTGGGGGGGAGATTTGTTAGTGCTCTTTGGGGGGGTTTAAACTAATTCAGCAGGGGCATGGGAACCTGGATTGTAGTTTTGGGGTACGGGAGATTGAGAGTATAGAGGTCAGGAGCACAGATTTGACTTCGCAAGAGGGTGCCAGTGTTCAGGTAGGTGGTTTGAAGTGTGTCTACTTCAATGCCAGGAGTATACGAAATAAGGTAGGGGAACTGGCAGCATGGGTTGGTACCTGGGACTTCGATGTTGTGGCCATTTCAGAGACATGGATAGAGCAGGGACAGGAATGGTTGTTGCAGGTTCCGGGGTTTAGGTGTTTTAGTAAGCTCAGAGAAGGGGGCAAAAGAGGGGGAGGTGTGGCGCTGCTAGTCAAGGACAGTATTACGGTGGCGGAAAGGATGCTAGATGGGGACTCTTCTTCTGAGGTAGTATGGGCTGAGGTTAGAAACAGGAAAGGAGAGGTCACCTTGTTGGGAGTTTTCTATAGGCCACCTAATAGTTCTAGGGATGTAGAGGAAAGGATGGCGAAGATGATTCTGGAAAAGAGCGAAAGTAACAGGGTAGTTGTTATGGGAGACTTTAACTTTCCAAATATTGACTGGAAAAGATATAGTTCGAGTACATTAGATGGGTCGTTCTTTGTACAATGTGTGCAGGAGGGTTTCCTGACACAATATGTTGACAGGCCAACAAGAGGCGAGGCCACATTGGATTTGGTTTTGGGTAATGAACCAGGCCAGGTGTTAGATCTGGAGGTAGGTGAGCACTTTGGAAACAGTGACCACAATTCGGTGACCTTTACGTTAGTGATGGAAAGGGATAAGTATACCCCGCAAGGTAAGAGTTATAGCTGGGGGAAGGGCAATTATGATGCCATTAGACATGACTTAGGATGTGTTGGTTGGAGAAGTAGGCTGCAAGGGTTGGGCACACTGGATATGTGGAGCTTGTTCAAGGAACAGCTGTTGCATGTTCTTGATAAGTACGTACCAGTCAGGCAGGGAGGAAGGGGTCGAGCGAGGGAACCGTGGTTTACCAAAGAAGTGGAATCTCTTGTTAAGAGGAAGAAGGAGGCCTATGTGAAGATGAGGCATGAAGTTTCAGTTGGGGCGTTTGATAGTTACAAGGAAGCGAGGAAGGATCTAAAGAGAGAGCTGAGACGAGCAAGGAGGGGACATGAGAAGTCTTTGGCAGGTAGGATCAAGGAAAACCCAAAAGCTTTCTATAGGTATGTCAGGAATAAAAGAATGACTAGGGTAAGAATAGGGCCAGTCAAGGACAGTGGTGGGAAGTTGTGTGTGGAAGCGGAGGAGATAAGCGAGATACTAAATGAATACTTTTCGTCAGTATTCACTCAAGAAAAAGATAATATTGTGGAGGAGAATGCTGAGACCCAGGCTATTAGAATAGATGGCATTGAGGTGGGTAGGGAAGAAGTGTTGGCAATTCTGGACAAGGTGAAAATAGATAAGTCCCCGGGGCCGGATGGGATTTATCCTAGGATTCTCTGGGAAGCCAGGGAAGAGATTGCTGAGCCTTTGGCTTTGATTTTTAGGTCATCATTGGCTACAGGAATAGTGCCAGAGGACTGGAGGATAGCAAATGTGGTCCCTTTGTTCAAGAAGGGGAGTAGAGATAACCCCGGTAACTATAGGCCGGTGAGCCTAACGTCTGTGGTGGGTAAGGTCTTGGAGAGGATTATAAAAGATACGATTTATAATCATCTAGATAGGAATAATATGATTAGGGATAGTCAGCATGGTTTTGTGAAGGGTAGGTCATGCCTCACAAACCTTATCGAGTTCTTTGAGAAGGTGACTGAACAGGTAGACGAGGGTAGAGCAGTTGATGTGGTGTATATGGATTTCAGTAAAGCGTTTGATAAGGTTCCCCACGGTCGGCTATTGCAGAAAATACGGAGGCTGGGGATTGAGGGTGATTTAGAGATGTGGATCAGAAATTGGCTAGTTGAAAGAAGACAGAGAGTGGTAGTTGATGGGAAATGTTCAGAATGGAGTTCAGTTACGAGTGGCGTACCACAAGGATCTGTTCTGGGGCCGTTGCTGTTTGTCATTTTTATAAATGACCTAGAGGAGGGCGCAGAAGGATGGGTGAGTAAATTTGCAGACGACACTAAAGTCGGTGGAGTTGTAGACAGTGCGGAAGGATGTTGCAGGTTACAGAGGGACATAGATAAGCTGCAGAGCTGGGCTGAGAGGTGGCAAATGGAGTTTAATGTGGAGAAGTGTGAGGTGATTCACTTTGGAAAGAATAACAGGAATGCGGAATATTTGGCTAATGGTAAAATTCTTGGTAGTGTGGATGAGCAGAGGGATCTCGGTGTCCATGTACATAGATCCCTGAAAGTTGCCACCCAGGTTGATAGGGTTGTGAAGAAGGCCTATGGTGTGTTGGCCTTTATTGGTAGAGGGATTGAGTTCCGGAGTCATGAGGTCATGTTGCAGTTGTACAAAACTCTAGTACGGCCGCATTTGGAGTATTGCGTACAGTTCTGGTCGCCTCATTATAGGAAGGACGTGGAAGCCTTGGAACGGGTGCAGAGGAGATTTACCAGGATGTTGCCTGGAATGGAGGGAAAATCTTATGAGGAAAGGCTGATGGACTTGTGGTTGTTTTCGTTAGAGAGAAGAAGGTTAAGAGGTGACTTAATAGAGGCATACAAAATGATCAGAGGGTTAGATAGGGTGGACAGCGAGAGCCTTCTCCCGCGGATGGAGGTGGCTAGCACGAGGGGACATAGCCTTAAATTAAGGGGTAATAGATATAGGACAGAGGTCAGAGGTGGGTTTTTTACGCAAAGAGTGGTGAGGCCGTGGAATGACCTACCTGCAACAGTAGTGAACTGTCCAACATTGAGGGCATTTAAAAATTTATTGGATAAGCATATGGATGATAAGGGCATAGTGTAGGTTAGATGGCCTTTAGTTTTTTTCCATGTCGGTGCAACATCGAGGGCCGAAGGGCCTGTACTGCGCTGTATCGTTCTATGTTCTATGTTCTATGTTCTATGTTCTATGTTCTGATTTTTGTACCAAAGGCCTTTTTCCAGAATTTGGATACGATTATTTTGGAGTTCATGTGGGCGGGGATGGTGCCAAGAGTAAAGAGGACCCTGTTACAGAGGCAGAAGGGGGCATTGCCAAACCTGTTACATTATTATTGGGCGGGGAAGGTGAGGGAGTGGTGGGAAGGAGAGGGGGAAGAATGGGTTAAGATGGAGGAAAATGCACTGGCGACAAGGAAATACATGGAGAGCCCAATTGTACAGTGAAGGTATGGAACCAACTAAGGAGGCATCTTAGGATAGATGGAAACCATGGATCTGAGCCGGGGGCGGGGTGGGGGGGGGAAGGTTTCTGGCGGTACGTATAGGAAGTGGAGAGAAGTGGGGCTGGTGAGGGTGAGGGATCTGTTCTTGGAAGAGAGGTTTGCTAGTATGGAGGAACTGAAGGAGAGGGTAGAGCTTCTGAGAAGAAGGAAATTTAGATATTTCCCAAGCTACCGGAGTATGCCCTACTGAAGAGGCTGCTGCTCCCGGAGTGGAAGGGGAGGGCAGGATCGGAGACATATATGGATAACTGGGAGAATGGGGGGTGAGCAAATGGTGAAGGATGAGGAGAGGTAGGAGGGGGAGCTGGGAGGGGATAAATTGGCACCTTTAGGGGCTAGGCCCGCGCTGGAGTAGTTGGCGCACGCCGACTGGCGGCAAAACCGGCGCCAATGGCCTTTGGCGCTATGCTGCCCGGCGTCGGGGCTGGCCAAAAGGCCTTCGCCAGTTCGCGCATGCGGCGGTGCGTCAGCAGCCGCTGACATCACCACCGGCACATGCGCGGTAGGGGGGGGTCTCTTCCGCCTCCGCCATGGTGGAGGGCGTGGCGACGGCAGAAGAAAAAGAGTGGCCCCACGGCACTGGCCCGCCCGCCGATCGGTGGGCCCCGATCGCGGGCCACGCCACTGTGGGGGCACCCCCTGGGGTCCGATCGCCCCGCGACCCCCCCCCCCCCCCCCCCCCCAGGACCCCGTTTGCTCATGCCGCCAATCCCGCCGCCACCAGAGGTGGTTGAAACCACATCGGCGGGATTGGCCTGTCAGCGACGGGACTTCGGCCCATCGCGGGGGCCCACGGGGGGCACGCTGATAGGCGCGGCGTGTTTCCCGCCCCCGCCAATTCCCCTGCGGGGGTCGGAGAATTCCGCCCCTTGTTGGAATGGCAGTCGGCAACGCCGCCGGGGGTCGCGGCCTGGCTAGGAGACTTATATGACTTTCTCCATTTGGAAAAGATTAAATATGAACTGAGGGGTTCAGTGGAGAGCTTCAAGGCAAGGTGGGGGATGTTCGCGGCCATGTTTGAGGAGCTGTTCGTCACGGGGAAGGGGGGAGGCAGGGGAGAGGCGGGGGTGAAAATGGGACAAAATCTGTACAAACTGTAAAATCATGTGATGGGGAGTATGTTCCCCAGCTTGTTTATGTTTTGTAACTCTTTGAATAAGTTTGGAATAAAATACATTTTTAAAAAAGGTCCCATTGTAGGCCACTCCCACTCACACTGCAAATTGGCTCTGAACACCCTCCCACACCGCACAGCAGCCCCCTCGCCCAAATTGCCTGGGTGCCCCCCCCCATGCCCAAGTACGGGGGTGACCCAACTCACCCGCCACAGAAAACCCTGTAATAGGGTGACCCCCATAGGGACCTCTGTGATAGGGAGAATCGCCACAGGGACCTTTGTGGTAGGGAGACCCCACAGGGATCCCTGCGATAGGGAGACCCCTTTCATGGACTCCTTGCCTAAAGGACCCCTTACAAACCCTCCTTCACACACAGACCCCCCTCCCAGAAAAGAGACCTCTTTCTGGAATCCGGAGAGCAGTCTGAGAATAAGGGGGAGTTGAAACAAGAAGAGAAGCATTTTCTGAAGAAATACAGCCAGAGTTTCTGCATGGTTCTGACAGGCCTAAGGTCTTGTCTTTAAAGCAGTGTCAAAAGATCTTTTTTTCTCAAAGAACATCTCTGTAAAGCAAATATTCCTAAGTGTGAATGGTTTAACAGTAGATTGACAGCTGAGATTTCTTTCCTCTTTTTGTTTAAGTGGGAATTAAGATAGTAGTTAAAGGGGTTGTATCCACTGTATCGAGTAATACTGTTTAAGGTATAATTGTAAGCTGTTTTCTCATGTGATGTTTTAGTACTGTGATATTTTAATACTGTTTTAATAATAAAGGTTGTTTTATTGTAGCATATCCCTATTTCTCTGTGAAATCACTTCTGGAGAAAGATATCCTTTCCTCACAGTCTTAGAAAACTAAAATAAAATATTGGGGTTTCTGCCCAGTAGCCCAGACACTGTTGGGGTCTGGTCTGGGATGGCAATAAAATATATGCTTACATTGGAAGCAGTACAGTGAAGGTGCACTGAATTGGTCCCTAGGATGAGGGGGGTTCTTCTCTGCGTAAACTGGGTCTTTATTGTCGAGATTTATTGTCTTTATTGTTTAGAAAAATGAGACGTGATCTCATTGAAACATTCAAGGTTATTAAGGCTTGACAAGGTAGAAACTGAAACATTTTTCCTGGCTGGGGAATTTAGAATGAGGAGGCACAGTTTCCAGACAAACAGTCGGATTCTCGGGCCCCCCGCCGTGTGTTTCATTCTTCTGCTGCTTCTATGGCCTATTACTCCAGTGAGGCTAGGCTAGGAAAGGTGATCCCTGAAGACCTGCTACAGGTATGATCTCCTCCACCATGCCCTTCCTCTCATTTCCCCAGCTGCTCCCCTCATTCTCTAACCCCAAGTTCCAACTTCAAAAACCTCCATGATTGCAACAAAACTGTTTTGAATACAGAACAAAGTAATCCAGCATTAGTGTTATGGGCTAGGGTTTAGAGAACCCCAAAGTGTATCATGGAGTTCTCCACAATAGATTGTGGTATGGGGAGCACACAGCCAACTGTACAGGTGTGGTACAGCAAAAGTGGAAAAGTATCTTTTAAAGCAAAACAATGTTTATTCTATGAACTCAAGTTAACCTTTTTAAAACATACAGTAAACATCTTAGCAACCATTAATTCAAATACAACCCCCAAAGAATACATCACTAAGCAATGTGTACACTGCCTTTTAACATCCAGGAGACTTACAAAAAACATAACCTTTAACAGAAACACATCAGGTTAAAGTCACTATTCAGAACATTTATAATTCTGAATTCACCAAATGATCAAGAAACAGTCTTTTCACGGCAGAGAGAACAGCAGTACAGCTGCTTTGTCTGGCTTCAGCTCCAACACTGAAAACAAAACCAAAAAGACACAGAAACACCCAAGCCTTTCTCAAAATGAAACTAAAAAGCAGACCCAGAGCTCAGCTCCACCCACACGCTGGCATCACCTCCTAGCCCATAACACTAATGCTGGATTACTTTGTTCTGTATTCAAAACAGTTTTGTTGCAATCATGGAGGTTTTTGAAGTTGGAACATGAGCAGCCAAACATTTCTTAAAGCGACATTCTCATGACAATTAGCAAATACTAGTTAGCAGAAATGACTTGTACAGCAGATAATTAATAAGGCAAACAAAACGTCAGCCTTTGTTGCAAATTGGATGGAGTTCTGGTCTTCACACATAAGTGGGAGGGGGGGGGGGGGGGTTGCACAGATATATTTGCTTTGGAAGAAGTCCAGAATAGCTTTACTAGGCTGATTCCTGGGATATTAGGGTTGTCTTGCCAGGAAATATTGAGCATGTTAGTCCTATGGCTTTTGGAGTTTAGCAGAATGGGAGGTGATCATATTGAAACGTATAAGATTCTGAGGGGACTTGACAGGGTAGATGCTGAGAGGACTGTTACCATCATAAGGAAATCTAGAACTAGGGGACACAGTTTAAAAATAAGAGTCTCCCCTTTAAGAGGAGATGAGGAGGAGTTTCTTCTTTTGGAGGTCATTAGTCATTTGAATTCTCTTCCATGGAGAGCGGTGGAGACATTGAATACATTCAAGACTGAGTTAGACAGATTTTTGGTCAAACGTTATGCGGGTAGGCAGACAGGAAATAGAAACATCAAATCCCTAAAGTACAGAAGGAGGCCATTCGGCCCATTGAGTCTGCACCATCCCTTTTGAATGAGCTACCCTTTTACACTCCCCTGTCTACCCGCCCTATCCTTGTAACCCCATAACTTAACCTGTACTTATATGGACACTAAGGGGTACTTTAGCATGGCCAATCCACCTAACCCGCACATCTTTGGACTGTGGGAGGACACCGGAGCATCTGGAGGAAACCCATGCAGACACGGGGAGAACGTACAAACTCCACACAGACAGTAACCTAAGGCCAAAATTGAACCAAGGTCCCTGGTGCTGTGAAGCAGCAGTGCAAACCATTGTACTGCCATGCCGCCCCACTTGAATAGAGTTAAATATAATCAGATCAGGTAATGGTCTTATTGGATGTCAGATGAGGGTTTCATGGCCAACTCCTACTCCTATTTCTTCTGATCAAGGCGGAGATGTTTGTAATAAGAAATAAGGAGACAGAAGCTCCTTCACCAAAATCCCTTTTATTAACAAAATCAACAGCGGTACATCCATGTGCATTCAGCTTGCTGTCGACACTGGGAGAGGGTCTGACACTCCCTGTTATATACAAAGAAGAGGTTCCCTGATTGGCCGACTAATCAGAGAACTCGTATTCCAATTGGCCAATCTCAAAGGCCTGGTCTAAGTCATAACAATTTTAAAAAGCCCAGAAGTTCACCAACAGCTTAAAAGCAAAAAGCGAGTATCCTGTACAGAGTGGATAGGTTCTTTAAATAGGACAGCTGCGAGGTTTTAGATACCACAAACTGTTTAGCAAGTTTATTATGTGGCAAATCAGATGCTGGGGCAACCCAATTTCACAGAAGTTGAGTATTTTAATGTGACCTTTTAATACTTCTAGTACATGTCCTGGATACCAATGGAGGAGCACAATCCAGACTAGTAGGCAATTTACTTCTGGTGCAGAATAAGAACCTACTATTTTGAACCCTTTACATTTACAAAATAGGACAGCATGATTGAATTTCTGGACAATTGAATTTGATCTGATCTTTCTACAAAACACACTTGTTTCTGAGTGAATTTCCCCACTACTTTTGGGTGCTTAACTTCCTTTCTGCTAACCCTCTGTTGAAGCACAAATGATCTTGTTTGATTCATGGGAAATAATTTCACAGTCATGATCAAAGCTTCTCATCAGGTGAATGCACTCAGCTGTGACATCAGCAAAAGCCCTTTTTATGCGTCCTGTAATATCCCAGATTGAGTTGGAAATTAATCTTATTAGTTAACAAAAGACATCTTCTGAAAATCTGCATTTGACAGAATTAGAGGGCTCAATTACAGTTGAGCTGAAAACAAAGCTGCTTTTTAACATGTGGAATGAATGCAAGCATAGTACTGCATCCAAATGTTAAATGGGTCATACTAAAAACGTCTGTGATTTACTGAAAAAATATTTAAATAAGCATTTGCTCTCTTTGGTATAACTTCTACAAAACAATGCTCTTGGCCTTTTTGAACAAGTCTTCAGTGTTTAATTTTTCATGTGGTAAGTAGTCAATCAGTTACATTTGGACTTTGTTAAACTTTGTAATTCAAAACTTAAATATAACCTGTTACTCCACAGACCGGGGCGGGAGGGGATTTTGAGCCCACACTAGCCATGTGTGGGATCGGCGATGTGGACAGAATATCCAGAGAGAATTAGAAAATACTGGCAGTATCACATGAACCTAATTTAAATAGATTTTAATGTACCTCAATGTCATTAAGGGCCCCCACCACAGGATTCTCCCCGCACTAAATATTTATACTTAACCAATGTGATGTCATGTTGGCGAGGTTTACGACAGGTTTAACCAAACGAGATTCTGTCAAGGGAATCCCTCTGTGGTCGCAGAAATGTGGTGAGATAACCACTGTAGTTATGCGTACTGCAGTAGGGGGATGTATGCCTGTACCTGTAATACAGGTTCCTCCAGTAAGCCCCTGCTGGCTAGCTCCGCCCACAGGGAGCTTGTGTATAAATATGCATGAGAGCTGCTCAGACCCTTAGTCTACAGTTGCAGATGGAGGGACAACATCGTACAACAATAAAGCCTCTATTGAACCAGTCTCTCGGCTTTGAGTATAATTGTTAGCGCTACAATTTATTGTTGTATGATTTCCCATTCACCATGGACATCAGAATCAAGCCTGACCGTCTGCAGCTGGATCCGCATTCGCCTCACGCCAGAAAAGACTTTGTTCACTGGCTCGCAGTCTTCGAGGCCTACATCTCTTCAGCGGACCCTCCCCCGACGGAGGCTCAGAAAAAGCAACTCCTGTACTCCAGACTTAGCTCCAGCGTCTTTCCGCTCATTCGAGATGCGACTGACTACACCACAGCAATGGAACTGCTCAAGGAGAACTATGCACCATCGGCGAACACCCTGTTTGCGAGGTATCAACTTTCTACTCGCGTCCAGCAGCCGGGTGAATCGATTGAGGACTTCTGGAGGGCCCTTATACCTCTGGTACGAGACTGCGACTGCCAGGCCCTCACAGCCACGGAACACTCTGATTTACTCATGCGCGATGCCTTCGTTACAGGCATTGCATCGGACCCCATCCGGCAACGACTGCTGGAAGGGGCCGCCCCCGACCTCGCGCCCGCAAAGGCCCTGGCGCTTTCCATGACGGCCGCCTCCCGTAATGCACGAACTTACTCCGCTAGCCACTCGGCCCACCCGTCCTACCCCTCGTGGACCCCGCAAATGGCCCCCCAGGCCCATCCGTCGCACCCCTCGTGGACCCCGCAAACGGCCCCCAGCAGCTGCCCCTGCGCACTATGCCTGCGCTGCCCACCGCACCGCACCCCCTGGGGGTCCCCACTGTTACTTCTGCGGTCATCAGAAGCACCCTCGCCAACGCTGCCCGGCCCGCACAGCGACCTGCAAAGCTTGTGGCAAGAAAGGCCATTTTTCAGCGGTGTGTCAGTCCCGGACGGTCGCCGCTATCACGCCGCCGGTCCACTCGCCTCAGCCGCTCCCTCAATGGGCCCCGCCGTCCGCTTCCCCCGACCCCACGTGCGACCAGAGGGCGCCGCCATCTTTTGCCGCCCCCGCCACGTGTGCTCCAAGGGCGCCGCCATCTTCATTCACCACCGCCATGTGCGTTCCATGGGCGGCGCCATTTTGTTCCGACCCCACAACGTGCGATCCATGGACGCCGCCATTTTACCCACAGGTACTGCAGATGCCGCCATCTTGTCTCCAGGTGCCGCCATCACGGGACACGGGTCGCTACTGCTCCTTGTCAGACTCATCTGACTCAACCGCCGATCAACCACTGCTCGCCTCCGTTACGCTCGACCAGTCCCGTCCTCGCAACCTGGCACCCTCTTCCACATCGGTGCTGGTCAACGGCCATGTGACCTCCTGCCTCATCGACTCCGGGAGCACCGAGAGCTTCGTCCACCCGGACACGGTAAGGCGCTATTCCCTTGCGGTCCATCCCGCCGACCGGCAGATCTCTCTCGCCTCCGGTTCCCACTCTGTCCTGATCCGGGGTTTCTGCCTGGTTAAACTTACTGTACAGGGCGTGGAATTCGACCGTTTCCGTCTGTACATTCTCCCCAACCTCTGCGCTTCACTCTTACTAGGCCTGGATTTCCAGTGCAATCTCCAGAGCCTCACCCTCAAATTCGGCGGACCCCTACCTCCCCTCACAGGGAGCTTGTGTATAAATATGCATGAGAGCTGCTCAGACCCTTAGTCTACAGTTGCAGATGGAGGGACAACATCGTACAACAATAAAGCCTCTATTGAACCAGTCTCTCGGCTTTGAGTATAATTGTTAGCGCTACAATTTATTGTTGTATGATTTCCCATTCACCATGGACATCAGAATCAAGCCTGACCGTCTGCAGCTGGATCCGCATTCGGCACATTGGGGGTAGGGCATCATGAGAGGGACTTCAGGTGACGTCCTGAGGCCGTCCCAATAGCGTGTGGCATACTCAGCGATGGCGCCATTTTGGAGGGGGCAGAGCATCCGAAAAACGGCTGCGTCCCCGATTTCGGCGTCAAAAGGGATTGTACAGCCAATCGCTAAATGCGATTTTGGCGTCGGCAATCAGAGAATCCATCCCTTAGACTCAGAAATGGCGAATTCAGCCCCATATATATTTTTAACTATTAATCTAATCCTTACGTTTCTGGCAGCTGTGGGGAATTCCTAGTATTCTGGGCTATTTTAAGACTACATACAAGGGTAGTGAAATTTAAATATTAGACCATAAAACAAAGAACAGTACAGCACAGTAAAGGCCCTTTGGCCCACAATGTTGTGCTGACCATTTATCCTAATCAGAGATCAACCTGATCTACAACCCTTCAATTTACTGCTGTCCATGTGCCTGTCCAAGAGTCGCTTAAATGTCCCTAATGACTCTGACTCCCCCACTTCTGCTGGCAGTGCATTCCACCCACCCACCACTCTCTGTGTAAAGAACCTACCTCAGACATCTCCCCTATACCTTCTTCAATCACCTTAAAATTATGTCCTCTCGTGACAGCCATTTCCGCCCTGGGGAAAAGTCTCTGGCTATCGACTCTATCCATGCCTCTCATCACCTTGTACACCTCTATCAAGTCACCTCTCCTCCTTCTTCACTCCAGTGAGTAAAGACCTAGCTCCCTCAACCTTTCTTCATTAGACATGCCCTCCAGTCGAGGCAGCATCCTGGTAAATCTCCACTGCACCCTCCTCAAAGCATCCACATCCTTCCTATAATGAGGCGACCAGAACTGGACACAATACTTCAAGTGTGGTCTAACCAGGGTTTTATAAAGCTGCAGCAAAACCTCGCAGCTCTTAAACTCAATCCCCCTGTTAATGAAAGCCAACACACCATACATCTTCTAAACAACCCTGTCAACCTGGGTGGCAACTTTGAGGGTTCTATGTACATGGAACCCAAGATCCCTCTGTTCCTCCACACTTCCAAGAATCCTGCCTTTATCTCTGTATTAAGCATTCAAATTCGACCTTCCAAAATGAATCACTTTGCATTTATTTAAATTGAACTCCATCTGCCACTTCTCAGACCAGCTCTGCATCCTGTTAATGTCCTGTTGTAACCTGCAACAGCCCTCAACACTATCTGCAACTCCACCAACCTTCATGTCATCGGCAAACTTATTAACCCACCCTTCCGCTTCCTCATCCAAGTCATTTATAAAAACCACAAAGAGCAAAAGTCCCAGAACAGATTCCTGTGGGACACCACTGGTCACCGACCTCCAGGTGGAATACTTTCCATCCACTGCCACTCGATGTATACTTTCGGCCAGCCAATCCTGCATCCATAAAATATTAACTCCAATTAAACTACATCTGGAATACTGTGCATAGTTTTAGTCTCCTTATTTGAAAAAATATATAATTGTGTTAGGAACAGTTCAGAGAAGGTTCACTCAGTTCAGTCTTGGGTTGAAGGGCATATCTCATGAAGAAAGATTGAGCACGTTGGGGCTATACTGACTGGAGTTTAGAAGTACGGGAGGTGATCTTATTAAAACATATAGGGGCGCAATTCAACAGAAAATGTTTAAGTGTCATTTTGGGCGCAATTGTCTGGGTGTTTCCCGACAGCCGTGCCGGCGAGATCACGGCCCATATTTAATGGAACTGAGTTTCGGAAATAAACCCCCACGAGTTCTCGCCATTACTGGCTGTCGCGCTGTCTGATTCCCTGAACATGCGCCCCAGTTTCTCGCTGCTAACTAGAGGAGCTGCTTTTAAATGCTCCCTCACCACTCACTCCCAGTCAACACACAAGCAGGGCAGGGCACAGACCTGCTCCTCGCTTTGGCGATGCCGACCTTGCCAGGCTTCTGGACACAGTGGATGGGGAACAGGACATCCTGTTCCCCTGAGGGGGTCCGAGGGCCAGCATCAGGGCCATCAATGCAGCCTGAAAGGCAGTGGCACCGGCTGTCAGTTCAGACAGCATAACGAGGAGGACCAGTGTCCAATGTCAGAAGAAGACCAATGACCTCCAGCGAACTGCAAGGGTAAGTTACCACCCCTTTCCTCAAATTCCCAACCCTCACTCCACATGTCACTGGCTGAGACCTCACACCCTCCCCACATCCTATCTTTGTGCTTGTTCCTCAGACCCCCTTGCACCCACCAGCACAACCCCTTCGCGCCAAGTTGCAATGCCCACAAGAGCCACCTGCCACAGTCACCAATAGCAAGGTGAGGATCCATTGCCCCTTCACCCAGATGACCTGTCTCAAGTGAGTTGTTCATGTCAGTCAAAATGATCCTTTTCTCTCACTGACCACATACATGTCCATTGTCTCACAAGATCTCCATCTAATGGAGCCGGGCCATCCAGAGCCATCCCTGTCGTGTTTGCCACACTGGTCTAACACTGGCTGCAACTGGATGCAGCTTAGATCAGAAAGATACTCCAGACCTTGAAGTTAGTTCAATCAGGTTTATTGAACTAATAGTACAGTTAGCACAGTTCTCTGTGAGTTCGACTCTCTGCTATCTTAAGAGTGGTTACTCCGCCTGACTGAACCAGACTAGCTCTTAGTCATGTGGTGGAGGTGTGAGATTGTAACAACACCCTTGACTGACTCTCTAGATGTTCATCAGTGGAAAGAGGCGGAGTGTGAGCGCCTCGTGTCTTTTATAGTCAGATCCCACCCCTGAGTGTCCTGCCTGCTTATTGGTCATGTCCTGTTCTCTGTGTCCTTTAGCTGCTTGTCTGTATATCATTATGTGTTTGTCTGCATATCATGACATCTCCCTTTTTTTAAATGTTTGGATGACATATATGAACGTATTTATAAGAATAGGCCAATATTAACATATATACATGCAGTGGTTGTGAACATACGTACACGTGAAAACAGCTGTCTAATGCGAGAACACAGAACATAGCAGACAGAATAAATGTTCATAAGTCCAGTCTCTGTGGCTTGCTTCTGATCCTGGTCGACCGCCGGAGAGGTGGTGGTGGGGATGACAGCGCCTTGATGGGCGGGATTGAAGCCAGACTGGTGGCCTCATGAGTCGAGGTAGCAAGAGTTGGCAAAACAACTG
Source organism: Scyliorhinus canicula (assembly GCF_902713615.1). Lineage (NCBI taxonomy): Eukaryota > Metazoa > Chordata > Chondrichthyes > Carcharhiniformes > Scyliorhinidae > Scyliorhinus > Scyliorhinus canicula. The sequence continues at coordinate 56,340,784 of NC_052159.1, read as the reverse complement.
AAATAAACGGAGAAGAATGTGGTTGTGGGCAGGCAACTTTGCGCAGTGCCCGTCTGTTTTGTCGCACAACAGAACCATCAGCCAGACGCACAACATAGGAGCGGGGGCAGCCTGTCGAGCGACGACAGCTGGAGCTGACCAGCCTCCATCAGGGATCTTGACCCGAACAGTGTCTGATGGGGATAACACGGGCAAATCGGTGGCATGAGCATCATAGCCCTGTTTTTACTGGTCTCGGAGTTGCTGCACCTTCTGCAGCACCGGGAGGTGATCCAGGTTGGGCACGTGTATGGCTGGAAGTGCCTTTCGCAGTTCCCTGTTCATCAGGAGTTGAGCCGGCGAAATGCCAGTGGACAGTGGGGTCGCCCTGCATGCAAGCAGCATAAGGCGACTGTCAGACACAGAATCCTTGGCCTTGCAGATGAGCTGCTTCACTATGTGCACCCCTTTCTCAACTTTTCCTTTGGACTGCGGATAGTGTGGGCAAGAAGTGATGTGTTTCAACTGATACGACTGGGCAAACAGAGACCATTCATGGCTGCTGAAGCACGGGCCATTGTCACCCATGACAGTGAGTGGGATACCATGCCTGGAGAACGGGATGACGGTCCGAGATGCGACGTCTGAGAGCTTCACCACTTCAGGGTAATTGGAAAAGTAATCAATGATTAACACATAATCTTGACCATTTGCATGAAAGAGGTTGATGCCTACCTTGGACCACGGAGAGGTTTTGATTTCATGCTGCTGAAGTGTCTCCTTGCTCTGCGCTGGCTAGAAGCACTGACAGGTCGCACAGTTAAGGACCATGTTCGCAATGTCCTGGCTGATCCCGGTCTAGTAGACAGCCTGCCTGGCTCTGCATCTGCACTTTTCCACACCCAGGTGGCCCTCATGGATTTGACGAAGCACCAAGCTCTGGAGACTGTGTGGAATTACAATCTGGTCCAGTTTGAGGAGGATACCATCAACCACCATCAGGTCGTCCTTTACATTGAAAAATTCAGGGCACTGCTCCTTTTGCCAGACATTGGCTAGGTGTTGCATAACATACTGCAAGAGGGGGTCTTCGGCTGTCTCCTCACGGATATGAATCACCTTCTCATCAGATGCCGGGAGAGTGCTGGCACACAGCTGCACCTGTGACTCAACCTGTGACTCAATTTGCCGGATGGCGTTCAGTGGTTCACTAAGCACGGTGATGGAGCGGGACAGTGTATCGGCAATGATGAGCTCCTTGCCAGGCGTGTAGACCAGGTCAAAGTCGTACCTTCTAAGTTTCAGGAGGATGCGCTGCAACCGAGGCGTCATGTCATTAAGGTCCTTGTGGATAATATGGAATAAGGGCCTGCGATCCGTCTCGACTGTGAATGTTGGCAGGCCGTAGACATAGCCGTGAAACTTGAGAATGCCAGTGAGAAGGCCCAGGCATTCCTTCTCGATTTGTGCATATCTTTGTTAGGTGGGCGTCATTGCCCATGATGCGTAGGCAACCGGTGCCCAGGGTGAAGTGTCATCGTGTGCAGCAGGACTGCACCGATGCCATCCTGGCTTGCAGCTGTCGAGATTTCCATTTCCCTGTCTGGCTCGAAAAATGCCAATACGGGTGCAGTGGTGAGCTTGGCTTTCAGCTCCAACCACTCTGTCTGATGGGCCGCTTTCCACTTGAAGGCAGTGGACTTCTTCACTAGGTTTCGTAGGGCCGTGGTTTGTGAGGCCATGTTTGGGATGAACTTGCCCAGAAATCTGACCATGCCCAGGAAGCGCAATACCGCCTTCTTTTTTTTAATAAATTTAGATTAGCCAATTATTTTTTCCAATTAAGGGGCAATTTAGCGTGGCCAATCCACCTACTCTGCACATTTTTGGGTTGTGGGGGCGAAACCCACGCAGACACGGGGAGAATGTGCAAACTCCACACGGACAGTGACCCAGAGCCGGGATCGAACCTGGGACCTCAGCGCCGTGAGGCGGTTGTGCTAACCACTAGGCCACCGTGCTGCCCTGCAATACCGCCTTCTTGTCTTCCGGGACCTTCATGGCTGTGATGGCCTTGACCTTGTCTGTGTCGGGGCACACGCCCTGCTGAGAGTTCTGGTCTCCTGGGAACTTGAGTGCCGTCTAGGGCGGCACGGTAGCATTGTGGTTAGCACAATTGCTTCACAGCTCCAGGGTCCCAGGTTCGATTCCCGGCTTGGTTCACTGTCTGTGCGGAGCCTGCACATTCTCCCCGTGTGTGGGTGGGTTTCCTCCGGGTGCTCCAAAGATGTGCAGGTTAGATGAACTGGCCATGCTAAATTGCCCTTAGTGTCCAAAATTGCCATTAGTGTTGGGTGGGGTTACTGGGTTATGGGGATAGGGTGGAGGTATGGACCTTGGGTAGGGTGCTCTTTCCAAGAGCCGGTGCAGACTCGATGGGCCAAATGGCCTCCTTCTGCACTGTAAATTCTATGATTGCTATGATTGTTATGCCAAAGCAACATTTGGCCCTGTTCAGCTTCTGGCCATTGAACACGGCGGAATACCTGCTGGAGACGGGAAAAATACTCCTCAGGGATCTTGGACCATATGATGACGTCGTCCACGTACACACAAATCCCTTCGATGCCCTCCATCATCTGCTCCATGATGCGATTAAATATTTCCGATTCCAAGACGTTGCCGAACGGCATACGGTTATAGGAGTACCTGCCAAACGGTGTGTTGAAGGTGCAGAGCCTTCTGCTGGATTCATCCAGCTGGATTTGCCAGAATCCATGTGATTCATCTAACTTCGTGAAAAACCGTGTATGTGCCATCTCACTGGTAAGTTCCTCTCGCTTCGGGATGGGGTAGTGTTCACGCATTATATTCTTGTTGAGATCCTTGGGATCAATGCAGTTGCGCAGTTCTCCAGAGGGTTTTTAAACCACCATCATCGAGCTGACCCAGTCAGTCGGTTGGGTTACCCTGGAAATGATCCCCTGCTCCTGCAGCTCCTTGAGTTGTTCCTTCAGGTGCTCCTTCAGCGGAGCCAGGACCCAGCGTGGTGAATGGACCACTGGCTTGGCATCAGGTCGCAGTAGGATCTTGTACCGATATGGTGAAGTGCCCATCCAATCAAACACAGCTGGATACTGAGCGAGGATGTTGTCAATGCCAGCTTGAAGATCCACATTGGAAGATGTCGTTCAATAAACCCGCTGCACCAGGTTTAGCTTTTTTCAGGCATGCGCGCCCAGTAGGGATGCCCTGTCCGGCTTGACAATTTCAAACCTTAGCCGTGCATGAGTACTCCGGTTGGAGACGAGTAGATGGAAGGACCACAGTGCCGTGATGACATTACCGTTATAGTCCAGGAGCTGGAAGGCTGCTGGAAGGACCTTTTTGGGCTTCTTGATGCATTTGAAGTCTGCCTGTGAGAGGAGGTTGGCAGAAGCACCTGTGTCCAGCTTGAACCAGATGGAGCAGCGGTTGACCTGCATCACCGCACGCCATTCGTCCTCCAAATCTACAGCGAGGATGGACTGAATGCGAGATGAGTTAGGTGTGGCATGTTCATGTGTGGTAATGATGCCCACTCGGTAGGCGGACTCCAGGTACTCGTCCTCTGGATCCGTTGTACTGCCAGGATCAGAATCCTGTAATCGTTGTTGCACATTCTGGACGCGCCGTTGTCGGAATTGGGAGTGCTACCTAACACGACATGATACCAGGAGACTACTAATTTAAGGTGCTACCTAAGACGACATGATACCAGGAGACTACTAATTTAAGGTGGCTTACCTCAGTCCATTCTGTGACAACCAGTGAATGTATCCCGGCACCATGGAAAAAATCCAGGCTCCTCACCAGCTCAGGACCTCCGGCAATCTCAGTGCCAACTGGCAGATATTCAAGCAAAAATTTCTGCTGTACATCGAAGCCTCAGACCTCGAGGGTCCATCTGATGCAAGAAAGATCGCGCCTCTCCTCTCAACAGCGGGTGATCAAACCATCGAACTCTTCAACTTATTTAACTTCACCGAAGGCCAGGACAAGACAAAGTTTCAGACCATCCTGGACAAGTTCGATAGTCACTGTGAAGTGGACATCAATGAAATCTTCGAGCGCTACATATTCAAACAACGTCTTCAAGGTAAAGATGAATCTTTCAATGTCTTCTTCACTAGCCTCCGCCTGCTAGCGCTGTCCTGCAACTTAGGTGATATTGCTGCTGACTCCATGATCAGAGACCAAATCGTGTTTGGAGTTCACTCTGATCCTCTGAGAGAGCAGCTGTTAAAAATCAAGCATATGACCCTGCCTGTCGCGATTGAAACATGTACAGTGCATGAGCACGCAAAAAATCGGTAGTCCCAATACAAATCAGCTGAAAATGAGAAACTTGCCTTCCACGAGGCAGAGAGTATGAAGGCCATCTCCCGGATGCAGCGCCTCAGCATTGAAGACAGCGGCCATCTCGCGCGCTTTTCCTGGCGCTCACGCATGCGCAATGCGAACGGGATAACGAAGAGGCCGACACCCACACTGCGCAGGTGCAGAGGTCTGCTGACCGCACTGCGCATGTACGACGACGTACACCGCGTCACGATGCCGACGTCATGACGTGCTCGAACTGTGGCAACACCCACTTAAAGGGACACTGCCCTGCAAGAGGCAGGCGATGTTTAAACTGCGGGAAGCCTGGACACTATGCAGCCTTGTGCAGGTCTGCACCACCAGTCAGAGGTCAGCACTCCCAATTCCAACAACGGCGCGTCCAGAATGTGCAACTACAATTGCAAGATTCTGATCCTGGCAGTACGACGGATCCAGAGGACGGGTGCCTGGAGTCCACCTACCGAGTGGGCATCATTACCACACATGAACATGCCACACTTAACTCATCTCGCATTCAGTCCATCCTCGCTGTGGATTCAGAGGACGAATGGCGTGCGGTGATGCAGGTCAATCGCTGCTCCATCCAGTTCAAGCTGGACACAGGTGCGTCTGCCAACCTCTTCTCACAGGCAGACTTCAAATGCATCAAGAAGCCCCAAAAGTCCTTCCAGCAGCCTTCCAGCTCCTGGACTATAACGGTAATGCCATCACGGCACTGGGGTCCTGCCATCTACTCGTCTCCAACCAATACACGGCTAAGGTTTGAAATTGTCAAGCCGGACAGGCCATCCGTACTGAGCGCGCATGCTGCAAAAAGCTAAACCTGGTGCAGTGTGTTTATTGAACGACATCCTCCAACGTGGATCTTCAAGCTGGCATTGACAACATCCTCGCTCAGTATCCAGATGTGTTTGATGGGATGGGCACTTTGCCATATCGGTACAAGATCCTACTGTGACCTGATGCCAAGCCAGAGGTCCATGCACCACGCCGGGTCCCGGCTCCGCTGAAGGAGCACCTGAAGGAACAGCTCAAGGAACTGCAGCAGCAGGGGATCATTTCCAGGGTAACCGAACCAACTGACTGGGTCAGCTCGATGGTGGTGGTTAAAAAACTCTCTGGGGACCTGCGCAGCTGCATTGGTCCCAAGGATCTCAACCAGAATATAATGCGTGAACACTACCCCATCCCGAAGTGGGAGGAACTCACCAGTGAGATGGCACATGCGGTTTTTCACGAAGTTAGATGAGTCACATGGATTCTGGCAAATCCAGCTGGATGAGTCTGGCAGAAGGCTCTGCACCTTCAACACACTGTTTGGCAGGTACTGCTATAACCGTATGCCGTTCGGCATCGTCTTGGCATCGGAGATATTTCATCGCATCATGGAGCAGATGATAGAGGGCATCGAAGGGGCTTGTGTGGACGTGGACGACGTCATCATATGGTCCACGACCCCTGTGGAGCATGTTTCCCGTCTCCAGCAGGTATTCCGCCGTGCCCACGCCAATGGCCTGAAGCTGAACAGGGCCAAATGTTGCTTTGGCATGTCGACACTCAAGCTCCTAGGAGACCAGATCTCTCAGCAGGGCGTGTGGCCCGACACAGACAAGGTCCATGCCATTGCAGCCATGAAGGGCCCGGAAGACAAGAAGGTGGTATTGCGCTTCCTGGGCCTGGTCAACTTTCTGGGCAAGTTCATCCCAAACATGGCCTCATACACCATGGCCCTACGAAACCTAGCGAAGAAGTCCACTGCCTTCGAATGGAAGGCGGCCCATCAGGCAGAGTGGTTGGAGCTGAAAGCCAAGATCACCACTGCACCCGTATTGGAATTTTCCGTCCCAAGGAAATCTCGACAGGTGCGAGCCAGGATGGCATTGGTGCGGTCCTGCTGCAACGCGATGACATTTCATCCTGGGCACCGGTTGCCTACGCATCAAGGGCAATGACGCCCATCGAACAAATGTATCCACAAATCGAGAAGTAATGCCTGGGCCTTCTCACTGGCATTCTCAAGTTTCACGACTATGTCTACGGCCTGTCGACAGCCACAGTCGAGACGGATCACAGGCTCCTGGTCCACATTATCCACAAGGACCTTAATGACATGACGCCTTGGTTGTAGCCCATCCTCCTGAAACTCAGAAGGTGCAACTTTGACCTGGCCTATACGCCTGGCAAGGAGCTCAACATTGCCGATACACTGTTCCACTCCATCACCATGCCTAGTGAACCACTGAACATCATCTAGCAAATTGAGTCACAGGTTGAGTCACAAGTGGAGCTGTGTGCTAGCACCCTCCCCGCATCTGATGAGAAGGAGATTCGATCCGTGAGGAGACAGCCAAAGACACCCTCTTGCAGCGTGTTATGCAACACTTCGCCAATGGCTGGTAAAATGGGCAGTGCCCTGAATTTTTCAATGTAAAGGACGACCTGATGGTGGTTGATGGTATCCTCCTCAAACTGGTCCGGATTGTTATTCCGCAGTCTCCAGAGCTTGGTGCTTCGTCAAATCCATGAGGGCCACCTGGGTGTGGGAAAGTGCAGACGCAGAGCAAGGCAGGCTGTCTACTGGCCCGGGATCAGCCAGGACATCGCGAACATGGTCCTTAACTATGTGACCTGTCCACGCTTCCAGCCAGCTCAGAGTAATGAGACACTTCAGCAGCATGAAATCAAAACCTCTCCGTGATCCAAGGTTGGCATTGACCTCTTTCATGCAAATGGTCATGTTTACATGTTCATCATTGATTACTTTTCCAATTACTCTGAAGTCTTGAAGCTCTCAGACCTCACATCTCAGACCGTCATCAAGGCCTGTAAGGAGACGTTCTCCAGTCATGGGTGATAACGGCCCGTGCTTCAGCAGCCATGAATGTTTGCCCAGTCGCATCAGTTCAAACTCGTCACTTCCAGCCTACACTATCTGCAGTCAAATGGAAAAGTTGAGAAAGTGAAGCATAGTGAAGCAAGTATTCTGCGTCTGACATTCACCTTGCACTGCTTGCGTACAGGGCAACCCCACTGTTCACTGGCATGTCGCCAGCTCAACTCCTGATGAACAGGGACCTGCAAACGACATTTCCAGCCATACACGTGCCCAATCTGGATCACCTCCCAGTGCTGCAGAAGGTGCAGCAAATCCGAGACCGGCAAAAACATAGCTATGATGCTCATGCCATTGATTTGCCCATGTTATCCCCGTTAGACACTGTTTGGGTCAAGATGCCGATGGAGGCTGGTCAGCTCCAGCTGTCGTTGTTCTACAGACTGCCCGCCCGCTCGTATGTTGTGTGTCTGGCTGATGGTCCTGTTGTGCGACGAAACAGATGGGGAATGTGAAAAGTTGCCTGCCCACAACCACATTCTTCTCCGTTTCCATCTGTTGTTTTTCCACCTCCTGATACCTCGACTCATGAGGCCACCAGTCAGGCTTCATTCCCGCCCATCAAGGCGCTGTCGTTTCCACCACCACCTCTCCGTCGGTCGACCAGGATCAGACGCAAGCCATAGAGACTGGACTTATGAACATTTATTCTGTTTGCTATGTTCTGTTCTTGCATTAGACACCTGTTTTCACATGTACATATGTTCGCATCCACCGCATGTATATATGTTAATATTGACCTTATCTTGTAAATACGTTCACATATGTCATCCAAACATTAAAAAAGGGGAGATGTCATGAAATGCGGACACACACATGATGATATACAGACAAGCAGCTAATGGACACAGAGAACAGGACATGACCAATAGGCTGGCAGGACATTCAGGGATGGGATCTGACTATAAAAGACACAAAACACTCACACTCCGCCTCTTTCCACTGATGAACATCTAGAGAGTCAGTCAAGGGTGTTGTTACAATCTCACAACCCCACCACGTGGCTAACAGATAGTCTGGTTCAGTCAGACAGAGTAACCACACTTAAGTTAGCAGAGAGTCGAACTCACAGAGAACTGTGCTAACTGTGCTATTAGTTCAATAAACCTGATTGAACTAACTTCAAGGTCTGGAGTATCTTTTTGATCTATGCTGCATCCAGTTGCAGCCAGTGTTATACCAGTGTACCTAACACAACAAGGTGGTTGTTCTTGGAGAATGGGCGAAGGGGGAGGGGGCGGTAGTAGGCTGCCATTGCCGGATCTGCGAAATTACTATTGGACAGCGAATATGGCGATGGTGAGGAAATGAGCTCTGGAGGAGAGGTCTATTTGGGGGCAGATGGATGAGGCATCGTTGAGGGCTCTGTTGTTGGCACCTCTTCCGTGTCCGCCAGTCAGGTATTCCATGAGCCCAGTGGTGGTGCTGGCGTTAAGGATGTGGGGTCAGTACAGGCAACATTTTGGGCTGGAGTGCATGCTGTTGTGGTCGCCGATATTCGACACTCATAGATTTGTGCCAACAGGGCTAGATACAAGGTTCCGGGAGTGGCAGCAGATGGGAAATGAGTATTTTGGGGGCTTGTTTATAGGGAAAAATTCACGGGGCTGGAGGAGTTGGAGGAATTGTATGAGTTGCCAGAAGAAATGGTTTTTAGGTACCTGCAGGTGAGAGATTTCCGGAGGAGAGAGTTGCCATCCTTCTCAGGATTGACATCTCTGGTGTCGCAGGATAAGTTATTGTTGGAGGACAAAATAGGGAAGGGGAGGTTTTGGATATTTACAAGGAATTGATGGAGAGGGAAGGCACTCCGGTGGAGGAGATCAAGTGCAAGTGGGAGGAGGAGCTGGGAAGGGAGGAGAAGGCCAAGACTTGGGTGGACGCTTTGTGGAGGGTGAACGCATCCTTGTCGTGTGCAAAGGTCCTATCTGGCTGCATTACACCCTGGTACGGCAACTGCTCAGCCCAAGAAACTACAGGGAGTCAGGAACACCACCCAGTCCATCACACAAACTCGCTTCCCATCCATTGACTCTGTCTACACCTCCCACTGCCACCTCCCACTCCCACCTCCCACTGCCTTGGGAAAGCGGGCAGCATAATCAAAGATCCCTCCCACCCGGCTTACTCACTCTTCCAACTTCTTCCATCGGGCAGGAGATACAGAAGTCTGAGAACACGCACGAACTGATTCAAAAACAACTTCGTCCCCTCTGTTACCAGACTCCTAACTGAGCCTCTTATGGACCTATCTGATTCACTTCATACATCTTCTCCACATACACTCCTGTATGCTTCACCGATGCTGGTGTTTACGTATTTACATGGTGTATTTTATGTTTTTCATTTCATCTATGGAATGATCTGCCTGGACTGTGCACAGAACAATATTTTTCTCGGTACCTCGGTACACGTGACAATAAACAAATCCAATCCAATCCAATCCAAACTGGATAAGCCTCATCCAGTTTAAAGTGGTGCATAGGGCCCACATGACGGTGGCGAGGATGACCAGGTTCTTTGTGGGGGTGGAAAACAGATGTGGGCGGTGAGCCGCGGGGGGGCCATGAATCAAGTCCACATGTTCTGGACGTGTCTAAGACTGAGGGGGTTCTGGCAGGGATCCTTGGATTTTATGTCCGATGTTCTGGGTTTGGGGGTGGCTCCGAGTCTGGAGGTGGCGATATTTGCGGTGTCGGAAGATCCAGATGTCGGGGGGGGGGAAGAGAGGCTGATACATTGGATCTTTGCATCCCTGATAGTTGGAGGCAAATTCTGTTGTGCTGGCAGGACTCAGAGCTACCAAAGGCAGGGATGTGGGTGAGCAACCTGGCAGAATTCCTGAGGTTGGAGAAAGTCAAGTTCACTTTGCAGGGTTCGGTAGAGGAGTTCACTTGGAGATGGAAACTGTAATAATCCACAGGAGGCAGGAGTCCCGTCACCACACTAATATTTATTGTCAATAACTATATACAAGAGCAGCTCCAACAGTGCTGCTAGCATTCCAGTCAACTTAAGACTGGATCACAAAGCCTACACAGGTGCTTATATGGGCCCCCTCAATGAGCTATCATTGAGGGAGCTCATACTCCAATTGGCCAACCAATAATGCTAATCCCCCCCCCCCCCAAGGTCCGAGGAATTCCTGCCAGCTGGCATTCCTCTGAGCTTCTTCCTGCTCCTCATGTCCGGGTCTGTCACCTCTGTGTCGTCCGCCGGGTCGTTCTCTGACATGGGCGGGGTGTACCTTATAGGTGCCCGTCTTTTTCTTGACGACCTCCTTGCAAGTTGTTCTTCCTCCTCCTCGGGGAGAGGTGTCGTGGCGGCCACGTCAAACGTGTCCATCTCCGACTCTGACGACTGGATGACGGGGTCTGGAGAAATTGCTCGGGGCTGGGGTGTGGGTATCTTTTCCGTCTGGGCTATACCAGCTTGAGGCGGTCCTGCTTCGCCTGCCTCCAGGTGTGGTTCCGCTGCCCTTATTTGGTCCAGGTGTTTCTTCAGCACCTTACCTCCTATCGAAACTTCATAGGATATGGGCCCTGTTTGGGACTCTACCGTGCCTTTGACCCACGTTGGTCCATTCCCATAATTCTTGACCCAAACCGGTGCTCCCACCTGGAAATGTCTCTGCTGCCGACTATTATCATGCCCCCTGCGTTGGGCCTCCTGTTGTTTCTCCACTTTCCCCGTTAAATTTGGGAAAAGGAGACTCAGCCTCGTTCGCAGCCGCCTTCCCATTAAGAGTTCAACTGGCGGTATGCCCGTTGTGGAATGCGGTGTGGTCCTGTAATCAAACAGCCAGCGGGAGAGCTTTGTGTCCATTGACGCTGCCGGCTGCTTCTTGAGTCCCGCTTTTAGTGTCTGGATTGCTCTCTCTGCCAGGCCGTTGGACACTGGATGGTAAGGGGCCGTTTTGATGTGGCGGACTCCGTTTTCTTTTAGGAATTTTCCAAATTCCTCACTTGTGAATGCCGTTCCGTTGTCCGACACCAGTACCTCCGGAAGTCCATGTGTTGCAAACGAGGCCCTGAGCTTTTCGATTGTCAATGCTGTGTTTGCCGTGTTTACCCGGTGGACGTCCAACCATTTGGAGTGGGCGTCCACTATCACCAAAAACATTGAGCCCATGAAAGGGCCGGCGTGGTCAATATGCAGGCGGGTCCACGGTCTGCCCGGCCATTCCCACGGGTGCAATGGCGCCGCTGGTGGCACTCTTTGCCCCTGTTGGCACTCCTGGCACCGACGTACCAAGGCTGCTATGTCTGTGTCCAAACCTGGCCACCAAACGTAGCTTTGAGCTAGCATCTTCATTTTAGACACCCCTGGGTGTCCGTGATGTAACTCAGTTAAGATTGCCCGACGCCCTGAGCTGGGACTATTACCTGGGCTCCCCATAATAGGATACCGTCTTCAACGGTTATTTGGTCCCTTCTGCTCCAGTATGGGTGCATCTGGGACTCCCCTGGTCTTTCCAGTTCCCCTGTTAGCAGTAAATGCTTCATCTTGGCTCAAACTGGGTCTTTTTGCGTCCACAACCGAATATGTTGTGCGTCCACTGGTAGGGTGTCCAAAAAATTTAAAGTCATTACTGTCTCCACTACTTTCGGTATTAGCGGCGGGGTGTCCGGGAGGGGAAGTCTGCTCAAAGTATCCGCATTTGCTACTCGCGTTCCCGGTCTGTGCTCCAGAAAGTATCTATACGCCGCCAGTAGCAACGCCCAGCGTTGGATTCTAGCTGATGCGATCGGGGGTATTTACTTGTCTTCTTTTAATAACCCTAATAACGGCTTATGGTCCATCACTATGGTGAATTTCCGCCCGTACAGATACTGGTGAAATTTTTTTACTGCAAATATCACCGCCAGTCATTCCTTCTCGATTTGGGCGTACTTGCTCTCAGCCATCGACAAGGTCCTCGAAGCATAGGCTATTGGCTGTTCTTCCCCATTCCTTCCTCTATGGGCTAAGACAGCTCATACCCCATAAGGGGATGCATCACAAGTGACCACCAACTCCTTCCTTGGGTCATAATGCTCTAGGACATTTTTGGATGACAGCTGTTCTTTAATGTCCCTAAATGCTCGGTTTTGGCGGGCGGACCATTTCCATTCTTGCCCCTTTTTTAGTAGCTGGTGGAGGGGTTCTAGGATGGACTCCCTATTTTCGAGAAATTTGCCATAATAGGTTACCAACCCTAGAAATGATCGTAGCTCCTGGACTGTTGTGGGAGCTGGGGCTTCTTTTATTGCCCTTACTCTGTCTTCCAATGGGTGTAAGCCTGACTCGTCTACTTTATATCCCAGGTACGTCACTTGTGGGGCCAGAAAAACACATTTTTCTCTTTTAAGCCGTGCGCCTGTCTTTGCGAAACGCCTGAGCACTTCCTCCAGGTTCCTTAAGTGTTCCCTGTTCGTCCTACCCGTGATTAAGACATCGTCCAAATAAATCGCCACCTGTGGTAGTCCCTGCAGAATATTTTCCATCGTACGCTGGAATATAGCGCAGGCTGATGACACTCCGAAAGGTAGCCTCGTATAACGAGAAAGGCCCTTCAGGGTGATTGTAGCGGACCTCTGGGAGTCCTTGTCCAGTTTTAACTGCAGGTAGGCGTGGCTCATGTCCAGTTTCGTGAACAAAAGCCCACCTGCCAATTTGGCATATAGATCGTCTATTTTCGGGATTGGGTATTTGTCCAGCAGTACGTATTTGTTTACCGTCTGTTTGAAATCTCCACAGAGACGTATCGAGCCGTCTGGCTTCAAAATTGGCACCACCGGCGCTGCCCATTCCGAGAACTGTCCTGGTCTGATAATGCCGTCGCGCCGTAACCTTTCTATTTCGACCTCTCCTTTCTTCCTTAGTCATTGGAGACTCCATAGTTAGGGGGATAGATAAGAGATTCTGTGGGAACGAGAGAGACTCGCGGTTGGTGTGTTGCTTCCCAGGTGCCAGGGTCCGCGATGTCTTGGATCGTGTTTTCAGGATACTTAAGGGGGAGGGGGAGCAGCCCCAAGTCGTGATCCACATAGGTACCAACGACATAGGTAGGAAAAGGGAAAGGGATGTAAGGCAGGAATTCAGGGAGCTAGGGTGGAAACCTAGATCCAGGACAAACAGAGTTATTATCTCTGGGTTGTTACCCATGCCATGTGCTAGCGAGTCGAGGAATAGGGAGAGAGAGCAGTTGAACACGTGGCTGCAGGGATGGTGCAGGAGGGAGGGTTTCAGATTCCTGGACAATTGGGGCTCATTCTGGGGTAGGTGGGACCTCTACAAATGGGATGGTCTACACCTGGACCAGAGGGGTACTAATATCCTGGGGGCGAGGTTTGCTAATGCTCTTCGGGAGGGTTTAAACTAGTTCAGCAGGGGATTGGGAACCTGAATTGTAGCTCCAGGACACAAGAAGCTGAGAGTAGTGAGGTCATGAGTAAGGTTTCAAAGTTGCAGGAGTGTACCGGCAGGAAGGAAGGTGGTTTAAAGTGCGTCTACCTCAATGCCAGGAGCATCCGCAATAAGGTGGGTGAGCTTGCGGCATGGGTTAGTACCTGGGACTTCGATGTTGTGGCCATTTCGGAGACATGGATAGAGCAGGGCGAGGAATGGTTGTTGCAGGTGCCGGGGTTTAGATATTTCTGTAAGCTCAGGGAAGGTGGTAAGAGAGGGGGAGGGGTGGCATTGTTAGTCAAAGACGGTATTATGGTGGCTGAGAGGACATTTGATGAGGACTCGAATACTGAGGTAGTATGGGCTGAGTTAAGAAACAGGAAAGGAGAGGTCACCCTGTTAGGGCTTTTCTATAGGCCTCCGAAAAGTTCCAGAGATGTAGAGGAAAGGATTGCAAAGATGATTCTGGATAGGAGCGAAAATAACAGGGTAGTTGTTATGGGGGACTTTAACTTTCCAAATATTGACTGGAAACACTATAGTTTGAGTATTTTAGATGGGTCTGTTTTTGTCCAATGTGTGCAGGAGGGTTTCCTGATGCAGTATGTAGATAGGCCAACAAGAGGCGAGGACGTATTGGATTTGGTACTGGGTAATGAACCAGGACAGGTGTTAGATTTGGAGGTAGGTGAGCACTTTGGTGATAGTGACCACAATTCGAGTACGTTTACTTTAGCGATGGAAAGGGATAGGTATAAACCTCAGGGCAAGAGTTATAACTGGGGGAAAGGCAATTATGATGCGATGAGGCAAGACTTAGGATGCATCGGCTGGAGAGGAAAACTGATGGGATGGACACAATGGAAATGTGGAGCATGTTCAAGGAACAGCTACTGCGTGTCCTTGAAAGTATGTACCTGTTAGGCAGGGAGGAAGTCGTCGAGCGAGGGAACCATGAGTTACTAAAGTAGTTGAAACACTTGTCAAGAGGAAGAAGGAGGCTTATGTGAAGATGAGACATGATGGTTCAGTTGGGTCGCTTGAGAGTTACAAGTTTGCTAGGAAGGCTCTAAAGAGAGAGCTAAGAAGAGCCAAGCGAGGACATGAGAAGTCTTTGGCAGGTAGGATCAAGGATAACCCTAAAGCTTTCTATAGGTATGTCAGAAATAAAAGAATGACGAAGATAAGAGTAGGGCCAGTCAAGGACAGTAGTGGGAAGTTGTGCGTGGAGTCCGAGGAGATAGGAGAGGTGCTAAATGAATATTTTTCGTCTGTATTCACACAGGAAAAAGACAAAGTTGTCGAGGAGAATACTGAGATACAGGCTACTAGACTAGAAGGGCTTGAGGTTCATAAGGAGGAGGTGTTAGCGATTCTGGAAAGTGTGAAAATAGATAAATCCCCTGGGCCGGATGGGATTTATCCTAGGATTCTCTGGGAAGCTAGGGAGGAGATTGCTGAGCCTTTGGCTTTGATCTTTAAGTCATCTTTGACTACAGGATAGTGCCAGAGGACTGGAGGATAGCAAATGTTGTCCCCTTGTTCAAGTAGAGGAGTAGAGATAACCCCGGTAACTATAGACCAGTGAACCTTACTTCTGTTGTGGGAAAAGTCTTAGAAAGGTTTATAAGAGATAGGATGTATAATCATCTGGAAAGGAATAATTTGATTAGAGATAGCCAACATGGTTTTGTGAAGGGCAGGTCATGCCTCACAAACCTCATTGAGTTCTTTGAGAAGGTGACCAAACAGGTGGATTAGGGTAAAGCAGTTGATGTGGTGTATATGGATTTCAGTAAAGCGTTTGATAAGGTTCCCCACAGTAGGCTATTGCAGAAATTACAGAGGCATGGAATTCAGGGTGATTTAGAAGTTTGGATCAGAAATTGGCTAGCTGATAGAAGACAAAGGGTGGTAGTTGATGGGAAATGTTTTGACTGGTGTCCAGTTACTAGTGGTGTACCACAAGGATCTGTTTTGGGGCCGCTGCTGTTTGTCATTTTTATAAATGACCTGGAGGAGGGCGTAGAAGGATGGGTGAGTACATTTGCAGATGACACTAAAGTCGGTGGAGTTGTGGACAGTGCAGAAGGATGTTACACATTACAGAGGGACATAGATAAGCTGCAGAGCTGGGCTGACAGGTGGCAAATGGAGTTTAATGCAGAAAAGTGTGAGGTGATTCATTTTGGTAAGAATAACAGGAAGGCAGAGTACTGGGCTAATGGTAAGATTCTTGGTAGTGTGGAGGAGCAGAGAGATCTCGGTGTCCGTGTCCATAGATCCCTGAAAGTTGCCACCCAGGTTGAGAGGGTTGTTAAGAAGGCGTACGGTGTGCTAGCTTTTATTGGTAGAGGAATTGAGTTTCGGAGCCATGAGGTCATGTTGCAGTTGTACAAAACTCTGGTGCGGCCGCATTTGGAGTATTGCGTGCAGTTCTGGTCACCACATTATAGGAAGGATGTGGAAGAGGAAAGGGTACAGAGGAGATTTACAAGGATGTTGCCTGGTATGGAGGGAAGATCATATGAGGAAAGGCTGAAGGACTTGAGGCTGTTTTCATTAGAGGGAAGAAGGTTAAGCGATGACTTAGTTGAGGCATACAAGATGATCAGAGGATTAGATAGGGTGGACATTGAGAGCCTTTTTCCTCGGATGGTGATGTCCAGCATGAGGGGACATAGCTTTAAATTGAGGGGATATAGATATAGGACAGATGCCAGAGGTAGGTTCTTTACTCAGAGAGTAGTAAGGGTATGGAATTCCCTGCCTGCAACTGTAGTGGACTCGCCAACACTAAACGCATTCAAATGGTCATTGGATAGGCATATGGACGATAAGGGAATAGTGTAGAGGGACTTTAAAGGGGATTCACAGGACGGCGCAACATCGAGGGGCGAAGGATGGGGCGTCTAGGTTGTGTACTTCCCTGCGTTGCCACCTGCTATTCCTCTTTTGCCACCTCCTTCTAGGGTTTCTGTCGCTGTTACCCCACTCTGTCTGGTGCCGGAAACGGTCCTTCTCTGTTGGGGAAGCCTCAGCCGGTACTTCCCTCTGTCTCCAGTTAGTCCTAGCAGACCTGGGGGCAGTTCTGGGGTTTTCCTTTGGCCCTCTATTCCTCAGGCTTTTCCTGAGAGCGGCTATCTGGTAGCAGGACCCGTTGTGGTAGTCCCTCTCACAGGTATCTACCTCCATTGGCGTGCCCTGTAGTTCCTGCTCCCCACTTGCTGCCTTTTCTAGGGACAGTGCGAGCTGTAACGCCTGCCTGCAGTCTAGCTCCATTTCCGCCAACAGGCGCTTCTGTATTGTGAGGTCGTTTATGCCACACACTAACCGGTCCCGAAGCATTTTATTTAGCGTCGGGCCATACTCACATTTTTCCGCCAGCCTTCTCAGGTGGGTCAAGAAATTTGTGACTGACTCCCTGTCTTCCCGCTTCGCTGTGTAGAATCTGTACCTACGCAAAATGAGGGGTGGTTTTGGGTCGTAGTGCTCTTTCACCAATTCCGTTAATTCTTGGAAAGGTTTTGTGTCCGGCGCATCGGGATAAGTTAGACTACGTATAATGGCAAAAGCTGAGGGTCCACACACCGACAGCAGGATAACCCGTTTCCTTTCGTCCGTAGTTATATCATTGGCCCTGAAGAAGTAACACATTCTCTCCACATACTGGGACCAGTCCTTAATAGTCGGGTCGAATGCATCTAACCTCCCAAAAAAATGGCATTTTTGAAATAGCAAGGCTTACCCTCCGAGTGCGGCAGCTGGTCTCCACAAAGTTCTTTGTTTACCTTGTCGCCACTGTAATAATCCACAGGAGGCAGGAGTCCCGTCATCACACCAATATTTATTGCCAATAACTAGATACAAGAGCAGCTCCAAACAGTGCTGCTAGCATTCCAGTCAACTTAAGACTGCTCACAAAGCCTACACAGGTGCTTATATGGGCCCCCTCGATGAGCTATAATTGAGGGAGCTCATACTCCAATTGGCCATAATGTCACAAGCGAGGGGCGGACGTAGGGGTTTGTAGGGGTTAGGGGGACAAGGGGAAAATTTGGGAAGGCGGGTTGAGGTGGTGTGTTGGAATCAGGGGAAGTTGGGGATTTGTGGTTGTTTGTTTTGATTGATGTGTTGTTCTTCTGATTTTTTTTTTGTATAGATATAAAATGCATTGAATGAAAATATTTTTTAAAACATCAACTGAAACTGTAAAACTCAAACCAAAATGTGATCAAAATGGTCTCTAAAGCACTGCTGTGAAGTGCTCACAGCTAACAAGGCCAATTCCTTATTCGCAATAGCCATCAGCTGTGAAGCTAGAGGCTGCTTACAGTCTAAAGGGAGTTAAAGTGACCTTCAGCATATAACCAAGAACAGGGCTTTGTCCTGGAAATGTTTGGTAGGACAGATAGGCAACAGCTATAGTTGTCCAGATTAAGGTTATCCACAATATTTGAAGATGGCCTGAAGGCTTCACAGATGAAAAGCCCCTCACCCCCCCCCTCCCCACCACCTCCCTCGCACTGGGGCGACCCCCGATCTGGAATGCTTGGCCCCCATACCAAGTGAGCAGCAAGGGAGTTACTGCTGCTGTTGTACAAACATATATATATATTATTGTAAATAAAGTTTTCTTTCTGTTCTACAAACTTGTGCTGGATTCTTTGTGGCCCTCACAAAACTGGTGACGAGGATTAAAGTGGATAGCTGTCTACGCCGCTGAAGCCACCTCCCTGGATTTTTGTTGGATACAGATTGGAAGTTGTTTTCTATTACACCATGCCTC
This sequence comes from Scyliorhinus canicula, assembly GCF_902713615.1. Classification (NCBI taxonomy): domain Eukaryota; kingdom Metazoa; phylum Chordata; class Chondrichthyes; order Carcharhiniformes; family Scyliorhinidae; genus Scyliorhinus; species Scyliorhinus canicula. Next base: position 56,322,350 of record NC_052159.1, on the reverse strand, counting down.
TGTATGGACGTTTGGATGTCTTTGATGCTGCACTGGAGAGTTGGAACCAGTGCGCACAATGGATGCTTTACTATTTCTGGGCAAACAACATCACCGAAAATGAGCGCCAGGTGGTCATTTTGCTCACCGCCTGCGGCCCGCATATGTTTGGCGTGAGAAGGTGCCTTACGTACCCAGCTGCGCCGGACACCAAGATGTTTGATGAACTTGTGGGGCAACATTTTAACCCAACCCCATCCAAGATAGTCCAGCGTTACCGGTTTAATGAGAGGACCCCAGGAGAATCCCTTGCAGAATTTCTATCCAGGCTACGCAGGATTGCGGAGTACTGTGACTATGGTGAGACATTGCCAGGAATGTTAAGCAATTGTTTGGTTTGCGGTATTAACAATGCGGCCACCCTGAGAAAGTTGTTAGCTGAGCCAACATTGACTTTACAACTGGCCATTCAAATAGTATTGTCCTGAGAGAGTGCAGAATGGGGATTCCAGGAGCTGCAGGGAATAGAGGTGCATGCCTTGGGACGCAACCCCTTCCATCCAAAAGCGTCTCTCCACACTCCTGCCGTATCTTGGGCGGGGCGGCGTCCGGATCAAAGCGAGTGGCCGCCGGACGGTCCTCCCGAAGAGAGCCTTCTCCAGAACTGATGGATGAGGAGGCATGTCACTGTTGGACTTATGGACGCTGACCCCATCGCGGACACCGGTCTGGGGGCGCCAGAGGCGCTGTCGTTCCGACAGAAACTCAAGCCAGCCCAGGGGCCATACCTTCCATTTGGATGAATCTGCGGGGGCTAGACCCAAGGATGTGGAGATGGAGGACAACTCCTGCAGCTGCATTGTGTGGTAGCTCCCTGTGTGGCCCCCATTAAGGTGACAGTACGGGTCAATGGTGACCCGCTTCAGATGGAGTTGGACACTGGCGCTGCGGTCTCTGTAATCGCCTAGAGGACATTCAACCACATCAAGCAGGGTATACAGACCCTTACATTAACCGATACACAGGCCAGGTTGGCCACCTACATGGGGGAACGATTGAATATCGTTGGAACTACGATGACTCCTGTTGTTTATGGACGCCAGGAGGTGTGCGGCCACAGGCCCAGCCTGTTGGGTCGGGACTGGTTGCGCCATTTGCAGCTGCAGTGGCAGCACATCCTTCAAACAACTTCTGGAGAGTTGTCAGAGCTACTAGGACGGTACCCAGATGTATTCCAGCCCGGTTTGGGGAAGATAAAAGGGGCTGTAGCCCGTATCCAGGTTGAACTAGGAGCCACGCCGCGCTATTTCCGGGCGTGCCCGGTGTCTTACGCCTTGCTCAAGAAGGTAGAAGTGGAGCTCACTCGTTTGGAGTCCTTGGGTCTTATAAGGCCCTCCGTTTCGCTGACTGGGCAGCGCCAATTGTCCCTGTATTGAAGCCAGATGCCACAGTTCGCTTGTGCGGTGACAATAAACTTACAGTGAATACGACTTCCAGGCTCAACCAATATCCAATGCCTCGCATAGAATATCTCTACACGAAGCTTGTAGGCGGACTCTCGTTTATGAAATTAGATATGAGTCACGCCCACCTACAGTTGGAGCTGGACCCTGCCTCCCGGCCATATGTAATAATTAATACACACGGGGGCCTGTATGAATATACACGGTTGCCCTTTGGGATATCCTCTGCCTGCGCTATCTTTCAACGCGTCATTGAGAGCATCCTGAGAGGTTTACAGTGTGTCGCTGTCTACTTCGATGATGTTTTGATTATAGGGACGTCGGAGCAGGAACATTTGGAAAATTTGGAGGCTGTCCTTAGACGCTTCTCAGAGGCTGGAGTCTGTTTACCTCGTACAAAGTGCGTCTTTCAGGCGAAGGAAGTAGTCTACCTGGGTTATCGGGTGGACCGCGAAGATTTCATCTCGTCACAGAGAAGGTGTGCGCAATTCAACAGGCCCCCGCCCGACTGACACTTTCCTCCAAGCTGTCAGAATTGTTTTCATATAGGACCACTCCACATGAGGTGACTGGGGTAGCTCCCGCAGAACCCCTAATGGACCGGAGACTTCGCACCTGCCTTAGCATGGTTTTCCCAGATATTGGTGCAAAAGTATCACCGCACTCAAGAACGGCAGGGACATGGCCTTTCTCAGCATTGGCTGATTTGGCAGTTTGCGCCTGGTGACCCGGTGTTCATTTGAAATTTTGCTGGTAGTGCCCAGTGTGTCCCTGGCGTTATCTTTCGACGAATGGGCCCGATCTTGTACCAGGTGCAAGCCCAGGGTCGTCTCCAGCGCAAGCATGTAGACCACGTTTGGACCAGAAGGCTGCCTCTTCCAAAAGTTCCCTGCCCCCAGAGCTCACGTCTACAACCGCAGAGACAGACAAAGTGAGGGTGTTCCTCCTGGTCTTCCTCTGGTGCCCCACTCAAAGCCTGCGCAGGTCGTTGCAGAACCACGTGGAGATAGAGACGCCGGGATGACGGAGGCAGTGGACTCCGACTCCGAGATGGAGACATAGGATCCCTCAGAAGGGGAGCCCTCGGTCCCACAGGTCGTGGATGTAGAACCTTACGCCGTTCATCATGGAAGCCGTTTCATTGCACGCCGCCCGATCCAGTGCCTCGTGCAAATGGTGTCCGGCCTGTGGCAAAACGAGTCCGACACCCTCCTTCACCAGGGTCTTCGGTGGATTCCTTGGACTTTGGGGGGGAGGGAGGGATGTTATAACCTGCCTGCTTACCACTGGCTGGGGACTAATGGCAATCCCACAATCCTTAAGGAGTATGAGTTTCCCCAATGAGGGGGCGGAGAAATCATTAGCAGAGTCCCTGCATAAATAGAGCTGGCCAGTATGGAACCACCTAGAGAGGAGTGAGCAGCAAGGAACTTACTGCTGCTGCTGCTGCTGCTGCTGCTGCTGCTGCTGCTGCTGCTGCTGCTGCTGCTGCTGCTGCTGCTGCTGCTGCTGCTGCTGCTGCTGCTGCTGCTGCTGCTGCTGCGTGTGGGGATATATATATAAATATATATATAGGTTATTGTAAATAAAGTTTTCCTTCTGTTCCACAAACTCGTGCTGGATTCTTCGTGGCCCTCACAAAAGCCACTCACCTCCTCTGTCCTCCCCCCCCCCCCCCCCAGCAGCTATTGTGCCAGCTTCACATTTTTAAAAAGGAATACTCAACAACACCCAGGTAATTTCTTGCTGGGGAGCCGGTTAAATCCCGGGAGGCAATTACATTTGACTTCAATCTCATTAATGAGATGGAAATTGATGCTAATTGGGGTCAATCATTTATACGTTATTTTGAACGTGATCCGGAACTCGACATCGGGAGCAGGCCGGTTAGATAGCAAACTGATTCGCGCCCAGTGCAATTCCACATTTAGGCCTTTCCCGCTATTTAACCAGCGCACGCAGATCCACACGGGGCACAATATATTATATTTTTAAAGTCAAATGAAAGTAAAACCCAAAATTGTATGATTTATTTATTAAAATTTGAGATTTGTCTTACTTTTTCTTCCCCTCTGGATCAATATTCTCACTTGCCAAGTTGGCTGTAACAAATCTGTCCCCACAGAGGTGCAAGGTTAAAGGCTAGGTCCTATATCATGTGTTGATCTTTAACTAGAGAATTTCTTGATGCAGAACGTATCAGAATTGTACATTTTTTGTTAGCATCACATAAAGTGAACTCTATAAAGTACCTGAACTGCAAAGCACATAAATATGATGCAAACAACTCTGGTCACACTTTTAGAAAAGTAACGTAAAAACCAGCTGTCCAGCCAACTGAGCCAAACCTGCCCCTCAAGCTTTAGATTAACTCAGTTCCATCACTGCAAAGTTTGCAAGGAGACTGAATGGGCGCGATTCTCCGCACTCACGACGGGGCGGAGAATAGCGGGCGGCGCAAATTTTTACGGCGACGCTGGTCCGACGCCCTCCCGCTATTCTCCCCCCCCCCATGCCCACCCCCCGACACGAATCGCTGCTCGCCGTTTTTTTACGGCGAGCAGCGATTCTCCCCTGGCAGATGGGCCGATTTCCAAGGCCTTTACGGCTGTTTTCACGATTTTTAATACACCTGCTATACCAGTTCGTGAAAACGGCCGCAAAGTGCCGTTCTGCACAACCATGCCACCGATTGGCACGGCCGCACCACGGCTGTGCCAAGGGTGGCATGGGCCCACGATCGGTGGGCACCGATTGCGGGCAGCGGGTCCGATTCCCGCGCACTCTTTCTCCCTCCGCCGCCCCGCAGGGTAAGTCCGCGGGGCGGCTGAGGGGCATTACGGACCGCGCATGCGCGGGTCTAACACATATGTGCGGATGACGTCATCCGCGCATGCGCGGGTTGGAGTCGTCCAATCCGCGCATGCGCGGCTGACGGCATCATATGCGTCAGCCGTCGCTAACTTTGGCGTGCGAGCTTAGCGAAATTCGTTAAGCCCGCGATGCCGGAGTTCACGGGGCCGCGATGCTAGCCCCGACCGGGGAGCAGAATCGGGTCCCGGGAGGGGGCGCGGAGGCTGCCGTGAAACACGGCCGGTTTCGTTGCAGCCTTCACGACTCTCCGCCTTTGCGGAGAATCGCGCCCAATATGTTTGAGAATGGATAGTCAGTCTGGAGAATGATCTCAGCGTTAAGAAATCTCCTCAAAGTTAATTTTAAAGTCATATCGTCAGATAAATTCACATAACTCACCAGCCAAATCTGTTTCAATCTATCCCCAGCAAGCGTGTGAATATGTGTTGAATATGAAACTGCTATGCTATTCTACATTGTGTTATTCCAGTCAATATGCTGTGTATTAGGAGGAAGGAAGTTGAAAACACTTTGATTTGCAATTTTGTCCACAGAAATGACACAGATATAGAATGATGCATATTTTATTTCCTGTTCATCATTTTATGTCCAATCAGACTATCTGAAGAAGCACACCATCAAATCCTAAGACTATCATGTGATTAAAAATACAATGTGCAACAATATTTCACATAGTTTTACCCAGGAATCAAAGGGCGATTTTCTGAATTGCTTAATGTATTCATCTGGCATTCCAATGCTATTCTAAAGGAGGAATTAAGCCTTTTTTTTTCAAGTGGATCAAAGTGGCAAGTAGAAATGAACTATTGCAACTATTTGTACGGTGGCATCACATGGAGTAAGTTCAATGCGCGGAATCTGACCACAAAATGGCAATGTCAGTTCCGTTGTGGAAAACAAAAACAAAGAACAAATAAAACTTAAAACATCAAACCAGAATATGATTAAAAGGGTCAATAAAGCACCACACCAAAGCCCACCGGGTGTGGAAGACCTCAATGATACCTGTGGACACCACATGCTTCCTCTCCAGGCTCGGCCAGCTGCGAATGGAGCCACAGTAGAGGGGCAAACAGTCTGGTCGGACAATCTCTCAGTCGCCCACTGCCTGAACTGTTTATAGCAAGTTTGGCCAGGCCCAGCAATAGCTTCATGAGGAAGTCCTCCCTCCATGCCCCTGTCTGCACCGGGTATGCTTGGGACTTCAACTAGTTTTATTGAAGTAAATTAAATGAAATAATTGAGGGGCAAATTAAAAGGGGCAGCCTCTTAAAGGGATACTGCCCTAAAAAAAACACAAGTGTGATTAAAAGGGTCAATAAATCACCCCAGTGCCTGCAATACCCATGGGCAAGGAAGACCTTGATGGTGTCTGTGGACAACACATGCTCCCCCTGCATGGACACCAGGCCACGATTGTAGCCGGGGTACAGAGGCAGACAGTCGGGTCAGACAAGCCCCTCAGTGCCTGCTGCCTGGACCTGTTTATGGGAAGTTTGGCCAGGCCCAGAAGTAGGTTCCCAGGAGACCCTTCTCCTTCCCTACCCCTCTCCGCACTGGGTGTGCTTGGGTCTCCAGTGAATTTGGCAGTGAATTTTAGCTCTCCATATTTAATTCAAACAATTGACTTGTCAATGAAGGGTGAAAATGCATATCACGAAAATGAATGACTCTTGTGACAGACAAGACACAACTGATTAGAGTGATGCCTGTAATTAGCATGACAAGCACACATCTAGGCGACACCCTCATTCTCCCATTTCACAGTCCTCCCCACCCCGCCAGGGCGCCCAATTGTTTGGTATCTTGACAATTCTTCTTCTCTTTGGCTGGAATTGGCATAATCATCCCCTTTTTTCAGTATGAATGGGGACGGTGCATTACCCTGGATATGTTTGGAGAGGTGCAGATTCAGCTGGGCTGTTCGGGTGTACTGGAGGTCCCGAGGGTACTGATTCCTGTGTATCAGGGGGTGCTGGGCTAGGTCAGGTCCGGTGCTGTGGCTGGTATCCTGTTGCCCATGTTGAGCTATTTTATTTCTTTGTTTACTGCAATGTATTTAGTTTGCAATTCTGTTGTGTTGTTTGCAAAAATAGAAAATCTTGATAAACATACTTCAAAAGAAAAACAGGGCGATCATTTATTACCCATCCTTAATTGCTCTTGAGAAGGTAGATGTGAACTGCTGTAGTCTGTGCACTAAGCCATTTCAAAGGACAATTAAACAGCAACCACATTGCTGTGGGTTCCATACATACAACATATGCAGATCGGCTTCCTACAATGGATTGTGACAATATGCAAAATGTGTACATTTGTAATTTTCAAACCTCCATACAATGTGGCATATTGGCCCTTTTGAAAATCTCACATCTGGATTGTATTTCATCTAGGAAAAGGATGCTTCATGAAAAGACTAAGTCTGCCCAAGCTGTATCGGTTTTACAGTGTAGTCTTTATGTACAGCTCAATACTTGGCTTCAAATCCAACTTGGCACAAAATTCTTTGATTCTTCAAGTTTGATATTTGTGACTGTGTGTGGAGGAAGAAACTAGAGCTAATCCTCAATTTTCTGTAAAATGAGACACTTTTTCTCTGAATGAATCTTTTGCAACTTAAAACATTCAATCAAAAAAGATTTCAATTTATTTGATGACTGTAATTGAAAGATATGTGTGAGAAACTTTTAATGTGATAGAACAACACAGGCACACTGTGGTTCTATGGCTAAAGAGTGAAGTCGAAACTTGAAAAATCAATATACTGTTTCACATTTTTAAATTGGCCTTGGTGATTATTATAACCTGTACGGGTCTCCCTGGGTAGGGATGATCCACTACCCTGTGGAGCTTGCAGAATACAAACTCCCCCAATAAAGGGGGGGGGGGGGGGTGCAGTCATATGTACCCTATGTACCACCATGCATTATATCAGGCTCATCCTCGCACACGAGGAGGTTGCGTTTATCCTGCATAGCGCCTCACTCCTCCACACTCCTCCGTTTAACTCACCACCCAGCTCCCCCTCCCACTTCTCCTTAATCTTCACCACCTGCTAACCACCCTGTTCCCCCAGCCACCCATATATGTCTCCGATCCTGCCCTCCCTTCCACATTCGGGAGCAGCAGTTGCTTCAGAAGGACATACTCTGGCAGCTTGGGGAGCTCTTTCCAGACCTTCTGTGCAAAGTCCCTTAGTTGTAAATATCTAAACTTGCTTCCTCTTGGGGGCTCGACCCTCTTCTTCAGTTCCTCCATACTCGCAAGCCTCTCTTCCAGGTACGAATCCCTCGCCCTCACCAACCCCACTTCTCTTTATTTCCTATACATACCGTCTGTGCCCCCGGCTCAAATCCCTGGTTTTCATACAATGGAGTTAACAATGACATCCCCTCAATCCTAAAGTGCCTCCTTAGCTGGTTCCACACCTTCACCGTGGACTGTACAACTGGGCTCTCTGTGGATCTCCTTGGCACCAGTGGCAATGCCCCCGTCACCATATTGCCGTCCAATAGTAATGTTACAAGTTTGGCAACGCAACTCCCTCTTCTGTTTCTGCCTCTGTAACAGGGCCCTCTTTAATCGGGCACCTTTCCCACCCACATGAACTCTGAAATAATTGTATCTACCGTCCACAAAAAGGCCTTTGGTACAAAAATCGGAAGCATCTGGAATATGAATAGGAACCTTGGCAGGACGTTCATCTTCACCAGTTGAACCCTCCCTGCCAGTGTCAGATGCAGCATATCCCCTAACCTCCTCCACCAACTTTGTTAAATTCCATTTATGCAATGTCTCCCACTCTCCCGTTACCTGAATCCCCAGGGATCTGAACCTGTCTCTGGCTACCTGGAATGGCAGCTCTCCTAGGCTGGCTGTCCAACCCAATTAGTTTACTGGGAACACTTCACTTTCCCTACGTTCAGCTTGTCTTCTGAGAACGCGCAAACTTCTCTAACAGGCCCATAATCTTCCCAATGCTCTCCAGGGGGTCCGACACGTACAGTAACAGGTCGTCCACACGTAGCGACACCCAATGTTCCCTGCTTCTCCAGCGACAGTGGGCACCCCTGCCTCGTTCCTCTGTGTAACCCAAAACTTTGTGAGCTCATATTGTTGGTCTGTACGCTCACCACCGGTGCAACATTTTACAATGCACCCACGCCACAAACTTCGGTCCAAACCCGAGCCATCCCAGGACCTCAAACAGGTACCGCTGGTCCACCCGGTCAAATGCCTTTTCCTCATCCATGGACACTCCAGTACCTGTCCTCTCGACTGGGCGGGGTCATAATCACATTGAAAAATCACTTTATAAGGGTCAGCACGGTAGCGCAGTGGATTAGCCCTGTTGCCTCACGGCATCGTAGTCCCAGGTTCGATCCTGGCTCAGGGTCACTGGGCGGAGTTCTCCCCCCGCCCCCACGCCGGGTGGGAGAATTGCCGGGGTGCCGAGTGAGTCCCGCCACGCCGCTCCAACACCCGCATGCGATTCTCCCACCCCCCCTCCCAAACCGGCGCGGAGAGATTCACGGCTGGCCGCTGGGAGAATCACTGCTCACCTGGGTGGGCCAAGTGGCCTACCCAACACGATAGGTTCCCGCTGGTGACGTCCACACTGGTCGCTGCCGGCGGTAACAGTGCGGGAACGTGGGGGGGGCGGCCTGTGGGGGGGTTCTTGCACGGGGGGCCTCAAAAGGGGTCTGGCCCACGATCGGTGCCCACCGATCGGCGGGCCGGCCTCTCTGAAGGAGGACCTCCTTTCCTCCGCCTCCCCGCAAGATCCATCCGACATCTTCTTGCGGGGCGGCCGCGGGGAGGACGGCAACCGCGCATGCGCGTGTTGGCGCCGGCCAACCTGCGCATGCGCAGATGACGTCATTTACGCGGCGCTGCTTTTACGCGCCGCCAAGGCCCGGCGTGCGTAAATGATGTGGCGCCACTCCTAGACCCCCGGGGGCGGGAAAATAGGGGGCTGGGAGCGGCCTCCGACGCCGGAGTGAAACACTCCGGTTTTCACTCCGGCGTCAAGACTTAGGGCGCGATTCTCCGCAAATGCGGAGAGTTGTAAAGGCTGCCGTGAAACCGGCCGTGTTTCACGGCAGCCTCCGCGCCCCCTCCCGGGACCCGATTCACCCCCCCGGTCGGGCTAGCATCGCGGCCCTGGGAAGAACGGCAGCGCGGGCTTAGCGAACGTTCGCTAAGCCCGGCCGCCAAGACTCACGGTGGCTGACGCGCACGATGACGTCAGCCGTGCATGCGCGGGTTGGACGGCACCAACCCGCGCATGCGCGGATGACGCATCGCGCATATGCGTCAAACCCGCGCATGCGCGGTCCGTCATGCCCCTCAGCCGCCCCGCGGACTGATCCCGCGGGGCGGCGGAGGGACAAAGAGTGCGCGGGAATCGGACCCGCTGCCCGCGATCGGTGCCCACCGATCACGGGCCCATGCCACCCTTGGCACGGCCGTGGTGTGGCCGTGCCAATCGGTGGCATGGTTGTGCAGAATGGCACTTTGCAGCCGTTTTCACGAACTGTGATAGCAGGTGTGTTTAAATTCGTGAAAACGGCCGTAAAGGCCTGGGAAATCGGCCCATAGGATAGGGAAGAATCGCTGCTCGCCGTAAAAAAACGGCGAGCAGCGATTCGTGTCTTGGGGCGGCCGTGGGGGGGGGGGGGGGGAGAATAGCGGGAGGTCGGGAAAAATGTCGGGAAGGCCCTCCCGCTATTCTCCGACCCGTCGTGGGGGGCGGAGAATCGCGCCCTTAGTCTCCCGATGGGAGAATTGCGCCCACTGTCTGTGTGTAGTTTGCACATTCTCCCCATGTTTGCGTGGGTTTCACCACCACAACCCAAAGATGTGCAGGCTTGGTGGATTGGCCACGCTAAATTGCCCCTTAATTGGAAAAAAACACCATCTCTCCTGTCTCTGTCCGTACCCTCAAAATTTCCCTGGACGCAGCCTGCCTCCATGACTGGTTTGCCAACATTTGACTTGACTTCTCCCCATACTCACACTGCACCCCACTTGCCCTGCGCAGCTGCCCCACCGCCCTCCCTTGTCGTCAACTGATCAAATTGCCCTGTAGCTTTTTCCTTCTTGTCCATCCATCCGTGGTGGGTGCCCTCGAATATGTCCTGTTCACCTCAACTATCTCGCCCAGTAAATGCTCATATCCCTCCCTCCTTTTCCTAAACTCATGTGCCTGAAATGAGATAATCTCCCCCTGGACCACTGCCTTCAGTGCCTCCCAGAATGTGGTCGCCGACAGCTCCCCGTTCTCGTTCAATTCCACATAATCCTTAATCACTGACCGCACCTTATCACAAAACCCTCTGCCTGCTAGCAACCCCGAATCAAGCCTCCATCCTGGCCTCTGCTCCCATCCCGATCTAAGCCAAACCTCCAGCCAGTGGGACGCATGGTCCGAAATTACTATCCCCGTGTATTAGAACAGTACAGCACAGAACAGGCCCTTCGGCCCTCGATGTTGTGCCGAACAATGATCACCCTACTTAAACCCACGTAACCCGTATACCCATAACCCAACAATCCCCCCATTAACCTTACACTACGGGCAATTTAGCATGGCCAATCCACCTAACCCGCACATCTTTGGACTGTGGGAGGAAACCGGAGCACCCGGAGGAAACCCACGCACACACGGGGAGGACGTGCAGACTCCACACAGACAGTGACCCAGCCGAGAATCGAACCTGGGACCCTGGAGCTGTGAAGCATTGATGCTAACCACCATGCTACCGTGAGGCCCCAATTCTGCCTCCTCAGTAGGGTGGGGGTGGACAGAAAACAACAGGGTTAGACAGTCCAATGCAAGCTGCCCAGGGACTAGGTAGCTGGTGGCTTCAGTGGCCAGGGCACTCGCCATGGCGGCCGAAATGTGGTGCAGGGTGGGAGTTCAACTGCCCTCTAGATGGGAGATAGTGGTGGGGTTGCGGGTGTGTGGGACGGGTGTTAGTGCCGGGGCATAGTGTTGCTTAATCTCCTGATCGGTTGTGCAGTTTGTTCCTGCACTGCTGGCCGGTCCGGATGGTGTTGCCCACGGCGCGCACCGCCTCTGCCACCTGCGCCCAGGCATGGCGAATGGTGTTGGCTGGTAGCCTCCTTCCGAGGCCAGTTGCATAGGGTCACGTGCGTCTCCTGCACGGCGTCCAGGAAGGTCTCCAGCTGAGCGTCTGTAAATCGTGGAGTTGCTCTCCTCGCTTGTTGGCTGAGGTGTGTGTGTGGAGTGAAGTGTGTATATGCGGCTACAGCTTGTCAGCCTCCTGAGTGCCAATCGCAAATCCGGTGAATGCCGCACCGTTCCCCTTGGAATCAATTATGTTCCATCTGACACCGGTGCTAGCCCTGTAACAGTCGCTGAATCGGTCCAGGTGTGGCGCCAGTTTTGCTGTCATGGAACTCCACGAGTCCTGCACCGCTGTCAAAACATTCAGGGCCCCTGCTCACTCAGGATGGAGCATCCCGCCCCACATTTCTCAAACATGGTGTAGATGAGTAAAGGTCACTGGGTGAGTCACAGAACAGAAGGAAGCATGATAATGTGACAGTGAAAGAGGAACTTGCTGATTTTTAGGAGGTTCAGGAAAAATCTGTTCCTGACTATAAAGCAGAGTTAGAGGGTCGAAGAGAAGTTGCCACATGAGTAATACTTCACATGATGTGCAGCACATGGCTTTAAAAAAATTATTTCATGGTCTGTGGGCATTGCTGCCAAGGCCACCCATGCGTTGCCCATTCATAATTGCCCATGAATTAAATAGTTTGCTTTGTTATTTCACAGGGCAGTTAAGTGTTAGCCACATTTCTGTGGGCCTGGAGTCACATGTGTCTGTTCTAGAGACTAAGTCCCCACGCCGGAGTGAGAGCTCCCAGCTCTAGCTGCCGATACGGATACAGCCTGGAGAATTGCTGGGTCCATGGCTGCACATGTGACTCATGGCAGATGCCACTCACAGACCCAGCCCGCAAAAGTAGTTACCCCCTTCGGCCAGCTCTGCGTCTCGGACTGCCCCACCACAGTGCCCCCAGCCCCGAATAATGCCCCATCGCCCGCAGATCCCCCCCCCCCCCCCCCCCCCCCCCGATTGTGGCGGCACTGGACTGAGTCCACAGCCGCCACGCTGAGTTCCCGACAGGTAAGACCATGAGAGACCTACGCCATTGTGAACTCGGCCGGTCAAGGACGGAGAATCACGGGGTGGGCCTCAGCCAACGTTCGAAGGCCATGGATACGCCGCTATTCAGTGGGGCAATGCCCCCGGTTTTGTTGTCATCGCCGAATACAATTTCGGCGTCGGGGATCGGAGAATCCAGCCCTAGCTTTCAATTCCAAATTTATTTATTGAACTTAAATTCCACCAGCTGTCAATGTGGCTTATGAACCCATGTCCCCGAAGAATTAGCCTGGGCTGATGGATTGCAAGGTCAGGGACATTATCATGTGCCACCGTCTCCCCAGTATGACCCCATCAAAGTCACTCACCATCCTGACTTGGAAATATATCACTGTTCTTTCACCTCCTTTGGACCCAAATCCTGGAACTCCCTCCTTAACAGCATTGTGGGTGTACCTACACCACATGAACTGCAGCGGTTCAAGAACGCAGCTCACCACCACCTTGTCAAGGGCAATTAGGGATGGGCAATAAATGGCGGCCCAACTAGAAAAGCTCACATCCATTGACAGAGTAACAAAATCAAACAGCGATGTTTATCAATACGGTGCATTCTGAAGCATTCTGACAGCTGCAGGAACATGTGCGTATATTCCTTAACAGGAAATCTTCCAGGTCACTAATTACCAGCCAAACAAAAACATTTATTAATGGCCTGCTGACCTTCGGAGACCAAATGAAGAGATCAGTGATTACGAGATTCAGATTTCAGAGCACTGTCAGTTGCTTAAGGATATCAGGTTTACTCTCTCAGTGATTTATGGATATTAGTGATTCCACCAGTATTCTGACCTGGCTTTCAGTGGGATCGCTATAAGACTGGCATCTAGCCCGACAAAGTGGAAAACTGCTCCAATCCTGTCAATTACTGCCCCTCAGTTGACCCTCAATCATCAGCAAAGTGATAGAACGTGTTATCGATAGTGCTATCAAAAGCACTTACTCATTAATAGCATGCTTGCAGATGCTCAATTCTGTTTCTGCCAGGATCGCTCAGCTCCTGACCTCAGTACAGCTATGGTCCAATCATCGACAAAGGAACTGAATTCCAGAGGTGAGGTGAGAATGACGGTCCTCAACAACAAGGTAGCATTTGATAAGGTTTAGAGTCAACGAGGACCAGTCAGATTGAATGTAATGGGAATCAGAGGGAAAACATTTCACTCGTTGAAGTCATACCGAGTACAAATAAAGATTGTTGTAATTGTTGTGGGCCAAACATCTCAGCCCCAGGATATCGCTGCAGAAGTTCCTTAGGACAATGTTTTTCAAACTTTTTTCCTGGGACCCACTTTTACCAACCAGCCGACCTTCGCGACCAACATGGGCCGACCGTCGTGACCCATGGGCCTACCTTCGTGACCCATATGGGCCGACCTTTAATATAACAGGTGAGCCTGCTTGGTCCTCGCGATCTCACTTGCTTAGTCATTCAATGTTTCATTTCTGCTGAGGACTTCAGCTGTTGATTAAAGTTCTTATTGCATCTTTTGAAGTAAAGAGGTTTGTCCACAAATGCACCAGATTTAGTCTTCAAATGCCTTTGAAGTTTTTAAAACTTTCATTTGCCAGTATTTCCTTGCATATAACACACATGGACTTTGCATCCTGATATGCATTGGCACAATTAACAAATCCATACCTCAAGAAATCATCTTTATACTGCTTCGCTCCCAATTTCAGTTTCTTCATAGTAAACTGTTTACCAGAAGCCCTGGAGCTCTGTATGCAGCTCACACTAGCTGTATACAGCTCACACTAGCACTGCTTTGTCCTGCCATAGACTCTTCTAAGCAGCTCTCTCTAGTAAATTCAGTTGTGAGATCCTGGCCTGATTGTGTCTCTCGCCCTCTCTTCCTTATAACAAAATGATCCATCATCAGTCCTCCACAGTCCTGTTGCTTGCTTGCATGTAGCTAGAAAGTGGAGGAATCTGTCCTGCGTGATTTTGTGTCAAAAGCACAGGCTTAGAGGGTGTGTGGTGTCAGTGTATGTGCCCGGCACATGATCTGCTCTCTGTGACCATTTCTGGTGGGAATGCATTGTTTGCATTTAAAACCCAGTTGCGGCCAGCATTATCAGTAGCCGATTGCAGTCAGCATTCTTAAAAGCCGGTCATGGCCATTGGGCGCTTCTCCTCCGTTCATGAATGCCATGACATGATCGCTTCGCGACCCTCCTGACACCCACCTGTGACACACCCATGGGTTGCCACCCGCAGTTTGAAAATCCCTGCCTTAGCACATATGGTCCTAAACCCAAACATCTTCAGTTGCTTCATCAATAGCCTTCACTCCACAATAATCTCAAAAATGGGGATGTTCACTGATGATTGCAGGTTCATTCGCAACTCCTCAAATGAAGCTGCCTGTGCTTACATCCAGCAAGACCCGGTCAACATTTAAACTTGGACTGATAATTGACAAGTAACATTTGAGTCACACAGGTGGCAGGAGACAACCATTTCCTTTTTTAAAAAAGTATTTTTATTAAGGTTTTGCAGAATTTTTCATAACAAAACAGTAGTAATCATAATAACAAAACAAACTAGAGTGAACATTAACATAGTGCAAAAAGAGAATATACAATAACAATTAAATAGACATTACCCCACGCGACCCAGTCTTCCAACACCATCCCAATGAAGCACTCAACCCCCCCCCCACACCTACGGATTGCTGCTGCTGCCGACATTTTAATTTTCCCCATGAAAGTCGACGAACACCTCCGAGAGAACCCTAGCGTAGACCCTCTTAAGGCAAACTGTATTTTCTCGAGGCTGAGAAACCCAGCCATGTCGGTAACCCAAGTCTCTACACTCGGGGACTTCGAGTCCCTCCACATTAATAAAATCCGTCTCCGGGCTACTAGGGAGGCAAAGGCCAGGACGTCGGCCTCTTTTGCCCCCTGAACTCCCGGGTCTTCTGACACTCCAAAGATCACTATCTCTGGATTCGGCACCGCCCGTGTGTTAAGCACCTTGGACATTGCCTTCGCAAACCCCAGCCAGTACTCTCGAAGCTCCGGGCATGCCCAAAACATGTGGACATGGTTTGCAGGGCTGCCCTTGCACTTCATACAACTGTCTTCTACCCCAAAAAACTTGGTAATTCTCGCTGCCGTCATGTTTGCCCGGTGGACCACCTTAAATTGAATTAGGCTGAGCCTGGCACATGATGAGGAGGAATTAACCCTGCCCAGGACCTCTGCCCACAGACCCACTTCCAACTTCTTACCTAGCTGCTCCTCCCACTTGCCCTTGAGCTCCTCCACCGGGGTTTCCTCAGCCTCCTGTAGTTCCTGGTAGATATCTGACACCCTCTCCTCCCCCACCCAGGTGCCAGAGACCACCTTGTCCTGTATCCTCAGTGGTGGCAGCGTCGGAAAGGCCACTACCTGTTTTTTCAGGAAGGCACATACTTGCAGATGTTTAAAGGCGATTCCTGGCGGCAGATTAAATTTGTCCTCTATCGCCTTCAAACTGGGAAAGCTTCCGTCTATGAACAGATCTCCCATCCTTCTGATGCCGGCCCTCTGCCAACTCTGGAACCCACCATCCATCCTACCCAGGACAAACCTGTGATTGTTGCATATCGGGGTCCAAACCGACGCTCCCTCCATCCTCTTGTACCTCCTCCACTGTCCCCAGATCCGCAGTGTCGCCACCACCACCGGACTTGTGGAGTAACGGGTCGGCGAGAATGGCAAAGGAGCTGTTATCAAAGCTCCCAGACTAGTACCTTTACATGACGCCGCCTCCAGCTGCTCCAACGCCACCACCCCCCCATCGCCCACTTCCTAATCATAGCTATATTGGCCGCCCAGTAGTAGTTGCGAAAGTTCAGCCGCGCCAACCCACGCACACCCCCCCACGACTGCGCTCCAACAGCGATCTCCTTACTCGCGGGGTCTTATTCGCCCACACAAAGACCGTAATGATCCTACTCACCCGCTTAAAAAAGGCCTTGGGGATGAAGATGGGGAGGCACTGAAAGACAGTGGGGAGGACAGCCATTTTCACGGTCTGCACCTCCCTGCCAGTGACAGCGGGTGCATTTCCCACCTTTTAAAGTCCCCTTCCATTTGCTCCACCAACCGGGTCAGGTTGAGCCTGTGCAGGGCATCCCATTTCCTGGCCACCTGTATACCAAGGTAACAAAAACGTTTCTCTACCATCCTGAGCGGCAGCTCTTTCAGTCTCTCCTCCTGCCCCTTGGCCTGGATCACAAACAACTCGCTCTTTCCCATGTTCAGTTTGTACCCTGAAAAACCTCCAAAATCCTTCAGGATCCGCAGAACCTCCCATATCCCCTCCACAGGGTCCGAAATGTACAGGAGCAAATCATCCGCATAGAGCGAGACCCGATATCCCCCCCCCGCCAGTCCCCGTCAGTTCATCTAGGCTCTCAGCGCCATAGCTAGTGGTTCTATAGCTCGGGCAAATAGTAACGGGGAGAGGGAACACCCTGCCTCGTTCCCCGGTGAAGCTCGAAGTACCCCGACCTCAGCCGGTTTGTATATACACTTGCTGCAGGCACCTGATACAGCAATTTCACCCAGCCAATAAAGCCCTCACCAAACCCGCACCTCCCCAGTGTTTCCCCAAGGTACTCCCACTCCACCTGGTCAAAGGCTTTCTCTGCGTCCATCGCTGTTACCACCTCCGCCTCCCCTCCCTCTGAGGGCATCATAATAATATTCAAAAGTCTCCGGACATTGGTATTGAGTTGTCTGCCTTTAACAAACCCAGTCTGGTCTTCCTCCATCACCCCTGGGACGCAATCCTCAATTCTTGTGGCCAGAATCTTAGCTAGCAATTTGGCATCCACGTTTAAAAGCGAAATCGGCCTGTATGACCTGCAATGTTCCGGGTCCTTCCCTCATTTAAGAATGAGTGAGATCAAAGCCTGTGACATTGTTGGGGGGAGGGTTCCTTTCTCTCTCTCTCCTCATTGAAGGTCCTCACCAGGAGTGGGCACAATATTTCCGAAAATTTCTTGTAGAATTCTACCTGGTAACCGTCCGGCCCCGGGGCTTTGCCCGATTGCATGCCCTCTATATCCTTGGCAGTTTCCTCCAATTCAATCGGGGCCCCCAGCCCCTCCACCAGGTCCTCTTCCACCTTTGGAAACCTCAACTGGTCCAAAAATTGCCTCATCCCTTCCGCTTCCATCAGGGGCTCCGACTCGTATAGCTTACAAGACTTTGTTCACACCCCTGGATCCAAGACCGTGTTACCCTCCTTATTCTTTACTTCCCTGATTTCCCTGGCTGCCTCCCTCTTTCGCAGTTGGTGTGCTAGCATTCTACTTGCTTTCTCCCCATACTCATAGACTGCCCCCCTTGCCTTCCTCAGCTGTGCTACCGCTTTCCCTGTGGTCAGCAGTTTAAAGATGTGCAGGTTAGGTGGATTGGCCATGCTAAATTGCCCTTAGTGTCCAAAATTGCCCTTAGTGTTGGGTGGGGTTACTGGGTTATGGGGATAGGGTGGAGGTGTTGACCTTGGGTAGGATGCTCTTTCCAAGAGCCGGTGCAGACTCGATGGGCCAAATGGCCTCCTTCTGCACTGTAAATTCTACGTTAAAAAAAACTCCGCCTGCAGACTCCGCTGCTCCCTCAGTAGCCCCGCCTCGGGGGCCTCCACGTATCTCCTGTCCACTCGGAGTATCTCCTTCACTAGTCTCTCCCTCTCGACTTTCTCTCTTTTCCCTATGGGATCGAATTGAGATGAGTTCCCCTCTGACAACTGCCTTCAGAGCCTCCCAGACCGTTGCCGCTGCTATCGTTTGTTTCCAGGTAATCCTGGATGTTCCTGCTAATCCGCCCGCAAACCTCTTCGCCCGCCGCAGCCCCACATCCAGTCTCCAGAGTGGGCGCCGCCTTCTCTCCTCAATAAGCCGCAGGTCCACCCAGTGCGGGGCATGGTCCGAGACTGTGATTGCTGAGTGTTCTGTCCCCACCACCTTTGGGATTAATGCCCTGCTCAAGACAAAGACATCTATGCGGGAATAAACCTTATGAACATGGGAGAAAAAAGAGAACTCCTTCGCTCTCGGCCGCGCAAACCTCCAGGGATCCACCCCCGCCATCTGCTCCATAAAATCCTTCAGTTCCTTAGCCACTGCCAGTCGCTTCCCTGTCCTGGACTTCAACCTTTCCAGCTCGGGGTCAATGACTGTGTTAAAGTCTCCCCCCATGATCAGGTGGTGTGACTCTAAGTCCGGGATTTTGCCTAGCATGCGTCTCATAAATTCCACATCATCCCAATTCAGAGCGTAGACGTTCACAAACACCACCCGGACCCCCTCCCACTTTCCACTCACCATTATATACCTTCCCCCCCTTATCTGCCACAATTCTCCCAGCCTTGAATGCCACACCCTTACGCATCAGAATTGCTACCCCCCGGTCTTCGAATCCAGCCCTGAATGGAACACCTGGCCTACCCATCCCTCTCTCAGTCTCGTGTGATCTGCGAGCTTTAAATGTGTCTCCTAAAGCATTGCTCCGTCTGCCCCCACAGGAAGCCGCCGCCCCCGACCCTCAATTGGTACCCCAAAATTGATACCTCCTCTGTCAGCAAAGCAGCATCCCCCCTTCCCCCGCCCCCCACAACAGCCCTACGACCCAAAACCCCCTGCCAAGCACCAGCTGGGCACTTGCTCACCCCCCACTACGCTCCCAAGAGTCAGCTGACCCATGCTCACCCCGGCAGCTCCCGCCCCTGGCACCGATCAGACAGTCGCCTCATTGTCCGGACCCTTCTCCCCACGTGAATAAACCAATTAAACTATCTCTCCAGCCCCAGTGAGTAAATAGTAATACAAAACACGAAATAAACAGAAGATACGAACATTGCCCCGTGAGGAGACGCTTGTTGAACCAAGGCTCCAACTTCCCGAAAAATCGCACCAAGTACAGTGCCCCCTCCCCCTCTGTATCTCAACTTTGCCTAAAACACTGCACCCTCCAGCCACCGCCACAGCCCTTACACGCACCCAACATTGTATACAATCTTATCTTAGAAACGGTACCGTGTTACCCAGCCCCACCGCCACATTCCACCAAAGCTTAACTGTCCTTTAATTCAAGTCCAGCTTTTCTTGTTTGACGAAAGATCATGCCTCGTCTGGCGTCTCAAAATAGTAATGCGTGGGTTTCGCCCCCACAACCCAAAATTGTGCAAGCTAGGTGGATTGGCCACGCTAAATTGCCCCTTAATTGGAAAAAATTAATTGGGTATTCTAAATTTAAAAAAAAAATAGTAATGCCATTCCTTGTTCGTGACCCATAGCCTAGCTGGGTGTAGCATCCCAAATTTCACGCCCTTGCTGAAGAGGGTCGCCTTCACCCGGTTGAATCCAGCACGCCTCTTGGCCAGCTGCGCACCCAGGTCCTGGTAGATGCGTATCTTGCTGTTCTCCCACCTGCTGCTCTGTACTTTTTTTGCCCACCACAAGACAAGTTCCTTGTCCGAGAAGCGATGAAATCTCACCACCATGGCCCTCGACGGTTCATTTGCCTTGGGCTTCCTTGTGAGGGCTCTGTGCGCCCCGTCCAGTTCCAGGGGTCGAGACATTACCCCCGTCCCTATCAGCGTATCCAGCATCTTGGACACAAATGCTCCCGCATCTGACCCCTCCACACCTTTGGGGAGGCCCACAATTCTCAAGTTCTGTGTTCTGGACCTGTTTGAGACAACCATTTCCAATGAGACAGAATGTAAAAATCTTCTCTCTGACATTCAATGGGGCTGTTTTAGCACAGGGCTCAAGAGCTGGCTTTTAAAGCAGATCAAGGCAAGCCAGCAGCACGGTTCAATTCCCGTACCAGCCTCCCCGAACAGGTGCCGGAATGTGGCAACTAGGGGCTTTTCACAGTAACTTCATTTGAAGCCTACATGTGACAATAAGCGATTTTCATTTCATTTCAATGTTGTTTTTAGGACCTTGGTAGAACTCAGTGCGTGACTTAGTTTAACACGGAAATCTTGGGACACCCTCATTGTCCTCACAATCTTGCTGGTTGACGATCAGATTTCAATGATGGGTTGAACCACGATGACCAGGACCACCTTGACATTCAACACCATTATCTTGACTGAAACTCCGACCATCATTATCCTGAAGGGTTACCATTAACCAGAAACTCATGTGGGCGAGGCACATAAATACTGTGGCTACAAGTGCAGGTCAGAGGCTGGGAATTCTGCAGTTAATAACACACCACCTGTCCACTATCTAGAAGGCACAAATGAGTCAGGAGTGTGGATACTCCCCACTTATCTTTATAATTGCCACTTGTTAGGGATGGACAATAAATGCTGGCCTTACCAGTGTTGTCCACATCCCATGAATGCTCCAAGATTCCTATTTACCCTCATGCCCAGAGCTCTCAAGATTGTCATCTCCAATGCTTTCAGAGTGGGAATTAGTCCACAGACCCAGGCCACTGAAATTCTACACCATCCTAAGGACTCAATAACGTTGAGTTCTGCGGCTTATTACACTGAGTAATTATCCATATCACAGTCCCTCAACTAACACTTAGAAATGTTCGGGGGAAAAAGTGTGAAGGAATAAAAAATATTGTAAAGGCATGGTGATTTAAAAAAATTGTATTATTATGAAATTTGTTCGAGTTCAAAATTGGGTATTTTAATTTGTTTGTAGTTCTACATTCCAATGTAAACTGGAACTGAAATTGCGAACATGGATTTATTTCAGAAGTTCTAAGCAAACCCTTTGAGAAAGGATCCCAAGATTGCCACTAGCTCACTCAAATAAACCTTTAGAAAAAAATGGTTCAGGTATTATTTTCTCTCGTTGTGTTGTGCAGCCTAACTTTGTAATTAATGTAGTTTGGAGGTTGTCCTGCAAGAGAGTGCAAAGCTCCTCCAGAGCTTCAGAAGGTTAAAGAGGCTGACAAAGAGGAAAATCTGATGGGCTAATTACAAAAGGAGCAGAGTGGTCCATAGGTAATATTCTCAACAAAACTTCACAAAGATTCTTCTGGATTCTCCGCCGGTGGGATTCTTGGTTGTGTCGGCAGCACACCCACGCCTGCAGGATTCCTGGCGGCATGGGGTGGCCACAATGGGAA
Source organism: Scyliorhinus canicula (assembly GCF_902713615.1). Lineage (NCBI taxonomy): Eukaryota > Metazoa > Chordata > Chondrichthyes > Carcharhiniformes > Scyliorhinidae > Scyliorhinus > Scyliorhinus canicula. Next base: position 56,300,731 of record NC_052159.1, on the reverse strand, counting down.
ATTCCAATGGCAGGTAGCAGGAACGAAGAATCCTGCTGCCAGCAAGGATATGCCGCCCAGGAAAACGTGGCTGGCGGACAGGAGAATCCGTTCTGGACGTGGTGATTTGTCTCGCTTAAGCTTTTGCTGATTACCCTCTTCTTCCTCCAAAGTTTTATACACTACAAGTCTATGTTGCAGCCTTTGATTACCTTTCCAGTTGAGTTCAGTGTGAACAGTCTTTCAAAATATTCCAAAACAAAGCCAAAGACTTCTTAGAACAGATCCAAATGTATGTATTGATTTACCTTTTAAAACCAAAAATACCATACCAAATAGAAATAACAACAATATTTTGAAGATGTTTCGAGATACTATTGCCGAGATCTTCTGAATGACCTGTAACTTCCTGGTTTCCCAGTGTCGGATTTGGGGGGGTACCCCAAAGATGCATTAGGGAATCCCTCTTAGACGTTCCCAGGTAATGTCCAGAAGTGCTAACTTCATCTGGACAATTGTGCTGCACTGGGGAGCATCCAACAAAGTGATTTAACTTCTGTTACAAGAGGGAGATATTAGGAACTTGGGTCCAGAAAGGGGATCAAAAATGTCATAGGCAATTTAGGGATTAACAGACTGATGGGAAAACTGCCAGCATGGAGTCAGAGGGATACACCAACATCTTACCTGAGTTACATTGTCCTATTCAGACTTAAACCCGTCAGTGGAAATATATATAGGATGCCCCTGTTCAGCCAGGATGATCCACTCGTGATCTATTGCCCTTCAGGATACTCTTGTTTGACCATCCATTAGCCCATTACAGAGTCTGATGGCCTCTTTTGTCCGTAGATGGGAGGTTAGTTGCATATCAATAGCATGGCTCTGCTCTTTTGTATAAACAGGAGTGGAAAATCAGGCAGCTAAGATAACAATAATGGGTTACAGGCTGGATACCCCAGGAGAGAATTTTGGTTTGAGGAGCAGGGTGGAACTCAGAGTGAGAGAGGATGACTCTAATTTGAACAGGTAGAGGAGAAGGATTTGAAAAGCCACAGAGAGGTCATGGATAGCTGTTCCAGAGACAGGCTTTTGAAAAGAGTTCTGAAGGAACTGAACTAACACAAGAAAAATAATTTTGTAAAAGCAAGAATCAGCTTTGTCTGCCTATGTAAATGAGAGTTTCATGTTCATTTGAAGTGCTGTTTTATGAGAATTTGTGTGTTAGGATTAAGAAACTACGTGTAATCTGTTATTGTTAGGGTTGAAGTTAAAAAGTTAAAAAATAGTTTTCCTCTTGTTTTAATGATGTTAGTTCGTGAAATAACAAAGCGCTATTTCTTTTTTTAAAATATTTTTATTCTCCTTTTTCACATTTTCTCCCAAACTTACACCCATCAACAATAAACAATAATCAGCAACAATTATGTCAATCCCTATATCAATAACAACGATCCCATCCTCCCACCAACCCCCAAACATTAGCCTGCATGTTTACATAAACAAATGACAAAAAGGAATCAGGGATTACCCATAGTCACCCTTAATACACACAGCCCCCCTCCCCCCAACCCTCCCACCCATCCCCCCAACTAATGTTGGATGTTATCCAGTTCTTGAAAATGCATAATGAATAATGCCCATGACTTGTAGAACCCCTCCGTCCTTCCCCTCAGTTCAAACTTAGCATTCTCAAGGGTCAAGAATTCTAACATGTCCCCACGCCAGGCACAGGGTGGCGAAGCTGCTCTCCATCCCAACAGGATCCGCCTTCGGGCGATCAACGAGGCAAAGTCTACGATATCTGCCTCCGCACCTGTTTCCAACCCTGGCTGGTCCGACACCCCGAATATGGCCTCCCGGGGACCTGGGTCCAGTTTCACATGCACCACCTTGGAAATTACTCTAAAAACCTCCTTCCAGTAATCCTCTAGCTTTGAACAGGACCAAAACATATGAACCCCCCCCCCCCCCCCCCCCCCCCCGCAATGCTCACACACATCTTCTACTCCTTCAACGAATTGGCTAATCCTCGCCCTTGTGAGGTGTGCTCTGTATACCACCTTCAGCTGTATCAGCCCCAACCTCGCACATGAGGTGGAGGCATTTACTCTCCGGAGCACCTCACACCAGACCCCCTCCTCAATAACCTCTCCCAACTCTTCCTCCCACTTTTCTTTGATCCCTTCCAGTGGTGCTTTATCCTTTTCCAAAATAGCTCCGTACACCGCTAACACTACCCCCTCTCCAATCCCCTTGTCGTCAGCACCTCCTCCAGCAATGTGGACGGCAGTTCCTCCGGGAAGCTCTGTATCTCCTTTCTGGCAAAATCTTGAACCTGCATGTATCTAAACATTTCTCCTTGCTCCAGCCCATACTTCGCTTCCAACTCCCTCAATCCAGCAAACTGACCCCTAAGAAACAAATTTTTTAGCGTCTTAATCCCCTTCTCTTCCCATTTCCGGAAATTTCCATCCCACCTCCCTGGCTCAAATCTGTGGTTCCCCCGAATCGGCATTTCACTCATAGAATTTACAGTGCAGAAGGAGGCCATTCAGCCTATCGAGTCTGCACCGGCCCTTGGAAAGAGCACCCTACTTAAGCCCCACTCCTCCACCCTGTCCCATTTATCCCCGTAACCGAACCTAACATCTTTGGACTGTGGGAGGAAACCGGAGCACCCGGAGGAAACCCACGCACACATGGGGAGAATGTGCAAACTCCACACAGACAGTGACCCAAGCCGGGAATCGAACCTGGGACCCTGGAGCTGTGAAGCAATTGTGCTAACCACTATGCTACTGTGCTGCCCAACCCCCTGACCCATTTCCCTTGACCTTGCCCCAACCCGAAGTGTTGGCGAAACTGCCTCCAGATTTTCAATGATGCTATTATTACCGGACTCCCTGAGTATTTCCCTGGAGCTATCGGGAGTGGCACTGTTGCTAGTGCTTTCAGTCCCGACCCCTGCACAAACTCTCCTTCATGCCGACCCACTGGGAATCAACCCCTCTGACCCAGCTCCGCACCTTCTCCACATTCGCTGCCCAGTAGTAGTACATCAGGTTTGGAAGACCCAAACCCCCTGCCTGCCTTCCCCTCTGTAACAGCACATTTCTCACTCTGGCCACCTTCCCTCCCCATATGAACAAGGTAATCCTTCCCTCAATCTCCCTGAAAAAAGCCTTTGGCAGGAAAATCGGTAGGCATTGAAAAATAAACAGAAATAACTGCAACACATTAATTTTAACCTCGTATACCCGACCCGCCAGTGACAGAGGTAGACCATCCCACCTCGCCAAATTGGCTTTCACTCTCCCCACCAAACTACAGATGTTGAATCTGTGAAGCCTTCCCCACCCCCGGGCAACTTGCACCCCCAGATACCTAAAGTAAGTCCTTGCCCTACGGAAAGGTAGCCCCCCCCCCCCCCCACCCCCCCCCCCCCCCCCCCCACCCCTGTCCCCACCCCCGGCTGAGACACCACAAAATACTCACTCTTGTCTAGGTTCAGCTTGTACCCCGAGAAAGACACAAATACTCACAGTAGCTCCAATATTCCCCCTATCGACACACTCGGTTCCGACACATATAACAGCAAGTCGTCGGCATATAAGGACACCCTATGCTCTATCCCCCCCCCCCCCCCCCCCCACCCCAACACTATTCCTTTCCATGCTCCCAAACTTCTAAATGCAATGGCCAACGGCTCAATCGCAAGTGCAAACTGCAGGGAGGACATTGGACATCCCTGCCTCGTCCCACAGTGGAGAAAAAAGTATCTCGAGCTGGTGTTATTGGTGCGGACATTCGCCTTCGGCTCCTTATATAGTAGCTTTACCCAGTTCACAAAACTTGGTCCAATCCCAAATCGCTCCAGAACTGCCATCAAGTACCCCCATTCTACCCGGTCAAACACCTTCCCGGCGTCCAATGCCACAACCATCTCTGTTTTCTTCCCTCCTGCCGGTGCCATGACGACGTTTAAAACCCTCCTAATGTTCGGAAAAAGCTACCTCCCCCTCACAAACCCTGTCTGATCCTCACCTATCACCTTCGGGAGGCACTCCTCCAGCCTACCCGCCAGTACCTTCGCCAATACTTTTGCGTCCACATTCAGAAGTGATATGGGCCTATACGACCCACACTCCATCGAATTCTTATCTTTTTTTAGCAACAGTGAAATTGATGCCTGCCCCAAGGTTTGTGGCAACACCCGCTTCCCTATCACCTCTTCAAACATCCCCACCATCAGGGGTGCCAGCTTATCCTTGAATTTTTTATAATATTCCACCGGAAACCCATCCGGCCCTGCCACCTTCCCCGACTGCATCCTCCCAATCGCATCCTTTATCTCCTGCTCCACTATCGCTCCTTCTAATGTAGCCCTGTCCCCCTCCCCCTAGCCTCGGGTATTCCAACCCATCTAGAAATTCCTGCATCTCCCGGTCTCCCCCGGGTGGCTCTGACCTGTACAACCTCTCATGAAACTCCTCAAAAACCTTGTTAATCAGCTCAGGAGCCACCACCAACTTCCTTGCCCTATCCCGCACCCGAAGAATTTCCCTTGCCGCTGCTTCCCTCCGGAGCTGACCTGCTAACTTACGCCTTATCTCCATGTTCGTAAACTGCACCCCTTGCTCATCTCAGTTGGTGCACTGCCTTCCTGGTCGACAGTCAGTCGAATCTCAACTGTAGTTCCTTCCTCTTTTCCAGCTTCGCTCGGTCCCCATCTTCTGAATAACTCCTATCTACCTCCAACATCTCATCTATTACCCTCTGCCGCTCCAACCTCTCCTCTTTGTCCACCTGACCTTAAACAAAATTACCTCACCACCGCCTTTAGAGCCTCCCAGACAACTGCCTTCGACACCTCACCCGTACAGTTGAAACTTACATATTCCTTAATTACCTTTTAACAGAGCCCTATTTCTTATGATATCACTCCTGGAATGAATTGATATTTCTGCCCTGCAGAAATTTAAAAATGTTGCAGCTCTGGTCCAGTATTTTAGCCACTGCTGAAAGATGACCAGATTTAACACTTTGGGTCATTCTGCTAGTTTTACCCTCATAGTTACGCTGAAAAGTTAGAAGAAAAGAAAGTACTCTAACTTCAGAGTAACTATTTAAAAACATCCTGTTATTTTTCTCCCTGCCCCATATCCGATTTCCACCTTCCCCGCCCCAACATCCGTTGGACCCTGGTTGTCTGACACCCCTCGATGTCCGACACCTCCAATGTCCATCTCCTCCCCCAATGTCCGTCACCCTCCCCAAAATCTGACTCCTTCCCCCAATATCTGACTCCTCTACTAATGTCTGATTACCCCCAATGTCTGACTACCCCCCGACACCCAAGCCCCCCACGTCCCCATGTCCAATACCCCAACCCAATTTGGCTGAACCCCTGATGTTCAATGCCTACAACCCTGCATCCGAGCCCCCACCCTCCAATGTCCAACTCCAGCCCCCCATGTCTGACTCTTCCCTTGATGTCTGGATGCCCCCGTATCTTCCCCACCGTTTACTTCACCTGCTGTCTATGTTTATGTATTTTCATTATGTATCCTCATAAACTTATATGTTCTATGTTCTCATGTGTGGAGTGATCTGCCTGGACTGTACACAGAAGTGTATCTTAGTACACGTGACAATAAATCTAAATCTAATCCAGTATCCAAATCCCATTCTCCCTTACCGTCTCCCTTTCATTGGGACCTTTAAATGTCTTACGGCAGTCAATAGGCATTGTCCTTCTTCGCTCCATTCCTTCTACACTTCGACACTGGAGCTGGGGACACACTCCGCTTCTTAAGTCTCATCCGGCCTGAGTCAGGAGGATCAGGCAATTTGAAATTTAAGCACAGGTGAGCTGGTACAGAGTGCAATCCACCACTGATTGCCACTTCAGGGAAGTTACGGCCCAAAGTCTCATTTTCACAGAGAGAACATTCTTGAGTATGCTGCACCAACCTTATAAAGCTGCAATGCAGGGCTACCTGCCAAACATCAAAAGAAGCAAACTGCAGGCAAAGCTCAGTTATCTCACCACCAGTCTCTCAGAGCAAAACTATATTATAGCCATTTGAGAATGACGGTGTACAGCCAACTAAGGGAGGGGGAGACTCCTTGAACACCCTCAAATATGGTGGAATCTAACATGAATGCAGGATAAAGCAAATCTTATTTGGTCCACTGCTGAGCTCCACGCCATCACAATGTCAGTGTCCAGAAGGTGACTCATGCCATTGACAATCCTGATTCTTTTGCCGTCAGTCTGGTGTCAATAAAATTTGAGACGGATTTGCAGGTATCAATTATTGTTTATTTTAACCAGCTAGCTGGGTGACTCACTCTATTGGGAGAGCAGGACACAACCATGTCTCCTGGATCTTCCACAGCCAGAGTGCAGACAAAGGGACAAAACATCTCATTTCATATACATTCAAGTTGCATCAAGTTTCACATACATATGACCAAATAAGGCAACGGTGCAAATGCAAAGCTCCCATAGGCTTTCCCCACATTCCTTAACCTGGCCTGAGGCCCCTTTTCCCAGTATCCCTGGCAACAAAGAAATGGTCCTAGTGGCTGCCCATCCCCCTCTTCCTGCCTTGAATCCCAGTTGATGTTTAAAAGTCCACTAACCTAACTCCTTATTCTACTGCAGTAAAATGTTACTCCTAACTTGGCCTAACTACCCATTATGCCTTTCTGATCATTTCCTCACCATGTGACATTATGATCTGCTGAGTATGTGGGTATAACCAAGACCCAACCTGGCCATAGGGCTGAAGGCCTGCACACCAGAATTTACATATTTCAATATAAATAACGCTGGCAGCTATATTTTCTCCATATAAAGCAGGGAAAACTTAATCTGGCCAATCACTACCCTATCAGCCTCCACGTTCGTAAAATGATTGAAAAAGTAATCAATAGTCCCATCAAGCAACATCTTTTTACCAGTAATCTGGTCACCAACATGCCATCTATATTCTGTCAGAATTGGTACAGTAGAACTAGGAGCAGGAGGCCCTTTGAGCCCCTTCCATTACATACGATCTTGGCTGATTTGTGGCTTCAAATCCAGTTTCCTGTCCATTCTCCAGATCTCGATTCCCTGAGAGACCAAGGGTGCGATCTCACGGGAAAGTTCAAAGTGACATTTCCGGTGGGTTTGACTGCAGGTTTCTCCCTGGCTCTGTTCGTGAGTTCCCCACTGCTATCTAACCACACTTAGTCACTTTTTTGGACTTTTGTGGAGTTCCTCTCTGGGCAAGCCCACACTTAGAGTTTGTTTCATCACTGGAGAGCTGAACCCACTGGCCAGACCGACTCCTCAGAGATTGTCCCACCATTTTGAAAAGGTGCCCCAATATCTAAGTGAGCTTGAGGGTCCCCTGCACCCCCCAGTCCCATGGGCCCACAAGACCCGCCCCCAAACAGTGAGGACTCCCATTTTTCAGGCCTCCCCACACCCTCTTCGAGTCACCCCAGCTCCAAGATCTCACCCTTCGAATCCCCCAACCTTTCAAGGTCCCTTTCATACATGCCCTCCACCCTCCCACCCTTCATACCCCCCTCATGTCTTCTTTCATGGGCAAGACCTCCTTCCAGCCCTGACCCTTGGCAGTGCCAGGGTGGAAGTGCCAAGGTGTCACTCTGCCCTGTCTCCCCAGGGGCCTCCAATGGCCTGAGAGACCCCCCAGGTGCCTTTCCGCCTGGTCCACATTTGTGTCAAGCAGTACTAATTGGCGCCCAGTTGGGGTCTCCCTGGGGAGGCTGATAAATGCTGGGAGCCGGTGAGATCAGGCATCAGCACAGTTATATGGGTTCTTAAACCCACTCAGCCATGTGAGACTGGGCCCTGTCCATTGTGGGCAGAGCCAGATCACGACACCTCGTGAATCTATCGGGAAGCCTGGGGAGGCCTCTACTGGCATTTACTGGCTGCGTCCCATTCCAATTCTGGTAGATCGCGTCCAAAACATCTATTCATCTCAGCCTTAAATAGATTCACTGATGGAGCATCCACAGTTCTCTCCGATAGAGAATTCCAAAGATTCACAACCCTTTAAATTGGATTGGATTTGTTTATTGCCACGTGTACCGAGGTACAGTAAAAAGTACTTTTCTGCGTGCAGCTCAAACAGATCATTGAGTACATGAAAAGAAAATAAGTAATAGGGCATCACAAGGTACACATTGTAAATACGTAAACAGCGGCATCGGGTGAAGCATACAGGAGTGTCGTATTATCAGATCAGTCCATAAGAGAGTCATTTCGGAGTCTGGTAACAGCGGGGAAGAAGCTGTTTTTGAATCTGCCGTACGTGTTCCCAGACTTTTGTATCTCCTGTCTGATGGAAGAAGTTTGAAAAATGAATAAATTCCTCCTCATCTCAGTCTTAAATGATCAACCTCTTATCCTGAGATGTGCCCTAATATTCCAGACACCCGAGCCAGGGGAAACAACCAGTGTTTACTTAAGAACCTAAGAACCTGTTTTCAATGAGATCACCTCTCATTTTACTAAGCCCCAGAGTATAGGCCTAATTTACTGAGTCTCTCATCATAGTTCAACCCTTCACCCCTGGATCTAACCTAGTGAATATTCACCGTACTTTCTTCAAGTATATCCTTTTGCATTTTCTTCATACCTGAGTTGGGCTGGTTATGTAATCAGAATGCCTGACATTTGCTTATCAAATTGTAAGTTCTATGGAAGGCTTGAATTTGAGGTGCGCTCTCAAGGCAGTCAAAGAGAAAAATTCCAAAAATACTCTGAAGTGACTTTGAATCCTGGGAGAAGTTTGCCCAGGATTACTGCACATGGTGCAACCAAATAAAAAATAGTGCTCCTTCAAATGCAAGTGCACATCAGAGGCAGAAAGAAATTGCAAGGAAGGGAAATCCCAATGCATCAACTTATCCAAAGCTCTATCTGCAGTATCCTAACATCTTTGTATTAAAAGACAAACAAGAAGATTCTTCCTTCAATACGGAGGCCAAAACTGCAAAGTATATCAGATGTGGTCTGATCAAAGACCTGGATAATTGTAGCCATGATGTGGAGATGCCAGCATTGGACTGGGGTGGGCAAGTCTTACAGCACTAGGTTAAAGTCTAACAGGTTTATTTGGAATCACCAGCTTTCGGAGCGCAGCTCCTTCATCAGGTGAGAGAGACTGTGTCGTAATATTCCTGATGAAGGAGCTGCGCTCCGAAAGCTGGTGATTCCAAATAAACCTGTTAGACTTAACCAGGTGTTGTAAGACTTCTTACTGGACAATTGTAGTAAGACTTCCTTGTTCTTGTGCTCCAAGTCACTTGCAATAAAGGCCAACATGCCATTTGCCTTCCTAATTGCTTGTTGTACCTGCGTGCTAACTTTGCGTTCCTTATATGAGTACACCCAAGTCGGTCTGAGTATCAACATTTACAAGTTTTAAGCCTTGTCAAAAATATTCTGCTTTTCTATTCTTACTGAAGAAATTACTGAAAAGCATTAAGCTCCAGGCCGAACTAGGTTAATATTTAACCCAATATACCAACAAATATGCCGAGCAGAAAGCCTTCCAGTGCCCAAGTCATATCAAGCATACAGGAAATTTGTTGCAGTTATCAAAGGCCAAACATCCATATCGTCTGACATTGCCAAAGAACAGAGCAGAATGCTTAGCCCAGCCTCTTTCAGCTGCTTCAGTGACCCACTGTCCGTCATTATGTCAGCTACGTGGGTGTTCACCAACAATTCTAATGTTCAGCTCCATCTGCTTCTTTCAATAATTAATAAGCCCATACTAGCCACTGGAAGAGCTCCACATCATCCAAATTTAGACTGAGGACTGTGGCCGTGGTAAACTATCCCTCCTAATTCTGCTGTAGCCTTTGATATGGTTGACCACACCTTCCTCCTCCAACAGCTCCCCGTTGTCATTCAATTCTTAAACAGAGAATCACTTGCAATGGCTCCTCTTTCTGCTCCCACATTGTTGTCATTGGAGACCCCAAATAAACAAACATGCCCCCGCCTCTTTCACATCTGGCTGAAGGAATTAATATCCAAAAACATGTCACGTTCTAAAAGTACACTGATGGTACCCAGCTCTACCTCAGCAGCAGCTTTCTTGGCCCTTTCACTGTGTCTAGTCATATTGTTCACCCGACATCCCATTCATCCAAAACTATACTGCGGATGTCTTAAATCACACTAAGTCTCTTCATCCATCCCCCCAACACACATTTGCCAAGTAATTTTTAAATTCTCATCCTTGTTTTCAAATCCCACCCGAGCCTCAGTCCTTCCTACCACTGTAACCTCCCACACCCTTTCTTCTTTTTCAATAATATTTTATTGAGGTATTTGAAAATGTTTATAACATTAACATAAACAATGACATCAAAATGGTAAAATAAACATTTCCCCTTCCAGCCCAATCTTCATGCTCCTCAACCATACAACAGCAATCCCCCCCCCCCCCCCCCCCCCCCAACCTTGGAATACTGCATCTGCTGACATTTAAATTTTTCCCGAGAAAGTCGGCGAACGGCTGTCATCTCTGGGTGAACCCTAACATTGACCCTTTTATTTTGTCGAGACTGAGAAACCCAGCCATGTCACTAACCCAGGTCTCTCCACTCGGGGGCTTCGAGTCCCTCCACTTTAACAAGATCCGTCTCTGGGCTACCAGGGAGGCAAAGGCCAAGACGTCGGCCTCTTTCGCCCCCTGAACTCCCGGATCTTCCGACACTCCAAAGATCGCTACCTCCAGACTCAGCGCCACCCGTATTTTTAGCACCGTGGACATTGCTTTAGCAAAATCCTGCCAAAACCCTCTAAGCTTCGGGCATGCCCAAAACACGTGGAGATGATTTGCTGGGCTTCCCGCGCATCTCGCACGCCTATCCTCTACCCCGAAGAACTTACTCATCCTAGCCGCTGTCATTTGTGCCCGGTGGGCTACCTTAAATTGTATCAGGCTATGCCTGGCACATGATGAGGAGGTATTAACCCTGCTTAGGGCATCCGCCCATAGACCCTCCTCTATCTCTCCTCCTAGCTCATCCTCCCACTTGCCCTTAAGCTCCTCCACCGGGGTTTCCTCTGCCTCCGAAATCTCCTGGTAAATATCCGATACCTTCCCCTCGCCCACCAGGTACTGGAAACTACTCTATCCTGTATCCCCCATGGCGGCAGCAGTGGAAAGGCCGGCACCTGTTTTCTATGGAAGTTTTGCACCTGCAAATACCTAAAACCATTCCCTGCTGGCAATTTAAAATTATCCTCCAAAGCTTTCAAGCTGGGACATCTCCCGTCTATAAATAGATCCCCCATCCTTCTAATTCCTGCCCTCTGCCAACCCCGGAACCCGCCATCTAGCCTACCCAGGACAAACCTGTGGTTATTAGAAGTCGGGGTCCAAAGCAATGCTCCCTCTTATATCTCCTTCATTGCCCCCAGATCCTCAGAGCCACCACGACCACCAGACGTGTGGACTATCGGGCCGACGAGAACGGCAGAGGTGTACCAGTGCTCCCAAACTGGTGTATTTACATGACACCACCTCAATCTGCTCCCATGCCGACCCCTCCCCACTACTCACTTCCTAATCATGGCTATATTAGCTGCCCAGGAGTAGTTGCAGAAGTTTGGCAGCGCCAACCCACCCTCCCCCGACTGCGCTCCAGCAACACTTTCATCACTCGCGGGGTTTTACTCGCCCACACAAAGCCCGAAATAATTTTATTCACCCGCTTGAAAAAGGCCTTAGGGATGAAGATGGGGAGACACTGAAAGACAAACAGAAATCTTGGGAGGATCGTCATTTTCACGGTCTGTCCCCTCCCCACCAGTGATAGCGGGAGCATGTCCCATTTCTTAAAGTCCCCTTCCATTTGTTCTACCAACTGGGTTAGGTTTAACTTGTGCAGTACCTCCCATTCCCGGGCCACTTAGATTCCCAGATATCGAAAGCTCTTCCCTGCCATTTTAAGTGGCAGCTCTCACTGTCTCTTCTCCTGTCCTCTTGCCTGGATCGTGAACATCTCGCTTTTCCCCATAAAAGCAAATTACTGCAGGTGCTGGAATCTGAAACAAAAGACAAAATGCTGGAAAATCTCAGCAGGCCTGGCAGCATCTGTACGGAGAGAAAAAAGCTAATGTTTCGAGTTCGATGACACTTTGTCAAAGCTGACAGACAGAGAAAGTGGGAAATATTTATATTGTGGAACAAGAATGAAAGATAAGTCATAGCCACAGAAACCCAGGGAAACCGGGTGCTAATGGCCACAGAAACCAAGGAGAAAGAGTGTTAATGACAGTCCCCAGAGAGAGCAAAAGGTGTGAAAGGTCAAACAGCAGGGAAACTAACATCAGAGGATGAACTGGAGATGTGGGGGAAGGGGAAGGGCGAAGCAAAGAGGAGAAAGGTGAAGGAAAGGTGGATAAGATTGGGGAGGATTGGATATTAAATATATATTAAGAAAGAAAGAAATGGTAAAAGACAGTTAAAATGAAATGGGATGAAAACAAATGGGTCGTGGTGGGGTAGAGCTGATCATCTGAAGTTGTTGAATTCGGGCTATTTTAGGCTGCACTAGGGGACGAGGCCGGGATGCCCCCTCTCCCCACTGTTGTTCGCACTGGCCATAGAACCACTGGCAATTGTGTTGAGAACCTCAAAGGGCTGGAAGGGACTGTTCGGGGGGTGGGGAGGGGTGGAACACAGAGTCTCGCTATACACGGATGATCTGCTCTTATTTGTGTTGGACCCACTGGAAGGGATGGACGAAATTATGGGGACTCTGGGGGATTTTGGCCGGTTTTCAGGTTATAAATTGAATGTGGGGAAAAGCGAGATGTTCGCGACCCAGGCAAGAGGCAGGAGAGGTGATTGGGGGTGCTGCCATTTAGAGTGGTGGGGGGAAGCTTCCGGTACCTCAGCATCCAGGTGGCGCGGGAATGTGAACAGCTGCACAAGCTTAATCTGGCCCGACTAGTAGACCAAATAAAGGAGGATTTTTGGAGGTGGGACGTGCACCCGCTGTCACTGGTTAGGAGGGTAAAGACAGTGAAAATGACGGTTCTCCTGAGATTCCTGTTTGTGTTTCAGTGTCTCCCCATCTTTATTCCTCGGTCCTTTTTTAAACGGGTCAACAAGGTGATGTCGGGTTTTGTATGGGCGGGTAAGACCCGCGAGTTAAAAAGGGGATGTTGGAGCACAGCCGGGCGGCGGACGGGCTGGCATTGTCGAACTTTAGTAATTATTACTGGGTGGCGAATATAGCCGTGATTTGGAAGCTTGGGGGGGGGGGGGGGAGGGTTGTCGGTGTGGGAGCGAGTAGAGGCTGCATCTTGTAAGGGCACTAGTTTAGTCCCCAATTTGCAATAATCACCAGTTTGCCCCGGGGAGGTTAGATGGATGGTTCCGGAGGTGGCAGAGAACAGGGATCAAGAGGATGGCTGATATGTTTATAGAAGGGAGCTTGAGGAGGTGAAATTTGAACTGACGGCAGGAAATGAATTTAGGTACCTGCAGGCGCGAGACTTCCTACGCATGCAGGTCTCAACCTTCCCACTCCTACCACCAAGGGAGTTAGAGCAGTTTCCAGAATGGGGGTGGGAAAAGGGAGGGTTTCAGACATTTATAAGGAGCTTATGGGGTCAGAAGAGACGCATACCAAGGAGCTGAAAGACAAATGGGAATAGGAGTTAGGTGGAGAGTTAGAAGATGGTCTCTGGGCGGATGCGTTGAGTAGGGTCAACGTATCCACAAAATGTGCCAGGCTCAGCCTGATACAATTTAAGGTCATTCACCGGGCCCACATGACAGTGGCCAGGATGAGCAGGTTGTTTGGGGTGGATGACAGGTGCACAAGGTGTGCAGGAGGACCAGCGAACCATGTTCACATGTTCTGGACATGCCCAAAGCTTAGGAGATTCTGGCAGGGGTCTGCGGACGTCATGTCCAAAGTATTGAAAACAAGGTTGGCGCCGAGTCCAGAGGTGGCGATTTTCGGGGTGTCGGATGATCCGGGATTCCAGGAGGAGAAAGAGGAAGACGTCCTGGCCTTTGCCTTTCTGGTAGCCCAGAGGGACTCAAAGCCCCCGAAGTCGGAGACCTGGCTAACTGACATGGCTAGCTTTCTCTGTCTGGAGAAAACCAAGTTCGCCTTGAGAGGGTCAATGTGAGGGTTCGCCCGGAGGTGGCAACCGTTTGTCGACGTCTTTCGGGAAAATTAACCGTCAGAAGAAGTGGGGGGTTAGTTTAGTGTAGATTAGGGGGTTAGAAAAGGTGGGACCTGAGAAGAAGATGGCTTTTGCACTATGTTTATATTTGTATGTACACTTTCTTTTGTTATAAAACCATAAATACCTCTATAAAATGTTTATTAAAAATAGAATCAAAAGGAAAGTTGCAGGGCCCTTTGACCTCACAGATGAGTCGACTCCAGTTGGTCAAGCTGGGTTATGAAGTGGAGATGGCTTTTATATAGCTCTCTTCAAACTTAGTCTCTACAGCCCAGAGGGACAACAGCGATAACAAGGTGCAAGTTCTTTTGATACTGCCACGTAGCTCCTTTTGTTCAAGAGTCATAGATAGACATGGATTCGGCCACTTTAAGAAGTCTTTATGCAGTTTAAATTTTTTAGAAATAGCCATGAAAATGTTTATATATATTTTATAAAAATATAGTGCGAGGTCTTTATCTCCTCACACCTCCATAAATACCTCCGCCTTTCCTTTTAGACCCTTCTTATAAAACCATTTATTTGAGCAAGCATTGCTATCCATCCTAATATCTCCTTCTTTGGCTGTGTCAATTTTCAATTTGATCATGCTTCTGTGATGCACATAAACAGTGCATTTACTTATATAGAATATACTGCACAGAAACAGGCCATTTGGCCCATTCAGTCCCTGCTGTATTTATGCTCCACTTGAGCATGTGAGGGAGAAGAGGATAGGTGATTACAATTTATGTATAAGTGGAGCATTTATGCTCCACTTGAGCCACCTCTCACCGTTCCTCATCTAAATTTATCGTTATAATCACCTATCCCCTTCTCCCTCATATGCTTGTTTAGCTTCTCCTTAAATCCATCGAGAGGGCTAATTTCAACCGCTCCCTGAAGTTTCTTCTGAATTCCCTATTGGATTTCTTGGTGACTATCAGGGAAGATGCAGAGTCTACAAAGGAAATTCGGGCGAAGAGTATGGAGCAGCCACGGCTTGTTGATTACAATGAAAATTCATCTTCTGCAAGTTCTTGTGTGGCCAATGACAATGCATGACGGTGAAAGCTGGACCATCAAGAAAAGCGACGAGGCTTGATAAGAGCATTTGAACTGAAAGTCTCCAACGGCTGTTACATGCGGTCAAGAGGACAAATGAGTGGATGCTCAAGAAAGCTGGTGTTAAGAGGAACTTATTTGAGGCAGTGATACTGAGGAAGCTCTCATATTCTGCACACATGGTGCAAATGGGTGGGTGGCGGGGTTGGGTGTTTGAAAAATAGACAATGCGGAGGTGTGAGGAGATAAAAGCCGTGGTAGCCATGGTGTGAGTGGTTGCACATTTGGCAGCTCCCGTTCGAGGTTGTTGTTTTGGACCTTTTCCCCATTTGTAGGGTGGCTGTTTTGCTGCAAAAAGGTGCAGGGGTGACTGGAGAGAAGTTTGACTCCACTGATGGGGCTGGTGGATGGATCCACGGACCACAAGTGGGTCGAGAAGGGAGCAGTTGGAGCAAGAGAATCTTCATGCAACACAGGTCAAGATGGCAGAGGATAAAGGGTCTGCCTTGCCTGCCCAATGGTTGACGGAGCAACGGGTGGATTTTTTAACTGAAAAGTTTAACCGACAGAAGAGGGAGGCTCAGGATGACCTAGCCAAGGCAGTGGAACCACTAAAAGCAGGAATTGACCGTGTAGAGCTGAGGCTGGAGTCCCAGGGCAGGCTATTCGGAAAGTGGAAGGGGCAGTGGGGGAGCACGAGGAGCAGCTTGCCTTGCTGGCGGCCGAAATAGGTTTGATGCGGGAGACTCAGAAGAGGTTAAAGGAGGTGGAGGATCTGGAGAACCGCTCCCGGAGAAAGAACCTAAGAATCGTGGAGATGCCTGAAGGCATTGAGGGAGCGGACGCTGGCACATATGTAGCCAAGATGTTGGAGTCGTTGATGGGGGAGGGGACCTTTGACCGTCCCTTGGAGGTTGACCGAGTGCACAGGGGCTGATGAGGAAGCCGCAGGCAAATGAGCTGCTGAAGGCGATGGTGGTGCATCTTCACCAGTTCCTGGACAAGCAGAAGATATTGAGATAGGCGAGGCAGATAAGGAGAAGCACCTGGGAGGGGAGCGAGCTTCTTGTGTACCAGGACCTGGGTGCGAACCTGGCGAAGAGGAGGATCGTAGAATTTACAGAAGGACGCCATTCAGCCCACTGAGTCTGCACCAGCCCTTGGAAAGAGCACCCTACTTAAGCCCACACTTCCACCCCATCCCTGTAACCCAGTAATCCCACCTAACCTTTTGGACATGAAGAGACAATTTAGCACAGCCAGTCCACCTAACCTGCACATCTTTGGACAATGGGAGGAAACCGGAGCACCCGTAGGAAACCCACGCAGACACGGTGAGAAAGTGCAAACTCCACACAATCACCCGTGGCTGGAATTGAACCCGGGATCCTGAAGCTGTTTAGCAGCAGTGATAAACACTGTGCCACTATGCCGGCCGAGGAGGACCAGGTTTAATCAGGTGAAGGCTACCTTCTTTAAAAAGAGGGTGAGGTTTGGGATGTTGTACCTGACCCGCCTCGGGGTGACTTTTAATAGTCGAGAACATTATTTTGGAACACCAGAGGGGGCGATGGAATTTTTAAGAGACAATGTACTGGCAAGAGAAGGAGGACATTGAACTGTGGAAGAGGTGTGAGGAGATGGGTGATTTTTCTGTCCGTTTTTTCCTGTATCTTTTTTTTGTAGGTTGTTGGAGAACGTATGTCCCTCGAGATGTTTGTTGCGTTGAGGGCGAGTGCACCTTTTCTTTCTTATGTATTTTTGTTTGTGTGGTGTGCGAGCCAGGGAGGGGGCGGGAGTGGAATCAGCGGGGGGGGGGGGGGGTTTGCCCTAGCTAGGCTAGCTGGGCGGGCCAGTTAATAGGTGTGCAGGGGGGGAGTGATCAATTGGTTAATGTAGCAAAGGGAAATGAGGTAGTTGTTTTGTTTAGGTGAAGGGGTGGGAGGGAGGTGCTGCTGACAAAGGTGTTGTTGCTGTGGCATAGCATGGGAGGGAGTGGTGACAATGGACATCTGTGGGTGGGCCTGGAAGGTCGAGTGGCATGGGCCGGGGTCTGGCCTAAGAAAGGGTATGGGTGACCGGCAGGGGAGGGGGGCGGGTTGCCCTCCGACCAGGCTGGTCACATGGAATGTGAGGGGGCTGATTGGGCCAGTTAAATGGTTGCGTGATTTCACGCGCCTGAGGAGCTTGAAAGCGGATGTGGCCTTTTTACAAGAATCATATTTGAAGATCGGGGATCAGACAATGCTAAGAAAAGAGTAGGTAGGGCAAGTCTTCCATTCGGGATTAGACATAAAGACGGGAGGGGTGGAGGTGCTGGTAAATAAACGGGTGGCGTTTGAGGTGGGGAATATAGTAGCAAATTCGGGAGAAGATTCGTGATGGTGTGCGAGAAATTGGAGGGGATGCCAGACTTCCTGGTAAATGTTTACGCCCCAAATGTGGACGAAGTGGAGTTTATTGGGCGAGTGCTATGGAGGTTCCCGACCTGGACTCACATCGGTTGATTATGGGGAGAGAGTTTAACGTGGTCATTGATCCAGGGCTGGACTGGTTGAGCCCGAGGTCTGGGAGGGTGCAGGCGGTGGTGAAGGAGCTGAAGGAGGTCATGGAGCGCAATCGGAGGGGGGTGGTTTGGGAGGCCGAGGGCGAAGGAGTTTTCGTACTTCTCCAATGTGCACAGAGTGTACTCTCGGATTGATTTTTTTGTGGTGGACAAGACATTATTGGCGGGGGTGGTTGACTCGGTATACTCGGCGATCATGGTTTCAGACCACGCACTGCATTGGGTGTACGTGCAAGTGCATCGGGGGGTGGAGCCTGGGTGTAGGATTGTTAGCAGATGAGGAGGTATGTAAGTGGGTGAGAGTGCCATTGGAGGGTATGTGGAACTAAATGATACAGGTGAGATCTCGGCCGCCGTGCTGTGGGAAGTACTCAAGGCAGTGGTTAGGGAGGAGTTCATATCGATTCGAGCACATAGGGAGAAGGAGAAGCGAGCAGAGATTGCAACGCTGGTGGATGAGATTCTGTGGGTGGATAGGAGGTATTCGGAAGCCCCAGAGACAGGATTGATGAAAGAGCGGCAGAAGCTCCAGATAGAGTTCGGACTGGTGTCCACGGGAAAGGCAATAGGGCAGTTGCAGAGGGCCAGAGGGGTAGTGTATGAGTACGGAGCGAAGGCTAGTAGGATGCTGGCCCACAAATGCAGGAAGCAGGAGGCAGCGAGGGAAGTTGGAAGGGTGAAGGATGGTAGGGGTGGAGTGGTACTGGTCGCGGTGGTGGTAAACGGGGTATTTGAGGAGTTTTACAGGTGGCTTTAAAAATCGGAGCCCCCGAATGGTGGGGGAGGGAATGCGGTGGTCCTGGACGGGTTGGAGTTCCCCAAGGGTGGAGGAGGACATGGTAGAGGGGCCGGGAGCACCAATTTAGCTGGTAGAGGTGATGGAGGGTATGGGGGCGATGCAGGCAGGGAAGGCTCTGGGCCCAGATGGTTTTCTGCTAGAATTTTATAAAACGTTTTTGGGAGACCTGGGGGCCCTGCTGGTCAGGTAATTTAATGAGGTGAAGGAGATGTGAGACATATTAGATGTTGTGGTATGAAGAGACAAAAGTTCTGTTCCTTTTTCACCAACACACTTTTATTTCTTCCAACAGATTCCGCACAAAACTCTACACATCACCAGACCCAGAGGCCACCTGAAGCCCCTTTACATATCAGTGTCAATTATTGAACACTTAACATAAATGAGACAACTAATTGCAATGTCTCTTAACCTATTACTTAACAGTCTCCCCTTCCTTGGAGAAAAAAACCCAATTAGGTGAAAACAAAATTTCAAGAAACTAAAACACACATGTGATCACCCCCCCCCCCTTTTCCCAGTTTTGTTTTGTTTGGAAGAGAGAAAAAAAACAGTCACAGAAACAGGCGTGCACTAGCCCTTTTCGTAATACAGTCTGACAGTTGATAGCTACTGTTGACCCATTTAATTTTTGTTATTTCCCCTCTGTCCAACATCTGCTTCAAACTTGCGATGTCTATCCGTAACCTCTTTTCAATGACACTTTTTGTAGAGTGCACATTTTCCCACAGGGATTTATTGTCAATGTGAGTCAATAGGTATATTACTCAAATCCCCTAATCCCAAAATTTCTGTCAATATCTGATTTATATAAAAGGCCATATCCACCGCTTCCACAAGGCTTAACGTCTCAGCAGCCAAAGTGCTTTTGACCACTCTCTTTATTTTCTTTGTTTCCCACACAAGAGGGCAACATTTACCATTGTTCCCCAAAAGGAAAATTATAAAACCTCCTGCGCTTGAAACCCCATCACATAAATTTGCATAGGACCCATCACTATAAACTATGAGTTTCAAATGCCTAAGGTCGCCTAAAACCGGAAACTTCAAAACACACTCCTGCATTTTTAGTTTGGCCAACGCTTTATTTGATCTTATTATGTTTCCCACTTTGGGATCATTCATTTTTGTACTCAATTCTAAAGACATCAAAACTCACGTCTGGTCTAGTCTGTCTACCTAACCAGTTCAGTTGCCCAATTAAACTTCGCAGTTGCTCTTTTTCGATCTTTGAAACCATTGCGTCTTTTTGCGAAACCCGGCCACGACTAATTGCTATTGGTCTGATGCTTTCCAAATAAGATTGCTGATGTAAAACTGCCCCTAACTTAGTCTGTCCGATTTCCAGTCCAATATATTTAAATGCACCGGAAGCCTGACTTCTAACCCTGAATTCTTTTCTCAAACTAGAGATTACAATAGTTTCAAAATCACTAGTCCCACCCCACAAAACATCATCGACATGCATTATAAAGATGCCAGAAAGATTTCCTTTATAGTGCCAATAAAACATTGCAGGATCTGCTTTCAACTGGCAACAGCCTAACTTTAACACAACTGACCTTACCGAAAAGTACCACACTCTAGATGCATCATTTAATCCATATACACATTTGTTCAACTTCCAGAATACCCCTTCTGTGTTAGCTGCTTCTTTAGGAGGACGAAGAAAATGTCTCTCTGGAGCTGATGCCCCTGCAAAAAGGCAGCTTTTATAGCTATAGATTTGCATTCCCATGCCTTTGTGGCTAATAGAGCCAAGAAAATATTTAAAATAACCTTTCCTGCTGTAGGTGAATCTACCCTTAAATCCTGATCTTCTAAATTTTCTTCAAATCCCCTTGCCACAAGCCTGGCCTTTGCCTTATAAGTTCCATCCGGAAGAACCTTTTCCGTTCAAATCCATCTGTGGGATAGAGCTTTTTGTCCCCTATCCGGTACTTCCGTGTATACCCCAAATTCACTCCAACTATGCAATTCTTGCTGTTTAGCATCTTTGATAACTTTTTCATCTAATTTATTTGAAGCCACCAAAATCTCACGTGCATGTGGGCTTCTACTCCTATTAGTATTCGTAGTCTTATTCATGTTCCGAGATCTTGATAAACTACGTCCCCTTTCCCACCTGGCATCTCGTTCTGTACTGCTACTGCTTGATCTTTCCCTTCTGTTGTGGGATGTCCTTTCAATAGTTCTCGACCTTTTCCTGCGAACCTGTTCACTATCCGATGTACTATCTGAACTGCGTTTCTGTGCCCTCCATTTTTGCACTTCGTTTTCCCAATCCATGTCTTAACTCCCTCCCCTGAATGCTGTACATTCAACCAATTTTTATACTTTCCAGTGGTCTTCCCTGCTCTACTAATAATAGTTACATCCTTCCATTGACTAGACCCTTCAGGCAAGTATGTCACTTTTGTACCAACTTTTGGCAGTTGCCCTTTCGGAAAAATGGCCTGTTCTAATTTATCAGAAGTGTCATGTTCCTCAACAGAAACACTGTCTATATCAGTTAACTGGTCCTCATAGTTCTGTAACACGTGCGTACCAGATGACTCTGGTTCCTCATCATGTCTGTCTGCTCTGTCTAAATTTGAAAATTTGTAATCGGTACCCATTATCCTTGATGAATGTACCCTAACAGTTTGATTACCATGTTGCAAAATAATTGTTTTGCCACCTATGCCTATGATCTTCCCTGGGCCTTTCCATTCATTAGAATTGTCTCTCTTATAGTATACCATGTCTCCTTGCTGAAAAACGGCATCTGATGGCCGTACATTATGTCTTAAAGCTCTGCGAATTCTTTCAGAGACTTCTGATTCCAAAAAAGCTTTTCTACTGCTATGTAATGCATTTAAATGTTCAGCAAAACCAGAGCTAATTGTAGTCCCCTCAAGCTGGAGGCTGGTCATCCAAAATGGATGAAAGTTTAGGATTTCTACCAAACACTAATTGATAAGGACTATAGCCCCCAACCATCTGCAATGAATTCTTTGCATGTACCGCCCATGCTAACGCTGAATTTAACCTGCAGTTTGGTCGATCTGCCAAAGTTTTCCGAAGCATGTCATCGATGACAGCATGATTTCTTTTGCAGACACCATTACTAAATGGGCTTCCTGCAGCCCTGTTCAAAACTCTGATATTCATATTTTCACACATATCCCTAAACTCATCATTAGCAAATTCTCCCCCATTGTCCATAAGGAATTTTGCCGGTGGACCCATTCCTGTCCCTATCCATTTTTCCATGATTTGATCCAGAATTACTCTCTTTTCTTTACTTTGTACAATTGTTGATTGACTAAATCTGGTTGCTAAATCTACAAAATAAATATATCATTTGCTTTATCCCAGATCTTAAGGTCCATGGCCACAATGTCGTTAAAATCCTTGGCCAAAGGTAGGGTCATGCTGATGTCCTTCTGTACTTCCTACAAACTTCACAGCGATCACTAACCTGAGCTATCAGTTTAGTATAGTCGTCATCCCTTACCCCTGCATCCTTTAATAAATTTTTCAGCCTCCGAGGAGACGGATGTGCAAATTGCCTATGCAGTTTTACTACAACAAGCTTTTTATCAGCTAAAGCTCTCCCCCCCCCCCCCACCACACATTATCGCAAGCCTCAATATCTTTAATTTTGAAGAAGTGTAAGGTCTGGGTCCTACCGCCCCATATCGCTGCTGAATGTAGATGCCAAGTTGTTGGCAAAGATCTTGGCCTTGCGGTTTGAGGACTGTGTGCTAGAGATGACAGGGGAAGACCAGGCTGGGTTTGTAAAGGAAAGACATCTGTCGGCTAACGTTAGGCATCTGTTGAACGTCATGATGCCCTCGGAAGAACGGAATGTGGAGGTGGCGGTCACAATGGATGCGGAAAAGGCCTTTGATCGGATAGAATTGGAATATTTGTGGGAGGTACTGCAGCTTTTTGGGTTTGGGCAGGTGTTTGTGGATTGCGTCCGGTTGTTGTATCGGGTACAGGCAGCGGGTGTAATGACGAACCGGGTGAGTTTGGAGTATTTTAGGTTGCATCGTGGGATGAGGCAGGGACAATAGCGCTTAGAGTGTCAAGGGGTTGGAAAGGGGCGGTGGAGCACAGAGTCTCGCTATATGCGGACGACCTGTTGCTTTCCGTATCGGACTCATTGGAAAGTATTGGAGGGATCATGGACACTTTGGTAGAATTCGGCTGGTTTTATGAGTATAATTTAAACATGGGAAGAGTGAGGTCTTTCCGATCCAGGCGAGAGGGCAGGAGAGGAGGTTGGGCGAGCTGCCGTTTAAGGTATTGGGGCGAGTTTCTGGTATCTGGGCATGGGGTGGGTGCAATTACATAAATTGAATTTGACCCAGTTGGTGGAGCAAATGAAGGGGGATTTTAAGAGGTGGGAGGTGCTCCCGCTGTCATTGGCGGGATGGGTGCAGTCCGTGAAGATGACGGTACTCCCAAGATTTATTCTTGTGTGCCAGAAGCTTCCGATTTTTATTTCAAAGGCCTTCTGTAGGAAGATGAATGCATTGATCTTGGGGTTTGTGTGGGCGGGGAAAGCCCCACAGGTGGAGAAGGTGCTGCTGGAGTGGAGATGTGGGGGGGCAGGGTTGGCTTTGCCAAACCTAATGAACTGTTACTGGGCAGCAAATATAGCCATGGTAAGGAAGTGCGTAGTGGAGGAGGGGATGGTATGAGAGCAGATGGAGACAGCCTCGTGTAAGGGCGCCAGCTCGGGAGCACTGTTGATGTCGCCTTGCCGTTCTCACTGGCCAAGTACTCCATAAGCCCAGTAGTGGTGGCAGCCCTGAGGGTGTGGGGACAGTGGCGGCAGCACCTGAGGCTGGAGGGGGCCTCGGTTTGGGCTCCGAATGGTGGGAATCACAGTTTGTTCCGAAAGGGCTGGACGCGGAGTCCTGGGGGTGGCGGCGGGCGGGTTCGAGACCTATTCGTGCGGGGTAGATTCTTGAGCTTGGGGTGACTGGTAGAGAAAATGAGCAACCCAACGGGAATAGATTCCAGTACTTACAGGTGCGAAACTATATGAGGAAGCATGGGCCGTTTTTCTTGACCTGCCATCCCTGGGGTTGCGAACCATGTCCACGTTTTGGGCCGGACCAAAGCTAGAGGGATTTTGGCAGGGTTTCCCTGATGTGATATCTGAGGTGCTGAGGGTGAAGGTGGTCCCGAGTCCAGAAGTGGCAATTTTTCGAGCATCGGGAGACCTGGGAATCCAGGGGGTGACAGAGGCCGACGTTTTGGCTTTTGCCTCTCTGGTATATTGATATATAGTGTTTGAAATGCCTTATAAAAGGCAATGCAAGGCAAAATACCTGGAAAACGTGCACAAGGAAGATCCAAGATGGAATGGATGGGTAGTCTCAAAACGGGGTCTGGCCTCTCTATGGGACAGGCAGCAGAGAACAGAAATCAGTGGAGAAAGATTGTTCATAGTGCAGCCAACCTCAGAGCAAGGATGGATGAAAGACAAGACAAGGTTGCTGTATTACATTGATGTTCTCTTGATATTCTCTTCTCTACTAATTGAAGCATTGGACAGGATTTACCGACCATCCTGCCGTGTGTTTTTTGGCGGGGAGGCAGCCTGCCAGTGGGATCTACCTACCCCATCGTAGGCAAAGGGATTTCCCGTTGTCACCGGGAAACCTGTGTGCCGGTGTGGGACCGGAATTTCCCGCCGGTAAATCCCACCCATGGGATGCGATTCTCCGCTGCCCACGACGGGTCGGAGAATAGCGGGGGGGCGTCCCTGACGTTTTTCACGCCCTCCCACTATTCTCCCCCCACGGCCGCCCCACGACACGAATCGCTGCTCACCGTTTTTTACGGCGAACAGCGATTCTCCCCAGGCCGATGGGCCGAGTTCCAAGGCCTTTACGGCCGTTTTTACGGCAGCAAACACACCTGCTTGCCGCCGTCGTAAAAAAGACCGCGACATGCCCGTTCTGGGCATCCAGGGCCCTGATTGGCACGGCCGTACCACGGCCGTGCCAAGGGGGACATGAGCCCGCGATCGGTGGGCACTGATCGCTGGCAGTGTGTCCGTAACGGAAGCACTCTTTCTCCCTCCGCCGCCCCGCAGGATCAGTCCGCAGGGCGGCCGAGGGAGATGACGGCCCCGCGCATGCGTGGGTTGGAGCCGTCCAATCCGCGCATGCGTGGCTGACGTCACTGTGCGCGTCAGCCGGCGTGACACTTGGCGCGTGGACTTAGCGACGGTCGCTAAGCTCGCGATGCCATGCTTCACGGGGCCCTGCTGCTAGCCCTGCACGGGGGGGGGGGGGAGAATCGGGTCCCAGGAGGGGGCGCGGAGGCTGCCATGAAACACGGCCAGTTTCACGGCAGCCTTTACGACTCGCCGCATTTGCGGAGAATCGCGCCCATCGTCTTTGTCTCCACTTTATCAAAACTTTTCATAATTTAAAACACCTCTTATATGGTAACCCCATAGCTTTAATTTCACTAATGCAAGTTTTAATCGTTTTCAGTCATTCTGGTTACTAAACAAGAGTGCACAAAGCAAAAATTCTGCAGTCATCACAGTTTGAACTGAGAATCAGTCACTTTAATAGCAGCACCTAATAGTTACAGCAAAATATATAGCCATCAGCTCTGTCTATATATTACAATCCAAATAGAGAAAATAGTGCCTATAAATTGCAAAATATTTGAACTAGCAAAATAAGACAAAGAACCCAGGGGATGAAGTGCTCTTCAGGCAGACAGTGCCTAAAATGGAAGGGAAATGTTCTTTTTAAAAAACGTGTTAAAATAATACATAATTGCAAGTTGTTATAAAATCTTAGAAAACGAGTACAAGCATCGTTCATTCTCACTCAGGAACATTTTATTGATGCTCATATTTAAGGGAACTCCTGAAATGATCGCCACTCAGATTGTGTCATAAGATGAACCATCACGCTTGCATTATCTAATCTTTTATTAATTCAAACATTTTCACTGGTTAGTAAGAGCATAGGAGAGAAACCTCTCACCTGAAAGAACCACCCTATCATATGTAAATGTAATAAAACATCAATTGGATATATTTTCTCGTATGCTAATTTTAGACAAATAGTAAATGAGCAAAGAGCAGAGTTCCCCAAATTACAGCCATGGTTTTGTTCACTAATTTAGCAAAGAGGCAGCTTCTGCCATCCGGATGCAAAAGGAACAAATTATATTTAATTTTAATGCATGTTTCTAATTTTGTACAATGTAGACAGGGCCAGTTTTATCTTGTGAATGAAATTAATGTGAGTACTTTAATGTGCAAGACTTGCAAAGTTTTTGTAAAGATTACTAAATCCATTTCTAAAAATGTCAGAACATTTTAAATCTAAATACAAGCCAATACATATTAACGATACAAATATCTTAAAAACAAGATTGTATTTTTAAAAGGTTAAATCACATTGCAAATACCATACACAAATGGTACAGTTCACAAAGATAGTAAATAAAGAGACAAGTAAAAGTTAACAATGATAAGAAGCTGCCTCTTTTACAATTCAATATATTTTAAAGGGTCACATGACATGAAATCTTGACAGAAATTCTAGTGATTTGTTTCACTTGCAATCTCACTCCATGTCCATCTTCAGCTTTGTAAGAGCAGCTAAACATGAGTCCCTGCATTGCCTTCGTGCATTCAGGCTTTCTGGATCAGGTGGAATCCTTTGAGACATTGCCTATGATTGTTGAAAATTATTCAATATCATTACATGCCTGTCATTACATTCCATAAAGTAACATGAAGGTACAATTTGACAGAGTGCAGCAAAACAGAGTGCCTGACTCTGGGAGCTTGGTCCAGTTAGGGATGTGCTGTTCTGCACTTTTTTAACAAAAATAAGTAAACACCAAGAGAGCAAGACCGGGAAGCTGAAGCCCAGGGGCATTAATCAGGTGAGTAGGTAGGTTGATCGTGGTTGTTAAGTTTTAAGTTTCTTTTAACTTTACAGTCTTTCGAACTGGTACTGGGGAGATACAAGTATTGCATTAAATTTATGGTGTACCCAGATGAAATCCAAAATACAACTCTGGATAATTGTTGCATGATATTTTTAAACTTGAAACCAAATGTGTTAAATAAGACACAATAAAGATGGCAGGGTAGGTGATGTGTTGCTGTTGTAGCATGTGGGAAACTGGTGGGCACCTGCAAGGTTCATAGCAACCACATCTGCAGCAAGTTTCCGCAGCTCGAAACATGACACTTCAGCTTGTTGGTGAGCTGGTGTCCGAGCTTCAGACACTGCATCAGGGAGGGGGAATGTTACCTGGACACTTTGTTTCTGGAAGCAGTCACACACCTTCGATTAAGTTCTTCACATTTAATAATAATAATAATAATAATCACTTATTGTCCCAAGTAGGCTTCAATGAATTTACTGTGAAAAGCCCCTAGTCGCCACATTCCGCCGCCTGTTCAGGTGAAACAGGAATTGAACCCGTGCTGCTGATCTTGTTCTGCATTACAAGCCAGCTGTCTTAGCCCACTGTGCTAAACCAGCCCCTATTTGGTCCATGGCTAAGGACAGGAGGATATGACTGCAAGAGTCAGGTATCGGGATCCGAAAGGTAGAAATGGGGGAGCCTCAGCACCCAACAGGCTCGCTGTCCTTGCAGCTCGTGTGAACCAGAATATAGAATGTGGGAAGCAGAAGTGCACTTATCACAACATCAGGAGACTTCGGGCCATTCAAGTGAGGGGAGTAAAAAGGAATGTAGTGGTAGTAGGGGACCATATAGTGAGGAAGATTCACACTGTTTTCTGCAACTGAGAATGTCAGTGCCAATGTCAGGGTCAAGGCATATCCTCAGGGCTGGAGAGGAACTTGGAGGAGGAGGGGAAGGATCTATTTGTAGTGGTCCATGTGGGGACCAATCACATTTGGTGGACGATGAAAGAGGTTCTTCTGAGGAAATATGAGCAGCTAGGGGCTAAATTAAAAAGCAGAACCACACGGTAATCTCTAGATTACTACCTTAGCTGAGCACAAATTGGAATAGGATAAATAAGATCAGAATGTGGAATGCATGACTCTTGAATATATTCAAAGTTCTAGCAGCAACTACTTCCTGTGGCAATGAATTCCACAAGTTCACCATGTGTAAAGAAATGTCTCCTTATCTCTGTCCGAAATGGTTTACTCTGAATCCGCAGCCTGTGACCCCTGGTTCTGGATACATTGGTAACATCTTCCCTGCATGTACCTGTCTAGTCCTGTTAGAATTTTATAAATCTCTAAGAGATCCCCCATCATTCTTCTGAACTCCAGCGAGAGCAATCCCAATCTAGTCAATCTCTCCTCATATCACAGTCCCGCCATCCCTGGAATCAGTCTGGTAAACCTTCGCTGCACTCCCTCGAGATCCAGAACATCCTTCCTCAGAGAAGGAGACCAAAACTGCACACACCAAGGCCCTGTACAATTGCAGCAACATATCCCTGCTTCTATACTCAAAACCTCTCGCAATGAAGGCCAACATAAGATTAGCCTTCTTTACCGCCTGCTACAGCTGCATGATTATTTTCAGCGAATGGTGCACAAGGACACCCAGGTTCCGCTGCACATTTCCCTCTCCCAATTTACAACCATTTGGGTAGTAATCTGCCTTCCTGTTTTTGCTTCCAAAGTGAATAACCTCACACTTATCCAAATTATACTGCATCTGCCATCGATTTTTCCACTTGCCCAACCTGTCCAGATCATGCTCTTGGATCCCTGCATCCTCGTCACAATTCACCCTCGCACCTAACTTGGTATCATCTGCAAACATTCAGATGTTACATTTTGTTCCCTCATCCAAATCATTAATATATATGTTGTGAATAGCTGGGGTCACCTTCTTAAAGTCCAAATATACCACATCGACTGGCTCGCCCTTGTCAACTGTACTGGTTACATCTTCAAAAAATTCCAACATATTTGTCAAGCATGATTTTCCCTTCATAAATCCATGCTGACTCTGACTGATCCTGTCACTGCTTTCTAAATGTTCCACTATAAAGTCCTTGATAATGGATTCAAACATTTTCTCCACTACCGATGTTAGGCTTACTGGTCTATAATTCCCTGTTTCCTCTCTACCTCCCTTTTTGAATATCGGACTGACGTGAGCTACCCTTCAATCTGCAAGGACAGTTCTAGAGTCTATAGAATCCCACTATTTCCAGAGCCACTTCCTTAAGAACTCTGAGATGCAGATTCTCAGGCCTTGGGGATTTATCCTCCTTCAATCCCATCAATTTTCCCAGCACCATTTCTCTACTAATGTCGATCTCCCTCAGTTCTTCCCTCTCACTAAACCTTTTGTTCTCCAACATTTCTGGTATCTGATTTGTGGCCTCTTTTGTGAAGACAGAACCAAAGTATGTATTCAATTGCTCAGCCATTTCTTTGTCCCTTATTATGCATTCCCCAGTTTCTGTCTGTAGGGGGCCTAAATTTCTCTTGACCAATCTCTTTCTCTTCACATATCTATAGAAACTCTTAGTGTCAGTCTTTATGTTTCCTGCAAGCTTCCTTTCATACTGTACTTTCCCTTTCTCAATCAACCCCTTAGTCCTTCTTTGCTGATTTCTAAACTGCTCCCAATCCTCAGACTTATTGGGCGCGATTCTCTGCTCCCCACGCCGGGTGGGAGAATCGCGGGAGGGCCGGGCGAATCACGGCACGCCGCCCTGGCACCCCCCGCGATTGTCCCAACCCTCCAAAATAGCGTGTCACTTTTTGCGACACGCCGCTCAGAGAATCGGCGCTCGCCGTTTTTCACGGCGACCGGTGATTCTCTGGCCTGGATGGGCCGAGGGGCCTGACGAACCTGACCGGTTCACGGCGGCGTCAACCACACCTGGTCTCTGCCGGCGTGAACATCGCGCGACCGATGTGTGGGGCCTGTGGGGGGCGGAGGGAGGATTGAGCACCACGGGCGTGCTCATGAGGTGACTGGCCCGGGATCGGTGCCCACCGATCGTCGGGCCAGCGTCTCTAAGAGACGCACCCTTTTCCCTCTGCCGCCCCGCAAGATCAAGCCGCCATGTCTTGCGGGGCAGCGGAGGGGAAGACGGCAACCGCGCATGCGTGGCTGACGTCACTTAGGCGCCGTCGGCCGCGTCATTTTTGGCGCGCCGCTTTGACGCAAGCGTCAAGGCCTGGCGCCCGAGATTTGCGCAACGCCGCTCCTAGCCCCCCCCCAACTCGGCGGGGGGGGGGGGGGGGGGGGGGGGGGGGGGTAGGGGCGAGGAGCGGCCTCCGACGCCGGAGTGAAACATTCCGGGTTTCACTCCGGTGTCGGCTGTTTCTCTCCGTTTCGGAGAATCGCGCCCATTATTTTTCTTGCCCAATCTGTATGCTTCTTCCTTGTATCGGATGCTATTTCTAATTTCCTTTGTAAACCATGGAATGGCCCTCTTACCCCCTTTGCTTTTGTGCCAGACAGGAATGAACAGTTGCTGTAGTTCCTCCATGCGCTCCTTGAATGTTTGCCATAGTCTATCCACTGTCATTCCTTTAAGTAACTCTCCCCAATCTATCAAGGCCAACTCATGCCTCATATTTTCATAGTTCCCTTTATTAAGATTCAGCACCCTTGTCTCTGAATCAACTACTTTACTCTCCATCTTGATAAAAAATTCTATCATGTCATGGTCGCTCATCCCCAAGGGGTCTCGTACAGACAGATTGACAATGACCCCTTTCTCATTACACAGTACCTAGTCTAAGATGGCCTGCTCTCTAGTTGGTTCCTCCACATATTGGTCAAGAAAACCATCCTGTACGAACTCAGGAATTCCTCCACTACAGCATTGTGGCTAATTTGATTTGCCCAATCTGTGTGAAGATTAAAGTCACCCATGATCACTGATATTCCTTTGTTACCTGCATTTCTAATTCCTTGTTTAATGCCATCCCCAACCTCACCACGGTAGTTTGGGGGTCCTATTTGTCCCTTGGTATTTCTAAACTCTATCCATACAGATTCCACATTGTCAGAGCTAATATCCTTTCTCACTACTGTGATAATTTCCTCTTTAACCAGCAGGGCCGCGCCACCACCTTTTCTTTTATGCCTGTCCTTCCTAAATACTGAAAACCCTGGGACATTCAGTTCCCATGTCTGTTCAACCTGCAGCCATGTCACCATAATCCCAATTATATCATCCCCATGAGGGTGTTTGTGAAGGAAGATTTGGAAAATTAAAGAGAAAGAATAAGTCATGGTAGCAATATGAGTAATGACAACAATGCGTGACAGGAAAGGACAAAGCCTACAAACATAAGAATGCACCAGCAAATAAGTACGGTCAGTGTAGGGAAAAATGATAAAAAGACAGAATGCACAAATGTTCACAACAAGATGGATGAATTGATAGCACAAATGGAAATAAATGAGTCTGATATGATAGCTATTGGAGTCATGATTGCAAAGCAACCATGGTTGAAATCTGACATCATGGGTAACTGACATTTCGGAAAGACAGGAAGAAAAGGAAAAGGAAGTGGAATACCTCTGTTAATAAAAGATAAGTTCCCTATTGTAGAGAGGAATGATCTTGATTCGCAGGATCAGGATATATAATCAATTTGGATGGAGATAAGAAACAGCGAAAGAAATGTCAAAGATGGGAGTAGTTCATAGACAGCCTAACAGTAACTAAACTGTAGGGCATTGTATAAAGCAAGAAATAATGGGGGCTTCGGGACTTCCGGTGGCGACCATGGTGTGAGTGGCCCCACACAGGGCAGCTCCTGCTTGAAGGCACATAAAAGAGCTCTTTTTACCCCAAATTGGGTGCAACTTTGACGGAAAAGTGTAACTGAAGGTTGGAGGGGAGCCCCCCCCCCCCCCACCGATATTGGTATATCTACTGGTTACCGAACCCGGCAGTGGAAGATGAAAGACCTGGCCAAGGAGTTGGAGGAGATCTGTGGCGCAGCAGCCAGTGGAAGGATGGCGGAGGGGGAAGGGTCAGTGCAAGTAGCAAAGCCCCAGATGGAACAGTTGATGGACTTCATCAAGGAAGAGTTCTGCCAACAGAGGAAGGAGATGCAGGAGGATCGCTCAAAGGCCATCGAGGGGACTGTGCCACCCCTGAAGGGCTCAATGGAGATGGTGGAAAAATGCTTGGAGGCACAGGGGTCGCAGATCCGAGAGATTGAGAGGGTGATGTCAGACCACAGCGATCGGTGGTGGCATTGGAGGTGAGGCTCTTAGGAGACTGTTGCTAGATGTTGAGAGCAAAGGTGGAGGAGCAGGAAAATAAATCAAAAAGGCAGAATCTGCGGCTAGGGGGCCTGCCTGAAGGAAGGTGCGAGGAACATTTCAAGGATGCTGCCAGGGCTGGTGGCAGAGGGGGTGCTGGATAAGGCCCCTGAGGTGGACAAAGTGCACAGGTCTCTGAGCCTGATGCCCAGAGCTGGGAGATACCATAGGTGGTGATCATGAGCCTCCACAAGTTTGTGGAGAAGGAGAAGATTCTGCAGTGGGCAAAGGAAAAGCGGAACTGCGAATGGGAGGGGATCAAGGTCTGAATAAAACAGGTCATTAGAGCTGAGCTGGTAAAACGGTGTTTGGGGTTCAACAGGGCCACGGTGGTGCTATATCGGCAGCAGATCAGGTTTGGGGTTCTCTACCCGACGAAGCTTTGGGTGACGTATAAAGGCCAGGAATACTATTTGACACCCCAGAAGCGGCCAATGACTTTATCAAGGAGTATAAACTGGGGGAGAACTGAACTAACAATTCTGAGAGACTGAGGTGCTCACACTTTGAAGTAATTGGGAAAACGGCAGAGTGGGGGTTGGGGGGCGCGGGGGGGGGGGGGGGGGGGGGGGGGGGGGGGGGGGGGGTTTCTCTTCCTCCGAGGGATTTTTTCTTTTTACTGTTGGGTTGACAGAGGGTAGCAGGGGTGAAAAGTTTGTAAGGGGAAGGCTGTTCCCATCCTGCTGCCTGGGAATGAGCTTTTCCCTTTTGTTTGTTCTTGGAGAAGGTGACCTGTAGTTCGAGATTAATCTTTGTTTGGGTGGGGGAGGACGAGGTCAGCAGGGAGCCTTCTCAGAACACAGAGGTGAGGGCAGGGGATCGGTAGGAGGAGCCTTTGGGCAGGAGTTGCCAGGCTGACAGATAATGCTGGTGAACGGAAGTAAGATGGGGGAGAAGGCTGAGAGAGATGGCCGCAGGGGGGAGGAGGTACGGGGGAGGGGCAGGAACGGGAGGGTGATGTGACTAGGCAAGGTTGGAAAAGAAACATGATCAGAGGTGGAGAATGAGGCCATCTTGGATGGGGCAGGTATAGGGTGAAATTAACGGGGTAGAGCCAAAAGGGGAGGATGGCAGATGGTAGGGGGAATGGAAGTATAAGACCCCAGTAAGGCTGATAACATGGAACGTGCAAGGACTCAATGGACTAGTTAAAAGATCTTGGGCTGGATTCTCCGTTTCAGGGACTATGTCAACAGGCCGTCGTGAAAACTGTGGGCCTTTATGCCAGAAAAACTGTAGATACACCACCCGCACTTCCAGGTCAGAGGCAACACATGCACAGGGCGGCGGGCTCCAGCGGCCGTGTCATGCTCCATGGTGGACTCAGACCGTGGACCTGGACCGCGGAAACAGTGCCCCCGATTGGCCGCTCGCCCAACCCGCAAAATAAAAGCCTGGTCCCGTATAAAGCCCCCCCCCCACCCACCGCCCTCCGCTCGCCCCGTCCCTGACTGTAGTGGCTGCGGACAGAGGCTGAGTAGAGTAGAGTAGGACAGACGCATGAGTAGAGGCTCAATGGGCAGCATGGTAGCACAGTGGTTAGCACAGTTGCTTCATAGCTCCAGGGAACCAGGTTCGATTCCCGGTTTGGGTCACTGTCTGTGTGGAGTCTGCACGTTCTCCCTGTGTCTGCGTGGGTTTCCTCCGGGTGCCCCAGTTTCCCCCTACAGTCCAAAGATGTGCAGGTTTGGTGGATTGGCACGCTAAATTGCCCTTAGTGTCGGGGGTGGAGAATAGCGGGGCGGCCTCTGGCAATGGCCGTAGGTACGCCGCCTTTCGGGGGCCGGAGAATCATGGAACCGGCGGCGGTCCCAATTCCATGTGTGAAACAGGATTCTCCGCCCTGCCGCCGAATGCGATTTTGGTGTCGGTGGGCGGAGAATCCAGCCCCTTGTGTCTTTGCACACCTTAGGAGCTTGAAAGCGGAGGTAGTCTTTCTGCAGGAGTTGCACCTCTGCGTGAAGGACCAGGTTAGGCTAAGAAATTGGTGGGTGGGTCAGGCTTTCCACTCAGTGTATCAATCAAAGTCGTGAGGGGAGGCAAATTTAATGAGTAAGAAAATGGGGTATGTGAGCACGAAGGAAGTGAGGAACCCGGGTGGGAAATATGTGATTGTGAGTGGGGACTTAGAGGGACGCCGGTTGTGTTGGTGAATGTGAATGCACCAAATTAGGATGATGTAGTTTTTATGAGGGGGTTGCTGGAAGCAATCCCGGACTTGGCCATGCACCAGTTGATTATGGGAGGAGATTTTAATTGTGTCCTAGAGCCGAGGGTGGATAGATCGAGCCCCAGGTCGATGGGTAGGATACAAAGAAAGGAGCTGGGTGCGTTTATAGAAAAGATGGGTATGGTGGACACGTAGTGCTTCAAGAACCCAGGGGGAAGGGAGTATTCCTTTTTTCGCATGTGTACGGGGTGTATTCCAGAATTGACATTTTTGTGGTGAGCCGGGAGGTTTTGGTCGGGGTGGAGGGCTGAGGGAGATATTGATCAGTACCAGGAGTATGAAGTTGGGAAAGGCCATGCGGCCTGATGGCTATCCGGAGAAATTTTATAAGGAGTTTGCGATGGACCTGGCACCATATCTCTTGGGAGGGCATTAAATGAGGCTTTGGAGAAGGGGGAGCTGCCGGAGTCAACAACGCAGGCAATGATCACATTAATACCAAAAAAAGGGGAAGGACCCATTGGAATGTGGTTCGTATAGGCCTATATCGCTGTTAAATACAGATGTGAAAGTGCTGGTTACATTGGTGGTGGGAAGGATGGAAGGTAGTGTCATGGGGATGGTTGCGGAGG
Organism: Scyliorhinus canicula; assembly: GCF_902713615.1. Classification (NCBI taxonomy): domain Eukaryota; kingdom Metazoa; phylum Chordata; class Chondrichthyes; order Carcharhiniformes; family Scyliorhinidae; genus Scyliorhinus; species Scyliorhinus canicula. The sequence continues at coordinate 56,265,991 of NC_052159.1, read as the reverse complement.
ACCAAACATGGAGGTCCATGGATGCACAGAAGGCATTCGACCGGGTGGACGGGGGGGGGGGGGGGGGGGGTACCTGCTTGAGGTCCTGGGAAGATTTGGGCCGAAGTTTGTGACATGGGTGCGCCTGTTATATGTGGCACCGAGGGCAAATGTGGAGAACAATGATATAGGTTCGCAGAACTTTTAACTGCACAGGGAACAAGGCAGGGGTGCCCGCTGTTGCCATTGCTGTTTGCGCTGGCTATAGAGCCTCTGGCAATGGGTCTTAGGAGGTCGATAGAGTGGCGAGGGATTATGAGAAGACAAAGGGAGCATCGGGTGTTGCTATATACAGACGACCTACTATTGTATGTTTCGGAGCCGCTGGAGAGCATGGAGAGGATCAAGGGCCTGTTGGGCACCCAGTTGTGCTGTAGGTGCAGCCCAACTGAAATCACAAAATTGAAAAGTTCGCCCAGAATCTAATCTCAATATGATTTTAAGACCTTGACATGCTGACGTTCAGGCTGCAAAAAGCTCCCAAAAGCGCCATCGGAAAACCTGCATACTGAGCACACCAAGAAACAAAAGTGGTGATTTTCTGGTGCCACCATCTGCCCACGAGGCCTATTTCAAATCACCAATTCCAAATAACAAAGGGCACGTTTTACCGTCCGCTTCCTGCCAGAATTGGGATGGCGTCTTCTGGGATCCCCAATGGCCGTTACGCCTTGCGAAGATTCAATGAGATCTCTGGAGACGTCACGATCTAGACCTGTCGACAATCGGCGGGACACAGACTTGCATAGTTAAGTGAGCACTTAACCCTGCTGATTGACACCAGATTGATCCGGCTGCCGGGATCTACCAGCCTTGCCGAGCGCCATTTAGCACTGGTTCTCACAAACGGGGAACAGGCGGAATGGCACTTGAGGGTGGGGTGTGGGGGCTCACCGAGGCGATCGGACGTCCCTAGGTGGCTGGTATCTGGGCAGGGTGGCACCCTGGCGCTGTTGATCCCACCCAGGCACAGTGACACCTGGGCACCCTGGCAGTGCAACCCGAGTGGCAAGCTGGCAGTACCAAGGTGCCAAGCTGCCATTTTGCCTGTGCGGGGATGGGCCCAAGGGTGCCCTGCCCATATGAGCTGAGGTGCGGGGGTGCTCGAGGACCCCCTGAAAGGTGAGTTGGGATGTTGGGGGTTTTGGGGGTTGCGTCAGGGTGGTCAAGACATCGCAGTGCCATTAAAAATGGCGGCCCGTCTGCTTCCTGCACTGAGGAGCTCACCTCGTCGAAGCCCCTCAGTGCAGGAAATGACACTAAGTGCATCCTGTGGGGTAGCGGTGGCGGTGACTTCCCAGCCAGGGACCGCAAACACAAGAATGTCGCTAGATCACAAGGTAGCACTGGAAACAAGCTCCCTAATCCCGCCCAGAACTGACTCTTTTTTTGGTCTAAATCGCACCCAAAGTTTCTACCTACCTGGTCAATTTTCTCCATGGTTTCACCAGAAAATTCAGGAACAGGTCCAAAAGATGATAAAACTCTTTTCATACCCACGTCATAACTTTCACAGTAATTCTTGAGACCTGGCAAATTAATAATAATAATCTTTATTAGTGTCACAAGTAGGCTGACATTAACACTGCAATGAAGTTACTGTGAAAATCCCCTCGTCACCACACTCCAGTACCTGCTCGGGTACACTGAGGGAGAATTCAGAATGTCCAATTGACCTAACAAGTAAAAAAACAATTAAAATTACAATAAAAGGGATGTTTCTGACTGTTTTGATTTGCATGCTCCAAACAGGAAAAATAGGAACAGGTGTCGAACATTCGGGTCCTCAAGCGTCTTCCACCATTTAATTAGATCACAGTGGACTTAACTCCATTTTATTGCCTACGATTCATATCATTAATAATGTCAATCTCAGCCTTGAAAACTCAAATGACCTTGTAAGTTACAACCATTTGGCAGAAAGAATTGGACATATTTCTGCTACCCTTCTATGTAAAAAGTACATGGCCTAACTCTTAAGATTGAGTTCCGTTGTTCTGGATTTCAAGACAGAATAGCTTCTATATATCTAATCTATAGTATATTTTTATCCTCCAAAACATTCAGTTAGACTACTCCTTAACCATCAAACCTCAAGGGAATATGTCACTTGTAATTATTATTTAAACCTTTAAGCGACAGTATCATTCTGGTGTATCTGTGTGGTACTCCCTCCAAGGCAAGTACTGTATATCCTTCCTAAGGTGCCGTGCCTGGAGTACAATATTCCAGATGGGGTCTGATCAAAGTCCAATGAAACTGAAGCATACCCTCCTCTCCTTTGTATTCCTATCCTCTGGAGATTTTATTAGCATTGCGATTACTTTTAGAACCTGCAAACTAGTTTTTCGTAATGTGTACCCAAACAAATCCATTTTCCTCCCAGTTCCTCGGGCGGAATTCTCCGCAACGCCCGACGCCGTCGTGAAACCCAGAGTGTTTCATGACGGCGTCGGAGGCAGCTCCTCGCCCCCAATTCTAGCCCCCCCCCCCCACCCCCCCCCGGGGGGCTAGGAGCGGCCTTTCGTAAATCTCGGCCGCTGGGCCTTGACGCTGGCGTCAAGGCGGCGCTTAATGACGTCAGCCGCGCATGCGCAGGTTGGCCGGCTCCAACCCGCGCATGCGCGGTTGCCGTCTTCCCCTCCGCTGCCCCGCAAGACGGGCGGCTTGATCTTGCGGGGCGGCGGAGGGGAAAGAGTGCGTCTCTTGGACGATCGGTGGGCACTGATCGCGGGCCAGTCCCCTCCCGAGCAAGGCCGTGGTGCTCGATCCCCTCTCCCACAGGCCCCATACTCACCTTGTGCGCCATGTTCACGCCGGCAGCGACCAGGTGTGGTTGCCACCGGCGTGAACAGGTCGGGAACGGCAGGCCGCTCGGACCATCCGGGCCGGAGAATCGCGGGACGCCGTGAAAAACGCAAAACGCCATTTTGGGGCGGGGGGGGGGGGGGGGGGGGGGGGGGGGTGGGAGAATCGCGGGGGGTGCCAGAGCGGCCCTCCCGCGATTCTCCCACCCAGCCTGGGCAGCGGAGAATCGCGCCCCTCGTCTCTCGCCATTTAAAAAGAATTCTGATTTGTCTTTCTTGAATTTAAAGTGGATTACCTGGCACTTCCAAATTGACCTCCACAAGGCACACAGCATTACCAAGTCACATAATCTATGTTGCTTTGTAACTTGCTGCTCTTAACTTAATGTTCCTCCAGCCATAAATTATACATTACTGATCATCAATCGGTCAAGTATAGTGTTACAAACAACAAAACCAAAATCAGTTTTGATTTAACTGGAGGAGCAATGATTCATTTCTGAGATGAGCAGCATTTTAAATATATTTTTTACTGCAATGATAAGCATAGATACAGAGCTATTTGAAAGCCTAGAGACAATACAAAGATCAAAGCAAAATACAGCAAAAGAACAGGCCCTTCGGCCCTCCAAGCCTGCGCCGATCACGTGTCGTCTCTAGACCAACCCCCTTTATCCTTCAATACCCCATCTGTTCATGTGCCTATCCAGGTAAGTCTTAAAGGTCGCTAACGTATTGTGGTGAACCACTGTACACCTGTATTAGGGGATGTAAGGTAGGACCTGTATTACAGGTTCGCCGGTAACCCCTGCCGGCTGGCTCCGCCCAGTAGGAGGAGTGTAAATATGCGTGTCCTCCATTGATCTGCCATTTCGCCAGCTGCAACAGCAGGCCATGCATCTGACTGCAATAAAGCCACAGTTGTACCCAACCGTAGTCTTTATGCAATTGATCATGCATCAATTTACTGCAGTCAGATTTTCAATAAGATGGATATCAGAATCAAACCAGATCGCCTGCAGCTGGATCCGCACTCGCCCGATGCCAGAAAGGACTTTAATCATTGGCTAGCTTGCTTCGAGGCTTACATCAACACAGCGAACCCCACACCGACGGAGGCTCAGAAGATACAGGTCCTGTATTCCAGGTCGAGCTCAAGCGTGTTCCTGCTGATCCAGGACGCCCCGACTTACGCGGAAGCCATGGCACTCCTAAAAGAGAACTACGCGCAGAAAGCGAACATGCTCTTCGCCAGGCACATACTCGCCACTCGCTCTCAACTCCCTGGTGAGTCCATTGAAGACTTCTGGCGGGCCCCAATCACACTCGTCCAGGACTGTGACTGTCAGGCCGTTACGGCCACCGAACATTCTAATCTCCTCATGCGCGATGCGTTCGTAACGGGGATTGCATCGGGCCTCATCTGACAACGACTGCTGGAAGGGATCACGCTCGACTTAGCGGAGACAAAATCTGTCCATGCTGTCCATGACGGTCGCCTCCCATAAAGTTCAGGCCTACCTCTCTCGCCGCGCGGCCCACCCCTCCTGGACCCCGCAAACGGCCCCCCCAGCTGGGGCCCTGCCTAGCCAATACGCCTGCGTCACACGCCAATCCGTGCACCCCGGGGGTCCCCGCTGCTACTTCTGCGGCCAACAGAAGCACCCCTGCCAATGCTGCCCGGCCCGTGCTGTCACTTGCAAGTCCTGTAACAAAAAGGGCCACTTCGCCGCAGTGTGCCAGGCCCACACAGTTGCCACTATCGCCCCCACCTTCCTGCCAAACGCACAATGGGCGCCGCCATCTTCTCCTCCCGGGGCCACGTGCGGCCAATGGGCGTCGCCATCTTCTTCCCCTCAGTCCACGTGCGACCCATGGGCGCCGCCATCTTGTCCAGCTCTGCTTACATACGTACTATGGGCACCGCCATCTTGTCCCGCCCCCGCAATGTGCGCCCCATGGGCGCCGCCATTTTGTTCCCCGCAGGACCTCCGGACGCCGACATCTTGTCTTCCCAACGGGGCAGGAACGCCAACGACATCCCACGACCTGGGCCACCAATTATCTCTGTCTGAAACCTCTGATGATCACCCGCAGCTCGCCTCGATGACGCTGAACCAGTCTCGTCCACATAACCTGGCCAATGCTTCGACAACGGTGAAAATCAACGGCCACGTGACCTCCTGCCTGCTGGACTCCGGGTGCACCGAAAGCTTCATACACCCAGATACGGTAGGCGCTGCTCCCTCGCGGTCCATCCCGCCAATCAATGGATCTCCCTGGCCTCCGGATCCCATTCTGTCCTGATCCGAGGGTTCTGCACGGTCACTCTCACAGTCCAGGGCGTAGAATTCAGCGGTTTCCGTCTATACGTCCTCCCTAATCTCTGCGCCGAAATCTTCTTCATCCTCTTGCGTGGGCAGGGGAAGGAGGGATGGGCCTGGTGGGGTTAATATTGGGAGTGCCGGGGGAGTGGAGGATGGCGCCTGGGCGGGGAAGTGTGTTTGGTTGGAACCTGACGGTGCCAGGTCCCTGAGGGAGATAGTGTCTTGGTGGCCGTCGGGGAACTCCACGTAGGCATACTGTGGGTTGGCATGGAGCAAGTGTACCCTGTCCACCAACGGGTCCACCTTGTGGAGTCGGACGTGCCTACGGAACAGAACTGGTCCTGGAGCTGCGAGCCAGGTCGAGAGCGACACCCCGGATGTGGGCTTCCTGTGGAAGGTAAAAAGACGTTTATGGGGTGTGTTATTTGTAGCGGTGCACAGTAGCGACCGGATGGAGTGTAGTGCATCAAGGAGGACCTCCTGCCAGCGGGAGGCTGGGAGGTTCCTGGACTGTAGGGCCAGCTGGACGGCCCTCCAAACCGTCCCGTTCTCCCTCTCTACCTGCCCATTTCCCCGGGGGTTGTAGCTTGTTGTTCTGCTGGAGGCGATACCCCTGCTGAGCAGGAACTGACGCAGCTCATCACTCATGAATGAGGATCCCCTGTCACTGTGGATGTAGGAGGGGAAACCGAACAGCGCAAAGATTGTGTTGAGGGCTTTGATGACCGTGGCAGACGTCATATCGGGGCATGGGATGGCGAAGGGGTATCTGGAGTACTCATCGACCACACTGAGTATATACATGTTGCGCTCGGTGGAGGGGAGAGGCCCTTTGAAATCAACACTGAGGCGCTCAAAGGGGCGTGAAGCCTTCACCAGGTGTGCACGGTCCAGCCGGTAGAAGTGCGACTTGCACTCCGCACAGACCTGGCAGTCCCTGGTGACTGTCCATACTTCCTCGACGGAGTAGGGCAGGTTGCGAGCCTTGACGAGATGGTACAGTCGAGTGACCCCCAGGTGACAAAGGCTGTCGTGCAGGGTCCGGAGTTGGTCTATTTGTGCGCTGGCACATGTACCACAGGAGAGGGTGTCTGAGGGGCTCGTTGAGCTTGCCGGGGCGATACAAAATCTCGTAATTATAGGTGGAGGGCTCGATTCTCCACTGCAAGATTTTATCGTTTTTGATCTTGCCCCGCTGTGTGTTATTGAACAGGAAGGCTACCGACCGTTGGTCAGTGAGGAGAGTGAATCTCCTGCCGGTCAGGTAATGCCTCCAATGCCGCACAGCTTCAACAATAGCCTGGGCCACCTTTTTGACGGATGAGTGCTGAATTTCAGAGGCATGAAGGGTGCAGGAAAAGAATGCCACGGGTCTGCCTGCCTGATTGAGGGTGGCGGCAAGGGCGACATTTGAAGCGTCGCTTTCTACTTGGAAGGGCAGGGTCTCGTCTACTGCGTGCATCCCGGCCTTGGCTATGTCTGCTCTGATATGAGCGAAGGCGTGCTGTGCCTCGGCCGTGAGGAGAAATTCGGTGGACTGTATGAGTGGGCGGGCCTTGTCCACATAGTTTGGGACCCATTTCGCCAGCTGCAGCAGGAGGCCACACATTAGTCTTTGTGCAATTGATCATGCATCACGTATCTGCCTCAACTACCTCACTCGGCAGTGCATTCCAGGCCACCACCACCCTCTGTGTAAAAAGCTTCCCCCTCAAATCCCCACTGAACCTTTCCCCCCTCACCGTGAACTTGTGCCCCCTTTTAATTGTCATTTCTGCCCTGGGAAAAACCTGCAACTGTTCACCCTATCTATACCCCTAATAATTTTATAAACTTCTACCAGGTCGCCCCTGAGCCTCCGTCTCTCGCGGGAGAACAGTCACAGTTTAGTCAATCTCTCCTCATAGCTAATACTCTCCATACTAGGCAACGTCCTGGTAAACCTTTTCTGTCCTCTTTCCAAAGCCTCTACGTCTTTCTGGTAGTGCGGTGATCAGAATTAGACACAGTATTCCAAATGTGGCCTAACCAACGTTCTATATAACTGTAACATAATTTTCAAGCTTTTATACTCGATACCCCATCCTCTCAAGGCAAGCGTGCCATATGCTTTCTTTACCACCATTTCCACTTTTAAGGATTTGTGGACCTGCACGCCCAGGTCTCTGTGTGTCTCTATGCTCCTGATGGTTCTGCCATTTATTTTATAGCTCCCATCTGAATTGGATCTACCAAAATGCATCACTTCGCATTGGTCTGGGTTAAATTCCATCTGCCATTTCTCAGTCCAATTTTGCAGCCTAGCTATATCCTGTTGTATTCTCTGACAATCTTCACCACTATCCACAACTCCTGCAATCTTAGTATCATTCGCAAACTTGCTAATCAGACCAGCCACATTTTCTTCCAAGTCATTTATATATATTACAAAGAGCAGAGGTCTCAGAACTGATCCCTGGGGAACACCACTTGTTACAGACCTCTATTCGAAAAAACAACCTTCCACTGCTACCCTCTGTCTTCTATGGCCAAGCCAGTTCTGGATCCATCCAGCTGGTTCCCCCCGACCCCATGTGACCTAATCTTTTGCACCAGCCTGCCATGAGGGACTTTATCAAATGCTTTACTAAAGTCCATGTAGGCAACATCCACAGCCCTTTCCTCATCAATCATTTTCGTCACCTTCTCAAAAAATTCAATCAAATTAGTGAGACATGACTTCCCTCATACAAAATCTTGCAGTCTGTCGCTAATAAGACCATTCACTTCCAAATGTGCATAGATCCTGGGCAGGATTCTCCGAGCCGGCGCACGGCCTCTGCTCCACAGTGTCCAGGAGCATGTCCAGATCGCCATCACGGAACCTGGGCGCTGCATGGCGGGCGGCCATCTTCCCTCCGACGACTATGTGTGGGGGTGATGCAATTTTTTAACGCGTCACGTTGTTGCGTCAAAGACGCGGCCCGCTTATCGGATGCCGAATGCAGGCCGCTCCACTGCGCTTCTTATGGCGCCCATTCTGGCCCCTTGTGTGCCGCTGAATTGGTGGACAATGGGGCCTGTTGATGTCATCGTAAAATGCTCTGGTATTTACGATAGCGTCAACACTTAGCCCCATTATTGGAGAATCCCGCCCCCGATCTCTGAAAATCTTTTTGAACAATTTCACTGTCACTGACGTCAAGCTCACTGACCCATAATTACCCGAATTATTCTGGCAATCCTTCTTAAATAACGGTACAACATTGGCTATCCTCCAATCCTCTTAGTAGCTCCTCCAATAGCTTAGAGATAAAGAAGTTTGGTACTTTTGAGATATCTGGTTTAGCTCACTCAGCTAAATCGCTGGCTTTTAAAGCAGACCAAGCAGGCCAGCAGCACGGTTCGATTCCCGCACCAGCCTCCCCGGACAGGCGCCGGAATGTGGCGACTAGGAGCTTTTCACAGTAACTTCATTGAAGCCTACTCGTGACAATAAGCGATTTTCATTTCATTTCATTCATGTTGTATCATGAACAAATTATTGCATATACTTTTCTATATTAAAAAACTGATGAGCTTTAAGCTCATGAAAATGATAACAAAATCCCATCTGCAACCTCTTATACTAATGTCTCTTGTGTTGAATAACAGAGTGGAGTTTAAGATTACAAATTCCCCAGGGATTGTCCAGAGTATTCCAGAATGGAAGCTGAAACTCCTGGAACTTCTCATGCAGATCAGCTACTGGCGTGAAGCCATCAACAAAAACACTCAATTACTAGGGACCAAACAGTTGATGGAACCATAGAAAAGTTACAGTGTAGAAAGAGGCCACTCAGCCCATCATGCCTGTTCTGGCTAAAAAAGGAGATAAAAATAAACTAGCCGCTCATTTTAATCCCAGTTTATAAGGTAAATCCTATAACATTTGCAAAAAGGATAGGCATCGTGGCCAAACTTAAGCAGGCCACTCATTATGTGAACAAGCTGCCAGGGATATGTCCAACCAGAGTTGGCGATCTAAGCAGATTTCCAATCCTATACAGAATCATAGTTTAAAATGGCTACAATCAGCTTTAATGGAAGCCTAGATGATTGACATTAACCAGGAACGGTTGTCACAGAAGCATGAAGGGATATCAAATCTCTTCCACAAAATGTGGTGAGGTTATAGTACATTCAACCTCCCAGAAAATAAGCACTCTAATTTTGTTTTTGGGTGGGGGGGGAGGAATAGAGGAGAGAGAGAGAGAAGACCCAGGTTCGATTCGGACCCTGATCGACTGTCTGTGGAGTTTGTGCGTCCTCGCTGTGTCTGCCTGAGCTTCCTCCGGGTGCTCTGGTTTCCTCCCACATTCCAAAGATGTGCAGGTCAGGTGGATTGGCTGTGCTAAAATTCTGTCTAGTGTACCTAGTAATGGGGATAGGGCATGGGCCTGGCCAAGGTGCTCTTTCAGAGGGTCGGTGCAGACTCGATGGGCTGAAAGGCCTCCTTCTGCACTGTCGGGATTCTATCATTCACTGATCTGCCTCCCTCAGAGAAGGCAAACTCAAAATGTCCAAACACTAATTTCCAACATTCCAGAAGGCTTTCACACTGGTCCTAGCAACATGAGCATTAAAAAGAAACTACCAATGTTAATGTCATAACCTAACCCATGTTCCATAATGTTCTAAAAACTTTGATTTGCTTAACCATTTCTCCAGTGAATAAGAATGGTTTTAGTGTAATAGTACTTGATGTGCAGGTCAGGAATAATATTTTGCTGCAATAGGCCACACCAGTACTTACCTTTTGCATTGAGATGAATAGTTTCAAAAGGTCCCATAAAAGCATAGCGTGTTCCCAAACCTGACGACATCACAAGGTCTACATCCTCGGGTGAGAGAATACCATCCTGATGGGAAACAAACAATAGGTTTGTTATGCAGAATTTTTATTAAGGGACAACTTGCCAGTGGCACTGACTGCAAGAGCTCCCCTTGCTCAAAGTGTATGTTTGAAATTTAGATTCATGCTACAGGATTCTCTGTCGGTGTGATCCTCTGCCCCGCCGGCAGCACACCCACATCCGCGCAGTTCCCGACAACATGGGGTGGCTCACAATGGGAAACCCCATTGACTGGCTGCGGGAATGGAGAATCACGCCCATGATCTTATGACATTTAATGGTCTGCACAGCACAAGCTTGAATTTCCAAAATACAAATAGAAATATTCATAGCATAGCTCCTTGTCAGCAAATTAAATTGGAAAATGGCTCCCATAAAGCCAATTTTGCCCGAATTCTAGTCATGCAGAAATCAAAAATCACTTATTAGAATGGGAATTTTGTTGTGTCTGCCAACAAAGCTGTTGGTGAACGACTGTGGCATTAAGTTCACTCGGTTCCTGTTCTGGAAATTGTCATAATAAACATCTATGTATATAATGGAGTGCAGACAGGCAGTGATTGAAACACAGGATGACCAGTAAGCACACAGTGCAAACACCATGTGGTAGCTAGTAAGTCTGGTCAAGCTAGTGTCAGGTTCCATTCAAGTCAGCATAGTGTCAACCCACAGTTGAACATGTATTATAGTTGACTTACGGTTGCGACTATGCGGAGCTAAGCCGCACGTTCGGCAGCTCCCGCTATTTAGGGACTTTTGGGCCGTTTAGAGGGCCCCAAACGGCGCTGTTTTTACGCATCCCGGTGGCGGAAGGTGCCTGGAAGAACTTGCCCCACACTATATGGTGCTCACCCGGAGTGGGACGAAGAAAAAGGCTGCAGCAACTCCCCAAAACAAACGGGGGAAGGAAAACAAAATGGCGGCCGGCGCAACACCCGAGGACTGGTGGAAGTGGGCGCAGGAGCAACAGGCCTCGCTCCCACGTTGTTTTGCTGAGCTGAAGGCTGAGCTGCTGGACTCCATGAATGCAACTACCACCAAGCTGCTTGGAACCCAGGCGGCCCAGGAGGAGTCTATTTGGGAGTTGCAGCAGCAGGCCCTTGAAAGGGAGGAGGAGGCCGTGGTCCTCGTGGGGAAAGTGAAGTTGCACGAGGCACTTCATAAAAACCGCTTGGAGGAGCTGGACGTTCGGACGAGGCGAAAGAATCTGAGGTTTATCATTCAGGATTGGACGCGAAGAACCGGGGGGTGGCGATTCTGGTGGGGAAGAAGGTGGCATTTGAGGCGGCTGAGGTGGTGTCGGACAAGGAGGGCAGATATATCATGGTGAAGGGTAGGCTGCAGGGAGAGAAGGTGGTGCTGGTGAACGTATATGCCCCGAATTGGGATGATTCTGGCTTCATGAGGCGATTGTTGGGCCGCATCCCGGACCTGGAGGCAGGGGGCCTGATCATGGGGGGAGATTTTAACACAGTGCTGGATCCCACACTGGACCGGTCCAGTTCAAGGATAGGTAGGAGACCGGCGGCGGCCAAAGTGCTGAGGGGATACATGGACCAGATGGGAGGGGTGGATCCCTGGAGGTTTGGGAGACCGAGAGCGCGGGAGTATTCCTTTTTCTCTCACGTCCATAGGGTTTATTCCCGGATAGACTTTTTTGTCCTGAGCAGGGGATTGATTCCGAGGGTGCAGGATGCCGAGTACTTGGCCATAGCGATTTCGGACCATGCCCCGCACTGGGTTGATTTGGAGATGGGAGAGGCGCGGGACCAGCGCCCGCTCTGGCGCCTGGATGTGGGGATGCTGGCGGAGGAGGAGGTGTGTAAGAGGGTTCGGAGAAGCATTGAGGGGTATCTGGATACCAATGATATGGGGGAGGTCCAGGTGGGGATGGTCTGGGAGGCTCTGGAAGCAGTGATCCCGGGGGAGCTGATCTCCATCCAGGCCCACAGGGAAAGGAGAGAGAGGAAGGAGAGGGAGAGACTGGTGGGAGAGCTCCTGGAGGTGGACAGGAGATATGCAGAGGCACCGGAGGAAGGGTTGCTGGGAGAACGGCGCAGTTTGCAGGCCAATTTTGACTTGTTGACCACCAGAAAGGCGGAGACACAGTGGAGGAGGGCGCAGGACGCGGTATATGCGTATGGAGAGAAGGCGAGCAGGATGTTGGCGTATCAGTTCCGTAGGCGAGATGCGGCTAGGGAAATTGGTGGAGTGAAGGATGGGGGTGGAAATGTAGTGCAGAAGGGGACAGAAGTAAACGGGGTCTTTAAGGACTTTTACGAGGGATTGTACCGGTCGGAACCTCCGGGGGGGAGAGAGGGGATGGAGAGCTTCATGAACAGGCTATGTTTCCCAAGGGTTCAAGAGAGGCTGGTAGAGGGGCTGGGGGCGCCGATAGAGTTGGAGGAGCTAGTCAGGGGGATCGGACAAATGCAGTCAGGTAAGGCCCCGGGGCCGGATGGGTTCCCGGCGGAATTTTACAAAAAATATGCGGACCTGGTGGGTCCCCTGTTGGTGCGAACCTTCAATGAGGCATGGGAGGGGGGGGGGGGGGGCTTTGCCCCTGATGATGTCGCGGGCACTGATCTCTTTGATCCTAAAACGGGATAAGGACCCCTTGCAGTGCGGATCATATAGGCCTATCTCGCTCCTTAACGTAGACGCTAAGTTGCTGGCGAAGATCCTGGCTACCAGGATAGAGGATTGTGTGCCAGAGGTAATTCACGAAGATCAGATAGGATTTGTCAAGGGGCGGCAGCTCAACACGAATATGCGGAGACTGCTAAATGTTATCATGGTGCCGGCAGTGGAGGGGGAGGCGGAGATAGTGGTGGCGCTGGACGCAGAGAAAGCGTTTGATAGAGTTGAGTGGGGGTACCTGTGGGAGGTGCTGGAGAGGTTTGGATTTAGGGAGGGATTCATCAAATAGGTGAGGCTGCTTTACGCAGCTCCGATGGCGAGTGTAGTCACAAATGGAAGGAGATCGGAGTACTTTAGGCTCTATCGTGGGACCAGGCAGGGGTGTCCCCTGTCCCCCCTGCTCTTTGCACTGGCGATTGAACCGCTGGCCATGGCGTTGAGGGAGTCAGGGAAATGGAGGGGTCTGGTGCGGGGTGGGGAGGAGCACCGGGTATCGCTGTATGCGGACGACCTGCTGTTATATGTGGTGGACCCAGAGGGGGAATGCTGGGGGTGATGGAGCTGTTAGCGGAATTTGGGGGCTTCTCGGGCTATAAGATAAATTTAGGAAAAAGCGAGGTATTTGTAGTTCACCCGGGAGATCAAGAGGAGGGAAATGGGAGGCTCCCTTTCAGGAGGGCAGTGAAGAGTTTCAGGTACCTGGGGGTGCAGGTGGCCAGGAGTTGGGGGGCTCTCCATAAGCTTAACTTCACCAGACTAGTGGAACAGATGGAGGAGGAATTTAAAAGGTGGGAATGGTGCCGCTATCGCTGGCGGGCAGAGTGCAATCCGTCAAAATGACGGTTCTCCCGAGGTTCTTGTTCCTCTTCCAGTGCTTGCCCATCTTTATCCCTAGGGCCTTTTTTAAAAGGGTGACCAGCAGCATCATGGGATTTGTTTGGGCGCATGGCACCCGAGGGTGAAGAGGGTTTTCTTGGAGCGGGGTAGAGATGGGGGGGGCTGGCGTTGCCCAACCTCTCGGGGTATTACTGGGCGGCCAACGTGTCGATGGTGCGTAAGTGGGTGATGGAGGGGGAGGGGGCAGCATGAAAACGGATGGAGAGAGCGTCTTGTGGGGATACAAGCCTGGGGGCCCTGGTAACGGCGCCGTGGCCGCTCCCTCCCACGAGGTATACCATGAGTCCGGTGGTGGCGGCTACCCTCAAGATTTGGGGGCAGTGGAGGCAACATAGGGGAGAAGTGGGGGGCTCGATGGAGGCTCCGTTAAGGGGGAACCATAGTTTCGTCCCGGGGAACATGGATGGGGGATTTCAGGGATGGTACAGAGCGGGCATTAGTCAGCTGAGGGACCTGCTTATCGACGGAAGGTTTGCGGGCCTGGGGGAGTTGGAGGAGAAATTTGGGCTCCCTCCGGGAAACATGTTTAGATATCTGCAGATAAAGGCATTTGCTAGACGGCAGGTGGAGGGATTCCCTGCGCTCCCCGCGAGGGGGGTGAGTGACAGGGTGCTTTCGGGGGTCTGGGTCGGGGAGGGGAAGATATCCAATATCTACAAGCTTATGCAGGAGGTGGAAGAGGCGTCAGTAGAGGAGCTGAAAACGAAGTGGGAGGGGGAACTGGGGGAACAGATCGAAGACGGGACATGGGCTGATGCCCTGGAGAGGGTAAATTCTTCCTCCTCGTGTGCGCGGCTTAGCCTCATCCAATTCAAGGTGCTGCATAGGGCCCACATGACTGGGACGAGGATGAGTAGGTTCTTTGGGGGTGAAGATAGGTGTGTCAGGTGCTCAGGGAGTCCAGCGAACCATGCCCATATGTTCTGGGCATGCCCGGCACTGGAGGAGTTCTGGAAGGGGGTGGCGAGGACGGTGTTGAGGGTGGTGGGATCCAGGGTCAAGCCAGGATGGGGACTCGCGATCTTTGGTGTTGGGGTAGAGCCGGGAGTGCAGGAGACGAAAGAGGCCGGTGTGCTGGCCTTTGCGTCCCTAGTGGCCCGGCGAAGGATTTTGCTACAATGGAAGGACGCGAGGCCCCCAAGCGTGGAGACCTGGATCAATGACATGGCTGGCTTTATTAAGCTAGAGAAGGTCAAGTTCGCCCTGAGAGGATCGGTGCAAGGGTTCTTTAAACGGTGGCAACCTTTCCTCGACTTTCTGGCTCAACGATAGGGTACTGGGACAGTAGCAGCAGCAACCCGGGGGGGGGGGGGGGGGGGGGGGGGGGGAGATTACTATGTTTGTTTATTTTATTTAAATTTGATTTATTTAATTTTAATTTATGGTTAAGTTTTCTTGTGGGGGGGTGGGGGGAGTGTGATACATGTGATGTTATGGTTTGGGGGATTTGTGAGTGTTATGGGGCAGTTAGTTGCATATTATTACTTCTTGTTATATTTTTATATTTTCTGTAAAAAATTCCAATAAAAATTATTTTTAAAAAAAGAACATGTATTATAGTTTAGATGTTAAATAAAATCGTGTTGCATCTCATCAAGTGTTGGAAGTCTGTCTCTCGCTACACTGCATCAAGTGCAGTCCACATCAACCCACCCAGCCCAACACATCAGAAATCTCAAATTAAAAACTGTAGTTTTTTCTAAATTTAAAAATCAATGCCAAACATACTTGCCACATAAGAAGCTAATCTGAGGCCCATTCAAAAGGCAAATGTTTTTCTCTGGGTTCTAACACCACATGACTACTATCTCCTGGACTGTTGAAACATATTTTTGCTACTCCTGCAGAAAATCACACTCCATGTTGCAAGTGTAGAACTTTGCAGATGTTAGGGTTACACGGAGTCAAACTAGATCACTTGCACTATCCCTGATCGTGAGGATTCTTGGAACTTGTAACGGCAAATTGTGGGCAAGTGATTAGGCTGCACCAGGTGCTGATTCTACCAAATCAATTAATCATGCAAAAAATAACTAGAGCAACGGGAGGATTTAGTCTAGTCAAAGAGGGGTGATTTTAAGCATGCGGGTGTTAAAACCCCTAAAATTGACACAGGGTCAGGATTCTTACATCATCCCGCTGTCCTCCAGGGATGCACCAAGGTGAGCAGCTGGCAGGTAAGTAATTAAGATACTGAAGCCAATTATTATTTTATTCCTAAATTCTTGATTTTCCAAACAAGGCCATGTTTCCCAAGATGTCAGCAACTTGCTAGTGCTCAGCAGGAAGAGTTACTTCATTGAGAGGCCTTCAGCGAAGCCATCGCTCAATAAAACGGACAGGTGAGAGGCTGCTGCTAAAGCATTTTTCTGTCTCTGCTATCACTGCTTGACAGGTGATTGCCAATTTCTTGGACGGCATTTCATTCACCCTCAGTTAGTCTTTCCTGCTGCCAGCCCTCACCACTGCATTGGAATAGTTTCCGCTCCTCTGATAAGAAACAAGTGGAAAAGCAACACCTTCACCAACACCAGCTGCAGCAGCAGCAACACCAGCTGCAGCAGCGACACCAACACCAGCTGCAACAGCGACACCAACACCAGCTGCAGCAGCAGCAACACCAGCTGCAGCAGCGACACCAACACCAGCTGCTGCAGCAGCGACACCAACACCAGCTGCAGCAGCAGCAACACCAGCTGCAGCAGCGACACCAACACCAGCTGCAGCAGCGACACCAACACCAGCTGCAGCAGCACCAACACCAGCTGCAGCAGCGACACCAACACCAGCTGCAACAGCGACACCAACACCAGCTGCAGCAGCGACACCAACACCAGCTGCAGCAGCACCAACACCAGCTGCAGCAGCACCAACACCAGCTGCAGCAGCGACACCAACACCAGCTGCAACAGCGACACCAACACCAGCTGCAGCAGCGACACCAACACCAGCTGCAGCAGCGACACCAACACCAGCTGCAGCAGCGACACCAACACCAGCTGCAGCAGCGACACCAACACCAGCTGCAGCAGCGACACCAACACCAGCTGCAGCAGCACCAACACCAGCTGCAGCAGCGACACCAACACCAGCTGCAGCAGTGACACCAACACCAGCTGCAGCAGCGACACCAACACCAGCTGCAGCAGCACCAGCACCAGCTGCAGCAGCGACACCAACACCAGCTGCAGCAGCACCAACACCAGCTGCAGCTGCGACACCAACACCAGCTGCAGCAGCGACACCAACACCAGCTGCAGCAGCACCAACACCAGCTGCAGCAGCGACACCAACACCAGCTGTCCAATGACTGTAATTATCAAGCAGTTACCACGGCTGTACACAGGGTACCTGCTGTACGCGATGTTTTTGTAGCGGGCCTCAGGTCTAACTATGTGCGCCAACAACTGCTGGAAAAGGGGGCCCAGGACTTAGAAACGACTGTGGAAGCTGCTACCACGATGGACATCTCCTTCCGCAGCCGTAACTCGTTCCCCGCGGACCCCGCGACCCAATCATGGGCCCCCGACCAGCGACTCCCCCAGGCCTGTACTACGCGGCCACCATGCTGCCCCAGCCAGCCACTTTGCTGCTCCAGCCTGCCATTTCTGCGGCCAGAACCAGCACCCACGGCAGCACTGCCCGGCCCGTAACGCGACCTGCAGCAGCTGCGGGCGAAAAGGCCATTACGCAAGAGTGTGCCTCGCTAAAAGGGCCCCAGCTTCCAACTGCCCAGCGACTCAAAATAATCACTCCCCACACTCGCAGGCCCACGGGGCCCGAAACGCTGCGGCCTATGCCCCGACTCCGCCCCCTCCAGCCATGTGCAATCCATGGGGGCCGCCATCTTGGAAAACCTCCACCACGCGCCGGCCACGTGCGACTCATGGGGGCCGCCATCTTGGACGCCATCTTCCTCGCCGTCCGCCATGTGCGATCCACGGGCCCGATCGGCATCTCCGCGCTCGGACAACTCAGCGGAAGAATACGACTATGAACTCAGAGGGCAGTCATCACGGGGCCACTCCAGCACAGCTGATCGAGCCGCTGACTACCCGCAACTCAGCGTGGTCACCCCGGACCAATCACGACCAAAGAATCTACGAAACCCGATGGCAGAGGTCCATATCAACGGGTACAGAACGCCATGCCTCTTCGACTCAGGGAGCACTGAGAGCTTCATACATCCAGACCTGGTAAGACGCTGTTCGCTCCCCGTTTTCCCCGTGCAGCAAACTATCTCGCTCGCTTCAGGCTCCCATTCGGTCCAGATCCAGGGGCGCACTGCCGCGACACTCACAGTCCGAGGCGCTAGCTACTCGAAATTCAAACTCTACGTTTTGCCCGAACTCTGCGCGCCACTCTTATTAGGCCTAGACTTCCAATGTAACCTCAAGAGCCTCACCCTCAGCTTCGGAGGGCCCCTGCCCCCACTCACTATCTGCAGCCTCGCTACGCTGCGAATCCCCCCCCCTCTTCTCTTCGCCAATCTCACAAAGGACTGTAAACCCGTAGCCACTCGTAGCAGGCGGTATAGCCTGCAGGATAGGGTATTTATCAGAGTAGAGGTCCAAAGGCTACTCAGTGAGGGGGTTATAGAGGCCAGCAATAGTCCCTGGAGAGCTCAGGTGGTGGTCGTTAAGACCGGGGAAAAATTTTGTATGGTAGTCGACTACAGTTAGACCATAAATAGTGTACGCTCCTCGACGCATATCCCCTCCCCAGGATTACAGACATGGTAAACCAAATCGCCCAGTACCGGCTCTTTTCCACGGTGGATCTGATGTCTGCATACCACCAGCTCCCAATCCGCCCGGAGGACCGCCACTACACGGCATTCGAGGCCGATGGCCGCCTCTTCCATTTCCTCCGGGTCTCTTTCGTCATCACTAATGGGGTCTCGGTGTTCCAACGAGCAATGGACCGAATGGTGGACCAGTACGGGCTGCGGACCACGTTTCCGTAATTGGACAATGTCACCATCTGCGGCTATGACCAGCAGGACCACGATGCCAACCTCCACCGTTTTCTCCAGACGGTAGAGAAACTGAATCTCACGTACAAAAAGGAGAAATGCGTTTTCCGCACAACCAGACTAGCCATCCTCAGCTATGTCGTGGAAAACGGAGTCCTGGGCCCAGACCCGGACCGTATGCGCCCCCTCTTAGAACTCCCCCTCCCCCATTGCCCCAAGGCCCTCAAACGGTGCTTGGGCTTCTTCTCCTACTACGCCCAGTGGGTCCCTCAATATGCGGACAAAGCCCGCCCACTCTTTAGGGCCACACGATTTCCCCTGTCAGCCGAGGCACGCCAGGCCTTCGACGGCATCAAGTAGGACATCGCCAAAGCGGTCATGCAGGCAGTGGATGAATCCACTCCATTTCAGGTAGAGAGCGACGCCTCAGAGGTAGCTCTTGCAGCCACGTTAAATCAGGCAGGGAGACCAGTCGCATTTTTCTCCCGTACCCTCTCCGCTTCAGAACTCCGACACTCCTCAGTTGAGAAAGAAGCACAAGCCATTGTGGAGGCTATCCGTTACTGGAGGCACTACCTCACAGGTAGGAGGTTCACCCTCATCACCGACCAAAGATCGGTTGCCTTCATGTTCGGCAACTCGCAAAGGGGCAAAATTAAAAACGACAAAATTCTGAAGTGGAGGATCGAACTCTCCACCTACAATTACGATATTAAATATCGACCCGGGAAGCTCAACGAGCCTCCGGATGCCCTATCCCGCGGGACATGCGCCAGCGCGCAGATCGACCGATTAAAAGTCATCCACAATGACCTCTGCCACCCGGGGGTCACCCGGCCCGCCCACTACATCAGGGCCCGAAATCTGCCTTTCTCCAACGAGGAGGTAAAAGCGGTCACCAGGGACTGCCCGATCTGTGCGGAGTGTAAACCGCACTTTTATAGACCAGACAGGGCCCACCTGGTCAAGGCTTCTAGGCCCTTTGAACGCCTCGCGATTGATTTCAAAGGGCCACTCCCTTCAACTAACAAGAATGTTTACTTTTTAAACGTCGTAGACGAGTTCTCCCGTTTCCCATTTGCTATCTCGTGCCCCGACATGACCTCCCACACTGTCATTAGGCCCTGCATAGCATCTTCACTCTGTTTGGTTTCCCCAGCTACGTACACAGCGACCGGGGTTCGTCCTTCATGAGCGACGAGCTGCGTCAGTACCTGCTCAACAAGGGCATTGCCTCAAGCAGGACTACCAGCTACAACCCCAGGGGGAACGGGCAGGTGGAGAGGGGGAACGCGACTGTCTGGAAGACCGTCCTACTGACCCTCCGGTCTAGAAAGCTCCAAGTCTCCCAGTGGCAGGAAGTCCTCCCAGACGCGCTCCACGCTATTAGGTCCCTTTTGTGCACGGCGACCAATCAGACCCCTCACAAGAGGCTCTTCATTTTTTCCAGGGGCACTACCACGGGGATCTCACTTCCGGCATGGCTGAGGACGCTGGGCCCCGTACTTCTGAGGAAGCACGTCAGGGCGCACAAAACCGACCCCCTTGTTGTAAAGGTGCGCCTGCTCTACTCCAACCCCCAGTACGCATTTGTCGAGTTCCCTGACGGCCGTTAGGACACGGTATCCCTCCGGGATCTGGCACCCGCCGGATCCAGCGTCCCCTCTACCCCCATAGAAGGACCTCTCACCCTACACCCTATGCTGCCGCCCTCTTGCGCGCCCGAGCCCACGAGCTCGCTCCACCAGTTCCGCGCACCCGCGCCAGCCAGCCCCCAGCGCCCCCAGTCGAACCAGGAGAGTATGAAGCTCGGATACAACCCTCCCTGGAGTCCGCCATCGTACCCCAGCACACAACACCCATCCAGCCACCCCAAGAGGCTGCAACCCCGGTTCTCTGCAGATCACAGCGGACAATTCGACCACCGGACAGATTGACGTTGTAGGCCACCCCCCCCGCCGGACTTGGTTTTTTTGCAGGGGGTGAATGTGGTGAATGTAATATATATATGATAATTCACACTGTCTTTGTAAGCGCAGTAGTGTTATCCAACCACTAGGGGGAGTAGCTCTGGGAGTACTCAGGAACTTGTACTGGGCCCCACCCTTGGCTCCGCCCATGACTCCTCCCCCTAGTGCTGCTGTATAAATACCCTTGTCCAGAGTCAGCCTGAGTTCACTAGGAGTCCATCAATGGGTAACAGGCTGCCTCTGAAGTAAGTCGATTAATGCCTAGATTCATATCGGAAACACGTGTCTGGTGAATTGATGGTTCCATCACCTGGCACCTGTCCCTACTGGCAAGGGTACTGTCAGAGGGCACCGCCCTGGCCAGGGGTATGCTCCTCAGCACCCACCTGGTGACCCCGGTGGGTGGGCCACCTGATGTTCCATCAGCAGGACGCAGCCTTTTGGGAGGGGTGTACGTCAGAGGGTGGGGTGAGGGGATGGAGTTTTAGGTGCGGGGGGTGGTAGGCTGGGGGCACCCATACGGCTGGTGTCACTCTGCAGAACCAAGAAGGGTGGTCAGTGGGGTGCGTAGCAAGATGGTTGTCTTGCAGGCAGTCCATTCCTGGGCACCACCTCAGTCCTGTTGGGGGGGGGGGGGGGGGGGGGGGGGTGGTCACCCAGACCACACAGTGCATTCCCACATCACCATCACCCACTCACACTCAACCTACCCTGTGTCTGGCCCGGCAACTCACAGATGCCCCTCTCCCTGTATTACCTCCTCTCTCTTCCTCATCAGCCACGGCATCAGTTTCACAACCTTTAAAAGCACAAGTGAACCTCGCCATCAGGAATTCAACCCAGTGGAGCTGGAGAATCACAGAGGCCCTGGAGAATACCAGGTCAGGCCTGCTATGCCTGATATGCCAATGATATGTCAACGGCGTTTACTGTACGTACATTCTGGATGCATTAACGCCGCTGTCGAGACGACGGAGAATTGCAATTTAGCGTGAAACTGGCACTAGCCACAAATTCGGCGTTGTAACTGATTCTCTGCCTAATCGCGTTTCCCAATTCTGGCATCAGCCGACAGAGATACCCGCTCAACATTTGTGAAGGTTGCCTGTGAGGCATGAGTGCAAGAGGGTATTATGATAAGGGCGAGTGTGAGAGTTGGTTTCTGCTCAGATGAGAGAGAGGACTGAGTGGAGCTGCAAGCTATATTATCCTTAGGAGTGCCCAGCCCATAGCACTGGATTCCAGCACATGGGGAGTGGGGTAAGATCAGGGTGGGGGCAGGGATTGCTGGGAGATAGAAGGTGGCTTTCAGCCGCCCTCCCCTTCCCAATGACCTGTCCCTCTATCAGGCACTGAGCGTCTGTGAATGAGGAACATCACCCCAACCCGCAGGCAAATTGGTCAGCCTTCAGGAGGCACAGAAGTGCTGTGCAAGTTCCATTAAATCCCTTAACCACCACTGAAAGTAATTGGCATAAGGTTGCTCATTCATGAGGCTAATTGACATGCCACCGCCAGCGGGTAGGATTCCTGCGTTGGGTCCTTCCAAGTTAATTTGAGTCAGGATCCCAGGCCAAGAATCCAATGTGGGTAACTCCTGCCTGATTCTCCGAGACACCCCTAATCCCACCGCTCCAGCGAGCCCAATTAGATTCCATCCAAGCATTTTTCTGTTATGAATTGAATATTTGCCAGAAAACAAATGAATATCCGAAGAGAGAAAAGTTCAATTCGATTTCTCCAGCACTGCTCCCAATCATTCGTAGAATCATTGAATCATAGAATTTACATTGCAGAAGGAGAACATTCGGTCCATCTAGTCTGCACTGGTCCTTGGAAAGAGCACCCAACTTACATCCATGCCTCCACCCTATCCCCCTAACTCAGTAACCCCACCTAACCTTTTTGGCACTAAGGGGCAATTCAGCATGGCCAATCCATCTAAGCTGCACATCTTTGGACCATGGGAGGAAACCAGAGCACCCGGAGGAAACCCACAGAGACACGGGGAGAAAGTGCAAACTCCACACAGTCACACGAGGCCGGAATTTAACCCACGACCCTGGAGTTCTGAGGCAGCAGCGCGAACCACTGTGCCACCGTGCTGCCCATCAACACTCATTAACCATTTTTGGTATTCAATGCGCCCTGTGCCACATCACTCAACCAAGTCAAAATCAAAGCGATTGCTTCTGATTTAAGTTAGATTGGATAATTTACCATCGCCGGTAGGGGTGGTGCAAGGTCTTCCTAGTATGACCCCATCAAAAGTAGTTACATGGATTACAACTTATCAACAAGTATCCTCAAATAGTTTCAGAGGGTCATCTTTGACAAGTGTATGTTTTGAAAGACATAACATTTTATTCCTGCCAATCTGCGTTAGCATGTTTTATTAAGATTTCTCACATTTTAGTTTTAGAAGGAAAAACTGTGAGATGGGCATCAGGTGACAAAGGGAAATAAAGACTCATTAATGTGATTGCAAATTATAAACAATAAAACAAATGAGTCTACCAAGTTCTAGATTCTAATTGTAAAGAAATCTTCAACTGATGTTTTATACCATACATATTTCTGATGTTTGAACTCAAAGCAAACAATCCACAAATCCAATTAGTAAAATTTTAAACTGAAGTTACTGGATTAAGTTACAACATATAAGATTATGATCACCGAATAATAATTAACCCGGAGCATTTGAGTAAGTCAGATCGTCATGCCTCTCTGATCCCTGTCACACTGCTTACATCGGCAAAACAGATTTAAAGCAGCAGTGCTGACAATTGCTGCAATCAATTTGCTTGAATTCCAGTAAATCTCTCAGGGGTTTCAGTTTTGACTGATTTCCAACAGTAATATTCAATTTTACTAGATGGTGGATCAGTAAAAACCAATTTCTTTTGCAAACTTGTGAAGCATACCCGCCTGAAATTTCTCATTGTCGTCTTACCAAAAACTGAGTCCAGAGCTGTTCCTGGAGTTGGCACACAAGCATGCTGTATGAGGATAAGGTCACTTCTGCAATATGAGCAAATCCTCAACCTGATTTTAGGCAGGAAAAGAATCACTGGCCACGCAAACTTGCTTTTAAGGGAAACAGATTATTCTTTGGGTTGCACTGAGAGAGCAATGTCCTTCACACTGCAGTAAGTCACAGGCTTTCATTCCTGGTTAGGTATGCAGCAAGGTGCTATGATAGGGAGATGTTAGGAAATTGTATCAAAGATGGAGTGGGCAATTTAGGGATTACCAGTCTGAGGGTAAACCTGCTAGCACTGAGTCAGAGGTATACGCCTACACCTGGCCGGAGTCACATTGTTCCATTCAGACTTCAACTCGTTAATGGGAATTAACAGGATATCCCTGTTCAGCCGGGGTGATTCACTCAAGATTCATTGTTCTCTGGGATACTCTGGTCTGACCAGTCATTAACCCATTACAGAGCCTGATGGCCTCTTTTGTCTGTAAATTGGAGGTTAGCTGGATATTCTCCCGAACAGGCCTCCCCGAACAGGCGCCGGAATGTGGCGACTAGGGGCTTTTCACAGTAACTTCATTTGAAGCCTATTTGTGACAATAAGCGATTTTCATTTTTCATTTCATTTCATTTCATAGTCATAGCATGGCCCTGTTCTTTTATGTAAACTGGAGTGGACAATCAAAAGCCCAGATAGCGATGATGAGTTCAAGTCTGGAAACCCCAGGACAGAACGATTGTTTGAGGAGCTGGGTGGAGCTCAACAGAAAGAAAAATAATCCTGTTCAAACAGGTGGTGGGCTATTTGGAAAACTAGGGAGGGAAAGAAGAATTTTGAAAACTACCAGGAAAGGTCATGAAGTGCTGGCACAGAGACAGGGGGCGCGATTCTCCACTCCCCACGCCGGTTGGGAGAATCGCGGGAGGGGCGGACGACTCACGACACGGCGCCCTGGCACCCCCTGCGATTCTCCCACCCCCCGCTTGGAAGAATCGCCGCTCGCCGTTTTTCACGGCGACCTGCGATTCTCCGGCCCGCATGGGCCGAGCGGCCTGACGTTCCCAACCAGTTCACGACGGCGGCAACCACACTTGGTCGCTGCCGTCGTGAACATGGGCGCCAAATGCTCGTTTGGGGCCTGTGGGGGGCGGAGAGGGGAGTGAGCACCACGGCCATGCTTGGGAGGGGACTGGCCCGCAATCGGTGCCCACCGATCGTTGGGCCGGCGTCTCAAAGGCACGCACTCTTTCCCCTCCGCCGCCCCGCAAGATCAAGCCGCCACGTCTTGCGGGGCAGCGGAGGGGAAGACGGCAACCACGCATGCGCTGGTTGGAGCCGTCAGCCGTCGTGACGTCAGCCGTGCATGAAACTCGGCCGAGTTCACGACGGCCTTCCCGATTCATCGCGGGAGCGGAGAATTCCACCTAGGCTTTCAGAAAGCGGTCTAAGGACTGCGCTAACAGAAGGTATACGTTCGGTAAATGCAAAGGCCATGGTTGCCTGACTGGATAAGTGGAGTTGAGAGCTATATGTTCATTTTACATGCTGTTTAATGGGAAATTGTGCCTTAGGGTTGGAATATAGAATTTACAGTGCAGAAGGTGGCCATTCAGCCCATCGAGCCTGCACCGGCTCTTGGAATGAGCACTCTACTTAGGCCCACGCTGCCACCTTATCCCCATAATCCAGTAACACCACCTAACCTTTTTTTTGGACACTAAGGGAAATTTATCATGGCCACTCCACCTAACCTGCAATTTTTTGGACTGTGGGAGGAAACCGGAGCACCCGTAGAAAACCCACGCAGACACGAGAAGGTGCAAACTCCGCACAGTGACCCAAGCCAGGAATCGAACCTGGGACCCTGGAGCTGTGAAGCAACTATGCTAACCACTGTGCTACCGTGCTGTCCTAATGATCCTTTCGCAGGTTAAGAGATACATGTAAGCTGTTCTTGTTAGATTTGACATTTAAAGATTGTTTTTCTTTTGTTTTAATAAAGTTTTGTATTCACCCCGTACCTGCGCGGGTTTCACCCCCACAACCCAAACGATGTGCAGGTGAGGTGGATTGGCCACGCTAAATTGCCCCTTAATTGGAAAAAAATAATAGTTGGGAATTCTAAAAACAACCTTGCCCTATTTCTTATGCAATCACTCCTGGAGCAAATTGAACTTTCCACACAGTCTTAAAAATAAAAAAATGCCACGGTTATGGTCCAGTATCTTCGCCACTGTTGGGATATGACCAGGCATCTGTAACAAAGGACAGCAAAAAAAAAATGGCTGGAGTGTAAAGCAAATTTAAGAGTCCCTTTAATCAGCCACCATTGACAGTGTTATTGAAGTCAAACACTTTTCCCAAATGTTTTTAAAAGCCAGAATTAAAATAAAGCAGAAAAAGACATTAAAAACATACTTGAAATTGACAATTGAAATAGGCCATAATGGTCCTTATCGTGAGTGGTTGGAATTCAGTCTCCCTCAGTACCCAAAACCAGGTCCCCATGACCTTTTTTGTTGGCTTCTCCCTGGTCTTGCTCTGTTACTTCTTCCTGCCATTCCCCTTTCATTATCTCCCTTCTTCAGTCTCATGCTTTCTCCGATTTGATAAGTGTTTTTTTGTCACGTTGTCCTCAGCGCGAGTCCTCCTTGCATAACCCTCCAGCCTTCCTCTGTTCCTCTGATATTCACCTACACACCCAGTTGCTAGCTCTGCCAGAACAGCAGCTGTCTCCCTCTCTGTCCTAGTCACCATTCCACTCAGATCCCACTCAAATTTTTCCACTTCCCACTTTTCCCCACTTCACTCCATCACTCTGTCACTTCAAGTAGGCAACTGAACATTGCTTGATGTGGTCTCAATTAATCCAGTATTTAATATGCAAGGACTGCAAGTAAGAACCTACTCAGCATTTCTGCACCGTTTGAGATCAGGGGCAGGATTCTCCCGTACCCGGCGGGGCACAGGGTCCCGGCGGGACGGAGTGGCGTGAACCACTCCGGCGTCGGGCCACCACAAAGGTGCAGAATCCTCCGCACCTTCAGGGGCTAGGCCGGCGCCGGAATGGTTTGTGCCCCGCTGGCCGGCATGGAAGGCCTTTGGCGCTGCGCCAGCCGGGGCCAAAGGGACTCTGCCGGCCGGCGCGGGTCCGCGCATGCACGGGAGCATCAGTGGCTGCTGACGTCACCCCGCGCATGCGCAGGGGGTGGTCCACCTTCGGTGGGCCCCGATCCTGGGCCAGGTCACCTTGGGGGCACCCCCCGGGGCCAGATCACCCCCCCAGGACCTCAGAGCCCGCCCCGCCGCCAGGGCCCGCCGGTAAGGGACCAACTCTAATTTACGCCAGCGGGACCTGCATAAATGAGCAGGACTTCGGCCCATCGTGGGTCGGAGAATCGTCGGGCGGGGGCCGCTGCAAGCGTCCGCTGACTGGCGCAGCGCGATTCCCACCCACGCCAATTCTCCGGCGTCGGAGAATTCAGCGGCCAGCGGGGGCGGTGGGGGTCGGAGAATCCTGCCCCAGGTATTCAGTATTATTAGGAAACCGCGGGCACTTTTCCTGCACCTTAATCATGATATGGTGCTACTCTGTTGATATTATAATTAACGTCTACAGGATGGACGGGAAATTTCTCAACCTCAACCGATTGACATCAAAGCAGAAAACAACACTGACATCGCTCGCGGAACTTTAGTATGCGGATGACATTGCCAGTTCCACTTTACATTTTTGAAGATTATGCTGCTCATTTAGGGCTCTTCAATTCTATTCAGTCATAATATAGAATCCCAGCTCCTTCGGTAAACAACATTGAAAATGCTTTATTGTCCAAAGGAAACATTGTGAGGAGGGCACAAAGAGGCTACAAAGATATAGAGAGGTTAAGTGTGTTGGCAACAATTCAGATGGAGTATAATGTTAAGAATTGTGAGGTTATTCACTTTGGTCTTAAGAGCAGAGAAACAAATGTTTTGCACCTTTAAAAAAAATTCTTAAACATTTTTTTAAATATTCGGAATGTTGATGTTCAAATAAACTTAGGTGTACATGTACAAGAAACACAAAGGTTAGCTTGCAGCTACAGTAACCAAATAGGAAGGCAAAGTGGCATGTTGGAGTGGAAGAATAAGGAAGTCTTGCTAAAATTGTACAGGGCTTTAGCGAGACGACACAGTCCTTTGCGCAGCTTTGGTCTTCATATCTAAAGACAGATGTACTTGCATTGGAGACAGTACAGCAAAGGTCCCCGGGATAAGAGAGTTGTCCTATGATGAGGCTAAGCAAATTTGACAGAAATGCTCTGGTGGTTAGAAGAAAGATGATCTCTTTTAAACATGCAAGCTTCTGATGGGGCTCAACAGTGTAGACATTGAGAAGTTGTTGCCCCTATCCGGGAAATCTAGACATGAGAGCATGCCCTCAGAAAAGGGGTTATTATTTAGGACTGAAATTAGGTAAGTTTTTTTAACTCAAGCAGTTATGAATTTTTATAATTCTCTACTCCAGGGGGTTGTGAATGCACCATCATTGAGTATGTTCAAAACTGCGGATTAATAAGATTTTTGACCCTCAGGGATAACCAAGGGATAAGGGGAGCGGGCAGGAAGGTGGGGTGGAGGTAGAAAGTCAGCCATGATTCCACTGAATGGCGGTCAAGTTCAAGGGACCGAACGGTCTACTCCTACTCCTTTTTATGGTTCTAATGACTTCAATGCCATTCTACAAATTCTGGAGTTTAATGACAGTGTACAGATGTATGCCGGAATGCAGTTTGAGGGTGTGGAATTGCTGTTACACTTATTCAATCCAAGAATCCTTTTATCACTGACCATAATGTGGTACTGAAAGATCATAATTCACTTGAATAGAGATTAAAAGTCTGCATCACATGGGATATTTGTATTTTCCACACAATGACAGAATTATAATAAAACTCTGGAAGTGAATTCCAGTGGCGGTGATGCATTCAATGGACACACACATGGTGACTCCTGATGAGGTACTCGGTTTTTGGCCCTTTCTGTCTGATGCATGGGAGATTCTTTTGGTTGAATAAGATCCCCTAGGTTGTGTAATGTCCAGCACAAGCAGTTCCAGGCAAAGGAGTGTCAATGGAGTCTGGAGCTTTTAGAGCCCAGCAGGCAAAACATGGCGGTGGCAGTTTCTGCTGAGGTTGGGGCTCCTCAATGGACGACCAAGAAGCTGATTAGCTTCCTTGCCGATGAATTTAGGAAGCAACGACAGGCCATGGCCAAGGATCTGAAGAAGGCAATGGAAGGGGTTTTGGCCCCAATCCAGGCGACCTGGGGAATTTGGACCAGCGGATGATCATAGTGATCAGATTGCCTCTTTGGAGGCAGAGGTGACGGTTCTGGCGGAGGAGCGGTGGGTGCTAAAGGCCAAGGTGGACGATCCGGAGAACCACTTCATTCTGCGAAACGTGGGCTGCTGGAGGGCCTCGAGGAATCCAACTCCATGGGCTATATGCCCAAGATGTTTGGAATGTTGGTGGGGAAGAGGGTCTTTTCGACCCCACCCGAGTTGGACCTTGCCCATAGATCGCTGAGGCAGAAGCCCAGTTTGGGGAAGCCACCTTTTGTGGTCATACTCAGGTTTTATCGATATCTGGATAAGGAGCGGGTCCTGAGGTGGGCAAAGGAGATTTGGCACTGTAGGTGGAAGGATCATGCCATCAGGATACACCAAGATCTTGGGACAGAGCTGACAAGAAGATGTGTGGTTTAATAAGGCCAAGGCTTAGTTGTGTAAGAACAACGTGAGGTTTGGTGGGGTATACATGGCTCATCTTCGGGTAACTTTTAAGGACGGAGATAATTATTTTGATGTGACGGAAGATGCGAACAAATTTGTCAGGAAGCATGGACTGGGGACGAACTAAAGTATTTGAGGACTACGGGGTATGAAATTTATTGTTTGTTTATGGTTAAGTCCATCTGTTCTTGTATCTTGTAGGGGATTTTTGTAATGTGGGGAGGAGTTAGGATCGTGCCTGGGCTTGTCGGTGTGTGTTTGTAGGGACGAAGTTTGGGATGATATTTTGTACTGTTGAACATTGTTATTTGTGAGAGGTAGACTGGGTATTGTTTTTTTTTCTTCTAGAGCTCTGTATTAAAGTTTGGTTTGGGCAGGGTGGTTGATTGTTGATATATTGTTGTGTTGACTTTAATCTTTGCCCTGTGCGGGGTCACCCTGCCAGTGGTATAGCTAGTTAATAGGAGTGGAGAAGGGCAGGGGCGTGCAGAGAGATGGCAGCAGCTTGTTACCATGTGGGATTTTATTTAAGGTAATGAGTTCAGACTTTTTATTTCAGTTTTGCTTGGGTTGGGGGTTAAGGCGGGGTGGGGGGGACTTTTGTTTTTTAATTGGTTACATGGTTGGTTTCTGGGTGGGAGTGTAGACGAAGGTGGGAAAGGAGACCGCTGACAGTGACAATTCCTTGGGTTTTGGTCTGGTTTTATGGGGAGGTGGGGGCGAGGCTGCCATCATGAGTAGGCCTGGAGCTGGCGAAGATTGAGGCACTGCTGAAATGCCTCATATGGTGGATTTGGCTGATCCTGGGTTGGAAGGGGGCTGGAGAACCCCGATCCAGTTGATAACCTGGAACGTGAGGGGGTTAAATGGCTCAGTAAAGAGATCCCGGGTATTTGGGCACTTGAGAAGTTTGAAGCTGGTGTGTTTTTTTTACAGGCGATCCATTTAAGAATTAATGGTCAAACGAGGATGCGGAAGGGATGGGTGGGGCAGTCATACCACTCGGTATTGGATTGTAGGGTATGGGGGGGCACATGGCGTTACGGAGAATGTTTTTTCTTCGGCAAGCTATTTACTCGTGGACCCAGGAGGGAGGTATGTAATAGTCAGTAAGCTATTGGTGGGCGCGCGGTGATGCTGGTCAATATGTATGCGCCCAAGTGAGATGACACGGCTTTAATTAACAAAATGCTGGCCTCTATCCCAGATCTAGATTCTCAACTACTAATTATGGGGGGGCGGGGTTTTAGATCGGAGCCTGCATAGGTCGAGTCCCAAGTCCTTTTCTCACATTCACCGGGCCTTCAGCCTTCAGTCTTCAGCCAGAGAGTGGTAGGTCTGTGGAATTCATTGCCACAGAGGGCGGTGGAGGCCGGGACATTGAGTGTCTTTAAGACAGAAATTGATAAATTCTTGATTTCTCGAGGAATTAAGGGCTATGGGGAGAGAGCGGGTAAATGGAGTTGAAATCAACCATGATTGAATGGTGGAGTGGACTCGATGGGCCGAATGGCCTTACTTCCACTCCTATGTCTTATGGTCTTATGGTCTACTCTCGAATAGATTTGTTGTGGTGCGTAGGCCCGTTCTCCCGGGGGTGGGGGGGGGGGGGGGGGGGGGGGGGGGTTATGGGGTTGGAGGTGGGGGGGGAGGGTGGTACTGGGCAATCATTATATTTGATCATGCTCTGCATTTTGTGGATCGTTTTTTTGGAGCTAGGCCAATTTCAGAGACGCCTGTGGAGACTGGACGCGGCACTGCTCACGAATAAGAGTTTTTGTGAGCAAGTATCCTCTGCTTTTGGGGAGTTCGTTAAGCTTACCAGGAATGAAGCAGTCTCGCCATCCATGTTCTGGGAGGCCCTGAGGCGGTGTTTATGGGCAGGATAATCTTGTTCAGGGCACATCAGGATAAATTAGAGAAGGTGGAGAGGCAGAGGTTGGTGGTCTCCATTCTCAAAGTGGACTGCCAGTACCCGATTGCCCCGAGGCTGGAATTAGTGGCGAACAGAAAGAAGTTGCAAATGGAGATTGAGTTGTTGACAACGGGGAAGGCATGATCCAGTTGCATTAATCGAAGGGGACTTTCTAGGGATATGGGGAGAAGGCCAGCTGTCTATTGGCTCACAACCTGAGGCGACAGGCAGTTTCCTGAAAGTACAGGTCAGGGACTTGATTGGCGAGGCTGTTTCTGCCTCAGAGATGGTGAATGAGGCGTTTGAGGCTTTCTATCATGTGTTATATGAATCAGAGCCTCAAGTTGGGGACTCATCAATGAGACAATTTTTGGACGGGTGACCTTCCCAGAGGTGGAGCAGGGGAAAAGGCAGAGATTAGACATGCCGATTAGGGTGGAAGAGATCATGGGCGGGATTCTCCCGTACCCGGCGGAACGGGGGGTCCCAGCGGGATGGAGTGGCGTGAACCACTCCGGCGTCAGGCCGCCCCAAAGGTGCGGAATCCTCCACACCTTCAGGGGCTAGGCCGGCGTTGGAGTGGTCGGCGCCCCGCCGGCCGGCGTGGAAGGCCTTTGGCACCGCGCCAGCTGGGGCAGAAGGGACTCTGCCAGCCAGCACGGGTCGGTGCATGCGCGGGAGCGGCTGCTAACCTCATCCCCGCGCATGCGCAGAGTGGGGGTTCATCTATGCGTCGGCCATCGCGGAGGCTGACACGGCCAGCGCATAGAAAAAGAGTGCACCAAGTGCACAGACCTGCCCACGGATTGGTGGGCCCCGATTGTGGGCCAGGCCACCATGGGGGCACCCTCCCCCGGGGCCAGATCGCCACACGCCCCCCCCAGGATCCCGGAGCCCGCCGGTGCCGCCATGTCCCGCCCGTAAGGGACCTAGTCCAATTTACGCCGGCGGGACCTGCATATTACGAGGGGGACTTCGGCCCATCGCGGGCCGGAGAATCGCCGGGGGGGGGGGGGGGGGGGGGCTGCTGCGAGCGGCCGCTGACCGGCGTGGCGCGATTCCCGCCCCCACCAATTCTCCAGTGCCAGAGAATTGGGCGGCCGGCGGGGGTGAGATTCACGCCGCCGCCCAGCGATTCTCCAACCCGGCGGGGGATCGGAGAATCCCGCCCCATGAGTTGTATTGGGGCAGCACAGAAGGATAGCACTAGGCAACTAGGGGCTTTTCACAGTAACTTCATTGTAGTGTTAACATAAGCCTAGGTGGCAACTCAGGGCTTTTCACAGTAACTTCATTGTAGTGTTAACATAAGCCTAGGTGGCAACTCAGGGCTTTTCACAGTAACTTCATTGTAGTGTTAATGTAAGCCTACTTGTGACAATAAAGATTATTTAGATGTAATTATTATTAAGATGTTAATGAAGATAGGTAAGGCACAAGGACCGGATGGGTTCCCCATTGAATTTTATAAACAGTTTGCTGGACAGCTGATCTTGCTTTTGCTAGATATGTTCAATGATTCCA
The DNA here is from genome assembly GCF_902713615.1 of Scyliorhinus canicula. Classification (NCBI taxonomy): domain Eukaryota; kingdom Metazoa; phylum Chordata; class Chondrichthyes; order Carcharhiniformes; family Scyliorhinidae; genus Scyliorhinus; species Scyliorhinus canicula. Next base: position 56,233,266 of record NC_052159.1, on the reverse strand, counting down.
TATCTCGGGGGGTGTTACTGCCCACGCTGACACAGGCGTCGATTTCCTTGATCCTGAAGAAGGACAAGAATCCCATGGAATGTGGGTCATATTGGCCCATCTCTTTGTTAAATATTGATGTTAAGTTATTGGCGAAGATGTTGGCAAGAGGCTGGAACCCTGTTTACCGGAGGTGATTTCGGAGGAGCAGACTAGATTTGTGAAGGGCCGGCAGTTGACAGTCAATATCAGAAGGTTGTTAAATGTAGTGTTGCCTCCCTCCTCAGAAAGCAAACCAGAGCTGATTATTTTGATGGATGCGGAGAAGGCGTTTGACAGGGTTGAATAGGGATACATCTTTGAGATCTTGGGGTGGTTTCGGACCTAATTTTGTGTCATTAATTTATACAGGGCTCCTTCTGCAAGTGTACAGACTAATGCCCTGAGTTTGGTTATTTCCAACTGAACAAGGGTACAAGACAGGGGTGCCCATTAACTCAATTTCTGTTCGCATTAGCAATCAAGCCACTGGCCATTGTATTGAGGTCGCCTACAGGGTGGAGGGGGATAGAGTGTGTGCAGAGGGAGCATAGGGTTTCCTCATATACGGACAATCTGTTACTTTAAAAAAATTAATTTAGAGTACCCAATTAATTTTTTCCAATTAAGGGACAATTTAGCGTGGCTGATCCACCTACCCTGCATATCTTTGGGTTATGGGGGCGAAACCATGATAACATGGGGAGAATGTGCAACGGCCACACGGACAGTGACCCAGAGCCAGGATTGAACCTGGGATCTTGGCGCCGTGAGGCTGCAGTGCTAACCACTGCACCACCGTGTTGCCCTTATCTGTTACTTAATATTGCGGACCCTCTCTCCAATGTTGGGAAGATAAAGGAACTGCTCAGGAGGTTTGGCCCCTTTTCAGGGTACAAGCTAAATCTGAGCAATGGCTAAGTTTTCTGGTGAACACGCCAGGGAGGGGAACTGATCTGGGGAGGCTGCCATTTCGCCTGGCCAAGACTAGTTTATGTGCTTTGAGTATTCTATGGCCCATGATTGGACTTCATGGACTCAACTTTGCTGGTCTGGTGGACGACGTGAAGGCTGACTTAAAACAGTGGGATGGCCTCCCTCTGACCCTAGCGGGATGGGTCTGGACAGTGAAAATGAAATGAAATGAAAATCGCTTATTGTCACAAGTAGGCTTCAAATGAAGTTACATTCTCCCAAGGATTTTATTTTTATTTCAGAGGCTCCCAGTCTTTCTTTCCAAGGCTTTGTTTTGTAGGGATAACAAGTTGATTTCTACTTTTGTTTGGGGGGAGGGTAAGACTCTTGGGTGCGTCGGATGTTTTTTGCAGAGGGACAAGCAGTCGGAGGAGGGAGCGGTTAGCTTTACCCAATCTATTCGGTTATTACTGGGCGGCGAAGATTAATAAGGCATGGGGGTGGTTCGTGGATCTGAGATCTATTTGGGAGCGGATGCAGGAGGTTTGGTGAAAGGGATCTAGTCTGAGAGCTTTGGTTACAGCACCACTTCCTTTTTCCCCGGCTAGATTCTCTTCTAGTCTGGTGATGATAGCTACCTTGCAGATTTGGAATCAGTTTAAACAGCATTACAAGCTAGGTTCCATGTCTATTTTGGCTCCAATGTGTAGAAACCATGGGTTGGATTCTCCAAAAATGGGGCCATGTCCCCACGCCGGCATAGAAACGCTGGCATTTCACACCAGACTTTCCGTAGAAAAATTTATAGCGATTCTCGTACCTGCAGGGGGCTGACAGGGCCCCGGAGAGCTTCTAGCAGCTTAAGCTGCGTGAACAGGCCACAGCACTTCAGGTTGTGAGTCCGTCATTGCGCATGGTGGCGGCCCATAGCGGCCACGCCAAACGCGATGGCAGACTCAGCCGGCGGACCCGGACCAACAAAGAAGGTCCCAACGATCTGCCCTATGCCGCTCGATCTATTCCGCCCGATCGCCACCCCGGCCGCTCATAAGCCCCCTCCTCCCCGGTATTTGATCCCCTGCAGCCCACCAGGGCGGCTGCGGACTGGATCCGCAGCCTCCGAGCGCGAATCCTGACAAGCCAGATGTGGTTAGAACCACGCCATCGGGAATTCGGCCGGTCATGACCGGAGCACCGCTGGGAGGGCCTCAGGGAATTGCCCCCCCCCCCCCAGCCATGCCGCGTAATTCGCGTGCGAGCGACTCTCCGGGATCAGAAAATCGTGGGAGGGGCACCAGGCCCGATCCTGTCGAGAACGTGGATTCTCTGTCTTTGCGCTAAACGTGATTTCAGCGCGGGGCTGCGGAGAATCCTGCCCCATAGGTTTATGTCACCTGGCATAGACTCACCTTTTTTTTTTATACATGTTTTTATTCCCCATTTTCACATTTTCCTTCAAAATTTACACCCCACCCACAGACAGTAAACGGTAACAAATACCAAATCAATCTCCTGAACAATAACAACGATACCATCCTCCCACCACCCCAAACAAGGGCCCACCTGCCAATATGTGATCCAATAAAACAAACCCTCCCACTGTGGAAACAAAAAACAAAGGAGAAAAAGAAAAAAGGAGTGCGGAATCGCCCATGGTCACCATAGAGACCACTTCCCCCCACACTCAACGCCGTCCAACCTCTGAAAGAGTGCCGTACATGATACCCAAGAGTTGTAAACCCCCCCCCCCCCATGCTGTAATTTTCTTTGTTCTTTTTTTAGAAAATAGGCAACAGGTTTAGATAAAGGATCTGGATCGGCGCAGGCTGGGAGGGCCGAAGGGCCTGTTCCTGTGCTGTAATTTTCTTTGTTCTTTGTTCACTCCTCCCCAACTCCTCCTGTCCACTGCCTCTTGTAAAACCCCGTCCCCCAACCTCGGTTCCTTCCCCCCAACTTTCCACCCCAGCTAGACCACACGGACCCTATTCTGCCAGGCTCCGATGGCCGCAGCCCCTCCCCCCATGTGAAGTGAGGCTCTGCATAGGATCAGCCTCGTGTGTGAGGTCAAGTCTGATCCAGTTTAAGGTGATGCACAGGGTGCAAAGCTGATTGGGGTGCGCATTAGTGGGCCCTTCACGGGGGTGGAGGATAGGTGTGAGTCGTGTTCGAGGGGTCCGGCGAATCTTATATACGTGTTTTGGTCTTTCTCTAAGCTTGACGGTTTCTGGTCTCCTTTTTTGATTCGTTAACAGGGATTTTGGACGTTCATTTGCAGCCATGCCTGTTCGTAGCCACTTTGGAGAGTCTGACTGGCCGGTGCTGTAGAAGGGGACAAAGGCGGATGTCATAGCCTTCGCCTCGCTAATAGCCCAGAGACAAGTTCTGTTTGGGTGGAGTGCTGCCTACGTCCTCGGCTTGGTTGGGGGATTTGATGGAATTTCTACACCTGGAGAAGATTAAGTATAGCGTGAGGGGCTCAGTGAAAGGGTTCTACTCAAGGTGACAGCCTTTCATCCTTTTTAGAGAATAGTTGGTTGTCGTCAGCTGTTACGGGGAGGGGGGTTCGTCTTCTTAGTTGGGTTAAGGGTTTGCTAAGGTTTTGTTTTCTTCATGGGGGGTTGGGGGTCGAGCTGGGTGTAGTTTAGGGTTAGGATTGGTTTGTGTTGTTGGTGGGTTTGTTTGTTATAATGAAAATGTTGCTTGAATAAAAATATTTTAAGACTCTGGAAGTATTGTTTTAAAAGGTAAAAAGTGGATGAACACATATTAAGTGGAAAATGGTAACACTCACTGCTACGACAACATTCTCATTCCGTCACTACAAGTACATCACATGCCATCAGTTAAAACAAAAACAATGAGACAGTCTCCTGGTGAATTCTGCCAATGCACCACTGGTCACTTTTTAGTTTCAACATCTATCACACAGGGTTTCCTGGAATCTGAGCTGTGCAGTATTTTCAATTTAACTTTAACTTGGTCAGAAAGATTTTGCGATAATGATTAATTTGAAAATAAAGATTCTGAGCAAAATGTTCAGATGGGCACAGACTTTAGTTCAGGAGTAAAGTTCAATAGGAACTGTTTTGGTAATCTATTGCATTCCTTCTGCTTCAGTCAGCATTATACCTTTGCCGTCAGGTCAAAGTTTGGGGAAATGTGCATCTATTGAAATCTAAATTTTGGTACATGTTAACATCTCATTGCAAATCAACAATAAATTGAAGGCAAATTAAAAGTTTACCCCACAAGGTGCACTGAAATTAAATGTTGGAAGCCTGTCTCAGTTTGAGGAGTTTGTGAAGAAGTGAAAGATTACTGTTAGGAAAATGAAGGTAGTTTTAAGGAATTTATATTTGATCTGTAAACGTTAGAAATAAAGTTAAAAATAAATATAAAAGCAAATTACAGTGGATGCTGGAATCTGAAAAAAGGACAAAAATACTGGGCAATCTCTGCAAGCTTGACAGCATCTGTGGAGAGAAAAGGGAGCTAATGTTTTGAGACTGGATGACTCTTTGTCAAAGCTTTGAAAAGAGTCATCCAGACTCGAAACGTTAACTCCCTTTTCTCTCCACAGATGCTGTCAGACCTGCGGAGTTGTCCAGTATTTTGCTTTTGTATTAGAACATAGAACAGTACAGCACAGAACAGGCCCTTCGGCCCTCAATGTTGTGCCGAGCCATGATCACCCTACTCAAACCCACGTATCCACCCTATACCCGTAACCCAACAACCCCCCCCCCCTTAACCTTACTTTTATTAGGACACTACGGGCAATTTAGCATGGCCAATCCACCTAACCCGCACATCTTTGGACTGTGGGAGGAAACCGGAGCACCCGGAGGAAACCCACGCACACAGGGGGAGGACGTGCAGACTCCACACAGACAGTGACCCAGCCGGGAATCAAACCTGGGACCCTGGAGCTGTGAAGCATTTATGCTAACCACCATGCTACCCTGCTGCCTAGAAAAAAGTATAGTTTTAAGTGGGTTTAATTTAATGTGTGTGTCTGGAAAGGTAAAACCTACACTTAGTGTCATGGTGGACAAAGGTGCTTGTATGTGTGGGGGTTTGATAAGTTCCGAGTGTGCTTTCTATTGTGCTTAGAGAGGGTTATGGCATGAAGAATAAATAAAAGCCATAAGTATGCGTGCAGTTCTGATCGCCACATTACCAGAAGGATGTGGATGCTTTAGAGAGGGTGCAGAGGAGGTTCACCAGGATGTTGCCTGGTATGGAGGGTGCTAGCTATGAAGAAAGGTTGAGTAGATTACGATTGGTTTCGTTGGAAAGACGGAGGTTGAGGGGGGACTTGATTGAGGTCTACAAAATTATGAGAGGTATTGACAGGGTGGATAGCAACAAGCTTTTTCCAAGATTGGGGGTGTCAATTACAAGGGGTCACGATTTCAAGGTGAGAGGGGGAAAGTTTAAGGGAGATGTGCGTGGAAAGTTTTTTACGCAGAGGGTGGTGGGTGCCTGGAACGCTTTGCCAGCGGAGGTGGAAGAGGTGGGCACGATAGCATCATTTAAGATGCATCTAGACAGATATATGAACGGGCGGGGAACAGAGGGAAGTAGACCTTAGAAAATAGGAGACAGTTTTAGATAAAGGATCTGGATCGGCGCAGGCTGGGAGGGCTGAAGGGCCTGTTCCTGTGCTGTAATTTTCTTTGTTCTTTGTTGCTTAGCAACTGGGGCCTTGTAAGGTAGGGAAGTTGTTACGTTTTAGTTTAGCTATTTTATGGGCAGTTGGAGTCAAGACTGGGGAATTATGATCTCTCAACTCAGCCAGAAGAAAAACTGGACTGGACAGGAGCTGCGAAGAGGCAGGCTTCCTAAAGTTCAAGTTACAGTCCAGATAACTAGGGAATTGGGAACGAATGTTTAAGACTGGAGTTAAGTGAACAGAGACCAAGGTACTGTTTACTCTTCTGTGAATTCGTCTGAACAAAGTATTCCAAGTTAAAGAGATAGTTGTAGTAACCAAGTTTAAAGTGGGGCAGCAGCCTTCAAAGGTAAATCAAACATCTGATGCTATTTTAATGCAGTCTGGGAATCAAAAGTTAAAGCAATTATGAGAAGTTTGCACAGCAGTCAAGATAAAGAAATCCTAAAGGGGTTAGTGTAAAATCATGGACTAAATTCACTGTTAAAGTGGAGTGAAAGCTTTGCTTAAAAATGTAATTTGGAAAACCTGGTCTGGAGTTTGGAAGACAAACTGCTAAGGGAAAGCATTATTATGAGAGCAGATTTTGGGAGTGGAGTTTGGAAACTCTCATGCGATCATCATCTGGAGGGATTCGGAGGAGAATTCCACACACACTAACTTGGGTTCAGAGCGGAGTGCATATATTTGGTCACAGTTATCCTGTGTTCTCAAAAAGGGGCTTATTATGTTAATGAGATCATTATAGTTTAAAATGTATTTAGTCATCCATGTTAATCTTTAAATTTGTGTATTTGTTAAGAGAAGTATTTGTTAAGCTAAGGGGGAAAGCATTATTTCATTATAAACCAATTTTTCCCTGTTTAACATGTTTTTCTTGTTGTTGAAACTAATTAGTGGTCCTGTATCTCTGTTCCTCCACGTTTTATTAAATAAAAGTAAAAGTTATGGTCTTATGAGCAAAGGTTCCTGTCCAGTAATAACATCAACTAGGGTTGTAATTTAGATTGACACTCCATGGAAACAGCTAGATTAGGATTTCCAAGAAAGGTTTTTTGTCCATGTGTAAGCCTGACATCAATATCACTCAGTTTAACAAGTCTTTTTCTTTTTTTTTAAAATTTAGAGTACCCAATAAATTTTTTTTTCCAATTAAGAGGCAATTTAGTGTGGCCAATTTACCTAACCTGCACATTTTTGGGTTCTGGGGGCAAAACACACGCAAACACGGGGAGAATGTGCAAACTCCACACGGACAATATCCGATTACCAACGCCAAAATCACATTCGGAGAATTCCTTTTGATGGTGAAATCGGGGGCAGTGCCTGTTTCCAGATGCTCCGCCCCCTCCAAAACAGCGTCATCGGTGAGTACGCCGTGACTCGTTGGGATGGCCTCGGGACGGCACCTGAAGGCTGTAGCCACCTGAGTTGGCCACTTCCTCACACAAAATGGAAGAACGCAAAGGTTACAGGGAAAAATGGACATTGGCAAAGAAACAAGCAGTCTGCAGAATCCCCTGTATTCTAGCTGCTACAGAAACCAGACAGAATTGTAACTAACGAGCTGCGCATATTAAGCGAGCGATTCACGGTGATTCCCAGGCACAATTGTCACAACAGTTAACTGCAATTGAAACATTCTATGGAAGGTCAGTCATTCCGGCGCCAGTGGAGTCTAAGACAAAGGACGCCAATAAGGTGGAAGGAACCGCCCGGTGATCGAGGAACAGCCCCGTTATTGGGAAAATTCAAATCAATCGATTGGGAAGAGACCCAATCGATTGCAGGTTTAGAGACGGTCTGCCCAAAGGGATGCGAAGCCCCTGGGACCTATAAAAGTCAGGTCCCAGGACTGATTCGTTCTTCTTGACCAGCTGGCCCTCCCAGCAGAACACCTTTGCAGCAGAAGACCTTGAGAAGGAGAGGCCTGGTCAGCAGCCGCCATCAAGTAAGTGTCATAAAATGCACGCTACGAGAGTAGACACTCCTGACCCCTTTAGTCCACACCAACTGGAAGTCTGCGGATCCAGGACAAAGCAAGAGGCCATTGATCCCTGATCCGGCAGTTCCCTTATTCCAGATAAGTATTGGCCTGTTAGCGGTAGGAATAGCCTAGTCTTTTAATTTTATATGCATAAGTAGTAGATAACTGTATTATAATAAACGTGTCTTGTTTGAGCTTACTAACTGGTGTATTGAGTCATTGGTCTGAACTTGAACTTGAATCTTGTGGCGGTATCTTAACGATACCTGCCGACTCTAGAGCTAAGGAATAAAACAGAGCCAAATTGAATGTAAAGCACACTCACCCAGAACGAGCAACAAGGCCCTCCCTGATGCTCCGCCCCGAATGGGCCGACTTCCCGGCGGCGTGGATCACTTGCGGTCTGCGTTTTCGTCAACCTCACGGGGGGGGGGGGGGGGGCTGGGGGTAGTGAGGGGGTTACAGGAGGCCAGTATCTGGCAGGCTGGGTCCGTGCGCGGCCGGCGCGTGTTGAATGGCATGACCGCTGCAGGTCACCGCCGTGCGCATGCGCGGTCACAGGCCCGCCAATTCTCTGGCTGTTTCTGTCGGGAAAGCCGAGGGGGTTTATGTGGCGTGGCTGCTAGCCTCCCACCGGACGGAGCTTTAGTCCGGGGGAGTGCCGACTTTTTTGTCGTAAGACTAGACACGTGCTCCGGACATAGCCTCAAAATTGGAGAATCCAGCCCCATATCTATGGCACGAACTCCATTCCCTTTCCCAACCATTGTCTCGATTTAAGACAGATTGTTTCCAACTGCAGTATCTTTTGGACCTTTTTATCCCAAACATTCTTCATCATAAAGACTGCATTCAACAAAGTAAATATTACCCGCTTCAATTTGCCAGTTGCAAAAACTCTTATCCACACTATTGCCACCTCCTGACTTGACAACTATCATGCCTGGCTGGTTTACCATCCTCCACGCTCTGTAAATTTCAACTCATCCAAAGGTCTTCTAACCATATTCCATTCCCATCAGGTCTAGTCTCCATCCTTTCCGCAAAACATTGACTATTGGTCCCCAACATCTCCAAATAAAAATGTTCATCCTTGTATTTAAATGTCTTTATGCCCCTGCCTTATCTGTGTAATCTCTACCACCCCATGAACATTAAAAAAAAATCTTTTCAACAATGTTTTGTTCCAAAGCGCAAACATTTTCTCTGGATTTAAGCACCAACTTCCAAAAGCAGCATTTTCGGAGAGCCTGCACTAGTAGCATAGTCTTGGATGCAACATGTGGCTTATCAGAACAGAAAGCCCATGATTTTCTTTTGACGTGCAGCCACTTATTATGCATAGAATCCATTGCATCTGAACATTCAGGAAGTGAAATCCTGTTAATATAGGGCACACCCTGATGCTCCGGTGCTCACAGAACGGGATATGTGCCATCGTTCGCTCCCGGACCTGGGGCATCCCGGCGATGGCAACAAATCCTTAAGCCCGGTAATCTTGGTGGGCCCAGTCCAGGTCGTAGGTGATATAGTCTGATGCCCAGGCATACAGAGTACGTCATCTCCGGATGCACCTGTAGGCGGATGACTCTGGACCCCACTCGAGCCCTGGAATGACCGGTGGCATAAAGGTTTGGGCTGCAGTGACCTTCATGGCCACTAGAAGATGGTGTACTATTTTTCCATGGGGTGCCATGTTTGCAATGACGTAACACAGATGCCGCGCCATCTCTCTGCTGAGACGCAGTCTTCTGTAGCACATGGTGTGCGTCAATTTATTTAGCGACTAATGATGCCTGTACACCTAGGGCCATCGCTGGCCTCCCCTTCACAGAATCACTACAGTGATACAGCTATTCAGCCAATCGAGTCTGCACCAATCCCTACCTAGGGTCAGACCCCTACCCTATCCCCTTAACCCAGTAATCCCACCTAACCTAACCTCTAACCTTTTAGACATGAAGGAGCAATTGATAATGGCCAATCCACTGAACCTGCACACCTTTGGACTGTGGGTGGAAACAGGAAGACCTGGAGGAAACCCACGCAGTCACGGGGAAAAAGTGCAAACTCCACGCAGACAGTCACCCGAGGCCGGAATTGAACCCAGGTCCCTGGAGGTGAGAGGCAGTAGTGCTAACCACTGCGTCATCGTGCCACCCTTCTGGGTCCTTCCTCAGCCTGATGGGTGGCCCTGACTTCAGGGTGTGCAGCGACCCCTTACACATGGGGTGCCGACTTCAGTCTGCATTGACGCTGCTGCCTTCTACGGTGTCTGCCCGCCTTGGCTGCCACAAGCAATGCGAGGGCAGCTTCCGCGGGATCAACACCTGGAAACATTATTATATCTGGAAGGTATTGGAGAATGAAAGAGACCAACAATCAGTTACGGTTTCCATCCTGGGACCCTCAAATCCCGGAGGCCTCCCCCACTCTAACCAGGACTGTCCCACCTTCTCTCAGAGTGCCATCCCTGAGTCAGTTGTGCTGGCAAACCTTATTCTGCACACTCGCCCACAACCACATCAGGAGCCCCTAGACCTCTGCTGGGAACATTAGGGAGGACGTGCTCACCTGCCCTCCACTCATCCACACACTTACCCTTTGACCACGAGAGGATTCTTAGTGGTGAAGCCTTGCTCTTTAGTGTTTGATTGTTGGCAGCTGCCTCTATGTTGCTGATGCTCCCAGAGTTCAGGCACACTGTTCAGACATCAAGGTTTGCTGGACATGCAGTGCCACTAATCATCTTCTAAAACATGGCACTGGGGCCTTCAAGGAGGTACTTGGGAGTTGAACAGCGTGAAGTGCTCTCACAACTAACAAAGCTAATTCCTCATTTGAAATTCAGCTGTGAAGCTAGAGGCTGTTCACAGTCAAAGGCGATGAAATTGAATTTCAGGAGAGAAGCCACAGCATGGTGCTGTCCTGGGAGAGTTTGGTAGGACATAGAGGATTCAGCTGCGGTTGCCCCTGTTATGGGTTTCCATAATTGCCCCGGGCCGACCCCTGACCTGGAACGCTTTAGCACTCTGAGGGGAGTCTCTCCCCACTCCTTCCAACACCTCTCCCCCGAGCATTGGGGCAGCAGCTTCAGTGCCCTTGAGATGCATGCCGATAAATGGAAATGGCTACTCCCTTCCTCAGGAGCCATTGCGCCAGCTTCACGTTTCTGAAAAGGAGTACTAAGCGACACCCGCGTGACTTTTCCCTGGGGAGTTGGGTAATTCCCGGGAGATTAAGATGAATGCAAATGGGGGTGAATGATATTCCCGCCATTTTTAGGCGTGATCTGTAACTCGCCATCAGGAGTGGGTCGGGTGAATCGCAAAATGGTTCATGCTCGGTGCAAATCTTGATATTGCCCTTACCCGCTATTCACCCAGCACACCAAATTTGTGCCGGGCACAACATGGTTGCTGAATCCATAAGACCATAAGACATAGGAGTGGAAGTAAGGCCATTCGGCCCATCGAGTCCACTCCGCCATTCAATCATGGCTGATGGGCATTTCAACTCCACCTCCCAGCATTCTCCCCATAGCCCTTAATTCCTCGCGACATCAAGAATTTATCTATCTCTGCCTTGAAGCCATTTAGCGTCCCGGCCTCCACTGCACTCTGCGGCAATGAATTCCACAGGCCCACCACTCTCTGGCTGAAGAAATGTCTCCGCATTTCTGTTTTGAATTTACCCCCTCTAATTCTAAGGCTGTGCCCACGGGTCCTCGACTCCTCGCCTAACGGAAACAGTTTCTTTGCGTCCATCCTTTCTAAGCCATGTATTATCTTGTAAGTTTCTATTAGATCTCCCCTTAACCTTCTGAACTCCAATGAATACAATCCCAGGAACGCCAGCCGTTCCTCATATGCTAGACCCGCCATTCCAGGGATCATCCGTGTGAATCTCCGCTGGACACGCTCCAGTGCCAGTATGTCCTTCCTGAGATGTGGGGCCCAAAACTGGACACAGTACTCCAAATGGGGCCTAACCAGAGCCTTATAAAGGCTCAGTAGCACATCGCTGCTTTTATATTCCAACCCTCTTGAGATAAATGACAACATAGCATTCGCTTTCTTAATCACGGATTCAACCTGCATGTTTACCTTTAGGGAATCCTCGACTAGCACTCCCAGATCCCTTTGTACTTTGGCATTATGAATTTTCTCACCGTTTAGAAAGTAGTCTATGCTTGGATTCTTTTTTCCAAAGTGCAAGACCTCACATTTTCTCACGTTGAAATGCATCAGCCATTTCCTGCACCACTCTCCCAAACTGTCTAGATCCTTCTGCAGCCTCCCCACTTCCTCAGCACTACCTGCCTGACCACCTAACTTCGTATCATCAGCAAACTTCGCTAGAATGCCCCCAGTCCCTTCATCCAGATCATTAATATATATGGTGAACAGCTGCGGCCCCAACACTGAACCCTGTGGGACACCGCTGGTCATCATGCCCTAAACGTTCAAGAAATAGCAAAGATGGAAAGATCTATAATATAAAAATGATAGGCCAAGAAATGGATAAGCGATGGAAAGAGGGCTTGTGAGAAAAGCATAGCTGGAAACAAAGTAGAACAATAAAGTACTGTTCAAGTATTTCACGTGTAATATTTGTTTTTTTTTAAAATAGCTTTTCTGGCACATTAGTTAGCCTAGTTTTGAAAGACAACAATAATCTTGTTTTTGTAATGATCCATAGCTTTTAATGTATAATTCTCTGCTCTATGTCCTTTCGAGAAGGAAATCTGTCGTCCTTACCCGGTCTGGCCTACATGCGACTCCAATTCACAGCAGTGGTTGATTCTTAAATGCCCTCAGCGATGGGCAATAATTGCTGGCCTGGCTAGCAAAGCCCACATCCCATGGATGAATAAAAAAAAAATCCAGAGGGAAAAATTGTGGGCGGCATTCTCCATCCTGCCAGCGGCCAATGGGGTTTCTTGACAGTGGAGAATCCAGCCCTGTACTTTTCTTTCCATCCAAAATAAATTCTAAACCAATTGTTGCTCATTGAGAAGGAAGGGTGTATGATCACAAAAATTCAGGAATGTGGAACAGAACGTGGGAGGGGCAAGGAACAAAGGGATTATTTTTTTCAGCAAGAGTACAAAAATGTAGCACATTATTCTTGGTGGATACCCGTGTCCCCTTTGTCTCCAAAAACTGTTTCATGCCCTGCTTGTATTAGCCTGAGGTTACATATTTGTGACATGGTGAACTGCTGCAATGTTCCAGTTAACAGGTTCACATTACAACAGTAACTATATTTACGTCAGCCATTTTCTTCAATATATAAATATCCAAGTATCATCACAAGTTCCGGGGGGGGGCTACAGATTTGTCACTGATCAGGAACCAACTGGACCAGTAATATAAACACTGCGCCTACAACAGCAGCTCAAAAGGCTGGGAATTCTGTGGTTAAAGTAACTCACCTCCTGACTCTCCAATGCTTGTCCACCACCACACAAGGCACAAGTTTGGAATGTTATAGAATATTCTCCACTTATCTGGATGAGTGCAGCTCCAACAACACTCAAGTACCGTTTAAAAAAATAAATTTAGAGTACCCAATTCTTTTTTATTCAATTAAGGGACAATTTAGCATGGCCAATTCACCTACCCTGCACATCTTTGGGTTGTGCAGGTGAGACCCATGTAGACACGGGGAAAATGTGCAAACTCCTCATGGGCAGTGACCCAGGGCCGGGATCAAACCTGGGTCCTCAGCGCTGTGAGGCAGCAGTGCTAGCTACTGCGCCACCATGCCGCCCAACACTCAAGAACCTTGACAGCAAGAACAAAGCAACCTTTGAAACATTTATCCTCTCCACCACAAACCCACAGTGGCAGCTGCATGTACCATCTATATGATGCACTGCAGCAACTTGCCAAGGCTCCTTCAACAGCTCTTTCTAAACCTGAGACCCCCTACCACCTAGAAGGACAAAGGCAGCAGACACACTGGAACACCTCCATCTGCAAGTTCTCCTTCAAGTCACACATTATCCTTACTTGGAACTAGATTACCATTCTTTCAATGTCACTGGGCCAAAACACAGCGGTTGATTGCAGTGGTTCAAATAGGGAGCTCACCTGCTTTATGATTCTATGTATTGACCAACATATTAATGTCAAGGTATATAATTATTAACTACACATACCAGAATTTCCCCCTAGACTCATGACTAATTGCAATATTCAACTGTTGTTTTCACTAACTGTATAACTGTTCTGACATTCAAAAATCCTTTATAAATATGCGATAAATTGTAAAAAAAATACATACATTAACAAGTCTCCATGATTCTGCAATGATCGCATATTGAATTCGATTCAAGACAAATCCATCAATCTCTTTGGCCAGTTTGACTGGCGACTGGCCAATATCTTTCATAAGTGCATAGGTTTGTTCCAGTACAGCAGTGTGCGTTTCAGGATGAGGAACCAGTTCAACCAGTGGTACATAGTACGGTGGATTCACCTGAGAACGGAAACACAATTTTTCTTCAAACCTTATTTATTAAAGTAATTTTGTCATATTGCAAAATGTGCAGGTGGTGGGAAGTGAACACTTGAGCAACATCATATAATACCCGGTATATATTGGTATTATCCATCCATAACATCCCACTGCCAACCATATCAAAAAGGTTTCTTTACTTTCATAACTATACTTAAATATAGACAGTAGTCAATAAAATACTGATGGGTGAAGGTGTACACCTCTTTCAATTCAAGCTAAGTGCTGCTGCATACTCAAGAGAGGTAACTCTGCAATTCCATGCTCTTAGTGGAATACCAAGTCAGAGAGATTATTTTATATAATGCACAAAGCATTATGTTGTAGCTCTTACATCTTGTAAAACAAATTATTTACAAAGAACTTTTGAGTAGATTCCACAAACTTGGAGGAATTTTGTAGAAATGTTAGAGCCTTCATTGGTTCAATCCTCAATTACCCGCACGCGATTCTCCCACCCCTCCCCAAACCGGCGTGCCGAGATTTACGGCTGGCCGATCGGAAAACCGCCGCTCGCCTTTTGTAACGGGCGAGCGGCGATTCTCCGGCCTGGATGGGCCGAGCGGCCTGCCCAACACGACGTGTCTATGCAGGCGCCGACCACACCTGGTCGCTGCCGGCGTGAACAGCGTGCGAACGCTGCAGGGGGTGGCCTGTGGGGGGGGGGGGGGGGGGGATTGAGCACCGGGGGGCTCAAAAGGCCTCTCTGAGAGATGCACTCCTTTCCTCCGCCGCCCCGCAAGATCACTCCAACATCTCCGATCCGCGGGGAGGACGGCAACCGTGCATGCGTGGGTTGGCGCCGGCCAACATGCGCATGCGCAGATGACATCATACACGCGGCGCCGGCTGCGTAATTTACGCGGCGCCAAGGCCCGGCGCAGCGGCCTCCAACGCCGGAGTGAAACACTCCAGTTTTCACACCGGTGTCGACACTTAGGGCGCGATTCTCCGCACCCCACGCCAGGTTGGAGAATCGCGGGAGGGCCGGGCGAATCACGCCACGCCGCCCTGGCACCCCCCCCGCGATTCTCCCCCCCCCCCAAATGGCGTGTCACGTTTTGCGACAGGCCGCTCGGAGAATCGCCGCTCGCCGTTTCTCACGGCGACCGGTGATTCCCCGGCCCGCATGGGCCGAGCGTCCCGCCGAACCCGACCGGTTCACGCCGGCGCCAACCACACCTGGTCGCTGCCGGCGTGAACATCGCGCGACCGCTGTGTGTGGGGCCTGTGGGGGACGGGGAGTGGATCGAGCACCAGAGGCGTGCTCAGGAGATGTCTGGCCCGCGATCGGTGCCCACCAATCGTCGGGCCGGCGTCTCTAAAAGACGCACTCTTTTCCCTCCGCCACCCCGCAAGATCAAGCCGCCAAGTCTTGCGGGGCAGCGGAGCGGAAGACGGCAACCGCGCATGTGCGGGATGGCACCGGCCAACCTGCGCATGCACGGCTGATGTCACTTAGGCGTCGCCGGCCGCGTCAATCCCGGCGCGCCTCTTTGACGCAAGCGTCAAGGCCGGGTGCTCGTAATTCACGCGCCTCCACTCCTAGCCCCCTGGATGGGGCGGGGGGGGGGGGGGGGGGGGGGGGTAGAGAATAGGGGGCGAGGAGCGGCCTCTGACGCCGGAGTGAAACACTCCGGGTTTCACTCCGGCGTCAGCTGTTTGTCTCCCTTTGGGAGAATTGGGCTCTCTGTTTCCCTTTGGGAGAATCCCGCACCCCATTTGATCTCCCCATGGGACTTGTGGAATAAGAGCTCCCAGCTAATGGGCAGAGGTCCATCAGCTGCGGCTCGTCGAAATCGCCTCAAAATACCGGCTGGACTTTGACCGGCAGTAACGGGAGTTCCATTTGGGACCTTGCAGCAGTAAGCCGCTGGGACCATGGCGACCCAGTGCACTCTCTTTTCAGCTGTTGATGTCAAAATCACTCTTTCTCAAGTAGGGTTTGAAAACTTTTGCTGTCCACCCTATGATCTTTGACCAGTCCTGAACTGAGAGCACATCTGAAGGCAAGTACTTGGCATTTTGATGACCTGATGCTTTGACAACAGCTGACAAGTCAGCATAGCTCTTCACTTCATTGACTTTATTGCTCTATTATCTTTAGAGGCAAATCTGGAGTATTGTGCCCAGTTTTGGTCTCCTTATTTGAGTAAGGATGTGGTGGCATTGGAAGCCGTTCAGAGGAGGTTCACCAGATTGATTCTTGGAATGTAGGGGTTGATGGATGAGGAGAGATTAAACAGTTTGGGTTTATACTGGCTGAAGTTTAGAAGGATGAGAAGGGATGTGATCGAGGTATATAAAATACTAAAAGGGATTGATAAAGTAAATGTAGACCAAGTAAATGTTCCCCCTTGTGGGGCAATCTAGAACAAGAGGTTATAGATATAGATTGTGAGACAGTAGATTTCAAACTGAGGTGAGGAGGCACTACTTCTCATAGAAGGTGGTGAATTTGTGGAACGCGCTGCCCCATAGTGCGGTGGAGTCCGAATCATTGCATGGTTTCAAGAGGGAGATATATTTCTGATTTTAAAATGGGTTAAAGGGATATGGGGATCAGGTAAGGAGGTGGCTTTGAGACCAGAACAAAAACAGGCATGCAGCACCAGGGACCCGGGTTCAATTCCCGCCTTTGGTGAATGTCTGTGCGGACTATGCCCGTTCTCCCTGTGTTTGCGTGAGTTACCTCCGGGTGATCCTGTGTCCTCCCACAGCCCAAATATGTGCATGTTAGGTGGATTGGCCATGCTAAATTGCTCTGGGGTTGTGGGGATAGGGGAGTGGGCCAACATTGGGTACCCTTTCAAAGGGTCGGTGCAGACTCAATGGGCCAAACGGCCACCTTCGGCACTGTAGGGATTCTATGATTCTATAAAACTTTTTTTTTTGAAATAATTTTTATTGAAAAATTTTGAATTTATACAACAATAACGCACCATAGTAAAATACCAAAAATAACAATAATATTAACAAATCATAAACATTCGCCCCACCTCCATGAACAACACAGCATTTTAACAACAACGCAAATTAACACAATATAAAGTTACAGAATAGACACTACAATAAGGAACACCCCCCCCCCCCCCCCCCCCCCCCCCCCCCCGGGCCGGGTTGCTGCTGCTATTGACCAAGTTACCTATCTTTGAGCCAGGAAGTCCAGAAAAGGCTGCCATCGTTTATAGAACCCTTGTATTGATCCTCTCAGGGCAAATTTGACCCTTTCCAATTTTATAAATCCCGCCATATCACTGATCCAGGTCTCCACACTTGGGTGCCTTGCATCCTTCCACTGTAGCAGAATCCTTCGTCGGGCTACTAGGGACACAAAGGCCAGGACACCGGCCTCTTTCGCCTCCTGCACTTCCGGCTCTACCGCAACTCCAAAAATCGCGAGTCCCCACCCTGGTTTGACCCTGGATCCAACCACCCTCGACACCGTCCCCGCCAACCCCTTCCAGAATTCTTCCAGTGCTGGGCATGCCCAGAACATATGGGCGTGGTTCGCTGGACTCCCCGAACATCTGGTGCACCTGTCCTCACCCCCAAAGAACCTACTCATCCTAGTCCCGGTGCAGCACCTTTAATTGGATGAGACTAAGCCTCGCACATGAGGAGGAAGAGTTGACTCTCTCCAAGGCCTCCGCCCAAGTCCCGTCTTCTATCTGCTCCCCAAGTTCCTCCTCCCATTTAGCCTTCAGCTCCTCCACTGACGACTCCTCCACCTCCTGCATTACCTTATACATGTCAGACACCTTCCCCTCTCCGACCCACACCCACGAAAGCACTCTGTCCATCGTCCCCCGCGACGGCAGCAGAGGGAATCCCTCTACCTGTCGCCTAGCAAACGCCTTTACTTGCAAGTATCTGAACATGTTCCCTTGGGGAAGGCCAAATTTATCTTCCAGTTCCCCCAGGCCCGCAAACCTCCCGCCAATAAACAGGTCCCTCAATTTGCTGATGCCCGCCCTTTGCCACCCCCTAAATCACCAATCCTTGTTCCCCGGGATGAACCGATGTTTGCCACCCAGTGGAGCCTCCATCGAGCCCCCTGTTTCCCCCCCCGATGCAGTCTCCACTGTCCCCAGATTCTTAGGGTCGCCGCCACCACCGGGCTCGTGGTAAACCTCTTAGGGGAGAGCGGCAACGGTGCAGTTACCATGGCCCCCAGGCTCGTACCTCTACATGACACCATCTCCATTCTTTTCCACGCCGCCCCTCCCCCCTCCATCACCCATTTACGCACCATTGACACATTGGCTGCCCAATAGTACCCCAGAAAGTTGGGCAGCGCCAGCCCGCCTCTATCCCTCCCTCGCTCCAAGAACACCCTCTTCACTCTCGGAGTCCCATGTGCCCACACAAAGCTCAAAATACTGCTAGTCACTCTCCTAAAGAAGGCCCTGGGAATAAAGATGGGCAGGCACTGAAAGAGGAACAAGAACCTCGGAAGCACCGTCATTTTGACGGACTGTGCCCTCCCCGCCAACGATAATGGCAGCATGTCCCACCTCTTGAACTCCTCCTCCATCTGATCTACAAGTCTGGTGAAGTTATGCTTGTGAAGAGTCCCCCAGTCCCTGGCCACCTGCACCCCCAGGTACCTAAAGCTCTCCCCTACCCGCCTAAGCGGGAGCCTACCAATTCCTTCCTCCTGGTCTCCAGGGTGCACCACAAACACCTCGCTCTTGCCTAAATTTAATTTATAACCTGAAAGGTCCCAAACTCAGCTAGCAACTCCATCACTCCCGGCATCCCTCCCACCGGGTCCGCCACATACAGTAACAGGTCATCGGCATACAACGACACCCTATGTTCCTCTCCACCTCGCGCCAAGCCTTTCCACCTCTCTGAATCCCTCAACGCCATCGCCAGCGGCTCGATTGCCAGTGCAAACAACAAGGGGGACAGGGGGCAACCCTGCCTGGTCCCTCGGTAAAGCCGGAAGTACTCCGACCTCCTCCTATTCGTGGCCACGCACGCCATTGGGGCCTCATATAGCAGCCTTACCCATCTAATGAACCCTTCACCAAATCCAAACCTCCCCAACACCTCCCATAAGTACCCCCACTCCACTCTATCAAAGGCCTTCTCCACATCCAGCGCCACCACTATCTCTGCCTCCCCCTCAATCGCCGGCATCATGATGACATTCAACAACCTCCGCACATTCGTGTTCAGCTGCCTTCCCTTCACGAAACCTGTCTGGTCCTCGTGCACAACCCCTGGCACACAGTCCTCTATCCTGGTGGCCAGGATTTTTGCCAGGACCTTAGCATCCACGTTGAGGAGAGATATGGGCCGTATGAACCACACTGCTGGGGGTCCTTGTCCCTCTTTAAAATTAACGAGATCAGCGCCCGCGACATCGTATGGGGCAAAGTCCCCCCTTCCCACGCTACATAGAGTGTCCGCACCAGCAAGGGGCCCACTAGGTCCACAAACTTTTTATAAAATTCCACCGGGAACCCATCCGGCCCCGGTGCTTTCCCTGACTGCATCTGCCCGATCCTCTTAACTAGCTCCTCCAGCTCAATCGGCGCACCCAACCCCTCCACCTTCTCCTCCTGCACCTTCGCGGAAGAAAACCCGTCAAGGAACCTCTCCATTCCCCTCCTCACCCCCGTTGGCTCCGACCGGTACATTTCCCCGTAAAAGTCCTTGAAGACCTCATTCACCTCTACCCCCTTCCGCACCACATTCCCACTCTTGTCTCTCACTCCAGCAATTTCCTTAGCCGCATCCCGCTTGCGGAGCTGATGAGCCAGCATCCTACTCGCCTTTTCACCATGTTCGTACACTGCCCCTTGTGCCTTCCTCCACTGTGCCTCCGCCTTTCTAGTGGTCAGCAAATCAAATTTAGCCTGCAGGCTGCGCCTCTCCCCCAACAGTCCCTCCTCTGGTGCCTCTGCATACCTCCTGTCCACCTCCAGCATCTTTCCCACCAGTCTATCCCTCTCACTCCTCTCGCTCCTCTCCCTGTGTGCCCGGATGGATATCAGCTCCCCACGAATCACTGCCTTCAGGGCTTCCCAGACCATCCCCACCTGAACCTCCCCCGTATCATTCACCTCGAGGTACCCCTCAATACTTGCCCGGACCCTCCTACACTCCTCCTCCTCCGCCAACAACCCCACATCCAACCGCCACAACGGGCATTGGTCCCGCACCTCCCCCATCTCCAACTCTATCCAATGCGGAGCGTGGTCAGAGATTGCAATGGCCGAATACTCAGCCTCCTCCACTCTCGGAATCAGTCCCCTACTCACCACGAAGAAATCTATCCGAGAGTAGACCCTATGTACGTGGGAGAAGAAAGAGTACTCGCGTGCCCTCGGCCTCACAAACCTCCATGGATCCACCCCACCCATCTGATCCATAAGCCCTCTCAGTACCTTGGCCGCCGCCGGCCTCCTACCCGTCCTAGAGCTGGACCGATCCAGTGAAGGATCCAACACCGTATTAAAGTCCCCTCCCATGATCAGACCTCCCGCCTCCAGATCTGGGACCCGTCCCAACATACGCCTCATGAAGCCCGCATCGTCCCAATTTGGGGCATACACACTAGCCAGTACCACCTTCTCTCCTTGTACCCTACCCCTAACCATAACATACCTACCCCCCTGATCCGTCACCACCTCTGATGCCTCAAACTACACATTTTTCCCCACCAGAATCGCCACTCCCCGGTTCTTCACATCCAACCCAGAGTTGAAAACCTGCCCCACCCATCCCTTCCTCAGGCGGACCTGGTCCGCCACCTTCAGGTGGGTCTCCTGAAGCATTGCCACATCTGCCTTTAGCCCCTTCAGGTGAGCCAGTACCCTCGACCGCTTCACCGGCCCATTCAACCCTCTCGCATTCCAGGTGACCAACCGGATCAGAGGGCGTCCCGCCCCCCCTCCCCCGTTGACTAGCCATAGCCCGTCGACTGCCCGCCCCAGGCCAGCACCCCCTGCCCGACCCAGTCCCCACAGCGACAGCACCTCTCCTCTGTCCCCCCAGCCCCCACCAGCTCCTTCCTGACCCTACCAGCAGCAACCCGGTATTCCCCTTTCCCCCCCTCCCTTCCCCCCCAGGCTAGGAACCCTCCCAGCCGTGAACCGTCCTCCATTGTACTTCCGTGGGTCAGTTAACTTCTGCTGACCCCGGAAACTCCCGCCAATAACCCGACCCCTCCCAAAGTGGGATCATCCCCCAATCTATCCCTCCTCCAGGCACCGCTCCAGTGCGGGGAAGAACCAGTTAAGGCCCCGCCTCCCCCGTCACCGTCTCCGCCCCCCCAGCCCCACAGCGCGGGAAACCAGAGGAAAGCCCGCGCTTTCACACTGCCCCACCACACCCTTCTGACGCAGCTCCCAAATACCAGCCCCACTCCATACCCCCAACCCGACATAGAATACAACAAACCCCCCCGACCCTCCCCGCAAGATACAAAACTCAAACAATGCCCCACAGCAAAAAAAACATAGCAGAACAACACCCCCATAAATAACCATATCAAAATTGCAAAAGTACAAAAAAAAGAACATAGCAACAGCAGAATCCAGCGCTAAGATATTACAACCGACCCCGCAACCCCAAACCCCTAGTTCAAGTCTAGTTTCTCCGTCCGCACGAAGGCCCACGCCTCCTCCGGGGAATCAAAATAATAATGCCGGTCCGAATAAGTTACCCACAGGCGCGCGGGCTGCAACATTCCGAACTTTATCTTTTGCCTGTAAAGCACCTCCTTCGTCCGATTAAATCCGGACCGCCGCTTAGCCACCTCCACACTCCAATCCTGGTGTATCCGTACTACCCCATTCTCCCACTTGCTGCTCTTCACCTTATGATTCTATAAAACTTGACTGCAAGGAATGCAACCTTCCTTTAATAGGAGCATTTCTGCTTTAAACAGGCCTCTGTGTGTCTGCCTGATAGTGTGCTGGAAAAATGGGTAGATTGCCCATTTGCCAATGTGATCGAGTGGGCAGTTCTTCAATCATATTAAAAATAGACGTCCAAGAGATAAAATTGCTCAAGCTTGGCATTTCTTTCATGTGGGACGGTTTAATGCTCCCCAGCTGTTTGATTCTTGCCCCAGGTTAAAATCTGAGCTATGGGTGATTATTTTTTCTCATTCATAAGGGGCAGCACGGTAGCATGGTGGTTAGCATAAATGCTTCACAGCTCCAGGGTCCCAGGTTCGATTCCCGGCTGGGTCACTGTCTGTGCGGAGTCTGCACGTCCTCCCCGTGTGTGCGTGGGTTTCCTCCGGGTGCTCCGGTTTCCTCCCACAGTCCAAAGATGTGCGGGTTAGGTGGATTGGCCATGCTAAATTGCCCGTAGTGTCCTAAAAAGTAAGGTTAAGGGGGGGGGTTGTTGGGTTACGGGTATAGGGTGGATATGTGGGTTTGAGTAGGGTGATCATTGCTCGGCACAACATCGAGGGCCGAAGGGCCTGTTCTGTGCTGTACTGTTCTCTGTTCTATAATAAGGATGCTAGTTGAGATTTAGCATTTTTGGAACCCAAGTCGGAGAGTAAATAAAGGCTATATTCATATCTAGTTTAAAAATACGGAATTCCTGTTGATAAGCATAGGAAACTGGAGCCTTTTGTTGCTCAAAGATGAACTGGTGTAATGTTAATCTTCATGGCAGCAATAATAGATTAGGTTCACTGTGATTCCTACAGTAAACAGTTTTAGGGGTTTCTGTGTTTTATATATGCATACTTTGCACCTTTTACAAAAATTCATTTTTGGTCTGTGGGAGTCACTGGTTAGGTCAGCATTTATTGCTCATTCCTAGTTGCCCTTCAGGAGGTGGTGTTGAGTTTCCTTCTTGGACCGCTGCAGTCCTTGAGGTGTAGGTACACCCACTGTGCTTCTGGGGGAGGGGGGAGGGGACGACTTCCACGATTTTGACCCAGCGACAGTGAAGGAACGGCGATTTATTTCCAAGTCAAGTTGCTGAGTAACTTGGAGGGGGGCCTCCAGGTGGTGGGGTTCCCAGATATCTGCTGATTTGTGCCTTGTAGATGGTGGGCAGGCTTTGGCGTGGGGGGGTCAGGAGGTTTGACCTGCCCTGGTAGCTTGTGTGGCGCGAATGTAACTTGCCACCTGTCAGCCGAAGCCTGGATATTGTCCAGGTCTTGCTGCAATTGGACATGGACTGCTTCATTATCTGAGGAGTCACAAATGGTGCTTAACATTGTGCAGTGATCCGCAAACATCCACACTTCTGATGGAAGGGAGGTCATTGATGAAGCAGCTGAAGATGGTTGGGCCTAGGACACTACTCTGAGGAACTCCTGCACGGATGTCCTGGAGCTGAGATGATTGACCTCCAACAACCACGACCATCTATCTTTGTACCAGGCATGACTCCAACCAGCGGAGAGTTTCCCCCCTGATTCCCATGGACTCCAGTTTAGCTAGGGCTCCTTTATGCCATCCTCGGTCAAATGCTGCCTTGATGTCAAGGGCAGTCACTCTCACCTCACATCTGGCATTCAGCTGTTTTGACCATGTTTGAACCAAGGCTGTAATGAGGTCAGGAGCTGAGTGACCCTGGCAGAACCCAAATTGAGCATCTGTGAGCAGGTTAATGCTGCGTAAGTTCTATTTGATGGCACCGTTGATGACTCCTTCATCAATTTGCTGATGATGGGGAATAGACTGATAGGGCGGTAATTGGCTGAGTTGGATTTGTCCTGTTTCTTGTAGCGGACACACCTGGGAAATTTTCCACATTGCCGGTTGATGCCAGAATTGTAGCTGTACTGGAACAGCTTGGCTCGGGATGCGGCAAGTTATGGAGCACAAGACTTCAATACTCATGCCGGAATATTGTCAGGGCCCATAGCCTTTGCAGTATCCAGTGTCTTCAGCCGTTTCTTGATATCACATGGTGTGAATCGTTTTGGCTGAAGACTGATATCTGTGGTGCTGGGGACCTCCAGGGGAGACAGAGCTGGATTATCCACTCAGCACCTCTGGCTGAAGACTGTTACGAATGCCTCAGCCTTGTCTTTTGCACATATGTGCTTGGCTCCTCCCCCATTGAGGATGGGGTTATTTGTGGAGCCTCCTCCTCCAGTGAGTTGTTTAATTGTCCACCACCCATTTACGGCTGGATGTGGCAGGACTGCAGAGCTTAGATTTGATGCGTTTGTTGGGGAACCGCTTGCTGCTTATATTGTTTGGCACACAAGTAGTCTTGTGTTGTAGCTTCATCAGGTTGACACCTCATTTTTCGGTAGGCCTGATGTTGCTCCTCGCCTGCTCCCCTGCACTCTTCATTGAACCAGGGTTGATCACTTGGCTTGGTGGTAATGGTGGAGTGGGGGATATGCCAAGCCATGAGGTTGCAGATTGTGGTTAAATACAATTCTGCTGTTGCTGATGGCGTACATGCCTCATGGATGCCCATTTTTGAGTTGCTAGATCTCTTTGAAGTCTAATCCATTTAGCATGGTGGTAGTGCCACACAACATGATGGAAGGTATCCTGAATGTAAAGTCGGGTCTCCATCAGGATTGTGTATGATCACTTCTACCAATACGGTCATGGACAGATGCATCTGCAGCAGACAGGTTGGCGAGGATGAGGCCAGGTATATTTTTCTCTCTTGTTGGTTCCCTCATTACCCGCTACAGTCCACGTATAGCAGCTATGTCCTTTATGACCCGGTCAGCTCAGTCTGTGGTGGTATTACCAAGCCACTCTTGGTGATGGACATTGAAGCCCTCACCTACAAGTGGTGTTCAACATGGAAGAGTACTGATTCATCAGCTGATGGTGGCCGGTATATGCTTCCTTGCCCATGTTTAACCTGAAGCCATGAGACTTCATGGGGTCCAGAGTCGATGTTGAAGACTCCCAGAGCAACTCCCTCCCGACTGCATACCATTGTGCCTCCACCTCTGTTGGGTTGTCCTGCCGATGAGACAGAATATACCCAGGGACGGTGAGAGTATCTGGGACATTGTCTGTGAGATATGATTCTGTGGGTATGATTATGTCAGGCTGTTGCGTAACTAGTCTATGAGACAGCTCTCCCAACATCTAAAACGGTATTTATGTAATAGACTGTGATTTTTCATTTAAAAAAAATCTTTTTATTGGCATTTTCCACATTTATTAAGTTTTATATTTTTTTGCCACGTTATTTGTATTATACAGAAAGGTTTATCATGTCCTTCCTCAGTTTACTTTATGTACATTTTGCTGCCGTTTGGCTCGGCCTGTGCTCCCTTCATTAAATACATGAAAAGAAAAGGAAAAAGAAAATGTAAAATAGGGCAACAGAGTACACAATGTAACTACACAACACCGGCATCGGGTGAAGCATACAGGGGTGTAGTGTTAATGAGGGTCGTTTAGGAGTCTGGTAACAGCGGGGAAGAGGCTGTTTTTGAGTCTGTTCGTGCGTGTTCTCAGACTTTTGTATCTGTGCCTGATGGAAGAAGTTGGAAGTGTGAGTATGCTGGGTGGGAGGGGTCTTTGATGACGCTGCCCGCTTTCGCCAGGCAGCGGGAGGCCTAGATGGAGTCAATGGATGGGAGGTAGGTTCGTGTGATGGACTGGGCGGTGTTCATGACTCTCTGAAGTTTCTTGCGGTCTTGGGCCGAGCAGTTGCCATACCAGGCTGTGATGCAACCAGATAGGATGTTTTTTATGGTGCATCTGTAAAAGTTGGTAAGATTTAATGTGGATATGCCGAATTTCGTTAGTTTCCTGAGGAAGTATAGGCGCTGTTGTGCTTTCTTGGTGGTAGCGTCAACGTGGGTGGACCAGGACAGATTTTTGGAGTTGTGTACCCCTCGGAATTTGAAACTGCTCACCATCTCTACCTCTGACCCAATGATGCTGACAGGGGTGTGTACAGTACTTTTCTTTCTGAAGTCAATGACCAGTTTTGCTGGCATTGAGGGACAGATTGTTTTCGCTGCACCATTCCACTAGGTTCTCAATCTCCCTCCTGTATTCTGACCCATCGGTATTCGAGATCCAGCCCACTATGGTCGTCTCGTCAGCAAACTTGTAGATGGAGTTGGAACCAAATTTTGGTACACAGTCGTGTGTGTACAGGGAGTATAGTAGGGGGCTGAGTATGCAGCCTTGCGGGGCCCCGGTATTGAGGACAATTGTGGAGGAGGTGTTGCTGTTTATTCTTACTGATTCTGGTCCGTGGGTTAGAAAGTTGAGGATCCGTTTGCAGAGTGACGAGCCATGTCCTAGGTTTTGGAGCTTTGATATGAGCTTGGCTGGGATTATGGTGTTGAAGGCGGAGCTGTAGTCAATAAGTAGGAGTCTGATGTAGGCGTCCTTGTTGTCGAGATGCTGTAGGGATGTGTAGGGCCAGGGAGATGGCGTCTGCTGTGGACCGGTTGCGGCGGTATGCGAATTGCAGTGGATCAAGGCATTCTGGGAGTATGGAGGTGATGCGCTTCATGACAAACCTCTCGAAGTACTTCATTATGACTGAAGTCAGGGCCACCGGACGGTAGTCATTGAGTCTTGTTGCCTAGTTTTTCTTTGGCACCGGTATGTTGGTGGTCTTCTTGAAGCAGGTGGGGACTTTGGAGTGGAGTAGGGACAGGTTAAAGATGTCCGCAAACACATCTGCCAGCTGGTCCACGCAGGTTCTGTGTGCACGACCAGGGATTCCGTCCGGACCCGTCGCCTTCCGAGGGTTCACTTTCAGGAAAGCTGATCTGACTTCGGAAGCTGTGATGGAGGGCATGGGTGTGTTATGGGTTGCTAGGGCACCCGACAGCGGATCGTTGGTTTTCTGCTCGAACCGAGCATAGAATGCGTTGAGTTCATCGGGGAGGGTGTGCTGCTGCTGGAGATACTGCTCGCTTTGCAGCCCGTTATGTTGTTTAGGCCTTGCCTCAACCGCCAAGAGTCTGTAATGCTAGTCTGTGACTCTAGCTTGCTCTGATAGTCTCTCTTGGCATCTCGGATGGCTTTGCGGAGGTCGTACCTGGATTTCTTGTATAGGTCAGGGTCGCCTGACCTGAACGCCTCAGACATGTCCTTCAGTAGGGAGTCAATCTTGCGAGTGAGCCATGATTTCTGGTTGGAGAACGTACGTACTGCTTTCTTTGGCACACAGTCATCCACACATTTGCTGATGGAATCTGTGACGGTGGTGGCATACTCATTTAAGTTGGTCGCTGAGTTCTTAAATATGGACCAGTTCTCTGTCCGTAAGCAGTCAGGTAGGCGCTCTTCAGTTTCCTCAGACCAGCACTGCACGACCTTCTTAGCTGGATTCTCCCGCTTGAGTTTTTGCTTGTATGCCGGGAGAAGGAGCACCATCTTATGGTCTGATTTCCCAAACTGCAGTCGGGCCTGGAACGGTAGGCAACCTTGATTTTTGAGTAGCAGTGGTCAAGAGTGTTGTCGCCCCTGGTGGGACAGGAGATGTGATGGTGGAATTTTGGCAGTACACTCTTGAGGTTGGCCTTGTTGAAGTCCCCGGCTACGATGAACAAGGCCTCCGGGAGTTCTGTTTCATAGTTATGTATAACTGTGTACAGTTCGTCCAGCACCTTCTTCACTTCTGCCTGGGGTGGGATGTGAGACCGCAGTGATAATTAGGGGCTGCACCGTAGCATAGTGGTAGCACAATTGCTTCACAGCTCCAGGATCCCAGGTACGATACCCGGCTTGGGTCACTGTCTGTGCGGAGTCTGCATGTTCTCCCCATGTCGGCGTGGGTTTCCTCCGGGTGCTCCGGTTTCCTCCCACAGTCCAAAGATATGCAGGTTAGGTGGATTGGCCATGCTAAATTGCCCTTAGTGTCCAAAATTGCCCTTAGTGTTGGGTGGGGTTACTTGGTTATGGGGATAGGGTGGAGGTGTGGGCTTGGGCAGGGTGCTCTTTCCAAGAGCTGGTGCAGACCCGATGGGCCGAATGGCCTCCTTCTGCACTGTAAAATCTATGAAATTCTACGATAATGGCTGAAGCGAACTCATGTGGAAGATAGTATGGGCTGCACTTCATGGTCAGGTATTCCAGGTCCGGAGAGCAGTAGTTCGCCAGGGTCGCCACATCCAAGCATCAGGAGGAGTTGATGAGGAGGCAAACCCCTCCACCCTTCGCTTTGCCTGATGACGCGGTGCGGTCCGCCCGATGAATTGAGAAGCCTTCAGGTTGTATGGCACAGTCCGGTGAGGCAGGGGGTGAGCCATGTCTCTGTGAAACAGAGCACACTGCAGTCTCTTACTTCCCTCTGAGAGGTAAGTCTAGCGTTATGTTCATCCAGCTTGTGGGTGGTGATGCTGCTGATTGCCAGCCGAGCAGGATTCTCTGGCGTGTGATTAGGGAGCGAAAGCAATGGCGTCAGCCCTCTTCCCCATGTGTAGCTCTAGCTGCTCCGATAACCTGAAGATTGACTCAATTGGGTAAGGCTTCATTCCTCACCCCCACAACCTTGGACATTGCCTCAGAGAAGGCTGTCCAAACCCAGCAAAGTTTAGGACAAGCCCAAAACATGTGGGCGTGATTAACCGGGCCCCTCTGGCACCGTTCACATTTGTCCTCCACCTCGGGAAGAACCTACTCATTTGGGTTATGATGTGGTGCACGTGATTTTTCATTTTGACAAACTGGAAAATTAACTTTTTTTTTGTAACTTCACAATGGCAGCAGGGACCTCCTGTTGGCAAATTCTCATCAATATGATTTATTTAATTTGTACTCTGCATTCTGACGCACTGTTCTGTAATCCAAACATCTATTTTCACTGTTGTAGATTATATCATTTATATGCTAGCCTGGTATGACGGCAGTGGCCGTCAGATCAGGCATCGTGACCAGGAAGCTGCAAGTAGGTCAACGACCGAAACCAGGCAGCACAGGTGAGTTGACACCACCGTCCCCCCCCCCCCCCCCCCCACCAATCCACCTGCCGAGATCCTACCTTTCTCCGCCCACACAAACATCCCACTCCCAATCCTTCATGTGTCCCCAACCCTCCCTTCAACCCTCCCTGTCCCTTCAGCTACTCCTTCATCACCCCCCCCCCCCCCGCCTCCTCCCACCACTGTGATCCACGCATGTGGCTAACGATGCCCTCTCTGTATATCCGCATGAGAAGCTCTCCCTCAATCGCCGTGAGAGGCACCAGACTGGCAGAGGGATGCCGGACATAAGAATCCTCATGACCGTCGCGGAACGGACCCTGGAGGTGACAGGGGTGGCCGAGGACAGAGCGGTCACCAATGCGGAGGTTGGCACAGAGGTGAGGATCCACCGGGCCCCACCTGGAGGACATGACAAACAGTGAGTTGACCCTCCCTCCCACTGACCATGTGTTCATTCTCCTGCGGGTCTTCCAGCCGATGGCGCCGGCCCATTCAGAGTGGCTCCCTACCCTGCCTCCCATGAGACTACCTTGGAGGAGAGCTATGAGGGTGACACAATTGATGCGTCACAGCTGTCATCCCCACCCTCCACCAGTGCAGAGACACACACCTCTGTGAACATTTGTGGTCAGGCTTCTGGGGCACAATCTGGTGAGCACAGTTGCTGATGCACATCAGGTGGAGGCAGTAACGCCCAGGCGGGCCAGCAATCAGAGATCTGCTGGATCCTAGGACCCAGCTGGGTCCCAACCAAATGCTGAACCTATGGACCATGCTATCCTGGAGCTGATGGGGATGTTAGGGTGTGGCCGGAACAATCAGAGGAAGATATCAGCGGCACTCCAGCAGGCGCATAGCCGATTGGAGGAGTCCCAGAGACTATAGGAGCAGGAGATGGTGCCGGCAATGAGTGGCGCCAAGGCCATCACTGCTAGGGTGGCGACTGCAGTGGAGAGCCTGGTGCACGACATCGGCACCATGAGTGAAGGTTTCCAAGGCGTCGCACAGTCAGTGACAGCTGTGGCTGAGGGTCTCGGCAGAATGTCCAACTCGCTGGGGGATGTTAGTCAGTACCAAGCTGACCTTAATAAGGTGCTGCGGGACATGTCCCACTCTAAGATGGGAATGGCTGAGGAATTGCAGAGCTTGGCTCAGTCGCACGTGGGCATTGCCAAGGCATTGAAGAGCATGGCCCAGTCACTGAGAAGCATCACTGAGGGTGTCGACACAATGGTGCAGATATTGGGGAGCTGCCAGAGCTGGAAGAGCCAGCAGGGATAGCTGGGACTTGAACCAGCTGCCCCTCCATCCCGAGGTGAATCCCAGGGCTCTATGGGCACCGAGTGGGAGGAAAGGGTGTTGGTGCCAAACCGGACCTTTCCCATGGAGTGGGTATGATGGCGACCAGCAGTCCCGAGTTCCACCCCTCTGATGAGGCTGCGTCGCACAGTCCAGCACACGGAACAGGGCAGCACGGCTTGTGAATGTGCCGCCAAGTGCGGCCAAGGCCCCTCCAGCCCTGAGGAGGCCTGCCAGGGGCACTGAAGGCCACAGGGCATGGCAAGGCAGCTGGCTGCCTCCACCTCTGATGTGCGTCCTCTGGACACACCTAGACGTAGAGGTGGGCAAGGAAAACCAAACATGTCAAATATCACTGAGAGGGAGCTGGGAAGCGTGGGGTGGCACCATCAGGAAATTGGAGCATTGTGGGACGTGAAACATTAAAAACCCTTCACCGCAACCAATATGACACCTCTGTCACTTTCCTCCACAATGTGGGCCGATCTCTGAACCCTTGGCCCATCTCTCCAGGCATGCACCCCCCCGTCCTGCCCCCGGGCACACCGTGTGCGGGTGATGGGTGTGAGCAAGCACTCACAGACAGGCACGGGGCCGGATTATGGCATATATTGATGAGCGCCAGCGCTCAGCTCTCTGTAGGTTTCATCAACCCCTTGCCCTCAACTGTGACCCGCTGACAGTGCCGACACAGTCCCAGCACCCTGGAGTGATGTAACATACCCTGGGAGCTTGGGAAATGCGGAGGACGTAGTGATGATGGACCAGGCCATGTCCTATGTGAAGTGGGCGGATATGAGGGCGTACCTGCCCCCCCCGGGCTTGTCGGACCCTCGCCGTTGCCATCTGTCCTGCAGTCTCTGGCTGGTTCATCTCCGGGATTGTCTTCTAGCCCCTGTTGGTCCGGCGCCTCCTCATTATCTTCATCCTCCTCCTCAGAGGTGGCCACATGTTCCTCATCCCCCACCATCAGAACGTAGCCCCGCTGATGTGCCAGGTTATGGAGGACACAGGAGACCACTAGAAAGCAGGAGACACTCGGGGGGGGGGGGGTTACTGCAGGGCATCACCGGAGCGGTCAAGGCATGGGAACTGTATTTTGAGCAGCCCGATGCACCGCTCAATGACAGCCCAGATGGCCCCATTGACCTCGTTGTATCAAATCTCCGCTTCGTTCTCCGGCCTCCATACTGGCGTCATTAGCCAGGTCCTCAGCGGGAACCATTTATTCTCCAAGAGCCAACTGCCCATCCTGGGGTGGTCCTCGGAAAGGCCGGGGATGTCTGGCTGCCCCTAGATGTAGCTGTTAGGCACACTTTTTGGGAAGCGTGCACACGCGTGCATGATCTCATGTGGTGGTCACACACGAGCTGCATGTTCAAGGAGTAGAATCCCTTTCCTGTTTAATGAAGGGCACTCCAGATGGCCCGGAGAGCACAAGGTGACATGCATGTAGTCTACCAGCCCCTGGACCTGGGGAATCCTGGTGATAGCAGAGAATCTTGTTGCCCGGGCACCTTGTTGGGCTTGGTCCATGTCAAAGTTCTAAGAGTTTTCACATGGGCAAACAGGACATTCAAGACCTGTCGGATGCACCTGTGCGCTGTGGCCTGCGGGATAGAACATTGAACATACAGTGCAGAAGGAGGCCATTCGACCCATCGAGTCTGCACCGACCCCCTTTAAGCCCTCACTCCCACCTACCACCGGAACCCAAAAACCCCTCCTAATCATTTTGGACACTCAGGGCAATTTAGCCTGTCCATTCCACCTAACCTGCACGTCTTTGGACTGTGGGAAGAAACTGGAAATCCACGCAGACACGGGGAGAACATGCAGACAGTGGGGATTCGAACCTGGGGCCCTGACGCTGAGAAGCCACAGTGCTACTACTGTGCTATCGTGCTGCCTACGCAGGTCCCTGCTCGAGCACTGGATGATCCCAAAATGTAAAAGTTCAGGGCTGTTGTGACCTTGACAGCCACTGAGTGCGGATGCCAAGTCTGAGCCTGCCTGCGACCAGAAGAACTGAGGGCAGATTGAGGTGCACCAATGCTTGCGCGATG
Source organism: Scyliorhinus canicula (assembly GCF_902713615.1). Taxonomy (NCBI): domain Eukaryota; kingdom Metazoa; phylum Chordata; class Chondrichthyes; order Carcharhiniformes; family Scyliorhinidae; genus Scyliorhinus; species Scyliorhinus canicula. The sequence goes on along the minus strand of NC_052159.1, from coordinate 56,200,912 downwards.
CCGGACAGGTCCCCACTCTGCGACTGTAATGACCCCGTGGCAATAAAGGTTCAGGGCCACCGTAACCTTGACAGACACCGGGAGAGGGTGTCCTCTCCCAGTGCCACGCGGTGCCAGGTGTTCCAGGAGATGGCAGATATGGGCGATGATTTCCCGGCTCATCCTGAGTCTCCTACTACATGCCCGGTCCATGAGATCCTGGTATGACGAGCGGGGCAGGTACACACGGGGCCTTATTGGGCGTCTCTGTGGCACCACCACCACCTCCTCCTCCTCGTCCTGTCGGGTAGGCAGCCCTCTAGCCTGGGAGGCTGCCACCTGCCTCCCTGCGGCACGCACCTATGCGGCAGCCTCCGCCGCCTCCCTGGCATGTTCCTGCTCCAGCTCCCCCAAGGCAACATGTAGATGTACGGCTCCCGCCACGGCAGCCAACATCGCTGGGTGATGACCAAACATGACGACCTACAGGGGTTAACGACTGGTTGGCACCGTTAAACAGGTGGTTCAATTTACGCCGGCATGACTAGTGGTCACGTCGGCGGGACTTCGGCCCATCCGCCCTGGAGAATTGGGACGGCCCCGGGGCCCATTGCGTCGCGCCGGTCCTCGCCATTCTGCGAGGCGCGCGGCACGATTCATGTCAACGGGATTTTTGGGGGGGCGGAGAATATCGTGGAGGGGCGGTGGACAGGATTTACGTCGACCCCGGCGATTCTCCGACCCGGCGGGGGTTCGGAGAATCCCACCCAAGCTTTCTCCTTTACTGTCCATTAACATTTGTTTTCTATCTTTCTGACTTGTCAGCGTTCTACATTTTAATAGTTAATAAACCTTTTGAATTCAACATTTGAAGTGTCCATTCTTGCCAGATGGTTAAGTCTTGTAGAACCTGATTTGTTATACAATTGGGGAGTTATTGCAATCCTTTTTTTAAAAATAATTTTTATTGAGAAATTTTGATTTTATACAACAATAACGCACCTTAGTAAAATACCGAAAATAACAATAATATTAACAATCATATACATTCGCCCCATCCCCAGAACAACCCAGCATTTTAACAACAACGCAAATTAACACACTATAAAGTTACAGAATAAACACTACAATAATGCACCCCCCCCCACCCCCCACCCCCACCCCACCACCCCCGGGTTGCTGCTGCTATTGACCCAGTTACCTATCTCTGAGCCAGGAAGTCCAGAAAAGGCTGCCATCGTTATAGAACCCTTGTATGATCCTCTCAGGGCAAATTTGACCTTTTCCAATTTTATAAATCCCGCCATGTCACTGATCCAGGTCTCCACGCTTGGGGGCCTTGCATCCTTCCATTGTAACAGAATCCTTCGACGGGCTACTAGGGACGCAAAGGCCAGGACACCGGCCTCTTTCGCCTCCTGCACTCCCGGCTCCACCCCAACCCCCAAAAATCGCGAGTCCCCACCCTGGTTTGACCCTGGATCCAACCACCCTCGACACCGTCCCCGCCACCCCCTTCCAGAATTCTTCCAGTGCTGGGCATGCCCAGAACATATGGGCGTGGTTCGCAGGACCTCCCCGAACATCTGGTGCACCTGTCCTCACCCCGAAGAACCTACTCATCCTAGTCCCGGACATATGGGCCCGGTGCAGCACCTTAAATTGGATGAGACTAAGCCTCGCACATGAGGAGGAGGAGTTGGCCTCTCTCCAAGGGCCTCCGCCCAAGTCCCATCCTCTATCTGCTCCCCGAGTTCCTCCTCCCATTTAGCCTTCAGCTCCTCCACTGACGACTCCTCCACCTCCTGCATTACCTTATAGATGTCAGACACCTTCCCCTCTCCTACCCACACCCCCGAAAGCACTCTGTCCATCGTCCCCTGCGAGGGCAGCAAAGGGAATCCCTCTACCTGTCGCCTAGCAAACGCCTTTACCTGCAGGTATCTGAACATGTTCCCCTGGGGAAGGCCAAATTTATCTTCCAGTTCCCCCAGGCCCGCAAACCTCCCGCCAATAAACAGGTCCCTCAATTTGCTGATGCCCGCCCTTTGCCATCCCCTGAATCCCCCATCCGTGTTCCCCGGGATGAACCGATGGTTGCCACCCAGTGGAGAGAGGTATTGCAATCCTAACCCCATAAATCACTTAGACATGCACTGTAGATTTTCAAGAAATTTAAACCTTTGAATAGCTAGATACAAAGACTAAGGGCGGAATTTACCAGCTATTCACGCCGGTGGGATATTCCAGTCTCGCCAACAGCACACGGGTTTCTCGGCATGAGGGGTGCAATCAACAGGAAATCCCGTAAATCCTGCTCTATGTATTATTGTTGCGCACTACACAAATACTTACAGGATGGGCCACAATGCACTGTTTCACATGTTTGAGACCAGTGAACAATTTTGACGGCAAAAGGCATGAGGTAGAACTGCTGAGAATCACATGGTCATTCATGAGCTCATCTAGGTCTCGAAAAACCTTCCTCTTCAGTTCCAAGTTTTCAGGAACACATTCCTGCATCACAAAATATATGAAATACGATCAACATCACTTCCTATTGTGCATCTACAGCTATATGAGTTATAAAGTTGGACAGCAAAGTAATCTAATGAACAACATGAGTGAAAACATCATTAAGAGTACACTCGGGAAGCCCCCCGTCCCGAATATCCAGAAAATCAGATTTGTTCCACTTCACCTATTAATTTACTGTTTGAAGTAGAATGGCACAATCAAAAGAAAAGCAAGGAATTCTTCATGAGCGTATCAGAAGGCAACAGGCTCATTCGGAGGTCATTCGGAGAATTCGGAGAATTAAAATCTTGGCTATTTCTGAAGAGCAATGTTGGCGGTAGTTGCGCTTCACCAGCCAGGCAGTCGCTGAAATATCCAACAGGATCCGGGGACCTTGCTTTGCCAGTGACTGTCCACATTGCCATCTTCAATAAATGAAATGAAATGAAAATCGCTTATTGTCACGAGTAGACTTCAACAAAGTTACTGTGAAAAGCCCCTAGTCGCCACATTCCGGCGCCTGTCCGGGGAGGCTGGTACGGGAATCGAACCGTGCTGCTGGCCTGCTTGGTATGCTTTAAAAGCCAGCGATTTAGCCGAGTGAGCTAAACCAGCCCCAGCTAGCCCCAGAGTGAGCTAAACCAGCTATGATGATAGCTACATTATCATCATCAGTAGCTAGAGAGGATATTATTCACATAGTTTTCCAGTTTGCAATGTATAGCTGAATCAAACAGGTCATTAATACCATCTTTACACAAACAAACATTGTCTTCCCTATGGACAATCAAACTACTCTGGAAATTTGCAAGAGTGGTCATCTTCCCTCATATCCAAGATATAATAGGCTGAACTCATGCAGCTATTTGGGCATCAGATGACCAACCAAAGCTCTATTACTATAAAGACTTCAACAATCAAGCAAAAACCCGTGGCATTTTGAAGAAAATATTCTTGTAGCTCATTCACTCTAACTGATGTTTCCCCTGTTTATCAATTTCTTAATTCTGCATTGAACACCAAAACCATTCATCTCCTATGTCAATGAGTTGCTAACAATGCAGACTAAGAAGCTGCAATTCAAAGAAAATATAGACCAACGGTCCAAAAATAATATAGGTGTTGACTGCGCTTCCAAACACAATACTGTCACTTTCACTACTCCGAGAAGTGCTCTCTCATTGAACAGAACCGGCGAAGATTTTCTCCCGCTTATGTGGAGAATGGAGTTCAAGTCTCAAAAATTTAAGTTCCTGAGGACCTGGCTGTATCCTGTAGCACTTCATCTATTGCCAATGCAGTTTTTCTGGCATTCCATTTAATATTGGTTCAGGAGATGCATGCAAGTAGCATGAGGTTGGATATGCCAATTCCAAAATGCCACTGCCAAACACATAGGACGAGGGCTCAACTCTACCACACATCTGTGGGAGACTAGACCACATAAGACAAGTGGTCAAAGTCCACGTCAATTTGCTACATCAATCTAATCAAGGTTAATGTCTGTCTCTCTAAGGTGGAATACAGGTTTGAGACCAGAATCCATGCAGCAACTGAACCAGAGACATTAATTGGTAACTTTCTATCAGGTCTTCATAGTAGAAGAGCAAAATAAAACCCAGAATTATAGGAAACCAAGGGGGTACATGAGGAACTTAAGGAAATCAACATTATTGAAGAAATAGTACTGGAGAAACTACTGGAACTAAAACCTGACAAATCCCTTGGCTCCGATAGCCTGTTTGACACTAGGATTTTACAAGATGGGGATACAGAGGTACTGTTTTTGCACTTCCAAAATTCCCTGGACTCTAGAATTGCTCCAGTGGATTGGAGCTGTAAGGAAGAGAGTAAAAACAGAACTACAAATGGATTTGGACAGGTTAAGCGAATGGGTAAGAACATGGGAGATGGAATATGATGGAAAAATGTGACATTACCTGCTTTGGTGGAAAAAGTGAAAAATAATACGTTTAAATTGAGATTGAGTGGCCCAGGAATAGATTTGAAAAGAATGAAAACATCTCAAATTCTTAAGAGGCTCGAAAGGTGGCTGCTGGCGAGCGTGATTCCCCTCGTCGGGGAGAGCAGAACGAGGGCTCATAGAATCAGAATAGCCAACGGCATCACTATTATGAGATGCCGGACGAGGCATGGTCATTCGTCAAACAAGAAAAGCTGGACTCGAATTAAAAGACAGTTAAGCTTTGGTGGAATGTGGCGGTGGGGCTGGGTAACACGGTACCGTTTCTAAAATAAGACTGAATACAATATTGGATGCGTGTAAGGACTGTGGTGGTGGCTGGAGGGTGCAGTGTTTTCGGCAAAGTTGAGATACGGAGGGGGAAGGGTGCCCTGTACTTAGTGCAAGTTTTCGGGAAGTTGGAGCCTTGGTTCAACAAGTATCTCCTCACGGGGCAATGTTCGTATCTTCTGTTTATTTTGTGTTTTGTATTATTATTTACTCACTGGGGCAGGAGAGATAGGGGTCAGCTGACTCTCGGGAGCGTAGTGGGGGGTGAGCAAGTGCCCAGCTGGTGCTTGGCGGGGGGTTTTGGGTCGTGGAGCTGTTGGGGGGGGGGGGATGCTGCTTTGCTGACAGAGGAGGTATCAATTTTGGGGTATCAACTGAGGGTCGGGGGCTCCCAGTGGGGGCACTCGAGGAAGCGAAGGGCGCGGGCTCGAGATTGTACAAGAAAGGGCGATGGCTAGAAAGGGCGATGGCTAGTCGGGGGGGGGGGGGGGGGGGGGGTTTTAAGCCCCCTCGTCCAGGCTGATCACGTGGAATGTGAGGGGTTTGAATGGGCCGGTCTCTTTTTTCTCCCCCGTTCATAAGGTTTATTACCGCATGGACTTCTTTGTCTTGAGCAGGGCGTTAATTCCAAAGGTGGCGGGGACAGAATACTCAGCAATCACAGTCTCGGACCATGCCCCGCACTGGGTGGACCTGCGGCTTATTGAGGAGAGAAGGCAGCACCCACTCTGGAGACTGGATGTGGGGCTGGTGACGGACGAAGAGGTTTGCGGGTGGATTTGCAGGAAGATCCAGGATTACCTGGAAACAAACGATACGGGTGAGGTAGCAGCGGCAACGGTCTGGGAGGCTCTGAAGGCAGGTGTCAGAGGGGAACTCATCTCAATTCGATCCCATAGGGAAAAGAGAGAAAGAGCGGAGAGGGTGAGACTGGTGGAGGAGATACTCCGAGTGGACAGGAGATAAGCGGAGGCCCCTGAGGCGGGGCTACTGAGGGAGCGGCGGAGTCTGCAGGCGGAGTTTGAACTGCTGACCAGCAGGGAAAGCGGTAGCACAGCTGAGGAAGGCAAGAGGAACAGTCCATGAGTACGGGGAGAAAAGCAAGTAGAATGCTGGCACGCCAACTGCGAAAGAGGGGAGGCAGCCAGGGAAATCGGGGGGAGTAAAGAAGAAGGAGGGTAACACGGTCTTGGATCCAGGGGGGGGTGAACGGAGTCTTTAAGGAATTCTAAAGTAAACTATACGAATCGGAATCCCCGACAGGAGCGGAAGGGATGAGGCAATTTTTGGACCAGTTGAGGTTTCCAACGGTGGAAGAGGACCTGGTGGAGGGGCTGGGGGCCCCGATTGAATTGGAGGAGATTGTCAAGGGTATAGAGAGCATGCAATCGGGTAAAGCCCCGGGACCGGACGGTTGCCAGGTAGAATTCTATAAGAAATTTTCGGAAATACTGAGCCCACTCCTGATGAGGACCTTCAATGATGCGAGACAGACAGGAACCCTCCCCCCAACAATGTCACAGGCCTTCATCTCACTCATTCTTAAACGAGGGAAGGACCCGGAACATTGCGGGTCGTACAGGCCGATTTCGCTTTGAAACGTGGATGCCAAATTGCTAGCTAAGATTTGAGGATTGTGTCCCAGGGGTGATAAAGGATGACAAGATTGGGTTTGTTAAAGGCAGACAACTCAATACCAGTGTCCGCCGACTTTTGAATATTATGATGCCCTCAGAGGGAGGGGAGGCGGAGGTGGTAACAGCAATGGACGCAGAGAAAGCCTTTGACTGGGTGGAGTGGGAGTGCCTGTGGGAAACGCTGGGGAGGTTTGGGTTTGGTGAAGGCTTTATTGGCTGGGTGAAATTGCTGCACCAGGCACCTGTAGCAAGTGTATGTACAAACCGGCTGAGGTCGGGGTACTTCGAGCTTCACCGGGAACAAGGCAGGGGTGTCCCCTCTCCCCATTACTATTTGCCCTAGCTATAGAACCACTAGCTATGGCGCTGAGAGCCTCGAGGAACTGGCGGGGACTGGTTCGGGGAGGGGGGGGGGACATCGAGTCTCGCTATACGCGGATGATTTGCTCCTGTACATTTCGGACCCTGTGGAGGGGATATGGGAGGTTCTGCAGATCCTGAGGGATTTTGGTAGTTTTTCTGGGTACAAACTGAACATGGGAAAGAGCGAGTTATTTGTGATCCAGGCCAAGGGGCAGGAGGAGAGACTGAAAGAGCTGCCGCTCAGGATGGTAGAGAAAAGTTTTCGTTACCTTGGTATACAGGTGGCCAGGAAATGGGATGCCCTGCACAGGCTCAACCTGACCCGGTTGGTGGAGCAAATGGAAGGGGACTTTAAAAGGTGGGACATGCTCCCGCTGTCACTGGCAGGGAGGTGCAGACCGTGAAAATGACTGTCCTCCCACTGTCTTTCAGTGCCTCCCCATCTTCATCCCTAAGGCCTTTTTTAAGCGGGTGAGTAGGATCATTACGGGCTTTGTGTGGGCGAATAAGACCCCGCGGGTAAGGAGATCGCTGTTGGAGCGCAGTCGTGGGTGTGGGGGGGTGGTGGGGGGGGGTTTGGCGCTGCCGAGATTTCGCAACTACTACTGGGCGGCAATATAGTTGATTAGGAAGTGGGCGACGGGGGGGGGGGGGGGGGGGGGGGGGGGGGGGGGCGGCGTCGGCGTTGTCATGTTAAGATACTAGCCTGGGAGCTTTGTTAACGGCTCCTTTGCCGTTCTCGCCGACTCATTACTCCACAAGTCCGGTGGTGGTGGCGACATTGCGGATCTGGGGACAGTGGAGGAGGTACAAGAAGGTGGAGAGACTGTCGGTCTGGACCCCGATATGCAACAACCACAGGCTTGTCCCGGGTAGGATGGATGGTGGGTTCCAGAGCTGGCAGAGGGCAGGACTCAGAAGCATGGGAGATCTGTTCATAGACGGAACCTTTCCCAGTTTGAAGACGCTTAGAGGACAAATTTAATCTTGCCGCCAGGAAATGCCTTTAAATTTCTGCAAGTATGTGCCTTCCTGAAAAAACAGGTAGTGGCCTTTCCGACGCTGCCGCCACTGTGGATACAGGACAGGGTGGTCTCCGGCACCTTGGTGGGGGAGGGGAGGGTGTCGGATATCTACCAGGAACTACAGGAGGCGAAGGAAACCCCAGTGGAGGAGCTCAAGGGCAAGTGGGAGGAGCAGCTAGGTAAGGAGTTGGAAGTGGGTCTGTGGGCAGAGGTCCTGGGCAGGGTTAATTCTCTCCTCATCATGTGCCAGGCTCAGCCTAATTCAATTTAAGGTGGTCCACCGGGTACACATGACGGCAGCGAGAATGAGCAAGTTTTTTTGGGTAGAAGACAGTTGTATGAGGTGCAAGGGCAGCCCTGCAAACCATGTCCACATGTTTTGGGAATGCCCGGAGCTTAGAGTGTTCTGGCTGGGGTTCACGAGGGCAATGTCCAAGGTGCTTCACAAACGGGTGGGTGGTGCCGAGTCCAGAGATAGCGATCTTTGGAGTGTCAGAAGACCCGGGAGTTCAGGGGGCGAAAGAGGCCGACGTCTTGGCCATTGCCTCCCCTAGTAGCCCGGAGACAGATTTTATTAATGTGGAGGGACTCAAAGCCCCCGAGTGTAGAGACTTGGGTTAATGACATGGCTGGGTTTCTCAGCCTCAAGAAAATAAGGTTTGCTTTAAGAGGGTCTAAACTAGGGTTCTCTCGGAGGTGGAAGCTATTCGTCGACTTTCTCGGGGAAAATTAAAATGTCAGCAGCAGCAGCAATCCGTAGGGGTGGGGGGGTGAGTGCTTCATTGGGATGGTGTGGGAAGACTGGCTCGCGTGTGGTTATGTCCATTTAATTGTTATTGTATGTTCTCTTTTTGCACTATGTTAATGTTCACTCTAGTTTGTTTTGTTATTATGGTTACTACTGTTTTATTATGAAAAATTCTGCAAAACCTTAATAAAAATACTTTAAAAAAAAGAATCAGAATAACTGGTGGGCCATTTAGGACTAAGATGAGGAGAAATTTCTTCAAAGTGTAGTGAATATTTGGATTCTCCACCACAATGCTTAGTCATTATGTATATTCAAGTATATTATAGCCAAGTTCCACACATGAGTATGGCCTCAACCCAATTCATTTTTTCCAATTAAGGGGCAATTTAGTGTGGCCAATCTACCTAGCCTGCACATCTTTGGGTTGTGGGGGCGAAAAACACGCAAACATGGGGAGAATATGCAAAATCCACACGGACAGTGACCCAGAGCCAGGATCGAACCTCGGCGCCGTGAGGCAGGGCTAACCCACTGCGCCAGGGACCTTGGATTCATATCACATTACATTCACCCCCCACCATCTGGCCTGTGCTTGCGAAATCCTGGCTTGAGACAATTCACACCTCTTTATCCTATGATTATCCCTCTCTCCAGTTGCTCCGTCTGGACCTGTAGACTTAATTATCTACAAAGACTCGCATTCAAAGTATCGTATTGCATCATTGACTTTGTCAATATGTTTTTGGAACCCACCTCTTCATTCACCTGAGGAAGGAGCAGTGCTCCGAAAGCTAGTGATTCGAAACAAACCTGTTGAACTTTAACCTGGTGTTGTAAGACTTCTTACTGTGCTCACCCCAGTCCAACGTCGGCATCTCCACATCAAGTATATTCAAGTCAGAGGTTGACATATTTTTGAATACGAAGAGAATTAAGGATGGCACAGTAGCACAATGGTTAGAACTGTTCCTTCACAGTGGTAGGTACCCAGGTTCGATTCCCAGCTTGGTTCACTGTCTGTGCGGAGTCTGCACGTTCTCCCCTCGACTGCGTGGGTTTCGTCTGTGCTCCAGTTTCCTCCAACAAGTCCCAAAAGACGTGCTTGTTAAGTGAATTCTCCCTCAGTGTACCCGAATAGGCGCCGGAGTGTGGTGACTAGGGGATTTTCATAGTAACTTCATTGCAGTGTTAATGTAAGCCTATTTGTGATCCTAATAAAGATCATTACATTATTAAGGGATATGGTGTTACAATAGGGAGATATTAGGAAATTGGATCAAAGATGTAGTGGGCAATTCAGGGGTTAACAGACTGAGGATAAAACTGCTAGTACTTAGTCAGAGATACCCTGGCCTGAGTTACATTGTCCCATTCAGACTTAAACTCGTTAATGGGAATAAACAGGATACCCCTGTTCAGCCGGGGTGATTCCCTCAAGATCCATTGTCTTGAGCGGCGATGTGGCGCAGTGGTTAGCACTGGGACTGTGGCGCTGAGGAGCCTGGTTCGAACCCTGACCTGGGTCACTGTCCATGTGCAGTTTGCACATTCTCCCCATGTCTGCGTGGGTTTCGCCCCCACAACCCAAAAATGTGCTGGTTGAGTTGATTGGCCAAGCTAAATTGCTTAATTGGAGAGAAAAATAATTGGGTACTCTAAATTTATTTTTTTAAATCCATTGTACTCCGTGACACTGTGGTCTGACCAGCCATTAGCCTATTATAGAATCTGATGGCCACTTTTGTCCGTAAATTGGTGGTTACTTGCATTTTGATAGCATTTTTGTGTAAATGGGTGTGGCCAATCAAAAGCCCAGATAGCGATGATGAGTTCAAGTCTGGACACGTCTGTACAGAAGCATCTTTGAGGGGCTTGACAGAGCTTAGAGAGAAAAAGGAATCTTGGGCGGGATTCTCCGACCCTCCGCCGGGTCAGAGAATCGCCGGGGATCGGCGTGATTCCCACCTCCACCGTCCTCTGAATTCTCTGACCCCCCAAAAGTCGGCGAGGCGTGAATCGTGCCGCCCACCTCGGAGAATGGCGGGGAGCAGCGCGACGCAATGCGCCCCGGGGCTGCCTGAATTCGCAGGCCCGCAATGGGCCGAAGTCCCGCCCGTTTTTTGCCAGTCCCGCCGGCGTAAATTGGAGTAGGTCCCTTACCGGCGGCACCTGGCGGCGTGGGCGGACTCCGGGTTCCGGGGTTGGGGGGGGAGCGCGGGGCGATCTGGCCCCGGTGGGTGCCCCCACAGTGGCCTGGCCCGCGATCGGGGCCCACCGATCCGAGGGCGGGCCTCTTCCGTAGGGGCACTCTTTCCCTACGTGTCGGCCATGTCCGCCTCCACGATGGCCGACGCGTAGCCGACCCCCCCCCCCCCGCGCATGCGCGGGGATGACGGCCAGGTGGCGGGGTGGCACCAAAGGCCTTCCATACCAGTCGGCGGGGCGCAAACCACTCCAGCGCCGGCCTAGCCCCTGAAGGTGCGGAGGATTCTGCACCTTTGGGGCGGGCCGACACCGGAGTAGTTCACGCCACTCCGTCCCGCTGGGACCCCCCGCCCAGCCGGGTATGGGAGAATCCCGCCCCTTGTCTGAACAGGTGGAGGCAGAAGGATTTGAAAAGCCACCGAGAGAGGTCATGAGAAACTGCCACAGAGACAGGCTTTCGGAAAGGGGTCTGGAGGAGCTGCACTAACAGCAGGAATATGTTCTGTAAATGCAAGTATCATTTTTGCCTGTCAGCTACATTAAACTGGCTAGATGAGTCAGGTTTCATTTTTAAAAAGTTAACTGTAACTTACAATTAACTGCTTCAAAGCCCCGGCCTTTTGTTTTTGCTGAGAAAAACTGAAGCTGCAGTGAAATGCTAAGAAACTTTTCAAATGTGATCTTGCGTTTCAGAGGTTGATAAAAAAATCTAATGTTATAAACACATTCAAAGCATAGCTGGGTACTGGCAGTCCTACAAGGATGAATACTTATGTTCATCTGGTAAAATGCTGTGTACGTCAGAGCAAACAGAGGTTGTGGTTTATTTGGTATTAAAAATGTAGCTTTAAAAAACGAGGTAGCAATGTAACAAGGTGAAACATTTACGTCACACCATTAAAGCGACTTAAATGAGCTCCATATAATCAACCATTACGTTTTTCTCTCCATTAACAGTTCTGTAACTTAAGAAGGGTCACAAGTTTATTGTGTTTTTCTTTCTCTCAATTGCTGTTTAGGTATGGCGCATTCTCCTATACAACGCCCCCATGGCGAGTGTACGGACCAACAATACCAACTCCCAATACTTCCAGCTGCACAGGGGCACCAGACAAGGATGCCCACTGTCCCCACTGCTGTTCGCACTAGCAATCGAACCGCTAGCAATTGCGCTCAGGGCAGCAAAAAATTGGAGGGGGATCCGAAGGGGAGGCAGGGAGCACAGAGTCTCACTCTATGCAGACGATCTGCTCCTCTACATCTCGGACCCACAAAGCAGCATGGACGGAATCATCGCGCTCCTGAAAGAGTTTGGAGCCTTCCCGGGCTACAAACTCAACATGAGCAAAAGCGAGATCTTCCCAGTACACCAGCAAAGGGGGGGGGGGGGGGGGGCAGCACTAAAGGGGCTGCCGTTCAAACAAGCCCGACATAAATTCCGCTACCTGGGGATCCAAATAGCCCATGACTGGAAAGGGATCCACAAATGGAACCTCACCAGCCTGGCGGAGGAAGTAAAAAAGGACCTGCAAAGATGGAACACACTCCCACTCTCCCTCGCAGGAAGAGTCCAGACGATCAAAATGAACGTATTGCCCAGGTTCCTCTTCCTGTTTAGATCCATTCCGATCTACATCCCCAAGGCCTTCTTCATAGCGCTGGACAAACTTATCATGGCGTTCGTATGGGGGGGTAAAAATGCTAGGATCCCAAAGAAGGTCCTACAGAAAACAAAATCCAGGGGGGGGCTAGCCCTCCCGAATCTACAATTCTACCACTGGGCGGCAACAGCCGAGCGAGTAAGGGGATGGATCCAGGAGCCAGAAGCCGAGTGGGTGCGTGCGGAGGAGGCCTCCTGCATGGGGACCTCCCTCCGGGCCCTCGCCACGGCAGCACTCCCATCCCCACCCAAAAAACACTCCAGCAGCCCAGTGGTGACAGCCACCCTCCAATCCTGGAACCAACTGCGGCAGCAATTTGGCCTGAACAAAATGTCGGACAAGGCTCCCATCTGCAACAACCATAGGTTCAAACCAGCACTGACTGACGCCACCTTCAAAAGGTGGAGACAGGACGGGGGGACACTGACAGTCAGGGACCTATACACGGACGACAGGATCGCAACACTGGACGAACTGACAGAGAATTTCAGCTAGCTGGGGGGAACGAGCTACGGTACCTGCAGCTCAAAAACTTCCTACGAAAGGAGACAAGGACGTACCCACAACCGCCACGACAGACACTACTGGAAGACCTACTGGACGCAAGTATCCTAGAGAAAGGGAACTGTAGTGACATGTATGGCCGACTGGTAGATAGGGACGACACCGTACTGGACGCAACAAGAAGGAAATGGGAGGACGACCTGGGGATGGAGATAGGGTGGGGACTCTGGAGCGAAGCACTGCATAGGGTCAACTCCACCTCCACGTGCGCAAGGCTCAGCCTGACGCAACTAAAAGTGGTACATAGAGCCCACTTAACGAGAAACCGTATGAGTAGGTTCTTCCCGGAGGTGGAGGACAGATGTGAGCGGTGCCAAAGAGGCCCGGCCAACCACGCCCACATGTTCTGGTCTTGCCCCAGACTTGTGGAGTACTGGACAGCCTTCTTCGAGGCTATGTCCAAAGTGGTGGGGGTGAGGGTGGAGCCATGCCCGATAGTGGCGGTCTTCGGGGTTTCAGACCAGCCAGATCTATTCCTGGGGAGGAGGGCGGACGCCCTTGCCTTTGCCTCCCTGATCGCACGCCGTAGAATCCTGTTTGGCTGGCGGTCAGCAGCACCGCCCAGAGCTGCAGACTGGCTGTCCGACCTCTCGGATTCTCTCCAAATGGAGAAAATCAAATTCGCCATCCGAGGGTCGGACGACAGCTTCCACAGAACGTGGGAGCCATTCATGCAATTGTTCCGGGACCTGTTTGTGGCCAACGTACAAGAGGAAGAATAGTCGGGGGAAGGTAGCCGGCGGGGAGGGGGGGGGCTACGGGCTCGTTACGGGGGTTTGATGGCTAGCTAAGGCCCAAAACCAAACTAAATAAATGCCAATAAACATGTTGGGGAATGTAAAATATGTATGCCGGCAAAGAGGGGGAGGCCACAGTTATTACTACGAAGATGCTCACCTGTAAATATATATGTTAATTTTTGCGTGTTTTTTTTTCACTCTCTCACAATTTGTAATTTGTTCAATATAAAACATGAAAACTGAATAAAAAACATTTATAAAAAAAAAGGTATGGCGCATTGGGTAAGAGATTAGATTTTATGAATTTCCCCAAATATTCTGCTAATGACGAAGGATTCAATACTCGAGGCTGTGGTGAAGAAGTCAGACTGGAGTGACAGCGAAGCAAAAAAAATCTCATGAGGCCATTTTTGTTTTTTTCACGTAGGCAGTAATTGGCAAAGATAATTTGATTTGATTTGATTTATTGTAAGAAGTCTTACAACACCAGGTTAAAGTCCAACAGGTTTGTTTCAAACACGAGCTTTCGGAGCACGGCTCCTTCTTCACCTGAAGAAGGAGCCGTGCTCCGAAAGCTCGTGTTTGAAACAAACCTGTTGGACTTTAACCTGGTGTTGTAAGACTTCTTACTGTGCTCACCCCAGTCCAACGCCGGCATCTCCACATCATTGATTTATTGTCACATGTACTGAAGTATAGTGAAAAGTATTTTTCTTCGGCCGAGGGAACGTACACAGTACGTACATAGTAGACAAAGGGAATAATCAACAGAAAACATTGACAAATGGTACATCAACAAAGTGATGGTTACAGTGCGGAACAAGGGGCCAAACAAACCAAATACATGAGCAAGAGCAGCATAGGGTGTCGTGAATAGTGTTCTTACAGGGAACAGAGGGGGATTCGTTGAGGAATCTTGTAGCTGTGGGGAAGAAGCTATTCCTATGTCTGGATGTGCAGGCCTTCTGCCTGATGGAAGGGTCTGGAAGAAGGTAATGCGTGGGTGGGAGGGGTCTTTGATAATTCTGTCTGCCTTCCTGAGGCAGCGGGAGGTGTATACAGAATCAACTAGGGCTGGTTTAGCACTGGGGCTGGTTTAGCACACTGGGCTAAATAGCTGGCTTTTAAAGCAGACCAAGGCAGGCCAGCAGCACGGTTCAATTCCCCTACCAGCCTCCCCGAACAGGCTTTTCACAGTAACCATTCCCTTTTTACAATGAAGTGGAAGCATGAGCTGCTTGTGACCTCCACCTTGGTGTTCTGCCCATCAGAGTCATCTTGGCTGTACCCTTGATTGGAACTGGAATCTGAACTGTAAGAATTGCAGCATTGCATGGAGCAATACTCTAGGACAGGGGTGGGCAAACTACGGCCCGCCAAAGGTATTTCTGCGGCCCACCAAGTCATTAAAAAAAAAAAAAAAAATTTTGTTTTTAAAAAAAAAATTTAAAAAAAAAAAAAAATTTTTTTTTTAAAGGTTAATGGGTGGGGGGGCTGTTGGGTTACTTACTGGTATAGGGTGGATACGTTGACTTGAGTAGGGTGATCATTGCTTGGCACAACGTCGAGGGCCGAAGGGCCTGTTCTGTGCTGTACTGTTCTATGTTCTATATGAGGCGCCCAGAATCATAACCGGGTGAAGTAATTATTTTACTTAATATACTATGCGGCCCTTTGTGAATTGTGAATTTCTGAATGCGGCCCTTGCACGGAAAAGTTTGCCCACCCCTGCTCTAGGACAACTATAGTGTGATGTACTCTAAGTCATTATTGAGAATTACAACCACATTGTTAAAAAAAGCTGCCTCAAAGCCCACAACATGATAAATATGAAGTGACTGAACAATCCAAACAATAACTTGCATTTTTACGTGCCTTCAACAGAGATATGTCATTAGGCACTTAAGACTGAGGGAAGAGAGAGTGGCACGGTGGCCCAATGGTTAGCACTACTGCCTATGGCGCTGAGGACCCAGGTTCGATCCCGGCCCCAGGTCACTGTCCGTGTGGAGTTTGCACATTCTCCCAGTGCCTGCGTGAGTTTCATTCCCACAACCCAAAGATGTACAGGTTAGGTGGGTTGGCCATGCTAAATTGTCCCTTAATTGGAAAAAATAATTGGGTGCTCTAAATATACATTTTAAAAAAAGAATGAGAGGGCAGCACGGTGGCGCAGTGGTAGAACTGCAGTCTCACGGCACCGAGGTCCCAGGTTCGATCCCGGCTCTGGGTCAATGTCCGTGTGGAGTTTGCATATTCTCCCCGTGTCTGCGTGGGTTTCGCCCCCACAACCCAAAGATGTGCAAGGTCGGTGGATTGAACATACTAAATTGCCCCTTAATTGGAAAAAATGAATTGGGTACTCTAAATTTATAAAAAGAATGAAGGAAGAGAGAAAGACAAGATCAGTAAGTTAAATAAATGGAAATATAATAGGAGAGTTAGGAGAGATTACCCAAATGCTTTAACAAAAAGATTAGTTTTAAAACAGCTCTATGGTGATGTTGAGGATTTTGGAGACATTTCCAAGGGAGTAGAAGGCTCTGAAATGATAGGATGGGAGGGTATAAAATAATTTACCAATGCTCAGTACAGAAGGAGTGGTGTGGCAGGAAATACAAGGCTAGGGGAAGGATGAGATGCCAAAGAAAGGCATTCGGGAGCAGTCAATATCGATCAACAGGGATGCTTAACTGCCGGACAGGGTTTAGGTGTTTGAGCCTGAGATAAGTTGGAGTTCATGGAAAGTAGAAGATGAGAAAACAAAACGGTGTGCATTAAGCTGTCAAATATAAAGGTGATAGAAGCACCATTGTTTTAACACCATGGACGTTGATGTCAAATTGAACATCAAGGTATTGTGTGGGCTGCAAGTGGCTAGAGAAATGACAGGAATGTGTGGAGAACCATTGGGAAGGGGGTAAAGTTTATGAAAAAAGATGACTTCAGTATTCCCAGAAATTCTGACTCATCATGACAATATCATGACAATATCAGGCAGGCAGTCGACAACAAGGAAGTCGTTTAGGGGCACGGAATGTAGAGGAGAGAAAGTTCCAGATGCCATTAGCCTCACTGTGGAAGTTGGCCCATTCCCACAGATGATATGGACAAGCACACAGGTGAAGAGGAGGAGCGTGGCATGGTCAGACCCTTGAGCAACTCTTGGGGAAGCCAGTGCTATAGATGTGCCAGCTGCATTCAGATAGTTAAGAGTGGAACAATGATAGATGTAAGTAATGGATAAGGTTTATACAGATGGTGTCAAAATGCAGCTGAGACGTCAAGGATTACAAGAAGGGATATACTACCATGATCACAGATACAGAAGATGCCATTCATGATTATAGTCAAGGCAGTGCTATGAGCAGAACAAAAGCCAAATTGAAGAAATTCAAACTCGTCATTTAGGTGAATTGAAGACAGAACCAAGCAGATGGGTTGAAGGTAGATTTTCTGAAAATGGTGCACCAATAATCATACGTATTAAAAGGGAGAGACGTGTGCCAGAGCAAAGGCAGCCACTAATGATGCTGCCGAACATAGGGCTAAGAAAAGAATACCTTAGTGGGGTAGGGAACCGTATGTGCTGTTCAATGGGAAATTGTGTACAGCAGGGGACAGAATTGTGCTAAAATGGTTTCTTCAGGAAAACACAAAAGAATGGGAACAAACAACTTCAGGTTTAAAGACAAACCTGAGAATAGCTGACATTTAATGGGCACAAAGCTGAATAATAAACATTTTAAGCTGAAAGAGTTTTAAGCTCAAAAAGCAATCCATTCATCAGGAAGATTTCAGACAATGAAACAACTGATGAAGATGTTCTGTAATGCAAGTTCTGGATGCAATCTAACATTTTCATTATTTGTTTATCTTTCAAATCTTCATAAATGACAGAAAAGTGGTAAAAGAAAAAGGTGAGGTTCTCTGCAATTTAATGTCTTAGCCGCACTGGAGCATTGCAACAAAGATGTCAGATGAAGACAGTAATACTTTGTGAAACATATAAATTACACCATAGATGTTTTGCAGGTGTTGAAAGGAAGAACTGTTGCATATTGGCCAATGATATGGCTGCAGCACAAGCACATAAATTAACCTTTTCCTGGTAGGCCAATCAGCTAAATAATAACATAAAATCACATTCCATTACTCAATCACCTTCTTATTCATCATCAGTTAACCAAAGATTTTACTGCCAATCGAAACAGCTGCTTAGATTACCAAAAATCCTTGGCTCCAACTACATTAAATGTTAAGGCTCTGTATCAAGAGCTCTATGAAACTTGTGTTATAATGACAATCATGTGGCAGCAGAATTGCTGCTGTTATTGTAGTGTTACGGGTTGGCAGATGGGGTATGCTAATATATGACGTAGATAATGATGTACCACTCATAGTAGTCAGACGAGAGAGAGGGAGAAGGAGACAGAGGGGAGAGATCGGAATCATGCCCAAGAGTTACGTGCCTAGTGTATAACCAGTTTAGAAGTAATACTAATAAACAAGTGTCAAGCACTAGTAAGTCTACAATCTGCCTAAGAACCAAGTCACACACCTAATGTCCAATGCAGAAGGGCCCAATCTCAGAACAGTTATTTCTTGCCAACAGCTTTACTTCAGCTGCTGTTGTAATGCTCAGTTGCTAGTGATTGCACAGAATTCAGCAACAGTAAAGCTTGGCTCACTGTTTATTACCACAGTGCTCACATTGAAGGGTGGCTGAACACTTTAAACTATCGTTTTACACTAGGTAACGGTCATCATCCAGTAAAGGCTACATACCAGAGGTGCCATAGAGGAAATCAGATAACAGACCTGGGGCGGGATTCTCCCCTACCCGGCGTGACGGGGGGTCCCGGCGTAGGGGAGTGGCGCCAACCACTCTTGGGTCGGGCCTCCCCAAAGGTGGGGAATTCTCCGCACCTTTGGGGGCTAGCCCCGCGCTGGAGTGGTTGGCACCAGAGGACTGGCGCAAAAAACCAGCGCCATCGGCCTTTCAGGCCCGCCGCCCGGCAGCGGGGCTGGCCGAAAGGCTTTCGCCGGTCGGCGCATGCGCCGGCGTGAGTTTCTCTTCCGCCTCCGCCATGGCGGAGGCCGTGGCGGCGCGGAGGAGAAAGAGTGCACCCAGGGCACTGGCCCGGAGTCTGAGCGGGGGGCCCCGATCGCGGGCCTGGCCACCGTGGGGGCACCCCCCGGGGTCCAATCGCCCCGCGCCCCCCCCCCCCCAGAACCCCGGGGGCCCGGTCGCGCCACCGATCCCGCCGCCACCAGAGGTGGTCCAAACCTCGGCGGCGGGAGAGGCCTCCCAGCGGCGGGACTTCGGCCCATCGCGGGTCGGAGAATCGCCGCAGGGGCCTCGCCGATCAGAGTGGCGTGATTCCCGCCGCCGCCACTTCCCGGGTAGCGGAGAATCTCTGCCATGGCGGGGGCGGGATTTTCGGCAGCCCCAGGAGATTCTCCGACCCTGCTGGGGGTCGGAGAATTTCGCCCCAGATTTGCAAACGATACTTCCACTTTCTAACTGCTTTTGCATTAATGCAAGAGTAACATAATTAAGCAGGGATACATTTTAGACATAAATTGAACTACCATGTCTGTATAGTAACAAATATCAGCTGCTACAGAGCACAAGAACCTGAGCAGAAGTAAAAAGAATTACAGTTTAAAAATTTGAGAAATTAAATTGTGTCCTTTAGAAGTCTATGACTGCATTTTATTGGCACCATGTTCCCTCCCTCCCCATCCAAACTAAAAAGTTAGTCAGGAGTACATTCACAATAAAACCAGCTGTTCCACAGCCATTGTACACTCAGCGGGACATTAATTGGCTCAGGATGAGACAATCGTTCCAATTGGAGGAGAAAATCCCAAAGGGATTTAGAGAGCTGCCAGCCAAATCTAGTGGCTGGCTGCTCTGAAGTTGCAGCAGCTCCAGTTTTGAGCGGTTGACACTGCTGGAACTACAACCAGTCCCCAAAGGAGGAGGGGCGGAATTCTCCCCTACCCGGCGGGGCGGGGGGGTCCCGGCGGGATGGAATGGCGTGAACCACTCCGGCGTTGGGCCATCCCAAAGGTGAGAAGTCTCCGCACCTTTAGGGGCAAAGCCCCAACCTTGAGGGGCTAGGCCCACGCTGGAGTGGTCGGCGCCCTGCCGGCCGGCAGGAATGGCCTTTGGCGCCACACCAGCCGGGGCCGAAGGGACTTCACCGGCAGGCTGAAGTACGCGCATGCGCCGGAGCGTCAGCAGCTGCTGACGTCATCCCCGCACATGCACAAGGGAGGGGGTCACTTCTGCGTCCGCCATCATGAAGACTATGGCGAACGCAGAAGGAAAAGAGTGCCCCCACGGCACAGGCCTGCCCGACAATCGGTGGGCCCCGATCGCGGGCCAGGCCACAGCGGGGCACCCGCCAGATCGCCCCGCGCCCTCCCCTCCCCAGGACCCCGGAGTCCGCCCGCCCCGCCTGGTCCCGCCAGTAAGGTAGGTGCTTTGATTCACGCCGGCGGGACCGGCATGACAGCGGCGGGACTTCGGCCCATCGCAGGCCGGAGAATCGCCGGCGGGGGCCCACCGACAGGCGCGGCGCGATTCCTGCCTCCGCCGAATCTCTGGTGCAGCAGACTTCAGGAGACCGAGATTCTGGAGTCTAGACTGAAGGCAAGTGCAGAATATTGGTGGGGCCTGCCTGGCAGAACCAGTGAAGGGGTGCAGACCTGAGAGGTCAGAGTGAAGGGTTCAAGGTGCAGGGCAGGGGGGATACCTCAGAAGGGCACAGGGCTGCCCCAAGGATGTCCCTACTCCTCGCCTGTCACCAGCCTGACCAATAAAAGTTGCAGGTTACCCACTTGACATAGCCTCTTCCATTGCAGTTTAACACATTCAAATACCCATTATTTGACTACTTAAGAGTTTCAAAGATGAATAGGTTGCCCAATGCCTCCACCATCCTCCATAAAATGGGACGCAAGTTGCGGGCAGGCAGGAATCCAGCAGCCAGGTCACGTGCTGAATTTCATAAACACATGGCAGTAAAGTGTAAAATCCTGGGGCGGAATACTCCGACCCCCTGCAGGGTTGGGGAATCGCCCGGGGCCTTCATAAATCCCGCCCCCGCCGTGGCCGGAATTCTCCGGCACCCGGGAATCGGCGGGGGCGGGAATTTCCCCCCGCCGATCGGCGGGCTCCCCACAGCGATTCTCTGGCCCGCAATAGGCCGAAGTCCCGCCGCTGTCAGGCCTCTCCCGCCAACGTGGTTTAAACAACCTCTGTGCCGGCGGGAGCAGGCGGCGGGAGCGGGCCCCGGGGTCCTGGGGGGGGGGGGGGGGGGGGGGGTGCGGGGTGATTGGACCCAGGGGGGTACCCCAGGATGGCCTGGCCCATGATCGGGCCCTGTGCCGTGGGGGCACTCTTTTTCTTCCGCCGCCGCCACGGCCTCCACCATGGCGGAGGCGTAAGAGACTCCCTCCACCGTACATGCGCCGGTGGTGACGTCAGCGGCTGCTGAAGCTCCGGCGCATGTGCAGACTCACGCCGACCGGCGAAGGCCTTTCGGCCAGCCCCGACGCCGGTCGGCATGGCGCCAAAGGCCATTGGCGCTAGTCGGCAGAGCGGGAACCACTCCGGCACGGGCCTAGCCCCAAAAGGTGCGGAGAACTCTGCACCTTTTGGGGAGGCCCGACGCCGGAGTGGTTGGCGCCACTCCGTTACGCCCGGACCCTCGCCCCACCAGGTAGAGGAGAATACTGCCCCATATCTTTCCTTTTGCTTGGAATTATAAACGTGCATATTGCTGGATGTTGAAGTAAATTTAGTGTGAAAAGCTAGAGGCAGGCTACATTTGCTGTCATGTCAATAATCAATAAATCAGATAATTGGTTCGTAATGTTTTCAGTGCAAATTTCGGTATCAATATGACTGATTATCTAAGGTGAGCGTTGTGTTCTTGCAGGAGATGCACCTGAAGTTGGGGGATCAGATGTGTCTGAGGAAGAGATGGGTGGGGCAGGTATTCCACTCGGGGTTAGACATGAAGACAAGAGGGGTGGCGGCGTTGGTTAATAAGTGAATGGCTTTTCAGGTGTGGAGCATTGTGGCCGATCTTGTAGGTAGGTATGTGATGGTCAGTGGGAAGCTGGAGGGGATGCCGATGGTCCTGGTGAATTTTTATACTTCGAATTGGGACGAAATGGATTTTGTGAGACGGGTGTTATGGAGGATCCCGGACCTGGACTCACATAGGCTGATTATGGGGGGTGATTTCAATACGGTTCTAGAGCTGAATTTTGACTGGTCGAGTCCTGAGTTGTGGAGGGCATCGGAGGTGGCAAGAGAGTAGTGGAGGCTCATGGAGCGTATTGGGGGGGTCACATGGAGGCAGCGGGTGAAGGAGTCCTCGTCCTTCTCCCATGTGCACCTGCTATATTCCTGAATCGACTTTTTTGTTAAGGATAAGTCGCTGTTGGCGAGGGTGGCCGACTCAGAATTTTCGGCAATCGCGGTTTCCGACCACATGCTGCACTAGGTGGATTTGTGGCTGGTGCAAGTGGAGACCCAACGGCCGCAGTGGAGGTTGGATGTGGGGCTGCTGGCGGATGAGAGTGTGTGTGGAGTTGAACGATGCGGGGGAGGTCACAGCCACCAAGCTGTGGGAGGCACTTAAGGCAGTAGTTATGGGGGAATTTATTTCGATCCGGCCGCATATGTAGGGGGTGGAGCATGAGGAGAGGGTGAGGCTGGTAGAGGAGATTCTGAGTGTGGATCAGAGGTGCTCGGTGGTGGCAAAGGAGGTGTCGCTGCAGAGTCTCCAGAGGGGGTTTAGATTGGTGTCCGCGGGAAAAACGGTGGGGCAGTTCCCGAGGACCGAAGGGCAGTATATGAGTACGGGGAAAAGGCGAGCAGGATGCTGGCCCAGCAGCTGAGAAAGCAGGCAGCAGTGAGGGAGATTTGTATGGCGAAGATCGAGAGGGGCAATGAAAGGAAGGATCTGGGGAGGACGAATGGGGCATTTGAGGCCTTCTATAGGAGGCTGTACAAGTTGGAGCCCCCAGCAGGAGATGAGGGGATGCAGTGGTTCCTAGATGGGTTGGAGTTCCCCAAGGTGGAGGGGGGTGAGGATGCAGGGGTGGGTGGAGGGTGGTGATGGACGACATCGGTCCAATGCAGGCAGGGAAGCTCCCGGGGCCGGACAGGTTTCCAGTAGAGTTTTATAGGAAGTTTGATGCGGAGCTAGGGCTGTTGTTGGTGAGGACGTACAATAAGGTGAGGGATAGGGATGTGCTCTACCACCTCCCCCCCCCCCCCCCCCCAACATTGTCACTGGTGTCCATCTCCCTGATCCTAAAGAAAGATAAGGACCTGGAGCAGCATGGGTCATACCGCCCGATATCGCTGCTGAAATTTGACGCAGGTTTTTGGCAAAGGTGTTAGCATCGCGGATTTAGGACTGTGTGCCGTGGGTGATAGGGGTGGACCAAACAAGATTTGTGAAACAAAGGCAGTTGTCAGCGAATGTGCACAGGTTACATAATGTAATTATGATGCCCTCAGAGGGGCAGGAGATAGAAGTGGTGCTGACAATGAATGCGGTGAAAGCCATTGATTGGGTGGACTGGCCAAATTTTTGGAGGTACTGGGGCAGTTTGGGTTTGGGCAGGGGTTTGTGGATTTGGTTCGGCTGTTGTATAGAGCGCCAATGGCGAGTGTTTGGATAAACTGGACGAGTTCAGGGTACTTTGGATTACATTGTGGGACGTGACAGGGGTGCCTTGGCGACAGAGCCGTTGGCAATGGCACTTAGGGCGTTGAGTTATTGGAAAGGGATTGAATGAGGAGGTGCCGAACGCCGAGTTTCGCCACATGCGGACAATCTGCTATTATATATCTCTGACCTGATGGGCAGCATTGGAGCATGAAGAGTTTAACGGAATTTGGCTGGTTTTCGGGGTACAAATTGAACATGGGGAAGAGAGAGGTGTTCCCAATCAATGCTAGAGAGCAGGAGAGGACGACAGGGGAGTTGCCGTTGAGGGTGGTGGGGGTGAGCTTTAGGTATTTAGGAATCCAGGTGGCACGGAGCTCGGCCCAGCTACACAAAATAAACTTGGCACGATTGGTAGAGGGAATGAAGATGGACTTTAAGAGGTGGGATGTCTTCCCGATATCACTGGCTAGACGTGTGTAGATGGTGGAAATGACAGTGTTGCTCAGGTTCTTATTCATGTTCCAGAACCTCCCTATCGTTGTTGCCAAGTCCTTTTTCAGGAAGGGGAAGGTTAACAGGATAACTTGGGGGTTTGTGGGGGTGGGGAAGTCCCCACGGGTGAAGCGGGTGTTTCTGCAGATGGTAGTGGGGGACTGGTGTTGCTAAATTTGATAAATAGTGAGGAAATGGGCGGTAGAGGAGAGATCGGTTTGGGGCGGATAGAGGTGGCATCGTGTAGGAGAACGAGTTTGAGGGCACTGTTGTTGGCACCTCTTCTATTCTTGCTGGTCAGGTACTCTCTGTGAGTCCGATGTTGGTTTCGGCACTACGGGTGTGGAGCCAGTGTGATGAGACCATCAATGCACAAGACACGTGATTGGAAGTAAACTGTGGTTTTAATAGTCTTACAACTAAGCCAGCCTGCGACCAGAGGAACTCACTGCAGACTTATGGCTGTAGTGCTTTATACTTCCGGTTAGTGGGAGGAGCCATGGGCAGAGCCAAGGGTGGAGCCCAGTACAAACTCCTCATCTCCCCCTATGGACAGAGCCATGCAACGGCTCACATACAGAGCCCACAAGGACACAATACATGTTAGGCAATACAGTGTGAATTACAAGGTATATAATTCACCACACAGTGCAGGCAACATTTTGGGCTGAAGGGCACGTTGTTATGGGCACTGATATGTGACAACCATAGTTTTGTGCCTGTGGGGCTGGGTTTGAGGTTCCGGCAGGTGAGAATAGAGTACTTCAGGGACGTGTTTATAGGGGGCAAGTTTGCGGGCTGGAAGAATTGTATGAGTTGCCTAAAGGAGAGCGGCTTTAGATATTTGTAGGTGAGATATTTTGTGAGGAGACAGGTGCCGTTCTTCCCAGGGCTGCCGCATCCGGTGATGCAGGACAAGTTGTTTTCAGAGGATGATATTGGGGAGGGTGTTGGATATTTACAACGAATTGATGGAAAGGGACAGTGTTCCAGTGGAGGAGATTAAGGCAAATAGGAGAAAGAGCTGGGAAGGGAGGTGCGGGCCAGGACCCGGGTAGAGGCCTTGCGGAGTGTGAACATGCCCTCGTTGTGTGCAGGGTTGAGCCTCATCCAGTTTAAGGTGTTGCATCGGGTCCACATGACTGTGGCGAGGATCAGCAGGTTCTTTGTGGGAGTGGAAGAGAGGTGTGGGCGGTGTGCGGAGGGGCCCACGAATCACGTTCACATGTTTTGGCTGTGTCCAAGATTGAGAGGGTTGTGGCAGGGGTTCTTGGATGTCTTTGTCTCACTGATAGCCCAGAGACAGAGTTTGTTGTGTTGACGGGGACTCGGAGCTGTTGGTGGTGGGGGTGTGGGTGAGTGAACTGGCAGAATTCCTGAGGTTGGAGAAGATCAAGTTTGCTTTGCGGGGTTTAGCAGAGGGGGTTCACCTGGAGGTGGAAACCGTTCATTGATTTCTTGAAGGAGGATTGAGGGGTCAGTGGGGAGGGGATGGGGTGGGGTGTTGGTATTGGGGAGGTTGGGGATTTGTGGTTGTTTGTTCAGGTTGACATTTTGGTCTTCTGATATTTTTGTGAAATATGTAAAAAGCCTTTAATAAAAATATTTTTTTAAAAGGTCTGATTATCTGAAATAATTTAGAGAAGCTAGTGATTTAAAACGTTTTACAGAGGAGTGCTAAATTGCATAAGTCTTTGCAAAAACAAACATAACTTAGCTATCAATGTTCAGAAGAAACAGCTTAGAACCTCTATCTACCAACAAGAGAGAATTAATTGTTATCTTTCCACCAGTATGGAATTCACACAACAATTTACCATATTATTAGCATAAGCCTTCTGAGAAAAAGAAAAAGAAAATAAATTGCACTATTTGAACCCTTGATAATTGATAATGTGGCGGTTGTGTAAACATTTTGCATGATAAGAAGTCTTACAACACCAGGTTAAAGTCCAACAGGTTTGTTTCAAACACGAGCTTTCGGAGCACTGCTCCTTTCTCAGGTGAAGGGAGAGGTATGTTCCAGAAACATTTATATAGACTTTGCCTATATAAATGTTTCTGGAACAAACCTCTCCCTTCACCTGAGAAAGGAGCAGTGCTCCGAAAGCTCGTGTTTGAAACAAACCTGTTGGACTTTAACCTGGTGTTGTAGGACTTCTTACTGTGCTCACCCCAGTCCAACACCGGTATCTCCACATCATTTTGCATGATAGTACAGGAGCTATTTTTTTTAAATCACAATGATACAATGATACAAACATTTGCATATTTCAGAGCATCACAGCGGTCAAGATTCTCCATTGCGAGCCCACCCCACTACGAGCGAGGGTGGAGAAATTGTCACTCAGCCAATCCTTCCATTCACGGTAGCGGGAGCAGAGAATCCTGCTGCTGTGAACGGACGGAGAATCTCGCCCAGCATTTCCTTACAGTGTTGACGTGATTAATCTTTTGCTCTTGCAACTTTGACAAATTCGCAGTCAGAAAGCTATATCAGAGAGGATATAAAAACTGCAGTAAATCATTTGCTCCCAGCTTTTTTGAGATTCAAATGCTACAAGTATCACTCACAATGTATGATGATATTTAGCACTGATCATTTCATATGGAGTGCAACAGAGCTGATTGCCATTCCTTCACTCATTCGCTGATTGCAAGCAAGACTTGCAACTGAAGTAGATTATTCCTTTTGTTAATTTTTAACATAATACGACAGATAATGTCAGCTATCAGGGGGCTTTCAACAAATGTTTTGAAGTTTATGGTCTCAGTTTGCCTCTACAAGATTTTGACAGCACCATTCGGAAACTATTTCCACTCAATTCTTCCCAATGCAAAAGGTATCACGCCCACCAAAGGTATGCTAAACATTTACTCTTCATTAATCAATAAACATTGCCATTAAGGACAGATATTTGGAACTGTTTTCCTGGTTCCATTCCCGGATGTTCCTTTACCATTCGTGAACATCCTTGCCAAGTCATTTCTATTAAGCTGGGCTCTGCAATATCCTTGCTCTATTAAATCATACAAGAAAAGCGCAAAATCAAATAACTTGACTGGCAAATAGTCAATGAGCTAGACTTTTGAAATGAATGAATTGTATCTGATTTTTCCGACACAAAATTAATGCCGATATGAAATCTCTCATGGATTAAAATCAAGTTCCAAGAAATCCAACCAATCACTTATCCTCTCAATATTGCTATTCTCTTCTCAGTTCAGCTCTTGTAAATGGTTTTGGGCAGGCTACATGGGGGAAAAGCATGAATGAGAACATTCAAGAGACAGTAAACCACAGGAGAATATCCAAACTAAGGAGCAACTGGCTTAACTCCTGTAACGTTTAAAATTGCTCGTGATTGAATCATTTCTCGAGACTGCCACTCGGTTATCCTCATTCCTTTGTTCAAGTATGCTGTACAACAGTATAAACCAGTATGAAACATTGCAGAATACAATTGAGTTTTCAAAACTAAACTAAAGTTATAGCCATGATTTAATGTGCAAAAAACAAGAGTCTGATTTTGGGCGTGTATAGCGGGGTCTTTCTTGGTGCCTGCAGCGCTGAGAACGGTCCTGCTATTAAGTGGGACCGTCATTTTTTTCTGGCCTTCAATGGGAACACTGTGCTGAAGCACCACTTACCTCACTTCCTGTATTGATGAGCCTACCACCCCCCTCACTACCCCAATTTGCCTCTTAGTGGGGCAGCACAGTGGCGCAGTGGTTAGCACTGCTGCCTCACGGCGCCAAGGTCCCAGGTTCAATCCCGGCTCTGGGTCACTGTCCGTGTAGAGTTTGCACATTCTCCACGTGTTTGTGTGGGTTTCGCCCCCACAACCCAAAAAGATGTGCAGGGTATGTGGATTGGCCACGCTGAATTGGGTACTCTAAATTTATAAATCAAAATAAAAAATATGCCTCTTAGTGGGGTTCTCGAGCTCTTCTTCACCCCAACTATTAAGAGCACCCTTGGGCCCCATCCCTGGCGTGGGAAATCTGGCACCCTGCACCTTGGCACTGCCAGCCTGGCACCTTGGCAATGCTGCTGTCAGCATGGCACTGCTACATGAGTGCTAGGGTGGCCGGGTGACAGTGCCAAGATGCCTGGGTGATAACGGGAGTGCCAGGATACCACTCTACCCTGAGCTTGACCACCCGGGGGCCTCCGATGGCCAAAGAGACCCTCCCAGGTCCCGTTAT
This sequence comes from Scyliorhinus canicula, assembly GCF_902713615.1. NCBI lineage: Eukaryota > Metazoa > Chordata > Chondrichthyes > Carcharhiniformes > Scyliorhinidae > Scyliorhinus > Scyliorhinus canicula. The sequence goes on along the minus strand of NC_052159.1, from coordinate 56,172,808 downwards.
GCCTGATCCACATTGTGTGGACCATGGCGATGTCTCCCAGACACAGCAATCGTTCCCAGGCCTTCGTTCCCAGGTCTCGGGAGAATCGGGCAGCAACATATTTAAATGAGCCTAATGGGTCACTCAAATCTGTTAATCTGGATCTCACCCATTGAGGGCATGATCCAGATCTCGACGTCTCGTGAGGCATTCTGAGCGTTGCAAATCACGCTAGATTTAATGGCCTCATGTCACCTAGTTTGGCGTGACCAGGTCATTCGATCGTGCCCTATATATCAGGTACTAATTGAGTACTTTACTTCAGTCCTTATCAAGGAAGAAGATGCTTGTCAAGGTAATTGATACACTTGATGGTTTAAAAGTGGATAAAAAGAGGAGATATTAGATAGGCTGTCATGCTTTAGTCACCAAGACAAGGACAGAGGGAAGGAAGGGTGGAAATTGCAGTAGCTCTGGCTATAATTTTCCAAACTAAGAACAGAAAATTCTGGGGAAACCCTGCAGGTCTGGCAGCATCTAAGGGAAGAAACAGAGTGAATGTTTCAAGTTCAATATGACTTTTCGTTGGAATTTATTTTCCAATGCTATTTAAATACGATGTGGTGTCAGAGGAAGCCACAGTGGTTAACATTGCTACCTCACAGCGCCAGGGATCCAGGTTTGATTCCGACCTTGGGTGACTGCCTGTGTGGCGTCTGTACTTTCTCCCCGTGTCTTTGTGGGTTTCCTCCGAGTGCTCCGGTTTCCTCCCACATTCTAAAGATGTGCAGGTTAGGTGGTATGGCCATGCTAAATTGCCCCTCAGTGTCCAAAAGATTAGGCGGTGTTACGGGGATAGTGCGGGGAGTGAGCCTAGATAGGATGTTCTTTTGGAGGGCCGGTCCAAATTCGATGGTCTGAATGGCATCTTTTTGCACTGCAGAAATTCTATGATTCTGTGACTGGAGAATTGCAAATCCTTGCTCAAAAAAGCTGCAAGGATAAGTCCAGCAACTACAGGTTAGTCAGTTTAATCTCTGTGGTGAGGAAGCTTTTCGAAAGAATTAATTTGGGTCAAAATTTAACAATCACTGGACAAATGTGATTAATGAAAGAAAGCCAGCACAAATTTATTAAGGGTAAATCATGTTTAACTAAATTGATTTAGTTTATTGATGTGGGTTGTTGTGGTAGTTCATGGTGACCTGCCTTCCCCCCGCCCCCCGCCCCGCCCCCATGTTTGTGGAGTTGTCCCCTCAATTCTCTGTCCCCCTCTAGTGGAGGCAGATGCTTCTGACCCTTTATCTGCTATGGCTAATTATTTACTTACTAACAGAGGATTTATGAGGGCCATGTAGTTAAGTGCTGTACACGGACTTCCTAAATCCTGAAGTGCGCAGAATGAATTTGTGAGCAAAGTTAGAGCTGATGGAATAAAAGGATCAGTAGCATGGTATGAAATTGGTCAAGTGTCAGGAAAACGAGGATAATGGTGAAATTGAGGTGGGTTTATGGTGGGATTCTCCAGGTTCAGTGTTAGGACCCCTGCTCCACTTGTACAGAGCACAATTTTAAAAGTTGCAGATGATACAAAACTTGGAATTATGGAGTACTGTGAGGAGGATAGTGTTAAAGGGATGCAGATTTGTTGGTGGAACAGGCAGACTAATAGCAGGTGAAATTTAATGCAGAGATTTGAACTCCCTCAATGTCCCTTCTCATGGAGACAGGGAGGTACCATTGCATGCAAACTCAGACGGAGGAGTATCTTGTGTCATCCTCTCAGTTCCTCCATTTCCATTGCAGCTGTTTCAATGTTGCAACTTTTCACACCATCATTTGTGAGGTCTTTGTTTCTTCTCTGGAGGATTCTCTATCACTCTTCCCCCCCCATGTATAAACTCCACACGGGATCGAACCCGGGTCCTCGGCACCGTGAGGCAGCAGTGTTAACCACTGCGCCACCGTGCCACCCAACTATTGAGACGTAACACCTGACCGTTTACCTTTTCTTGCCTTGCCGCCCAATGTCGCAAACACTCATTCCAGGTGAAACAAGGGTGGCACATGGTGCAGTGGATAGTGCTGGGACTGCGGCGCGGAGGACCCGGGTTCGAATCCCGGCCCTGGTCACTGTCCGTGTGGAGTTTGCACATTCCCCCCCATGTCTGTGTGGGTTTCACCCCCACAATCCAAAGATGTGCAGGTTAGGTAGATTGGCCACGCTAAATTGCCCCTTAGTTGGAAAAAAAAATAATTGGGTACTCTAAATTTTTTTTTAAATTCCAGGTGTAACTGCAATTTACATATATGGGCTAGGGGTGTGCTGTGAAGGGGAGCAGGACACTGGGCAAGTGGGTGTGGGAGATGGGGTAGAAACTGCAACAGGGTGGGAGAGTGCTGAAAACTACAATTGTGGAAGATTTTATATTTTTTATCTGACTTATTCTGATGCAGTAAAATACATTTGAGGAAAATTAAAGCAGAACTGAGAAAAAAAGGATTTTGGGTGGCGCTGTGTTTAAAATTCACGCCCATTCTCATTGTAATTACAGGAAATTCTTGGTTTCCAGTCTTTCACATGAGGAAGGACCTATATTCGTGAACAGAGGAGAATATCTGTGGGGGTTTCAAAGTACCAGCACAGAGTATCAAGGGAGATAGGAATGGCATATGTGAACAGGCAATTTACTTTAGCCAGAGAATTCAAATACACTAACTTTAAGTTTTTTTTCATAAAACATTTTATTGAGGTATATGTGATTTTGTAACAATAACAAGAAACAGTGTACATGCAAATATAAACATAGTACAAAGGCTGTCTTCCTCCCTCACAGGTCCCACCTTTCTTACACACTAATCTAAACTAAACCAACCCTCTCTGCTGACAGTTAATTTTCTCTAAAGAAGTCGACGAATGGCTGCCACCTCCAGACGAACCCTGACATTGACCCTCTCAGGGCGAACTTGATTTTCTCCAAACAGAGAAAGCTCGCCATGTCAAATAGCCAGGTCTCTGACTTTGGGGGCTTTGAGTTCCTCCAAGCTAATAGTATCCGTCTCTGGGCTACTAGGGAGGCAAAGGCCAGAACGTCTGCCTCTTTCTCCTCCTGGATTCCCGGGTCTTCTGACACTCCTAAATTTGCCACCTCTGGACTCGATGCCACCCTTGTTTTTAACACCTTGGACATGATATCCGCAAACCCCTGCCAGAATCCCATATGCTTCGGGCATGCCCAGAACATATGAACATGGTTTGCTAACCCTCCCGCACACCTTGCCAACCTGTCTTCTATCCCGAAGAACCTGCTCATCCGGGCCACTGTCATGTGTGCCTGGTGAACAACCTTAAATTGTATCAGGCTGAGCCTGGCGCAGGATGTGGACGTGTTCACTCTACTCAACGCATCTGCCCAGAGACCATCCTCTATCTCTCCTCCTAACTCCTCTTCCCATTTGTGTTTCAGCTCCTCGGTCTGCATTTCCTCTGACCCCATGAGTTCTTTATAGATGTCCGAAACCTTCCCCTCTCCCACCCACCCATTCTCTGGAAACTACCCTGTCCTGTATCCCCCTTGGTGGTAGGAGCGGGAAGGTTGAGACCTGCCTGTGTAGGAAGTCCCGCGCCTGCAAATACCTAAAATCATTCCCTCCCATCAATTCAAATTCCTTCTCCAACTCCCTCAGGCTGGGAAAGCTCCCCTCTGTGAACAGATCTTCCATCCTCTCGATCCCTACTCTTTGCCATCTCCAAAACCCTCCATCCAGCCTCCCCGGGGCACACCGATGATTATTGCAGATTGGAGTCCAAACCGATGCTTCCTCTACTCCCACATGTTTCCTCCATTGCCCCCAGACTCTCAGGGCTGCTACCACCACGGGGCTGGTAGAGTACCGTGCCGGCAGGAATGGCAGAGATGTCGTTACCAATGTCCCCAAACTCGTGCCCTTACATGATGCCGCCTCTACTCGCTCACCAACCCCCCCAATCACCCACTTCCTAATCATGGCTATATTTGCCACCCAATAGTAATTGCTAAAGTTCGGCAGCGCCAACCCGCCCTCCCCCCGGCTACGCTTCAGCGTACCTTTTTTACTCGCGGGGTCTTGCCCGCCCATACAAAGCCAGAGTTTGTTTACCCGTTTAAAAAAGGCCCGTGGAATAAAGATGGAGAGGCACTGAAAAACAAACAAGAAGTTTGGGGGGACCGTCATTTTCACTGTCTGTACCCTCCCAGCCAGTGATAGCGGGGGCATGTCCCACCTTCGGAAGTCTTCCTTCATTTGGTCCCCCAGTCAGGTCAAATTTATCTTAGTAGCCGTTCCCATTCCCGTGCCACCTGGATGCCTAGATACCGAAAGCTTCCCCCTACCATTCTAAACGGCAACACCCCCAGTCGCCTCTCCTGCCCCCTTGCCTGGATCACGAACATCTCACTTTTCCCCATGTTCAATTTATAAACCGAAAACCGGCCAAATTCCCCTAGAATCCTCATAATCTCTCCCATCCCCTCTAGTGGGTCAGAAATATATGGTAGCAGGTCATCTGTGTATAGTGAGACTCTGTGTTCCACCCCTCCCCGAACCACCGCCTTCCAGCCTTGAGGCTCTCAGCGCAATTGCCAGCAGCTCTATGGCCAGCACAAACAGCAGTGGGGGGAGGAGGCATCCCTGCCTTGTCCCCTGGTGCAGCCTAAAATAGCCCGAGGTCAACCTGTTCATCCGAACACTCGCCACAAGCACCTGATACAGCAGCCTGACCCAGTTAATGAAGCCCCGTCCAAACCCAAACTGCCCCAGCACCTCCCACAGATAGCTCCATTCCACCCGGTCAAAGCCCCGCTCTGCGTCCATAGCGACCACTACCTCTATGTCTCTACCCTCTGGGGGCATCATGATCACATTCAACAGTCTTCTAACGTTGGCCACCAACTGCCTGCCCTGAACAAATCCCACCTGGTCCTCCCACATCACATCCAGAACGCAGTCTTCTATCCTTGAGGACAAGATTTTGGCCAACAGTTTGGCATCAACATTTAGTAAGGAAATCGGCTTGTAGGACCCACATAGCTCCGGGTCCTTAGCTCGCTTCAAGGTCAGTGAGATCATGGCCTGTGACATTGTCTGGGAAGCACCCCTCTCTCCTTTGCCTCATTAAATGTCCTCATCAGCAGCGACACCAGCATCTCAGAGAACGTTTTACAAAACTCCACTGGATACCCATCCGGTACCGGGGCTTTACCCGACTGCATGGCCTTCAGCCCTTCTGCTATTTCTTCAATCCCTATCGGGGCCCCCAGCCCTTCTACGAGCCCTTCCTCCACCTTCGGGAACCTCAACCTCCCTAAGAATTGCCTCATCCCTTCCAGCCCAGCTGGGGGTTCCGACTCATATAGCCTGCTATAAAACCCCTTGAATGCCCTGTTAACCCCTGCTGAATCTCCGACCAAGTTCCCGTCTCTGTTCTTCACTTTCCCAATCTCCCTGGCTGCCTTCCTCTTGCTGAGCTGCTGCGCAAGCATTCTGCTGGCCTTTTCTCCATACTCATATATCGCCCCCCCTCGCCTTCCTCAGCTGCTCCACTGCCTTCCCTGTAGTTAGCAAGCCAAACTCCGCCTGTAGCCTCCGTCATTCCCTTAAAAGCCCTGCCTCTGGGGTCTCCGCATATCTCCTGTCGACTTGAAGTATTTCCCCTATCAGTCGATCCATTTCTGCTCTATCTACCTTCTCCCTGTGGGCCCATATCAAAATCCGATCCCCTCTGACCACCGCTTTCAGCGCCTCCTGGACCATTGCTGCCGAGACTTGCCCCGTGTCATTAACTTCCAGATAGTTCGGGATGTATGTCCTCACCCGTCCACACACCACCTCATCCGCTAACAGTCCGGCATCCAATCTCCAGTGCGGACGCTGGCCACACTCCTTGCTCACCTGTAAGTCCACCCAGTGCGAGGCATGATCCAAGACCGTGATCACTGAGTACTCACTGTCCACTGCAGCCCTTTCCTTCTGGCAAAGTCCATCGCTTCCTTGGGTGACTCAAAATAGAAGTGTTGCTCCTCTTAGGTGACCCAAAGACGGGCCGGATACAGTAGTCAAAACTTCACCTTCTTCTTGAAAAGGGTCGACTTTACTTGGTTGAATCCTGTTCTTCTCCTAGCTATGTCCGTGTTAAGGTCTTGGTAAATGCGCAGGATGGTGTTCTCCCGCTTACAACTCCGTGTCTGCCTGACCAATGGAGAATATGCTCCTGTGCTATCTCACCACCATCGCCCTCGGGGGTCACCTACATGCGGCTTCTTCGCTAATGTTCTGTGCGCCCTGTCCACCTCCAAGGGTCAGTTGACCGTCCCATCCCCTATGCTGAGAGACCAGCAGAAAAGGCTCCAGGAGAAGGTGGAGGATCTACAGAACAGGTCCCACCGGCAGAACATGAGGATCGTTGGTCTCCTGGAGGATTCCGAAGGAGCGGAGCAGGGGCATATATAGCGGGTATGAAACTAATTGTAACATAATGTTCGAGCTTTTATACTCGAAAGCACGCCATGTACTTTCAATACCACCATTTCCACCTGTGCTGCCACTTTTAAGGATTTGTGGACCTGCACGCCCAGATCTCTCTGTGCCTCTATGCTCCTGATGGTTCTGCCATTTATTTTATAGTTCCGATCTGAATTGGATCTACCAAAATGCATCACCTTGCATTTGTCCGGGTTAAATTCCATTTGCCATTTCTCAGCCCAATTTTGCAGCCTATCTATATACTGTTGTATTCTCTGACAATCTTCATCACTATTCGCAACTCCTGCAATCTTAGTATCATCCGCAAACTTGCTAATCAGACCCGCTACATTTTCTTTCAAGTCACTTGTATATATTACAAACAGCAGAGGACCCTCTACTGATCCCTGCGGAACATCGATCTCCATTTGGAAAAACAACCTTCCACTGCTACCCTCTGTATTCTATGCCAGTTCTGAATCAATCCAGTTAGTTCACCCCTGACCCTATGTGATTTAATCTTTTGCACAGCCTGCCATGAGGGACCTTATCAAATGCCTCACTAAAGTCCGTGTAGACAGCATCCACAGCCCTTCCTCGTCAATCATTTTTGTTACCTCCTCAAAAAACTCAGTTAAATTAGAGGCTTGACCTCCCTCATACAAAACCATGCGGTCTGCCGCTAATAAGACCATTCACTTCCAAATGTACATAGATCCTGGGCTGGATTCTAAGATCTTGCAGCTATGTCCGCAGGATCCATCTGGCACCGCCCCCGCACCAATCCTCCGTCTGGTGGGGGGCCAGCAGCAGTGCAGAGTAAAGCCCCCTGGCCGCGCGTGGACCCGGCCTGCCAAAAACGGACCCCCTTTAACCAGCCTCACCACCCCCGGACCACCCCCCACCAGTCCCACAAGCCCTCGGTGAAGGCCCCCCTGCCAGCGGAATGGCTCTCCCCCGACTGTGGCGGTGCTGGACTCAGTCTGCAGTCGCCACGCGAGGTCTCCGAACGGTGATCCTGCAGAGGGCGGCAGAGCGGCAATGCTGATTGGCTGTTGCGGGGAGTGATTTGCCTCAGGTGCAGTCACTGCGACTAAAAGGAGCTCTCAGTGAGGATAGACTACAGGGACAAGTTGAAAGCTGCTGTCGGGGAGTGTGAAAATCAGGTCAGGTTTTTTTCCTTTCTGGTATTGTCAAGTGGATAAATGGAAGGGATGGCAGAAAGGGCAGTGCAATGTTCCTCCTACACGACGTTCAAGGTGAGGGACACCGTCAGTGGCCCAGCTGAGTTCACCTGCGGGAAGTGCACCCATCTCTAGCTCCTCAAAGACCGTGTTAGGGAACTGGAGCTGGAGCTGGATGAACTGAGGATCATTCGGGAGGCAGAGTCGGTTATAGATAGAAGCTACAGGGATGTAGTTACTCCTAAGGTTGAAGGTAGCTGGGTGACGTTTAAAAGGAGGGGGAAGAAGCAGTCAGTGCAGGGATTCCCTGCGGTTGTTGCCCTCAATAACAGGTATACTGTTTTGGATACTGTTGGTGGTGGGGGGGGGGGGGGGGGAAGAACCTACCAGAGGTAAGCCACAGTGACCACGTCTCTGGCACTGAGTCTATCTCTGTGGCTCATGAGGGAAGGGGGGAGAGCAGGAGAGCATTAGTTATTGGAGACTCTATAGTTAGAGGGACAGATAGGCGGTTCTGTGGCAAGATAGGGGCTCACGATTGGTGTGTTGCCTCCCGGGTGCCAAGGTCCGTGATGTCTCTGATCGTGTTTTCAGGATCGTTAAGGGGGAGGGGGAACAGCCACAAGTCGTGGTACACATTGGTACCAACGACATAGGTAGAAAAAGGTACGGGGATGTAAAGCAGGAATTCAGGGAGCTCGGGTGGAAGCTGCCAGGGCAGACCATGTTGTCATCTCTGGTTTGCTGCCAGGACAGACCGTGTTGTCATCTCTGGTTTGCTGCCAGTGCCACGTGCTAGTGAGGTGAGAAACAAGGAGAGAGTGCAGTTTAACACGTGGCTACAGGGATGGTGTAAGATGGAGGGTTTCAGTTACTTGGATAATTGGAGCACATTCAGGGGAAGGTGGGGCATGTACAAACAGGACGGGTTACACCTGAACCAGAAGGGCACCAATATTCTGGGAGGGAAATTTTCTGCAGCTCTTCGGGGGAGTTTAAACTAATTTAGCAGGGGGATGGGAAACTGATTTGTAGTCCAGGAGATAGCGTTGCTGGAGTTCACGAAGTTAAGGGTAATGCAGTACTGAGGAAGGTACCAAGGTCACAAGAGTGGACCTGCAGGCATGAAGGTGGTTTGAAGTGTGTCTACTTCAATGTGAGGAGTATCAGGAATAAGGTTGGTGAGCTTGAAGCATGGATTTATACCTGGGTCTACGATGTTGTGGCCATTAGGGAGATGTGGATAAAACAGGGGCAGGAATGGTTGTTGGAGGTGACTTAACTGAGGTGTATAAGATGATGAGAGAGATAGATAGAGTGGACGTTCAGTGACTTTTTCCTCGGGTGGATGTAGCTGTTACAAGGGGGCATAATTATAAAGTTCATGGTGGAAGATATAGGAGGGATGTCAGAGGTAGGTTCTTTACTCAGAGAGTGGTTGGGGCGTGGAACGCACTCCCAGCTATGCTAGTGGAGTCGGACACTTTAGGAACTTTCAAGTGGTTATAGGCATATGGAGTGTACTAGAATGATTAGGAGTAGGTTGATTTGACCTTAGTTTCAGACTAGTTTGGCACAACATCATGGGCCGAAGGGCCTGTACTGTGTTGTACAGTTCTATGTTCTATGGTGTGAGCACTCGTGTCCCACTCCGTCAAGGATTCGGCCCATCGGAGGCGGAGCATCGGGGGGGCCTCAGGTGACGTTCCGAGGCCATCTATACGTACTCCCCAAGTACGCCATTTGTGAGGGGGCGAAGCATCACAAAAACGGAACCACCCCCAATTCTGGCGTAAACGGGATTCTCTGGCCGATCGCCGAACGCGATTGTGGCATCAGCGATCGGAGAATCCAGCCCCCTATCTCTCAGAATCTTTTCCAACTATTTCACGAACTGACGTCAAGCTCACCGGCCTATAATTACCTGGGTTATCCTTGTAACCCTTCTTTAAAAACGGTAAAACATTGGCTATCCCCCAATCCTCTGGGATCTCACCTGTGGCCAGTCAGAGGCCCAGAGATTTCATCTCTGGTCTCCCTCTGTAATTTGGGACAGATGCCAACTGGCCCTGGCGATTTGTCTACTTAATGCTTTTTAACACACCTAATACTTCGTCCCTCGTAATAATAACCTGTTCTAAAGTGTTTACACATCCCTCTGAGACACCACCAATCAACGTGTCTCTCGTTTGTGAATACTGATGCAAAATACTCATTAAGGACCTCACCTACTTCCTTTGGTTCTACACATAATTTCCTTCCTTTGTCCTTGAGTGGACCAGTTGTTTCTCTAGCTACCCTCTTGTTCCTAATATATATATAAAATGCCTTGGGATTCTCCTTAATTCTTTCTGCCAAGAATATTTTGTGACCCTTTTTGCCCTCCTAACTCCCTGCTTGAGTTCTTTTCTACTTTCCTTGCATTATTCAAGTGCTTCATCTGTTTTTAGCTGCCTGTACCTCACGAATGCATCTTTTTTCAGTGAAGCCATAGGAGGCAGTGCATTTCTAGACCTGGTATTTTTAATCACTCACGTAAAAAACAGGATATAGAACTCGTGATTATGAGAGTTTATTCAACAACAATTCATTAGAGGACAAGTGGGGTAGCTTTAAAAACATTAAGTTGTACCTGCATTATCAATATGTATCTAGATTAAATACAATCAGTAGGCATGAACTAAACAAGAGTGAGCATAAATGGATTATTGTGGGAGTGGTCCTGGGTAGGATGCTCTTTCAGACGGCTGATAGGCCAACTGGCCTCCTTCTGCACTGTAGGAATTCTATGGTTCTATTCTATGGTTCAGGTAATCGGCTAGGAATCCCATGGTGAGTAGCTAACCTCCTAACACCCCCCCCCCCCCCAAAAAAAAAGCCTGTCCACTATCTACAACACACAAGTTAGGAGTATGTTGGAATACTCTCCACTTGTCTGAATGAGTGCAACTCCAACAATATTTAAGAAGCTCAACACCATCCAGGACAAAGCCGCCCTCTTGATTGCTATCCCTTCCATAAACATTCAATCCCTCCACAACCAACGCACAGTAACAGCCGTGTGCACCATCTCCAAAGTGCATTGCAGGAACTCACCAAGGTTCCTTCGGCAGCACCATCCAAATCCACAACCACATCATCTGGAAGGACAAGGGCAGAAGATACCCGGGAACACCACCATCTGGAAGTTCCCCTCCAAGTCTCTCATCAACCTGACTTGGATATATATTACTTTTCCTTCACTGTTGAGGGTTAAAATCCTGGAACCCCCTTCTTAACAGCACTGTGGATGTACCTACATCTCAGGGACTGCAGTGGTTCAAGAGGGCAACTCAACACCATCTTCTGAAGTACAACTAGGGATGTTAAATAAACGCTGGTCCAGCCAGTCACATCCGCATCCCATAAATTAATTTTTAAAATCAGTTTCCGATCCAATTACAGCCTTGGTCCAAATGTGGACAAAAGAGCTGAACTCCAGAGGTGATATGAGAGTGACTGCCCTTGCTATCAAGGCAACATTTAACCAAGTGTGCTGTTAGGTAATTTGGACATTCTGAATTCTCCCTCAGTGTACCCGAACAGGTGCTGGAATGTGACGATTGGGGGCTTTTCATAGTAACTTCATTGCAGTGTTAATGTATGCCTACTTGTGACAATAAGGATTATTATTATTAAAGGAAAAGTATCATAGTAAAATTGAAGTCAATGGAAATCAGGGTGAAAACTTTCTCCTGTTTGGAGTCATACCGAGCACAAAGGGAGATGGTGCATTTGTTGGTGGTCTATCAGATCAATTCTGAGGACATGGCTCCAGGTGTTCATCAGAATGGTGTCCTACTCCAAGCATCTTTACTTGAATGATTTTCCCTCCATTGCAAGGTTAAAAATGGATATTTCCGTTGATGATGGCAGTTTCATTTGCTATTCATCAGATAACGAAGGCGTCCTTATCTGCTTGTCCCAAGTCAGAGACAACATTCAGGCTGGAGTTAAGTGACAAGTAACATTTTCCCCACACAAAGTACCAGCCAAATGACCATCTCCAACAAGGGAGAGTCCAACCACCTTCACTTGACAGTCAACAGCATTACCATCACTAATACACCGAACATCAGCATTTCGAGATTACCACTGACCAGAAACTTAACTGGACCAACCACATAAATACTGGGGTTATAAGAGTTCAGAAACTGGGTGTTCTGCGGTGATTAACTTATCTCCTGATTCGCCAAAGCCTCTCCATCATTTACAAGGCACAAGTCAAGAGTGAAAGCATACTCTCTACTTAACTGAGTGAAAATCTTAGTTACAGCCAAGAAGCTCAATAATATCTACGATAAAGTACTCCACATGACTCTCACCCTAGCTGTAACCGTTAAACATTCATAACCTACACCACCTATGCATCATGGCATCAGTGTGTACCATCTACAAGATGCACTGCAGATACTTATCAAGACTTCTTTGACAGAAAACTGCAAAGCTGCAACTCACCTGCCTAACAGAAGGTGCCTGGGAACATCACCACCTGCAAGATTCCTCCAAGTTCAAGTTTTCAGTGAGGGGGTCGGTCGAAGGGTTCTGCCGTAGATGGCGGCCTTTCATATTGCACTTTAAGGAATTTAGCTATTAGTGGTGGTGGTGGGGGGGGCGGTTGCATCTCTTTACAGGGTTATTCTTACTGTTGTTGTTTGTAATGTGTAAATATTTGATATAAAAATGTTAAAAGTTCAATCAAACGCTTAGCAAAAAAATAAATAAATAAAATGGTGGCGAGAGGAACAGAGAAACCCAAGCAAATGCTAGCTACTGACAAAGTAAAGAATCTTAGCATTTCAACAGTAAAGCTCAACCATGGTATTATGCACTCAAAATGATTTATTACTCCAGAGGACAAGGACAACTCAAGATTCCTTTTCTCCAAGATTAACTAGCTCTTAACTGACAAACAGAGTGTACCTGAGGAAACAGAGTGCAAATCTGAGAGCTTAGGGAATAGGGGGGGGTAAAGGTAGTGTTCATTTTCTTTTCTACCTTTCGCACCCTTTTAGGTAATTGGTTCTTACTCTACTACAGGGAAATGAGCTTGTTATAATATATTTTATATATGGGGCAGTAATGTTATTAAAAGCCTGCGTTCAGGTATATATTTGTTGCAGTGATATTATTAAATAACCTAGGTTAAGGGATCCAGACTGTCTGCTAAAGCTGTAAAAGTTGAGGTAATTATTGATTCTAACCATTTACTTGATTACTTATAGATGGCTAATGGGATATTGTTATGATTGCTGGAGATTCCCTAGAGAGTGGATAATTAATGAGAGGTTGTATTTAGTCCTAGCTAAGCAGGTCATGTGACATCTTAGTGGGATACAGCTGTGTAATTAATGAGAGGAACCAGGTCTGTCTGTAGTTTTGCAGTTTGCCACAGTATTTGACTCTGACAAGATAGAAGGATTTTAAGTTGAATAGCAGTTATGTCAAACGCTGTTAGGGTGAGCAGAAGTGTACTGGTTCTGTTCTTGAAAGGGTCTCTCTCTCCAAAAGTCTCGACACAGATAAGCAAGTAATCTGTTGTGGCCATCTAAAATGGCCTCCCACAAAGAGTGATGGGAAATGTGGTCAACGGTGGGACACAGACAAGCTGCAGTTTACAAATATACAAGCTGAAACCCGGACTTTATGCAGAAATTCACACCTGCAAAAGGACCAATAAAAGGCAATTAAAAAGGAACAATAGGACAATCTTGTCCATCACATCATATCCCAGACTAAGCGGCACCAAGCCCTTGCTCGGTGCCCTCCCAGAATTGGCCACTGAGTGCCCACCCCAAAAGTGATGTGGTAGTCCCTGATTGGATGTGACCAATCAGAGGATGGAGCCCTGATCACTTGATTGACAGCGACCCAGAGACCGCCCACAAATGGGGCAGGGGAAAACTCAAGCCGGTTATCAGGCTGCGCAGCCACCATTCTCTCTCTTTTTGGACTGGCTCTTGTGCCTGATCTCCGACTGCAGTACAGCTACCAACATCAGCCAAGTTCAAGGGCCCGCGACATCCATCAAAGGACGACAACTGAACACAGACTACCTACAAGACTTCCCGTCCACCAGAAGTTAAGAACCAGATAAGGCCATATCTACTCTATCTCTGCCGGTTACCTGAAAGTTAAGTTAAGGTTGTTTAAGTGTGTTAGTTATAGTCCAGTGTGCATGAACATGTGATTACTTAAGTAGATAATCCTGTGTCTAATAAATAAACTCTGATTGAACTAAAATACTTGTGTGATTATTTGTCCATCATATCGGTTAAAACACACACACTGTGTGGTTATAAAAGAGCAACACTGTTTGTTAACTTTATTTATAATTGGCATTTGGGCTGTATTGGGTTGCTTAACTGGAGTTAAATTTAAGTAGTAAGTAGTAAGTTTAAGTTTTTCCTTGTGTTTAAGAACTGTTTAAATGATAATTGCAAAGCTATTTCTTTGATTTTAATGTGGTTAATTATATGTTTAAATTAAAAACTTGGTTTAACATACAAGATAAACTATTGGTCAGTCATTACTCCTGGGGTGAAGTATGCTTTCCTCACAGTTTTACAAATTAAAAAAAATGTTTGGGGTTCTTATCTGGGCCGGGATTCTCCCCTACCCGGCGGGGCAGGGGGTCCCGACGTAGCGGAGTGGCGCCAACCACTCCAGCGTCGGGCCTCCCCAAAGGTGCAGAATTCTTCCCATCTTAGGGGCTAGGCCCGCGCCGGAGTGGTTGGCGCCACGCCGACTGACGGCAAAACCGTCGCCAACGGCCTTTGACGCCCACCGTCAGGCGCCGGGGCTGGCCGATAGGCCTTCGCTGGTTCATGCATTCGCCAGTGTGTCAGCGGCCGCTGATGTCACCACTGGCGCATGCGTGGTAGTAGGGTTCTCTTCCGCCTCCACCATGGTGGAGGCCGTGGAGGCGGCGGAAGAAAAAGAGTGCCCCGACGGCACTGGCCCGCCGGCCGATCGGTGGGCCCCGATCACGGGCCAAGCCACCGTGGAGGCATCCCCCAGGGTTCGATCACCCCGCGCCCCCCCCCCCCCAGGACCCCCGCTCGCGCCGCCAATCCCGCCGCCACAAGAGGTGGTTGAAACCACGTCAGCGGGGTTGGCCTGTCAGCGGCGGGACTTCGGCCCATCGTGGGCCGGAGAATCGCCGCGGAGGTACGCCAATCGGCATGGCGTGATTCCCGCCCCTGCCAATTCCCGGGTGGCGGCGAATTCCGGCCACGGCAGGGGCGGGATTTACGTCGGCCCCGGGCGATTCTCCGACCCTGCAGGGGGTCGGAGAATTCCGCCCCTGGTATCCTAACAAATGTTGGGTTCTGGTCCGGTATCTTAACACTAGCTGTTGTTTGGTGAATATTTGGTAAGTGGTTAATGCTGTTCCAGTCCTAAGTTTTAAAGTAGTATACAAATTGGTGGTAAAAATAATAAACTACTTCTCTCTCCACCGTGAGACGAGGCAGGGATGTCCTATGTCCCCCCTGCTGTTTGCGCTTGCGATTGAGCCGTTGGCCATCGCATTAAGAAGTTCGGGAGCATGGAAAGGAATAGTGAGGGGGGGATAGAGCATAGTGTGTCCTTGTATGCCTATGATTTGCTGCTGTATGTGTCAGAGCCGAGTGCGTCGATAGGAGGAATATTGGAGTTGCTGCAGGTATTTGGGTCTTTCTCTGGGTACACGCTGAACTTGGACAAGAGTGAGTATTTCGTGGTGTCTCAACCGGGGGTGGGGGCAGGGGTGGTGGGGCTGCCATTCCGTAGGGCAGGGATTCATTTAAGGATTTGGGGGTGCAGGTTGCCCGGGAGTGGGGAAGGCTTCGCAGATACAACATCACTAATTTGGTGGGGAGAGTGAAAGCCGACCTGGCAAGGTGGGATGGTCTCCCTCTATCACTGGCGGGTCGGGTGCAGGCGGTTAAAATGAATGTGTTGCCGCAATTTCTGTTTATTTTTCAATGCTGTAGTAATCCACGGGAGGCAGGAGTTCCGTCACCACACCAATATTTATTTACAATAACGATATTACAGGAGCAGCTACAAACAGTGCTGCTAGCAGTCCAGTCAACTTAAGACTGACTCACAAAACCTACACAGGTGCTTATATGGGCCCCCTCAATGAGCTATCATTGAGGGAGCTCATACTCCAATTGGCCAACCAATAAAGCCAATTGGAGTTCATTACAAATGCCTACCAATTTTCCTGTCAAAGTCGTTTTTCAGGGAGATTGAGGGGAGGATTACCTCGTTTATATGGGGAGGGAAGGTGGCCAGAGTGAGGAAGGTGTTGCTACAGAGGGGAAGGCAGGCAGGGGGTTTGGGTCTCCCGAACCTGATGTACTACTACTGGGTGGCGAATGTGGAGAAGATGCGGAGCTGGGTCAGAAGGGTTGATTCCCAGTGGGTCAGAATGGAGGAGAGTTTGTGCAGGGGGTCGGGGTTGAAGGCACTAGCAACGGCCCCGCTCCCGATAGCACCGGGGAAATACTCGGAGTCCGGTAGTAATAGCCTCATTGAAAATCTGGAGGCAGTTTCAGAAAATCCGGAGCAGCCAACACTTCAGGTTGGGGGCAGGGTCGAGGGAAATGCCGATCCGGGAGAACCACAGATTTGAGCCAGGGTGGTGGGACGGAAGCTTTCGGAAATGGGAAGAGAAGGGGATTAAGACTCTAAAAGATTTGTTTCCTCGGGGTCCATTTGCAGGATTGAGGGAGCTGGAAGCGAAGTATGGGCTGGAGCAGGGAGAAGTGTTTAGGTATATGCAGGTTCGGGACTTTGCCAGGAAGGAGATACAGAGCCTCCCGGAGGAACCGGCCTCCACATTGCTGGAGGAGGTGCTGGCAGCAAGTGGACTGGAGAAGGGGACAGTGTCAGCGGGATACAGAGCTATGTTGGAAAAGGATAAGGCACCACTGAAGGGGATCAAAGCGAAGTGGGAGGAAGAATTGGGAGAGGTTATAGAGGGGGTCTGGTGTGAGGTGCTCCGGAGAGTGAATGCCTCCACCTTGTGTGCGAGGTTGGGGCTGATACAGCTGAAGGTGGTGTACAGGGCGCACCTCACGAGGGCAAGGTTGAGCCGATTCTTTGAAGGGGTAGAAGATGTGTGTGAACATTGCGGGGGGGGGGGGGGGGGGGGGGGGGGGGGGGGGGTGGGGGGGGGGGGGGGGGGGGGTGGGGGCGCTAATCACGTTCATATGTTTTGGTCCTGTCCAAAGCTTGGGGAGTACTGGAAGGAGGTGTTTAGGGTAATTTCCAAGGTGGTGCATGTGAAGCTGGACCCGGGTCCCCGGGAGGTCATGTTCGTGGTGTCGGATCAGCCAGGGTTGGAAACGGGTGCGGAGGCAGATATCATAGACTTCGCCTTGTTGATCGCCGGAAGACAGATGGGTTGGAGAGCGGCCTCTCCACCCTGTGCCCTGGCATGGCGGGGGGGACCTGTTGGAATACTTGACCCTTGAGAAGGTTAAGTTCAAACTGAGGGGAAGGATGGAGGGGTTCTACAAGTCATGGACACTATTTATTATGCATTTTCAAGAACTGGATAACATCGAACATTAGTTGGGGGGGGTGGGGGGGGGGGGCTATGTATGTTGAAGGTGGCTATGGCTAATCCCTGATTCCTTTTTCTTTTTGATTCTTAGTCATTTGCTTATGTTAACATGCGGGCTGATGTCTGGGCATGGTGGGAGGATGGGATCGTCGTTACTGTTATGGGATTTGAGATATTTGTTGTTGGTTATTGATTGTTGTTGGGTGTAAATTCGGGAGAAAAATTGTGAAAAAGGAGAATAAAAATATTTTCAAAAATTAAAAAAAAATAAACAACAAGTGAATAATATAAATTAGTAATTAATTAAAACACATCAAGGCTGCAGATGTGGGAGTTCCTGGATGCCGGCGTGATCCTAGGCAAACACATCTGCGGTTCGAGGAACTTCGGCTCAAGTGACATTGGCCTGGAGGCTGAGCTGCAGACACTGCAACACACCAGGGATGGGGAACGGTACCTGGATGCTTTGTACCAGGAGGCAGTCACACCCCCTTAGGATAAAGGCCTTCTAATTTGGTCAGGAACAGAAGGGTGTTATTGCCAGTGAGGCAGGTAAGGTGACGAAAGAGGGCAGGAGTGTCAGCCTCTATGATTGCCCAATAGGTTTGAGGTTCTTTCAGTTTGTTTGGATGCGAATAAGGGTTGCGGGGTGGATAAGCAAACTGACCATGGCACCATGGTACAGGAAGCCATTCAAGTCAGGGAAGCAAAAAGGAATGTAGTGGTGGTAGCAGACAGTATAGTAAGAGGGATTGACATTGTTCTTTGCAAGAAAGAGCAGGAGCCCAGAAGACTGCGATGCCTGTCGGTGTCAGGATTTGGGACATCTGCTCAGAGCTGGAGAGGAACTTGCATTAGAGCTGACAGGTAGCACAGTGGTTAGCATTGTTGCTTCAGAGCGCCAGGGACCCAGGTCCAATTCCCGGTTTGGTCACTGTCTGTGCTAGTCTGCACGTTCTTCCAGTGTCTGCGTGGGTTTCCTCCAGGTGCTCCGGTTTTCTCCCACAAGTCCTGAAAGTTGTGCTCGTTAGGTGAATTGGACATTCTGAATTCTCCCTCACTGTGCCCAAACAGGCGACATGGGGATTTTCACACTAACTTGATTGAAGTGTTAATGTAAGCCTACCTGTGACACTAATAGATTATTAGATTATTACTACATGTCTCCAGATCCAGATGGACTTCGTCCTAGGGTCTTAAAAGCAGTAGTAAATACATTAGTGATAATTTTCCAAAACTCCCTAGATCCTGGAACGGTTCCATTAGACTGGAAAGTAGAAAATATGACCTCCTATTCAGAAAATAGGAAACTACAGGCTAGTTAGCCTGAAATCTGTTATGCGAAAATTATTGGAATTGATCATTAAAGAGTTATAACTGGGCACTTAGAAAAACTCAAAGTAATTGGAAAAGAGTCTGCATGGTTTTGTGAAAGGGAAATCATGTTTAACAAATTTATTGAGAGTTTTTTAAAGGAGTATGGACGAAGGGAAAGCTGTAGACGTATTATACTTGGATTTCCAGAAAGCATTTGACAAGGTGCCACATCAAAGGTTATTGTGTAAAAGTTCATGGATAAAAGATTGGCTGGATGGCAGAAAACCAAGTATGTAAAAAGGGTTGGCAGGGTGTAATGAGTGGAGCCTTGCAGCAGTCTGTGCGGGACCTCAACTTTTTACAGTTTACATCAGTGCCTTAAATAAGGGGAGCAGAGGTATGGTGGCTATATTTACAGATGGCACAAAGATAGGTAGGGAAGTATTTTGTGAAGAAGACATAAAAATTTTGCAGATGGATATAGATAGGTGGAGTGAATGGGCAAAAATTTGAAAGATGGAGTATAATGTAGGAAAGTGTGAAGTTGTTTACTTCGACAGGAAGAATAAAAAAGAGTATTGCTTAAATGGAGAATAACTGCAGAATTCCAAGGTGCAGAGGTTTTCTAGCGTATGGGTCACAAAATGTTCGTATGCAGGAATCTCAAGAACTGTTACGATGAGAGAAGCACGCCATTCAACCCATCTCGTCTGCACCGTCTCCCCGAATGAGCAATTCACCTAGTACCAGTCCCACACCATCTCCCTGTAACCCTCCAAATTCTTCCTTTTCAGATAACAGCCTGATTCTCTTTGAATGTTTCCCTTGAATGTGCCTCCACCACACTCTCAGACAGTGCATTCCAGACTGTAATCACTTGCTGCATGAATACGTTTTTCCTCGTGTTGCTTTTGCTTCTTTTGCCAATTATCTTGTTCTTGATTCTATCACAAGTGGGATTAATTTCTCCCCATTTACTCTGTCCTGACCTCTTAAGTATTTGAACACCTCTATCAAAGTTCCTCTCAGCCTTCTCTTCCCTAAGGAAAAGAGTCCCACTTATTCCATCTATTACCGATGTACTTCATCCATGGAACCATTCTCATGAATCTTTTCCATACTCTCACCAATGCCTTCACATCTTCCCTAAAGAGCAGCGCCCAGAACTGAAGCCAAAATAATGTCTTATATAAATTCAACATAACCTTTTTGTTCTTGTACCAAATGCACTAATAAAGCCTAGGATTCTGCATGAACTACTCTGTCAACCTATTTTGCCACCTGTACTGACCTAGTACATATACAACCTGGTTCTGCTGCTCTTGCACCCTGTTTAGAATTATACCCACCTATTTCTCATTGTCTTTCCATGTTCTACCTACCAAAATGAATCACTTTACATCTCCCTGCATTGAACTTCATCTGTCAATTGCCCGTCCATTCCACCAACTTGTCTTTGTCTCTTTGAAGTTCTACATGATCCTCCTCAAGTTCACAATGCTTTCAAATTTTGTATCAACTGCAAATTGTGCCCGGTGCATCAAGGTCTAGACTATTGATATACATCAGGAAGAGCCAACACTAAGCCCTGGAGAACTCCACTACAAACATCCCTCTGGGTCTAAAAACATCCATTAACCACTACTCATGGTTTCCTGTCACTCAGCTAATTTCATATCCATGTTGCTATTTTCCTTTTATTCCAAGTTGCTCCCAAGTCAGTTGTGTGGCACTGTACCAAATGTCTTTTGAAAGTCCACATATATCACATCGACAGTACTGCCGTCATCAATCCTCCCTTACCTCCCAAAAATCCAACAAATTAGTTAAACATGATTTTCCCTTAACAAATCCATGCTGGTTTTCCTTAAATAATCTGCATCTGTCCCTGTGACTACTAATTTTGTCCTGAATTATTGTTTCTAAAAGTTTCCTCACCACCAAAGTTCAATTGACTAGGCTATAGTTGCTGGGCTTATCTTTACACCCTTTTCCAAAAAAGGTTATCAGGATGTGGAACTCAAAACGCAAACAGATCAGCCAAGTCATTATCGAATGGCGATGCAGGCTGAAGGGGCTGAATTGCCTATGTGTATGGTCCCCCGTTCCTTCTATCCTCATCTCCAATGCAAAATGAGAAAAGCTCACAGATTCCTGCGCCTCTAAAATTGAGACTATCCATGGGGCTGTTTGCTGCTGTCTCCATTCCTGTGTGCCCTGGTTCACCCCATTTCTCTAGTGCTCAACCCAATCGGTCACTGGTCTAATGTCATATTCCAGTTTCTTTCTCATCTCACCATTCTCCAAGTTAATTTCTTTGTTGAGACCTTTCACCTGCTCTCTTACTCCCTATCGCATCTGAGCTCTATGTCATCTGTTGTTAACTGAACATTATGCCTCCAAAAGCAGAGCAGAGGCTGGGTGCTCTGAGAAGTGGCTCCCTACCTGACCCCTCCATCCATAAGGATCAAGTAAGAAACTTGACAGAAATGCCTGATTAGGTTCAGCCAAAAAAAACATTTTAAAAACCTGACATAATCCAGAACACAGCATTCCACTTGATTGGAATGCCAGGGCCATACATAATACCTATACCCTCCACCATTGACACATTGCCTCTACTTCAGTACTGTACTGCAATGATGGAGGCTATTTCAAAAGTATCACAGAGTCTTACAATCCACAGCTGGCTTCCTCATGCTTTTGAGTTCTGTAGCCATCTGGGATGGCCACTTCCAGAATACATAATGGACGCTCGCAAAGAATGTAGGGACTGTGGACAATGTTAGGAAAACAAGCAGGCACAGTGCCTGAATGTATATTCGGGAAGGGAAGCAGTTACCAGACGGAATCGAAACTCTGGGTCAATTAACATATTGATGACCCATCTCCGGGAACAAAGGAATGACATTCAAGTAACCGATGCTATTGCAGACATCCCGGCGCCAGAAAGACACAAAGCAAGGCCAACGGCCACCGAGGACACGCCCAGCCATCAGGGCACCCACCCCTTTATTGGTCAAGATCGATAGCAATGATCGAGGAGCGGCTCAATTGATTGGGGCCAAGTTTAAGGCCCGCCTAAAAGTGCGCGAAGCTCCTCCAAGTATAAGAAGGAACTCCCCACGAGAGATTCACTCTCTTGGACTTAGCTCTCAAAGCGGAGAGACCCGTCCACCAGAAGCAAGTAAGTTCAAGGTTAACGCTCGCTACCAGACGGACGGCCTTAGCTGTTCTCCTGTTACCTCTTCGAACCCAACAGCCTCCGATTCGAACAACGGCCATTGTTCCTCTGAGTGGGCACCCGAAGTTAAGTATAGGCGTTAGCGTTAGAGATAGTTTAGTTTGTAGTACTTTGTGCATGAGTAGATATTACCGTGTGTGTAAATAAATAGTATTGACTTTGAACGAACTAACTGATGTATTGGCTCTTTGATCAGTATTCGGGTTTGAAACTTGTGGCGGTATCGAGAGATACCTGGCGACTCTAAAGCAAATATAATTAGGATTAAGGAAGGCAACCATATTGACCGCCATATTTATAACCAAATAAATATAGCAACAGTTCAAAGAAATATTTCCTTCTGCTATAAATACAAAGTTTAAATTATTATGTTTTGGCACTGTCCATATAACTGAAATGAAAATCGCTTATTGTCACAAGTAGGCATCAAATCATATTACTGTGAAAAGCCCCTAGTCGCCGCATGCCAGCGCCTGTTCGGGGAGGCTGGTACGGGAATTGAACCATGCTGCTGGCCTGCCTTGACTGAGGAGTAATGTCCTGAAGGAGGTCACTTGACCCACCCCATTCTGCCCGCTAACAAACTTGGGTGGCTTGGTTGTTAAGATTAAAAGGGGGAGGGTGGGCAATTTGTTTTGCTGGGAGTCAATTGCAAGACATTCACACCTGTGAATAGTATCAAGAGCTTCTCTGCTGACTATGGGCAGATTATTAATCTCCAAATCACAGGGAGGTATTAGGAATATGGGGTGGGATTCTCAGCAAACCGGCAGGGCGGGCAACTCCAGCGCGGAGGAGTGGCATGAACCACTCCAGTGTCGGGCCGCCCCGAAGGTGCGGAATCCTCCGCACCTTCAGGGGCTAGGCCAGTGCCGGAGTGGTTTGCGCCGGCCGGCATGGAAGGGGCTTGGTGCCACGCCAACCAGTGCCGAAGGGCCTCCGGCCGGCGCGGTTTGGCGCATGCACGAGAGCGCTAGCGTGTGCTGGCGTCGTGTGCTGGCATCATCACAGCGCATGCGCAGGGGGGGTTCATCTCCACATCGGCCATCGCGGACTGTTACAGCGGCTGATGCGGAGGAATAGAGTGCCCCATGTCACAGGCTCGCCCACGGATCGGTGGGCTCCGATCATGGCCACCGTGGGGGCACCTCCCGGGAATAGTTTTACCCCCGCCGTGGACCCCAGAGGCCACCCGCGGAGCCAGGTCCCGCCGGTAAGTACCCGTTGTAATTTATGCCCGTGGGACCGGCCGTAAACGGGCAGCCACTCAGCACATCGCGGGCTGGAGAAACACCGGGGGGGGGAGGGGTCACTGCCAAATCCCCGCGCCGGAGAATTCAGCAGCTGGCGGGGGCGGGATTCACACCACCCCCCGGTGATTCTCCAACCCGGCCCGGGGGGGTGGGGGGCACACAGTAAGAAGCCTTACAACACCAGGTTAAAGTCCAGCAGGTTTGTTTCGAATCACTAGCTTTCAGAGCATAGCTCCTTCATCAGGTGAATGCTCCTTCACCTGCTGAAGCTGCTGCACTCCGAAAGCTAGTGATTCGAAACAAACCTATTGGACTTTAACATCGTGTTGTAAGTCTTCTTACATTTAATTAGAGTTGGAGGTGAACAGCATAGACTGTTATCAGCCTGGATATGAAGCCTGCTTGTGAGAGAGTGAGAGTACCCATGTTGAATACAGGTGGGAGTTCACAGGCAGATTGAAGAGATGAGGTTTGTGAGGATTAAAATGAAGCTGGAAGGTTCGACTAGCTTTGGTTAGAGGGACGAATCTCCAGGCCAACGCTCATTGTGAAATTCAGTTCTGGAATTAGTAGTTAACTGGTTGGAAAAAGAAAAAGAGACATCAGGAGCTGAGAATAGCTTTGGACTGGTTCCTGGAAATTGAATTGGCCTTGAAAGGGACAGAAGAGAGTCTAACAGTGGAGGAGAATTTTCAGATGTTTTTAATATTATATGGAAGGAAAGACTGTTTCTATAGGAAGTTGTCAACTGAATAGTGTTTAGACATTGTTGTTTTTAGTTTGCTTGTTACAATAAGTCTTGAAACTTAAAATCCTGTGTGAACTTTGTGGTCAGTCACTGGAAATACAAATATCTTTTTAAAAGTTATCCGTCTCTCGAGAAATCCTAATACTCCACATATAAAATCGTATTGCGTTTAAAGACACTAAATGTGTATTAAATGGACTTGGCAAATGTCTACTTTAATGGCTTGGAATGAGCAGAATCAAACATTCACTTGTGGAAAACCATTGCAGCCCAGTGGAAACTCTGACCTGGATGTGAATGGCACCCTCTACTGCTTGCACAAGGTCACTACAAGCACTGATCAGCAGCATTTGTTCCTTGGATTTGAGGGCTCCTCTCAGCATGCCAGTCCCCTCTAATTCAATCAGCTGTTGTCTAAATTAAGAACAGAATGAATGTTATTATTGCTGTAACAAATAGAAAGTTTCTTCACCTTACATGTCCCAATATTTTTAATGCCTTATCGCCATCTACCATTTTCATTTTTCTTCCTACAATATTTGTCTCAGAAGTTTTGATTGTTGAAAGCAAACAAGGACTCAAGATTGCAATCAGTTAAGTCAAATGGTTTATGAAAATAGGTGACAAATGAATTGGTCTCCAACACCTGTTGACAATATTGAAAACAGTTCTGAGAATGACAGTTTCTATAGAATAGACCTTCATTCTGCGTGGTTAAGTAAAACAGGTGATAGCAAATCAGCAACCTACCACAATTATTTTTATTTAATGGTTCTATTCAGGAGACAGGTTTTCAAGTGTGTTGAGCAGATTCCTAATGGAGAACATTATTTCAAAGGAGGCTGAGGCCTATAACTGGAGCTGGAAGCAATGACAATCTGACAAGTTGATAATGAGTGTTTTTGCTGCAGATAAGACTGTTTGTAGCTATTAGAGTGAGCAGAGAATGGTTCCTGGAGTGAGGGACTTCAGTTACATAGACAGGCAGAAGGGGCTGGGGGCTGTTTTCCTTTAGAGAAGATTAAGAAGTGACTTGATCGGTGTTCAAAACGATGAGGGGTGTGGAGATGTAGACATTCCTGTTGGTGGAAGGGCCGGATGTGAGAGGACAACATGATTCTCCGCCCCCCCACGCCGGGTGGGAGAATCGCGGGAGTGCCGGGCGATTCCTGCCACGCCGCCCTGGAACCCCCCGCGATTCTCCCCCCCCCCAAAATGGCGTGCCGAGCCGCCTACCGTTCCCGACCTGTTCACTCCGGCGGCAACCACACCTGGTCACTGCTGGCGTGAACATATCCCGAAAGGTGAGTTTGGGATCTGTGGGGGGCGGAGAGAGGATTGAGCGCCACGCCCATGCTCGGGAGGGGACTGTCATTCTCGGCGTGCTGCCTTGACGCCAGCATCAAGGCCCGGCGGCCGAGTTCTCCACAACACCGCTCCTAGGCCCGGGGGGGGAGAGATAGGGGGCGAGGAGCGGCCTCCAACGCCGTCGTGAAACACTCCGGGTTTCACGCCGGCATCGGCCATTGCGGCGAATTCCGCCCTTTGTCTCCCGTTGGGAGAATTGCGCCCCTTGATTTTTATGCAGGGAGTGTTTCAGATCTGGAAAGCACTGCCTGAGACTGTTGTGGAGACATATTCAATTGTGGTTCTCAAAGTGGAATTGGATTATTTATTATCTGAAGAGAATATACTTTCAGGTCTACAGGGTGAACGCAGGAGGGTGGAACTAGCTGAGAGCTGACAAGGGCATGATGGCTGAATGGACTCCTTCTGTGGTGTAGGCATTCTATTCTTAGAAAGCTGTGGTTAAATCGCAACGATTTGCAACTGGGCAGAAGACCACATAACAAACAGAAGATCAAATAATGGGAAACGAGGAAACATTTGGAGAAGACATCTTGGCTCAGGTTGCAGGCAAATGGTTGCTATTGGCAACCCTTGCTCTCAGCCAGGCACAGTGAAAATTATGGCTAAAGTTCTGAAAATTAGGCAGGTGGAAGCTGTTGGTCAAGGAGGATAAAGGACAGGGCGCCTAGAAAGGAAAAAAAAGAGAAAAAAACAGTAACAATTTGGAAATACGAATACTGTTCTGAAGTGTTTTTTCCTATTGGGAGATCTCTGATCAGATTACACACAGGCAATTTGGATCATTTCCTTTCTCAAGAGTTACAAATCAAATGCTCAGAGCGGTGGCAGCAAGTCCTTAATCCACCTCCTTGTTTGCTCCAAAAACCAATTTAATTAATCCATTTCATGGTCTCCACAAAAGAGCCATACTTGATCCAAGCTGACAAGAACAGGCATTACACCTGATCTCGAGCTTGATTGTAGCAGCAGATACCTGGGAACACCATCACCTGGCAGTTTCCTTCCAAGTCATTCTCATTCACCATCCTGACTTGGAAATACCAAGGCTCCTTAGACAGCACCTTCCAAATCCACAATCACTACCAAGGAAAAGGCAGCAGATACCTGGGAACATCACCACCTGGACATTCCTCTCCAAGTCACTCACCACCCCAACGTCTTCAGTATCATTGCCGGAATATTGACAGGACCCATAGCCATTGTCATATCCAGTGCCTTCAGCCATTTCTTGATATCGCGTGGGGTGAATTGAATTGGCTGAATGCTGGGGACCTTTTGGAGGAGACCGACATGGATCATCCACTCGACACTTCTGGCTGAAGACTATTGCAAATGCTTCAGCCTTATCTTTTCCACAGACATGCCAGGCTCCTCCATCATTGAGGATGGGGATATTTGTTGGCGCCTGCTCATCCAGTGTGCTGTCTAACACAGAATGTGGTAGGACAGGAGAGCTCTGATCTGTAGGTTTTGGGATCACTTAGCTCTGTCTACCCTTTGCTGTTTATGTTGTTTAACATGCAAGTAGTCTTGTTTTGTAGCCTCACCAGGTTAACATCTCATTTTTCGATATGCGAGGTGCTGCTCCTGGCATGCTCTCCTGCACTCGTCATTGTGGTGAGGAAACCAATGAGAGGAAAAAACCTACTTGTTCTCGTCCTCATCAATCTACATGTTGCAGACGCATCTGTCCGTGGTAGTATTGGTAGCAGTGAATATTGCTCTGTCCGTGGTAGTATTGATAGCAGTGAATATTGCACAGTCCTGTCTTCATATTGAGGATACCCTCCATTATATTGTGTAGCATTATGGTATTGTCACTGAACTAGTAAACCGGAGACCCAGAGAAATGCTCTGGGGACACCCTTTCAAATCCTGCCACTGCAGATGGTGACATTTGAATTCATTGAAAATTTGGAATTAAGTTCAATGGTGACCATTAAACCATTTATTGATTGTCATAAAAATCCATTTCGTTCACTAATGTCCAACTGTGGCAAAATTTATATCAATGGGAATTGGAGTAAATTCTCCATTGGTTGGAGTCATACCTAGCACAAAGGAAGCTCATTTTTGTTGGAGGTCAAACATCTCAGTCCCAGGTCATCACTGCAGGAGCAGCTTCATCAATGGCCTTCCTTCCTTCATCAAGGTCAGATTTGGGGAAGGTTACTGAGTGCCATTCATGACCCCTCGGATACTGAAGCAGTCAGTGTCAATATGCAACAAGACCTGACAATATTCAGGCTGATAAGTAACATTCACCCCACACAAGTGCAAGGCAAAGGCCAACAAGACAGAACCTAACCATCTGTCCTGGCATTCAATGCCATTAGTATTGCTAAATCCCTCCTCTATCAACCCCCTTGAGGGGTTAACACTAACCAGAAACTGAAATGAACAAGCCATATAAACACGTAGCTACAAGAGCAGGTCAGAGACTGGGAATTGTGCAGCGAGTAACTCCCCTCCTGTCTTCCAAAGCCTGTCCACCATCTACAAAGCACCAGTCAGAAGTGTGATGGAATACTCTCTCTACTTGCCTGCTTTAGCACGGCTCCAACAACACTCGAAGCTCAACACCATCCAGGCCAAAGCAGCCCATTAGATTGGCACCCCAACCACCATCTTTAGCATTAACTCCCTCTACCAGGGGCAACACGGTGGTGCAGTGGTTAGCACTGTTGCCTCGCGGCGCCGACATCCCAGGTTCGATCCCGGCTCTGGGTCTGTGTGGAGTTTGCACAGTCTCCATGTGTTTGCAAGGGTTTTGCCCCCACAACCCAAAGATGTGCAGGGTAGGTGGGTTAGCCATGTTACATTGCCCCTTAATTGGAAAATATGAATTGGGTACTCTAAATTAATTTTTTTTTTTAAAAACCCTCCACCAGGGCAGCACGGTGGCGCAGTGGGTTAGCCCTGCAGCCTCACGGTGCCGAGGTCCCAGGTTCGATCCCGGCTCTGGGTCACTGTCTGTGTGGAGTTTGCACATTCTCCCCGTGTTTGCGTGGGTTTCGCCCCCACAACCCAAAGATGTGCAGGCTAGGTGGATTGGCCACACTAAATTGCCCCTTAATTGGAAAAAATGAATTGGATACACTAAATTTATTTAAAAAAACCTCCACCACAAATGCATCACGACACTCATGGGTATAAACCCACGCTGCTCAACCTTTCCTCATAAGCCAACCCCCTTGATTGCAGGAATCAGCTCTGTGAACATTCTCTGAAATGCTTCCAATGCAAGTATGTCCCTCCTAAGTAAGGTGATCAAAACTACAACCAAGTCCAGAGGCATGATTAGATTGAGGTTTAACAGGGTTTGAATTTTTAAAAAGATGTGGGCCATAATTCTCTGGCCATTCACTGGAGTGGGATTCTCTGGTTCCGTCGGCATCGCAATAGGCCAGCCGATTGGAGGTAGTTTGATTGTTTAAAATCTCACCCAGATAAAAACATTTCCTGAATCCTGCAAAACATACATTAGCATGCAAAACATTAGGTTACAGAATGGAGGAGGTGGAATTGAGAAGAGTGAAAGATAATAAAGGAATATATGTTCCAATGCTCCTCAATGGTCTTGAAATTTCCGGTTTTGCCGCCAAGTCAAACCTGTTCATTTTCTGGAAGTACTCTTTTGAACTTTGATCCGTAATTTTCCAATAAGTTAAAAGAATTTAGTTAAAATTCTTTATCTCTGAGTTATATTCCAAAATGCAGCAAATACACTTTGAACTTGAGAAAAGCAGGGAGCAAGAGATGATATTACTGGTCCATTCTGCAGACTTCTCCTTTGATTTTAGTTGCTTGTCCTGCCTTTTTCATCACTCCGCAGTAAAGATGGGTGCTTTTGTGTGACAGGCTTTCAAACTGCACGCTCAAGTGATCCCTCCGGCAGGGCAGCACGGTGGCACAGTGGTTAGCATTGCTGCCTACGGCGCTGAGGACCCGGGTTCGAATCCCGGCCCCGGATCACTGTCTGTGTGGAGTTTGCACATTCTCCCTGTGTCTGCGTTTCACCCCCACAACCCAAAGACGCGCAGGCTAGGTGGATTGGCCATGCTAAATTGCCCCTTAATTGGAAAAAATAACTGGCTACTCTAAATATTTTTTAAAAGTGATCCCTCCGGCAAAGGGATTCTTTCTAACCTATTGTTAGATGCTCTACAGATCAATAATGGCCTCCAGCAAGTCAGACAATTAATTCCTTGTATGCGGTCACCCATTTCGATAGCCAAAGATGATGGAATATTAATGTCTCAGCTACTAACGTCTTGAATGATCCATTTCCCCCTTGAATAATGTCGAAAGGAGACTTTTACACTTAATAATAATAATCTTTATTAGTGTCACAAGTAGGCTTACATTAACACTGAAATGATACTGTGAAAATCCCCTAGTCGCCACACTGCGGCGCCTGGTTGGGTACACAGAGGGAGAATTCAGAATGTCCAATTCACCTAACCAGCGTCTATTTTGGGATCTGTGGGAGGAAATCGGAGCACCCGGAGAAAACCCACACAGACGCGGGGAGAACGTGCAGACTCCGCACAGACAGTGACCCATGCAGAAATCGAACCCCGGGACCCTGGAGCTGTGAAGAAACGGTGCTAACCACTGTGCTACCGTGCTGCCCAACTATTTTTGTCCTCATCAGCGAACTGGCCACAGTCTGTACCTTTATCCAATTCACTAATATAGATCATTAGTAGTTGAGGCCCCAGCACTGATCCCTGTGGCGCTCCGTTAGTTACAGTTTGCCATCCTGAAAATCATCCATTTATCATGATTCGGGGTCGTTTGTTAGCCAGTCCTATCCATGCTAATGTAATCACCCCCAACACCATAAACGTTTAATTTGTGCAGCAACCTTTTCTGGCACCTTATCGGATGTCTTTTGGAAATCCAATACACTATGTTTACAGGTGTCCCTTTATCCACTGGTGTGGCACCTTGGCAGTGCTAGAGGCCCAGGTTCCAGAGGGAGAGCCAGGGTGCCACCCTGCCCTGTCGCTGACCACCCAGGGGTGGCAATGACCTGGGAGGATATACCCCCCCCCCCCCCCCCCCCCCCCCACGTACCGTTCTGCCTGGTGCACATCTGTGTGGACCAGAGGGCAGTACGGTGGCGCCGTTGTTCAGCACTGCTGCCTCAGAGCCGAAGACCTGGGTTCGATGCCGGCCCCGGGTCACTGTCAGTGTGAAGTTTGCATATTCTCCCCTTGTCTGCATGGGTCTCACCCCCACAACCCCGAAAAGATGTGGAGGTTAGATGAATTGTCCACGCTAAACTGCTTCTTAATTGGGACAAAAAAAGAATTGGGCACTCTAAAACAAATTGTGTGGGCCAGCACATATCGGCACCAGGCTGGGGTCTCCTTGGGGAGGCTGACAGATGCCAGGAGCCGGTTAGATCTGGCGTCAACACGGTTAAGTAGGTTCTTCAACCCACTTGGGACCCAGATCATGATGTCTCACGACACTACTGGAAGGATGTGGAGGCTTTAGAGAGGGTGCAGAAGAGATTTACCAGGATGTTGCCTGGTATGGAGGGCATTAGCTATGACGAGCAATTGAATAAACTCGGTTTGTTCTCACTGGAACGACGGAGGTTGAGGGGCGACTTGATAGAGGTCTACAAAATTATGGCATAGACAGAGAGTGGATAGTCAGAGGATTTTTCCCAGGGTAGAGGGGTCAATTACTAAGGGGCATAGGTTTAAGGTGCGAGGGGCAAGGTTTAGAGTAGATGTACGAGGCAAGTTTTTTTTACACCGAGGGTAGTGGGTGCCTGGAACTCGCTGCCGGAGGAGGTGGTGGAAGCATGGACGATAGTGACGTTTAAGGGGCATCTTGACAAATATATGAACAGGATGGGAATAGAGGGATAAGGACTCAGGAAGTGTAGAAGATTTTCGTTTAGACGGGCAGCATGGTCGGCACAGGCTTGGAGGGTCGAAGGGCCTGTTC
This sequence comes from Scyliorhinus canicula, assembly GCF_902713615.1. Lineage (NCBI taxonomy): Eukaryota > Metazoa > Chordata > Chondrichthyes > Carcharhiniformes > Scyliorhinidae > Scyliorhinus > Scyliorhinus canicula. The sequence continues at coordinate 56,141,643 of NC_052159.1, read as the reverse complement.
CTGTGCTGTACTTTTCTTTGTTCTAGATCTGGTTAGATCTCATAGGCGTTGGGGCCTTTGGGGTTCCCAGGGTGGCCTCTCCCAGCGTTTACCAGCCACGTCCTGCTTCGATTCCAGTTGGACGCAGGCAGTAGATCATGCCCCATATATCCTGCCTGAATGGATGAGCACTTCTGAAAACTCAAGTTTACTTGAGAGATTTCCCATTATGGTCTTCTTTGATTGCCTATTTTTCACAATCCAATCTCACAAATGCTTCTATTATTTGTATTTTTAAGTTGGATAGTGTATTGCTTTGTATATTGTATATTCATATTGTATATTCTATATAGTGTATTGCTTTGATAGTATAATGTTGTAGTATATTGCTTTAGTTCGCTAACTGATGGGGGACTTGTCAAATGTCAATCTTTTCCCAGAGACGGAAACAATATTTGGACTTTGCATAAACGTATCTTCTTTCACACTTTCATAAAGAATACTTTTTGGATCTTTATGAAGGTATTGATAAATCTGTTAATTTTTTTCAAGAGGTTTTATTCAAAAGATGGGATAGGGTTCCATTTAACGCTGAAGTGGTTAAAAGCTGAAAGCTGCATCAGTTTAATAATTCATCTCAACTCTGCTATGCAATAAAATGACTTTGTTGCATAAAATATAGATTTTTTTTTGCATCAAATACCCCAAACCTATAAAACATCATCCTTTGTTCTAGACAGCAAAAGTTTCATTCTTTCATATAACGGATATGATAAAATGTAACGTTATTATGCAAACTACTGTCTCCAGGGAAACTGCAACACAATGAAAGTTATGTTTACTGGTTTTGTAGTTTTCATGGTAGCTCAAATATATACTATCCAGGCTCTGGGGCTGTTCCCAGGGACACAGAGACAAACATCAGCTGTTGCTGGAGGATCAGCAACTCGGTGAAAGACGCTCTTTGGTCTGCCTGAAACCTGTTGTTCTTCCAGTACAAAGAGTTGTCCCTGACCAAATGTTGCAGACTGGCATGTTCCAAAGCCCAGTACTAGGTGCTGAGGGATATACTCAAGCTTGGGGCAGCTGCCGCAGAGGTGCAATGGGGAAAGACATATCAGCCACAGTGAACTGAGGGGAGCGGGACTGCATAGATCCCCCTCGGGTTGTATGGCTCACACTGAATGTTTTATATATATATTTTAATTAATATTTTATATATATATATCACAATTGTATGGAAGCACTCAGAGTGCAACATGATCTATGTAGATAACTTGCATTTCAAATGACCATTTTGAAATGTTTCTTTGACTGTATTGAAGCACCTCAAGTGCAATATGATGTATGTAGGAAATCTGAATATTATTGCACTGCATTGAGAGTTACAAGTTAGCCAGGAAGGACCTAAAGGGAGAGTTAAGAAGAGCGAGGAGAGGACACGAAAAGTCGTTGGCGGATAGGATCAAGGAAAACCCTAAGGCTTTCTATAGGTATATCAGGAACAAAAGAATGACTAGAGTAAGATTAGGGCCAATCAAGGATAGTAGTGGAAAGTTGTGTGTGGAATCAGAGGAGATAGGGGAAGCATTAAATAGATATTTTTCGTCAGTGTTTACACTGGAGAAAGAAAATGTTGTCGAGGAGAACACTCAGGTTCAGTCGACCAGGCTAGATGGAATTGAGGTTCAAAAGGAGGAGGTGATAGCAATTTTAGAAAATGTCAAAATAGATAAGTCCCCTGGGCCAGATGGGATTTATCCTAGGATTCTCTGGGAAGCCAGGGAGGAGATTTCAGAGTCTTTGTCCTTGATCTTTATGTCGTCTTTGTCGACAGGAATAGTGCCGGAAGACTGGAGGATAGCAAATGTTGTCCCCTTGTTCAAGAAGGGGAGTAGAGACAACCCTGGTAATTATAGACCTGTGAGCCTTACTTCGGTTGTGGGTAAAATGTTGGAAAAGGTTATAAGAGATAGGGTTTATAATCATCTTGAAAAGAACAAGTTGATTAGCGATACTCAACAGAATTTTGTGAAGGGTAGGTCATGTCTCACAAACCTTATTGAGTTTTTTGAGAAGGTGACCAAACAGGTGGATCAGGGTAAAGCTGTTGATGTGGTGTATATGGATTTCAGTAAGGCGTTTGATAAGGTTCCCCACGGTAGGCTATTGCAGAAAATAAGGAAGTATGGAATTGAAGGTGATTTAGCGGTTTGGATCAGTAATTGGCTAGCTGAAAGAAGACAGAGGGTGGTGGTTGATGGCAAATCTTCATCCTGGAGTTCAGTTACTAGTGGTGTACTGCAAGGATCTGTTTTGGGGCCACTGCTGTTTGTCATTTTTATAAATGACCTGGAAGAGGGTGTAGAAGGATGGGTTAGTAAATTTGCAGATGGCACGAAGGTCGGTGGAGTTGTGGATAGTGCTGAAGGATGTTATAGGATACAGAGGGACATAGATAAGCTGCAGAGCTGGGCTGAGAGGTGGCAGATGGAGTTTAATGCGGAAAAGTGTGAGGTGGTTCACTTTGGAAGGAGTAACAGGAATGCAGAGTACTGGGCTAATGGCAAGATTCTTGGTAGTGTAGATGAACAGAGAGATCTCGGCATCCAGGTACATAAATCCCTGAAAGTTGCCACCCAGGTTAATAGGGCTGTTAAGAAGGCATATGGTGTGCTAGCCTTTATAAGCAGGGGGATTGAGTTTCGGAACCACAAGGTCATGCTGCAGCTGTACATAACTCTGGTGCGGCCACACCTGGAGTACTGCGTGCAGTTCTGGTCACCACATTATAGGAAGGATGTGGAAGCTTTGGAAAGGGTTCAGAGGAGATTTACTAGGATGTTGCCTGGTATGGAGGGAAGGTCTTACGAGGAAAGGCTCAGGGAATTGAGGTTGTTTTCGTTAGAGAGGAGAAGGCTGAGAGGTGACTTAATAGAGACATATAAGATAGTCAGAGGGTTAGATAGGGTGGACAGTGAGAGTCTTTTTCCTCGGATGGTGATGACCAACACGAGGGGACATAGCTTTAAATTGAGGGGTGGTAGATATAGGACAGATGTCAGAGGCAGTTTCTTTACTCAGAGAGTAGTAGGGGTGTGGAACGCCCTGCCTGCAATAGTAGTAGACTCGCCAACTTTAAGGGCATTTAAGTGGTCACTGGATAGACATATGGATGAAAATGGAATAGTGTAGGTCAGATAGGCTTCAGATGGTTTCACAGGTCGGCGCAACATTGAGGGCCGAAGGGCCCGTACTGCGCTGTAGTGTTCTATGTTCTATATGTTCTATGCATGATGGCCATTTTGAAATGCTTGTAATGTTTATGAATAAAGTATACTTTTGCAAAAAACAATAATCAAAATAATCAGAGTTTTGAAGAAATAACTTTTTTATGCTCTCCTGTGGAATAGAGAAAATGCTGAGCCCCAGAGCCAGAATAGCAGTGGCAGTACATAATATTTTTTTGCCATCCCTTCAACCAATATCTGCTATGGTGCAGTTGTCATGAAGACCAGCAGACTTTCATCAGCTTTTAGTGTCTTCACTAGGGGATTACCTTGTAGGAATAGTAGACTTAGGAAGACAATTTAAAAGATAGACTATGGCTTGATCACTTGAGTGTGAAACGAATGGCACTTATGAATGCCATTAATACAATCTATTGCATTTAGCACATTCAGCTATGTTGCCAGTATATTACTGATATTCAAGTTATCTGAATGGTTCGAATGTTCTTTTTATGAAAGATTATGGGGGATAGGATGTATATGGGTCCATTAATCAGGAGGGCTCCTGTGCAAGATCTCAAAGCAAAGTTGTGATCAGCTCAGTGGGATTTCTAAACAATGAGCCAATCTCTTGCCTTAAGGCATGAGGTGGTCCTCTCTCCAGTCAATTTCTTTCCTTCCCCCAATTTTCCTTATCCGCAAGAACTCTTCTTGCCATACTGGCTGAGGCTATCCATGAAGGCCCCACCTTCTCAAACTTACCTCTTGCCTGAAGTGCAGTGACTCTCCAGACCACCACCAATCAGCTCTCTCTCTCTCTATGGTCCTCGGGGACTATGGTGACTTTCTTGCTATTGTTCTTCTGCCTCCACCAGATGCAGGCTTCTGCACCATAACAATGCAAGCATAGTTAGCCCCTTGAGCAGTTGGAACAGCATGGGCAGCACGGTAGCATAGTGGTTAGCACTATGGCTTCACAGCGCCAGGGTCCAGGATTCGATTCCTGCTTGGGTCACTGTCTGTGCGGAGTCTGCAGGTTCTCGGCGTGTCTGTGTGGGTTTCCTCCGGGTGCTCCGGTTTCCTCCCACAGTCCAAAGATGTGCAGGTTAGGTGGATTGTCCATGCTAAATTGCTCTTGGGTTAGTTGGGATTGCTGGGTTACGGGGATAGGGTGGAGGTGGGGCTTAAGTAGGGTGCTCTTTCCAAGAGCCGTTGCAGACTCGATGGGCCAAATAGCCTCCTTCTGCACTGTAAATTCTATGATTCTATGATCTGAATCTCTGCTTCAGCTCCCTCAGGATAATTGCATCTTGGCAGCTACCAGGTACTGCATCCAGACTGCAATGACAATGCTTCTGTGATTGCCCACTAGCTGGACATCAATGGAGTGATAGCCTTTGGTGGCTGTGTTATGGTACCCTGACACCATTAGATGTGCAGTCAATGAAAACCTGAACACAAAAGGTGGTAGGTCATCGCAGCAAGTCTGCTTGATGCAATAATGCAATATTGATTGTGATATTCAGCTGGTCCCTTGCAGTAGTGCAAAATGATCCAGTAGTGAAAAAATGAAAGGCTATACTGACTGGCGGAGAATGCCAGTCAGTCCAGTAGGCAACAGTTCCTGTTGCAGGAGGTTGCTGGTTTCAGCAGCCTGCTGAAGTACAACTTCCTCCTACACTGCTCCTCAGATATGGGCCACGGGTATGGTCCACTACGAGCAGGCCCTTTCATCTTTTTACTTCAAAAGCCCAGATAATAATGGCAATTGATGAAGCCGCTGCTGTTTCTCATCTTCTCATGCCTCTTGATCCAGAACAGAAAGCAAAATCTGCCCTGTATAACATAAGCTTATTGAGGGGGATAATAATAATCTACATTGTCACAAGTAGGCTTACATTAACACTGCAATGAAGTTACTGTGAAAAGCCCCTAGTCGCCACATTCCGGCGCCTGTTCGGCTACACTGATGGAGAATTCAGAGTGTCCCAATCGCCTAACAGCACATCTTTCGGGACTTGTGGGAGGAAACCAGAGCGCCCAGAGGAAACCCACGCAGACACGGAGAATGTGCAGACTCCACAGACAGTGACCCAAGCCAGGAATTGAACCTGGGACCCTGGAGCTATGAAGCAACAGTGCTACCCCAGTGTGCTATCATGGATAACCGTAGACCATTGAGGATTTTTTTTTAAAACACTATCTGTATACTGGTAAATTGTACCAAATGAGGCAGCAAAAAGATCCGTTTTGACAGATGCTTTGAGAGTACCTACATAAATACCGTCAAAATTGTCTGGGAAAATCAGGAAATGCTAAGGTACGCTGCATGCAAACCTATATTGGCGGGCAAATCAAGAAGCAAAAAAAAAATGAAACAGAATGAATATCAAATTTTCAACGTTATTCCTAATTCCTGTAGATGGATGAATAAATTCACTATGCCACATTTCTGACTCGTTATTATTCTGAAATCAGTGCTTGCTTGTTGAGAACTGGTATAAGATACCAATTAAAAATACAGTTTAGTAAATATAGGAAGTTGCTGTATAGGTATTTAAGATGAGAGTTTTAGGCATGATCTATTTGAGTATATGAGATTAGGTTGTAACTAAATGTTTGGCAGCAAGATGGCACAGGAGAGCTGGGGCGGCATTCTCCCCTACCCGGCGTGACGGAGGGTGCCGGTGTAGGGGAGTAGCGCCAACCACTCAGGGGTCGGACCTCCCCAAAGGTGGGGAATTCTCCCCACCTTTGGGGGCCAGCCCCGCGCCGGAGCGGTTGGCACCAGAAGACCGGCGCAAAAAAACGGCGCCCCCGGCAGCGGGGCTGGCCGAAAGGCTTTCGCCGGTCCGCGCATGCGACGTCAATGCCGGCGTATGGGCGATGTGGGGTTCTCTTCCGCTTCCGCCATGGCGGACGCGGAGGAAAATAGTGCACCCAGGGCACTGGCCCGGAGTCTGAGCGGGGGGCCCCCGATTGCGTGCCAGGCCACCTTGGGGGCACCCCCCCCCGGGGTTCGATCGCACCCCGCCCCCCCAGGACCCCGGGGGCTTGCTCGCGCCGCTGATCCCGCCGTTCCAGAGGTGGTTCAAACCTCGGCGGCGGGAGAGGCCTCCCAGCGGCGGGACTTCGGCCCAATTGGGCCGGAGAATCACCGCAGGGGCCTCTCCGATCAGAGTGGCGAGAATCCACCGCCGCGGGGGCTAGGAGCAGCCTTTCATAAATCTCGGCCGCCGGGCATTGCGCTGGTGTCAAGGCGGCGCGCCGAGAATCACGCGGCCGGCGGCGCCTAATGACGTCAGCCGCGCATGCGCAGGTAGGCCGGCTCCAACCCGCGCATGCGCGGTTGCCGTCTTCCCCTCCGCTGCCCCGCAGGACGTGGTGGCTTGACCTTGCGGGGCGGCTGAGGGGAAAGAGTGCGTCTCTTGGAGACGCCGGCCCGACAATCGGTGGGCACCGATTGCGGGCCTGTCCCCTCCCGAGCACGGCCGTGGCGCTCAATCCCCTCTCCGCCCCCCACAGGCCCCATACTCACCTTTTGCGCCATGTTCACGCCGGCAGAGACCAGGTGTGGACAGGTCGGGAACGTCAGGCCGCTCGGCCCATCAGGGCCGGAGAATCGCGGGTCGCCGTGAAAAACGGCGACCCGCGATACTCAGAGAGGCGTGTCGCAAAACGCGACACGCCATTTTGGGGGTGGGAGAATCGCAGGGGTGCCAGAGCGGCTCTCCCGCGATTCTCCCACCCGGCCTGGGCAGCGGAGAATCGCGCCCTATGTGGGCCAGGAGGATCCGAAGTTTCCCATCAGTCCCTCAAGGAACCTCCACTTTGCAAATCACTGTTTCTCTTCCCACAAACACCTCCCAATCCACAAACTGCCCCTCCGCCCCCAATCTTCTCCACACTCACCACCACAATATGCCCCTTCGCCCCAATCCTCTCCACACTCACCACACAATGCTCAATGTTTTTCTTCTAATCTTTTCGCCAAGTTGCAACATCTGACCTCCTAGCCCCACTCTTGTATGCTGACACTGTCCTTCAAAAGTCCCAGACTGCAGCCTCCTTTAAAGCTTTACCTTCCTTCACTGCAAAAAATAACTTGGAAGTACTGCGCTTTGAAAATGTCCTTTAAAATTGAGTAATCTGATGAATTATATACACCTCAATCATTTTAGTCTAAAGCCACTGGTCATGTAAAGTGCTGTTTTTTTCCTTTGGGTACCTTTTCTAGAACCAAAACTGCTGATCTACAGTTGTTTCAACATAACCCCACAGATGTTTGCTGACTAAACGGACTTCATTATGTTATGGCAGCCACTACTGACAAAAGACAATTTCATGCTGAAATGCCAATTAATTTAGAATCCAAAATAGAACAGTGAATATGAATTTTTTTTTTTAAATTTGTTTTTATTCAAAATTTTTACAAAATTTTACAAACCACTGCAGAAGAGATTGTTCAGGTCCAGGCTGCGGCAGGGGAGCTGGTGGTGGCACCTGAGCAGGTAAACAAGGCTTTTGAGGAGATTTATAAATAGTGGTATAGGTCGGAGCCTCCAGGGGACAAGTCAGATATGAGGGTATTTTTATTGGGGGGGTAGAAGTGTCCTAGAGCAGGTGAGGGCAGGGCTGGAAGAGCCAGTGGGGATTGAGGAGGTCCGGTGGAGATAGGAAAGATGCAAATGGGCAAGGCACCGGCGCCAGTGGAGTTTAGGTTTTTGGACAGGCTGGCGCCACTGTGGGTGGAGATACTTGAGGATGCTGTGGCTAAGGGGATGCTCCCGGAAACAATGGGACAGGCATCCATTTTGTTGTTACTGAAAAAGGATAAAGACTCGATGGAATAATGAAAATGAAAATCGCTTATTGTCACAAGTAGGCTTCAAATGAAGTTACTGTGAAAAGCCCCTAGTCGCCCACATGCCAGCGTCTGTTCGGGGACGCTGGTACGGGAATTGAATCCACGCTGCTGACTGCATTGGTCTGCTTTAAAAGTCAGCTATTTAGCCCTGTGCTAAACCAGCCCCAGTATGGGTCATTTGGTCAATATCTCTGCTGAATGTGGATGCCATGATTCTTGCCAAGGTGTTGGCACAGAGGTTAGAAGAATATCTCCCCAGGTGATTGGGGAAGACCAGGCAGGGCTTGTAAAGGATAGGCAGTTGTCCTCGAATATGCAGCGTTTGTTAAATGTGGTGCTCTCTCCAGCAGAAGGGAGGGAACCAGTGGTGGTGGTGCTAGATGCAGAGAAGGCTTTTGACTATGTAGAGTCTAGTAATTTGCTTGCGGTGTTGGAGAAGTTTCGGATTGGACCTAAGTTTGTGGTGTGGGTCAAATTGTTATACAGAGAAACAAAGGTTAGTGTGCACTCGAATGTGGTGAATTTGGGTTATTTTTGATTACATAGGGGAATGAGGCAGGGGTGTCCCATGCTAACCCTTCCTGTTTGCACAGGCAATTGAGCCCTTGGCCATTGCATTGAGGTGCTTGAATAAGTGGAAGGGAATAGTGGGGGGCAGGGGGGGGGGACACAGTTTTCCCTTCTCAATGCCTTCTGGTCATTTTGCCTGAAACATTTTTTTTACAGGGGTCGAACGGTTGATTTTGTCGTTTGTATGGGGAGGTATGGTGGCGTTGAAAGAGGTTAAGGCCAAGGGAGAAGGAGCTGAGGTTGAGCCGGACAAGGGGTTGCAGCAGGAGGTGATGCAGAGGGTGAATGCCTCATTTGCGAGACTGGGGTTGATACAGTTAAAAGTGGTACACAGAGCGCATCTGACAAAGTCGAAGATGAGCCGATTGTTTGAGGGGGTGGAGGACATTTGCAAACGGTATGGGAGGGGTCCAGCCAGTCATATGCATTTGCTCTGGTCATACCCGAAGACGGAGAAAGTCTAGAGGTCGTTTTGCAGTACACCCTGTGCTGGATTCTCCGTTAGCTGCGCCGAAATCAGGAAACACAATCAGGCAGAGAATAGCTTCCGATGCCGAAATCGAGCCAGACACCGGTTTAATGCCAAATCAATTTCTCCGGCCCCCTAAAAACAATGAAATCGCAGCGCCTGTCACACAGCCGGAAAGTACTGGAGGCATATCATCAGCGGTCCTAACGACCGATTCTCTAGGACTTCCGCAATTCAGGGCCTCAGATGGGCCGAATGCCCAACGGTGTGTTTCTAATGTGCTATAAAAATTTGTGAACCTGCCGTGCTGGCTACGGCGGCAGAGAGAGGAGGTAGGAAGTGGCGTGGGGTGACTGCGGGCGTACAGCTCGGACACTGGACGTGCTTTCTGCAGGGAGGGGGCCCTGCCAGGGCCGGGGAAGGGGGGGTAGTCCGAACAACTGAGGAGCCCCCCCCCAACAGGACAAGGCCGGTGCCCAGGCACCGACTGCCATTACGGCAGCCATCTTGCTAGCCACCCACCCCGGCCCCTGGGTGCACGCAGTGACAACGGCCGTATGGATTTCCCCCCATCCTACCTTCCCCCCATCACCCCACCCAACCGCAGCCACCCACCGGGAGACCACCCAGGGCTACACCGACGATAGCCCCCAGTGAGGGCAGTGCCATTCGAAGGTGCCCCTGGCAGTAGGGACGGGCACCAGGACCGGGGGCACCAACAGGGCCAGGGTGCGAGGCATTTGTAGTTTGGGCACGCGGGTGCCAACTGGGGCCACCGTGTAGTCCATGGTACCTGGTTGGGTGTATGCGCCTTTCACTCCCTGCAGAAAAAAATGGCTTTTGGTCATCTGTGATGTTGGCCGTCGTGGCGATGAACGCTGTCCTGCATAAAGCCCCGTGGCAGCATGAGTGGGGGCCGTCCAGAGAGGAGGCAGAGGCAGCAGCAGAGGAATGGGCTGCAAAGGGGCAGGTGGCAGCCACTCAGGCTGGAGGGCTGCCCGCTCGACAGGCCGAGGAGAAGGAAGAGGAGGAGGTGCCAAGGAGGCGCCGGATGAGGCCACGCATGTACCACAACCACATGTCCCGTGAGGACCTTCCGGACCGGGCATGCAGAAGGAGACTGCGGTTGAGCAGGGAGCTGGCACACCTGGCACCACATGGTATGGGGGAGGACACTGCTACCGGAGGCTGTCACGGTGACGGTAGCGTTGAACCTTTACGCGAAGGGGTCGTTCCAGTCGCCGAGTGGGGACCTGTCCGGCATCTCCCCGGTATCGGCACACAGGTGCATCCGCACGTCACTGACGCCCTGTATGCCCAGGTGGAGCGGTACATCGACTACCCTGTGGACCGCGCCCACCTGCGTGCCGTGCAATGGGGTTCGTTGCTGTCACTGGGATGCCCCGGGTCCAGGGGGTGATCGATGGCATGCATGTCGCTCTACGACGGATAACAGGTCGCTGTTCACAAACAGGAAGGGCTACCATTCGTGAACATTCAGGTAATGTGCAATCATCAGATGCGCATTATGCACGCCTGCGCCCGGTACCCAGGCAGTGTGCACGATGCATTCATCTTGGCGCACTCGGTGATCCCTGACATGTTTGAGGGGCACCCCCCCCTGGCTGCAGAGCTGGCTGCTGGACGACGGGGTTACCCGTTGTGGTTGTGGCTCCCACACCACTGACCACCGTTATATATACCTGTGGCCCTACGAACTGGGGGCACTGGGTTGGCAGTGACAGCGGGTCTGGACCATGGGATGGAGGATGATGACAGCCCGCTCTACGATGAGCTCCATGCTCCACATCGTTTGACAATGTCTGACTCATGTCACAGTAGCATCTTCCACCTGGGTGAACCCTGCATGCGAGCTGCCCAGTCCAACACACGGCCCTGTCGAATCGTTGAGTTGGGATTGCGAGGGACGGTGCTATACGGTCTACCCACTGGGTTTCACTTGTCCCCCAACCCCCACTCCCACTGGCCAGCACTGACCGTCCCACACCCATCAGACAGAGCATCAATACAGGTTTGAACATGTGTTTATTGTGAACAAATAAAGTGAGCCTGTGCCCTAGCCCCTATAACTAAACTCTGCCATGCACCAGTGCCAACTAACTGGTGTCTAACTTTCTGGCCTAATAGGCCCTAACACTACACCTAGGTGGTTCCCCAGACAGTACAGCAAGCGTGGAGCGGACTGCTGTGACTCCTGCCCTGTGACGTTGGCGCACATCTCCTGGGGCGGCCCGGCCTGAATGGGCCCAGCTGCTTCTTGGGCATCCCGGGTGGTGTAGTGCTGCCCTGTTCTGCCCGCTGCCTGTCCACCAGATGCACCAGGGACAGAAGTGGGGGAAGTCCGAGGGGAGTCCGTCCGCAGGGGAGGTAGTTCTGACACCTCCCCTGCGGCCCCAGCACCTCCTCCTCCCTCGGGGTGCTCGATGGCGCCCGGGCTTCTCCATGGGACGGGGGTGCGAGCGGAACCATCCCCTGAGGGCTCCTCTTTCTCCCCCCCACCCCGCCACCTGGTGCTACCCGTACTGGCGACCCTCTCTGGTATCGACAAGGGTCTGAACGTTCGCGGCCATGGAGCACAGGGAGTGGCCCATCTCTGTCTGGGTCTGCACCACATCACTATGCGACTGTGACACCACCCTGAGGGTCTGTGCCACATCAGCCAGTGAGTGGGCTGCGTCCCTCTGGGACTGGGTCACCTTCCTCTGGGACTGAGTCACCTCCCTCTGTGTCTGCGCCATGCTGGCCTACACCTGGGCAATACCGCCTACGTTCTCAGCAATGGCCTGCTGTGACTGTGCCACTCGGAGGAGCGCTGCTACAATCTCCAGGTGGCTCTGGCACATGGTTGCCTGTGAGAGGGCAGCCCTGTTCTGGGCCTCGGCCCCTGTCTGCACAGAATGCCCCAGGTCTTGCACATTCTGACCAATGTCCAACACCATTGCCTCCACCTCGGACGCCACCTGTGCGGTGTCTTCCGACCGTCCGGCCCCTCGGCTGCTCCTATCTCCACCTGCTGTACCGGACCAACTGTGTGGTGCGCACCAGAATAAGTCCCAGGAACCTCTTCACTAATTTGCCCAACCGAGGTGATAGTTTCTGAGATGGTGGAGGGTGTTGGAGATGCTGTGACCCTGGGTCTGAGATGGTGGGGGGTGTTGGAGAAGCTGTGACCCTGGGTCTGAGATGGTGGGGGGTGTTGGAGAAGCTGTGACCCTGGGTCTGAGATGGTGGGGGGAGTTGGAGAAGCTGTGACCCTGGGTGGGGGGTGTTGGAGAAGCTGTGACCCTGGGTCTGAGATGGTGGGGGGTGTTGGAGAAGCTGTGACACTGGGTCTGAGATGGTGGGGGGTGTTGGAGAAGCTGTGACCCTGGGTCTGAGATGGTGGGGGGTGTTGGAGAAGCTGTGACCCTGGGTGGGGGGTGTTGGAGAAGCTGTGACCCTCGGTCTCGGCCAGAGGGCTGGTGGTCAGGCTGTTCTCCCCATCGGTGCTCTGCTGTCCGGGAGGCACCTGCTCTGGCACTGGCTGTGAACGGGAGCCCCCGGATGAGCCGGGCCCATCTCAGGCAGTTCCTTTAAAACACAAGACGCCATGTATGGTTAGACAGCCGGACAAAGGTGAGGCGGGAGTGTGAGGTGGTGAGGGCTGAGGTGAGCAGGTTGGGGTGAGTGTTTGGGGGAGGGTGAGGCAGGTTTGGGGGGGGCACACATTGTGGTAAACCACTGTTACACCTGTATTAGGTGATGTAAGGTAGGACCTGTACTACAGGTTCGCCGGTAGCCCCTGCCTGCTGGTTCGGCCCAGTAGGAGGAGCGTGTCCTCTAGTCAGCAGCCATTTCGCCAGCTGCTGTGGGAGGCCACACATCTTACTGCAATAAAGCCACAGTTGTATCCACCTTAGTCTTTGTACAACTGATTTTGCATCACACATGTGTCATGAAGATCCGCCATTAAGCGGGGGTCTCACTTCGTCGCACACCGCCGATTCCGCCTCGGCGACCTCCCTCTCCTCTGAGCTGCCGACCACGTCCAGTGCCCTCTGCTCAGGCATGGTGAGGGGATACAGGTCTGGTGGTCCCCCTCCAGTCTTCTCCCGCTCCCGGTGGTTGTGCACAACTTTGTTCTGGGGGGTTCCAGAAGGGTCTCCAGCTCAGCGTCACGGAAACATGGCGCTGCTCTCTTTCCAGCCATGTTGGCTGCGATGATGTGTGTGTGTGTGGGGGGTGAAGAATCTCTTGAGTGCGACTGCAGCTGTGCGACAATCACAGAACCGGCGCCATTCCGCGTGCAAAGTGCACCATTTCCCCTGATGCCCGTGCTAGCCCCTTTGGAGTGGCTGAATAGTTTCACCTGTTGCGCTGTTTTTGCCGTTGTGAAACTTTACAGTTTTCACCTCGGCATCAACACTTAGTCTCAGAAAGGGATAATCCAGCCCCCTATCTCTGCAAGCCCCTCCAGCTCGACAGATCCTCTATTATCTACACTTCACCCATTCTCATCTCTCAAGCATCCCTGATTTTAATCGCTCTACATTGAGAGAGCCATTTCTTCAGTTGCTGGGGACCCGAGCTCTGGAATTCCCTCCCTAAACCTGTCTAGTTCTCTTTCCTCCTTTAAGACACTCTTTAAGACCTTTCTCTTTGACCAAGCTTTTATTAATCTAACCTAGGCTGGGTGAGATTTTTTATAATAATACTCCTTTGAATCACCTTGAAACGTTTCACTAGTTTAAAGATGCTTTATAAGTAGAAGCTGTTGTTCATAGCATGATTACGGTTGCTATAAAATAGTAAATTTTCAATCTGTCACAGAAACCTATCACCACCTTTACCAGTGTTTCAATCAAACTGTTAAGAGATCTGCAGCAATCTGTAGGATTTTTTCTATGCCCAGAGGAGTTCATATTCTTGAATTCCAAAGCTTTGGTCCTCAGCAGCTAAAGATATAGCTCTCCATGATGGAGCGATTAAAATCAGGCGGCTAGATTCTCCGATTTGGAGACTATGTCCCCACTCCGGCGTGGGAACAGTTACGCCAAGAAAACGGGCACAAAATGGCCAATGATTCCCTGTTTTGCTGGGGGCTAGCAGGAAGGCAGCGGCCACGCTGTGCCTCATGGCGGATGCCGCTCGCGGACCCGGTCCGTGAAATAGTCCCCCTTTCAGCAGGCTCGTGTGCCCCCCGTCCACCTCACCCCAGTGTTCCCAGCCCCGAATATGTCCAACGCTGCCCGTGGATCGATCCTCCCCCGACTGAGGCGATACTGGACTGAGTCCACAGCCGCCAAGCTGAGTTCCCGACTGGTGCGACCACATGTGTCCCACACCGTCGTGAACTCGGCCGGTCGGGGGCGGAGCATCGGGGGCGGCGGGCGGCAGGCAATGGCCTGAGGCCATGGATACGTGGCGCGGCGTACTCTGCGAGTATGCCACTTTGGAGGGGCGGAGCATCACGGAAGCAGCAATTTCGGCGTCGGTGACCAGAGAATTCAGCCCAGAGTTTATCAAGAGGGGAGAGTGGGAGAAGTGTAGATATTTGAGCAAAATACTGTGAATACAAGAAATCTAAAGCAAAACAGAAAATGCTAGAAATGGTCAGCAGGCTGGCAGCATATGTGGGAAAACAGAAGTAAAGAACATAGAACATACAGTGCAGAAGGAGGCCATTTGGCCAATCGAGTCTCCACTGACCCATCGACCCACTTAAGTCCTCACTTCCACCCTATCCCCATAACCCAATAACCCCTCCTAACCTTTAAATCACTAAGGGCAATTTAGCATGGCCAATCCACCTAACCTGCACGTCTTTGGACTGTGGGAGGAAACCGGAGCACCCGAAGGAAACCCATGCAGATACGGGGAGAACATGTAGACTCCGCACAGACAGTGACCCAGCGGGAAATTGAACCTGGGACCCTGGCTCTGTGAAGCCACAGTGCTATCAACTTGTGCTATTGTGCTGCCCCGCAGTGCTGTCACTGCAGGTGACAACCTTAGTCACCCTGCGGTCTCAATCATATTATACTCATTCATATTAATTTTCACTGTTAATTTGTCTACCTTATTGTGAATGCTCGGTGCATTCATATACAGTGCCTTCAGATTTTATAATATTTTTACACTTTTTGTACTATGGCCCCATTTGCTAACCCGAGTTTCCACTGCCCTCTACTTTTGCTTTCTACTTTTCTGCCTTTCATTTCCATCCTTGTTTCCCCTCTCGTGTCTCTGTTCAGGTTCCCATCCTCCTCCACTCTAATTTAAACCCACCGCACAGCACTAGCAGATAACTGAGTATATTGTTCCTGGTCCTGCTGGGGTGCAGCCCATCCAGCTATTCCCTAGAATAGGTCCCAGTGCCCCAAGAATCTAAATCCTTCCCGACATCACCCTCTCTCCAGCCACAGATATATCTGGTCTATCTCCTAATTCTGTTACCACTAACACATGACAACAGGAGTAATCCTAAGATTCCTACCTTTCAGGTCCTGCTTTTTAATTTATTTCTCAGCTTCCTACAATCTGTTTTCAGAATGTCATCCCTCTTCTTACCTACATCATTGGTACCGACATGTATCACGATCTCTGACTTTCCCGTCTCCCAGAACGTCCTGCAGCCAGTGATGTCTTTGACCCTTTGGCACCAGGGAGGTAACATACCATCCTGGAGTCATGTCTGCAGCCTCAGAAACGTTAACACATCAGGTTGATGACTGAAAATTCATGCCATTCGCAGGATCCATGTTGCCTGCCCAGCTGCAGGAGACTAAAAGCTTAGAGCCCCAAGTGTGTGCAAGGATTGTGTTGTTAGCACGGTTGCCTCACGGCGCTGAGGTCCCAGGTTCGTTCCCGGCTCTGTGTCAGTCTGTGTGGAGTTTGCACATTCTCCCCATGTTTGCGTGGGTTCCGCCCCCACAACCCAAAAGATGGGCAGGAGAGGCGGATTGGCCACGCTAAATTGCCCCTTAATTGGAAAAAATGGATTGGATTCTCATAATAATTTTAAAAAAGGATTGTCTTGGAGTCAAAAAGCCCTCAGCTTGCAGCTCAATCCATGACATCTAACCCTATATAAAGGATATCAACCTTTAAAGAGGGTGTAGAGCAGGGGTGGGCAAACTTTTCCGTGCAAGGGCCACATTCAGAAATTCACAATTTTAAAGGGCCGCATAGTATATTAAGTAAAATAATTAATATTTAAAATAGCCAAAATAAAAAAATTTTAAAGAAAAAAAAGCAATTAATTTTTATTAATTAATATTTTAAAGTAGAAACTTCACATGAAACACATGTTGTGCCGAGCAATGATCACCCTACTCAAGTCAACGTATCCACCCTCTACCAGTAACCCAACAGCCCCCCCCCCATTAACCTTCAAATTAAAAAAAAATTTTTTTTTTAAATAAACAAAAAAAATTTTAATTTTTTTTATGACTTGATCTTGGTGGGCCGCATAAAGACCTTTGGCGGGCCGCAATTTTCCCACCCCTGGTGTAGAGGGAATTTACTAGAATGGAACCAGGGATAAAGGGTTCAGTTACATAGCAAGACTGCAGAAACTGGGGTTGATATCCTTACAGCAGAGGAAGATAAGGGGAGATTTGTCCAAAATAATTAAAGTTTTTGGCAAGAATAACCAAGGAGTAACTGTTTCCAGGAGGAATCCCAATAACCAGATGACAGATTGCAGTTAATTAGCTAATGGAACAGAAGAGACGAGGAATTTTTTTTAAAATTACTTTTGACATAGACATAGCATCTAGTGCAGAAGGAGGCCATTCGGCCCATCTAGTCTGCACCGGCCCTTGGAAAGAGCACGCCACTTAAGCCCACACCTCCGTCCCATACCTGTAACTCAGCAACCCCACCCAACCCCTTTGGTCACTCAGGGCAATTTAGCATGGCCAATCCACCTAACCTGCACGTCCTTGGACTGTGGGAGGAAAACCGGAGTCCCAAGCAGACACGAGGAGAACTTACAGACTCCGCACAACAGTAACTCAAGCTGGCAATCGAACCTGGGACCCTGGAGCTGTGAAGCAACAGTGCTGACCACTGTGCTACCGTGCCACCCACTAAATCAGAGTTACAAAGCCAGAGCTCAGAGTGTGGACAGGGACAAACCCCTAATCCAGCTCCTGCCTACTCCAAAAAAACATTTTTAGGCAGCAAGTCATGAGCTGGAATGCACTGCCTAAAAGAGTGGTGGAAGAATAATAGCAATTCTTCATGACCTATCTTGTGCTTCTTTTACCTTGCACCATCATTCATTTTGTCATTTAATCACATCTGCCTTCCAGCCTTTGGTTCTTATCTCCTGTCCCTCTTTGCTGTAGGGTTGTAAGAATAGCCCCAGAAATTAATGGCCAGTCAGTTTAACATCAGTAGTGAGCAAGCTTCTCTACTACAAATAAATAATTGATGGTGGCAGGGAAGGTGGAGAGAGCAGTTAACAAAGCATATAATATTCTGGGCTTCATTAATAGGGGTATAGGGTACAAGAACAAAAAGGTTACACTGAACTTATACAAGACACTAGTTAGACCTCAGCTAGAATATGGTGTACAGTTTTGGGTGCCACACTATAGGAAGAATGTGAATGTATTGGAGAGAGTGCAGAAAGAGTTCACAAGAATGGTTCCAGGATGAGAAATTTCAGGGGATGAGTAACTTCAGTTATGAGGATAGATTGGAGAGATGGGGACTGTTTTTCTTGGAGCAAAGAAGGCTGGGAGATTTGATAGATATATTCAAAGTCATGAGAGGGTTGGTCAGAGTAGATAGAGAGAAACTGTTCCCACTCCTGAAAGGATCAAGAACAAGAAGGCACAGATAATTTGAAAAAGGAAAATGTGATATATGATATGCCGGGTTTCCTGACTATTTCCAGCATCTCCCCTTTAGGGGACATGGGGCTGGTTTAGCTCACTGGGCTAAATCGCTGGCTTTTAAAGCAGACCAAGCAGGCCAGCAGCACGGCTCGATTCCCGTACCAGCCTCCCAGGACAGGCGCCGGAATGTGGCGACTAGGGGCTTTTCACAGTAACTTCATTGAAGCCTACTCGTGACAATAAGCAATTTTCATTTTCATTTCATTTTCATATCTTCAGAATGGGGCAGGTCACTTCTGTTCCTCAAGCCTGTTTCACCATTTAATTAGATCATGTCTGAGTTGTATCTCAAGTGCTTTTGTTCAGTATCACTCAATACCATTACCTGACAAACAAAAATATATCGATCTCTCACTGGAAATTCCAACTGACCCAGCACCGACAGCCTTTTATGGAGACTGAAGTTCCTGATTTTCACGAAAATAGTGCTTTGGTCACACTCTAAAATGGTCTGTTTCAAAGATTCTGCCCTCTAGTTCTGGATACCCCCATTGCAGGAAATAGTTTCTCTGCATCTACTCCTATTGCATCCCTTTATGGTCATCTTCTAAATGAAAGGGAACACAAGTCACGTAATCTAAACATTTAAGCCTTGACATCATTCTGGTGTGTGCCCTAAAGTTCAATATATAATTCCTGAGGATCATTGCCCAAAACTGAATGCAATATACAAATAGTGTTTCTCTGTCCCGCCGCACCAGATTCTCCATTTGTCGGGACTCTCTGTTTCGTCGGCTGGTCAATGGCGTTTCCCATTGTGGGGCAGTCCCACACTGTCGGGAAACCCCCGGGCTGCTGGCAAAACGGAGAAACCCGACAGTGGAAAATTCAGTCTAGGGTCTGACCAAGGAAAGCATAATTGCTTCACGTTTGAATTTAATTCCTTTGACATGAAGGCCAACATTCCTTTAAATTTTTTGGATTATTGGATTTTGTTGGATTTATGTTTGCTTTTCAAAGGTTTCTGAAGGCATTAATGTTTCCTGAGACACAAATCATAGTGCACAGTATAAATAAGGATGTAGCCACTTAGCTGCTTGGTTACAAGTTGTTTGTAAAACAGGAAACAAAGGACTAGGACTTGTGAGTGTTGATAGGGTTTGGGAAAGCTTGCACTGGTTTATACCAGATTGATTTTTGTTCCTGTGATGCAATTTCTTTCTATTCTTGACATTGACTTGTTGCTGGCAAGGGTGGCATTTATTAATCGTTCTTGTGACATTCTTGTTGTTATACAGATTAACTTGGATAACTATACTAGCCAGATACAGCCAGTTTGCGGCGATATAGTTACCTGTACCAAGGTGAATTTATCTAGGAATAGGAAGTCCAGAAATCAGAGATAGCGTCTCTACAAACAGGGATTCATATCTGACATCTCAGAAGATCAACACCAAGGGGAAGCAACATGTCTGTTCATAGGGGTTTCCAAGGACAATATCATTTACATTCTGGAAACATTGCTAAATTCCAGCACATAGCCTTTAACCTTGTGACTATCTAAAGCTCTTAATTTGGCATTTAAGGAGTCTAATCCAAATTAATTTCACAATTTTATATCAATCTCAGTGGCTGATCGCAGTAAATTTTATAATCAGCAAGCAGTTGATGCTAAATTATTGTGGCATAACTTAACTGCTTTTTAACCTGCTTGTGAACATAGAACATACAGTGCAGAAGGAGGCCATTTGCCCCATCGAGTCTGCACCGACCCACTTAAGCCCTCACTTCCAACCTATCCCCGTAACCCAATAACCCCTCCTATCTTAATTAATTATTCCTTTCTACTGATTACCTCCCTACTCAATGTTTAAGTGCTGCTATCTGTGCTCCTAAGGTTAACAATTGTTAGTTTATAAGACACGAGACCTACGAGGTCAGACTAATTGGCCTCCCCGTGAATCATGTTGAATATGAGCTTCCCTGCTGACGGGAATGGGAGCCAAGCAGAGTAGGCCTGGCTGGGACCTGAAGTGTATTGTGTAAATAGTTACTTCACAATAAAAGTCAGTTTCTTTACAACTCTCTTGTGGACAACCCTGTTGCCACTAAACCGGTGACAAGGATAAAAGGAGCTACAGACAGCGCTGCTAATTGTTAGATCCTCGGTCATCTCTACTCGTACCACTGGTTTGCAGTCATTTCAAAATGCCGCTCTTTGGGACACTTGATGTGTTCAATGCAAGGGTAAAAGATTGGATGCATTTACTTTTTTAGAGCTAACGCTATAAGCGGTGATGAGCGCCAGACAGTGATACCGTTGATCGCCTGTGGAGCGCCCACCTTTAGCGTGCTAAAATGCCTAACGTACCCTGCATTCCCGGACTCCAAAGTAATTTGACGAACTGGTATTGCTAGTGATGAACCACTACGACCTCAAGCCGTCGGTCTTCGTGCAGCAGTGCCATTTCAACACGGCTGAAAGAATCCCAGGAGAGTCTGTAACTGAGTTTTTGACGTGTTTGAGGAAACTAGCTGAATTTTGAGTATGCTACTGGACTGATTAGTTTGTCGTGTGATCAATATGGCGACTCGACAGTAACTCACCATGTCACTGATGGACCCGAAATGCTGTAGAAATCTCCCTTTTGACAGAGCGCAGAAAAGGGAGTGCAGGAGGTTCAAGGGATGGAGGTGGCAGATACCACCTCCCGGTGAACAACATCCCCAAAATGGGAACCCCACTCTGGACAGCACCGAGGTCAGGCCCGATTGTCTAGGGCCAAGGCAGCCTGCAGGATCCGTACCCCGAATCCTTAGAGGAAGGCCCCAGATGATGCATGCAGCCAGAGAAGCTGCAGGAGAAGAAATCGCAGGACAAACAGCAAACCCGCCACTCCATCCGAGGTAGGCGTCAACCCGCACTTATCGCTTGGAACAACCCACTGACGAATGCATGCAGTGACCTGCGTCGTGACACCTAAAGTGGCCCCCATTAGGATCACCATTCAAGTAAATATTCATTCTCTTGAAGGAATTGGACATGGGAGCCACCGTCTGGGTTATTGGCAAACAAGATTAAGTCAGGAGTACAATGGCTGAGTTTTTAAAATGTTTTATTTTTATAAATTTCGAGCACCCAATTCATTTTTTCCAATTGAGGGGCAATTTTAATGTGGCCAATCCACCTACCCTGCACATCTTTGGGCTGTGGGGACGAAACCCACGCAAACACGGGGAGAATTTGCAAACTCTACACAGGCAGTGAGTGACCAATAGCTGGGATTGAACCTGGGACCTTGGCGCCGTGAGGCAGCAGTGCTAACCACTGCGCCACCGTGCTGCGCTACAACAGCTGAGTTTATGAGATTCGGAGACAAGACTGGCCACATATGCGAGAGAGCCGCTTGCCATAGTGAGGAGAACAATGACCCCGGTGATCTACAGGCAGCAGTCTGTGAGGCTACCGCCAGTTGTAGTGAAAGGACATGGCCCTAGCTTACTAGGCCGCGACTTGATTGGCAGCCAATTTTCTAGGTGGGCTCTGGTGGCCTTTACGTGTTATTGGGGAAATACTCCGAAGTTATCCAAACCGAGATTGCGAAAATCAAGGGAGCCATGGCTAAAATTCATGTAGACCTTGAGGGACAGCCAAAATACTTTCAAGCCCACCCATTTTTCTACGCATTCCTAGCCAAGGTTGAAGCAGAGCTTGGGCCATTAGAGGACCATGGGATCATCAGGCCGGTTAAATTTGTCGGCTGGGCAAAACTGGTAGTCCCCGTCCTTAAACCAGATAAAACTGTTTGACTTTGTGGTGATTATAAATTGACAGAGAATAGATCCAGATTGTCAGATACCAGATGCCGTGGATTGAAGATTTGTATGCGGAATTGGCTGGAAGTCACTCATTCACAAAACTCAACATGAGCCACACATACCTCCAACTGAATCAAGACAATATGTGGCCATAAATAACCACAGGGCCTGTATGAGTATACTAGACTGCCTTTCAGAGTGTTGTCGGTTTGTGCCATTTTCCAACATGTTATGGAAAACATTCTGTGGGGCCTACCCCGTGTGGCAGTTTATTTGGATGATGTATTGGCCATGGGCACGATTGAGCGGAAACACTCGAGTAGCTCGGACGATGTGCTATGCGCTTTTCACAGTCGGGCGCAGCCTCAAAGGAGAGAAGTGTGTTTTTTATGCCAGAGAGGTTGTCTACCTGGGGTACCACATAGACCGGGAGAGCCTCCACCCTATAGAAGAAAAAGCTTCACATCATTCAACAAGCCGCAACGCCGGAAAACACAACCGAGATGTGTTAATTTCTCGGGAGTTGTGAACTACTATGGCAAATTCATCCCAGGCCTAGCAACCATGCTATTCCCCCTTGCACAGCCTGCTAAAAAAAAACCAGGAATGGGATTGGGAGCACCACAGGAAGAGGCATTTTCTCGAGTAAAACAGCAGCAGACTACATCCGGCCTGCTGGCGCACTATAATCCCGCCAAACCGCTGATAGTCATGTACAATACCTCACCATACGGCATTGGTCCCGGGTTATCACATCAAATGGACGATTGTGGAGACCAGCCGACAGCATTTGCCTCCAGAACGCTGGTTGCGCAACTCTGTGCAAATTGAGAAAGAAGGTCTGGCCGTAGTCTTAGCCGTCAAGATGTTCCATCAGTACATAAATGGACGTCGCTTTAAGATCTTGACGGACTACAAACCGTTGCTGGGACTCTTCAAGGAGGCCAAGGCCATCCTGCCTATAGCAGCCAGAATCCAGACATGGGCCCTCTTATTGGCTGCGTATGAGCACCGACTGGGGACTCAAATCGCAAACACTGATGTGTTCCGTAGACTTCCACTGCTGACTCGACCACCGACCCCTCCCCCAGCGCAATGAAGTGTAGCCACATTGAACTTCATGAATATGTTGCCTGTCCAGGTGGCCCAAATACATGAGTGGACACAGAAAGATCCTGGGCGGGATTCTCCAATCCTGCGACAGAGTGTCCACGCCATCATAAACGCCGTCGCGTTTCACGACGGCGTGAACGGGCCGCTCCCATGCCTAATTCTGGCCCCTACAGGGGGCCAACAGGGCGCTGGAGTGCTTCGCGCCACTCCAGCTGCAGATCCCAGTGCGAACTATGCACCGCGGATCTGCGCATGCGCAGTTATGCCGGCGCCAATGAGGACATGCGCAGTGGCACCTGCGCCAACGCGCATGCGCAGTGGCCTCCTTTAACGCGCCGGCCCCAACGCTGCATGGCGCAGGACTACAGGGGCCGGCGCGTAGGAAAGGAGGCCCCCAGCCACAGAGGCCGGCCCGCCGATCGGTGGGCCCCCGATTGCGTGCCAGGCCACATCGGAGGCCCCCCCGCCCTGGGGTCGGAAACCCCTCGCTCCCCCAAAGGCCACCACCCGACCCTTACACGCCAAGGTCCCGCCGGCCCACAGCAGGTTAGAACGGCGTTGGTGGGACTTAGCTCTTTTCTTACGGCCGCTCGGCCCATCTGGGCCGGTGAATCATGTGGGGGGCCGCGTGGAGTGGCCCGCGACCAGCACCGCGCCAACCACGCTGGCGCCAATTCTCTGCTCTGCGGAGAATCGCGTGCCGGCGTCGGGATGGGCTTGGCGCAATACACGCGACCCATTGCCGATTCTCCAACCTGGCGCAGGGTCGGAAATTCCCGCCCCCTTCTTTGTCCAAAGTCCACCATATAGTACTGTATGGGGGTCAGCATCGGAAACTGCCCAGCAAGTTAAAGGCCTTTTCCACATGATGACACGACCGCAGTGGGTCAGATCACAAACAATGGTGAGTCAGAGTACAGGAGGGAGATAGAGAACCTAGTGGCATGGTGTAATCACAACAATCTCTCCCTCAATGTCAGCAAAACTAAGGAGCTGGTCATTGACTTCAGGAAGTTAAGTGTCATACACCGCTGCTGCATCAATGGTTCTGAGGTGGAGATGATTGACAGCTTCAAATTCCTTGGTGTGCACATCACCCACAATCTGTCCTGGTCCACCCACGTCAATGCTACGACCAAGACAGTGCCTATATTTCCTAAGGAAATTCAGAGTGTCCACATTGACTCTTACAAATTTTTACAGATGCACCACAGAAAGCATCCTATCTGGCTGCATCACAGCCTGATATGGCAACTGCTTAGCCCAAGACCATAATAAACTATAGAGAGTTGTGAACACAGCCCAGTCCATCTCCCATCCTTTAACTCTATCTACAGAGGAAAGTGGGCAGAATAATCAAAGACCCCTCCCAGCCGCCGGGTTATTCTCTTTTCCAACCTCTTCCATCGAGCAGAAGATACAAAAGTTTGTGAATGCGCACTAACTGGTTCAAAAAAATTAGGGTTAGGATTAGGGTTAGCTGTTCAATAACAACTTCTTCCTCGCTGTTACCAGCCTCCTCAATGACCCTCTTATGGATTGATCTGATCTCTCTACACATCTTCTCTATTGTTGTAGCACTTTATTCCGTATGCTGTACCCGCTGTCTATGTATTTGCATTGTGTACTTATCTTATGTCCTATTTTTTTTTCATGCATGGAACAATCTGCCTGGACTGTACGCAGAACAAATCTTTTCACTGTACCTCAGTTCATGTGACAATAAATCTAAATTTAGACATCAAACTTGCCTCAGCCTTGCGTTCCCAGATGTTGGCGGGTAAATACGCCACAGTCAAGAACAGCAAGGTGTTGCCTATACAGGCGTACGCTGATCAGACAGTTCATACCAGGAGACACAATCTATGTCAGGAACTTCGGCAATGGCACCAAGTGGGTTCCAAAAACGATAGTTCGACAGAGGAGGCCATTTTCATAGCAGGTTCGGCCACAGAACCGAGAAATAAAGAAGTATCTCATCCATCTCCGTAACAGGCCAGTAGCAGCAAAACTCGTCCGGAACAGCCTGCTTCTATTTGGACAGCCCCAGCACCAATGAAGGTGTTGCCCTGAGGGGGCAGAAATGAGGGAGACCCAGGCATCAGACATTTCTGACAGCGAATAGACCAAGAGGTACAGCCACTAGTGGTGGTTCAGACACAATGATCAGCAAGGAAGCACCGTTTGCAGTAAGCTTCCCCGCTGAGGGGTCCCATCAGCAGAGCAATGGTTAGCACTGTTGTTTTACAATTCCCGGTTTGAGTCACTGTCTGTGCGGAGTCTGCACATTCTCCCTGTGTCTGCATGGGTTTCCTCTGGGTGCTCAGGTTTCCTCCCACAAGTCCCAAAAGTGCTTGTTAGGTGAATTGGACATTCAGAATTCTCAGTGTACCCAAACAGGCGCCGGAGTGTGGTGACTAGGGAACTTTCACACTAACTTCATTGCAGTGTTAATTAAGCCTACTTGTGAATAAAGATTACGATAGTGTTCAGCCCAAATGGGAGCCAAAGCAGAACAGTCCTGGCCACGACCTAAAGTGTATTGTGATTAATATTCAAGTCAAGGCATCGATCCCAGTGATTTAGCTAAGTTTTGGGAGCTATCTTTTCTTCTTTTCCGTCTCCCTGAAGCTTGTGCGTTAGAAATTCTCCATCTTTAGTCGATTTAAAACAAAACTAAACACTTGTATATCACAAACACAGGTGACAGTCCAAGAATGAAAGTAAATCGGGAGAACTGTTATTGTGAATTTGATACTTTCCATCATACTTTACCTTATATTTTCAATTGCACGGGTAACTTGTTGTTCAACTGTATCGTAAAGAGTGATTCTGTACCCTGCGCTTGCAAACAACATGGCCCAGCTCTGTCCAATGAGTCCACTGGCAAAATACAATATTTAAAAAAAGTATCGCATTACTCGAATTGCAGCTTTACAAAACAATGGACCAAATATCATCTAAACGAACGACACATGCACCCACTATAACTTTTGACAAAACAATTACCTTCCCACGATTAAAATGTTGCCCTTCTTGCGGTCCGTCATGATTCCTTTTGCTTAAACTCAGGCAAGTTCTCCAAGCTGGGCGCGCGGCCTCTGGAGTTCGCTCTTCCAGGGGAGGGTCCAAATATCCTCACAAAGCACCAGCGTGCACGCTCATTGGCTCGGCACATACAATCCATGCAGCGCCAGGCTGTCAGCAGTGTCAGCCACACAGTAAAACACAATGTAGTCACAATCCAAAATGTTTATTCACCTGGTAGCAATGTCGTGTCACAAACTCGAAAATATCAATGTTCTGTGTTTTCCCTCTCCAGATGGTTCAAATTCTACATAGGTGCACCTATGGTGAAAAGCAATACAATAATATACATTTATACATTTTTCACTATTATGATCAAAATACTTTCGACGTGCTGTCGCTGTTTTAATGTAGCAAATAGACCAGCACGGACTCAGACAGCAATATTTATAAATATACCAGATTAGTAGGGTGGCCAGACGTCCGGTTTTTCGCCGGTCCGGCACTGTCAGGTTCAAGGTGAGTTTTGTATTTTGACCCTTCGTCTGCTCAGCTCAGCAAAGCATCTGCAGGGAGCCATTTCTTTCCCGTCTCCAGCAGCTATATTATGACAAGCATTTTTGCTTCCTGCCCGGAGCAATATCAACTGCAGTGTTCTTGGAACTGGAGGTTCAGGAACTGGATAAGGAGGTTTGGACAATTTCTTCAAATTCATGGATAACATTTACATGACAGGTGACTTACGGAAGGCTATGAGGCTTGGCAGGACTTTGATCATTTCGAAAAATGGACGATTATTCCAGAGGTCATCATGGAGTTTCTTATATAAATGGAGTTTAACTGACTATATACCAGATTACAGCGATTCCACTCAGAAATTTATAATCATACTTGCCTTTAAATTATTGGAGTGTGTTAAGATATCAAACATGGATAGGTTCTTGGTTTTAACTGAAGTTAGATTCAAAGAGAGAAAAATGCTTTTGGATCATATGTCCAAAGCCTTAAAAAAATATTGGAAAGCATTAATTTACAATCGCTTTTACTGTACAAATGGGCTCTTCAACAGTGACACCAAAGCTGGAGGATACAATGCTAGCAGCATTTTGAGACCATTCGAATATAAGGCCCAAATCTCAGTATCAAAGAAGAATTACAAACAAAAAGGACGAGGACAAAGCCCCCTTTTGAGTCCTATAACAGACAGTGGGACTTTGGCAATTTTGAAGGAGGACGAACCCCAAACATAACCAAGGGGTGGTCAACAAGTGTTTCAAGCGACTCTACGTATCATCATTGAATAGCCCAAAAAAATTTTAAAACAGCGTTTTGACATGGAAGGTACAGAAGGTAAAGAGGATGATATGACCAATCAGAAGGAATCGTATTAGTCACCAGAAACGTCAATCCAGTAATGAGTATTTACAAAGAAAATGTAAAAAGTCTCAATGGTTCAGTCACAGACTAAAGCAAATTATTGTGTTAAGTACTTTTTAATTGGGAACATCTATTAATGAATGTAGGAAATCCAATGTATTTGCATAGGAACAATGTTTTCTCTGTGAAAATTAAGGACTTTGTCTGTGGTGGTTTATGTATTTTGAGCCAGACGCTGATATGGCAGAAAATTATACATCAATCTACCTGTATCTTATTAAAAATTATGAAGTTAAGTCTGTATGCATTTCATCAATATAAACCTTACATCCTATCACACTTTGTCAGTTTTTAATTGTAAATTTCTGTCCACATTTAATGTTGAAAACTGCTGTGTCAAATGTTATGATTGTAACTAGTGACTGTTGGCATACAATAGCTCTGTGAGCCAAGTATGCCCATTGCCGCTTGGTCACCATTGTTTTTTTAAAATATTTTTATTCTCCTTTTTCACATTTTCTTCCAAATTTACACCCACCAACAAACAATAAACAGTAACGAGTACATTGTCAATACCCTTATCAACAACAACAATCCCATCCTCCCAAAAAACTCCCAAACAACAGCCCGCATGTTAACATAAACAAAAAACAAGAAGGAATCAGGAAACACCCATAGTCACCATTAACACATAGAGTCCCCCTCCCCCCAACCCTCCCAAACCCCCACAATGTTCGATGTAATCCAATTCTTGAAAGTACATAATGAATAACGCCCATGAATTGTAGAACCCTTCCATCCTTCCCCTCAGTTCAAACTTAACCTTCTCAAGAGTTAAGAATTCCAGCTGATAACCCCACCACGCCAAGGCACAGGGTGGAGAGGCTGATCTCCATCCCAACAGGATCCGCCTTCGGACGATCAATGAGGCGAAGGCTATAACATCTGCCCCCGCACCCGTTTCCAACCTTGGCTGGTCTGATACCCTGAATATGGCCTCCCGAGAGCCGGGGTCTAGTTTCACATGCACCACTTTAGAGATTACTCTTAAAAACCTCCTTCCACTAATCCTCCAGCTTTGGACAGGACCAAATGATATGAACGTGGTTTGAGCCCCCCCCCCCCCCACCCTCGTAATGTTCAAACATATTTTCTACCCCCTCAAAGAGCCAGCTCATCCTTGCCCTTGTGAGGTGTGCTCCAGATACCACCTTCAACTGTATCAGCCCCAACCTCGCACACAAGGTGGAGGGATTCACTCTCCGGTGCATCTCACACCAGAACCCCTCCTCCATACCCTCTCCCAACTCTTCCTCCAACTTTGCTTTGATCCCTTCCAGGTGTGCCTTCTCCTCCCCCAAAATAGCCCCGTAAACCACGGACATTACCCATTCTCCAGTCCCCCTGTCGTCAGCACCTCCTCCAGCAATGCAGAGGTTGGCTCCACCGGGATGTTCTGTATCTCCTGCCTTGGAAAGTCTCGAACCAGCATGTAGCTAAACATTTCCCCCGCTCCAGCCCACATTTGTCACCATTGTTTTTATTTGTAACTATTTTATTTCTTCTGAGCTATATTAATTTAACATCTAACTTTAAAGGCTTTTGTGTTTGCATCCTTTAACTTAATATTTCTTATGTACTTTTCTTTGTCTCCCACCTTTGCCTTCTCAGTGCTTCACTCTAGTAATGCAGCACACACTAATTTCTCTGCGCTGCCTTGTCTTCCATTATTGTGTTCCAATAGCTCAGATCCCACTATTCTTATGTTGAGATTGCTCCGACTCATAAAAAGCTATTGCTGCCAACCTGTCAACTGAATGCATTCTGGGCCACACTGCTCTCCAGTCAGTTTCTGGACCATTCCTTGGATAATGGGCTACTACTTTCTCTCCTGATTACCCAGTTTATCAATTTATGGTGCTTTAATTTTTGTCCTTAACCCTCTCAACTTTCATTTTCGGATTGCAGAATCAATGGAATCCAGTAATTGTAGCTAATAATGTGTGGCTATTTTTCTAACTTAGCTGGCACATTAAAAATAATGTGTGGGCAAGTCAAATTCACTGAATAATTAATCAATCAGCCATTGTATTTCACATGGTGAGTCAAAACCAAGTATAGTCTTCAAGTCATGCAGGAGTAGGGGTTAGGGGGTTAATTGGACCAGGGTCCCTAGAGGTAAGAATTTTAATGATATTGGGAAACAAAAATGGACAATTGTTACATTGTACATATGAGGACTCAAGGCAAAATGTGGTACTGTATCAAGATCATGCACTGTTAGAGAATAAGGAGATAACTTGGTCAAGGATGAGAAAGATACCGGACCCCACAAGGATGTGTGCTCAGTCCTCTACTGTACTCCTATACACACAATACTGTGTGGCAAGATTTAACTCCAACGCAATCTATAAGTTTGCGGATGATACGACTGTGGTGGGTCGTATCTTAAACCACGACAAATCAGACTACAGAAGGGAGATAAATCACTTGGTTGTATGGTGTACCGAAAACCAGCTCCCTCTAAATGTCGGAAAGGAGCTGATCATCGACTTCAGGAAACATAGCACGCCAGACACTTGTCGGCATGATGGCTCCGAAGTGGAGATGGTCGACAGCTTTATGTTCCTGGGGGTCACCATCACCAACAATCTGTCCTGGTCCACTCACATTGATGCAAATGTCAAGAAAGCCCAACAACATCTTTACTTCCTGCAGAAGCTATAGAAATTCGGGATGTCTGCATTGACTCTCACAAACGCCTACAGATGTGCCATAGAGAGCATCCTATCCAGCTGCATCACAGCTTGGTATGGCAACTGTTCGGCCCAACTCTTCATAAGCTTAACTTCACCAGACTAGTGGAACAGATGGAGGAGGAATTTAAAAGGTGGGAATGGTGCCGCTATCGCTGGCGGGCAGAGTGCAATCCGTCAAAATGACGGTTCTCCCGAGGTTCTTGTTCCTCTTTCAGTGCTTGCCCATCTTTATCCCTCGGGCCTTTTTTAAAAGGGTGACCAGCAGCATCATGGGATTTGTTTGGGTGCATGGCACCCCGAGGGTGAAGAGGGTCTTCTTAGAGCGGAGTAGAGATGGGGGGGGGGGCTGGCGTTGCCCAACCTCTCGGGGTACTACTGGGTGGCCAACATGTCGATGGTGCGTAAGTGGGTGATGGAGGGGGAGGGGGCAGCATGGAAACAGATGGAGAGAGCGTCCTGTGGGGATACAAGCCTGGGGGCCCTGGTAACGGCGCCGTGGCCGCTCCCTCCCATGAGGTATACCACGAGTCCGGTGGTGGCGGCTACCCTCAAGATTTGGGGGCAGTGGAGGCGACATAGGGGAGAAGTGGGGGGCTCGATGGAGGCTCCGTTAAGGGGGAACCATAGGTTCGTCCCGGGGAACATGGATGGGGGATTTCAGGGATGGTATAGAGCGGGCATTAGACAGCTGAGGGACCTGTTTATCGACGGAAGGTTTGCGAGCCTGGGGGTGTTGGAGGAGAAATTTGGGCTCCCGCCGGGAAACATGTTTAGATATCTGCAGATAAAGGCATTTGCTAGACGGCAGGTGGAGGGATTCCCTGCGCTCCCCGCGAGGGGGGTGATTGACAGGGTGCTCTCGGGGGTCTGGGTCGGGGAGGGGAAGATATCCGATATCTACAAGCTTATGCAGGAGGTGGAAGAGGCGTCAGTAGAGGAGCTGAAAACGAAGTGGGAGGGGGAACTGGGGGAACAGATCGAAGACGGGACATGGGCTGATGCCCTGGAGAGGGTAAATTCTTCCTCCTCATGTGCGCGGCTTAGCCTCATTCAATTCAAGGTGCTGCATAGGGCCCACATGACTGGGATGAGGATGAGTAGGTTCTTTGGGGGTGAAGATAGGTGTGTCAGGTGCTCGGGGAGTCCAGCGAACCATGCCCATATGTTCTGGGCATGCCCGGCATTGGAGGAGTTCTGGAAGGGGGTGGTGAGGACGGTGTCAAGGGTGGTGGGATCCAGGGTCAAGCCAGGATGGGGACTCGCGATCTTTGTGGTTGGGGTAGAGCCGGGAGTGCAGGAGGCGAAAGAGGCCGGTGTGCTGGCCTTTGCGTCCCTAGTAGCCCGGCGAAGGAGTTTGCTACAGTGGAAGGACACGAGGCCCCCAAGCGTGGAGACCTGGATCAATGACATGGCGGGCTTCATTAAGCTTGAGAAGGTTAAATTTGTCCTGAGAGGATCGGTGCAAGGGTTCTTTAAACGGTGGCAACCTTTCCTCGACTTTCTGGCTCAACGATAGGGTACTGGGACAGTAGCAGCAGCAACCGGGGGGGGGGGGGGGGGGGGGGGGGGTGACGTTGATTTTGTTTGCTTATTTTATTTAAATTTGATTTATTTAATTTTAATTTATGGTTAAGTTCTCTTGTTGGGGGTGGGTGGGGGGAGTGTGATACATGTGATGTTACGGTATGGGGGAATTGTGGGTGTTATGGGGCTTTTAGTTGCATATTACTGCTTGTTGCTATACTTGTTGTTGTTATATTTTTATATTTTCTGTAAAAAATTCCAATAAAAATTATTTTATAAAAAACTGTTCGGCCCAAGATCGCAAGCAACTGCAGTGTGGTGAGAGAAGGGGAGAGGAGAAGAGAGGAAGGAGAGAGGGGATAGGACAGAAGGGAGGGAGAGAAGAGGTAAGATCAGATGGGTTCAGGAAGGGAATGAGTGGAGAGAGGGCCAATAAAGGCAAAAGTAAACTGCACTGGGATGTTCTATTTGTCTTGCAAAGACTATCTTTGTAAATGTACATGTGAGAACCACTATACTATAATTGAACTGCTTGCTCTGGGGTGCCTCATGCTTGATCCAATTAGCTCCTCTTCATGTGTGAGCAAAAACAGCAAGTGTAGGAAGCATAGGCACCATTGGTAGGGCTCATTTGTTCAATCCCTATACAGTCCAATATTTTGACTTGTGGCTTGTTTGGGATGGAGGCATTAACCTGATATTTTGCCAGCACAAACTACAAGATGCTAATGGAGGAGGTATGCTGGTCAGAATTATTGGCACCAGAGAAAAATATATCTTCAATAAAAGTTTGTGAACAGGGCCGTTATTTAACATAAGAAGTAACTCAATGGCTGGTGCAGAAGCTTTGGGAAAATTTGAGTTCTCCACCATAATTTCTCTGGATAGACTGATAGAGCTTTGTGCTTCATTGCTGCTTCCCGGAAAGCTTATGATAACTTCTTATTTACTACATCAACTTTTTAATGGTTAAGAAACATTTCCTGTCTTCCCATAACATGGGCTAAATTTAGTATGGCCACATCTGGGATAATAATAATAATCGCTTATTGTCACAAGGCTGTAAAAAGCCCCTAATGTTTGGGAGTTATTTTGAATCATTTACCATTATATTTATTTTTTCAGTCCTCCCAATGGGAAGCATTTCTGCTACTCCAAGGTCTACGTTTCAAATCCATTACTGCACGTGGTGCTGTAGGTGGGTTTTTCCAAAATCTGGGATTGCTGGACAGAGTATTTAACAGACTATGGAACACCTTGGGGATTAATTATTTTATGGTGAAATCTTTTTTTTTTTTATAAATGTTTTTATTCAGTTTTCGTATTTTATATTGAACAAATTACAAATTGTTAGGAGAGAGAAACAAAAAAAAAAACAAACAAAAACAAACACGCAAAAATTAACATACATATTTACAGGTAAGCATCTTCGTAGTAGTAACTGCGCCCCCCCCCCCCCCCCCCTCAACATGTTTATTTAGCTTGGTTTTGGGCCTTAGCTAGCCATCGAACCCCCGTAACGAACCTGTAGCCCCCCCCCCCTCCCGCTACCTTCCCCCGACTATTCTTCCTCTTGTACATTGGCCACAAATAGGTCCCGGAACAGTTGCATGAATGGCTCCCACGTTCTGTGGAAGCCGTCGTCCGACCCTCGGATGGCAAATTTGATTTTCTCCATTTGGAGAGATTCCGAGAGGTCGGACAGCCAGTCCGCAGCTCTGGGCGGTGCTGCTGACCGCCAGCCAAACAGGATTCTACGGCGGGCGATCAGGGAGGCAAAGGCAAGGGCATCCGCCCTCCTCCCCAGGAATAGATCTGGCTGTTCTGAAACCCCGAAGACCGCCACTATCGGGCATGGCTCCACCCTCACTCCCACCACTTTGGACATTACCTCGAAGAAGGCTGTCCAGTACTCCACGAGTCTGGGGCAAGACCAGAACATGTGGGCGTGGTTGGCCGGGCCTCTTTGGCACCGTTCACATCTGTCTTCCACCTCCGGGAAGAACCTACTCATACGGGTTCTTGTTAAGTGGGCTCTATGTACCACTTTTAGTTGCGTCAGGCTGAGCCTTGCGCACGTGGAGGTGGAGTTGACCCTATGCAGTGCTTCGCTCCAGAGTCCCCACCCGATCTCCATCCCCAGGTCGTCCTCCCATTTCCTCCTTGTTGCGTCCAGTACGGTGTCGTCCCTATCTACCAGTCGGTCATACATGTCACTACAGTTCCCTTTCTCTAGGATACTTGCGTCCAGTAGGTCTTCCAGTAGTGTCTGTCGTGGCGGTTGTGGGTACGTCCTTGTCTCCTTTCGTAGGAAGTTTTTGAGCTGCAGGTACCGTAGCTCGTTCCCCCCAGCTAGCTGAAATTTCTCTGTCAGTTCGTCCAGTGTTGCGATCCTGTCGTCCGTGTATAGGTCCCTGACTGTCAGTGTCCCCCCGTCCTGCCTCCACCTTTTGAAGGTGGCGTCGGTCAGTGCTGGTTTGAACCTATGGTTGTTGCAGATGGGAGCCCTGTTCGACATTTTGGTCAGGCCAAGTTGCTGCCGCAGTTGGTTCCAGGATTGGAGGGTGGCTGTCACCACTGGGCTGCTGGAGTGTTTTTTGGGTGGGGATGGGAGTGCTGCCGTGGCGAGGGCCCGGAGGGAGGTTCCCATGCAGGAGGCCTCCTCCGCACGCACCCACTCAGCTTCTGGCTCCTGGATCCATCCCCTTACTCGCTCGGCTGTTGCTGCCCAGTGGTAGAATTGTAGATTCGGGAGGGCTAACCCTCCCCTGGTTTTTGTTTTTTGTAAGACCTTCTTTGGGATCCTAGCATTTTTACCCCCCCATACGAACGCCATGATGAGTTTGTCCAGCGCTTTGAAAAAGGCCTTGGGGATGTAGATCGGAATGGATCTAAACAGGAAGAGGAACCTGGGCAGTACGTTCATTTTGATCGTCTGAACTCTCCCCGCGAGGGAGAGCGGGAGTGTGTTCCATCTTTGCAGGTCCTTTTTAACTTCCTCCGTCAGGCTGGTGAGGTTCCATTTGTGGATCCCTTTCCAGTCATGGGCTATTTGGATCCCCAGGTAGCGGAATTTATGTCGGGCTTGTTTGAACGGCAGCCCCTTTAGTGCTGCCCCCCCCCCCCCCCCCCCCTTGCGGGTGTAATGGGAAGATCTCACTTTTACTCATGTTGAGTTTGTAGCCCGAGAAGGCTCCAAACTCTTTCAGGAGCGCGATGATTCCGTCCATGCTGCTTTGTGGGTCCGAGATATAGAGGAGCAGATCATCCGCATAGAGTGAGACTCTGTGCTCTCTACCTCCCCTTCGGATCCCCCTCCAATTTTTTGCTGCCCTGAGCGCGATTGCTAGCGGTTCAATTGCTAGTGCGAACAGCAGCGGGGACAGTGGGCATCCTTGTCTGGTGCCCCTGTGCAGCTGGAAGTATTGGGAGTTGGTATTGTTGGTCTGTACACTCGCCATGGGAGCGTTGTACAGGAGCTTTACCCAAGCGGTGAACCCTGTTCCAAGCCCGAACCGCTCCAGTACCTCTATGAGGTATTTCCACTCGACTCTGTCGAAGGCCTTTTCTGCGTCCAGGGAGACGATCACCTCTTGTGTTCTCGCCCCGGAGGGGGTCATTATCACGTTCAGCAGGCGCCTGATGTTCGCGGTCAGCTGTCTACCTTTGACAAAGCCCGTCTGGTCCTCTGTGACCACCTCAGGTACACAGTCTTCTAGCCTTTTGGCTAGGATTTTGGCCAGTATTTTGGCGTCTGCATTCAGCAGAGATATGGGTCTGTATGACCCACATTCCGTTGGGTCTTTGTCTTTCTTAGGTATCAGCGAGATTGAGGCCTGTGCTAACGTGGGTGGCAACGTGCCCCTAGCTAGCGAGTCTGTGAACATCTCCCGCAGGTGCGGGGCCAGCGCTGTCGCAAATTTTTTGTAGAAGTCCGCCGGGAATCCGTCCGGTCCCGGCGCCTTCCCCGCCTGCATGGAGCTAATGCTCTCCATGATCTCTCCCAGTGCTAGTGGTGCTTCCAGATCCCGTTTTCTGCCCTCTCCCACAACTGGTATGTTCAGTCCGTCAAGAAACCGGTTCATCCCAGCCTTCCCCGTTGGGGGCTCTGAGGTGTACAGCTCTTGGTAGAAGGCCTTGAAGGTTTTGTTAATCCTCTCTGGTTCTGTTTCCAACGTGCCTCTGGTATCTCTGATTTGCGCAATTTCTCTGCTGGCTGCCTGCTTTCTCAGCTGGTGGGCCAACAGGCGGCTGGCTTTGTCTCCGTGTTCGTATAGGGCCCCGCGTGCCTGGCGGAGTTGGTGTACTGCTTTCCTGGTGGAGAACAGGTCAAAGTTCCTTTGTAATTCTTTTCTCTCCGCCAGGAGTTCTACAGTCGGGGCCTCGGAGTATTTATGGTCTACCTCCAGTATGGAGTCGACCAGCTTCTGCCTAGCCACCCTTTCCTCCCTATCTCTTTGCGCTTTGTAGGCAATGATTTCCCCTCTTAGTACGGCCTTAAGCGCTTCCCAGAACGTGGAGGGTGAGACCTCCCCGTTTTGGTTGATCTCAGTGTACTCCGCTATGGCCCGCGCTATCCTTTCGCTGAAGGCCTTGTCAGCTAGTAAGGCACCGTCCAACCTCCATTTGGGGCGCTGGGCCCTTCCCGTCTCTAGCCGCACATCCATGTAGTGTGGAGCGTGGTCTGATATCACAATTGCGGAGTATTCCACCTTGTCTATCTCTGGAAGCACCGTTTTCCCCACCACAAAGAAGTCAATTCTGGTGTACACGTTGTGTACTGGGGAGAAGAAAGAGAATTCTTTCTCCCCCGGGTGGGCGAATCTCCAGGGGTCTACTGCTCCCATCTGCTCCATTGTCATTGTCAAGTTCCCTTGCCATGTTTGAGGTTTTCCCCGTTCTGGGGTTTGATCTGTCCGTCGTTGGGTCCTGTACACAGTTGAAGTCCCCCCCCCATGATTAGTCGGTGCGTCGCTATGTCCGGGATTTCTGCCATGGTCTTTTGGATGAAGCTCGTGTCGTCCCAGTTGGGCGCGTACACGTTAACTAGAACTACCGGCGCCCCATCCAGGGCCCCGCTGACCATGACATACCGTCCCCCTGGGTCCGTAACCGTCTTTGTCGCCCTAAACATTGTCCTCTTGCCAATCAGGATCACCACCCCCCTGGCCCTTGCCCCATAACAGGAATGATAGGTTTGTCCCACCCAGCCCTTTCTTACCCGCAGTTGGTCCTGCTCCCTCAAGTGCGTCTCTTGGAGGAAGACTATGTCGGCCCTCATGTTTCTAAGGTGGGTGAGGACTCTAGATCTCTTCACTGGGCCGTTAAGTCCCCTTACGTTCCAGGTGACTATTCTGGTGGGGGGCTTCTGCCCCCTTGCTCCTGTGGGGTTAACCATATTTGTCCGGTGGACGCGCCCCTGCCCTCTGGGGTTTCCCTTTGTTAGGGGGCCGTCCAGGATGTCCACTATCACTGCTCTCCCCATGCGGTCGGGTCCCTGCGCTCCGGGGTTCCCCCTTGTCCCGGGGACACCCGCCATGGCCGTCCACTTTGTGTCCGCCACGCGGGTAGTCCCCTGCACTCCGGGGGGCCCCTTCACCCACAGACCGTACTGGGTGGGTGCTTGCAGCAGTTCCCTGTTTCGAGCCCTTGTCTGTGGCACTTTGTGGCCCTATTCCCTTACTGGCCTCTTTTGTCCCTTCGTCCCTGCGTTTCCCCTCCCTGGTCTCTCGCCCCCCGAGTGCCCCCCCCCCCCCGCTCTATCCCTTTCGGGGATACCCCTGTGTACCCCTCCATTGCCCCTCTCTCCCCCATTCCTGTCCCCATTTGCTCTCCCACCTTTGATGGGTGATCCCCCCCCTCCCCTGCCTGGCGCCTTCCCCCCTGTTGGGGGTGCGCTGCGGCCCTGCTCTGTTGCGCGCCCCCTTCGCTAGCTTTCCTGCTAGCACGGTGGCTCCCCTCTCGGAGGTTGCTGTCCCGCTTCCCCTCTCCCCTCTCCAGTACTCCCGTTCCCTCGTGCCGGGGCTTGGCCTCCCACCTGGAGCGGGCCCTAGGGCATTGGGTTGTTTTCCGTTCTGGGTGTTCCTGCCAGGGGGGAGGGGGCTGGCTTTGCCTCGCCCCTCCCCACCCCCCCGTCGGCATGACGTGTCTCCTTGCCATGGGCCCCTCGTCCCTACTTCCCATGGCGTTTTTCCAGCCCGTGCTCCTCGACGAATCTATTCGCCTCGGCAGGGGCTGTAAAGAAATATTCCTTGTGTTGGTATGTGACCCAGAGTTTTGCTGGGTACAGCATACCAAAACGTACTTTGTTCTTATAGAGAGCTGCTTTCGCTCTGTTGAACTCCGCCCGTCTCTTAGCTATGTCCGCTCCAAAATCCTCGTAGATTCGGATGGCGTGCCCGTCCCAATTGTTTATGGTGAAATCTAAAAGTAAAGTCGCCATTGTCCCAAATGACCATATGAGCGCCACAGTGGCACAGCCAGGGACCTGGTTCAATTCCGGCCTTGGGTGACTCTTTTTTAAATTTAGAGTACACAATTTTTTTTCAAATTAAGGGGCAATTTAGAGTGGCCAATTCACCTAACCTGCACATCTTTGGATTGTGGGGGTGATACCCACGTAGACATGGGGTGAATGTGCAAATTCCACACAATGACCCGGGGTCGGGATTGAACCCGGGTCCTCAGCACCGTAGGCAGCAGTGCTAACCACTGTGCCACCAATGGGTGACTGTGTGGAGTTTGCACTTCTTCCGTGTCTGCGTGGATTTCCTATGGGTGCTCTGGTTTCCTTCTATAGTCCAAAGATGTGCACGTTAGATGGATTGGCCATGCTAAATTGCCCCTTAGTGTCCAAAACGTTAGGTGGTATTACTGGGATAGGGTGGAAGCCTGAAACATTGGTCTTTCCAAGGGCCAGTGGCAGACTCGATGGGCACTGTAGGTTCTATGAGAGCGAGGTGAGTGGTGATGATTTAACCAAAGTATCAGGATCCACCACCCCTCAGGCAAGGTCCTTCATGAATAACCTTCGCCTGTACGGGGATTGAAGCCCCGCTGTGGGCCTTGCTCTGCCTCACGAACCACTTGCCCAGCTAACTGAGCTAACCACCCTCCCCATGTGAAAGCATTTGATCAAAATGTCGCCACTCTCATTATCGGGGACATATCGGCATGGAATTTGGTTATGGTAACTAGATGCACAATACATTTTGGCACTGTGGTAAGGTTTCTCTGGGATTTGCGTGCGGGTGTAAATTGCTGAGCAGCGGCAGGCCAGCCTTCCGTTTACTCCCCGTCGCTCAGCAACGGAACGCTTGCCAGCATCCGCCCGACCAGCAGCCAATCACACATGTCCTTTCATCCATGTGACTCGACCGGCTCTCCGGCCGCTCCAATCAGCTCGCTCCTTTCATTGGCCTGCTGGCCAAGCGGCGCTGTGCATTGTGGGGAAGAAGCCCGCTCCCGATTGTTTTGTGCCGTTGCGGCCGTTTGGCGTAATTTGAACTTTTGTTTCTGCCGGCGAGCGCGATTGATTTGAAAGGTAATTTACTATCATTCATTCCCGATTGCTTCAGTTTTACAGGCGAAAGGCTGGTATGGCAGGGATCAGTGAGATTATCTGATTGCAGGGGCTTCTCGACCTTTTTGGTTCTGAGAATCCCCCCAGTATTTAGTTCAACATGTGCATTTGTTATTCTATTTGATGTGATATTTATTGCTGGCGCTAAACTACAATTTTGTCAAGACGTGGATCATAAAATCCCTACAATGCAGAAGGGGGCTGTTCGGCCCATCGAGTTTGCCTCTGACCCTCTGAAAGAGCATCCCACCTCGGCCAGACCTGCTGAGATTTTCCAGCATTTTCTCTTCCCCCTCGTGATTGAGGATGGCTTGCTTCCACTCTCGTTCAAAGGGTTCTGAGATGGCTGATAATTCCAATGCACGATCTGCAGACTCTTACAGGACAGGTGGTATACATGAATAATCTATAGAATGCCTGCAGTGCAGAAGGAGACCATTCGGCCCATTGAGTATGCCCCAACCCACCGAAAGAACACTCTACCTAGGCCCACTCCTGCCCTATTCCTGTAACTCTATGCATTGATCATTGCCAAAACACCAAACCTACACCTGCACATCTTCAGACAGTGGGAGGAAACCGGAGCACCTGGAGGAAACCCATGCAGACACAGTGAAGACGTGCAAACTCCACACCCAAGGCCGAATTGAACTCTGGTCCCTGGCCCTGTGAGGCAGTAGGGCTAACTACTGTAACACTGTGATGGCAACAGTGCTTCAAAGGTTGGGCACATGAGGCATTGGAGGTTTGTGTTCTCCTTCCAGTGCCTTAGCCTCTGCATGTTTCTGACAATGTGTCTGTGCTTGGCGCCCTCCTAAATTAACCTCAAATTTGGCCGATCACAAACTGGGCTGTCTCATCAGCCAATGGGCAGCCTTGAAAACATCCTTAAAGTATTCCTGCTGTCCTCTTGGGAGATTCCTGCCTTGACCAAGTTCCGAGTAGATGACCATTTTGCAAGACTCCAAAGGTAGTAATCTCCAGATTAATCAAAATGGTATGTATTATCAAATCTCGAAAGAGGATGGTAAAGCCAATAAATGCATAGTTTGAGAGATTGTGCGGGGAAGGGTAGATTCTTGGGATGTTGGGACCAATTCTGGAAGGCTGGGTTCTG
Source organism: Scyliorhinus canicula (assembly GCF_902713615.1). Lineage (NCBI taxonomy): Eukaryota > Metazoa > Chordata > Chondrichthyes > Carcharhiniformes > Scyliorhinidae > Scyliorhinus > Scyliorhinus canicula. Next base: position 56,101,361 of record NC_052159.1, on the reverse strand, counting down.
TATTGGTTGGTCAGTTTGCACCTAAACAGAGCTGGGATCAATGGGCACGATAGAACTCGGTGACGCAACAAGGCTGTTACATCTTGTGAAAGGCCTTTCATGAGATTTGCAATGCCTGGAGCGCTTTGCGATCTGGATTTCGCACTCGCTATGCGAGATCCAGATATACATATTAAAATATTAATTTAAATATGTCGGCGTCGATTCTCCCAAGGCCTGGGAACAAATGCCTGCGTCTGGGAGACCTCGCCATGATGCTATTAGCACTGGTACACACACATGTGAACCAGGCGTAATGCTACCAAGTGGGGGGATCTCCCAGGCCACTGGAGATCCCTGGTTGGTGAGGGGCAAGGTGGTATCCTGACTCTCCCTCTGGCACCTGGGCTCTTTGGCAGTGTCAGGTGGGCACCTTGGCACTAACACCCTGATATTACCAATGTGCCTGTGTGGCACTGCCAGGCTGCCTGGGTGGCAGTGCCAAGGTGGCACTGCCAAGGGCAAGGGCTTGAGGGGGGCCATGCCCATGAAATGGGGGATGGGGGGGTGTGAAGGATGTGATGGTGAAGGAAGGTTATGGGGGCCTCATAAAGGTTGGAGGGGGGTGAAGTATGGTGGGGTCATGAAAGTGGGGGTGAGTAGGCCTGAAAAGGGGGCCCCTCAGAGACCCCATGATGGGGTATCCTCACTTGGGGTGGTGCAGTGGTGTGGGGTAATGTCCGGGGAGTGTCATTGCCCATGCCTGGTGGGCGCTCAAGCTCACTTAGCCATCAGGGGCACCATTTCAAAATGGCAGCCTGATCTCTGAGGAGTCGGTCTTGCTGGCTACTTCAGCTCCCCATTGCTGAAAAAATTTCTATGTGTGGACTAGACCTGGGAGAAACCCCAAAGTGCAAAGCAATGACTAAGTGTGGGTAAATAACGGGGTGGATCTCACCCAAAAAGCTGGCGAGAAACAACTTGCCAAATTGGTCCAAAATGACACTTAGAAATTATTTGGTTAAATCGCCCCAATATCTTTGCAGAATGGTTTGCTGCTGCTATGGAATAGAATTTAAGCTAACCTAGCAAGGGAGGGAACAGGTATGTAGCATTAGAAAGGGGAAACAAGTTGCAAGAGAAAGAAACAGATGAGGTTAGACTGAAAGGAAATACAGTAAGGCCTAAATTAAGTTAATTGCATGCATGTAAATACATTGGGCTTGGTAAATAAATTGGTGAGCTACAGGGGCAGATAGCCGCATGGAGATATGATGTTGTGATGATAATGGAGATCTAGTTCAACAAAGGGCAGAAGTGGATTCCAAATTTTCCTGGCTACCGGTTTCAGGAATGACAGGATGGAAAGAGGGTGTAGTTGAGATACTGGATGGGTAGAGGAAGTAAATGTTGCCAATTCGAGATATAACTCATCCAAGGCTTTTAGAAACAGCAATCCTGGACAAAATTAACAATCACTTAAACAAGTGTTGACTGATTAAAGAAAGCTAACATGGAATTGTTAAAGGCAAATCACATGTGACTAATTTAATTGAGTTTTTTGATGAGGTCACAGAGTGGGTTGATGAGGGTAATATAGTTGATGTGATATACATGGACTTACAAAAGACATTTGATAAAGTGCCACACAATAGGCTTGGCAGCAAGGTTGAAGTCTCGGGAAGTGAAAGTGACAGCATGGATGCAAAGTTAGTTGAGTAACAAAACAAAAAGTAGCAATAACCAGTTGTTTCTGGACTGGAGGACGGTAAACAGTTGGTTCCTCCCGGTAGTTACCAGGATCAGAACTTTTCTTGATCTACATTGACCTAGATTTGGGCATACAGGGTACAATTTCAAAAAGACCCTGCTTAGTCCTATCTCAGTTGCTTTAACTTGCCAAAGCAAAAATAAACTAATCAGAATCATAGGAAGAATGGCACTATGTTTTTAATAAATTTAGTGTACCCAATTCATTTTTTCCAATTAAGGGGCAATTTAGCATGGCTAATTCGCCTAGCCTGCACATCTTTGGGTTGTGGGGGAGAAACCCACACACACACACACACGGGGAGAATGTGCAAACTCCACACGGACAGTGACCCAGAGCTGGGATTGAACCTGACCGTGACGCCGTGAGGCAGCAGAGCTAACCCACTGCATCACCGTACTGCCCTGAATGGCACTACTTTTGCTAAGACACATGAGGTGATATCTGACTCCAAGCTGGGGAACTTTAGTTTCATGAAGGTAGGCAGTAAAGTGGAGTTAAGGCCACAATCAGATCACCCATGATCCTATTGACTGCAGAGCAGGCTAGAGGGCTAAATGGTCCTCGCTTGCTCCTAGTTCGGTTTATCTTATGATCTCATGTCCCATGCTCAGCTGGCTCTTTGTTTTCAGCCCCAGAAGTTTTGGAAATGTGACCTCTCAGTTGTATGTTGTAACAGAAATATTGTTTATGAACCACATTGTTATTCCTTATGCTTATGACAACTCATGCTGTGCACTGGGGAGCTGGTCTGGTTGTCTGACCTCCCACAAGGGTGAGGATGAGGATTCTGGCTTGTTCTCTTGTATGGTTTTGGCATTGCACAGCAGTGACTTGAATTTTGGACCAGCCCATGGACTACTTGAGAACCCTTTCAGACTACTACCAGTCTGCAGACTACACTTTGAGAACCACTGTTATAGGGCACATAAGCATGGAAGTTATGAAACATGCCATGACCTAAACTGGTGTATTGTATGCAATTCTAGACACTGCATTTTGGAAGGATGTGAAGCTTTTTGGGATACTGCAGAAAAGTTTGAGAAGTAGGTTGGAGAAGCTACAGAAAGGAATAAAACCGATGCACCACCTGGCATTTGACTTAGACACCAGAACCAACAATGGTCCACACAAACCTGAAAAGTCCTCCTAGTTAACATCTAGGGCATGTGCCAAATTGAGAGAGCTGTCCTACAGACCAGTCGAGCAATATTCTGACATACTGATACTGACGGAACACTATCTAACAGCCAATGTCCCAGACGTTACCATGACCATCCCCGGGCTTGTCCTGTCCTACGCCCAACCTTCTTTTGTTGCTTCATCAATGGCCTTTGTGCCATGTTAAAGTCAGACGTGGAGATATTCACTGATGACTGCACAATGTTCAGTACCGTTTAGAACTCCTCAGATACTGAAGTTGTGTGCAGCAAGACCTGGACAACATTCAAGCTTGTGCTGATATGTGGTAAATGAACTTTTGCACACTTGCTCTTCACCAAATTTTGCTGGCAGCATCTCAAAAACAATCTGTTTTCTAACATACCATTAGCAACACTGCAGAAGGCATACTAATTTTGTTGTTATGATCCCAGCTGAAGTTATTACAGGACAGTTTGGTCCCAGAGTGGGCTCAATAGATCCCAACTTTTATTTTTGTTTAGAGATGTGGGTGAACAGAGTCATGGGACTGCTGATAAACTTGCAACAAAAGAATAACACATTTATTAAACAAGAAAAGATTAACTATGATACAGTACTCCTTCACCCCAGGCTATACCTTTACATATATATATATATAGAGATTTATAAGGGTAACTTGTACTCTAATGTTCTGAGTAAGTACACAGTCCATGTAAACCATTAGGTCAAACGTGGTCAAACACACCGCACTCTGAAACCAACTGTCATTTGGCACCTAATACAACTTCTGTGAATTTCTCATCAAATTAAACCCATCACCTGGTGCACAGATGCTTGTCATACTGTGAGCCAACTGATCTCACTGGAACTCTGACTTTCACACAAGGGTTTACAAATTCTGTACTCAAAGAACACGCTTAGAATCTTCTTCAAAACAATACTTACTCTCAGATGCTTTCACCAAGGATCCACATCCAGGATTTCAGCCTCTCTTTTCAGTATTCCTTTGCCCTGGAACACCACGTACATTCAAACGTCCAGACAATCTCTCAGGTACTTTGCCATGCCAATAGAACACCACAGCTTCATAGTCTGTATTAATGTGTATTCAATCCTAGGACCACCTCGGGTGTCTGGTTCTTGCTAGCCAATGTCTCCAGGTCTGCACCTTGCAGCCCTGTCTTCAACTAGGAGCCTCTCTCTCTCTGCACCTAACTTCACTGAACAGAATCCTCTTCCAAATTTCTGTTCTTTGTTCCTTTAACTTCCTGGAACACTTGCTTTCTGTCCCTCTGTATTGTCCTGCCTGTACTGGCAGTTTCTGTGGAAGGTTTCTTGCTTTTGGATTAACCTTGTTCCAACGGAACTCAAATGCTTCTGCTTTTCGATGGGAGCCTCTGGTTGCTGAGCAACAGCTTAGTTTATTCAAAGCCTGTAATTGTTTTTAACGTCATAAAATCTCAGTTACAGTGCAGGCAAAGTCAAAAATGAAACGAAACTATAAACTTGTATGCATCTTTGCTTACCATAAAACTAAACTGAAGTTTTAACCTTCCCTTAGCACGCAAATGCAAATTAAGCGTACCTTGTTCCTAACGCACACAATACCCATATAATTTACTTAAACTATCCCTATTTCCTGACAATATACATATAAAAATAAGTAAATTTTGGCACTGCTTCCACAAACTGCTACTATATTTAAAAGGTTGTTTATTTTAAGAGAAGGTTTGGATTTATAGGAAAAGTACGATTGCAAACTGTTACTTATTTCTGTTTGTACAATAAATTACCTTGACCTTGTATACTGTATACTGTAACCTTTGAAGCTGAATGACACTGATGTTAAGTTGAAGATTTGAAATTAAATTGAAGTAAGTTATGCTGTTTTCCATTGAGCAGCATTAAGGGTTTTGTGATGCCATAAATTAAGTGCAGCAAAATATTAATTGCATGGAACACTATATCTTTATTGAGCTTTGTATCCTTTAGGGTGAGCCTGGAGTTTAAAAAGTCCTTTTGGTTTATAGAAGCTGGGTGGCATGGTGCAGTAATGGTTAGCACTTCTGTCTCATAGCTCTGAGGGTCCGGGTTCGATCCCAGCCCTGATTCACTGTCCATGTGGAGTTTGCACATTCTACCCGTGTCTGCGCGTGGATCTCACCCCACAACACAAAGATGTGCAGAGTAGGTGGATTGGCCACGCTAAATTGCCCCTTAATTAGAAAAAAAATAATTGGGTACTCTAAATTTATTTTTTCTTAAATCATTTATAGAAGCAAAAGGATAAAAGCAAATTACTGTGGATGCTGGAATCTGAAACGTGGGAGAAAATGCTGGAAAATCTCAGCAAGTCTGGCAGCATCTGTGGAGAAAAATATAGAGTTAATGTTTTGAGTCCGATATGACTCTTCTTCAGAACATCTCCTTTTTAGTTTATGTAGGATGACTTCATAGGTAATTGCATAAAATAACATAAGAAATAGAATGAGGTCTAGCCTATTCAGCCCTATAAGCCTGTTCCATCATTAAATAAGATCATGACTGATCATCTATCTTAACTCTACCTTCTTGTCCTATGTAGGAAGTCTTACAACACCAGGTTGTTTGGAGTCATTAGCTTTCGGAGCGCAGTTCCTTCATCAGCTGCGCTCCGAAAGCTAGTGGCTCCAAACAAACCTGTTGGACTTCAACCTGGTGTTGTAAGACTTCTTATTGTGCCCACTCCAGTCCAACATCGGCATCTCCACATCATGGCTTCTTGTCCTATGGTAGTAATCTCTTAATTTCTTTAGCACTCAAATATCAGTTGATCTCTGTCTTGAATGTACTCAATAACTGAACATTCTCAACTCTCTGGGATTGAGAATTCTAAAAATTTCAAGACTGCTTGAGTCAAGAGAATTCTAAAGATTTCATGACTGCTTGAGTCAAGAAATTTCTCCTCATCTCGGTCCTAAATGGCCAGATTCTTCTGAGGCTGTAATCGCTAGTTCTAGTACGCCCCACACCCAGCGAAAGCATCTACCCGTCAAGCCCTTTAAGAATTTTGTATTTCAATTAGATCATCCTTCTTCTAAATTCTTGGGAATGTAACCTGTTCTCCTTAATCTCTCCTCATGGGACAATCCTCTCAACCCAGGGGTCAATCTGCTGTAAGTTAACTGCCATTGTTGGGAAGGAGATCAAACCTGTACCTGAGGCGTGACTTCACCAATGCTCTATATAATTATAGTATGATCTCTTTACTCTTGTACTTCAGACCTTGTAACAAAAGCTAATGTACCCTTTGTCTCTCCTCACTTGGCAATGCATGAGTTCAGGCGCTCAGTAGTGCAGTTTAAACAACCTGCATTCCATTACTGTGTGACGCCAATGTGATACAGCATACTACATCAGTATGTCCCAATAACTTCATTTGTCTTTTTAATTGCTTGTTCTACCTGCATATTAACTTTTCTGTGATTCATATACAATGACATATAGATCCCACTACTAATATTTCCTAGTTTACCATACTTGAAGAAATATTCTGCTTTTCTATTTTTCCTACCTAAGTGGGAAACTTCACATTTCTCCACGTTATAGTCTATCTCGTCCATTTTCTTGGACATTTGTCCATGCTGGAAACCTAAAGAAACACCATAATCTGTTATTTCTACAATTTGCAATGCAAAACATTCTAAGCAGCATGAGACTAGCCCATAATCAGAAGTAAGATGAACATTTCTATAAATTTCACTAAAAGACTTGTTTTGCAGGAGTAAAATCCAATGAGGTATAATGTTAAATTTTAACCTTAAAAGTTATTTTGCCTGAACAGGACGCAATAATGGATCATGTGCATTTGACAGCGCTAGATGAAGAGGATCTATACTCGGGATATAATGACTACAACCCAACTTATGATACAGAGGTATGGGTTACTTGAGCATGGGTGTTTTAAAAAGTTATTTTATCAACATAAATTTATATTTTATTTGTATTAGATCTGTGTGGGATAACCTGTGCTTTGAGATGTGCTGTAGGTAAAATATCTGACACTGTGATTGAAGTACATTTTCTATAATACTGCTCAATACTGTAAAATCAGTTCAAAGGCAATGTAAATATCGTCAAAACTTAGCTTAATGTTTTTAAACATTTTAAGATCACATAGTAACTATTTATTTTGTGTTCATAATTCCCCTTTTAATTAGTATTAGATAAGCATTATTTGTAAACAGCTGGTTGATAAGGCAAAGAATGTTCAAATATGATGGATCTTTTGCCATCCTTTCCAAAACATTTACTGTAATAATTCTTGTCATCAGTAATCAAGCAGATTTCTATGATAATTTGCATTTGGAATCTTTTCCTAAAAAAGTCAATGCTTAAAAATATAATACAGAAAAGCACAAACATTGAATGCACAATTCAAAGTTCTGTAAGAAATAACTGGGTGTGACTGCCACATGTTTAAATAATACATGTCATATAACTTTTTTTTGTTGCGTGTAGGAACTAGAGAATGATGCGGCCTTTCAACAGGCTCTGAGAACTAGCCATGGAAGAAGACCACCAGTAAGTATAGTTGCACTTAGACAGAGTCAGTCAAATTTTTTGACAAAATGCAAACTCCTGCCAACCCCAACTTCAATTCTCTGGCTCGGCTTAACTGTGTCCAAGGAGCTTCTAAGTTTCTGCTGGTGAAACATTGTATGAACTTAGATTAGGGTTGTCGGAACAGCTTGCCTTTTTCCACACCTTTCAATATTTTGTTGCCATACTTCAGCACCTCCTCACTTGGCAATACATGGGTTTAGGTGCTTAGTAGTGCAGTTTAAACAACCTGCATTCCATTACTGTGTGGCACCAATATGATACAGCATACCACATCAGTATGTCGCCATAACTTCATTCAGTGTTGTGTTTGGACTATATATTTATTGGTAAACTACCCATTTAAAACAAAGCCATGGCACATCTCTTTATAAAGGCATCTAAGGGTAACTGGTATTAATAATTTATACAGATTTTAGGGACTTCTACGAGGAACTGTACCGGTCAGAACCTCCGTTGGGGAGAGGGGGGATGGAGAGCTTCGTGAACAGGCTTTGGTTCCCAAGGGTTCAAGAGGAGCTGGTAGAGGAGTTGGGGGCGCCGATAGAATTGGAGGAGCTAGTCAGGGGGATTGGACAAATGCAGTCAGGTAAGGCGCCGGGGCCGGACGGGTTCCCGGTGGAATTTTATAAAAAGTATGCGGATCTCGTGGGCCCCCTGTTGGTGCGAGCCTTCAATGAGGCATGGGAGGGGGGGCTTTGCCCCCGACGATGTCGCGGGCACTGATCTCTCTGATCCTGAAGTGGGATAAGGACCACTTGCAGTGTGGATCATACAGGCCTATCTCGCTCCTCAATGTTGACGCCAAGTTGCTGGCGAAGATCCTGGCCACCAGGATAGAGGACTGTGTGCCAGGGGTGATACACGAGGATCAGACAGGATTTGTCAAGGGATGGCAGCTCAACACGAATGTGCGGAGACTGCTCAATGTTATTATGATGCCGGCAGTGGAGGGGGAGGCGGAGATAGTGGTGGCGCTGGATGCGGAGAAAGCGTTTGATAGAGTTGAGTGGGGGTACCTGTGGGAGGTGCTGGAGCGGTTCGGATTCGGGGAGGGATTCATCAAATGGGTGAAGCTGCTCTACGCGGCTCCAATGGCAAGTCTAGCTACCAATGGAAGGAGATCGGAGTACTTTAGGCTCTACCGTGGGACCAGGCAGGGGTGCCCCCGTCCCCCTTGCTCTTTGCACTGGCGATTGAACCTTTGGCTATGGCGTTGAGGGAGTCAGGGAGATGGAGGGGTCTGGTGTGGGGGGGAGGAACATCGTGTATCGCTGTATGCGGACGACCTGCTGTTGTATGTGGCGGATCCAGAAGGGGGAATGCCGGGGGTGATAGAACTGTTAGCAGAATTTGGGGGCTTCTCGGGCTATAAGTTAAATTTAGGCAAGAGTGAGGTATTTGTAGTACACCCGGGTGATCAGGAGGAGGGAATTGGGAGACTCCCATTTAAGAGGGCAGTGAAGAGTTTCAGATACCTGGGGGTGCAGGTGGCCAGGAGTTGGGGGACTCTCCATAAGCTTAATTTTACCAGGCTGGTGGAGCAGATGGAGGAGGAATTTAAAAGGTGGGACATGGTGCCGCTATCGTTGGCGGGTAGAGTGCAGTCCGTCAAAATGACAGTTCTCCCGAGGTTCTTGTTCCTTTTTCAGTGTTTGCCCATCTTTATCCCTAGGGCCTTTTTTAGAAGGGTGACTAGCAGCATCATGAGCTTTGTTTGAGCGCATGGGACCCCGAGGGTGAAGAGGGTCTTCTTGGAGCGGGGTAGAGATGGGGGGGGGGAGTCTGGCTTTACCCAATCTCTCGGGGTATTATTGGGCGGCCAATGTGTCGATGGTGCGCAAGTGGGTAATGGAGGGGGAGGGGGCAGCATGGAAACGGATGGAGAGGGCGTCCTGTGGAGATACAAGCCTGGGGGCCCTGGTAACGGCGCCGTGGCTGCTCCCTCCTACGAGGTATACCACGAGTCCGGTGGTGGCGGCTACCCTCAAGATTTGGGGGCAGTGGAGGCGACATAGGGGAGAAGTGGGGGGCTCGATGGAGGCTCCATTAAGGGGGAACAATAGGTTCGTCCTGGGGAACATTGATGGGGGATTTCAGGGTTGGCATCGAGCGGGCATCAGACAGCTGAGGGACCTGTTTATTGATGGGAGGTTTGCGAGCCTGGGGGAGTTCGAGGAGAAATTTGGGCTCCCCCGGGGAACATGTTCAGGTATCTGCAGGTAAAGGCATTTGCTAGGTGGAGGGATTCCCTTCGCTTCCCGCGAGGGGGGTGACGACAGGGTGCTTTCGGGGGTCTGGGTCGGAGAGGGGAAGATATCTGATATCTACAAGGTTATGCAGGAGGCGGAGGAGGCGTCAGTAGATGAGCTGAAAGCTAAGTGGGAGGGGGAACTGGGGGAACAGATCGAAGACGGGACATGGGCTGATGCCCTGGAGAGGGTTAATTCTTCCTCCTCGTGTGCGCGGCTTAGCCTCATCCAATTCAAGGTGCTGCACCGGGCCCACATGACTGGGACGAGGATGAGTAGGTTCTTTGGGAGTGAAGACAGGTGTGTCAGGTGCTCGGGGAGTCCAGCGCACCATGCCCATATGTTCTGGGCATGCCCGGCACTGGAGGAGTTCTGGAAGGGGGTGGCGAGGACGGTGTCGAGGGTGGTGGGATCCAGGGTCAAGCCAGGATGGGGACTCTCGATTTTTGGGGTTGGGGTGGAGCCGGGAGTGCAGGAGGCGAAAGAGGCCGGTGTGCTGGCCTTTGCGTCCCTAGTAGCCCGGCGAAGGATCTTGCTACAATGGAAGGATGCGAGGCCCCCAAGTGTGGAGACCTGGATCAATGACATGGCGGGTTTCATTAAGCTAGAGAAGGTCAAATTCGCCCTGAGAGGGTCGGTACAAGGGTTCTTTAGGCGGTGGCAACCTTTTCTCGACTTCCTGGCTCAACGATAGGGTACGGGGACAGTAGCAGCAGCAACCCGGGGGGGAGGGGGGGAAGGGGGAGGGAAAAGGAGGTGGGTGGGGGGGGTGGGGGGGGTGGGGGGGTGGGGGGGGGGTGGGGGGGGGGGCGGACGATGACTATGTTTGTTTATTTAATTTTAATTTATTTTTAAGTTCTTTTGTTGTTCATTGGGGTTGGGGGGGTGGAGGATGTGATACATGCGTCGATACGGTCTGGGGGTGTTACAGTTATTATGGGTTATTTTGTTGCATTTCATTGTTTGTCGCTATGTTTTATATTTTCTGTAAAAAAATTCCAATAAAAATTATATTTAAAAAAAAATAATTTATACAGATATATAATATACAAATGCAAGTATTCATTTATCTTATTCTGTTGAATCAGCTCAGTACTTGACATATCTGCATTGTTCAGACATGGGTCAGTGCTAATCAGCATTAGAAAAATATTGATCTCTTACCAATGTAAAACATCTTTGAAGCTTAACATTACCGAATGTGTTTTAACAATTATTTTGTAGATGACTGCAAAAATACCAAGTACTGCAGCAGGTGTACGTCCCTTTGGGAATATGGGGGTATGTACAACACATTAAGCAATACTGTACTATGGAATAGTTTACACTCACTGAAAATATTTTGATTAATGCTCCACCTGCTATTGTTTCAAAATTACTGAGAATTATATACATTGTGTAAAGTCCATTTTATATACAATGTGCACAATATATTTGCAAAGACTTCCTTAAACTTCATTGACTCCTTCCTGTAAATCCACATCCACTCCCTTACATTGCCCAACACTATGTCTCATATAAGAGGAACTGTAAGTAACTTACTGCCAAGTGTTTACTAATGCTACATAACCAGCTCTTCATAGGTATGTGAGAGTAGGTTGAAGTGACTTGTCCACCAATTTTCATTCCCTCGTGGCCTGTATTTGACAACTTGCCATGAACGACTATTTGAATTAGGGTTTCAATATGTGAGTAATCACTGATGTGAACCTGGATCTTAATCATTAGTGCTAATAATCTCATTCAGACAGGACATAGCAATAGTAGATTTAGGAGATGGAAAAAACATAATAATAATCTTTATTATTGTCATAAATCGGCTTACATTAACACTGCAATGAGGTTTCTGTGAAAATCCCCTAGTCGCCATACTCCGGTGCCTGTTCGGATACACGGAGGGAGAATTCAGAATGTCCAATTCACCTAACAAGCACGTATTTCGGGACATGTGGGAGGAAACCAGAGCACCTGTAGGAAACCCACGCAGACACGGGGAGAACATGCAGACTCCGCACAGAAATAGTGTGGAGTTGTGATTACATTTGCTAGTTTTTTCAACTGTGTTTCTTTCTGTAATTATGAGTAAAAAGTAATGTTACATTCCCCAGTGACACTTCTTGCCTTAATGCACACACAAAACTTTGCACACAATTTTTTGCACATATACACTTGGATTTATTTGTTTCTGTTTCATATTTGATGCCAGAGAAATATAGGTGATCATTTTCTGTCTCTTTCTCTTGTTTTTTTTTCCACTTGTTTTTTTCATAACTCCCATCTCCCTCACTCTAACCTCTCTTCTTCTTTTCCTTCTCTCCCTTCCTTATTTTCCTCTGTTCCCACCTCTATCTTCCACCACCACAGACTTCACTTTCTGAAGTTAATAGGACACAAAAAGGCTATTACAATTGTGTAATCAGAGTTCTGTATTTCCCCTCCTATTTTATTTGGAGAATATGAGTTTGAAATTTATCCTTCAGCTTTTCTTATCATTTTCTCCAAATTATTGACCAAAATTGTCTGGAAGCTTATGGAAAAATATTCCTCAGCAAACCTCATTAAGTGGAACTGATGCATCCTCAGAAACTGCGTACATTGCATGTGCTGATACTGCACAATTAAAATTTAGTGTAGGTATCACAATATCAAGGACAAAGCCAAGCTTTTGAAAGTGTCTGATTCCTTCAGGAAAAAAATTGAATGAAGGCATTAAAAAACAAAAGACACTTTGCAGCATGAGGATAACCACTGTGTAGAATTTCCAACATGCGTTTGCATCTGTTTAGTAATCTGAGCAACATTTTCTCATTATTTCCCTTGTTGGGTTGTAACAGTGAATGAGTTTGTTTTTCCCAATTATTTCAAAGTCAGCTAGAGCATGAGCTTTATTAGTTTTTTTGGAGGGAAGTTTAGACGGAGAACTATTTTCAAATATGTCTACTTTAAAGGAATAAACATTGAAAGTCAATTCCTGATGAGATGCTGTTGAATGCAGCAGTAGACATCGCAGTACAACATTGTACCTCTGATATTTGATCCGTTCATAAACAAGTGAGGCTCCAAAACTGGAGACAGAACCAAACAAAATTATCCTTTAACTATTAGCTTTGCTACACTGGTGGGATTGTCACTTGAGTCAGAAGTTTGTAGGTTCAATTCTCACTTCAGAACTTGGCTAACATTTTCAGGATATATTTCTGAAGGGAAGTCTCATTGTTGAGTTTCCATTTTTCAGCTGAGGAGTTAATTGGTGGCTCTGCTGGCTTGTTCAGTCGGAGTTGCAAGCCAATTTTCCAGGATCTCCTAAACTATGCACCCAGCAGCTGGGAGACCAGCTGTTTACAATCCCGCTACAGTACCCTCCTCAGTTTCTCTATGATATCGGCAGTTGCTGTTAAAGCTTGGAGCTGGTTGATCTAACCCTACCACTAGTGCAGAAATCGGTGACCTCCCAGTCGGCAAGGGGTTGGAGAGTCGGGAATCAGAAGGCATATGTGCTGGCCTTTTGGGATTGGATTTGGGTTTATTGTCACGTATGCCAAGATACAGTGATAAGTATTGTTCTGTGTACAGTCCAGACAGATTGTTCCATACATGAAAAAAAATCATAGAACATATGATAGATACACAATGTAAATACACAGACACAGACATTGGGGTGTAGTACTATTCAGTACAGAACATAAGAACATAAGAACTAGGAGCAGGAGTAGGCCATCTGGCCCCTCGAGCCTGCTCCGCCATTCAATTAGATCATGGCTGATCTTTTGTGGACTCAGCTCCACTTTCCGGCCCGAACACCATAACCCTTAATCCCTTTATTCTTCAAAAAACTATCTATCTTTACCTTAAAAACATGTAATGAAGGAGCCTCAACTGCTTCACTGGGCAAGGAATTCGATAGATTCACAACCCTTTGGGTGAAGAAGTTCCTCCTAAACTCAGTTCTAAATCTACTTCCCCTTATTTTGAGGCTATGCCCCCTAGTTCTGCTGTCACCCGCCAGTGGAAACAACCTGCCCGCATCTATCCTATCTATCCCCTTCATAATTTAAATGTTTCTATAAGATCCCCCCCTCATCCTTCTAAATTCCAACGAGTACAGTCCCAGTCTACTCAACCTCTCCTCATAATCCAACCCCTTCAGCTCTGGGATTAACCTAGTGAACCTCCTCTGCACACCCTCCAGCGCCAGTACGTCCTTTCTCAAGTAAGGAGACCAAAACTGAACACAATACTCCAGGTGTGGCCGCACTAACACCTTATACAATTGCAACATAACCTCCCTAGTCTTAAACTCCATCCCTCTAGCAATGAAGGACAAAATTCCATTTGCCTTCTTAATCACCTGTTGCACTTGTAAACCAACCTTCTGTGACTCATGCACTAGCACACCCAAGTCTCTCTGAACAGCGGCATGCTTTAATATTTTATCGTTTAAATAATAATCCTGTTTGCTGTTATTCCTACCAAAATGGATAACCTCACATTTGTCAACATTGTATTCCATCTGCCAGACCCGAGCCCATTCACTTAACCTATCCAAATCCCTCTGCAGACTTCCAGTATCCTCTGCACTTTTCGCTTTACCACTCATCTTAGTGTCATCTGCAAACTTGGACACATTGCCCTTGGTCCCCAACTCCAAATCATCAATGTAAATTGTGAACAATTGTGGGCCCAACACGGATCCCTGAGGGACACCACTAGCTACTGATTGCCAACCAGAGAAACACCCATTTATCCCAACTCTTTGCTTTCTATTAATTAACCAATCCTCTATCCATGCTACTACTTTACCCTTAATGCCATGCATCTTTATCTTATGCAGCAACCTTTTGTGTGGCACCTTGTCAAAGGCTTTCTGGAAATCCAGATATACCACATCCATCGGCTCCCCGTTATCTACTGCACTGGTAATGTCCTCAAAAAATTCCACTAAATTAGTTAGGCACGACCTGCCTTTTACAAACCCATGCTGCGTCTGCCCAATGGGACAATTTCTATCCAGATGCCTCGCAATTTCTTCCTTGATGATAGATTCCAGCATCTTCCCTATTACCGAAGTTAAACTCACTGGCCTATAATTTCCTGCTTTCTGCCTACCTCCTTTTTTAAACAGTGGCGTCACGTTTGCTAATTTCCAATCCACCGGGACCACCCCAGAGTCTAGTGAATTTCGGTAAATTATCACTAGTGCATCTGCAATTTCCCTAGCCATCTCTTTTAGCACTCTGGGATGCATTCCATCAAGGCCAGGAGACTTGTCTACCTTTAGCCCCATTAGCTTGCCCATCACTCCCTCCTTAGTGATAACAATCCTCTCAAGGTCCTCACCTGTCATAGCCTCATTTCTATCAGTCGCTGGCATGTTATTTGTGTTTTCCACTGTGAAGACCGACCCAAAAAACCTGTTCAGTTCCTCAGCCATTTCCTCATTTCCCATTATTAAAACTCCCTTCTCATCCTCTAAAGGACCAATATTTACCTTAGCCACTCTTTTTTGTCTTATATATTTGTAAAAACTTTTACTGTCTGTTTTTATATTCTGAGCAAGTTTACTCTCATACTCTATCTTACTCTTCTTTATAGCTTTTTTAGTAGCTTTCTGTTGCCCCCTAAAGATTTCCCAGTCCTCTAATCTCCCAGCAATCTTTGCCACTTTATATGCTTTTTCCTTCAATTTGATACTCTCCCTTATTTCCTTAGATATCCACGGTCGATTTTCCCTCTTTCTACCATCCTTCCTTTTTGTTGGTATAAACCTTTGCTGAGCACTGTGAAAAATCGCTTGGAAGGTTCTCCACTGTTCCTCAACTGTTCCACCATAAAGTCTTAGCTCCCAGTCTACCTTAGCTAGTTCTTCTCTCATCCCCTTGTAATCTCCTTTGTTTAAACACAAAACACTAGTATTTGATTTTACTTTCTCACCCTCCATCTGTATTTTAAATTCCACCATATTGTGATCGCTCCTTCCGAGAGGATCCCTAACTATGAGATCATGAATCAATCCTGTCTCATTACACAGGACAAGATCTAGGACCGCTTGTTCCCTCGTAGGTTCCATTACATACTGTTCTAGGAAACTATCGCGGATACATTCTATAAACTCCTCCTCACGGTTGCCTTGACCGACCTGGTTAAACCAATCGACATGTAGATTAAAATCCCCCATGATAACTGCTGTACCATTTCTACATGCATCAGTTATTTCTTTGTTTATTGCCTGCCCCACCATCTCGTTACTATTTGGTGGCCGATAGATTACTCCTATCAGTGACTTTTTCGCCTTACTATTCCTGATTTCCACCCAAATGGATTCGACCTTATCCTCCATAGCACCGATGTCATCTCTTACTATTGCCCGGATGTCATCCTTAAATAACAGAGCAACACCACCTCCCTTACCATCCACTCTGTCCTTCCGAATAGTTTGATACCCTCGGATATTTAACTCCCAGTCGTGACCATCCTTTAACCATGTTTCAGTAATGGCCACTAAATCATAGTCATTTACGATGATTTGTGCCACCAACTCATTTACTTTATTCCGAATACTACGAGCATTCAGGTAAAGTACACTTATGTTGGTTTTTTTACCTCTGTTTTGAATCTTAACATCTCCAGTTTTATTCCTTTTGTTATTACTGGGCCTATTCACTGTGCTCCCCTCAGTCACTGTACCTTGTACTGTCGCCCTTATGGATTTCTGACTATGTCTTCTCTGCCTTGCACTTTTCCCCTTACTTCCTTGTGTTTCTGTCCCTGTTTTACTACCTTCCAACTTCCAGCATTGGTTCCCATCCCCCTGCCACATTAGTTTAAACCCTCCCCAACAGCTCTAGAAAACACCCCCCCTAGGACATCGATTCCAGTCCTGCCCAAGTGCAGACCGTCCGGTTTGTACTGGTCCCAGTACTGGTCCCAGAAGAAGCGTGGAGAGATCAGTTTAGTCCATAAGAGGGTAATTCAGGAGTCTGGTGACAGCGGGGAAGAAGCTGATCCTGAATCTGTTAGTGTGTTCTCAAACGTTTGTATCTCCTGGCCAATGGAAGAGGTTGGAAGAGAGAATAACCTGGGTGAGAGGGGTCTTTGATTATGCTACCCGCTTTCCCAAGGCAGTGGGAGGTGTGGACAGGGTCAGTGGATGGGAGATGGGTTCGCGTGATGGACTGGGCTGTGTTCACGACTCTCTGTAGTTTATTATGGCCTTGGGCCGAGCAGTTGCCATACTAAACTGTGATGCAGCTTTCTATGGTGCATCTGTAAAAATTGGTAAGAGTCAATGTGGACATGCTGAAATTCCTTAGTTTCCTGGGGACGTATTGGCGCTATTGTACTTTCTTGGTCATAGCGTCAATGTGGGTGGACCAGGACAGATTGTTGGTGATGTGCACACTTAGGAATTTGAACTATCAACCATCTCCACCTCGGCACCATTGATCCAGATGGGTGTGTACGATACTTCACTTCCTGAAGTCAATAACTTAGATTTGCTGACGTTGAGGGAGAGATTGTTGTTCTTACACTAAACCATCTCCCTCCTGTACTCTGACTCATCGTTGTTCGAGATCCGACCCACTACGGTCGTGTCATCAGCAATTTAGTGTGACCAACCCACCTAACCTGCACATCTTTGGGTTGTGGGGGTGAAACCCAAGCAAACATGGGGAAAATGTGCAAAATCCACACGGACGGTGACCCAGGGCCGGGATTCGAACCTGGGTCCTCGCGCCGTAGTCCCAGTGCTAACCACTACGCCACGTGCTGCCCTTATGCGTCTACTTTGTTAATACCTTTTATTGTCTTAAATATCTCACTTAGATCTCCTCTCATTCTTCTAAACACTAGAGATTATAAGCCTACGCTGCTCAATCTTTCTTCATTAGACAAACCCCTCACCTCTGGAAACAACCTCCTCTAAACTGACTCCAATGCAACCACATCTGTCATCAAGTAAGGGGATCAAAACTGTATACAATACTCCAGGTCGGGTCTCATCAATGCCTTGTACAGTTACAGCAACCCTACCCTACTTTTATACTCTATTCCTTTAGCCATGAATGCCAAAATTACCTTCCTTATTATCTGCTGTACCGGCATACTGGTTTTCTGCGATTTCTGCGACCCAGATCCTCTGCACCAAAGCACTTGTTGAAGTCAGGCAGTCATGTGATTTGGTATGTAGGACATAAAGAATCATTGCCTCTGTTGAGGTACTGTATCTTAGCTTAAACAAGAATTTGGAAATTTATCCCACAGAGCACACCTTTGAATCATGTTTCTACCCCCTATTTCAGCATATAACCTGTTCGGGTCTATTGCAAATTGTAATTGCAAATTCGTTATCTTATTATTACATTTCACAAAAATTAGAAATCTATATTTTGTATTCTGATTGCCAACTAGCTGATTAATGTCCTCTGCTTCTGTAGGGGCTGGTATAGCACAGTGGGCTAAGACAGCTGGCTTGCAATGCAGAATAAGACCAACAGCGCAGGTTCAATTCCTGTTCCAGGTGCTGGAATGTGGCAACTAGGGGCTTTTCACAGTAACTTAATTGAAGCCTACTTGTGATAATAAGCGATTATTATTATTATTAAATGGAATATAGCCAGATAAGATCACTGTTTATTTGTAAATCTACTATACTGATAAACATTACCCAAAGATTTTAGCCTAAAAGTTCCCGGATCAGCTCTGCCAAGTCTATGTAGGCTATGTCCACAGTTCTGGGGTTGAGTCATTTGCAGAGGCAAGACCCAACAGCTAACATATGCACAGGTGAAGCAGCATGGTCTACCCTGATGCTTGTAAGGCAAAGCAACCCACAGCTGCTTTGTTTTGGCTCCATCTCTGAAAATCCACCCTCGATGAAAAAACACTTGCGCCCTTTCTAGTTACGTAGCCAGATTTCATAGAATTTACAGTGCAGAAGGAGGCCATTCGGCCCATCGAGTCTGCACCGGCTCCTGGAAAGAGCACCCTACCTACGGTCAACACCTCCACCCTATCCCCATAACCCAGTAACCCCACCCAACACTAAGGGCAATTTTGGCCACTAAGGGTAATTTATCATGGCCAATCCACCTAACCTGCACATCTTTGGACTGTGGGAGGAAACCGGAGCACCCGGAGGAAACCCACGCACACACAGGGAGGATGTGCAGACTCCACACAGACAGTGACCCAAGCCGGAATCGAACCTGGGACCCTGGAGCTGTGAAGCGATTGTGCTATCCACAATGCTACCGTGCTGCCATTAGCTTGACATTCTCTTGAGCCTCTCCTTCACATGCCGCAGAGTAGAGGGCAGACTGTCAAAACTTCTTTTCCTACCTTCTACAGTAGAATATATTTTTCCTGTTTTATATTCAACATTTCTAAAGTAACATTAGTAAAAGGAAATTAAGCCTGGCATTAAAGTACTCGCCTAACATGAATGTTGCATCAATATTATCTTAATATTTACTGCTTTTAATAATAATCTTTATTATTGTCACAAATAGGCTGACATTAAAACTGCAGTGAAATTACTGTGAAAATCCCCTAGTCGTCACATTCCGGCGCCTGTTTGGGTACACTGAGGGAGAATTCAGAATGTCCAATTCACCTAACAGCATGTCTTTCGGGACTTTACATAATGAGTATTGAGTATATTTTAACAAATGTTTTTCAAAATGTAGGCAAGGGTGCCTTTGGCTTCTTCAATGGGAAGGCCTGCCACTGGATCTATTCAGGTAAGATAGTAATCAACGTCTTTTTAGTTATCCACTAGCTACAACATTTCTGGGTAATCAATAGTCTTCATGCTGGTTAACTTTAATCTTATTTTATAAGATAATTTTATTATTCCACCATTACCATCAAGCCAGGGCATCAACCATAGTTAAATGAGAAGATTAGAAATGCATGCCAGGAACCGCGCCAGGTATACATAAAAATGTGGTGCCATCCTGATGAACACAGGATTACGTGCAAGCTAAATAGCCCCTCCGCCGCTGCGCTCGATACTGTCGCCCTAACCGGAGCAATCGCCTCCTCTACCAGCATTTTCAATACCGCCCCCATCTCCTTCTTGATCGCTTCCATGTGCTTTGTGAGCTGTTTTTCAAGTTCCGCGGCCATCACCTTGGTCATTCCTTCTGCCGTGCACAATGTGACTTCCCACGGCGCCCCAGCCTCTTCTTTCCTTACGGTTCCCACGCCGACTTTTCCACTCACCGGCGGACTTTCATTAGCCCCCTTTTTCACGGCCGTTTTTTTCAAAAGCTTGGACATTTTTCCTCTCTGTGTCTTCCTACAAATTTTTCAGCACCGTTGCCTCTGGGACCGGGCATTAAAACCCCAAAAATTCTATTCCCGAGCGGGAGCCCTCCAACGTGCGGCTGCGTCCCGCCCACTGTCACCGGAAGCTCCGGATTTTAAGGTTGCTTATTAACCTTTGCGTATGGATGGAATAATTCCATGTTCTTGTATTATTTTGCATAAAAGTAGTAGAGGGTGATAAGTGTCTCAATTATCTTTACTGCTCAGTTCTTCAATTCCCTTAGTAGAAACCTCTCTTCATGACTGTGTCCTGATGCAGTTGGTGATGACATTTGGACTTTAGCAGCACAGAAAGAGGCTTTGCAGATGGTGGTGCAGCGGTAATGTCACAGGGCTAGTAATTCAGAGGACCTGGCTAATGCTCTGGGGATGTGGGTCCAAATCCTACTGCTGCAATAATGGGATTTAAAAATGCAATTAATATATCTGGAATTAGAAGTTGGTCTCAGTACTGGTGACCATGAAACTATCATTGATTGTTTTAAAAACTCATCTGCTTCTCTAATGCCCTTTAGGGAAGGAAATCTACCATCCTTACCTGGTCTGGCCTACATGTGACTCCAGACCCACAGCAATGTGGTTGACTCTTAACTGCCCTCTGAAATGGCCTAGTCAGCTGGTTCAAGGTTAGTTTGGGATGGGCAACACATGCTGGCCTTGCCAGTGATGCCCACATCGCATGAAAGAAAAATGAAGGAGGCCTTTGGACCATTGTGCCTGTGCTGGCTTTTTGAAAGAATTATCTCAATTAGTACCAGTCCCACTTGCTTGCTCTTTCTCCCAAAACTTTGAAAACCTTTCCACTTCAATGATTTAACCATTGTGATAGAATTTGTTAATGACACCCATTGTATTTAAAAAGCATCTTAAAAGGGGAAATGAATTCCAGTGTTTAGCACGTTGACAGTGAAAAGGTATTGCTGTCAATGGAGGGCAAAGAAAATAAGAGGTCAGAATTGGAGGAATGCAAATTTCCCAGAGAGTTGTAGGATTGAATAGCTAATTAAATCAGAAGCCTATTTGGGCAGTCTGTTTCTCCCTGCCCATTTTTCATCCCACCCTTCCCGAAGATCTCTTCCTACTTCTCCACCTCTTCCTCCTTTTCGCACTGAGATACTCCCTACCACCATTGTAGGGAGACTTAAGAATCCCTGCAAGAGTCTCACTTGGGTTCAAAGCCCTGCACATAACAGGAATGAGTAACTGTACAAATATGTATTAAAACAAATGTGATGATTATAATAATATGACAATTATAATTGGTAATATATATAAAGGAAGGAAAAAGATAACTTTATTGAAAGGGGAAAAAAGTTAAGAAAATCAAATTTTTGTTTAAGCACAAGCAATAACCTCAATTTGGTCTGTTCCACGACAGCTCGGCAAAACTGGTACATACATTACCATCCCTTTGGTACATACAATACCAAGCTACTGAGTAATCTCAATGGATGGGTGCTATGGTCAGTCACTCCTTTCCTGATCCTTCCTCCCCATCTTCCAGTGGACAACTATTTCACTACAGCTGCAGCACCAGAGTCCCAAAGCAATATTCCTTTTACGCTGAATTTCTTTTTTTTTTTAATAAACAATTTTATTGAGGTAGTTTTTGGCTTTATAAACAGTTACAGACATCATCAGAAAGGAAGTAAAAAAGGCAAAAATGTGCAAACATCCACGTACTTTCAATACTTCCATCGTACCGTATTGCACAAGCCCGCTCCCCTCCCACCCGTACTACCCGCCATATTTTCCCTCCTACTCTACTCTACCCCCCCCCCCCCTCCCCCCACCCCCCTGCTGACGCTCACTCTCCCGCAAAGAAGTCAATAAATGGTTGCCACCTCCGGGTGAACCCCTGCACAGATCCCCTCAAGGCGAACTTAATTTTTTCCATCCCCAGGAAACTTGACATGTCCGCAAGCCACCACTCAGTCTTCGGGGGCTTTGAGTCCCTCCACGCCAATAATATTCGTCGCCGGGCTATCAGGGAAGCAAAGGCCAGCACATCGGCCGCTTTCTCCCCCTGGACGCCCGGGTCTTCCGAAACCCCAAAAATTGCCACCCCTGGACTCATCACCACCCTTGTTTTTAGCACCTGGGACATGACCCCCGCAAATCCCTCCCAGTACCCCCTCAGCTCAGGGCATGCCCAAAACATGTGCACATGGTTCGCTGGTCCTCCCGCGCACCTAGCGCATTTGTCCTCTATCCCGAAAAATTTGCTCATCCGAGCCACCGTCATATGGGCCCGGTGAACGACCTTAAATTGGATCAGCCCGAGCCTAGCACATGTCGTGGTCGAGTTTACCCTACTCAGGGCCTCTGCCCACAGCCCATCCTCCAATTCCCCGCCGAGCTCCTCCTCCCATTTAAGTTTCAGTTCCTCTGTCTGGGACCCTTCCCTCCCTCATGAGCACCTTATAAATACCCGAGACTCTACCCTCCCCTTCGTCCCTCCCAGAGACTATTCTGTCTAGGATCCCCATTGGCGGGAGGCGCGGGAAAGATGGGACCTGTCTACGAACAAAGTCCCGCAACTGTAGGTATCTAAAATCATTTCCCCTTACCAACCCAAATTTCTCCTCCAAGCTCCTCAAACTCGCGAAGCTCCCTTCCAGGAACATATCACCCACCCTTCCCGCCCCTGCTCGCCGCCATACTCGGAACCCCCCATCCATACTGCCGGGGGCAAACCGATGGTTGTCGCAGATTGGCGCCCAGACAGACGCCCCCATCTCCCCCACATGCCTCCTCCACTGGCCCCATATCCGCAGGGTCGCCACCACTACCGGCTGGTGGTGTACTTGGCCGGCGGCAGCGGTAGAGGAGCCGTGACCAGGGCTTCCAAACTGGAGCCCCTGCACGAAGCCGCCTCCACCCGCTCCCAAATAGACCCCGTACCCACCATCCACTTCCTTATCATAGCGATGTTGGCCGCCCAGTAATAATTGACCAGACTCGGCAACGCCAGCCCTCCCTCGCTGCGGTTCCTCTCCAACATCGCCTTCTTCACCCGCGGAGACTTTCCCGCCCAGACAAAGCTCATGATCAGCCCGTTAACTCTTTTGAAGAAGGACTGTGTGATAAAGATCGGGAGGCACTGAAAAATAAACAAAAATCGAGGGAGGATTGTTACGCTGAATTTCTGGCTCCATTTCAGTCTCTTGAAGCCTGTTACAGTCTTTCCTAAAACACATCTCCGCTCTTATCAATTCTTCTTACAAAGCTAAGCAGACTTTGTAATATCCAGGTTGTTTACATAGCTCCTGATGGTGTCTTCTCAGCTGCCATTCATCAGCAGTTATGCCCATCAATTAAACTTCATCTTCCAATGCTTCAGATGACCACGCCAAATAAGATTACTCAGAAACGTAGGGTCACAATGGAGTAGGACCGTACCTCTGATCACAACAAAAAACAACTTTTATTATTCTAACTTTTTAGAAAGTGGAAAAACAAATAACTTCCAGAAAAACAGGTCACTACTGATTATTATTGATTAATTAATCAAAGCACAATCGTAGTTGAGTTAACATCAATGTCTACCAAGTGAGAAAATACAAATTGACTTTAAATATTCAAAATCGAGGACTTCCGGTGGTGGCCATGGAGGAGTAGGTCGCACATTTGATAGCTCCCGCCTGTAACGGACTTCTGGACCTTTTCCCCCCGGATTTTATGGGATAAATCGGTGAAGAGAGAGACAGTAAGGAGAAATTCCCCTCCGGTGTATGGAAAATTGGACCAGAAGTGGCCGTGTGAGACGACAAAGTCCTATAAGGGAGACGCAAGTAGAGCTGGTAACACGGGACAGCATGGCGGGGCAGCAGGGCCATGGGGAGACGACACAGTGTTCGACGGAGCAGCTGGTGAAGTTTTCCGAGGGCAGAATCTCAGAATTGTTGGCCTCCCTGAAGGCAGTGAGGGATCGGATGCGAGGGCTTATGTGAAAGACATGTTGGAGAAGTTGATGGGGGCTGGGGCGTTCCCTCGGCCCCTGGAATTGGACAGTGCGCCCAGAGACCTCGCGAGGAAGCCCCGAGCAAATGAGCCGGCGAGGGCCTTGGTGGTACGTTTTCACCGTTTCATGGATATGGATCATGTTTTGTGGTGGGCCAAGCAAGAACGGAGCGGCAAGTGGGAGAACTGTTAGTTGTGCATCTATCAGGACCTGGGAGCGGATTTGGCCAAGAAGCGAGCTGGGTTTAATCGGGCAAAAACGACCCTCTTTAAGAAGGGGTGAAGTTCGGGATGCTGTACCCAGCCCGTCTGTGGGTCACACATGAGGAACAGGACTTCTACTTTGAAACACCAGACGAAGTATGGACTTTTATTAAAGAAAGGAAGCTGGAGGCAAATTAAAAGACACTGAAGCCTTGGAGAAGTACTTTGGCGGCGATTTGTTGTGCTGGATTGTATAAGTTTAAGTAGCGCAGGGCAGCACGGTGGCCTAGTGGTTAGCACAACCGCCTCACGACGCTGAGGTCCCAGGTTCGATCCCGGCTCTGGGTCACTGTCCGTGTGGAGTTTGCACATTCTCCCCGTGTCTGCGTGGGTTTCGCCCCCACAACCCAAAAACGTGCAAGCTAGGTGGATTGGCCACGCTAAATTGCCCCTTAATTGGAAAAATGATTGGGTACACTAAATTTATTAAAAAAAAGTTTAAGTAGCGCTATGTAAAATAATGGGCTGTGTGGATGGTTAAAGGTTGCTTAGTCCTACAGGGAGCTGGTTAGAGGGGGGGGGGGGGGGGGGGGGGGAGGGGCTTTGAATTTGGTTCTGCTTTTGGGTGACTATTTTTCTAAAGTGACTTCTTCACTGTTTTTTCTGATGTTTGTTTACTGGGGAAGGTGATGCTTTTAAAATGTTCGTTCATGTGAGGGCAGAGGGGAGAGAACAATAGGGAGACATACTGCTTGAACAAAGAACAAAGAAAAGTACAGCACAGGAACAGGCCCTTCGGCCCTCCAAGCCTGCACCGACCATGTTGCCCGCCTAAGCTAAAATCTTTTACACTTCCGGGGTCCGTATCCCTCTATTCCCATCCTATTCATGTATTTGTCAAGATGCCCCTTAAACATCACTATCGTCCTTGCTTCCACCACCTCCTCCGGCAGTAGGGTGATAGGGGAAGACCAGATGGGATTTGTAAAGGGCATGCAACTCCAGGCCAATATTCGAAGGCTGCTCAATGTTATTATGATGCCCACAGAAGGAGAGGAGGCGGAGAAGGCTTTTGATCGCGTGGAGTGGAATGACCTGTGGGAGGCGCTGGGAAGGTTTGGGTTTGGTGAGGGCTTTATTGACTGAGTGCGGTTGCTCTATCAGGCACCAATAGCGAATGTGCTTACGAACTGGCTGAGGTCGGGGTATTTTAAACTACACCGAAAGAGATGCAAGGGTGCCCCCTCTTACCGTTACTGTTTGCTCTAGTCAAAGAGCCATTGGCCATTGCGTTAAGAGCCTCTAGGAACTGGAAAGGGCTAGTCGGGGGGGGGGGGGGGGGGGGGGGGGAGCTTTCGATACCTGGAAATCCAGGTGGCCTGAGAATGGGAAGCACTGCACAAGTTAAACCTATCCCGGTTGGTAGAACAACTATGCGGGTAGCATGGTGATTAGCATAAATGCTTCACAGCTCCAGGGTCCGATTCCCGGCTGGGTCACTGTCTGTGTGGAGTCTGCACGTCCTCCCCGTGTGTGCGTGGGTTTCCTCCGGGTGCTCCGGTTTCCTCCCACAGTCCAAAGATGTGCGGGTTAGGTGGATTGGCCATGATAAATTGCCCGTAGTGTCCTAATAGTAAGGTTAAGGGGGGGAGCTGTTGGGTTACGGGTATAGGGTGGATACGTGGGTTTGAGTAGGGTGACCATGGCTCGGCACAACATCGAGGGCCGAAGGGCCTGTTCTGTGCTGTACTGTTCTATGTTCTAAATGGAAGGGGACTTTAAGAGATGGGACGTGCTCCCGCTATCACTGGCGGGGTGGGTACAGACCGTGAAAATTACGGTCCTCCCCAGATTTCTGTTTGTCTTTCAGTGCCTCCCTATCTTCATCCGTAAGGCCTTTTTCAAGCGGGTGAATAAGATTGTTTTGGGCTTAGTGTGGGTGGGAAAATGGCGCGAGTGAAGAAAGTGTTGCTGGAGCGCACGGGGAGGAGGGTGGGTTGGGGCTGCCGAACTTCTGCAATTACTACTGGGCGGCTAATATAACCATGATTAGGAAGTGGGTAGTGGGGGGGGGATCGGCATGGGAGTAGATGGAGGCAGCGTCATGTAAAGACACCAGTTTGGGAGCACGAATAACGGCACCTCTTCCATTCTCGCTGGCTCGATACTCCACAGATCCTGTGGTGGTGGTGGCTCTGAGAATCTGGGGGCAATGGAGGAGACATAAGAGAGTGGAGGGAGCATCGATTTGGACCCCAATTTATAATAACCATAGGTTTGTATCGAGTAGGCTAGATGGCGGGCTCCGGAGTTGGCAAAGGGCAGGAATTAGAAGGATGGGGAATCTATTTATAGACGGGAGCTTTCCCAGCTTGAAAGCCTTGGAGGATAAATTTAAATTGCCAGCAGGGAATGGTTTTAGGTATTTGCAGGTGCAAGACGTCTTGAGAAAACAGGTGCCGGCCTTTCCACTGCTGCCGCCATGGGGGATACAGGATAGAGTAGTTTCCAGTACCAGAGTGGGAGAGGGGAAGGTATCGGATATTTACCAGGAGGTTTCGGAGGCGGAGGAACCCCCGGTGGAGGAGCTTAAGGGCAAGCGGGAGGATGAGCTAGGAGGAGAGATAGAGGCGGGTCTATGGGCGGATGCCCTAGGCAGGGTTAATACCTCCTCATCATGTGCCAGGCTTAGCCTGATATAATTTAAGGTAGTTCACCGGGCACACATGACAGCGGCTAGGATGAGTAGGTTTTACGGGGTGGAAGATAGGTGTGCGAGGTGCACGGGAAGCCCAGCAAAATCATGTCCACATGTTTTGGGCATGCCCAAAGCTTAGAGGGTTTTGGTCGGGTTTTGCTAAGGCAATGTCCACGGTGCGAAAAATCTGGGTGGTGCCGAGTCCAGAGGTAGCGATCTTTGGAGTGTTGGAAGAGCCGGGAGTTCAGGGGGCGAAAGAGGCCGACGTCTTGGCTTTTGCCTCTCTGGTAGCACGGAGACAGATCTTGTTAATGTGGAGGGACTCGAAGCTCCTGACTGTAGAGATCTGGGTTAGTGACATGGCTGGGTTTCTCAGTCTCGAGAAAATAAAGTTCGCCTTAAGAGGTCAATGGTCACTTCCGGTTGCCGTTATGCAGAGCTAAGTCGCACGTTCGGCAGCTCCCGCTAGGAACGGACTTTTGGGCTTTTTTTAGGGCCCCCAGTGGTACTTTTGCGAGGTTTCCCGATGTGGGAAGGAGCCAGAAACATTTTCCCAGCAGTGTATGGCCTGGACCAGGAGTGGGGCGAGTAGAAAAGTGGTAGCAAAGCCAAAGCAGGTGCGAGGGAAGAAGCACAAGATGGCGGCGGGCGGAGACCAGGCGGCATGGATGCAGTGGGCACAGGAGCAGCAGGAGGCTCTTCAGCGCTGCTTCAGGGAGCTTAAAGCGGAGCTGCTGGAGCCAATGAAGGCTTCAATTGATAAGCTGCTGGAGACCCAGACGGCCCAGGGGGTGGCGATCCAAGAGGTCCGACAAAAGGTCTCCGAAAACGAGGACGAGATCTTAGGCCTTGCAGTGAAAGTGGAGGCGCACGAGGCGCTCCATAAAAATTGTCAGGAGAGGTTCGAGGAGATGGAGAACCGTTCGAGGCGGAAAAATCTGCGGATCCTGGGCCTTCCGGAGGGGTCGGACGTGGGGGCCTATGTGGTCACCATGCTAAATTTGCTGATGGGAGCTGGGTCCTTTCAGGGGGCCCTGGAACTGGAGGGGGCCCACAGAGTGTTGACGAGAAGGCCCAAGCCTAATGAGCCGCCGCGGGCGGTGCTGGTGCGGTTCCATTGTTTTGCTGACCGGGAGTGTGTGCTCAGGTGGGTCAAGAAGGAGCAGAGCAGCAGGTGGCAGAACGCGGAGGTACGGATCTACCAGGACATGAGTGCGGAGGTGGCAAAGAAGAAGGCCGGGTATAACCGGACGAAGGCGGTGCTACACAGGAAGGGAGTGAAGTTCGGCATGCTGCAGCCGGCGCGTCTGTGGGTCACCTACAAGGACCAACACTTATACTTTGAGTCCCCGGAGGAGTTGTGGGCCTTCGTACAGGACGAAAAATTGGACTCAAACTGAGGGTTGGGTACGGGGGTTTGCGTGTAGCTGTGTTACATTTTGAGGGGGGGGGTTCTTTGTTTATTGTTGTTTCTTTGTTGCTATTTGGGTGGGTGGGGCACTGTTTCTGCTTGGGTCTGTCGGATGGGCTCGGGGAGGGGGGCAGACCTGCAGTGTGGGAGGCTGATGGCGGGAAGGGGGATTGGGGCACCGTGAGGGGACCGGGCCGGTAAAGGGAGCTGCGGCAGAGGAGGCGGGGTCGGGCAGGTGGAAAGCGCAGGCTTCTTCCCGCGCTGAGGACTGAAGGGGGTGGGGCCGGAGCTGAGAAGCGTGGGCTTTTTCCCGCGCTGAGAGTGGTAGGGGGAGGAGGAGAACCTGCTGGTGGGCAATGGGGAAGAGGGGAAGCCCCACGCTGGGAGGGGTCGAAGGAGCGGTGGGAGTGGCTGGGGTCAGCAGGAGTCAGCTGACTTACGGGAGTGCAATGGAGGGAGCAATGCAGCTAGGGGGGGTCCTAGCTGGGGGGGGGGGGGGGGGGGGGGGGGGTACTGGGTTGCTGCTGGAATGGCCAAGAGGGAGCTGGAGCAGGTAGAGGGGGTCGGGATGGGGGTCTGCCGCCGTGGGGAACGGGCCGAGCGGGGCGCGGGATCACGTGGCGGGCTAAGGAAGGGTAATGGCTAGTCGGCGGGGGAGGGGGGATAGGTAGCCCCTGATCCGGCTGATAACCTGGAATGTAAGGGGACTGAATGGGCCGGTCAAACGGGCCCACGTGTTTGCGCGGCTGAAGGCGGGTGTGGTCGTGCTTCTGGAGACGCACCTGAAGGTGGCGGATCAGGTTAGATTGCGGAAGGGATGGGTAGGCCAGGTGTTTCATTCGGGGCTGGATGCACAAAATCAGGGGGTGGCGATCCTGGTGGGAAAGAGGGAGTCGTTCGAGGCGTCGAACGTTGTGGCAGACAGTATAGAACATAGAACATAGAACGATACAGCGCAGTACAGGCCCTTCGGCCCACGATGTTGCACCGACATGGGAAGTCAAAAACTAAAGGCCATCTAACATACACTATGCCATTATCATCCATATGCTTATCCAATAAACTTTTAAATGCCCTCAATGTTGGCGAGTTCACTACTGTTGCAGGTAGGGCATTCCACGGCCTTACCACTCTTTGCGTAAAAAACCTACCTCTGACGTCTGTCCTATATCTATTACCCCTCAATTTAAGGCTATGTCCCCTCGTGCTAGCCACCTCCATCCGCGGGAGAAGGCTCTCACTGTCCACCCTATCTAACCCTCTGATCATTTTGTATGCCTCTATTAAGTCACCTCTTAACCTTCTTCTCTCTAACGAAAACAACCTCAAGTCCATCAGCCTTTCCTCATAAGATCTTCCCTCCATACCAGGCAACATCCTGGTAAATCTCCTCTGCATCCGTTCCAAAGCTTCCACGTCCTTCCTATAATGAGGCGACCAGAACTGTACGCAATACTCCAAATGCGGCCGTACCAGAGTTTTGTACAGCTGCAACATGACCTCATGGCTCCGGAACTCAATCCCTCTACCAATAAAGGCCAACACACCATAGGCCTTCTTCACAACCCTATCAACCTGGGTGGCAACTTTCAGGGATCTATGTACATGGACACCGAGATCCCTCTGCTCATCCACACTACCAGAATCTTACCATTAGCCAAATATTCCGCATTCCTGTTATTCTTTCCAAAGTGAATCACCTCACACTTCTCTACATTAAACTCCATTTGCCACCCCTCAGCCCAGCTCTGCAGCTTATCTATGTCCCTCTGTAACCTGCAACATCCTTCCACACTGTCTACAACTCCACCGACTTTAGTGTCGTCGGCAAATTTACTCAGCCAACCTTCAGTGCCCTCCTCTAGGTCATTTATAAAAATGACAAACAGCAACGGCCCCAGAACAGATCCTAGTGGTACGCCACTCGTAACTGAACTCCATTCTGAACATTTGCCATCAACCACCACCCTCTGTCTTCTTTCAACTAGCCAATTTCTGATCCACATCTCTAAATCACCCTCAATCCCCAGCCTCCGTATTTTCTGCAATAGTATGTGATGTGATGGTAAGTGGCAAGCTGCAGGGGGAGCGGGTGGTGCTGGTCAATGTATACGCCCCGAATTGGGACGATGCGGGTTTCATGCAGCGCACGTTGGGCCGGATTTCAGACTTGGAGACAGGGGGCCTGATAATGGGGGGGGGGGGGATTTCAACACGGTGCTGGATCCGGCACTGGATCGATCCAGATCCAGGACGGGTAGGAGGCCAGCGGTGGCTAAGGTGCTGAGGGGGTTTATGGACCAGATGGGAGGGGTTGGCCCATGGAGGTTTGCGAGACCGAGGGCCAGGGAATTTTCATTCTTCTCCCATGTGCATAAGGCCTATTCCCGGATTGATTTTTTTGTTATGAGTAGGACGCTGATTGCGAGAGTGGAGGATACTGAGCACTCGGCGATATCCATTTCTGATCATGCCCCGCATTGGGTGGACCTCGAGCTGGGGGAGGAGAGAGACCAGCGCCAGCTTTGGCGCTTAGAGGTGGGGTTGCTGGCGGACAAGGAGGTGGGCGGGCGGGTCCGAGGATGTATTGAGAGGTCACCGGAGGCCAATGGCAATGGGGAGGTCCGAGTGGGGACGGTCTGGGAGGCGCTGAAGCCGGTGTTTAGGGGAGAGTTGATCTCCATCTGGGCCCACATGGAGAGGAGAGAGCAGAGAGAGAGGGAGAGGTTGGTGGGAGACATGGTGAGGGTGGACAGGAGGTACGCGGAGGCTCCGGAGGAGGGATTGCTGAGGGAGTGGCGTAGTCTCCAGGCCGAATTCGACCTGTTGACCACCAGGAAGGCAGAAGTTCAGTGGAGGAAGGCGCAGGGGGCGGTGTATGAATATGGGGAAAAGGCGAGCCGGATGCTGGCGCACCAGCTTCGGAAGCGAGATGCGGCTAGGAAGATCGGTGGAGTTAAGGATGGGGGGGGGGGGGGGGGGGGGAATGTGGTGCGAAGTGGGGTAGGCATCAATGGGGTCTTCAGGGACTTCTACGAGGAACTGTATCGGTCCGAACCCCCAGTGGAGGAGGGGGGGATGGGGCGTTTTCTGGACCGGCTGAGATTCCCGAGGGTGGAGGAGGGACAGATGGAGGGACTGGGGGCGCCGGTTGGGCTGGAGGAGTTGGTCAAAGGGATAGGGAGCATGCAGCCGGGGAAGGGGCCGGATGGGTTCCCGGTCGAATTCTATAAGACGTATGCAGACCTGCTGGGCCCTCTGTTGGTTAGGACCTTCAACGAGGCAAGGGAAGGAGGGGCTTTGCCTCCGACGATTTCTCAGGCGCTGATATCCTTGATCCTTAAACGGGACAAGGATCCCCTGCAGTGTGGGTCATACAGGCCGATCTCACTCTTAAATGTAGATGCCAAGTTGTTGGCGAAGATTTTAGCCACGAGGATAGAGGACTGTGTGCCGCAGTTTATTCACGAGGATCAAACGGGGTTCGTGAAAGGGAGGCAGTTGAATACTAACATATGGAGGCTCTTGACTGTTATAATGATGCCGGCGGTAGAAGGGGAGGCGGAGATAGTGGTTGCGATGGACACGGAGAAGGCCTTCGATAGGGTAGAGTGGGGGTACTTGTGGGAGGTGCTGAAAAGGTTCAGGTTTGGGGAGGGGTTTGTCATGAGGCCCCGGGGGCGCGTGCAGCCACGAATAGGAGGAGGTTGGAGTATTTTCGGCTATACCGAGGGACAAGGCAGGCATGTCCCTTATCCCCCCCTGCTTTTTGCGCTGGCAATTGAACCCCTGGCCATGGCGTTGAGGGAGTCGAGGAACTGGAGGGGGCTGGTGCGAGATGGGGAGGAACACAGAGTGTCGCTCAATGTGGATGACTTGTTGTATGTGGCGGACCCGGTGGGGAGGATGCTGGAGGTAATGAGGATTCTCAGGGAGTTTGGGGATTTCTCAGGGTACAAGCTCAACATGGGGAAGAGCGAGCTGTTCGTTGTTCACCCAAGGGACCAGGAGGGGGGGATTGGTAAGCTCCCACTAAAAAGGGCGGAGAGGAGCTTCAGGTACTTGGGGGTCCAGGTAGCCAGGAGCTGGGGTGCCTTGCATAAGCTTAACCACTCGAGGCTGGTGGAGCAAATGGAGGAGGGGTTTAAGAGGTGGGACATGCTGCCGCTGTCTCTGGCGGGTAGGGTGCAGTCAGTCAAGATGACAGTGCTCCCAAGATTTCTGTTCCTGTTCCTCCCCATCCTTATCCTGAAGTCCTTCAGGCGGGTTAATAGGAGCATTACGGGGTTTTTGTGAGCGCAGGGGACTCAGAGGGTGAGAAAGGGTGTTTCTGGAGCGGGGTAGGGATGGTGGGGGGGGGGGGGGTGCTGGCACTGCCCAACCTCTGTGGGTATTACTGGGCTACCAATGCAGCGATGGTGCGCAAGTGGGTGATGGAGGGGGAAGGGGCAACATGGAAAGGATGGAGATGGCGTCCTGTGTGGGCACGAGCCTGGAGGCGCTGGTGACGGCGCCGCTGCTGCTCCCTCCAACGAGGTATACAACGAGCCCGGTGGTGGCGGCTACCCTCAAGATTTGGGGGCAACAGAGACGGCACAGGGGGGAAGTGGGGGCCTCGGTGGGGTCCCCGATACTGGGGAACCACCGGTTTGTTCCGGGGAGAATTGATGGCGGGTTCCTGAGTTGGCACAGGGCAGGTATTAGGAGGATGGGGGACCTGTTTGTGGATGGGAAGTTCGCAAGCCTGGGTGAGCTGGAGGAGAGGTTCGGGCTGCCCCCGGGGAACACCTTCAGGTATATGCAGGTAAGGGCGTTTGTCAGGTGGCAAGTGGCGGAGTTCCCACTGTTGCTGCCGCGCGGGGTCCAGGACAGGGTGCTCTCGGGGGTGTGGGTTGGAGAGGGGAGGATCTCGGCAACGTACCAAGTGATGCAGGAGGAGGACGAGGCCTCGGTGGAGGAGCTGAAGGGTAAGTGGGAGGAGGAGCTGGGTGAGGAGATCGAGGAGGGGACGTGGG
The DNA here is from genome assembly GCF_902713615.1 of Scyliorhinus canicula. Classification (NCBI taxonomy): domain Eukaryota; kingdom Metazoa; phylum Chordata; class Chondrichthyes; order Carcharhiniformes; family Scyliorhinidae; genus Scyliorhinus; species Scyliorhinus canicula. The sequence continues at coordinate 56,067,994 of NC_052159.1, read as the reverse complement.
CGGATGCCCTAGGGAGGGTGAACTCCTCTTCTTGCGCGAGGCTCACCCTCATACAATTTAAGGTGCTGCATAGGGCTCACATGACCTGGACAAGGATGAGCCGGTTTTTTAGGAGCAAGGACATGTGTGTTAGGTGCTCAGGGAGCCCAGCAAACTATGCCCGTATGTTCTGGGCATGCCCAGCGCTGGAGGAATTTTGGATGGGCGTAGCAAGGACGGTGTCGAGGGTGGTAGGATCCAGGGTCAAACCGAGCTGGGGGCTCGCAATATTTGAGGTTGCGGAGGAGCCGGGAGTGCAGGAGACGAAAGAGGCCGGTATTCTGGCCTTTGCGTCCCAGGTAGCCCGGCGGAGGATTCTTCTTCAGTGGAAGGATGCGCGGCCCCCAGGCGTGGAGGCCTGGATCAATGATATGGCGGGGTTTTTTAAATTGGAGAGGGTGAAATTTGCCCTAGGGGGATCGGAGCAGGGGTTCTTCAGGAAGTGGCAACCATTCCTAGATTTCCTAGCAGAACGGTAGAAAAAAGGCCAGCAGCAGCGGCAACCCCGGGGGGGGGGGGGGGGGTTCGTCTCTTTGTTTTGCGTTGAAGGGGTGTGTATATTTGTTCATTGTTGATGACGGGTGTTAATTTATTTCTTTTTCGTATATATGGGGGGGGGGGGGGTTTGTTTTCTCTTTTTTTTATAGTATTTTGTTATTGATATTTTGTGAAAATTTGAATAAAAATAATTTAATTTTTAAAAAAAAGAGGGTCAATGGTCAAGTTCACCCGGAGGAGGCGGCTGTTCGTCGACTTTCTCTGAAATGTCAGCAGATGCATTATTCGGGGGGGGGTTGTTGTTGTATGGTTGAGGTGCGTGAAGATTGGGCTGGGTGGGGGAAATTGTTTATTTTACCATGTTGATGTCATTGTTTACGTTACTGTTATAAATTTATTTCACATCCCTCAATAAAATGTTATAAAAAAAAATTCAAAATCAGTGCAGAGGCCCCAATTCTGATTATTCCCAACCTGATGATGGTTAACACCTTGTGTTGACCATCTGTGTGCAAGGCCTTTGGACAACAGCCAGTTTTCTAAATTTTCACTGAATGGGTTTTTCTTCATATTTCCCATGTTATTCATGTCTTCATGTTTGAAGAGAGTGATTTTATGTTGTATGATATGCTTTGATAAAATCTTCTTTGAATATGAAGAATAACGGGGTTGTTTATATTTTGTCTTTTAAGGATGGAATCGCTGTTGCCAGACCTATGACAGCAGTGCGTGCAGCTGGCTATTCTTCGGCAGCTTATAGAGGTTTGTTTTGTTTGAAATATTTTGTTGGGTAATTATGGATAATGGAGGCCATTCAGCTCATCCATGCAAAAAGTCATCTCATTGCCGTATGCAATTGGTTTTTCAATGATTCCAGGTAGTGGGAGTCGGGAATGTTCTTGGCTCAACCCACTGAACAGGTTCTTTACCCGCTTTGAACAGTCAGCCAATACATCAGTGCAACCGGCCGCAACAGTCCTGGACACACCCATACCCATTATTACAGCTTCAGAGGTAAGAGCTACCTTCTTGAAAGTGAACCCGTGGAAAGCGACGGGCCCCGACAGAGTCCCTGGACGAGCACTCAGAGTCTGTGGCGAGTGTATTCGCAGACATCTTCAACACCTCACTCTTCCGCTCCGAGGTCTCCACCTCCTTCAAGAAGACCACCATAATACCATTCCCAAAGAAGAACAAGGTAGCCTGCCGCAACGACTACCAACCAGTGGCCCTAACGTCTGTTATTATGAAATGCTTCAAGCAGCTAGTCATGAGATGGATCAACGCCAGCCTCCCAGACGGTCTCGATCCATTGCAGTTCACCTATCACCGCAACCGGGTTCACGGCAGATGCTATCTCCCTGGCTCTACAATCAACACTTGAACATCTCAACAACAAGGACACCTACGTGAGATTGCTGTTCATAGACTACAACTCCGCCTTCAACACCATTATCCCAACTCATAACCAAATTCTGCAATCTTCGACTTGACCCCTCCCTGTGCAGCTGGATCCTTGACTTCCTCACCAACAGACCGCAATTTGTCAGGATAGGCAATAACACCTCCTCCACAATAGTCCTCAACACCGGGGCCCCGCAAGGATGAGTGCTCAGTACCCTGCTGTGCTCCCTGTACACACACGACTGTGTGGCAAGATTAAACTCCAACTCAATATATATGTTTGCGGATGATACTACTGTGGTGGGTCGTATCTCAAACAATGATGAATCAGACTACAGATGGGAGATAGATCACTTGGTTGCATGGTGTACCCAAAATAACCTCTCTCTAAATGTTGGGAAGATGGTCGATAGCTTTAAGCTCCTGGGGGTCACCATCGCTAACAGTCTGTCCTAGTCCACTCACGTTGATGCAACAGTCAAGAAAGCCCAACAACGTCTCTACTTCCAACGGAAGCTAGAGAAATTTGGCATGTCTGCATTGACTTTCACAAACTTCTACAGATGTGCCATAGAGAGCATCCTATCAGGCTGCATTACGGCTTGGTATGGCAACTGCTCAGCCCAAGATCGCAAGAAACCGCAGAGTGTGGTGAACTCAGCCCAACGCATCACAGAAGCTTGCCATCCTCTCATTGATACTGTCTATACCTCCCGCTACCTCAGGAAGGCAGACAGCATTATCAGAGACCCCTCCCACCCAGGCTTTGCCTTCTTCCAGACCCTTCCATCAGGCAGAAGGTACAGAAGTCTGAAGACCCGCATATCCAGACATAGGAACAGCTTCTTCCCCACAGCGACTAGATTCCTCAACGACTCTCCCTCGGACTGATCTGTTCCCTATAAGAACACTATTCACGATGCCTTATGCTGCTCTTGCTCATGTATTTGCTGTGTTTGGCCCCTTGTTCCGCACTGTAATCAATTACTGTTTGTTGATGTACCATTTTTCACTGTACTCTGTTGATTTTTTTTTGTCTACTATGTACGTATGGTGTATGTTCCCTTGGCCACAGAAAAATACTTTTCACTGTACTTCGGTACATGTGACAATAAATCAAATCAACTGTAATGGGAGCAAGCACCCGCAAAGGTGAGATCTTCATTGCCTGGAGGCTGATCAGGGAAAGAAGTTGTAGCCAGCCCCGGGGGTTGCCCGGTGCAGAGACGGGCCGTTTAAAAGACTTACCTCGGTGCTCTGGACTTGGTCCCCATTAAAATAAAAACAGAAAGACCCTCACCTTTCACACCCTGTCATTCCTCCCCCCCGCATGTCGGTGCTGATTAGTTGGCAGTTGAACTCTGATTAGTAGAGGTGTTACCATGGAGAATGCGCCAGTTGCTGGTGCCTGACAGTTAACTGTCAAACATTGTTTGAAATTTAAACCAGGCAGTTTAGCCCTAGTCAAGGTGATGTTTCCACAAAATGTCTAATTTTCAGCAGTACTCAATTATGTACTTCCAAACGACTATTTATTAATACTGTAAAGGGTCTGGATGATTAACACTTTTATTTGGATGTAGTGAAAGGAATTATTTTTAACAGCCATTCATTCATTATTTTCCACTTTTTAAAAACCTATTTTTAATACCACAGGGTTCATACCATATTGTCACCACAGGGTTCATTGGCTCTGTACACCGTAAAATGGGTGCATGGGTAGGGAAATGCCATAACTTGATATAGAAGCATAGCTTGGCATAGGGGAATGATTTTTTTTAATATCATAGTTCCCATAGTTTGGCATCGGGGAATGAGGAGAAATAGATGTGGGTGTGCAAACCTTGGCATAGATGGCAAGAGGGGCCATGGGGGGAGAGTGGAACGCAGAGCTTGATGTGGAGGGCATGAGGGATATAAGGGCATAGGTGGGGGCATGGGAGCATGAGAGGCCATTAAGGTTGGGTGAGGGGGTAAAATAGCTTGGCACAGGAAAGCCTGTGAAGGACATTTTGAACTCCCCCTTTAAAGGCCTCCTCATGCAGACTAGGCCTCCTCATGCAGACTAGGGTTCATGATACCTCTGAGGTGCCATGAACCATAATTCTTTAAACACCTGGCCTGACTCCACGAAAATTGCAGAGGAGTAGGATATGTTGACCGCAATGCAGCCAACCAGGTTGGGAATGCAGGGTGTGGGCTTGTGACACAAACCAAGCTGCACCTTTAAAAGTCACTCCTGAAAATTGCATAGCCTAGCAATGGGGTTGGGAATCCCAAAATCGGGACCTGTCCGGCATTTTTATAGGGCTCCTGAGTCTTTCCTACTTAGCGAAAATCCAGACTTTCATATTTACTGCTCTATCTGGGAGTCCATTCCATTGATCAGTATTAGTGTGAAGAAGAGCATCCTGATGTCTGCCCTAAATGTATCTTTTGTTAATTTAACTTGTGATTGCTGGTACGTTGTTCTGCTCTCTCATTTAAAATCCTTTTCTACATTTACCTTTTCCATGCTGTTTCCAATCCTGTGCTGTTCACAATTAATCTAAGATTAATTCTCAGGCCTAGTTTGCCTAATCTCTCTTCATAAGAGACTCCCGTTATCCCTGGAACAAGTCTGGTGAACCTTCATTGCACTCCCTCTATGGCTACAATATCCTTTCAGAGCTAAGGGAGCTAAAATACAAGTATAGTCTAACCAGATTTCTGGACATTAGGAAATACTTTGCACATCTGTTCCTTCTATCAAAATGTATTACCTCACATTTTTCCACATTATATTCCATCTGCCATGTTCTTGCCCATTCACTAAACCTGTCCAAATCTTATTGTAGCCGCTTTACATCTTCCTCACAACACTCATCCGTGAATTTGGAAATATTACATTTGGTCCCCACATCCAAATCATTGATATACATTGTGTACTGCTGGGGCCCAGGTCCTGTCAGTGTCAAAGTGGTAAAATCACTTAACTAGTAATCCAGATACCCAACATAGTGCTCTGGGGACAGAGGTACAAATCACACCATGGCAGCTTGTGGGATTTAAACTCACTAAACAAAAATCTGGAATTGAAAGCTCATATGAGTAATGGTGACCATAAAACTATTATCAATTGTTGGAAAAATCCATCTGGTTATTCGTCCTTTTAAGAAATTCTGCTTATTCTTCTTTTTTTTAAAAATAATTTTTATTGAAAAATTTTGAATTTATACAACAACGAACCATAATAAAATACCAAAAATAACAATAATATTAGCAATCATAAACATTCGCCCCACCTCCATGAACAACACAGCATTTTGACAACAACGCAAATTAACCCCCCCCCCCCCCCCCCCCCCCCCCCCCCCCCCCGGGTTGCTGCTGCTATTGACCAAGATACCTATCTTTGAGCCAGGAAGTCCAGAAAAGGCTGCCATCGTTTATAGAACCCTTGTATTGATCCTCTCAGGGCAAATTTGACCCTTTCCAATTTTATAAATCCCGCCATGTCACTGATCCAGGTCTCCACAATTGGGGGCCTTGCATCTTTCCACTGTAGCAAGATCCTTCGTCGGGCTACTAGGGACGCAAAGGCCAGGACACTGGCCTCTTTCGCCTCCTGCACTCCTGGCTCTACCGCAACTCCAAAGATCGCGAGTCCCCACCCTGGTTTGACCCTGGATCCAACCACCCTCGACACTGTCCCCGCCACCCCCTTCCAGAATTCTTCCAGTGCTGGGCCCAGAACATATGGGCGTGGTTCGCTGGACTCCCCGAACATCTGGTGCACCTGTCCTCACCCCCAAAGAACCTACTCGTCCTAGTCCCGGACATGTGGGCCCGGTGCAGCACCATAAATTGGATGAGACTAAGCCTCGCACATGAGGAGGAAGAGTTGACTCTCTCCAAGGCATCCGCCCAAGTCCCGTCCTCTATCTGCTCCCTGAGTTCCTCCTCCCATTTAGCCTTCAGCTCCTCCACTGACGACTCCTCCAGCTCCTGCATTACCGTATAGATGTCAGACACCTTCCCCTCTCCGACCCACACCCCCGAAAGCACTCTGTCCATCGTCCCCCGCGAGGGCAGCAAAGGGAATCCCTCTACCTGTCGCCTAGCAAACGCCTTTACCTGCAAGTATCTGAACATGTTCCCTTGGGGAAGCCCAAATTTATCTTCCAGTTCCCCCAGGCCCGCAACCTCCTGCCAATAAACAGGTCCCTCAATTTACTGATGCCCACCCTCTGCCACCCCCTAAATCCCCCATCCCTGTTCCCTGGGATGAGCCGATGATTGCCACCCAATGGAGCCCCCATCGAGCCCCCTGTTTCCCCCCGATGCCGTCTCCACCGTCCCCAGATTCTTAGGGTCGCCGCCACCACCGGGCTCGTGGTAAACCTCTTAGGGGAGAGCGGCAACGGTGCCGTTACCATGGCACCCAGGCTCGTACCTCTACATGACGCCATCTCCATTCTTTTCCACGCCGCCCCTCCCCCCCTCCATCACCCATTTATGCACCATTGACACATTGCCCGCCCAATAGTACCCCAGAAGGTTGGGCAGCGCCAGCCCACCTCCATCCCTCCCTCGCTCCAGGAACACCCTCTTCACTCTCGGAGTCCCATGTACCCACACAAAGCTCAAAATACTGCTAGTCACTCTCCTAAAGAAGGCCCTGGGAATAAAGATGGGCAGGCACTGAAAGAGGAACAAGAACCTCGGAAGCACCGTCATTTTGACGGACTGCATCCTCCCCGCCAATGACAATGGCAGCATGTCCCACCTCTTGAACTCCTCCTCCATCTGATCTACAAGTCTGGTGAAATTATGCTTGTGGAGAGTCCCCCAGTCCCTGGCCACCTGCACCCCCAGGTACCTAAAGCTCTCCCTTGCCCGCCTAAGCGGGAGCCTACCAATTCCTTCCTCCTGGTCTTCGGGGTGGACCACAAACACCACACTCTTGCCTAAATTTAGTTTATAACCTGAAAAGGTCCCAAACTCAGCTAGCAGCTCCATCACCCCCGGCATCCCTCCCACTGGGTCCGCCACATACAGTAACAGGTCATTGGCATACAACGACACCCTATGCTCCTCCCCACCTCGCACCAAACCTCTCCACCTCTCTGAATCCCACAACGCCATCGCCAGCGGCTCGATTGCCAGTGCAAACAACAAGGGGACGGGGGCAACCCTGCCTGGTCCCTCGGTAAAGCCGTAAGTACTCCGACCTCCTCCCATTCGTGGCCACGCACGCCATCGGGGCCTCATATAGCAGCCTTACCCATCTAATGAACCCTTCACCAAATCCAAACCTCATCAACACCTCCCATAGGTACCCCCACTCCACTCTATTGAAGGCCTTCTCCGCATCCAGCGCCACCACTATCTCTGCCTCCCCCTCAATCGCCGGCATCATGATGATATTCAACAATCTCCGCACATTCGTGTTCAGCTGCCTTCCCTTCACAAAACCTGTCTGGTCCTCGTGCACAACCCCTGGCACACAGTCCTCTATCCTGGTGGCCAGGATTTTTGCCAGCACCTTGGCATCTACATTGAGGAGAGATATGGGCCTGTATGAACCACACTGCTGGGGGTCCTTGTCCCTCTTTAAAATTAACGAGATCAGCGCCCGCGACATCGTCGGGGGGCAAAGTCCCCCCTTCCCACGCTTCATTAAGTGTCTGCACCAGCAAGGGGCCCACTAGGTCCACAAACTTTTTATAAAATTCCACCCGGAACCCATCCGGCCCCGGTGCCTTCCCTGACTGCATCTGCCCGATCCCCTTAACTAGCTCCTCCAGCTCAATCGGCGCACCCAACCCCTCCACCTGCTCCTCCTGCACCTTCGGGAAAGAAAGCCCGTCGAGGAACCTCTCCATTCCCCTTCTCTCCCCCGTTGGCTCCGACCGGTACAGTTCCCCGTAAAAGTCCTTGAAGACCTCATTCACCTCTACCCCCTTCCGCACCACATTCCCACTCTTGTCTCTCACTCCAGCAATTTCCTTAGCCGCATCCCGCTTGCGGAGCTGATGAGCCAGCATCCTACTCGCCTTTTCACCATGTTCGTACACTGCCACTTGTGCCTTCCTCCACTGTGCCTCCGCCTTTCTAGTGGTCAGCAAATCAAATTTAGCCTGCAGGCTGCGCCTGTCCCCCAACAGTCCCTCCTCTGGTGCCTCTGCGTACCTCCTGTCTACCTCCAGCATCTTTCCCACCAATCTATCCCTCTCACTCCTCTCGGTCCTCTCCCTGTGTGCCCGGATGGATATCAGCTCCCCACGAATCACTGCCTTCAGGGCTTCCCAGACCACCCCCACCTGAACCTCCCCCGTATCATTCACCTCGAGGTGCCCCATAATACCTGCCCGGACCCTCCTACACACCTCCTCCTCCGCCAACAACCCCACATCCAACCGCCACAACGGGCGCTGGTCCCGCACCTCCCCCATCTCCAACTCTATCCAATGCGGAGCGTGGTCGGAGATTGCAATGGCCGAATACTCGGCCTCCTCCACTCTTGGAATCAGTCCCCTACTCACCACGAAGAAGTCTATCCGAGAGTAGACCCTACGTACGTGGGAGAAGAAAGAGTACTCGCGTGCCCTCGGCCTCACAAACCTCCATGGATCCACCCCACCCATCTGGTCCATAAACCCTCTCAGTACCTTGGCCGCCGCCGGCCTCCTACCCGTCCTAGAGCTGGACCGATCCAGTGAAAGATCCAACACCGTATTAAAGTCCCCCCCCCCATGATCAGACCTCCCGCCTCCAGATCCGGGACCCGTCCCAACATACGCCTCATAAAGCCCGCATCGTCCCAATTTGGGGCATACACACTAGCAAGTACCACCTTCTTCTCTCCTTGTAGCCTGCCCCTAACCATAACATACCTACCCCCCTTATCCGCCACCACCTCCGATGCCTCAAACAACACATTTTTCCCCACCAGAATCGCCACTCCCCGGTTCTTCACATCCAACCCAGAGTGGAAAACCTGCCCCACCCATCCCTTCCTCAGACGGACCTGGTCCACCACCTTCAGGTGGGTCTCCTGAAGCATTACCACATCTGCCTTTAGCCCCTTCAGATGAGCAAGTACCCTTGACCGCTTCACCGGCCCATTCAATCCTCTCGCATTCCAGGTGACCAACCGAATCAGAGGGCGTCTCCCCCCCCCCCCCCCCCCCACCCCCCCCCCCCCCCCCCCCATCCCCCGTCGACTAGCCATAGCCCGTCGACTGCCCGCCCCAGGCCAGCACCCCCTGCCCGACCCAGTCCCCACAGCGACAACACCTCACCTCTGTTCCCCCAGCCACCACCAGCTCTTTCCTGACCCTACCAGCAGCAACCCGGTATTCCCCTTTTCCCCCCCTCCCTTCCCCCCCAGGCTAGGAACCCTCCGCGAACCGTCCTCCATTGTACTTCCGTGGGTCAGCTAACTTCTGCTGACCCCGGAAACTCCCGCCAATAACCCGACCCCTCCCAAAGTGGGATCATCCCCCAATCTATCCCTCCTCCAGGCACCGCTCCAGCGCGGGGAAGAACCAGTTAAGGCCCTGCCTCCCCCCCGTCATCGTCTCCACCCCCCAGCCTTGCAGCGCGGGAAACCAGAGGAAAGCCCGCGCTTTCGCACTGCCCCACCACACCCTTCTGACGCAGCTCCCAAATACCAGCCCCACTCCATACCCCCAACCCGACATAGAATACAACAAACCCCCCAACCCTCCCCGCAAGATACAAAACTCAAACACTGCCCCACAGCAAAAAAAAATAACAGAACAACACCCCCATAAATAACCATATCAAAATTGCAAAAGTACAAAAAAAAAGAAAACACAGCAACAGCAGAAACCAGCAATAAAGCATTACAACCGACCCCCCAACCCCTAGTTCAAGTCCAGTTTCTCCGTCCGCACGAAGGCCCACGCCTCTTCCGGGGAATCGAAATAATAATGTCGGTCCGAATAAGTTACCCACAGGCGCGCGGGCTGCAACATTCCGAACTTTATCTTTATCCTGTAAAGCACCTCTTTCGTCCGATTAAATCCGGACCGCCGCTTAGCCACCTCCGCACTCCAATCCTGGTAGATCCGTACTACCCCATTTTCCCAATTGCTGCTCTTCACCTTCTTGGCCCAGCGCAGCACACCGATCACTGAACCGGTGGAACCTCACCAGCACCGCACGCGGGGGTTCATTCTCCTTAGGCCTCCTGGCCAGTACTCGTGTGCTCCCTCCAGCTCCAAGGGCAGATGGAAGGACCCGGCCCCCGTAAGCGAGTTCAGCATCGTAGCCACGTAGGTTGTCAGGTCCTACCCCTCCAGCCCCTCCGCAAGGCCCAAGATTCGCAGATTTTTCCGTCTCATGCGGTGATCAAGCTCCTCGAAGCGTTCCTGCCACTTCTTGTGGAGTGCCTCATGTCCCTCCACCTTACTCACGAGGATCCCGGCCTCCTCCTCTCGTTCAGTGGCCTGCGTCTGCAACTCCTTGATGGCAGCACCCTGGGTCGTCTGAATCGCCGAGAGCCTTCTGTTCGTTTCCTGCAGAGAGCTCAGTACCTCAGCCTTGAAGTCTGCAAAACAGCGCAGGAGAGCAGCTTGTTGCTCCAGGGCCGACTGCTTCCACTCCTCTGGAGCTCCGCCGGCCGCCATCTTGGATTCCTTCCCCCGTTTTTTCTGGGGAGCTGCTGCCGCTTTTTCCCCCTTTCCACTCCGAGTTCGAGTCATGGACTGCGGGGAAAGTCGATCAGCACACCTTCTCCCACCGGGAGATGCCGAAAAATTTCCGTTTTGGGCTCTAAAAAGAGCCGAAAAGTCAGTTTAAAATGGGAGCTCCCAAATGTGTGGCTTCCTACGTCATCGCCGCCACCGGAAGTCCTTATTCTTATTTTTAATAAATTTATAGTACCCAATTTTTTTCCAATTAAGGGGCAATTGAGCGTGGCCAATCCACCTAGTCTGCACATCTTTGGGGTGTGGGGGTGAAACCCACGCAGGCACGGGGAGAATGTGCAAACTCCACATGGACAGTGACCCAGGGCCGGGATTCGAACCCAGGTCCTCAGCGCCGGAGAGAGAGCCAGTGCTAACCACTGCGCCATGTGCCGCCCTAAAATCTGCTATTCTTACCTGATCTGGCCCACATGTGATTGCTTGCTAAACAGCAAAAGCAGCGTGTGATGGACAGAGCTAAGCAATCTCATAACCAGCGGATTAGATCTAAACTCTGCACTCTTGCCACATCCAGGTGTGAATGGGGGTGGACAATTAAACAACTAACTGTAGGAGTCTCCACAAATAACCCATTCTTAATGATCGGGGAACCCAGCACATTAGTACAAAAGCTAAGGGGCAGGATCTTCTGTGAACCCACCGCGTGTTTCGCACCGGCTGAGGCAGACCTCCCTTGATCCGCAGAGGGATCTTCTAGTTATGCCTTTGTCAACAGAGTTTCCCGATGAATGCACCCCTCCCCACTGGGAAACCCAAGGCAGGGTTCCGGTCCCATCATTGTGAATGGCCAGAAAGCTCCAGCCAAAGCTGAAGCATTTGCAACCATCTCCAGCCAGAAGTGCCAAGTGGATAGTCCATATTGGCCTCCTCCTAATGTCCCCAGCGTCACAGATGCCAGTCTTCAGCCAATTCAATTCACTGCATGTGATATCAAGATACCTGTGAAGGCATGGATACAGCAATATCTGTGACAACATTGCAATAATATTATTGAAGGCTTGTGCTCCAGAGCTATTTGCATCCTTAGCAAAGCTATTCCAGTGCAGCTACAAGACTGGCATCTTCCCTACAATGTGAAAAATTGCGCAGATATGTCCACAAAAAGCAGGACAAATCCAACCTGGTCAATTACTGTTCCATCAGCCCACTCTCACTCATCAGAAAAATGATGGAAAGAGTCGTAACAACACTTTCAATCATCACTTAGCAGTAATCTGCCCACTAATGGCCAACTTTCCACCAGGGTCACTCAGCTCCTGATCTCATTGCAACTTTGGTCAAACAGAGGTGATCTGCAGAAGTGAGGTGAGAGTGGCTGCCTTTGACATAAAGGCAGCATTTGACTAAGTGTGGCATCAAGGAGCCCTAGTAAAACTGGATTCAATGGAAATCAAGAGAAGCCTCTCCTCTGGTTGGAGTTGTACCTACCACAAAGGAAAGCGTTTATGGTTGTGGAAATCAATCATCTCAATACCAGGACATCACTGGCGGAGTTCCTCAGGGTGATATCCTAGGCCCAAACATCTTCAGAAACTTCATTAATGACCTTCTCTCCATTTTAAGGTCAGAAGTGAAGATCTTTGCTGAACAATATTCAGCATCATTCACAACTCTTCAGATACTGAAACAGTCCATGCACATTAGCACAATGTAGACAACATTCAGGTTTGGGCTGATATGTGGCATGACTGCACCTTTCAAACCCATAACCTCTACTATATAGACAAACAAGGGCAGCAGATGCATGGAAAATCACCACCTGCAACTTCCCGTCCAAGTCACACATCATCCTGAATTGGAACTAAATCGCCATTCCTTACTGTTGATGGATCAAAATCCTGGAACTCCCTCTCTAACAATACTGTAGGTGAACCTACACCTGGACCGCAGAGCTTCAAGAAGATGACTCATCACCACCTTCTCAAGAGCCATTTAGGACGGGCAATAAATATTGTTCTAGCCAGTGATGCCCACTACCCGTGAAAGAATTAAGAAAGCCATCTGTGTATATATGTAGACGTTACAACACAGAACCAGGCCAGTTCGCCCTAACTAGTCTTTGTGGTGTATATTGTTGATGTAAGTAAATGGTTCTAATCACACTTATCTATCTAGTTACTACGTTCCTTCGACCTATTTTTCTTTATCCAGCTTTCAGTAAAATTGTGAATATTGGGCTGTCAGAAATCCCGCCCATCCCAGCAAAGGCCAGCAGCAGTGACACCGCTGAAGTGATGGCTGCTCCTGGTACGACATCCACCCAGGGCCTAGTATTGTCTTTGGGTCCCAAGCTACATGTGAGTGGTGGCAGGAGGGGCTTCGCAGGGTCTGTGGTGTTGGCAGGGTAGGAAATTGGCTCACAATGGGACCCCATTTCTGATTTCTGGGTTTCTCGATCAGGCACTGAATATCTGTGAAGAATGGACCCCCCACCCCAGGTGTCTGCAAGCAGCCCTGTCTTAATTACACACTTTAGGGCCTCCAGGTGGGGTATCTATGGTCCTACACGCCACAGACTTAATTGGAATGGAAGCAGGAAGGCTGATGGGTCTGCCCAGAACCCGCGCATCAGACTAAATGCCTTATTCCACCAAACCCACTAGGAGCGCATTTAATTCCATCCAAAGTTAATGTTTCAAGTTGGCGTACCTTCGGAGAAACTGAAAGTTTAGATGGAAGGTCATGGACCTGAAATGTTAGTTCTGTTTCTCTCCATGGATGCCCCTGACTTGCTGAGTGTTTTCTCTTTTCCAGATTTTCAGTGTTTTGCTTTCAACTTTCTGATCATGGTTGTCAATGCCTCACAAATAGCATTCAAGATAAACCCCTTTGGATAAATTATATTTATTGTTTTTCAGACTCATTAGACTGTCTAGAACTTTCATATCAGTTATGTCAGAGTCATTAAATTTGCCAAGGATAACTGTTTAAAAGCTAACATTTCATAATTTTAAATTAAATTTTAATATTTTGTTTACTTCAGGCTCTGCATTTGATCCGTTGGGACAATCAAGAGGTCCTGCACCACCTCTAGAAACAAAGAATGAAGATACGTAAGTTAGAGCACAAAACTACTTTACAACATGTGGTGTTGCTCATTGTGTTCTCTCTTTAATTGGCTCTGTTTATGGCGGTTAATATGATCGCCTTCCTTAATTCTAATTACGTTTGCTCAAGAGTCGGCAGGTATCTTTCGATACCGCCACAAGGTTCAAAACTGAATACTGATCAAAGACTCGATACACCAGTTAGTAAGTTCGAAATCAATGCTCATTTATTTACACACATAGCCAAATATACTCATGCACAAAACTCTACCAACTAAACTATCACTAGTACTAAAGCCTATACTTAACTTTGGGTGCCCACTCAGTCAGAGGAACAATGGCCGTTGTCCGGTTCTGAGGCTGCTGGGGTTGAGCTGGTACGGAATAGTAGCTAAGAGCTTCTGTCTCGTAGCGTGCGTTGACTTTGGACTTACTTGTTCTGGTGCAGCTGCTAGCCAGGTCTCTCCTTGCTGAGAGCCAAGACCAAGAGAGCGATTCTCTCTTGGGGGCTTCTTCTTATACCCGAAGGGGGCTTCGCATGCTTTTGGGCGGTCCTTGAACTTGGTCCCAATTAATTGGACCGTATCCTGATCATCGGTATCGATTTCCTCCAATAAAGGGGTGGCTGCCCTGATTGCTGGGCGGGCCCTAGGTGGCCGTTGGCCTGCCTTGTTCTAGTCTCCTCTGGCGCCGGGGTGTCTGCCTTAGTATCAGTTACTTGAATGTTACCCGTTTGTCCCTGGAGATGGCTCATTAGTATGGTAATGGCTTTGCAGTATCGGTCTTGTCTGGGAGCTACGGTTCCAATCAACAGACAAACCTTGCACCTGCTTGCTTTCTCAGAATTGTCCATTTTCCCTGCATTCTTTGCAGAGTGTCCATTTTGTAATCGGGACGTGGCCATCCCAGATGGCTACAGTGGGTCTTAACTTATAAATAAATGTCCCCCTCAATAACCATCACTGTATAATACAGCAGTCCTTTTGGTAACATTGGGATAGATTTTCACCCTTACTGTCTGGCCAGTATGCACCGTATCATGTCTCTGATAGAATCAGTCTGCTTTTTCTTTCATTCATGAGAATGATTCTATTACTACTGTGCAGCCTTGCTCACCACATTCCTCTCTCTGCACTGATGTTTCATGGCTCAGTGATAAAAGTGACAGGATCAGGACTGACCATTTTAAATCCCACCCGATTTTATTCTGTATTGAGTGGTAGCACTCTAACTTCAAGAAATTTGAGCATATAAACCAGGCTGGCATTTCAGTGGCAAGGCAGAGGAAGCATGGCACTGTCGGAGGTACCATTTTTTTGGATGAGACATTAAACCAGTACTCGTCTAATCTCTCAGATGGGTTTTAAAGATCCTACAATGAAGTTCACCTTGGTGTTCTGGCCAAAATTTATCCCTCAACCAAAGTAACTAAAACATTTTATATGTTGATGATCATATTTTTAATTAGTGCGACCTTGCTGCGTGCAAACTGGCAGCCTGGTTTCCTACAATGTAACACTATAAAAAGTACATTTTGACTGCACATCATTTTGGCATGCACTGAGCTTGTGAAAGGCATTATATCAAGTTCTTTTATAAGGAATCAGGAGAAGAAATGAAATAACTGTTTAATAATTGTAAATAATTGTTTGAGGCAACATGGAGCCACAGTGGTTGGCATCGCTGCCTCACCGCGCCAGGGACCTGGTTCAATTCAGGCCTTGGGTGACAGAAGTTTGTACTTTCGTCCTGTGACTGCATGGGTTTCCTCTGGGTACTCCAGTTTCCTCCCACAGACCAAAGATGTACAAGTTAGGTGTATTGGCCATGCTAAATTGCACCTTATTGTTCAAGGATGTTTAGGTTACGTGGGGTTACGGGGATAGGGTGGGGGAGTGGGCCTAGGTAGAATGCCCTTTCAGAGGGTTGGCATAGATTTGATAGACCGAATAACCTCCTGTACTGTAATAATTATAATTCTATGGTTCTATCGGGATATCATCTAATAGACAACTAGAATGCCTTTTAAGAAAGGGAGCTTGACACTGTACCTGGTCTGTCTAAACAAGATTCCAGTCCTACACTATGTGGTTGACCTTTTCTGCCTTCGGAGTGTACAAGGGTGGACAAATAAGTACTGACTAGACAGTAGCATCCAGATCCCAAGAATAAAGGAAACCAGTTTACAAGGACTGCAAGTCCTTGGCCCAAGTTACTTCATCAATGACTGTCTTTCCATCAAAAGGCCAGAAGTAGAGATATTCGCTGATGATTGCACAATGTCCAGCACCATTTGAGATTCCTCAGATACAATATCCAGGTTTGAGCTGACAAGTGACAATCTTCAACAGCAGAGAATCTAACCATCACCTTTTGACATTCAATGGCACCGTTGCTGAATCTGCCTCAATCAACATCCTGTGGGTTACCATTGATCAGAAACTGAACTTGACCAGTCATAAAAAAAAAGTGGTTACAAGTGCAGGTCAGAGGCTAGGAATCCTGCAGCAAGTTACTCACCTCCTGACTCTCCAGATGCTGTCCACCATCTACACAACACAAGTGGGGCTTGTAATGGAATGCTGTCCACTTGCCTGGATGAGTGCAGCTCCAACAGCACTCCAGAAACTTGACACCATCCAGGACAAAGCATACCGCTTGCCTGGCATCCCATCCACAAATATTCATTCACTCCACCGCAAATGATCAGTGGCAACAGTATGTACCGTTTACAAGATGCACGACAGGAACTCGTCAACACTCCTTTGCCAGCACCTTTCAAACCCTTGACCACTATCATTTAGAAGAACAGGGACAGCAGACTTATGGGAACACCAAGATCTGGAAGTCTCTTCCCCCCCCCCCCCCCCCCCCATATTATATTATATGGAAAATATGTACCGTACTTGCTAAACTATATTAAACATTTTTTTATTTGTTCTTGGAATGTGGGCATCGCTGGCTGGGCCAGCATTTGTTGCCCATCCCTTAATGCCCTTGAATTGAGTGGCTCGCTCGGCAATTTCAGAGGTGGGAGTTAAGAGTTAGTAGCCTCGCTGTGTAGGTCTGGAGTCATATGTAGGTCAGACCGGGTAAGGACGGCAGATTTCCTTCCCTGAAGGCATTAGTGAACCAGATGGGTTTTTACGACAATCGGTAATGGTTTCATGCTCATCAATAGACTTTTAATTCCAGATTTTGTATTGAATTCAAATTTCACCATCTGTCAAAACGGAATAAATCTTAAGGTATTGCCAATTATTGGTATTTACTGATTTAATATATATGCATTTTGGGTTCAACCCTATATATAAAAATGCTTGGACCGGTATTCTCCGATTCCCCACCTCCGGCTGCCCTATTCTCCGGCGCCGTTTTTCAGACAGCGGCGGGATTCGGTCGGGGGCCGTTGACAGCCCCCCCCCCCCTCCCCCGGCGATTCTCTGGGCCCCAATGGGCCGAGCGGCTGTCCAGTTTTGGCCAGTCCCGCCAGTGTAAATTACTCACGGCAGGACCTGGCAGGTGAGCATGTGGGGGCGGTCACAACCAGAGGAAGGTAATCAAGAAAAAGATGCCAGCGAACAGGAGCTCGAGGGGCCGGAGACTGCCTGCAGAAAAATGCTTTTCACTGTACCTTGGTTCACGTGATAATAAACAAATCCAATCCGATCCAACAACAAAAAATAAAACCCCCAGCGGGGGAAAAAGGTGAAACATGCCTCCAAAAGGGGAAGGGGAGGTGAGGAAGGGGGGACCGCTTGTAAAAACCATTGTACATAAGATACAAAGTTGCTTGTGAAGATCAGACACACTTGAGCTGCTATTTTGTAAATATCATGTGCCTTATATGTTAAACTGTTAAACTGCGCAAATGCCAATGAAAATCTTTTTAAAAAAAGGGTGGCAGATTTCCTTCCCTAAAGGAAATTAGTGAATCAGATGGGTTTTTATGACAATCAGCAATGGTTTAATGCTCGTCATTGGAATTTAAATTCCAAGTTTTCTTTATATTGAATTCAAATTACGAATCCGGACTCCCAGAGCTTACCCTGGGTCTCTGATTACTAATAATATAATAATAATAAACTTTATTAGTGTCACAAGTAGCCTTACATCAACACTGCAATTAAGTTATTGTGAAAAGCCCCTAGTCACCACACTCTGGCACCTGTTCGGGTACACGGAGGGAGAATTCAGAATGTCCAATTCACTGAACAAGCACATCTTTTGGGACTTGTGAGGTAACTGGAGCACCCGAAGGAAACACACATAGACACGGGGAGGAAGTGCAGACTCTGCACAGACAGTGACCCAAGCGAGAATTGAACCTGGGACCCTGGCACTGTGAAGCAACAATGCTAACTACTGTGCTACCGTATCGCCCATCTAGTCCAGTGAAAATATCACTACAACATAGCTTTCCCTTTAATCGCTTTAACTCATTTTGTCAGGTTGGCAAAAATAGGTATAATATCCAGTCCTATGATGAAAGTATATTTTAAAAGCTATTCAGAAAATATTCTAGACTATCTGGTTACATGAAGTAGAAAGGAAATATAAATGCAACCACGGATTTAGGACCGTTAGAAAGTTGCAGTTAAACCAGTGGAGCTCTGGAGAATGAGTTTTCAGAATCAGGGTGGGATTCTCCCTTCTGGGGATTAAGTCCCAATGCCGGCAGGAAAACCGGCGGCAACCACTCCAGCGTCGACAGCCCCAAAAGTAAGAAATTCTCCTTACTTTCAGGGGCGAGGTGGATGGCGGAGGGGTTGGTGCCGCTCCAGCCGGCGCCGAAGGGACGGTGCAAATTCGTGGAATGGCCGGCGTAATTTCGCGGCTGCACGGACCAACCGGGGGTTCTCGTCTCCACGCATTTGCGCAGTTTAACAGTTTAACATATAAGGCACATGATATTTACAAAATAGCAGCTCAAGTGTGTCTGATCTTCACAAGCAACTTTATATCTTATGTACAATGGTTTTTACAAGCGGTCCCCCCTTCCTCACCTCCCCTTCCCCTTTTGGAGGCATGTTCCACCTTTTTCCCCCGCTGGGGGTTTTATTTTTTGTTGTTGGATCGGATTGGATTTGTTTATTATCACGTGTACCAAGGTACAGTGAAAAGCATTTTTCTGCAGGCAGTCTCCGGCCCCTTGAGCTCCTGTTCGCTGGCATCTTTTTCTTGATTACCTTCCTCTGGTTATTGAGGGACTTCTCCTTTGAAATTTGTACAAAATTCAACTAAAATTTTTTGTCCTGTTTCGGAGGCTAGCCACGTGATGTGCATCAACTCAGCATATCATCATCACTGAAGTCCGGAAATCTGCCATCCTTACCTAGTCTGCCTCACATATGACTCCAGATCCACAGCAATGTGGTTAACTCTTAACTGTCCTCTGAACTGGCCTAACAAGCCACTCAGTTCAAAGGCAATTGGGGATGGTAAATAAATGCTTGCCCAGCCATTGATGCCCACATCCCATGAGTGAATAACAAAAAAATTTAGTCTGTTAGTTGTCTGATGTAAATTATTATAGCCCGCACCAAAATTTATCATTGTGTTTCCCATACAATCTTTTTTAGGCCAGAAGAAAAAGTTAAGAATTTAGAGAAGAATGTGAATGAGTTGATTGAAGAAAGTTGCATTTCCAATAGATGTGGTGACCTGCAGTTGGTAAGAATCTCACTTTCTGAAATATTCAATGAATATCCATAATTGGTGGGCAGGAAAAGACAAATTGGTCCTTCCAGCCTGCCCCACACTTCGCGCTTACTGAAGGATCATGACCAGGTAAATCTCACTCCTCATTCTCCTGCAACCATGTAATCTCCTGGGAGAAGCAAAAGCATAGAAAAAAAACACAACCAATGATTGAAAATATACTCTAGCAAATTCCTCTCCGATCCCCATAGGTACAAAACCAGGAGCTGCAAAATTCTGCGTTTAATGCTGTAAATTAAATTCTAAACATGTTAAGTTCTGTGTCTGCATTTCCATTATCAATGAGACCGCCCTTTCCACAGACATGACATGATGAGATTCACGGGAAGGATTAGGTGTACTCCATGATGATTTAGCTGAAACAGAGGTTATGGATTCAAATTCTACTCCAGGTTTTGAGCATATAATCCTGGCCTACACATCAGACAGAATACAGAGAGTGCTGTATTATCAGTCTTCCTGGCTTTGAGCCATTAATCCAAAGACCCCTTGAGGAAGCTCACAGGAGTGTTTGATTTCCTCTCTGCCTGTCTGGCTTTAGTTGCAGACACAAGCTGCCTTGAAGTCCTTAATTGGAGTGGGAACAGGCAGTCAACCTGTTAATTGGCTATTTCCTGTATCACCCAGTCGTAAGGGTGCCCCAGGTGGCGCGGTCCCACCCTGTTAAGCCCGCTGCTCACCGAATGCGACAGGGATGGGGGTTGGGGCAGTCCTGGGCTCTGTGGTGTTCCAGCATGGGCAAGGGCTCCATCTCCCTCCCCCTCAGGGTGCCCAATGGCGCCCGGGCTACTCCTTGGGACAGGGATGCAACTGACGCAAACCCCTGCGGCTACCTGGCCATCTGGTGCTGCCAGTCATGGAGGCCTGCTCGGGTCTCGGCCAGGGTCTCCATGCTCACGGCCATGGAGCACAGGGACTGGACGATCTCCCTCTGGGACTGTGCCACATCACTCAGTGACTGTGCCGCCTCCCTCTGGGACTGGCTCAGGTCGGCCAGCACCTGGGCAATGCTGTTGACGCTCTCAGTCTTAACCCATTGTGACTGGGCCAAGTTCTGGAGCGCCGCTAAAATGTCCAGGTGGCTTTGGTCATTGCTGTCTGACAGGGCAGCCTTGGCTTGTTGGACTCCTCCAACTGCACCTGCAGACACTGGATGGTTCTGACACCAATCATGTAGTGCCCGGTTCTGTGTATGCATCTCCATTATCAATGGGACCGCCTTTTCCACAAGCCTGAGGCTCACCCTGACGGCAGCTAGTCCCTGGCATTGGGCTGCCCTGTGAATGCGGGTGTTCCTACCCCCACCTGATATACCGTCGCACGTGTGTGTCTTGCACACCAAATAGTGCACCAGGAACCTCTTCACTAACATGCCCAACCAAAGTGAGTGATTCTGAGATGGTGGACGGTGTTGCTGACAGCTGTGATTGAAAGTCAGTGTTGTTCCCAGACTCGTGCTCCGGGGTGTCTCGGGCTGACATTTGGAGGCTCACGTCACTATTGGTTGCCAACTCCTTGCTGGAATCCACTTGGGGTTGAGGTCAGGGGACACCAGAAGGGTCCGCTTCATCGCCAGGTGATCCTGCATGATTGGGTCATGGGCTGGGGTGGCGGATGGTGTGGGGGTTGTGTGGTGGTCAGAGGGAAGTGCGGTGGGGTGATGTGAGGATCTTGGCATGCATCCCATAGAGTCGCCGCAGCTCAGCGGGTGCTCACTTAGTTGCCTGATGCCGACCTCCGCCTCGGCGACTGCCTCCTCTCCGGGCCCACCAACCAAGTCCAGTGCCCGCTGATCTAAGACGGTGAGTGGCTGCAGGACTTTTGATCCCCCTCCGGTTTTCTCTCTCTCTTTGCGGTCATGCCTTCTCCTGGGGGAGGGGGTAAGACAGAAAGCAAAGTGTTAGGTAGTCGGACGCGTGCGGCACAGGGGGCGGGCAGCTGGCACCCAGCCATGGCGGGCGGTATGGGTGTTGGCATGTGATGCAGGGCGGCACGATAGCATTGTGGATAGCACAATTGCTTCACAGCTCCAGGATCCCAGGTTCAATTCCGGCTTGGGTCACTGTCTGTGCGGAGTCTGCACATCCTCCCCATGTGTGCATGGGTTTCCTCCGGGTGCTCCGGTTTCCTCCCACAGTCCAAAGATGTGCAGGTTAGGTGGATTGGCCATGATAAATTGCCCATAGTGTCCAAAATTGCCCTGGGTGTTGACCTTGGGTAGGGCTTTCTTTCCAAGAGCCGGTGCAGACTCCATGGGCCGAATGGCCTCCTTCTGCACTGTACATTCTATGATGTGGTGCACACACACTGCCGGCAGGTGGGGTTCGGTCACCCTCTAGGTTGGGGGGGGGGGGGGGGGGGGCGTTACGTGTGTGTGTGTGTCAGGGGTTGATGTCAGGGGCATGGTGCTGCCTACTCACCCTGGCCTCCTGCAGTGGTCGTGCAGTTTCTACCTGCCCTGCTGTCCGGTCTGGGCGGTGAAGCCCACGGCCACTGCCACCTGCACCCAGGCCCGGTGTTCAGCAACTGGTGGCAGCCTCCTTCCCACCCCGTGAACAGGGTGGCCTCCTCTCTCCTCCACGGCGTCTAGCTAGGTCTTCAGCTCTGCGTCCGTGAACTGGGGTGCCACTTTCCATGCTGCCATCTTGTTGGCTGGGCTGAGAGTTTGTGGGGAGTGGAGTGCTAATATGCGGCTGCAGCTTGTTAGCCTCTCGAGTGGCAATCCTGACCCCAGTAATCGGATACCGTTTTTCATTGGAATCAATTGAGTTCCACATGGCGTCAGTGCTAGCCCAATAAAGGATCGTGAATTGCTCCGGGACCGGCGCAAATTTAGGTGTCGTAGAAGTCCGCCGATCCCGTCCCCATGTCAGTAATTCTTAACGTTGGACTTTGTCCTTCTGTGGCCATTTTCGAGGTGTTGGACTTGCCAGTACTGCAGGTGGGGGTGAAGGTGCATGTTCTTGCCTTTGCCTCGTTAATAGTCCGGAGGCGAGTTCTGCTTGGGTAGAGGTTTCCTACTCCGTCCAGTGCCTTGGCCTGGTTGGGTGACCTCATGGAATTTTTGCATTTGGAGAAGATCAAATACACCGTCAGGGGGTCAGTTGAGGGGTTCTATCTGAGATGGTAGCCATTAATTTCCTTTTTTAAAGAATTAGTCGCCGCCAGTTCTTTTTTTTATGGTTGGGAGGGTGGGTCCTTTTTGGATGTGATCTAACCTGTTGGTTGTGTTTCGTTTATATTGTAACTTGTAACATCTCAGGGCAGTACATTGGGGCAGTGGTTAGCACTGCTGCCTAATGGTGCCGAGGACCTGGTTTCGATCCCGGCCTCAGGTCACTGTCCGTGTGGAGTTTGCACATTCTCACCATGTCTGCGTGGGTCTTACCCCCACAACCACAAAAGATGTGCAGGGCAGGTGGATTGGCCACTCTAAATTGCCCTTTAATTTCATTTATTTAAAAAAAAAGAAAAAAAGCTTGTAATGTTCGTTTTTATATGGTTATATTGTTAAAAATGAAAAATCTTCAATAAAAGTAAATTGAAAAATGTTGATTTACCTTTCCACCTCCATGCAGCTTGTGTAAAATCTGACTGCTGCAGAACTCCAACCACCTTGCACACAATCTGAGAAGAACCTTCCATTATGCAAATTAGCTTGTTAATATGAGATGGGTTATTTGTGACCTGCTTCCTCTCCTGCTCTTGGAAAAATGGTGGGGGGGAGGGGGCAGAAACAGGAGTGGATTTCCAGCCGATCACTCAATGGTTATTCTGTTTGTTGACCCATCTCCGCTCCCATCTGATTTGCAACAGGAAGATTCCACCCAAAATGTTTCACTGATGCAAAAACGACTGGATGCCTAATAGAGTAAGTGGAGAAAAGAGAAAGAAGCCTAGAAGCGGTGTTCCAAGGCAAGATCAAAGCTACAGATTTGGAGGAGGCTTTTGAGAGAGAGAGGACAAGACAGTGGTTGATGCATCTTGCTTTCATTGCTCGCAAATGTTTTATCTATGCTTTTGTGACCTCCAAACTCAGTTACTTCAAAGCTCTCCTTGTTACCCAATGCTCCTTACAAGATGTAACTTATCGAAAACTTGTCAAATATACAATAACTCTCCTAATTATTTCTGTCCTTGCCATTTTTATTTTGATCTCTATCCCCAATGACATAAAGGGATATGGGGATACCATGGGAAAAAGGCATAGAAGTGGATGATTAGCCATGATTGTATTGAATGATGGAGCAGACTCGATGGGCCTACTCCTGCTGCTATATTCCTCATGCATCTATTCCAAAATAAAAAGAAAATACTGCAGATGCTGAAAATCTGAAATAAAACAGAAAGTGCTGGAAATACTCAGCAAGGCTGTAACATTTGTGGAAAGAGCAACAGGGTTAATGTTTAGAGTTGAATATGACTCTTCAGAACAGTTCTCATCTTGATCTCTTCTTGATCCTGTCTTTGTCATAAGTCTGAACCCTTATCTTACCACTGTGAGGTGTTCGGTTCTTTTTTTGCCTCTTTCACGTTGAGATATGTTTCTACATCAAAGATACTAAACAAATGTAAATTATGTTGATTTGTCTTCCTCAATATTAAAGTATCACTTTTTAAAAACAAATACTGTCCTCATTTTCTGGCTGAGATGCCATGACATGTGTCTGCCAGTGCAACTCTATACCTGACTTGAGTGGGAATATGTGAGTTAGCATTTGGCCAAATTATTTTATTTTATTTTTTTCCCTCAATGTCTGTAGTATTTAGGGTCTAATATGAATTTCAAAAATCGATGCATAGCCTGTTGAGTTTTCAGTAGTTTTATTTGAGACATATGTGATATTTAGATTCAAACTTTTAAACTATACATAATTCCTTTTGTATCGTTTAAGGCTCTGGAAAAAGCAAAGGAAGCAGGGAGAAAGGAGAGGATACTGGTGAGACAGAGAGAGCAAACAGCATCTTCAGATCACATCAATCTGGATCTTACTTATTCAGTGAGTTGGATATTTTTTTTTTTAAAATAATTTTTATTGAAATTTTTCGATACAAACATTTACCCCTACTACATTTTAAATTATAACACAACAAATCCCCCCTGGAAAATCCTCCCCACGCCCTCCCCCGCGCGCACCCCCCCACCCTCCCCCCCCCCCCCCCCGCTACCAGTCTAGCAACCAAACCGTTTTTCCCTTTCTGCCGATGGCCTCGGGCAGTCATTGCCCGCGACCCCCCGCTTACGTGCTCCCTTCGTTGCTATCCCCCCCCCCCTCCCTTCCCCCCCCCCTTTCTCCCCGGGTTGCTGCTGTTTCGGCCTCCAGTTCCTATCTCTGATCCAGAAAGTCAAGGAAGGGCTGCCACCGCCGGAAGAACCCCTGTACCGACCCTCTCAGGGCGAATTTGATTCTTTCCAATTGGATGAGCTTGCCATGTCGTTTAACCAGGTGTTAACACTTGGTGGCCTTGTGTCCCTCCACTGAATCAAGATCCTTCTCCGAGCTACCAAGGACGCAAAGGCCAATATTCCGGCCTCCCCTGCCTCCTGTACTCCTGGCTCCACCCCAACCCCAAAAATCGCCAGCCCCCACCCTGGTTTGACCCTGGTTCCCACCACTCTCGATACCGTCCCCGCCACCCCCTCCCAGAACTCTTCCAGTGCCGGGCACATCCAGAACATATGTACATGGTTCGCAGGGCCTCCCGAACACCTAACACACCTGTCCTCCCCCCCGAAGAACCGACTCATCCTAGTCCCCGTCATATGGGCTCTGTGCAGCACCTTAAATTGGATGAGGCCCAACCTTGCGCACGACGACGACGAATTGACCCTCTCTAAGGCATCCGCCCATGTCCCATCTTCTATCTGCTCTCCCAGCTCCGCTTCCCACTTGTCTTTCAGCTCCTCTATCGATACCTCCTCCACCTCCTGCATTATTTTGTAGATGTCCGAGACCTTCCCTTCTCCGACCCAGACCCCTGACAGCACCCTATCACTCACCCCTCTATCGGGAAGCAAGGGAAATCCTTCCACCTGTCGTCTGGCAAATGCCTTCACCTGCAGGTATCTAAACGTGTTCCCCGGGGGGAGCTCAAATTTCTCCTCCAGCTCTCCCAGGCTCGCAAACCTCCCCTCTATGAACATGTCCCTCAGTTGCCTGATGCCCGCCCTGTGCCAGCTCTGGAATCCCCCGCCAGTGTTCCCCGGGACAAATCTGTGGTTCCCTCTCAGTGGCGCCGCCATCAGACCCCCCACTTCCCCCCTGTGTCGCCTCCACTGCCCCCAGATTTTAAGGGTGGCCGCCACTACCGGACTCGTGGTATACCTTGTGGGGGGGAGCGGCCATGGTGCCGTTACCAGCGCCCCCAGGCTTGTATTGCCGCAGGACGCCCTCTCCATACGTTTCCAAGCTGCCCCCTCCCCCTCCATCACCCACTTGCGCACCATCGATGCGTTCGCCGCCCAGTAGTATCCGGAAAGATTGGGTAGCGCTAATCCTCCACTGTCCCTACTCCGTTCCAAGAAAATCCTTCTCACTCTAGGGGTGCCATGTGCCCACACATAGCCCATAATGCTGCTAGTTACCTTCTTGAAGAAGGCCCTGGGGAGAAAGATGGGCAAGCACTGGAACAGAAACAAGAACCTCGGGAGGACCGTCATTTTGACTGACTGCACCCTCCCTGCTAGCGACAGCGGTACCATGTCCCACCTCTTGAACTCCTCCTCCATCTGCTCCACCAGCCTTGAAAAGTTCAGCTTGTGGAGGGTCCCCCAGTTCCTTGCCACCTGCACCCCAAGTACCTGAAGCTCTTTACTGCTCTCTTAAAGGGGAGCCGCCCAATTCCCTCCCCCTGATCTCCCGGGTGTATCACAAAGACCTCACTTTTACCCACATTTAATTTATATCCCGAAAAGTCCCCAAACTCCGCTAGTATTTCCATTACCTCCGGCATTCCCCCTTCCGGGTCCGCCACATATAACAACAAATCATCCGCATAGAGTGATACCCGATGTTCCTCCCCTCCCCTTGTCAGTCCTCTCCACCCCCCTGAACCCCTCAGTGCCATCGCCAACGGTTCGATCGCTAATGCAAATAGTAAGGGGGATAGGGGGCATCCCTGCCTGGTACCTCGATGGAGCCCAAAATACTCTGACCTCCTCCCGTTTGTAACCACACTCGCCATCGGGGCCGAATACAGCAGCTTCACCCACTTGATAAATCCCTCCCCAAACCCAAACCGTTCCAGCGTCTCCCACAGGTATTCCCACTCCACCCTATCGAATGCCTTCTCCGCATCCAGTGCTACCACTATCTCAGCCTCCCCCTCCACTGCTGGCATCATAATCACATTCAACAGTCTCCGGACATTTGTGTTAAGTTGTCGTCCCTTTACGAACCCCGTCTGGTCCTCATGGATTACCCCTGGCACACAATCCTCTATTCTGGTTGCCAGGACCTTTGCCAACAGTTTGGCATCTACATTCAAGAGGGAGATAGGCCTGTAGGACCCGCACTGTACAGGGTCTTTGTCCCGCTTCAGGATCAAGGAGATCAGGGCCTGTGACATTGTCGGGGGCAGAACCCCCCCCTCTCGCGCCTCATTGAAGGCTCGCACCAGCACTGGACCCACCAAGTCCACATACTTCTTATAAAATTCCACCGGGAACCCATCCGGCCCCGGCGCCTTCCCCGCCTGCATCTGGCCTATCCCTTTAACTAGCTCCTGCAGCTCTATCGGCGCCCCCAGCCCCTCCACCCGTTCCTCCTGGACCTTTGGGAACCTCAATCTATCGAGGAAGTTCTCCATTCCCCCCCTCCTCCTGGGCGGCTCAGACCGGTACAATTCCCTGTAGAAATCCCTGAAGACCCCGTTCACCTCTTGCCCCTTCTGCACTACGTTCCCTCCCTTCTCTCTCACTCCCCCAATCTCTCTGGCTGCATCTCGCTTGCGCAGCTGGTGTGCTAGCATCCTGCTCGCCTTTTCCCCGTACTCATAGACCGCGCCCTGTGCCCTTCTCCATTGCGTCTCCGCCTTCCTAGTGGTCAGTAGGTCAAACTGGGCCTGTAAACTGCGCCGCTCCCTCAACAGCCCCTCCTCTGGTGTCTCCGCATATCTCCTGTCCACTTCTATAAGTTCCCCCACCAGTCTCTCCCTCTCCTGCCTCTCCTTCCTTTCTCTGTGTGCCCTTATGGAGATCAGCTCTCCTCTGATCACTGCTTTCAGGGCCTCCCAGACTACCCCCACCTTCACCTCGCCCGTGTCGTTCGTGCCCAGATATCTCTCAATGCCCTTCCGGACCCTTCCGCACACCTCATCATCCGCCAGCAGCCCCACATCCAGGCGCCACAGCGGGCGCTGGTCCCGTGCTTCCCCCAGTTCTACCTCTACCCAGTGTGGTGCATGGTCCGAAATCGCAATGGCCGAGTACTCCGTGTCCTGCACTCTCGAAATCAGCCCCCTGCTCAGAACAAAAAAGTCTATTCTGGAGTACACCCTGTGGACGTGGGAGAAAAAAGAATACTCCCTCGCCCTTGGCCTACCAAATCTCCAAGGGTCTACCCCCCCCATCTGCTCCATGAACCCCCTTAGCACCTCTGCCGCTGCCGGCCTCCTATTCGTCCTGGAACTCGATCTGTCCAGCCCAGGGTCGAGCACTGTATTGAAGTCCCCCCCCCATGATCAGGCCCCCTGCCTCCAGACCCGGAATGAGGCCCAACAGGCGCCTCATAAAACCCGCGTCATCCCAATTCGGGGCATACACATTCACCAGCACCACATTCTCTCCCTGCAGCCTACCCTTCACCATCACGTATCTACCCTCCTTATCTGCTACCACCTGCGCCGCCACGAACGACACCCTCTTTCCCACCAAAATCGCCACCCCCCGGTTCTTTGCGTCCAAGCCTGAGTGGAACACCTGTCCCACCCACCCCCTTCTCAGGCGTACCTGGTCTACTACTCTCAAGTGAGTCTCCTGCAACATTGCCACATCCGCCTGCAGTCCCTTTAGGTGTGAAAAAACCCTTGATCTCTTGACCGGCCCATTCAGCCCCCTCACGTTCCAAGTAATCAACCGGGTCGCAGAGCGACCCGTCCCTTTCCCCTGTCTATTAGCCATGTCCTGTCCCCTGTTCGCCCCGGGTCGACCCTCCCCTTCTGACCCGTTCCCCATGGCGATGGCCCCCCCCCCCTCTCTCCTCCCGTTCTTCCCTTCCCGTCCTCGGCCTTTCCAGCAGCAACCCGGTATCCCCCCCTAACCCCCCCCCCCCCCGGCTAGGACCCCTCCTAGCCGCGGTGTATCCACCATCGTACTCCCGAGAGTCAGCTGGTTTTCGCTGACCCGGCTGCCCCTGCCACACTCCGACTCCTCCCGATGTCATCCCCCCTTGCCATCCCTCTCTGACCCCGCTTCAGCGCGGGAAAAGCCGCCATTGCTGGCCACACCCCACTCTTCTCTCCTCCCCCTTCCTCCGTCCCGCGCGCGGGAAACAGGGGAAAGCCCGCGCTTTCGCCCGGCCACACCCTACCCCGCCATCTTCAATTCCACCCCCGTGCCCATCCAAGCCCATAAAAAAGCCCCCTTAAAACGAGAGGAAGAAAAAAGAGAAAAAGAAAACACGCATAACCAACTTGCACCCCCCCCGTCCCGCCTCCCCAACTTAACAATATAACAATATAAATAACAAATCTCAAATAAATACATAAATACATAACTATGCCTGCATAACTAAATAACTACCCAATAATAACGTATTTAACCATCACCCTCCATCGAACAGAACAGTAACCATAACCCTTAAAAACAGATCAAAAAACAGTAAAAAAGCCCCCCCTACAACAACAATAATTAAGGGAAGTTGGCAACGGGAAGAGACACACAAAAAGGAACAAAGAAACCCCCCATAACACAAGTTTCAAAGAAACCAAGCGATCCATCAACTTTAACCAAGTTCCGACCTGGCCTAAGAAAGACATGGGCCACTTGATCAGTCAAGGGTACTCGGGCGGCCTCGACCGCCGGCGTTCCCAAGTTCTAGTTCAGGTCCAGCTTTTCCTCCCGAACAAAAGTCCATGCCTCCTCTGGGGTCTCAAAGTAATGGTGCTGGTCCTTGTAGGTGACCCACAAGCGCGCTGGCTGCAGCATTCCGAACTTGATCCTCTTTGCGTGCAGCACCGCCTTCGTCCGGTTAAACCGGGCCCGCCGCTTTGCCACCTCCGCACTCCAGTCCTGATATATCCGCACCGTCGAATTCTCCCATTTGCTGCTTTTCTCCCTCTTGGCCCACCTCAGCACTTTCTCCCGATCACAGAAACGCTGGAATCGCACCAGCACCGCCCTCGGGGGCTCGTTCGCCCTAGGCCGCCTAGCCATGACCCGATATGCTTCTTCCAGCTCCAGGGGCGATGGACCGGCCCCCTCTCCCATCAGGGAGCTCAGCATCTCCGCTACATATTTCGGGAGATCAGGCCCCTCCAGGCCTTCTGCTAGGCCCAGGATCCTCAAGTTCTTCCGCCTCATTCGAGTGTCCAGCTCCTCAAAGCGGCTCTGCCATTTCAGGTGGAGTGCCTCGTGCACCTCCACCTTTCCCACGAGGACCGTGGCCTCCTCCTCCCTTGCAGTCATCTCCTGCTGCAGCTCTCTTATCGACGCCTCTTGGGTCGCCTGGGCCCCCATCAGCCTTGTGGTCGTCGCGTTCATAGACTCTAAGAGTTCCACTTTCAGCTCCGTAAAACACCGGAGGAGAGCGGCCTGCTGCTCCTCCGCCCATTTTCTCCAATCTTCTAGTGCGCCACCGGCCGCCATTTTGGTCCTCTTCCCCCGCTTTTTTCGGGGAGCTGCTGCCGCTTTTTTTGTCGCCCCCCTCCGAGTACCGACCATAAAGTTGGTCTCACTCTCCTCAGGGAGCCTTCCCCCACCGGGATTCGTCTTTACAGTACCGTCGGGGCCCTCCAATCGGCCCTTAAACACCTTTGTCGCAGGAGCTGCCAAATGTGCAACTTAGCTGGTCATAGCCGCAACCGGAAGTCAGTGAGTTGGATATTGAATGACAGCCATCACTCGATGTCTATGAAATGCTTTTGTGAGGTTAAAATCTGGCCCAAATACGATTCTTAACACCAATTACCAGAATATGACTAAAGCAAATATTTACAAGCATTTTCAAGCAAATGACACTGAAAATGTTAAGGATTTTGGTGTAGTTTCAGCTATATTTAATAGGAAATTAATTTATATGGTTGGAACTGTACTGATGGAGTTGTAGCAATGTACATTTTGTTCATTTCCCTTTAGGTTGCTTCATTCAGCATCATTTTGCTTTAGTGTGGCAGATATAATAGGGCCAGTATGCACACTTAACATAGAACAGTAGAACATAGAACAGTACAGCACAGAACAGGCCCTTCGGCCCTCGATGTTGTGCCGAGCCATGATCACACTACGCAAACCCACATATCCACCCTATACCCGTAACCCAACAAACCCCCCCCCCCCCAACCTTACATTTTAGGACACTACGGGCAATTTAGCATGGCCAATCCACCTAACCCGCACATCTTTGGACTGTGGGAGGAAACCGGAGTACCCGGAGGAAACCCATGCACACACGGGGAGGATGTGCAGACTCCACACAGACAGTGACCCAGCCGGGAATCGAACCTGGGACCCTGGAGCTGTGAAGCATTTATGCTAACCACCATGCTACCGTGCTGCCCACACTTAATATTGCGACTTTCGCTTTAGTGTTGTCTTGTGCTGGGGCCGATGGAGCATGCATGACCTGATCGGTGTCATTTTGGAGTAGCCTCTGCTGCTCCTTGAAACTCTCTATCATTTGCTGCCCCTCTCTTTCTCTCTCTCTCGCTCGCCCATTCTCTTTCTCTTACCCACTCACTTTCTCTCTCTCACCACTTCCCTGCCTGACCCTCCCACTCACCCCATCCCCCACACTCTCTGGACCTTCCCACTCATTGCTTTCTTCCCCAACTCTCCCCTTCCTGACTATTCCACTCGTTTCCCTGATCGATTCCCCAGCTCGTTGCTTCTCGTCTCTATCCACTCACTTGCAGTTCCTCTCTCTTTCTCCTTCAATTCCTCCCTCGTGTTGCCCTTCTCCTGAATCCTTGCTCACAGTGAGAGTTTGGGAAAGGAAGCAGTGAGTGGGAGAGCCGGACAGGGAAGTGACGAAAAAGAGAGTGAATTGGTGAGAGAGAGAAGGCCTATGGGAGAGTCAGTGAGTGGGAGGTAAGTAGAATGAGTTAGCATATTTAATTTATCTTTTAAAATTTATTGTATTCTAATAGTTCTTTCACTTGTAAATTTAGGAATGTACGTTATTTCAACTTGGAGTGTTTAATGTTTTAATGTCTTTTCCTGTCAAGAAAGGTCCTATAAAATGTTGTTACAGCTTTTAGATTGGTTGCAATGGTAAAATCTGATTAGTGTGATGAATATAAGAAATTGTCATATTTTATAGTTTGTATTTTTGCAATAATGTTGTTAAAACCTGAGTCAAAATGCTTGCAGTCAATATGTCTGTTAGAGCAGTGATTTTGCAGGAGAAGTGTTTTGCTAATAAATACTATAAGCCATTTTACCTATTTGCTGATACCTAGCTAATGTGATGTTGTAACATTTTGAACCTGGCTGAACAAATCAAAGCACATCTTGTAACAAAAGACAAAAGAATGTTGTGTGCTTTGAGTGCAACTGGTACAGCTAATGGGAGGGGTCAGGTCTGTCTGGAAATCGAAGTTGAGTATGAAGTGTTTTCAGCCCGGTCCTAAAATTTCTCTCTCTAAAGACTCTGTACCAAGATAAGCAAGTAAAACCTGGTTATTAACTTTATACATAAGTGGTATTTGAAATATATGTGTTTGTTTAATTGGAATGTAGAGGCAGGCTTCAGGAGGCAAGTTAAGATGTTGCAACTGTTAATTGTAAAGCTATTTCTTTGTTGCTAATGTGCTTAATTCTGTGTTAAAATTAAAGTTTGTTTTAACATAGAAGCTTTCTACTGTTGATATTATGACTCCTGTGTGCAGTAACATTTCCTCACAGTCATACCAAATGCAGATAATTGGGTTCAAGTCTGGGATCTTAACCAGTATTGGGGTTCTGGGCCAGACCCATGAGATTATCTTACTTTTCCAGAATGCAACTACAACTTTAAGCAGTGACTTACTGTATAATGTTTTGAATTTATTCTAGTAAAAGTATTAACATTGTACAGCTTTATTTTTAATTGTGAATTTATTTCCCTTAGGTACTTTTCAATTTAGCCAGCCAATATGCAGCTAATGACATGTATGCAGAAGCATTAAATACCTATCAAGTGATAGTAAAAAACAAGATGTTCAATAATGCAGGTAAGATTGCAGGATTGTACATTTTTAAAAAAAGATGATTTATTGTTTAGAGCTGCATTTTATTTGTCAATAGTGTATGTTGAAAATATTATGATTTTGTTGAGTTTTGAAGCTAATGACAGATTGCTTTTTATTATACTCTTGTAACTATTACTAAATATGATTAACTATAAGCATGGCAGTTTTAGAAAACTATCTTCTCTGTTGCTAGCATGATAGGTTGAGTGAAGTAATGTTCAGTAATTGATGTCAGTGTATTATAAAGCTGCAATAATAGCAAATGCAAAAGAAAAATACTGTGGTTTCTGAAAGTCTGAATTAAAACCAAAAGATATTGCTAGACATAACATTTTAAATCGATGATCTATTGTCTCAGAGCACTTAGGTGGTAAAGTGGTTGAGCCCTTACTAAAATAAATAAATAATCTTTATTGTCACAAGTAGGCTTACATTAACACTGCAATCAACTTGCTGTAAAAAGTCCCTAGTCGCCACATTCTGGCGCCTATTCGGCGACACAGAGGGAGAATTCAGAATTCTCAGCTGGTACGGGAATGGAACCCGCGCTGCTGGCCTTGTTCTGCATCACAAACCAGCTGTCTAGCCCACTGAGCTAAAGTGGAATCTTACCAGAATTTGACAGTGTCAGTCTCACACAGAAAGTTTGCGTGGGCAGCACGGTGGCGCAATGCAGCCTCACGGTGCCAAGGTCCCAGGTTCACTTCCGGCACTGGGTCACTGTCCATGTGGAGTTTGCACATTGTCTCGGTGTTTGCGTGGGTTTCGCCCACACAACCCAAGATGTGCAGGCTAGGTGGATTGGCCTCACTAAATTGCCCCTTAATTGGAAAAAATGAATTGGGTACTCTAAATTTTAAAAAAAAGAAACTTTGCGTGGAACTCTCTAGTTCCGCAAACCAGTTTCCTCACAGAATCCTC
Source organism: Scyliorhinus canicula (assembly GCF_902713615.1). Classification (NCBI taxonomy): domain Eukaryota; kingdom Metazoa; phylum Chordata; class Chondrichthyes; order Carcharhiniformes; family Scyliorhinidae; genus Scyliorhinus; species Scyliorhinus canicula. Next base: position 56,034,255 of record NC_052159.1, on the reverse strand, counting down.
AGCCTCTTTGCCAGACGAATTGCGTGGACGTGGTTTACATCACTCTGGTGGGGTGGAGCTTCTTGGAGCTGGGAACTGTCTCCAAGAAATCGGAGTGCCGTCTTTAAAGAGCTCCCCGACCACCGCTGAAGCCGACCTGCCCCGAACACATATGACCGAGGCCTAGTGGGCTCCACCTGACACCCTCAACTCTCCCGACATTCATCACCAGCATCCCTTTCCATGTGAGCCAACCCCCACATTCATTTCTGGGACTCCTCAATTCCCACCACATATCCAAGCACCCCCCCCTTCCACCACCATGGGTTGCCCGCTAGGGTCTGCCTCTGGCACTGCACCCTGGCACATGGCGAGCTATGATATGAATATTTAGTGCAGTAGGATCATTTGGTTGGGGGGTGAGGGGCATGGAAATATATTAAAATGGGCATGGATCTCATGACTGTGCCAGCAAGAGGAGGGGAAAATCAAGAAAGTTTCCCAATTCTCTCGACGTTTTCCGCCCTCACCCCGATCCCGCGGGCAGTGAGTGTGGCCTCAAGATTCCGCCCAATATATTTCAATTTTAAAAATCCATTAAGACAAATTTTAATGAAAACAAAAGTTGTTTGCATATTTCAGGCTATTAGATAAACTGTTGCTCTTTAGATCACAGAAGTTACTATAAATAGTGTATCTCTAAAATATTAATTTAGCAGGAGTTTGTCTAAATATAATTTAAAAAAGACTAGAGCAACATAAATAGGAATCTTCCTACCTTCACAATGTTATTGTTTGTAAGAAGTATTTGATAGAGGAATGTAATTTAATTATTCCACAAAGTCTGTCTGTTTATATAATTTAAGAAACAGGATAGCAAGAAAATAAACTTGCACAATGTGGCATGCAATAATCTATAAAGTAATTCAGTATTTTTGAATTTGATGAGATTTGAAAGGGAATGAGATTTTAATGGTCGAAAACTCTAATTAATTCACCAAAGAAAAGGACTTTGTGGATGAGGAGTATAGGGTAGAGTGTATAGATATTCTGAGTCATGTAGATATTAATAAAGAGGAGGTGTTGGGCATCTTAAAAAGCATTCAAGTAGATAAGTCCCCAGGGTCTGATGGGATCTACCCCAGAATACTGCGGGAGGCAAGGGAGGAAATTGCTGGGGCCTTAATCTTTGTATCCTCATTGGCTACAGGTGAAGTTCCAGAGGACTGGAGAGTAGCCAATGTTGTTCCACTGTTTACAAAGGGCAGCAGTGATAATCCAGGAAATTATAGGCTGATGAGCCTTACATCAGTGGTAGGGAAATTATTGGAAAAGATTCTTAGAGATAGGATTTACTCACATTTGGAAACAAATGGACTTATTAGTGATGGACAGCGTGGTTTTGCGAAGGGGAGGTTGTGCCACACTAATTTGATTGAGTTTTTTGAGGAAGTGACAAAGACGATAGATGAGGGAAAGGCAGTAGATGTATACATGGACTTCAGTAAAGCCTTTGACAAGGCACCTCATGGTAGACTGGTACAAAAGGTGAAGTCACATGGGAGAGCTGGTAAGTTGGATATAGAACTGGCTTGGGCACAGAACACAGAGTAGCAGTAGGAAGGTGCTTTTCTGAATGGAAGGCTGTGACTAGCAGCATTCCACAGGGTCAGTTCTTGCGCCTTTGTTGTTTGTGTTGTATATAAATGATTTGGAAGAAAATGTAACTGGTCTAATTAGTAAGTTCGCAGACAGCACAAAATTTGGTAAAGTTGCAGATAATGAAGAGCATTGTCAGAGGATACAGCAGGATATAAACTGGTTGGAGTCTTGGGTGGAGAAATGGCAGATGGAGTTTAATCTGGACAAGTGTGAGCTAAGCACTTTGGAAGGTCCAATGCATGTAGGAATTACACAATAAGTGGTAGAACTCTTGCGAGTACTGACAGGCAGAGAGATCTGGGCGTGCATGTCAACCGATCACTGAAAGTGGCAACACATATGGATAAGGTGGTCAAGAAGGCATACGGAATGCTTGCCTTCATCGGTCAGGGCATTGAATATAAAACTTGGCAAGCCATGTTGCAGCTATACAGGACCTTAGTTAGGCCTCATTTGGAATATTGTGTACAATTTTGGTCGCTACACTACCAGAAGGATGTGGATACTTCGGAGAGGGTACAGAAGCAATTTACTAGGATGTTGCTTGTTATGAAGGGTATTAGCTATGAGGCGTGGTTAGATAAACGTGGTCTGTTCTCACTGGAACGACGAAGGTTGAGATCCGATCTGATAGAGGTCTATAAGATTATGAGTGGCATGGACAGAGTGGATAGTGAGATGCTCTTTCCTAGAGTACGAGAGTCAAGTACAAGTTTAAAGTGTATGGGGAAAAATTTAGAACAGATGTGCGAGGCAATTTATTTACACAAGAGGATGGTAAATATATGGAACGCGCTGCCTGGGGAGGTGGTGGGAGCAGGTAAGATAGCGGCATTTAAGGGACATCTAGACAAATATATGAATAGGGTGGGAATGGAAGGATACAGACTCCGTAAGTGCAGATGGTTTTAGTTTAGGCAGGTACCATGGTCGGCACAGGCTTAAAGGGCTTATGGGCCTATTCCTGTGCTGTATTGTTCTTTGTTCTTTGTTCCTCATTTTTGAATTCCAACCTGCTTGAGATAAAGGCCAATTGTCTTTTTGATTACTGTTTGTACCTGTGCATCTGCTTTTAATAGTTTGTATAGAGGGCAGCACGGTAGCACAGTGGTTAGCACTGTTGCTTCACAGCTCCAGGGTCCCAGATTCGATTCCCTGAATGCGTGGAGTCTGCACGTTCTCCCTGTGTCTGCGTGGGTTTCCTCCGGGTGCTCCGGTTTCCTCCCACAAGTCCCGAAAGACGTGCTGTTAGGTAATTTGGACATTCTGAATTCTCCCTCTGTGTACCCGAACAGGTGCCGGAATGTGGTCACTAGGGGCTTATCACAGTAACTTCATTCAGTGTTAATGTAAGCCTACTTGTGACAATAAAGGTTATTATTAAATATGGACATCAAAATCCAATTGTTCCACAGTTGCTAGTCTGTCAACATCAACACAATATCCTAATATGTCTTTCTCAGATCCAAAGTGAATAATTTCAGCCTTCCCTGCATTGAACTCCTTCTGCCATAGTTTTGTCCACTCATTTGCAAACTTACAAATTAGGAGCAAGTCATTTTGGCCTTGAGCCTGCTCCATTGTTCAATAAGAAAATGGCTGATTTGATTGTAGCCTCAACTCCACTTCCCTTCCTATTCCTTCTACTGTTTGACTCCCTTTTCAATCAAGAATCTAACTCGCGTTCCGGTTGCGGCTATGCGGAGCTAAGCCGCACGTTCGGCAGCTCCCGCTATTTAGGGACTTTTGGGCCGTTTCGAGGGCCCCAAACGGCGCTGTTTTTACGCATCCCGGTGGGGGAAGGTGCCTGGAAGAACTTGCCCCACACTATATGGTGCTCACCCGGAGTGGGACGAAGAAAAAGGCTGCCGCAACTCCCCCAAAAAAACGGGGGAAGGAAAACAAAATGGCGGCCGGCGCAACACCCGAGGACTGGTGGAAGTGGGCGCAGGAGCAACAGGTCTCGCTCCTACGTTGTTTTGCTGAGCTGAAGGCTGAGCTGCTGGACTCCATGAATGCAACTACGAACAAGCTGCTTGGGACCCAGGCGGCCCAGTAGGAGTCTATTCGGGAGTTGCAGCAGCAGGCCGTTGAAAGGGAGGAGGAGGCTGTGGTCCTCGTGGGGAAAGTGGAGTTGCACGAGGCACTACATAAAAAGTGGCAGGACCGCTTGGAGGAGTTGGACGTTCGCACGAGGCGAAAGAATCTGAGGATCCTGGGCCTGGCGGAGGGGCTGGAGGAGTCGGATCTCCCGGCGTATGTGACCACGATGCTGAGCTTGTTGATGGGAGTGGGGTCCTTAAATTTGCCCCTGGAGCTTGAGGGAGCGCACAGAGTGATGGCCAGGAGGCCCAAGGCAGGTGAGCCCCCGAGGGCAGTGCTGGTGCGGTTCCACCGATTCAATGACCGGGAGTGTGTGCTGCGCTGGGCCAAGAAAGAGAGGAGCAGCAAATGGGAGAATTCGGTAGTGAGGATCTACCAGGACTGGAGTGCAGAGGTGGCTAAGCGGCGGGCCGGGTTCAACCGGACGAAGGCGGTGCTTCATGCCAAGCAGGTCAGGTTTGGAATGCTGCAGCCTGCGCGCCTGTGGGTGACATACAAGGACCGGCACCATTACTTCGAGTCCCCGGAGGAGGCGTGGGCCTTCGTACAGGCGGAGAAGCTGGACTCGAACTAGGGCCTGGGGACATACTTTTGCCGTCGTTGTTTCCGCTGTGGCTGTTTTGTTTCAACTGTTTCAACTTTTTTAACTTCGACATGTGTGTTATGTATGCTGGTTTTCTGTTTGCTCTTTTTACGGGTGGGTTTTTTTGTTGGGCATGGTTGTGGGTTAAGTGGGGAGTGTTGGGGGTTTGTGTTTTATATGTTCTCTTCTGTATGGGGCTGGGGATGGAGGTGAAAATGGATTTTGGGGAACTGCGTCAGAGGGGTGGGGTGTGGCAGTGTGAAAGCGCGGGCTTTCCTCTGGTTTCCCGCGCTGCGGGGCAGGGGGAATGGAGCTTGCGGTGGGGGCGGGGCCTCTACGGGTCTTCTATCCTGCGCTGCAGCAATGCCAAGGAGGTGTGGCAAGAGGGGGATGACCCCATGCCGGGAGGGGATAGGTTTTGGCGGGAGCTGCCGGGGTCAGCAGAAGTCAGCTGACTCACGGAAGTACCATGGAGGGTGCGTCGCGGCTAGGAGGGGTCCTAGCCTGGGGGGGGGGGGGGGGGGGGGGGGGGGAAGGAGATACCGGGTTGCTGCTGGAACGACTAGGAAGGAGCCGATAGGGGCCGGGGGGGAAAGAGGAGAGGCGTTATCGCCATGGGGAACGGGTCGAGCGGGGTGTGCTGGCCTGGGGCGAACATCTGCCAAGCTATGGCTAGTCGGCGGGGGAGGGGGGCGGGTTGCCCTCTGATCCGGCTGATTACCTGGAACGTGAGGGGGCTGAACGGGCCGGTTAAGAGAACCAGGGTGTTTTCCCATCTAAGGGGGTTGAAGGCGGACGTGGCTATGCTCCAGGAGACCCACCTGAAGGTGGCGGACCAGGTTCGTCTGAGGAAGGGGTGGGTGGGGCAGGTTTATCATTCAGGATTGGACGCGAAGAACCGGGGGGGTGGCGATTCTGGTGGGGAAGAGGGTGGTGTTTGAGGCGGCTGAGGTGGTGTCGGACAAGGAGGGCAGATATATCATGGTGAAGGGTAGGCTGCAGGGAGAGAAGGTGGTGCTGGTGAACGTATATGCCCCGAATTGGGATGATGCTGGCTTCATGAGGCGATTGTTGGGCCGCATCCCGGACCTGGAGGCAGGGGGCCTGATCATGGGGGGAGATTTTAACACAGTGCTGGATCCCACACTGGACCGGACCAGTTCAAGGACGACTAGGAGACTGGCAGCGGCCAAAGTGCTGAGGGGATACATGGACCAGATTGGAGGGGTGGATCCCTGGAGGTTTGGGAGACCGAGAGCGCGGGAGTATTCCTTTTTCTCTCACGTCCATAAGGTTTATTCCCGGATAGACTTTTTTGTCCTGAGCAGGGGATTGATTCCGAGGGTGCAGGATGCCGAGTACTCGGCCATAGCGATTTCGGACCATGCCCCGCACTGGGTTGATCTGGAGATGGGAGAGGCGCGGGACCAGCGCCCGCTCTGGCGCCTGGATGTGGGGATGCTGGCGGAGGAGGAGGTGTGTAAGAGGGTTCGGAGAAGCATTGAGGGGTATCTTGATACCAATGATACGGGGGAGGTCCAGGTTGGGATGGTCTGGGAGGCTCTGAAAGCAGTGATCCGGGGGGAGCTGATCTCCATCCGGGCCCACAGGGAAAGGAGGGAGAGGAAGGAGAGGGAGAGACTGGTGGGAGAGCTCCTGGAGGTGGACAGGAGATATGCGGAGGCACCGGAGGAAGGGTTGCTGGGAGAACGGCGCAGTTTGCAGGCCAATTTTGACTTGTTGACCACCAGAAAGGCGGAGACACAGTGGGGGAGGGCGCAGGGCGCGTATATGCGTATGGAGAGAAGGCGAGCAGGATGTTGGCGCATCAGATCCGGAGGCGAGATGCGGCTAGGGAAATTGGTGGAGTGAAGGATGGGGTGGAAATGTAGTGCAGAAGGGGACAGAAGTAAACAAGGTCTTTAGGGACTTTTACAAGGGATTGTACCGGTCGGAACTTCCGAGGGGGAGAGAGGGGATGGAGAGTTTCATGAACAGGCTATGTTTCCCAAGGGTTCAAGAGAGGCTGGTAGAGGGGCTGGGGGCGCCGATAGAGTTGGAGGAGCTAGTCAGGGGGATCGGACAAATGCAGTCAGGTAAGGCCCCGGGGCTGGACGTGTTCCCGGCGGAATTTTACAAAAAATATGCCGACCTGGTGGGTCCCCAGTTGGTGCGAACCTTCAATGAGGCATGGGAGGGGGGGGCTTTGCCCCGACGATGTCGCGGGCACTGATCTCTTTGACCCTAAAACGGGATAAGGACCCCTTGCAGTGTGGATCATATAGGCCTATCTCGCTCCTTAACGTGGACGCTAAGTTGCTGGCGAAGATCCTGGCTACCAGGATAGAGGATTGTGTGCCAGAGGTAATTCACGAAGATCAGACAGGATTTGTCAAGGGGCGGCAGCTCAACACGAATGTGCGGAGACTGCTCAATGTTATCATGATGCCGGCAGTGGAGGGGGAGGCGGAGATAGTGGTGGCGCTGGACGCAGAGAAAGCTTTTGATAGAGTTGAGTGGGGGTACTTGTGGGAGGTGCTGGAGAGGTTTGGATTTGGGGAGGGATTCATCAAATGGGTGAGGCTGCTTTACGCGGCTCCGATGGCGAGTGTAGTCACAAATGGAAGGAGATCGGAGTACTTTAGGCTCTATCGAGGGACCAGGCAGGGGTGTCCCCTGTCCCCCCTGCTCTTTGCACTGGCGATTGAACCGCTGGCCATGGCGTTGAGGGAGTCAGGGAAATGGAGGGGTCTGGTGCGGGGTTGGAAGGAGCACCGGGTATCGCTGTATGCGGACGACCTGCTGTTATATGTGGCGGACCCAGAGGGGGGAATGCCGGGGTGATGGAGCTGTTAGCGGAAATTGGGGGCTTCTCGGGCTATAAGCTAAATTTAGGAAAGAGCGAGGTATTTGTAGTGCACCCGGGAGATCAAGAGGAGGGAATTGGGAGGCCCCCTTTCAGGAGGGCAGTGAAGAGTTTCAGGTACTTGGGGGTGCAGGTGGCCAGGAGTTGGGGGGCTCTCCATAAGCTTAACTTCACCAGACTAGTGGAACAGATGGAGGTGGAATTTAAAAGGTGGGACATGGTGCCGCTATCGCTGGCGGGCAGAGTGCAATCCGTCAAAATGACAGTTCTTCCGAGGTTCTTGTTCCTCTTCCAGTGCTTGCCCATCTTTATCCTTAGGGCCTTTTTTAAAAGGGTGACCAGCAGCATCATGGGATTTGTTTGGGCGCATGGCACCCCGAGGGTGAAGAGGGTCTTCTTGGAGCGGGGTAGAGATGGGGGGGGGGGGCTGGCGTTGCCCAACCTCTCGGGGTACTACTGGGCGGCCAACGTGTCGATGGTGCGTAAGTGGGTGATGGAGGGGAGGGGGGCAGTATGGAAACGGATGGAGAGAGCGTCCTGTGGGGATACAAGCCTGGGGGTCCTGGTAACGGCGCCGTGGCCGCTCCCTCCCACGAGGTGTACCACAAGTCCGGTGGTGGCGGCTACCCTCAAGATTTGGGGGCAGTGGAGGCGACATAGGGGAGAAGTGGGGGGCTCGATGGAGGCTCCGTTAAGGGGGAACCATAGGTTCGTCCCGGGGAACATGGATGGGGGATTTCAGGGATGGTACAGAGCGGGCATTAGACAGCTGAAGGCCCTGTTTATCGACGGAAGGTTTGCGAGCCTGGGGGAGTTGGAGGAGACATTTGGGCTTCCTCTGGGAAACATGTTTAGATATCTGCAGATAAAGGCATTTGCTAGACGGCAGGTGGAGGGATTCCCTGCGCTCCCCGCGAGGGGGGTGAGTGACAGGGTGCTTTCGGGGGTCTGGGTCGGGGAGGGGAAGATATCCGATATCTACAAGCTTATGCAGGAGGTGGAAGAGGCGTCAGTAAAGGAGCTGAAAACGAAGTGGGAGGGGGAACTGGGGGAACAGATCGAAGACGATTAATTCTTCCTCCTCGTGTGCGCGGCTTAGCCTCATTCAATTCAAGGTGCTGCATAGGGCCCACATGACTGGGACGAGGATGAGTAGGTTCTTTGGGGGTGAAGATAGGTGTGTCAGGTGCTCGGGGAGTCCAGCGAACCATGCCCATATGTTCTGGGCATGCCCGGCACTGGAGGAGTTCTGGAAGTGGGTGGCGAGGACGGTGTCAAGGGTGGTGGGATCCAGGGTCAGGCCAGGATGGGGACTTGCGATCTTTGGGGTTGGGGTAGAGCCGGGAGTGCAGGAGGCGAAAGAGGCCAGCGTACTGGCCTTTGCGTCCCTAGTAGCCCGGCGAAGGATTTTGCTACAATGGAAGGACGCGAGGCCCCCAAGCGTGGAGACCTGGATCAATGACATGGTGGGCTTCATTAAGCTAGAGAAGGTCAAGTTCGCCCTGAGAGGATCGGTGCACGGGTTCTTTAAGCGGTGGCAACCTTTCCTCGACTTTCTGGCTCAACGATAGGGTACTAGGACAGTAGCAGCAGCAACGGGGGGGGGGGGGGGGGGGGGAGAGATTACTATGTTTGTTTATTTTATTTAAATTTGATTTATTTAATTTTAATTTATGGTTATGTTTTCTTGTTGGGGGGGTGGGGGGAGTGTGATACATGTGATGTTACGGTTTGGGGGGATTTGTGAGTGTTTTAGGGCAGTTAGTTGCATATTATTACTTGTTGTTATATTTTTATATTTTCTGTAAAAAATTCCAATAAAAATTATTTTTTAAAAAAGAATCTAACTCCCCCTTTGAAATATTCAATGGCCCTCCTTCCTCCCCTCTCTGGCAAAGAGAGTTTCACAGACCCATGTGTCTCTGAGAAAAAAGGAGTTCCTCACTATCATCTTAAATGTGAGATCCCTTAAATAGACATTTAGTCTGTCTATGTCCTTTTCTAAACTCCTGCTTCCATCTACACAAATTGCTAAGTTTCCTAACTAAAACTGTCTCAGCTCTTTATTTTCTCATCCAGCTGAATAATACATATGATGGAAAACTAAAATCAAATAACCATTTGGAAGTTGACATGAACCTGGTAGAAAGGTCTTAGCTATGGATAGGTTTGGGTTGTGTTCCCTGACGAAGATGAAGTTCCAGAACAAAAATATATAATATTGGAATTTGTACTGAAATGTTTAAAAGTGAACCCAGAAAAAATAATCAAAGTTCAAAAATACACTACCATCGATAAATGATCAACTGAGATGTTTAAAAGACATTTACTTGGGAAATAGCATGTTATGGGACTGGAGAAATGGCTGAAACTTGGATCAAGAAGAACTTCCAAGGTTAATAATTGGCTGGCTGAATGGCTTATTTGTGCTGCTAAGCTTCTGTAAGTGAAACATTTCAATATTCTTTTTTGCTACAAAAACAACTTTAATAAAAGTGTTTTTAAAATGTAACTTTTACTGGTAGGTCGGTTGAAGGTAAACATGGCAAATATTTACTTCAAGCAAAGAAATTATCCCAAAGCAATAAAGTTTTACCGGATGGCATTGGATCAGATATCAAGTTCCCACAAGGAGATGAGGTGGGTGTTAGTAGAACTATTATGGTGAAGCAGCTTTTCCCCCATACTTACTTAAAAAAGTTGTACGTGTATTTTGACAGTTTTATTTTACTGTTGTTTCCCAGCATCATTAAGTGTTGGCAGATTCTTTGACGGTGGAGATCATTGCAGCTAAACCTAACCCTGTTCTAATCAAATGGCCTCACGTCTGTTGTGGGTAAAGTCTTGGAGAGGATTATAAGAGATACGATTTATAATCATCTAGATAGGAATAATATGATTAGGGATAGTCAGCATGGTTTTGTGAAGGGTAGGTCATGCCTCACAAACCTTATCGAGTTCTTTGAGAAGGTGACTGAACAGGTAGACGAGGGTAGAGCAGTTGATGTGTATATGGATTTCAGTAAAGCGTTTGATAAGGTTCCCCACGGTCGTCTATTGCAGAAAATACGGAGGCTGGGGATTGAGGGTGATTTAGAGATGTGGATCAGAAATTGGCTAGTTGAAAGAAGACAGAGGGTGGTGGTTGATGGCAAATGTTCAGAATGGAGTTCAGTTACGAGTGGCGTACCACTAGGATCTGTTCTGGGGCCGTTGCTGTTTGTCATTTTTATAAATGACCTAGAGGAGGGCACTGAAGGTTGGGTGAGTAAATTTGCAGACGACACTAAAGTCGGTGGAGTTGTAGACAGTGTGGAAGGATGTTGCAGGTTACAGAGGGACATCGATAAGCTGCAGAGCTGGGCTGAGAGGTGGCAAATGGAGTTTAATGTAGAGAAGTGTGAGGTGATTCACTTTGGAAAGAATAACAGGAATGCGGAATATTTGGCTAATGGTAAAATTCTTGGTAGTGTGGATGAGCAGAGGGATCTCGGTGTCCATGTACATAGATCCCTGAAAGTTGCCACCCAGGTTGATAGGGTTGTGAAGAAGGCCTATGGTGTGTTGGCCTTTATTGGTAGAGGGATTGAGTTCCGGAGCCATGAGGTCATGTTGCAGCTGTACAAAACTCTGGTACGGCCGCATTTGGAGTATTGCGTACAGTTCTGGTCGCCTCATTATAGGAAGGACGTGGAAGCTTTGGAACGGGTGCAGAGGAGATTTACCAGGATGTTGCCTGGTATGGAGGGAAAATCTTATGAGGAAAGGCTGATGGACTTGAGGTTGTTTTCGTTAGAGAGAAGAAGGTTAAGAGGTGACTTAATAGAGGCATACAAGATGATCCGAGGGTTAGATAGGGTGGACAGTGAGAGCCTTCTCCCGCGGATGGAGGTGGCTAGCACGAGGGGACATAGCCTTAAATTGAGGGGTAATAGATATAGGACAGACGTCAGAGGTAGGTTTTTTACGCAAAGAGTGGTGAGGCCGTGGAATGCCCTACCTGCAACAGTAGTGAACTCGCCAACATTGAGGGCATTTAAAAGTTTATTGGATAAGCATATGGATGATAATGGCATAGTGTAGGTTAGATGGCCTTTAGTTTTTGACTTCCCATGTCGGTACAACATCATGGGCCGAAGGGCCTGTACTGCGCTGTATCGTTCTATGTTCTATGTACTATGCTTCCCAGCAGAGGTTACTGAAAAACAATCAGAACATAAAACTTTGATTTCTTTCTCCTTTGCAGCCCAAAGTGCTACAATGTAATGCCTCAGCTGTTGCCCTATCTGAGATCAACTAAATCAGCACAAGCCTGAGATTTGTATGATTTGTATGACTTTGTGGCACTTCCACCCTGCTTTAAACTTATTGAGCTACCTTTTAAAAAATTCGTTCATGGAATGAAGAGCTTGTCGTATGAGAAATAGTTGAGGACTCTGGGTCTATACTCGTTGGAGTTTAGAAGGATGAGGGGGGATCTTATTGAAACGTACAGGATACTGCGTGTCCTGGACAGAGTGGACGTGGAGAGGGTGTTCCCACTTGTAGGAAAAACTAGAACCAGAGGACACCATCTCGGTCTCGAGGGCCGATCCTTTAAAATAGAGATGAGGAGGAATTTCTTCAGCCAGAGGGTGGTGAATCTGTGGAACTCTTTACCGCAGAAGGCTGTGGAGGCCAAATCACTGCGTGTCTTTAAGACAGAGATAAATAGGCTCTTGATTAATAAGGGGATCAGGGGTTATGGGGAGAAGGCAGAAGAATGGGAATGAAAAAAATATCAGCCATGATTGAATGGCGGGCTGAGTGGCCTATTTCTGCTCCTATGTCTTATGGTCTGATTGGGCCAGATTTATTGCCAATCCCTGAGGGCATTTAAGAATCAAATGAAATGAAATGAAAACCATTCAACCATACAAGTGGGAACATCCTCTCCACGTCCACTCTATCCAGGGGCTGGTTTAGCACACAGGGCTAAATCGCTGGCTTTGAAAGCAGACCAAGGCAGGCCAGCAGCACGGTTCAATTCCCGTACCAGCCTCCCCGAACAGGCGCCGGAATGTGGCGACTAGGGGCTTTTCACAGTAACCTCATTGAAGCCTACTCGTGACAATAAGCGATTTTCATTTTCATTTCATTTTGATCTGGAGTCACATGTAGGCCAGACCAGGTAAGGCCAACAGATTTCCTTTCCCTAAAGGAAGTTAGTGAACCAGGTGCGTTTTCATGCCTATCGAGAATGGTTTCATGGTCACCTTTAGACTTTAATTCCAGATTTTAAAAATTGAATTCAAATTTCACCATCTGCCCATGGCGGGATTTGAACCCGGGTCTCCAAAGCATGACTCTGTGTCTCTGGATTACTAGTCCAGCAGCAATACTACTATGCCACTGCCTCCCTTAAAAAGATCAGGTCAGTGTCAAATTTTGTCTGATGATCCTTAAAATGCATTAAAGGCTCTATATACATGTAATAATTGTTTATTTTGCAACATTGCATGCTTTCATCCCTGCTTCAGCCCATCTGCTGCTGAAACTCTCATCCTAGTTTTATTCAGGCTCAGCTATTCCAATGCTCTCCTGACTCATCCACAACTTTTGTTGAGATTTGCTTACCCACTTCTGTTATTGTCAATCCACATTGTTTCTAGCTCCTCAATGCTTCCATTCTCAGAAATGTAGAAAGATCTTAGGTATGGACAGCTTTGCCTTTCCACCTCCCTTAAAGCCATCTGCTTGACCAAACGTTTGGTCATCCTTCTGATCCCTTCTACCTTAGCTTGACGTCCATTTTGCCTGATTATGCTTCTGTAAAGCATCTTGGGACATTTTTCTTTATTAAGGTTGTTGTAAGAATGCAATTTGTTGTTGCAGAAGATTCCCATTCCTGGAAATTCCAGCCTAAATGTTTACTGTAAGAATATATGTTGCTGGTGCGTTTTATTAACGACCATGAGATTGTTATGATATAGAATACAATTATACAACAACAATTTGTATTTAACATTCCAAGGCACTTCAGACAAGTATATTGTCAAACAAAATTTGACACTCAGACACACAGAGAATGAGGACAGATGATCAAAAGATTGATCAAACAGGTAACAGGAGGAGAGAAAGGAGATGAAGTTTAAGAAGGGAATTCCAGAGTTTGGGGCATAGCTAACAGAAGGTATATCCACCAGTGTTGGAATAATTAAGTTGAGTAAGAGACCAAATTAGAGGATTGGCTCAGGGTTGTTGGGCTGGAGGAAGTAGCATAGTGGTAATGTTACTGAACTAGTAATCCAGAGGCCTGGTCTTATGCTCCACAGGTCTGAGTTCAAATTCCACCATGACTATTACAATTTTTGCAACTACCTGACAACGCCCTGGTCCACAAAAAGCGAGACAAATCCAATCTGCCCCATCAATCTACCCTCAATCATCACAACGTGATGGAAATTGTTGCTGATAGTGCTATCAAGTGGCACTTACTCAGCAATAACCTGCTCACCGATACTCAGTTGGGTTCTGCCAGAGCCATTCAGCTCCAGACTTCATTACAGCCTTGATCCAAACAGCTGAATTCCAGAGATGAGGTGAGCATGACTGCCCTTGATATCAAGGCAGCATTTGATCAAGTGTGGCATCAAGGAGCCTCAGCAAAATTTAAGTCAATGAGTATCATGGGAAAGATCTCTTCCCAGCTCAAAGGAAAGATGCCTGAGGGTGCTGGAGGTCAGCCCAAGACATTGCTGCAGGAGTTCCTCCGGGTATTGTCCCAGAACCAACCACCTTCAGCTGCTGCATCAATAATCTTCCTTCTATCATAAGTTCAGAAGTGGGGATTTCCAATGATGATTGCAGTGTTTAGTACCATGTTTAGAAACTGAAGCAGTCCATGTCTGCATGGAGCAAGATCTGGACAACATTCAGGCTTGGGTTGATATGTGGTAAGCAACATTCATGTCAGACAAGTCTCAGGAATAGATTCCAACCACCTCTCCTTGACTTTCAAAGGCACTACCATTGCTGAATCCCCCACCATCCAACCTCTTCAGTTACTGTTGGCCAGAACCGTAACATGACCAGTCATATAAATACTATCGTTATAAGAATTAAATCAAAGCCTCGGAATTCTGTAGCGATTAACTCAATTCCTGACTCCTAAAGCTGTAGCCATATGAAGGGCACAAATCAGAAGTGTGATGGAATATTCTCCACTTGTCTAGATGAGTGCAGCTCCAACAAAACTCAAGCAGCTTGACACCACCCAGGGCAAAGCAGCCAACTTGATTGGCACCCATGCTTCACCTTAAACATATACTCCCTCCACCACTGGTGCAGAGTGGCAACAGTATGTACTATATATAAGATACACTGCAGCAACTCATCAAGGCTCCTTCAACAGTGCCTTGCAAACCCATGACTCCTACCACCTTGAAGAACAGGGTGACATACACATGATAACACCATAACCTGCAAGTTCACCTCCAGACATACACCATCCTGACTTGGAACTATATTACAGTGCCTTCAAAGTCACTGAATCAAAATCCTCAAACTTGCACCCTAACAGCATTGTCAAAGCTTTGACAGCTGTCTGAGGCTGAACCAGACTGTTTACAACCTTGGTGTCAAACCTGACCCAGAGGCGAGTTCCTGATCACATCCTCTCCAGGAGCCAATGTAAGCAGAGATGATGAATGAACTAGACTTTGTGAATGTTACAATCTGGGCAGCAGAATTTTGGATGGCCTGAAGCTAATGGAAGGTAGATGATGGGAGGCTGGCCTGATCATTGTTAGAATAGCCAGGCCTACAGGTAACAAAGGCATTAATGAACGTTTCAGCAGAAAATGAGCTGAGGCAAGGGCAGAGTTGAGCAAAGTAAAACAGGTGGAAGTAGGTGGTCTTGGGGATGGAGAGGATGTGATCAGAAACTCGCCTCTGGGTCAAGTTTGACACCAAGGTTACAAACAGTCTGGTTCAGCTCAGACAGTTGTCAAGGAGAGGGATGGAGTTTGTGGCAGGAACCAAAGACCATGGCATTGGTCTGCCCAAGTTTATTTGGAGGAAGTTTCTATTCCGCGATAACTGGATATAAGGTAAACAGTCTGATGATTTAGAGACATGATGATTGGAGAGAACCACCTGAATTCAATTCCCCCTGAAGACTATCTTCAATAACCATTCTAATTGAAAGTAATTTAAAATCTTATTGCCAAAGAACATGAAACAATTGTTGCACAGGGATGAAAACTTCAGTTATGTAGATAGACTGAAGAAGTTGGGACTTTTATCCTGGGGAGGAGATGATTGAGAGGAGATTTGATAGAGGTATTCAGAATCATGAGAAATCTGTTCCCTCTGGTGAAAAGATCAAGAATGAGAAGGTACAGATTTAAGATAGTTTGGAAAAAGAAGCACTGGGGATATGAGAAACATTTTCACACAGTTAAGATCTGGAATGCGCTGCCTGATAGTGTGGTGGTGACAGGTTCAATCGAGGTATTCAAGAGGGAATTTGATT
The DNA here is from genome assembly GCF_902713615.1 of Scyliorhinus canicula. NCBI lineage: Eukaryota > Metazoa > Chordata > Chondrichthyes > Carcharhiniformes > Scyliorhinidae > Scyliorhinus > Scyliorhinus canicula. The sequence continues at coordinate 56,018,547 of NC_052159.1, read as the reverse complement.
ATTATCTGAAAAGGAAGAATGTGCATGGTTCTGAGGAGAAGGTGGGACGATGACACTAGGTGAATTGTTCCTTCAGAGAACCGCGCAGACACAAAAAAACCCAAATGGCCTTCTGTTACAGACTTCAAACCAAACCCCAACGACGGGCTAAGACACTGGACCAGAACCACGTTTTTTTTATTTTCAAGACTGTACAGAAAGATTTTGATTTGATTTGATTAGATTTACTGTCACATGAACCGAAGTACAGTGAAAAGTATATTACTGCGGCTGAGGGAATGTACACAGTACGTACATAGTAGACAAAAGAATAATCAACAGAGAACATTGACAAATGGTACATTGACAAACAGTGATTGGTTACAGTGCAGAACAAGGGGCCAAACAAAGGCCCCTTTACAGGATTTTTTTATCTCTGTGAACTCTGCGCAGCCCCTCAAAGATGGGTCAGTCCATCATGAACTCATCATCGCTATTTGGACTTTGGATTACCCACTCCTGTTTACACAAAAGAACTGGGTCAAGCTGTGAATATGCAACTAACCTCCAATTTATGGACAAAAGAGGCCATCAGATTCTGTAATGGGCTAATGGCTGGTCAGACAACAGTATCCTGGAGGACAATGGATCTTGAGTGAATCAGCCCAGCTGAAAAGGCATATCCTGTTTATTCCCATTAACAAGTTTAAGTCTAGCATCGGGGGGAAACAGGGGGCTCGATGGAGGCTCCACTGGGTGGCAACCATCGGTTCATCCCGGGGAACACTGATGGGGGATTCAGGGGGTGGCAAAGGGCGGGCATCAGCAAATTGAGGGACCTGTTTATTGGCGGGAGGTTTGCGGGCCTGGGGGAACTGGAAGATAAATTTGGCCTTCCCCAGGGGAACATGTTCAGATACCTGCAGGTAAAGGCGTTTGCTAGGCGACAGGTAGAGGGATTCCCTTTGCTGCCCTCGCAGGGGACGATGGACAGAGTGCTTTCGGGGGTGTGGGTAGGAGAGGGGAAGGTGTCTGACATCTATAAGGTAATGCAGGAGGTGGAGGAGTCGTCAGTGGAGGAGCTGAAGGCTAAATGGGAGGAGGAACTCGGGGAGCAGATAGAGGACGGGACTTGGGCGGAGGCCTTGGAGAGAGTCAACTCTTCCTCCTCATGTGCGAGGCTTAGTCTCATCCAATTTAAGGTGCTGCATTGGGCCCACATGTCCGGGACTAGGATGAGTAGGTTCTTCGGGGGTGAGGACAGGTGCACCAGATGTTCGGGGAGTCCTGCGAACCACGGCCATATGTTCTGGGCATGCCCAGCACTGGAAGAATTCTGGAAGGGGGTGGCGGGGACGATGTAGAGGGTGGTTGGATCCAGGGTCAAACCAGGGTGGGGACTCGCGATTTTTGGAGTTGCGGTAGAGCCGGGAGTGCAGGAGGCGAAAGAGGCCGGTGTCCTGGCCTTTGCGTCCCTGGTAGCCCGGCGGAGGATTCTGTTACAATGGAAGGATGCAAGGCCCCCAAGCGTGGAGACCTGGATCAGTGACATGGCGGGATTTATAAAATTGGAAAAGGTCAAATTTGCCCTGAGAGGATCAATACAAGGGTTCTATAAACGATGGCAGCCTTTTCTGGACTTCCTGGCTCAGAGATAGGTAACTGGGTCAATAGCAGCAGCAACCCCGGGGGGGGGGGGGGGGGGGGGGGGGGTGCATTATTGTAGTGTTTATTCTGTAACTTTATAGTGTGTTAATTTGCATTGTTGTTAAAATGCTGGGTTGTTCATGGGGATGGGGCGAATGTGTATGATTGTTAATATTATTGTTATTTTCGGTATTTTACTAAGGTGCGTCAATGTTGTATAAAATCAAAATTTCTCAATAAAAATTATTTAAAAAAAAAAAACAAGTTTAAGTCTGAATGGAACAGTGTAACACAGGCCAGGTGTGGGCATATACCTCTGACTCCGTGCTCGCAGTTTAACCCTCAGGCTAATAACCCCTAAATTGCCCACTACATCATCGATCCAATTTCCTAACATCTCCCAATCTTCACAGTTCTGTGTTGTAACAATATGGGGAAACCTTTTATTTTGCGGCTCTAACGAGGTATGGAATGTAATACTGAAGGCTAATTTATAATTGAACATCAGTTGTCCATAGCTTTTTTCTTCTTATCAAATTATATTTTTTTCTTTTTAAATAGGATTAAAATAATGCAGAACATTGGTGTTGTATTTGTCAAAATGGGACAGTACTCTGACGCTATCACCTCCTTTGAGCATATTATGAGTGAAAGCCCAAATTTAAAAACCAGCTTTAACCTCATTCTGTGCTACTTTGCCATTGGCGATCGTGAAAAGATGAAGAAAGCATTCCAGAAATTGATAGTGGTCCCACTTGGTATTGACGAAGATGATAAATATATTCCGCCTAATGTAAGTAAATTAGCATTAATGGCAATAAGATAGCAGGTGCATTTTGATTATCTGTGCAAAATTACTCAATGCATTATTTAAGCCTGTAAAAATATGAACTTATTTCTGATCTAAAAGTCTAAATTAATACTGTATTTTGAAGAACAAAGAAAACCGTAACAGTTACGTCTCTGGTCTTTTCTTCTAACAGCTGCTTGAGTGCATTTGTTTCATAGATCATTGTATTTGCATCTCAAGCCGAGCCTTAACTGTTCATTTGACATAACTTAATTTGAGCTCAAAGTATACCAAGTTCAGAATCATTGACTGACATGACTCTGCATTCCTGAGTGAAAATGGACTTTATTTTGGTTACATCAGTCTGTTATTCATGTTGCAAAGGAAAACAAATAAGCATGTTTATTTCCTGATTTTCTTTCCTATTGCCAATGACTCGTGACCTCAAGATTCAGAACATAGGATAATAGGGCAGAGTACTTTCTATTGCTGTCATAATTTGCCTGGATCCAGTTGGTATTGGAAGGCTATCTATCCATTCCATTCGCAGCCGCCTTATATACCATTTTGAGGTGATGAATAAGTGCATGGTAAATATTGGGGGCTTCATGTGAGTTTATTTCTCTCTCCAGTCAGTATGAGACTCTGAGGTCAATGTTGAGATTTTTTGTTAGTAACTCCATTCTTCTCCAACATAATCTCTCTACCCCTCTCCCCATAACCCTCAAGAGATGTAATTTATACAATTGACATTTTATTAGCTCCTATTTTTTTAAGTTTAGTGTACCCATTTCATTTTTTCCAATTAAGGGGCAATTTAGCATGGCCAATCCACCTAGCCTGCACATCTTGGGTTGTGGGGGCGAAACCCACGCAAACATGGGGAGAAACGTGCAAACTCCACACAGACAGTGACCCAGAGCCGGAATTGAACCTGGGACCTCAGCACCGTGAGGCTGCAGGGCTAACCCACTGCGCCACCGTGCTGCCCAGCTCCTATTTTTGATAGTTTATTTTTCTTCTTATGCGCACTTTGTTTTCATTTTCACATTGTGGGCTGGGTTTTATGAGGTGCTGTGTTCCTAGCACCTCCTCCCCTCTCCAAACTACAAAGTTCGTTGGGAGGGTGGCATGGTGGCGCAGTGGTTAGCACTGCTGCCTCATGGCGCTGAGGACCTGGGTTCGAGCCCGACCCCGGGTGACTGTCCGTGTGGAGTTTGCAGTCTCCCCGTGTTTGCGTGGGTCTCACCCCCACAACCCAAAGATGTGCAGGATAGGTGAATTGGCCACACTAAATTGGCCCTTCCTCCCCAGATTCCCAGTGTCCTTGACTTCACAATGATTCTTCAACAATGACAGTGGCACACTTCCGGTTGCGACTATGCAGAGCTAAGTCGCACGTTCAGCAGCTCCCGCTTAGAACGGACTTTTGGGCTCTTTTCATGGCCCCCAACGGCAATTTCCTGATGTGGGAAGCAGTTTGCAGCATTCCCCCGACAGTGTATGGCTTGGATCAGGAGCGGGTCGACTAAAAAAGTGGTGGTGAAGCCAAAGAAAGTGCGAGGGAAGAAGAGCAAGATAACGTCGGGCGGAGACCAAGCAGCGTGGATGCAGTGGGCGGAGGAGCAACAGGAGGCTCTCCAGCGCTGCTTCAGGGAGCTTAAAGCGGACCTGCTGGAGCCAATGAAGGCTTCCATTGATAAGTTGCTGGAGACGCAGGCGGTGGCGATCCGCGAGGTCCGACAGAAGGTCTCGGAGCACGAAGATGAGATCTTGGTCCTAGCGGTAAAGGTGGAGGCGCACGAGGCACTCCACAAGAAATGGCAGGACCGGTTCGAAGAGATGGAGAATCGGTCGAGGCGGAAGAAACTGCGGATCCTGGGCCTCCCGGAGGGGCTGGAGGGGTCGGACATGGGGGCCTATGTGGTCACTATGTTAAACTCACTGATGGGAGCGGGGTCCTTCCTGGGGGCCCTGGAGCTGGAAGGGCCCCATAGAGTGCTGGCGAGGAGGCCCAAGGCTAACGAGCCGCCGCGGGCGGTGCTGGTGCGGTTTCAACAATTCGCTGATTGGGAGTGTGTCCTCAGGTGGGCCAAGAGAGAGCGGAGCAGCAGGTGGGAGAACGCGGAGGTTCGAATTTATCAGGACTGGAGTGCGGAGGTGGCGAAGAAGCGGGCCAGGTACAACTGGACGAAGGCGGTGCTGAGCAGGAAGGGGGTGAAGTTCGGAATGTTGCAGCCGGCGCATCTGGGTCACCTACAAGGACCGGCATCATTATTTCGAGGCCCCGGAGGAGGTGTGGGCCTTTGTTCAGGCCGAAAAGTTGGACACAAACCGAGGGTCGGGGTGGGGGCCGTGCATTGGGATGGTTGGGGATTGCTGAGGTTGTGTTACACTTCGAGTGGAGGTTCTTTTTGTTTGTTCTCTGTTCTTGTTTTATCGTGATTTTGGGTGGATGTTGGGGGTGAGTTGGACACTGATTTGGTTAGATCCGTCGGGTGGGTTAGTGAAGGGAGGCAAATAAATGGAGTAGGGGGTGGAGGGTCGGTAGGGGGGATGGGGCCCCCGCGGGGGAGGGGAAGGCCCGAGATGGGGGAGAGAGGACTGGGCCTGTGAATAGGAGCTGCGCCAGAGGAGGCGGGGCTGGGCAGGTGGAAAGCGCGGGCTTTTTTCCCGGGCTGAAGGCTGGGTTGCTGCTGGTATGGTCAAGGGGAGATGGAGCGAGTTAGAGGGGGTCGGGACAGGGGTCTGCCGCCGTGAGGAACGGGCCGAGTGTGGGGTGTGGGCGCGTGGCTGGCCGCGGAGGGGTTATGGCTAGTCGGCGGGGGAGGGGCGCGGGCCGCCCCCTGGTCCGGCTGATAACCTGGAACGTAAGGGGACTGAACGGGCCTATTAAGCGGGACCGGATGTTTGCGCACCTGAAGGCGGATGTGGTCATGCTCCAGGAGACACACCTGAAGGTGGCGGACCAGGTAAGATTGAGGAAGGGGTGGGTAGGCCAGGTGTTCCAATCAGGGCTAGATGCAAACAATCGGGGTGTGGCGATTCTACTGGGAAAGAGGGTTTCGTTCGAGGTGTCGAGCATTGTGGCAGATAATGGAGGTAGGTACGTAATGGTAGGTGGTAAGCTGCAAGGGGAGAGGGTGATACTGGTTAATGTTTACACCCCGAACTGGGACGATGCAGGTTTTATGCGGCGCATGCTAGGCCGAATCCCGGACCTGGAAGTGGAGGGCCTAATAATGGGGGGAAGACTTCAACACGGTGTTGGATCCGACCCTGGATCGCTCCAGATCCAGGATGGGCAGGAGGCCGGCGGCGGCTAGAGTACTGAGGGGGTTTATGGACCAGATGGAAGGGGTAGATACTTGGAGATTTGCAAGGCCGAGGGCTAGGGAATTCTCATTTTTCTCACATGTTCATAAGGCCTATTCCCGGATCGATTTCTTCGTTATGAGTCGGGTGCCGATCACGCGTGTAGGGGATACCGAGTACGCGGTGATAGCCACTTCAGATCATGCCCCGCATTGGGTAGACTTGGAGCTGGTGGAGGAGAGACACCAGCGCCCGCTGTGGCGCTTGGATGTGGACTGTTGGCAGATGAGGAGGTGAGCGAGTGGGTTCGCGGCAGCATAGAGAGATACCGGGAGGCTAACGACAATGGGGAGGTTCGAGTGGGGACGGTCTGGGAGGCGCTGAAGGCAGTGGTCAGGGGAGAGCTAATCTCCATTAGGGCCTGTAGTAATCCACGGGAGGCAGGAGTTCCGTCATCACACCAATATTTATTTACAATAACGATATCACAGGAGCAGCTACAAACAGTGCTGCTAGCAGTCCAGTCAACTTAAGACTGGCTCACAAAGCCTACACAGGTGCTTATATGGGCCCCCTCAATGAGCTATCATTGAGGGAGCTCATACTCCAATGGCCAACCAATAAGCTAATTGGAGTTCATTACACCCCTCCCCCCACAAGGTCCGAGGAATTCCTGCTAGCTGGCATTCCTCTGAGCTTCTTCCTGCTCCTCATGTCTGGGTCTGTCACCTCTGTGTCGTTCGCCGGGTCATTCTCCGAAGTGGGCGGTGTGTACCTTATAGGTGCCTGTCTTTTCCTTGACGACCTCCTTGGAAGTTGTTCTTCCTCCTCCTTGGGGAGAGGTGTCGCGGCGGCCTCGTCGAACGTGTCCATCTCTGACTCTGACGACTGGATGACGGGGTCTGGAGAAATTGCTCGGGGCTGGGGTGTAGGTATCCTTTTTGTCTGGGCTATCACAGCTTGAGGTGGTCCTGCTTCGCCTGCGTCCAGGTGTGGTTCCGCTGCCCTTATTTGGTCTAGGTGTTTCTTCAGCACCTTACCTCCTATCGAAACCTCATAGGATATGGGCCCTGTTTGGGACTCTACCGTGCCTTTGACCCACGTTGGTTATTCCCATAATTCTTGACCCAAACCGGTGCCCCCACCTGGAAATGTCTCTGCTGCCGACTATTATCATGCCCCCTGCGTTGGGCATCCTGTTGTTTCTCCACTTTCCCTGTTAAATTTTGGGAAAAGGAGACTCAGCCTCGTTTGCAGCCACCTTCCCATTAAGAGTTCAGCTGGCGGTATGCCCGTTGTGGAATGCGGTGTGGTCCTGTAATCAAACAGCCAGCGGGAGAGCTTTGTGTCCATTGACGCTGCCGGCTGCTTCTTGAGTCCCGCTTTAAGTGTCTGAACCGCTCTCTCTGCCAGGTCGTTGGTCGCTGGATGGTAAGGGGCCGTTTTGATGTGACGGACTCCGTTTTCCTTCAGGAATTTTCCAAATTCCCCACTTGTGAATGCCGTTCCGTTGTCCGACACCAATACCTCTGGAAGTCCATGTGTTGCAAACGAGGCCCTGAGCTTTTCAATTGTCGATGCTGTGTTTGCTGCATTTACCCGGTGGACGTCCAACCATTTGGAGTGGGCGTCCACTATCACCAAAAACATTGAGCCCATGAAAGGGCCGGCGTGGTCAATATGCAGGCGGGTCCACGGTCTGCCTGGCCATTCCCACGGGTGCAATGGCGCCGCTGGTGGCACTCTTTGCCCCTGTTGGCACTCCTGGCACCGACGTACCAAGGCTGCTATGTCTGTGTCCAAACCTGGCCACCAAATGTAGCTTCGAGCTAGCATCTTCATTTTAGACACCCCTGGGTGTCCGTGATGTAACTCAGTTAAGATTGCCTGACGGCCCTGAGCTGGGACTATTACCCGGGCTCCCCATAATAGGATACAGTCTTCTACGGTTATTTGGTCCCTTCTGCTCCAGTATGGGTGCATCTGGGGCTCCACTGGTCTTTCCAGTTCCCCTGTTAGCAGTAAATGCTTCATCTTGGCTAAAACTGGGTCTTTTTGTACCCACAACCGAATATATTGTGCGTCTACTGGTAGGGTGTCCAAAAAATTTAGAGTCATTACTGTCTCCTCTACTTTTGGTATTTGCGGCGGAGTGTCCGGGAGGGGAATCTGCTCATAGCATCTGCATTTGCTACTCGCGTTCCCGGTCTGTGCTCCAGAACGTACCTATACGCCGCCAGTAGCAACGCCCAGCGTTGGATTCTAGCTGATGCAATCGGGGGTATTGACTTGCCTTCTTTTAATAACCCTAATAACGGCTTATGGTCCGTCACTATGGTGAATTTCCGCCCGTACAGATACTGGTGAATTTTTCTTACTGCGAATATCACCGCCAGTCCTTCCTTCTCGATTTGGGCGTACTTCCTCACAAGTGACCACCAACTCCTTCCTTGGGTCATAATGCGCTAGGACATTTTCGGATGACAGCTGTTCCTTAATGTCCCTAAATGCTCGGTTTTGGCGGGCGGACCATTTCCATTCTTGCCCCATTTTTAGTAGCTGGCGGAGGGGTTTTAGGATGGACGCCCTATTTTCAATAAATTTTCCATAATAGGTTACCAACCCTAGAAATGATCGTAACTCCTGGACCGTGGTGGGAGCTGGGGCTTCTTTTATTACCCTTACTCTGTCTTCTAATGGGTGTAAGTCTGACTCATCTACTTTATATCCCAGGTACGTCACTTGTGGGGCCAGAAAAACACATGTTTCCCTTTTTAGCCGTACGCCTGCCTTTGCGAAACGCCTGAGCACTTCCTCCAGGTTCCTTAAGTGTTCCCTGTTTGTCCTACCCATGATTAAGACATCGTCCAAATAAATCGCCACCTGCGGTAGTCCCTGCAGAATATTTTCCATTGTACGCTGGAATATAGCGCAGGTTGATGCCACTCCGAAAGGTAGCCAAGTATAACGAAAAAGGCCCTTCAGGGTGTTGATCGTAGCGAACTTCTGGGAGTCCTTGTCCAGTTTTAACTGCAGGTAGGCGTGGCTCATGTCCAGTTTCGTGAACAAAAGCCCACCTGTCAATTTGGCATATAGGTCATCTATTTTCGGGATTGGGTATTTGTCCAGCAGTACGTATTTGTTTACCGTCTGTTTGAAATCCCCACAGAGATGTATCGAGCCGTCTGGCTTCAAAATTGGTACCACCGGCAGTACATCAGACTGTACTGGTCTGATAATGCCGTTGCGCCGTAACCTTTCTATTTCGTCATCTACTTTCTTCCTTAATGCAAAAGGTACCGGCCTGGCCTTACAAAATTTCGGAAGGGCTTCTGGGTCCACGTGCAAAGTTGCTTTGGCGCCTATGATTTCCCCCAAACCTTCCTGGAAGACCTCCGGGTATTTTTGGAGTACTCCACTCAACTGCCCGCTTCCACTCTGGAAAATTTTCATCCAATCTAATTTTAGGCCTTTCAGCCAGTTTTGTCCAATTAAGCTCGGTCCGGAGCCCTCTACTATCGTCAACGGTAATCTGAGCAATTGTTTCTCATATTCCACGGGTACATGAGTCATGCCTAGAACTTCCAGGGGTTCCCCCGTGTAGGTTTTAAGTTTCGTCGATGTTTTTGTTAGGGTTAGTGGCTGGAGTCTGTCTTTGATTTTTCTAAATGCTGCCACTCCCATTACTGATACGGCCGCACCCGTGTCTATTTCCATTATTGTCGGCCGCCTGTTCACCCGTGGGGTAACCTTAATGGGTTCTGCTTTCTTCGTTGCAATATTATACAATTGTTCCCCTTCGGAGGAGGATGGGGCGTCTAGGTTGTGTACTTCCCTGCATCCCCACCTGTTATTCCTCTTTTGCCACCTTCTAGGGTCTCTGTCACTGTTATCCCACTCTGTCTGGTGCCAGAAACGGTCCTTCTCTGTTGGGGTGCCTCAGCCGGTACTTCCCTCTGTCTCCAGTTAGTCCTGGCAGACTTGGGGGCAGTTCTGGGGTTTTCCTTTTTCCCTCTATTCCTCAGGCTTTTCCTGAGAGCGGCTATCTGGTAGCAGGACCCGTTATGGTAGTCCCTCTCACAGGTATCTACCTCCATTGGCGTGCCCTGTAGTTCCTGTGCCCCGCTTGCTGCCTTTTCTAGGGACAGTGCGAGCTGTAACGCCTGCCTGCAGTCTAGCTCCGTTTCCGCCAACAGGCGTTTCTGTATTGTGAGGTCGTTTATACCACACACTAACCGGTCCCGAAGCATTTCATTTAGCGTCGGGCCGAACCTACATTTTTCCGCCAGCCTTCTCAGGCGGGTCTAGAAATTCGTGACTGACTCCCTGTCTTCCCACTTCGCTGTGTAGAATCTGTACCTACAAAATGAGGGGTGGTTTTGGGTCGTAGTGCTCTTTCACCAATTCCGTTAATTCTTGGAAGGTTTTTGTGTCCGGCGCATCGGGATAAGTCAGACTATGTATAATGGCGAAAGCTGAGGGTCCGCACGCCGACAGCAGATAAGCCATGTTCTTTCGTCTGTCAGTATATCATTTGCCCGGAAGAAGTAACACATTCTCTCCACATACTGGGACCAGTCCTCAATAGCCGGGTCGAATGCCTCTAACCTCCCAAAAAACGGCATTTTTTAAATGGCAAGGCTTACCCTCCGAGTGCGGCAGCTGGTCTCCGCAAAATTCTTAGTTTACCTCGTCGCCACTGTAGTAATCCACGGGAGGCAGGAGTTCCGTCATCACACCAATATTTATTTACAATAACGATATCACAGGAGCAGCTACAAACAGTGCTGCTAGCAGTCCAGTCAACTTAAGACTGGCTCACAAAGCCTACACAGGTGCTTATATGGGCCCCCTCAATGAGCTATCATTGAGGGAGCTCATACTCCAATTGGCCAACCAATAAAGCTAATTGGAGTTCATTACAGGGCCCATAAGGATAGGAGAGAGGCGAGGGAGAGGCTGGTGGGGGAGATGGTGAGGGTGGACAGGAGATACGCGGAGGAGCCGGAGGAGGGACTGTTATGGGAGAGGCGTAGCCTCCAGGCCGAATTCGATCTGTTGACCACCAGGAAGGCGGAGGCGCAGTGGAGGAAGGCCTAGGGGGCGATCTATGAGTATGGGGAAAAGGCAAGCCGGATGCTGGCGCATCAGCTTCGGAAGCGGGACTCAGCTAGGGAGATTGGGGTAGTTAAGGACAGGAGGGGGAGTGTGGCGCGAAGTGGGGTTGACATCAATGGGGTCTTCAGGGACTTTTATGAGGAAGTGTATCGGTCCGAGCCCCCACTGGAGGAGGGAGGAATGGGCCGCTTTCTGGACCAACTGCAGTTGGGTCTTGCAGTCCGATTTCGCTGTTAAATGTGGATGTTAAGGTGCTGGCGAAGGTCTTAGCCTCGAGAATTGAGGTTGTATACCGCAGATCATTCATGAAGACCAGACTGGGTTCGTGAAGGGGAGGCAATTGAATGCGAATGTGCGATGGCTCCTGAACGTCATTATGATGCCGGCAAGTGAGGGGGAGGCGGAGATAGTGGCGGCGATGGACACTGGGAAGGCCTTTGATCAGGTAGAATGGGGGTACTTGTGGGAGGTGCTGAAGAGGTTCGGGTTTGGGGAGGGGTTCATCAGGTGGGTCAGGTTGTTTTATGAGGCCCCGGTGGCCACGAACAAGAGGAGGTCTGTTCGGCTGTATCGAGGGACGAGGCAGGGGTGTCCCCTGTCCCCCCTGCTCTTCGCACTGGCGATTGAACCACTGGCTATGGCACTGAGGGAGTCGAGGAACTGGAGGGGGCTGGTGCGGTGCGGTACGGGGAGGAGCATAGGGTATCGCTCTATGCGAATGACCTGCTACTTTATGTCGCGGACCCGGTGGGGGGCGGATGCCGGAGGCAATGAGGATCCTCAGGGAGTTCGGAGAATTTTCAGGGTATAAGCTCAACATGGGGAAGAGCGAGCTGTTCGTGGTTCACCCAGGAGATCAGGAGAGGGGGATTGGTGAGCTCCCACTAAAACGGGCGGAGAGGAGCTTTAGATATTTGGGGGTCGAGGTGGCCAGGAGCTGGGGGGCCCTGCGTAGACTTAATTTCACGAGGCTGGTGGAGCAGATGGAGGAGGAGTTCAACAGGTGGGATGCGCTACCGCTGTCTTTGGCGGGTAGGGTGCAGTCAGTGAAGATGACGGTGCTCCCAGGGGTTTTGTTTCTGTTCCAGTGCCTCCCCATTCTTATCCCGAAGGCCTTTTTTAGACGGGTCAATAGGAGCATAACGGGGTTTGTATGGGCACGTGGGACTCCGAGGGTGAGAAGAGTATTCCTGGAGCGGAGCAGGGATGTGGGGGGGAGAGGGGCTGGCGCTGCCCAATCTCTGTGGATACTACTGGGCTGCTAATGTGGCGATGGTGCGCAAGTGGGTGCTGGAGGGGGAGGGGGCAGCATGGAAGAGGCTGGAAACGGCGTCTTGTGAGGGTACGAGTCTGGAGGCGCTGGCAACGGCGCTGCTGCCGCTCCCTCCAACGTGGTATACCACGAGCCGGTGGTGGCGGCTACCCTCACAATCTGTGGGCAGTGGAGGCGGCACAGGGGGGAGTTGGGGGCCTTGGTGTGGACCCCGATATGAAGAAACCATCAGTTTGTCCTGGGGAGGATAGATGAGGGTTTGCGGGGTGGCACAGGGCAGGGATAAGGAGGTTGGGGGACCTATTCGTGGATGGGAGGTTTGCGAGCCTGGGTGAGCTGGAGGAGAGGTACAGGCTCCCCCCGGGAAAAGCCTTTAGGTACCTACAGGTAAGGGCGTTTGTTAGGCGGCAAGTGGTGGGATTTCCGCTGCTGCCGCCATGCACGGTACAGGATAGGGTGCTCTCAGGGGTGTGGGTTGGAGAGGGGAAGATTTCGGCAATATACCAGGTGATGCAGGAGGAGGAGGAGGCCTTGGTGGAGGAACTGAAAGGTAAGTGGGAGGAGGAGCTTGGGGAGGTGATCGAGCAGGGGACTTGGGCAGATGCCCTAGGGAGAGTCAACTCTTCCTCTTCGTGTGCGAGGCTCAGCCTCATACAGTTCAAGGTGTTGCATAGGGCACACATGACCGGGACAAGGATGAGCCGGTTTTTTGGGGGTGAGGACAGGTGTTTTATGTGCTCAGGGAGCCCAGCAAACCACACCCATATATTCTGGGCATGCCCAGTACTGGAGGAATTTTGGAAGGGCGTAGCGAGGACGGTGCTGAGGGTGGTAGTGTCCAGGGTCAAACCGGGCTGGGGGTTCGCAATATTTGGGATTGCAGAGGAGCCGGGAGTGCAGGAGGCGAAAGAGGCTGGTATTCTGGCCTTTGCGTCCCTGGTAGCCCGGCGGAGGATTCTTCTCCAGTGGAGGGATGCGAGGCCCCCAAACGTTGAGGCCTGGATCAATGACATGGCGGGGTTTATCAAATTGGAAAGGGTGAAATTTGTTTTGAGGGGGTCGGTACAGGGGTTTTTCAAGCGGTGGCAACCGTTCCTAGACTTCCTGACAGAAGGGTAGACAACAATCAGTGGCATCAGCAACCCGGGGGAGGGGGGAGGGGGGGGGGGGGTCTATATACTGGAGATTTTGCCTGGGTGTATATATTTGCTTTGTGTTTGGGCGTTAATTTATTATTTTTGTTACTGAATTTCCTTTACATTTTTTGCATTTTGTACTTTATATTTTTGTTGTTGATATTTTGTGAAACCTTTAATAAAAATTATTTTTAAAAAAAACAATGACAGTGACACATATTTGACAGAGACTATCTTTTTTCCCTGAATATGCAAGTATGCCCTTTTTTTGCGTGCAGAAGTTCCAAAATATTATTCTCACTTTCTTCTGGTCATATGGAAAAACTCTAATTTGCCTCTAGTTCACAGACAGGCTTCTCTTTTTCCTACTTCAAAGAGACATCCTCTTTCCCAGTATGTTCTTTTACCATAGCTTCCAACTCCTTCTGCTCTTGCTGCTTTCTAATGTGGCGAGAAGGAATTTCTGATCTGACAAAACTGTTGTGAAGTCAGAAATTCTCCATTGTTGATACAGTGTCATATAGATTAATGCAATAAATTAGCCTATCTTTACTCAACATTGCTTCAGGACGTCATCTATCTTTCTTTTGGAATTTGATTCTACAGGTTAAATCCAGAATGGGTTCAAGATTTATAGTGACTCATGGGAGAAACCTGAATGTTACAGGAGTGATTATTTACAGACATTTTTAATTTACAAGCACACACTTAGCAATAAAGTCTCTGCTGACTTATTATAAAATACGCAGATTGATATTTTTCTGACCCCCCTATTTATTCTGTTAATCATACAATTGTGTCATAGTTGTTTACAGCACAGAAATAGGTAATTTATCCCATTAACAATAATAATCTTTATTAGTGTTACAAGTAACAACTGCAATGAAGTTACTGTGAAAATCCCCTAGTCGCCACACTCGGGCATCTATTCGGGAACACGAGGGAGAATTCAGAATGTCCAATTCACCTAACAAGCACATCTTTCAGAACTTGTGGGAGGAAACCGAAGCACCCGGAGGAAACCCATGCAGACACTGGGAGAACGTGCAGACTCCACACAGACAGTAACCAAGCCGGGAATCGAACCCGGGTCCGTGGCAGCTGTGAAGCAACTGTGCTAACATTGTGCTACCGTATCGCTCATTGAGCCTCTGCCGGCTCTCTGTGGAGAATTCCAGTCAGTCCCAATCCACCATTAATCCCGGTAGCCCTGCAGGTTTATTGCCTTCAAGTGCCCATCCAATTATCTTTTTAAATCATTGATTGTTTCCGCTTTCACCACCCTCATGGGCAGTGAGTGCCAGTCATTATCACTATCTGCGTAAAAACGTTCTTCCTCAGATTCCCCCGCGTCTCTTGCCCAAAACCTTAAATTTAAAAGTCCTTTTACTATTAGCTAATGGGAATAATTTTTCCTGGTCTACCTTAAATAAGTCTGTTAAATCTTGTCCACTTCCATCAAATCTCTCCTCAATCTCCATTGCTCCAAGGAGAGCAATCCCCACTTTTTAAAAATAAATTTAAAATACACAATTATATTTTTCCAATTTAGTGTTGTGGAGGTGAAACCCCCGCAGACCCGGGGAGAATGTGCAAACTCTACACGGACAGTGACCCAGAGCCGGAAGCCCCACTATTTCAACCTGTTTCATATACTGGTGACGTGATTGTTGACTTCTGGTTTGTGTGGCCTGTCTTGTCGAGAGATGCTTACTCTGGTAGTTACTTCAAACTGGTTTAATAATACTAAATATAAAGTAGGTCAGAGTAGATATGTCTCTCTTGAGTGCAGACTGTTCTCCTGAATGTCTAGCTCACATGACTACTGATGTCACTGTTACCTCATGTCCTACATAATTTATTACCATAAATATTATGTTAACCCATTCAACTACATCTCCCCACTAGTATTCTATCAACTTCTTAACCACAACGTTAAACCATATTTTAAACGAATTAAGTTGCACATCTGAAAATTCCTTTTACTGCTACAGATTCTATCCAACTCCTACCGCCATCGCCCACCAAGCCAATACTATAAGGGACTGTGACCTTTTCAGAGTGACTGATCCAAGAGAGGAGACTGAAGGACTTCAACAATTCAACCAGAAGAGAATAAATTAGGTGTCTCTCAGCAATGTTCTGCTCCCTTGTAACACAGTGGAGAAAGACCTGAGAAGATGAAGGATCTTCAACTCTAATGAAGACTCTCTCAGTCTTGTCAGTCATTGCTCCATTGAGGGCAAAAAAGGTATTGAAATTCTAATCAATCTGATGACGAGGAGAAGAATGACAACATTTCTGTAGGGGTTGCAGGAAACAAAACCATTTCCAACCGACATTTTGGAAAGGACGTTTACATTCTGTAGGCAGTAGTAACATTGCCACAATTTTTCCTGAGGCTGCTCCACTGTGGGAAATGGGAAGAACTTTTGAGGATGAGAAGATAGGAGAACACCTTTTCCACAGCAGGATGAATGTCTAAATGTATCTGAAGATGTATTTTCTGGGCAGGATTCTGAGTCTGTAGAATATCTTAAGGGGTAGCATGGTGGTTAGCATAAATGCTTCACAGCTCCAGGGTCCCAGGTTCGATTCCCGGCTGGGTCACAGTCTGTGCGGAGTCTGCACGTCCTCCCCGTGTGTGCGTGGGTTTCCTCCGGGTGCTCCGGTTTCCTCCCACAGTCCAAAGATGTGCGGGTTAGGTGGATTGGCCATGCTAAATTGCCCATAGTGTCCTAAAAAGTAAGGTTAAGGGGGGGGTTGTTGGGTTACGGGTATAGGGTGGATACGTGGGTTTGAGTAGGGTGATCATGGCTCGGCACAACATCGAGGGCCGAAGGGCCTGTTCTGTGCTGTACTGTTCTATCTATCTATCTAACTTCTGTCTTGGATTCTATGCCAAAGGACAGCTCTGATGGGAAGAAGATTTTCGGTTGAGACTGAAGGGTTTTTATCCTATCCATTTATGGGATATGGGCATCGCTAGCTCGGCCAGCATTTTTTGCCCATCACAAATTGCCCTTGGGTAGATGGTAGTGAGCTGTCTTCTTGATGCGGTCCTTGTGGTATAGGTACACCCACAGTGCTGGTAGGAAGGGAGTTCCAGGATTTTGACCCAGCGACAGTTAAGGAATGACAATATATTTCCAAGTCAGGATGGTGAGTGATGAGGACGGTGTTCTGCATTGTGTGTCTTGTCTGGCTTGCTGATTTTGGGATTGCAGGATCCATGTTTTTTTGTTAGTTCAACAGCTGAAGCAATAAAAGACAGTTGCAATGTTAATCACCTCCTGTGCTTTTTTTTTAAAAAAAAAAATAATTTTTATTGAGATTTTTACAGAATATAAACATCTCAACTCTATTAACAAACAACCGCGGTAACACCCCACGACCAATACCCACCCAACTTCAAAAGCAACTACAAACAAAAGAAAAAAACAAAAGAACACCCAACAACAAAAGGGAAAGAGATAACACCCGCCACATCCCACAAACCCATGTACACAGTTCTCCCTCCCCCCCGATCCAAACCCCCCCCCCCCCCCCCCCCCCCGGTTGCTGCTGCCGCCGGCCTATTTCCCAACCGTTCCGCCAGGAAGTCCAGGAAAGGCTGCCACCGCCTAAAGAACCCTTGTACTGATCCCCTCAGGGCAAATTTCACCTTCTCCAATTTAATGAACCCTGCCATATCATTGATCCAGGCCTCCACGCTTGGGGGCCTCGCATCCTTCCACTGAAGAAGAATCCTCCGCCGGGCTACTAGGGACGCAAAGGCCAGAACACCGGCCTCTTTCGCCTCCTGCACTCCCGGCTCCACTGCAACCCCAAAAATTGCGAGTCCCCAGCCCGGCTTGACCCTGGATCCCACCACCCTCGACACCGTCCTTGCTACCCCCTTCCAGAACTCCCCAGCGCTGGGCACGCCCAAAACATATGGGCGTGGTTCGCTGGGCTCCCCGAGCACCTAGCACACCTGTCCTCGCCCCCGAAAAACCTACTCATCCTCGTCCCAGTCATGTGGGCCCTATGCAGCACCTTGAACTGTATGAGGCTAAGCCTCGCCCAGGAGGAGGAGGAATTCACTCTCTCCAGGGCATCCGCCCACATCCCCTCCTCAATCTCCTCACCCAGCTCCTCTTCCCATTTACCCTTCAGTTCCTCCACCGAGGCCTCGTCAACCTCCTGCATCACCCGGTATATGTCCGAAATCCTCCCTCCTCCAACTCACACCCCTGAGAGCAACCGATCCCGCACCCCTCGTGGGAGCAGCAAGCGGAACCCCTCCACCTGCTGCCTGGCAAACGCCCTCACCTGCATGTACCTAAACATGTTCCCCGGGGGGAGCCCGAACTTCCCCTCTAACTCCCCCAAGCTCGCGAACCTCCCCTCCACAAACAGGTCCCTCAACCTCCTAACCCCTGCCCTGTGCCAGCCAGCCCAGGAATCCGCCATCAATGCTCCCAATGGTTCCCCCGTATCGGGGCCTCCATCGAGCCCCCCACTTCTCCCCTATGTCGTCTCCATTGCCCCCAAATTTTGAGGGTAGCGCGCCGCCCGGCGGCCGAGAGTTACGGAGCACCGCTCCTAGCCCCGCCGGGAGGGGAGAATAGGGGGCGAGGAGCGGCCTCCGATGCCGTCGTGAAACTCGGCCGAGTTCAGTACGGCCCTCCCGATTTTTCCCGGGAGCGGAGAATCGCGCTCCTAATCTTCTCTAACCGCAGGAAGTCATACAGGTCACCAACCATGCTGCTTCCCCCAATGGCGATGCCAACTGCCACTCCAGCAAAATTTGTTGGCGTGCAATTAGAGAGGCGAAGACCAAGACATCGGCCTTCCTCCTCTCCATGAGCTCCGGCTTCTCTGAAACCCCAAATATCACAGTCCCTCCTCCACTATCCTGGCTAAGACCATGAACACTCCCGCCCAGAATCTTCCCAATTTTTCACAACCCCAAAACATGTGCGCATGATTCGCTGGCCCCTGCCTACACCTCTCACACTCATCCGCTACCCCCTGAAAGAACCCACTCGTTCTCGCCCGAGTCATATGCACCCTGTGCACCACCTTAAACTGAATCAGGCTCATCCTTGCACAAGAGGAGGTCCCATTTACCCTTCACAGTGCCTCATTCCATACTCCCCAATTGATCTCCATTCCCAACTCCGATTCCCATTTCTCCGTGATCTTCACCACCCGCTCGTCTCCCTGCTCCCCCAGCCACTTGTATATATCCCCAATTCTTCCCTCCCCTTCCACATCCGGAAGCAGCAGGGTGCATCCCAGCAATCTAGGGAACCCCTACCAGACCTTTCGTGCAAAGTCCCTAACCTGTAGATACCTGAACTCACTACCCCTTGGCAGCCCTACCCTCTCCCTTAGCTCCTCCATACTGGCGAAATCTTCCTCCACATACAGATCTCTCACCTTGACCAGCCCCACTTCCCTCCACCTCCTGTATACACTATCCATCCCCCCCGGCTCAAACCCATGATTCTCGCACAGCGGCGTTAGCACCGACATCCCTTCCACCCTAAAATGCCGCCTCAGCTGATTCCATATCTTCACCGTGGACTGCACCACTGGGCTCCCAGAATACGTACTCAGAGCCATTGGCAATGCTACCATCACCATAGCACTCAAACTAGACCCCTTACAAGATTCCTCCTTCATCCTAACCCACTCTACCCCCTCTCCTTCCTACCACCGCCGCACCTTGTCGATATTCGCCGCCCAACCAACTATATACAAGGCATTGCATTGGTAGGTTCAGTGGGACAAAAATCTGATTGCTGCTCAGCCGCAGTAAACGCAGCTGACCCCTCAAAGAAACCAACATAGACTTCATATAATTCAGCTTAGACTGGAATAATGAACCAACCTCGAGGACCTCATCGTCCAAAGAATCATTCGGTACTACAACAGCTTTCTCTTTTTACCTAATTTTGGAAAGAGCCAATCCAGATCCAAAAGATTGTCTTCATGATATAGCCACCACCTCTGGCCTAGCTTCGTAAAGAACTGATAGGTTCAAAAACCTCATTATCTACCTGAGGTGTAGTGGATGTTTTCTCTGGAATGGAAAGGAAATTACTGCTCAATGAATAAACCTCAACAGTTGCTGTTGGCTGAAATTTCACTGAAACAATCTCAAAGAACATCTCTGTATAGCAAGTATTCCCGATTACTAACAGTATTTAAAAGTGGATTGAGATCTAAGATGGTTTTATTGGGGTCTGGTCTGAGATTGTAATACCTCTTAATTTCAGCCTATCTGGGCATCACGGTGGTGCAGTGGTTAGCACTATTACCTCACGGCGCCGAGGACCAGGGTTCGATCCTGTCCTTATGGAATTTGCACATTCTCCCTGTGTCTGTGTGGGTAGGTGAATTGGTCACGTTAAATTGCTCCTTAATTGGAAAAAAATAATTGGGTACTTTAATTTTTTTTAAATTCAGCCTATCCATTGCTACTACTATCTGCATTTCTAATATTTTGTCAGATTCCTCCTCCTTGGTAAGCACAGATACAAAGTACTGATTAAGTACTCTTGCCTTGCCATATGCATTAAAGAATATATCACCTACTCCAACCGCCCTGTTACTATTTACATGTTGGTTGAATATTTTGTGTTCCCTTTTATGGTGACCATCATTCTATTCTCCTATTTTCTCCTTGTTAGTCTTATTTTCCTCTTCACCTCCCTTCTCCCTTCTTAAACTATCTGATTTGACCTGGTTCCCAAGAATTCACTTGACGTGCATCATACACCCTCTCTTTGTTTCATTGTAACCTCTAGCTCCATCATCATCCAAGGAGCTCTGTTTTTGGTTCCACTTGTTTGGATCACCCTTGTTGTAATGTATCTAGACTGTACCCATAGACCACAATCAGTAAGGATAAACAACAACACCTCTTCCACGAGAGTCCTCAATACCGGGGCCCCTCAAAGCTATGTACATAGTCCCCCACTATACTCCCTATACACACACGACTGCATGGCAAAATTTGGCTCCAACTCCATGTACAAGTTTGCTGATAACACAACTGTAGTGAGGCCGATCTCGAACAACGATGAGTCAGATTACAGGACGGAGATAGAGAACCTAATGGAGTGGTGTAATACCAACAATCAACGGACATCATGCGACAATCACCAGGTAGGAATATTCCCTTCCAGTCGGGGAACACTTCAGCAGTCAAGGGCATTCAGCCTCTGATCTCCGGGTAAGCGTTCTCCAAGGTGGCCTTCAGGACTCGTGACAACGCAGAATCGCTGAGCAGAAACTTATAACCAAGTTCCGCACACATGAGTGTGGCCTCAACCGGGACCTGGGATTCATGTCGCATTACATTCATCCCCCACCATCTGGCCTGGGCTTGCGAAATCATACCAACTGTCCTGGCTTGAGACAATTCATACCTCTTTAACCTGGGGTTACCCCTATTTCTGGATCTGTAAATATTTAATTACCTGCAAATGCTCACATTCTAAGCATTGTCTGGCATCTTGAATTTCTCTGTATTTATGTTTCTGGAACAAACCTCTTCATTCACCTGAGGAAGGAGCAGTGCTCTGAAAGCTAGTGTTTGAAACAAACCTGTTGGACTTTAACCCGGTGTTGTAAGACCAATTTAGACATTCTACTTTGTCATTCCTTGCTTTTCTACAAAGTCTAAACCTTATGATATGATGATCGTCTTTCCCAAATGTCCCCCCACTGCCTCATTCATTTCCCAAATCAGGATCCAGTGATGCCATGGATGTAAAATAATGTTTTTTGTTTCAAAGTGAACCTGTCTCATTGCAATTTTTAATTTTTTAGGATGATCCACATATGAATCTGGTGATTGAAGCCATCAAGAATGATCCACTCAGACAAATGGAGCGAGAACGGTAATATACATATTGCTGTACTGAAACTAACATGCCACTTTTTTGCCTTATCTATGTGAACTTTTGGGGCAGCATGGTGGTGCAGTGGTTAGCGTTGCTGCATACGGCGCTGAGGACCCGGGTTCAATACCGGCCCCAGGTCACTGTCTGTGTGGAGTTTGCACATTCTCCCTGTGTTTGCATGGGTTTCACCCTGCAACACAAAGATGCGCAGGTTAGGTGGATTGGCCACGCTAAATTGCCCCTGAGTTGGAAAAAAATAATTGGGTACTCTAAATTTAAAAAAAATAAATCTAGAGTACCCAATTCATTTTTTCCATAGAGTTCAATTTTTGATTCAAATACTTTTTCAAATGCAAATTTCTTACCATTTAATAATTTTTCACTGATCAGCTTGTCGAGGAATTATTTGTAAAGTTTAGCAGAATACCTGATAGGCAACCATTTTGGTATATGATTTGGTATGTGTTAAAGATTCTATTACCAAGACAAATGTAACCAATTATGTTCTATGTATGTTTAATTCTGCAGGAAAGCAATGGCAGAGAGATTTATTATGACAGCGGCTAAGTTGATAGCGCCTGCAATTGAAGCATCGTTTGCAGCTGGATATGACTGGTAGGAAGCCATAGAATCCCTACAGTGCAGAAGGAGGCCTTTGACCCATCGGGTCTGAACTGATGAAAGATAGATAGAGAAATACAGCACAGAGCAGGCCCTTCGGCCCACAATGTTGTGCCAAACTTTTTTCCTAGATCTTCCGAAAGAGCACTCTATTCCAAATGTGGCCTAACCAACGTTCTATATAACTGTAACATAATGTTCGAGCTTTTATACCCATCCTATGAAGGCAAGCATGCCATATGCTTTCTTTACCACCATTTCTACCTCTGCTGCCACTTTTAAGGATCTGCGCCCTGCACACCCAGACCTCTCTGTGTCTCTATGCTCGTGATGGTTCTGCCATTTATTTTATAGCTCCCACCTGAATTGGACCTACCAAAATGCATCACCTCACATTTGTCCAGGTTAAATTCCATCTGCCATTTCTCCACCCAATTTTGCAGCCTATCCATATCCTGTTATATTCTCTGACAATCTTCATCACTATCCGCAACTCCTGCAATCTTAGTATCATCCGCAAACTTGCTAATCAGGTCATTGCCCGGGCATGTCCCTTTCCCACCGAGGCTATACTCACCCTGATGCCCCCGGCAGGATGCCCTTGACTGTTTCCTGTCTTCATCAGGCTGTTGTGAGCCTCAGCAACATGATGGCTGGCAAAGAAATGGAAACATATTTCATGTTTTATCATGCTTTATCACTGATATCTTTAACTTGATTTGTATTGGCTATCCTAGTTCACCTCTTCACTTCCCCAAAATAACTTTGTAACTTGAATTATAATGTGAAAGAAATCTGGCTTTTAAGGAATTATTCATCTTTGAAATTGTTGATTGCTACAGGTGTGTGGAAATGGTGAAAGCTTCCCAATATGTTGAACTGGCTAATGACCTGGAAATTAACAAAGCCATTACTTACCTTCGACAAAGAGATTTTAACCAGGTAACACAAGATGACAGCATTGTTATTTCTGTTGAATATTTGTAACCTCTCCCAAAAGATGGACCTTAATTTATTCTTTATTATTTATTTAATCTCCACACACAATAACACAATACAAATAGAAAAAAAACTCCTAGAAAATTACTTACAAGAATTTAGTTACACTTGTGTTTTCCATTTAACGAAACAAGAACTACATAATCTTTTTAAAAATTAATTTACAGATGTGGGCATTGCTAGTTAGGCCAGCGTTCATTGCCCATCCCTAGTTGCCCTTCAGAAAGTAATGATGAGCTGCCTTCATGTCCCTGAGGTGTAGATACTCACACGGTGCTGTTACGCGAGAGGTCCAGGATTTTTTCCCAGCGATAGTGAACAGTGATATATTTTCAAGTCAGGGTGGTAAGTGACTTTTGGGGGTGGGGGGGAGATGTTGATGCTCCAGGTGATGGGGTTCCCAAGAATCTGTTGCTCTTGTCCTTCTAGATGGTAGCAGTCGTAGGTTTGACTTGAAAATACCTAAGGAACCTAGGTGAGTTACTGAAGTGCATTTTGTCGATGATACACATGGCTACCACTGTTCGTCGGTAGTAGAGGGTTCTGATCTTGCCCTAAGTTGGGAAGTTTTTGGGTCTCCTCCTTAACACCTTGTCAGTAATTCGGAACGTCGAACTGGAGCCTTGTCCTTTGGTGGCCATTTTCAGGGACCCGCCAGTGCTGCAGACGTGGGTGAAGGTGGATGTTCTCCCCTCTGCCTTGTTAATAGCCCTAAGGTGAGTTCTGCTTGGGTGGAGGTCTCGTACTCCGCCCAGTGCCTTGGCTTGGTTAGGTGACCTCTTGGAATTCTTGCAATTGGAGAAGGTCAAATACACTGTTGGTTGAAAGGTTCTATCTGAGATGGCAGCCATTCATTTCGTTTATTTAAAGAGTTAGTTACAGTCAGCTGTTGGGGAGTTAGTGTTGGGAGGATGTGTTTTGGTAGTGATCTATACTGTTAATTGTGTTTCTTTTATAGTGTAACTTGTAACATCTGTTTTTATATGCTTACATTGTTAAAAATAAAAAACTTTAATGAAAATATTGTTTGAAGGAGCATGGAGCCAAACCCACCCCATCTGAAGGTCCTGTGCAGCGTCACTTACTGGGGCACCCTCCACACGCACCGCCACACCCAGACGTCGACTGCACACACAGGCACGCCATGGGCGGAATTCTCCAACCCCCCGCAGCGTCGGGGAATCGCCGGTGGGGGCATTCTTTTTCTTCCGCCGCTGTCACGGCCTCCACCATGGCAAAGGAGGAAGAGAACCCCTCCACCGCGCATGCGCGTCAGCGGCCCCTGACGCTCCGGCGCATGCGCGGACTCACGCCAACCGGCGAAGGCCTTTCGGCCAGCCCCAACGCCGGGCGGTGTGGCGCCAAAGGTCGTTGGCGCCAGTCGGTGGAGCGGGAGGCCCGACGCCGGAGTGGTTGGCGCCACTCCGCTATGCCGGGACCCCTCGCCCCGCCGGGTAGGGGAGAATTTTGCCCCATGCTTCCAATTATTGTTCTTGCTGCCTGCCCACTGCTCTTCTACGCTGCCTCCTATCTCTGACTTATCGGCCTACTCACTCTTCCAACTTCACCCATCGGGCAGGAGATACAAAAGTCTGAGAACACGCACAAACAGACTCAAAAACAGCTTCTTCCCCACTGTCACCAGACTCCTAAACGACCCTCTTATGGACTGACCTAATTAACTCTACACTCTTGTATGTTTCACCTGAAGCCGGTGTTATCTAGTTATATTGTGTAGCTTGTGTTGTCCTATTATGTATTTTCTTTTATTTCCTTTTCTTTTCATATATTTAATGATCTGTTGAGCTGCTCGCAGAAAAATATTTTTCACTGTACCTTGGTAAGCATGACAATAAACAAAATCCAAATCCAAATGCCTCTTAAAATTAGTTTTGTTTTAGTACAAAGCTTCAAAGAAATCCAATTCTATTTTGGTTCACAAAAATAATGGGTCAGTGAGATATAATTGTTTGACACTTAACAATTGCCTCTGATATTTTAGCAGTATCACCAAGTCATTTTAGATTAATTGATGCTGGAGATAAAATAGCAACGACTGGCATTTCAGACAAATGCATTGAGCTTTTGTTTGCTTGTCTTCTAGAGTAAAACCCAAAGGCCAGTTGATTTAGATAATGACTTTCTTCCTTTTCCATTTTGGTATACCATTTTAGTAGGTAGATAACATTCAAAAAGTAGTTGGAGATGACCAATTATTATAGATTGGTTGGGGAAGCAAGAAGAATGTGGAATACAACTATAAGTAGCAGAGTGAAACTGTGTTATCCATGGGCTGAAATATTCTTTCAAGATCTGTAAACTCAACAGTTCTGTGTGTGCTGTTATATGTCATAATATTGATAATATAGTTTTAAATGTATGTCATCTGGCTTTCATCCCCATTCTAAAGCAATTCGATTTATACTTCTTTAACACCAAGATCATTATTTCATATAGACAGAATTCTGAGTTTGCTCTTTGTTCAGAAATAAAATTAATATTTTTAGTTATCAGACCAGGTTTCTCATTTCTTATTGTTCTTTTGAAAGATAAGTAAATTAATACGTTGCCACTTTTGACCTGTAGGCTGTGGAGACGCTGAAGATGTTTGAGAAGAAGGATAGCAGGGTTAAGAGCGCAGCTGCAACAAATCTCTCTTTCCTTTACTTTTTGGTAGGTGTTGTAGAATATTGGAATAGGTCAGAATTATGACTTGAAATGTTTTTTCCACGGCTCATACATTGAAGCATTTGTGCATAATTCTTACAATTCCACATTTGGAATTCAGCGTTTACCAGCCGGTAAATCATAGTTCTTTCTCCCTGTGAATTAACCAAGCAAATAAATTAACAGTGGATCAGTCAGTGTTGTTTAATTTTAATTATTATATGCTCCCAGTTTACTTGGGATTAAATGTGCCACCTGGTATTGTACTATTCCACATTGACATAAAGATCCCAGATCCAATAATACAAAAGCAAATACTGCAGCTGCTGGAAACCTGAAATAACATCGGAAAATGCTAGAACTAACCAGAACACCTGGCAGGAACTGTGGACAGAGAATGGAGTTAATGGGCAGAAATTTCTCCTATGCTTTGGGACTAAATGAGCTCCTGAACCTGCACTTGAGTGAAATTTCAGGAGGCAGCCTCTTATTACAATCCCTACAGTGCAGAATGAGGCCATTCGGCTCATCAGGTCTGCACGAGCCCTCTGAAAGAGCACCCTATCTAGACCCAATCTCCACTGTATCCCAGTATTACCACCTAGGGCCAGTTTAACATGGGGGTGGGCCCGGTAGCACAGTGGTTAGCGCAGTTGCTTCACAGCTCCAGGGTCTCCGGTTTGATTACCATCTTGGGTCACTATCTGCGGAGTTTGCACGTTCTCCCTGTGTCTGCGTGGGTTTTCTCCGGGTGCTCCAGTTTCCTCCCTCCGTCCAAAGATGTGTAGGTTAGGTGGATTGACCATGATAAATTGTCCTTAGAACATAGAACATTACAGCGCAGTATAGGCCCTTCGGCCCTCTGTTGCGCTGACCTGTGAATCCACTCTAAAGCCCATCTACACTATTCCCTTATCATCCATATGTTTATCCAATGACCATTTAAATGCCCTTAATATTGGCGAGTCCAGTACTGTTGCAGGCAGGTTATTCCACGCCCTTACTACTCTCTGAGTAAAGAACCTACCTCTGACATCTGTCCTATATCTATCTCCCCTCAATTTAAAGCTATGCCCCCTCGAGCTAGCCATCACCATCCGAGGAAAAAGGCTCTCACTGTCCACCCTATCTAATCCTCTGATCATCTTGTATGCCTCAATTAAATCGCCTCTCAACCTCCTTCTCTCTAACGAAAACAGCCTTAAGTCCCTCAGCCTTTCCTCATAAGATCTTCCCTCCATACCAGGCAACATCCTGGTAAATCTCCTCTGCAGCCTTTCCAATGCTTCCTCATCCTTCCTATAATGCGGCGACCAGACCTGCACGCAATACTCCAAATGTGGCCGCACCAGAGTTTTGTACAGCTGCAACATGACCTCATGGCTCCGGAACTCAATCCCTCTGCCAATAAAAGCTAACACACCGTATGCCTTCTCAACAACCCTATCAACCTGGGTGGCAACTTTCAGGGATCTATGTACATGAACACCGAGATCTCGCTGCTCATCCACATTACCAAGAATCTTGGCATTAGCCCAGTACTCCTGTTACTCCTTCCAAAATGAATCACCTCAGTGAATGAATCACCAAAATGAATCACCTTAGTGTCCAAAAAGGTTGGGTGGAGTTACTGGGTTACGGGGTTAGGGTGGGGGTGTGGGCTTATGTAGGGTGCTCTTGCCAAGAGCCGGTGCAGACTCGATGGGCCAAATGGCCTCCTTCTGCACTGTAAATTCTAAGATACTATGAGTCAGGAGGACTCTTTGCAGAATTCCCAGCCTCTGACCTGCTCTTCTAGCCACAGTATTTATATGACTGGTCCAGTTTCGTTTCTGGTTAACTGTAATCCCCAGGATGTTGATAGTGGGGGATTTAACAATGGTAATACCATTGAATATCAATGGGAGATGGTTGGATTCTGGAGATGGTCATTGCCTGGCATTAGTGTGGCATGAATGCTATTTGCCACTCATCAGCCCAAGCCTGGATAGCTGCATTTGTACATGGGCCTTCTTCAGTGGAATTGCAAATGGTGCTGAACATTGTGAAATCATCCACAAAAACTTCTGACCTTATGATGTTGGGAAAGTCATTGATGAAACAGCTGAAGATGGTTGGGCCTAGGACACTACCCTGAGAAACTCCTGCAGTTATGTCCTGGAGCTGAGATGATTGACCTCCAACAACCACAACCATCTTCCTTTATGCCAAGTATGACTCCAACCAGTGCAGAGTTTTCCCTTTGATTCCCATTGACTCCAGTTTTGCTATGGCTCCATGATGCCGCACTAGGTCAAAAGCTGCCTTAGTGCCAAGGGCAGTCACTCTCATTTCTGGAGTTCTTCTCTTTTGCCCATGATGAGACCAAGGCTGTAATGAGGTCAGGAGCTCCATGAACCTGGCAAAACACAAACTGATTGTAACTGAGCTTGATAGCACTGTCAACCACCCTTTCCATCATTTTGCTGTTAGTGGGATTAGTTCATTGCGAGCACTGAGTTTAAATCGTTGGAAAGACTTTATTTAAATTTAGGAACTTTTTTGGAAATCTAATAAATAAAAGTATGAAATGGCATGATCTATAATTCTAAAGTCTTCTATCTGCATTTGCTTTTCTATTGTCATGGTAGTGCAAAATGTAACTTTTTATATATCCCTTATGTTTGAAAGAAGACAAGGGCAGCATGGTGGCACAGTGGTTACCACTGGGACTACGGCACTGAGGACTCGGGTTTGAATCCTGGCCCTGGGCCACTGTCCGTGTGGAGTTTGCACATTCTCCCGTGTCTGTGTGGGTTTCGCCCCCACAACCCAAAGATGTGCGGGTTAGATGGATTGGCCACGCTAAATTGCCATTTAATTGGAAAAAAAAATAATTGGATGCTCTAGATTTAAAAAAAAAAAAAAATTTTTTGAAAGAAGACTGTGATGAATCTCCTGTAATTGAAGGAGGAGAAAAAAACCAAACAAATTAGCCATGCAAAGTGGAATTAATTTTCATTGGATTTGTGCAGGAAAATGATTTTGGACTTGCAGACCGTTATGCAGATCTTGCCATGAGTGCTGATCGATATAATCCAGCAGCATTGACAAATAAAGGAAACTGTGTCTTTGCACGTGGCGACTATGAGAAAGCAGCCGAGTTTTATAAGGAAGCCTTACGAAATGATTCCTCTTTTACCGAGGCACTCTATAACTTGGGTGAGTTGCAATGTAATTTATATTTCACTTACTGTAAATGAGAAATCTGATGACTTCCAAGAAATTTACCTTTCGTACCGTTCTTACTCCAAGACTGCCAGACATTTACTGGTTAGTTTACTCAGTGCACACTATTTATTTAGAGTTGTTCTGTAATTTAATGTATCCAGAGCGTATCATATTCTGCTAAGCATGTGTCCATTTGCATAATTCATTCAGAACATTTTACTCCTTGTCTCCATCATATTTTATTACCTGTATGTAGTAAATAATAAAGAAAATGTTATAATATTGTGAAAAACAAAATTATGTTAAAATTATACAAAATATATTCTCCTCTAAGCCATTATGATTAAGTGAACTGCAAATTAGTACGAGCCATTGACTCCAAATGAATTTTTCCTCATTTATTATCTTTACTCCTTATCATTAAATATCTCTGAAAATCCAAGATATAATATTTTGACCGATGTCCCTCAACCAGAAGTTGAGTTTCTTCTTCAGTAGCATTCCAGCTGGTCAGTAAGGTATGACCCATTGCTTCTAAATCAACTACCTCCATGTCTCCTATACTCTTTAGATGAGAATTTCTAGTGTTTCCCATAAAATAAAATCACACGTTTTTCCTACTAAAGATATTCGGCCAGGTGATCTGTAATTTGCAGATTCACCTCTTAATCCTTTGTTGACTAACAGGATATTAACTATCCTCCAGACCTAATATAACTTCAATAAATCTGGAGCTCCTAAAATATTTGCCAGAGTTTCTTTTATTTTCTCAAGTATTTCCTTGAAGTTTTGAGCCTGTATTTCATCTGAACGAGATACGCTATGGACAAGTAATTAGTTTCTCCATTAAACATGTTTTATTCATGTCTATTTGTGTTAGAGATTCTTGAGTCTAAATGACTGGATCTATCCAGTATTTATTGGGAAATTTTACTAAACGTATGTATGTCTGTTGTTAAGAACCATGCTGATGTTAAATGTGAGGGTACCCAAAACCCAAAAGGATAACTTGGAACACCGGCTCTTAGTGGTGTGTATTTTCAATTTGATATACGGTGAGAAAAGATATGCGAACCAGGGAAAACAGTCCAGTCATTGTGTGATCAATTAATAAAGAATATTTATTAACTTAAAATAAGTGAAACACACGACAAGAAGGACTATAATACACTGCAACATTTAATTACACTTATGGTTGTATACACACACAGTATTATATGAAGGTTCTCCTTGGTTCCCAACTACCTACTTTCCTGAACTGTGAGACCCCCCCCCCCCCTTTGTTCCCAAACAACATTCAATATTCTGTAATTCTGAGCTAAATACAGTGAATAATTACAACACACAGGTTATTTGGGAAATCATCTTCAGTTTCAGCAAAGGTGAAATCATCTTGGTTCAAGTTTTGGATCATAAATGGCTGCCCTTTTAGTAATAACTTGTTTTCAGGAGACTGTTTCTGTGGCTGGGTGTGGTTGTGATGGTAGTTGTTACTGAGTCTCTTTCTCTAGTTATTGTGCTTATGGATATATCATTGATGTTACCCACCCTGTAGATCCGGCTTTTAGCATATACCTTTTAATTTCCTTATCTCTCCACTTTGAAATTATTCCATCTATCCGTCATTGTTTTTCTCTAGTCTCATAGGTAAACACTTGCTTTTCCCACTGATGCACTAATTTGCTTATCAAAATCCCTTTAGACAGTGCCGTTATCAACTCCTTTTTTTATTTTATTTTATCCCAATTTTATTTTTAGGCTTAATTTTCCCCAATTCTTAACTCTGTCATTAATGTGGAAACCCCTTTAAGTTGCATTTCTTTCTCTATTTACCCTAAAAATATATATATTTGAACCTATTATGCATCGACAATCAGATCAATTTACTTTTTTTAATGAAAGACAAATTGGACACAATCTGTGTCAAAATAAGTGTTCAACCAGTACAGTAGTAGAAGAAGGAAGGATGCCATCAATGACATATATAAGACAATAAATGTCAACAACTTTTCTAGTTGGGAAAATAGGCAACACAGACTGTTGGACAACTAGTACACAGTTTTTGCAGGATGCAAGTTTTGACCCACAATTACCTCTGGTAATAAAGTCAATGCACTAGATGGCTGATGTACAGTCGCAGAGGAAAAATCAAAGTGCCAGCTTGTAGCGTTCTCAATTATACAGAATCACTGGCTATAATGGCTATAGCATGATGTAATTTTGAAGATCGCACTCGATTTTGTTTCTTTCTCTTTTCATCAACTGGACCATCTCTGCCATAGTCCATCCTTTTTTAAAATTCATTTGAAGAATGTAGTGTCGCTGGTTAGGCCAGCATTTATTGCCCATCCCTAGTTGCCCTTATGAAGGTGGTGGTGAGCTGCCTTCTTGAACCGCTGCAGTCCCTGAGGTGTAGGTGCACCCACAGTGCTGTTAGGGAGGATGTTCCAGGATTTTGCCCCAACAACAGTGAACAAACAGCGATATATTTTCAAGTCAGGGTGGTGAGTGACTTGGAGGGAAATTTCTCGGTGGTGGGGTTCCCAGGTATCTGCTGCTCTTGTCCTTCTAGATGGTAGCGGTCGTGGGTTTGGAAGATGCTGCCTAAGAAGCCTTTGTGAGTTTGTGCAGTGCACCTTGTAGATGGTACACATAGCTGCCACTGTTCGGCGGTAATTGAAGTTTGAAGTTTTGTGAAAGGGAGAGCAATCGAGCAGGCTGCTTTGTCCTGGATGGTGTTGGGTTTCTTTTTTTTTAATATATAAATTTAGAGTACCCAATTCATTTTTTCCAATTAAGGGGCAATTTATTGTGGCCAATCCACCTACCTTGCACATCTTTGTGTTGTGCGGGTGAAACCCACGCAAACACGGGGAGAATGTGCAAACTCCACACGGACAGTGACCCAGAGCTGGGATCGAACCTGGGACCTCGGCGCCGTGAGACTGCAGTGCTAACCACTGCACCACCGTGCTGCCCCATGGTGTCGAGCTTCTTGAGTATTATTGGGGTGCACTCATCCAGACAAGTGGAGAATATTCCATCACACTCCTGACTTGGGCATTGTAGATGGTGAACAGGCATTAGGGGGGGTCAGGAGGTGAGTACTTGCTGCAGGATTCCTAGCCTTTGATCTGCCCTGGAAGCTACAGTATTAATATGGTTAGTTCAGTTCAATTTCTGATCAATGGTAACCCCCAGGATATTTATTGTGGGGGATTCAGCGATTGTAATGCCATTGAATGTCATGAGGCAATGGTTAGATCCTCTCTTGTAGGAGATGGTCATTGCCCCCAGTGGGAAGGGAAGATGGCTTGTTTTCAGAGTTCCACCCATGCAGCTATAAATGATCTCTAAGAGGTGATTGTGAGTGGTTCATGCATGACTCTCCCTCTCTGCAGAAATTCATATGGGGTGGGATTCTCCAATCCCGCAGCAGAGTGCCCACGCCGTCATAAACGCAGTCGTGTTTTACGATGGTGGGAACGGGCCGCTCCTACAACTAATTCTGGTCCCTACAGGGGGCCAGCACGGCGCTGGAACGGATTGCGCCACTCCAGCTGCAGATCCCGATGCAAACTGTGCACCGCGGGATCCGCGCATGCACAGTTGCACCAGCGCCAACGAGGATATGCGCAGTGACGCCAGCGCAAACGCACGCATACACAGTGGCCTTCTTCGACGCACCGGCCCCAACGCAACATGGCACAGGACTACAGGGGCCAGCACGTAGGAAAGGAGGCCCCCAGCCACAGAGGCCGGCCTGCCAATTGGTGGGCCCTGATCGCGAGGCCAGGCCACATCGGAGGCACCCCCAGGGTTCGGACCCACCCCTCCCCACAAAGGCCGCCACCCGACCCTTACACGCCGAGGTCCCGCCGGACCAGAGCAGGTTAGAATGGCGCCTGTGGGACGCGGCTCTTTTCTTATGGCTGCTCGGCCCATCCGGGCCGGAGAATTGGCAGACCGGCCGCATAGAGTGGCCTGCGATCGGCGGCACGCCAACCACGCCAGTGCCAATGGCGGCGATTGTCCGCTCTGCGGAGAATCGCGTGCCGGCGTCAGGGCAGCGTGGCCCGTTCGCGGGGATTCTCCGGCCCGGCCCAGGGCTGGGAGAATCCCGCCCCACAGTGTTTGCTCAGGGCCATTCAAAAATGATACATGATCAAACTTTATGGTATGAGGGCTTACAGGTACAGATGCAGATGAAAAAGGTATCTCATAATTTATTCTCATTCCTCAAGAAGACAAACATTACTACTTCATCTCACCATTCCAGAGCTCTCTAACACGCTTTCTAATTTGCCACTTTTCATATTCAGGTCTAACTTACAAGAAGTTGAATAGACTGGAAGAGGCTTTGGATTGTTTCTTGAAGCTCCATGCAATCATGAGGAACAGTGCTCAAGTTATGTACCAGATTGCAAATCTGTATCCTTTCCAAAATGTTGAGATTATTGAGGCTTTGTTTGAACAGCTAAGGAATTCTGAACAAGTGATATTTTGCATTAATAACAAAGTTTCCCTCATGACTAGTGGATAAATCTTACTATAGTAAGAAAGAACTTGCACTTACATTGGGCCTTTCACAATCTCAGGATATCTCAAAACCCTTTATAGTCAATGAGCTGCTTTTTGAATTGTAATCATTATTTTTTTTTAAAATATTTTTATTCTCCTTTTTCACATTTTCTCCCAAATTTACACCCACCAACAATAGACAATAAGCAGGAACAATTATAATGTCAATCCCCGTATCAACAACACAATCCCAACCACCCACCAACCCCCAAACAACTGCCCACATGTTAACATAAATAAATAACAAAAAGGAATCAGGAATCACCCATAGTCACCATTAACACATACAGTCCCCCCCCCTCCGCCCACCCACTAATGTTCGATGTTATCCAATTCTTGAAAGTGCACAGTGAATAACGTCCATGAATTATAGAACCCCTCCATCCTTCCCCTCAGTTCAAACTTAACTTTCTCAAGAGTCAAGAATTCCAACAGATCCCCCCACCACGCCAGGGCACAGGGTGGAGAAATTGATCTCCATCCCAACAGGATCCACCTTCGGGCGATCAACGAGGCGAAGGCTACAACATCTGCCTCCACACCCCTTTCCAACCCCAGCTAGTCTGACACCCTGAATATGGCCTCTCGAGGGCCGGGTCCAGTTTCACGTGTACCACTTTAGAGATTACCCTAAAAAGCTCCTTCCAGTAATCCTCCAGCTTTGGACAGGACCAAAACATATGAACGTGATTAGCGGACACGGCCCCCCGCAACGTTCACACACATCTTCTACCCCCTCAAAGAATCGGCTCATCCTCGCCTTCGTGAGGTGTGCTCTATGTATCACCTTCAGCTGTATCATCCCAAACCTCGCGCACGAGGTGGAGGCGTTCACTCTCCGGAGTACCTCATACCAGAACCCCTCCTCCATATCCTCTCCCAACTCTTCCTCCCACTTTGCCTTGATCCCTTCCAATGCTGCCTTCTCTTCCAAAATAGCCTCGTAAACCGCCGACACTACCCCCTTCTCCAGTCTCCCTGTCGTTCGCACCTCCTCCAGCAATGTGGGGGCCGGCTCCACCGGGAAGCTCTGTGTCTCCTTCCTGGCAAAATCTCGAACCTGCATGTATCTAAACATTTCCCCCTACTCGAGCCCACACTTCGCTCCCAGCTCCTTCAATCCTGCAAACCGACCCCCAAGAAACAAATCTTTCAGTGTCTTAATCTCCTTCTCCTCCCATTTCTAAAAATTTCCGTCCCACTTACCATGCTCATATCTGTGGTTCCCCCAAATCGGCATTTCCCTTGACCCTGCCCCAACCCGAAGTGTTAGCAAAACTGCCTCCAAATTCTCAATGAAGCTATTATTACCGGACTCCCTGAGTATTTCCCCGGGCCATCGGGAGCGGTGCTGTTGCAGGCACCTTCAATCCCGATCCCCGACACAAACTCTCCTCCATTCTGACCCACTGGGAATCAACCCCTCTGACCCAGCTCCGTACCTTTTCCACATTCGCCGTCCAGTAATAATACATCAGGTTTAGAAGACCTAAACCCCCTGCCTGCCTTCCCTGCTGTAGCAGCACCTTTCTAACTCTGGCCACCTTCCCTCCCCATATGAACGAGGTAATCATTCCTTCAATCTCTCTAAAAAAATGGCTTTGGCAGGCATTGGAAAATTAACAGAAATCGCGGCAACGCGCTCATTTTAACCGCCTGTACCCGACCCACCAGTGACAGAGGGAGACCATCCCACCTTGCCAGATCAACTTTCACTCTCCCCACCAAACTAGAAATGTTGTACCTGCGGAGCCCCCCCCCCCCCCCCCCCCCCCCCCCCCCTCCGAGCAATCTGCATCCCCAGGTATCTAAAGTGAGTCCCTGCCCTACGGAATGGCAGCCCTCCCACCCCCGGCCAAGACACCATAAAATACTCACTCTTGTCCAGATTTAATTTGTACCCGAGAAAGACCCAAACACCCGAAACAGCTCCAATATTCCCCCGATTGACACACTCCGTTCCGACGCATGTAACAAGTCATCGGCATATAAGGACACCCTATGCTCTATTGTTTCTTTCCCTCCCCCCCCCCCCCCACTATCCCTTTCCATACCCCCAAACTTCTTAACGCGATGGCCAACAGCTCAATCGCGAGTGCAAACAACAGGGGGGACATAGGACATCCCTTCCTAGTCCCACAGTGGAGAGAAAAGTATCTCGAGCTGATATTATTGGTGCGGACACTCGCCCTCGGCTCCTTTGTATAATAGTTTTACCCAGTCCACAAATCTGGGTCCAATTCCAAACTGCTCTAGAACTGCCATCAAGTACCCCCATTCTACCCGGTCAAACGCTTTCTCGGCGTCCAATGCCAAAACCACTTCTGTTTTGTTCCCTTCCGCCAGTGCCATAACCACGTTCAATACACTCCTAACGTTCGAAAAGAGCTGCCTCCCTCTCACGAACCCCGTCTGATCCTCACCTATCACCTTCGGGAGGCACTCCTCCAGCCTACCCGCCAGTACCTTCGCCAATACTTTTGCGTCCACATTCAGAAGTGATATGGGCCGATACGACCCACACTCCGTCGGTTCCTTATTTGTTTTAAGCAACAGGGAAATCGATGACTGCCCAACGTGTGTGGCAACACCCCCTTCCCTATCGCCTCCCCAAACACCCCCACCATCAGGGGTGCCAGCTTATCCTTGAATTTTTTATAATATTCCACCAGAAACCCATCCGGCCCTGCCACCTTCCCCTACTGCATCCTTCCAATCGCATCTTTTATCTCCTGCTCCACTATCGCTCCTTCTAATGTAGCCCTGTCCCCCTCCCCTAACCTCGGGTACTCCAGCCCATCTAGAAATTTCTGCATCTCCCGGTCTCCCCAGGTGGCTCTGACCTGTACAACCTCTCATAGAATTCCTCAAAGACCTTGTTGATCACACCCGGAGCCACCACCATCTTCCCTGCTCTGTCCCGCACCTGAAGAATTGTAATTATTATAATGAAAGTAGGTATACTAGCCAAAATGTGTACAGCAAGATGAGATGATGGCTAGACAATCTTGCCCAGCTCAGTAGAACCAGAGGACATAGCCTGCAATTCAAGTTGGGTTGGGGGAGGTGAGAATGGTAAATCTGTGGAAAGTTAGGCCTATGACAGATCGGATGGGTGAAACTTCATCAGAGAATTATGGTATTTATGGTGGCGGATTGCAAGGTGGGTCTCCCACATTTGAAAGCCTGATTTAAATTTAGCTGCTGCCAGCTGGTTTTTCAGGGCTTAGGAATCCTAGCAGCAAAAGTGAAGCAGGAACTACTGATTCCAGAAGGAGTTTGAATAGCACACATTGTCAGCAAGGAGATGCAGGAATATACTCCAGTTCCTTAAGGAATTCCTTCATCTCCCTGCTGCCAATCACGGCTTCTTTCCAGCCCCTGTTGTGATTGTTCCCCCAAGTCTGATAACTTTTTCTAGGAAAATGTCTGAAGTGATTCCTGCCCATTTTCCAGCAGGCGTGGGGACTTAGTCCACAAAAGGGAGAATCCTGCCCATTGTGTCTACATTGCTGAGTGGTGAGAAGGCTGGCAATGTATGTGGTATTCCACTCATTGAATTGCTGGCCTCAGAACTTGTAGGAGGTACACGAAAATGGTGTTGATTAGTACTTGGACAATTCAGTAGCTAAATCAGAGCAACCAACCCAATAAATGGCAGTGATCAACGAGCCACAGCGATCACTGGACAGGAGTTTTCTCCATGCCCTTCACCCGAGGACCCTGCACCTCTTGGCTTCCAGCCTTACCATCACCAATGAATGGCCTGTCTTATTGGCGGCACCACAGTAATTTTCATGCCTATGAGCTGGTGTTGGCCCACCCTTCATTCCGTGCAGCACGGTAGCACAGTGGTTAGCACAGTTGCTTCACAGCTCCAGGGTCCCAGGTTTGATTCCCGGCTTGAGTCACTGTCTGTGCGGAGTCTGCACGTTCTCCCCCTGTCTGCGTGGTTTTCCTCCGGGTGCTCCGGTTTCCTCCCACAGTTCAAAGATGTGCAAGTTAGGTGTTTGACTAAGCTAAATTTCCCCTGGTGATCAAAAAAGGTTAGGTGGGGTTACAGGGATAGGGTGTAGGGTCGGGTAGGGTGCCCTTTCCAAGGGCTGGTGCAGACTCGATGGGCCGAATGGCCTCTTCTGCACTGTAAATTCTATGATGTGCCATCTCCAGTTTATTGTGAGCTCTCATTCCTGCAAGATGAGGGGAGAATGATGCTTAAGAAGGCTGCCCTCCCTCAACTCACATAACATAACATTGGAGAGATGTTGGCATTTGGTATTATCGTTGGACAACTAACCCAAAGGCTCAGGATAATGTTCTGGGGACACAGGTTCAAGTCCCATCATGGCAACCACAACATGCTATAATCTTGCACCACATAATTAATGTTTTACTTACTTTCAGTTTATGACTGGCTGCAAAAGATCAGGCAGGCAATCAGGGCTGTGTTGCGAAGATGTGCCACTCTTTCTTTATATTGGACACTGATGACATTTCAGAATGGTGACCATCTATGCCAGTAGTTCACTTTTATACTCTGCATATAAGTCAACGTCCATTTTTGGAGGGTCTTGTTTTGGCTTCAAAATAAATTCAATTAGTTTTTTTAAAAATAGAATTGAAAGCTAGGAGGTGCTCTTGAGCCAGAGGGTGGGAACAAAATCTGCCTCTTCTCAATCACAGCCTCAGTGAGGACCTTCCAGGAAGGCATTGTAAATCCTAGCACCACCTATGCCTGTCTGCTCCTACCAACACTGACCTCATCCTGTTCTCCCTATGCAGACATTTCCGCAGGTAGGTATTGCTATCACATTAGGGCCCTCCAGTTCTATCTGCTGTCTCCAGATCACTACCTGGGTTGCTGCCTGGGTACCAACCCCACACCCAGAGCAGTTGGTACATTTGCATTTGGAAATTCCATTGCATCAGTGATGTTGACACCAGATGTGGGTCAGGATCCAGAACTGCTATGTTGGGCAGAGTCCTCACCCAGAATTGAAAATCCAGCCTAAAGTTTCCACATATTAATTTTGAACTTATCACACTTCAAGTACAGACCATGTCCACTGGTTCTACCATTCTGGACAAAGTGAAGTAGCTTATTATGATCTACCTAGTCCCTTTTGAATATATAAAAACAGCAATCACATCATCTTTCAATCACTGCCTCACACAAGCTTTGATTTAAATTTGATGCTCCTGGCTTTTTCGCTCGCAGAAAGGTGACAACAAAGAGCAGCTTCTCAAATTTCTCTGGTAGGGAAGTACTTGGAATGATAAAAGAAGCTACATTTTCTGAAAAGATGACTAGCAGAATAGAGACATGGTTGCAAGGTGATCAAGGCTGGGAAATAAATATTCCAGGGTACACAATATTTCTTAAAGCAGACAGAAAGGCTGGAGGAGGCGTAGCGTTGGTCATAAAGGATGACATAAGAATAATAGTGAGAAAGAATCAACCTCAGAAGATCATGATAGAATAGGTATGGGTAGAAATTAGGAATACAAGAATCAGAATGCTGGTGGGTATAGTTCATAGTCCTGTAGCTGTAATTATATCATTGGACAGTGCATTAAAAAATAAATTATGGAGCTTGGGGTAACAAAGACAATGCAATACTTGTGGGGGACTTTAATGCTCAAATAGATTGGGACAATCAAATTGGTAACGCTGATCCAGAAGATGAGTTTGTGGATATTTTGTGACAGTTGCCTGAATCAACATTTTTAAAAATTGACTAGGGATAATTGAATTGACTAGGAATGCGAACAAATATGGCATTTTTAGCAGGCTTTGAATGGTGGAGTGTTGCAAGGATCGATCCTGGGGCATCAACTATTTACAATCTATGATAATGGTTCAGATGGAGAGAGAGAAACTAATGTATCTAAGTTTGCTTTGGATGCAAAGCTAGGTGGAAATGTAAGCTGTGTGGAGGACACAAAAGACTGAAAAACGGTTACACAGTTTTGCTGAGTGGACAACAAATTCACAGATGGAGCATAATGTGGGGAAGCATGAGGTTATTCACTTCGGTCATAAGAATACAGAAGCAGAATATGTTTTAAAAGGTGAAACTTGTGAATGCTGATGTTCTGAGAGAGTTGGCTGAGAATTGGATACAAGGAAGGAAGGAAGCTAGCATGCAGGAACAGTTGGCACAAGTGTAAGAGGCTGTGGCATATGGTAGAAAGTAATGTGAGGCATGGTGGTATCAATAAGGGGAAAGGTATTGCCAATCGTGAACCAAGTTTCAAAATGGCAAGGAAAACTCCAACTGGACATTCGACATTGGAAGATTTTGCTAATTCGATGAGATTGATTGGAACCCCACCTCAGCTGAACACAACCGGTAATTTAAGTAACGAATGGAAAATATTTAAACAAATTTTCGATATATATATCATAGCTAATGATTTAAAAGCAGCCTCAGAAGAAATGAAAATAGCACTCATCGCAGGACATGAAGCTACAGAAATATATAATGGCTTTAAATACTTGAAAGGTGAAGACAGAACCAAATTAGAAGTAATACAGAAAAAAGTTGAACAGTACTGTATGCTCAGAGACCAAATTGCACAGGGACTGAGTGATGCAAAACTCAAACAATCACTATCAGAACAGAAAGGGTTCAGTCTAGAAATCGCGAGTGAAAAGTCCAGATCGAAAGGAAAAAGTAACTTGAACATTTCACAAAGAAAAAACGCTGAAATCCAGTCCAGATTGAAAGGAAAAAGTAACTTGAACTTTTTAGAAAGAAAAAACGCTGAAATCCACTGTAAAATGGCGTCTGAGCACATTTTACAGTCTCTGGGGAACAAAGGACAAAAATCTGCGTCTGCGCAGGAAACCGAAGTCACGCATGCGCAGTTAAAATCAGCCGTTCTGCGCATGCGCAAGCCGCGCATGTGCAGGTAAAAAAAAGTTTTGGTCGTGGATCGTTCTGCGCATGCGCAAGCTGCGCATGCCCAGTTGAAAGGAACGATTGCACCATTCGAACATGGTTGTGCGCATGCGCAAGCGACGCATGCGCAGTGGACAAAAAACTGCACAGTAAAGGAAGA
Organism: Scyliorhinus canicula; assembly: GCF_902713615.1. Lineage (NCBI taxonomy): Eukaryota > Metazoa > Chordata > Chondrichthyes > Carcharhiniformes > Scyliorhinidae > Scyliorhinus > Scyliorhinus canicula. Next base: position 55,978,245 of record NC_052159.1, on the reverse strand, counting down.
CCGATTTGCGCATGCGCAATCGATTCCTACGCATGACGTCACGAGCGTCATGACATCAGAGGACCTGGACCACGCCCACTTAAAAGTGAAATGCCCGAAAATTGAAAACAAGAAACTTAAAGCTGTAAAACCATATTTTCTTACCTCAAAAGACAGAAAAACGCCTGAACTTACACCAGCAGTTGAAAATAACTCTCACAACACCCTTTAACAAGCAGTCTGCACCACCCAAAGTGAAGAGAACAAAAACAATTCCAAAACAAAGAAAAATGATTTGTTTTTCGAACAATACTACTGAGGCATGGCTGAGTTCTTCGGATATGCTGATCACAGCATCAGCAACACGGTCGCAAAGCTCAACACGCCTCCACTCATGGTAGCTGAATCCAGTACCATGGTGCTATGGCAGATCGTCAATACATTGGATGACAGCAATACCCAAGACGAAGACAACGCCAGACAGAGAGCACAGAAAAACTCCACAGAGAGAGCGATGACAGACTCCACATAGAGAGTGACGCGAGCCTCCACAGACAGCTCGTTGAAAGACTCTAAAATGGAAGCAAGCAAACACTCCCTAGCGAACACCATGCATGAACAAGACCACGAAGGTCAACCCACCATATCTGAGCAACCACAAGCAGACTATGAAAGTCTACCAAGCTCACATAATCAGATCACACTCGACATACAGGAGGTGCAACATCACAGCGAGACTGACAGATCTCAGCTCGTCTGTACAGAAGCACAGAGTAGGGCTACTCATGAGTCCAGAGAGGCCACGTCAATAGAAATCATGAAGGTTTTGACTCCAGAAGAGGAGCACCAAGACCAACAAGAAAATGAAATCGTGAAGAATTTGACTCCAGAAGAGGAGCACCAAGAAAGCAAAGAAGAGGAATTAAATCCACCACAAATGACTCCAGAAGAGGAGTACAAAGGAAGCAAACAAGAGGAATCAAATCCACCACAAATGACTGATGTCACCAGCATCAATGCAACATCAGATCATTCTCACCCATCTCTAGACGAAACGTTCAATGTAACAGATACCACAAAGGACACTCGCACCAATAACTGCGACAATTACTCAAATTATCCACACGGGACACTCATTGAGCACAACAAGAAAAACAAAAACCACAAGAAGCACAGCAGAAACAAGAACAACAGCAAGAACAAAAGCAACATGAAGCGCAATAAGAACAACAAAAATCGCAAGAAGCACTGCAGAAACAAGAACAACAACAGCAATAACAAAAACTACAAGTACAACAACAAAAACTACAAGAAGAATAACAAAAACAACAAGAAGCATAACAAAGACAACAACAAGCACGACAAGAACCAAGACAGAAACGACAAAAACAACAACAAGAACGACAACGAAAACAACAAAGACAGAAACGACAGAAACAACAACAATGAAACAACGACTTGTACAAAATGGTACAACTCTGCACATGAAAGCCAATGCCACAGCACACTGCAAAACAATGACAAGACTACAAACATGCCATGGGATGACAACGAATCTCACAAATTCACATCTGCTCCAGAACAAGCAAGCACACCAGCTTTCAAGGCAGATGACACACTAAATTGATACCACAAGCACAGAAAAAAGTCCATGTCAGTCAACATCAGTGGTTCGACCATTCAAACACCTCGGGATTACGTATTGGTTACTTAAAAAAACAAGAACACCGGCAACATTCAAAACGGAGTTCCAATATCAATATCACCACGTCAACAACGAAAAAGAAAAAACTCAACGAACAGATTCATCAAGTTTGGACTCATAAATGTTTTTATTAAGATTGGACTCATAAATATAAATTGGCTTTGTAAAATATCCAATATCACCATCACTTGTATAGATACACATATCATAAGTAATCTAACTGTTTTGTACAATTTTCTTTAACAATGTATAGAAAATATGTAAAGAAAAAAGGGGGGATGTGGTAATTGTATATCTGTGTAGATGCAATACAACTGAGCAAGCACTAGAGGGAGCACGGGAGAGATATAAATACAGACGAACAGGAAGTCAGGGCACACTTCACAGGACGGGAGCTGGTAGCAAGACAGACTAGCAGCATAGATGTAACTTTAAGTTAAGCACTGAAGAGAGAACAAACTCACAATAAAGCATCTACTTCAACTTTAAGACTACGAGCTTTATTAAGACACAAGGAACAACACAATGGTGAGTCGAGTAAGTTGGATAAGATAGAAGTTGATAACGTTATTCCTCCATGGGTGAGGTGGGCAGGAAAGTAGATGTGGGAGAAGAGTGGAGAAATTGAGGTTCCTACTTAATAATAATAATAATTATTATTATTATTATTATTATGTAGCAACTGCTAAGCAAGCAGCAATGGATTGCTCAATGGACACTTTGTTGAATGCCAAGAGAAGCACAAAGGGTTACTCCGGGCATATTTTTTAAATTTTCCTTTTTCACATTTTCTCCCAAATTTACACCCAACAATAAACAATAATCAGTAACGAATGTAATGTCAATCCCCATATCAATAACAACGATCCCATCCTCCCACTAAACCCTAGACATTTGCCCGCATGTTAACATAAACAAATGACAAAAAGGAATCAGGAATCACCCATAGTCACCATTAACACATACAGTCCCCCTCCCCAACCCTCCCAGCCCCCAACCCCCCTAATATTCGATGTGATCCAATTCTCGAAAGTGCGTAATGAATAACACCCATGAATTGTAGAACCCCTCCATCCTTCCCCTCAGTTCAAATTTGACCTTTTCAAGCGTTAAGAATTCCGCCAGGTCCCCCCCCCCCCCTCCCCGGCCACAAGGTGGAGAGGTTGATCTCCACCCTAACTAGATCCGCCTTTAGGCGATCAACAAGGTGGAGACTACAACATCTGCCTCCGCACCCGTTTCCAACCCCGGCTGACCCGACACCCCGAATATGGTCTCCCGAGGGCCTGGGTCCAGTTTCACATGCACCACTTTAGAGATTACCCTAAACACCTCCTTCCGGTAATCCTCCAGCTTTGGACAGGACCAAAACATATGCACATGGTTTGCGGGACCTCCCCCCACAACGTTTACACACAGTGGGTAAAATGCTTGAATCCATTGTCAAGGACTTTATAGCGGAACATTTAGAACACAGTGGCAGGATCAGTCAGAGTCAGCATGGATTTATGAAGGGAAAATCATGCTTGACAAATCTGTTGCAATTCTTTGAAGAGGTAGCCAGTATAGTCGACAAGGGGGAGCCAGTCGATGTGGTATGTTTGCACTTTCAGAAGGCGTTTGACAAAGTCCTGCATAAGAGATTATTGTGCAAAATTAAAGCGCCTGGGATTGGGGGAAATGTATTGTATGGATAGAAAACTGGTTGGCAGAGAGGAAACAAAGAGTAGGGATTAATGGGTCCTTTTTAAATTGGCAGGCAGTAACCAGTGGGGTACCACAGGGATTGGTGCTGGTACCCCAGCTATTCACAATATATATTAATGATTTGGATGAGGGAACAAAATGGAACATCTCAAAGTTTGCAGATGACACCAAATTAGATGGGAGGGTGAATTGTGACAAGGATGCAGGGATCCTACAGCAAGATCTGGACAGGTTGGGCGAGTGGGCAAATCAATGGCAGATGCAGTATAATTTGGATAAGCGTGAGGTTATTCATTTTTGAAGCAAAAACAGGAAGGCAGATTACTACCTGAATGGTGGTTGTAAATTGGGAGAGGGAAGTGTGCGGCGGGACCTGTGTGTCCTTGTGCACCATTCGCTGAAGGTAAGCATGCCGGTGCAGCAGGCGATAAAGAAGGCTAATGGTATGTTGGCCTTCATTGCAAGAGGTTTTGAGTATAGAAGCAGGGATGTGTTGCTGCAATTGTACAGTGCCTTGGTGAGGCCACACTTGGAGTATTGTGTGCAGTTTGGTCTCCTTTTCTGAGGAAGGATGTTCTTGCTCTCGAGGGAGTGCAGCGAAGGTTTACCAGACTAATTCCAGGGATGGCGGGACTGTCATATGAGGAGACTGTCATATTGACTAGGTTGGGATTGTTCTCACTGGAGTTCAGAAGAATGAGGGAGGATCTCATAGAGACTTATAAAATTCTAACAGGACTAGACAGGGTTGATGCAGGGAAGATGTTACCAATGATAGGTGTGTCCAGAACCAGGGGTCACAGCCTGAGGATTCAGGGTAAACCATTTTGGACAGAGATAAGGAGACACTTATTCACACAGAGAGTGGTGAGCCTGTGGCATTCATTACCACAGGAAGTAGTTGATGCTAAAACTTTTAATATATTCAAGAGGCGGCTGGATATAGCACTTGGGGAGAATGGGATCAAAGGCTACGGGGAGAAAGCAGGATTAGGCTATTGAGTTGGATGATCGTGATGAAAGGTGGAGCAGGCTCGAAGGGCCAAAAGGCCTGCTCCTGCTCCTGCTCCTATCTTCCATGTATCTATGTATCTTCTACCCCCTCAAAGAGCTGGCTCATCCTCGCCCTTGTAAGGTACGCCCTGTACACCACCTTCAGCTGTATCAGCCCCAACCTCGCACACGAGGTGGAGGCGTTCACTCTCTGGAGCACCTCACACCAGAACCCCTCCTCCATACCCTCTCCCAACTCTTCCTCCCTCTTTGCCTTGATCCCTTCTAGTGGTGCCTTCTCCTCCTCCAAAGTAGCCCCGTAAACCGCTGATACTACTCCATTCTCCAGTCCCCCTGTCGTCAGCACCTCCTCCAGCAATGTGGAAGCCGGCTCTACTGGGAAGCTCTGTATCTCCTTTCTGGCAAAGTCTCAAACCTGCAAGTATCTAAATATTTCCCCCTGCATCAGCCCATTCTTCGCTCCCAGTTCCTTCAATCCTGCAAAACGACCCCCAAGAAATAAATCTTTTAGTGTTCTAATTCCTTTCTCCTCCCATCTCTGAAAATTTCCATCCCACTTCCCTGGCTTACTTCGAGCATATTCAAGGTGGATTTAAGGCAGGAATATCTTTAGGAGTAGGATGGCAGAAAAGAGGTAATTATTTGGAGCTAAGTACCTAAGAAAGGAGAAATTAAAGATGGTGGCAGATCTTAACTCCCACATTTTCTTTGTCGCACAAAATACTGGGAATATGGTATGGATGCGTTGCCATTCCTCCCAAATTATTCTATTCACCTTGAGCTTTTTCAGTTCTGATGAAGAAGGATTGCTCCATTCTTAAACAAAGGTTGAATGTCCATACTTAATTAAGTATTTGCTGAAATGTCTGGAACTCAGAAACCAAACTGATTAAAAGTGGCCAAATTAAAGTATTGTCTAGATGTTCATTATATATTGGAACATGACATCCACTACTGTATTATTTAGTGAACACAAAGTGACAATAATATTAAAATACACTGAAGTGGTGCTACAAGATATATACTCACATGACAGTAAAACCTTTAACTTTGAAAGAAAACCTGATCCTTGACTTCCTTTGTTTAAGATATGAAATGTTGGAAGATCTGACCCAAGCCATTGAGTGGCTCATGCAGTTGATTAGCGTTGCCCCCACTGACCCACAGGCACTTGCTAAATTAGGAGACCTGTACGACAATGAAGGAGACAAGTCCCAGGCCTTCCAGTACTATTATGAGGTATTTAGCCAGCAATGGAAAAACAGAATTTAGTCAATCTGGGGTCTTTTTATAACCAGTTGCGAATCTAATTCTGTCTTTGAATTATCAAGTTAAAAGTATGGGTCCCAATATGATCAGTCAAGATCATGACCAATAATGTCCTCTAGCACTGGTCCTGCCGCAGTATGCAGGGTCACAGCAAAGACACTTAAATATCATGAGCTCTGAAAATATCTGTGTCACCTTGGACACCCACCAGTCCAATGCAGACTTTGGTGCCTTTTGCCATTCGGGAAGTGATCTGCTCCCCACCACCATCTTGAGATGTTATGTTTCTACTCCTTTACAAAGGGCTGATAATATTAAACACTGATCTTTTCACAAAAGTGATGTGAACTCCACAGGTAGGGCTTACATGTGCCCTTCAAGAGACCACTTTGCCTCATCTCAGTGGGTGTACTGACATCCACCCTCACCAGATCCAACTGAGGATGCAGGTTCCCTCTGTGTTGAGAGCCTACGCTTCTTACCCTGACTCCCTCTGATGCACAAGTCCATGTAGAGGACTGATCACGGTTCTGCCTCAAAGGAAGTACCAGTCCTCCTCTGCCAAAAATAACCAGTGTAAAATTTTGTGGGTTCCCTCAGACAAAATATCATGCATTTCTCCAGGGATTCTGCCAGTCATGATCAGTCAGATCAAAGTCATGGCAACAGATTGGAAGAACCACATGAATGTTCAGTGATAGCGAATGCAGATTATTAGATAAGTGTGCAACAAAAGAGAAAATTAGAGAGATTTTACCATTCAACCAGAGCAGAAAAAGTGGATGACAAGGGCTCTATATGTTTAGAATTAGCATGCAACTTTGTTAGCAACTTGAATGCAAGTATAACCACATTGTAAATTGCTGTTGTAGGGGATTCTGCTACAATGGCCTGTGTTCCCACAGCTTATTCCTAGCCCTGAGCGTTTTGAGGTGCTCCTACACACTCGGGACTTATTAGCAGAGTGTGAGTAATAAGGCAGGCAAGGATTCTGATGCTAGGTCAAAATTAGGGTTTATTTCAAACAAGATGAAATTACCAAACTTAAACTACGATATTACAAACTAGATGAGGGAGAAAGAAGGGAACATGCAAATACAATATACAATTAGCAAAAGAAAAAATAAAAACCCCAACACCAACTTCCCTCTCCTGACTGACTAGATTGGGGCTTGTGTGTCAGGATCTATGCTCACCCTTGTGATCTAGGCAGAAGCTTCCAAAATGCATTTTTGGTTCCCCTTTGGCTTTGCTGGTTTGAGGTACTGTATCCCGGACATCGTTGAGGCCCTCGGCTGCGCTCCAGGTCAGTTGGGGTGTGTTCCTTTGGTGTTTCTCTGGTGAACTTTCCATTGCTAATGTCGGCTCCTTGTTTCTCAGGCTTGATATCGATGTAGCTGGGTAACCAAACTTGAATTTTCCTGGGCTGCTGGATCTGGACTGCACCCCTTTCTTTTCTTAAAAACAAAACTGAATTCTTGTCTTCTTCCACCCATATTATAGTTGATAGATGACTTATCTACAATCTTGACTTAGTTTTGGCTTGATGACCTGGTTAGATGTTGATTGTTTGACCTATTGTCCTGGTGTTGTGGGTAAGCTATGTAGATGATTGATGGGACACTCTGTTACTGGGCCTTTGTTGGGATGGAGGTGTTAATGGAGTTTGTGGACAATCCTTGCCCCGAATCAGGAGTTGGCTCCACTGTGGGGGCTTCTGGAGAGGTCATGCTGAAACTCGGTCTCAGGCTATTGTTTAAATGTTAATGACTCTACGGGGCAGCACGGTGGCACAGTGGTTTGCACTGCTGTCTACGGCGCTGAGGACCCTGGTTCGATCCAGTCCTGGGTCACTGTCCATGTGGAGTTTGCACATTCTCCCCCTGTCTGAGTGTGTTTAACCCCCCACAACCCAAAGATGTGCAGGGTAGGTGGATTGGCCATGCTAAATTGCCCCTAATTGGAAAACAAATAATTGGGTACTCTAAATTTATTTTTTTAAATGTTAATGTCTCTTCGAGTGTGATTCACAGAAAGGCTGCTGTTCCATGACCATTTTTAACAAAAGTTTTTTTTCCATTCTGTAACTGTTCCAAAGTGCAAATTCATAAACAGGCAGCGGTATTCTCCCGAATCCCAGCGATGGCCCGCCGCCGACGTAAAAAGCGGCGCGAACCACTCCGGTGTCAGGCCGACCGGAAGTTGCAGAATCCTCTGCACTTCCGGGAGCTAGGCTGGCGCCAGAGGGGTTGGCACCACGCCAACTGCCATCAAAGGGTTGGCACGAGTTAGCGCATGCGCAGAACTGCCGGCGTGGTTCCGCGCATGCGCAGAGCGGCCGGCGTATTCTAGCACATGCGCAGGGTCGTGTCAAGGCCGGCGCGGAAGGAAGGAATGCCCCCACGGCACAGGCCTGCCCGCAGATCGGTGGTCCCCGATTGCGGGCCAGGCCACTGTGGGGCCAGATAACCCCCCCCTCCCGCCGATGACCACACCATCCGGCCTCTCAGCCTGGTCCCGCCGTGTCCCACAATCCACGGTGGCGGGACTGGCCAGAAACCGACGGCTGCTCGGTCCATCAGGCCTGGAGAATTGCTGGGGGGGCCACTGCCAACGGCCCCCGACCGGCGCGGCGTGGTCCCTGCCCCCGCCAAAAACCGGCGCCGGAGAAGACGGCAGCCAGCGTCGGAGCGGCGGGGCGGGATTCATGCGGCCCCCCCGGGGATTCTCTGACTCTGCGGGGGGTCGGAGAATCCCGCAGCATAACTCTGGGGGATTTTTGAACATTCTGCACTGTCTGTGCTGCTCTCCGAAATTCTCTCCTAAAGCTGCTTCACTTTGCTACCTCTGTTATGATCCCCTTCAAGACTGGTCATTTTTTAACAAGACAGTGACTGATTTAAAGGAATTGCACAACAAGAATTCAAGTTAAAGGCTTTTGCTCAAACAAACCAATAACAATCACGAAAAAAAATTCCTTGGTGGGCAATTAGTACTCACAACTGCATAAAAGATAATTTTTATTAATGTATAAATGCAATCAATAATCCCATGCTACGTACTGTATATACTTTACTGTATGCTTTCAACAGAATTGGTCTTTAAAGGAAACAGTCCGCAGTTACTCCCAGCTCTTGCCCCTGTTTCGGTGAGTCACAATATTTAGTGACTGCCAAAAATCATCTCCCTCGTTTCTGAACTAACTTTCAGCAGTTATGATGTGGAGATGCTGGTGTTGGACTGGGATGGGCGCAGTAAGATCCAACAGGTTTATTTGGAATCACTAGCTTTCAAGGCATAGCTCTTTCATGTACTCACTTAGCACTCACCTGATGAAGAAGCTACGCTCCGAAAGCTAGTGATTCCAAATAAACCTGTTGGATTTTAACCTGGCATTGTAAAACTTCTTACTGTTTCAGCAGTTAGACTGCAGCGATTTCTTCTCCTGGCCTTGCCAGCGAATATCTTCCAGCATCTTTAAATAACTGCCGGTTCCGTCTCTTCACGAGTGGACAAGTTTTGAAAAGCATTCTGCCTTGTGACTAACAGAGAAAATCGTTTGTTTTCCTCTATGGACTACAGTGACTGTCGTTGCTGTCTAGTGCTCTCTCTTTTGGTTTTTAATCAGACTACCTGGGACAAAACAGCTGCGTTCAGGTGTGAAATATGGCATGTAGGTTCAGTAAGGCTTAACCTGTACCCCTTTTTTATGGTAATCAACACCTGGCCCGTTGCTGGGCAAAGTTTAATACAACGTCATACCATCCCCCTTTTCCAGGGCATTCTGCCTTTTTTATATTAAAAGAGACAATTTAAATCTAATCATCTTATAAAGCCTCACATTAGTAACACTCTCAAAAGCTCCTTCTAAGAAAAACGATGATCTACAATTTATTCTTACCTCTGCAACTTTGATTCGATCTGTTCTCAGTTCTGTTTTAAAAACATTCTAAAATGACCTTTCACGTGTGTGAATGCTGTAGTTTTGATTGTGATTAAGTTTTTAGTACATTTTATAATTAAGATATAAGTGGAAAGCTAATTAAATGGAATAGTATTGTAACCGTTATCATAAATTTGATATATTTTTCTGAACTTCTCAGTATTAAGTTGTGCCTAAAAATGAACCTGGTAATACTGCAGTTTTATATATACGTTGAATATTCCTTCACATGCTAAATCTTAAAATGAACATATCTTCAGCCAGAAACTGGAAATATAGCATAACAACAGTAAGAAAAGGAATTGTAATGTAAGCTCAACATATATACATGTATGTTAAGCCATTCTGCCTTATAAAGGCCAGTTGTGGAAGGCATTGCTGATGCAGCTTTCCAAGTGCCAGTTGCCAGCCCTGACAGTACAAATAACCTCATCCTCATATTGGGAATGGCGTCTCCAGCCCGGCCTTAGAATAGGCATGAATGCTTTGTTTTAATTGTACCAATAGAGCAGGCTTCCAGATATTTAATGGAACAACTGTATTATTTTATTCCAAACAATTTATGCCTTTCAGTGAATTTAAGGCTGTTAACAGATCTTGATATTTAATTGAAATTAAATTGCTTTTCTTTTAGTGCCATTTGATCCATTAAATTACATTGCTGCCTTGCAGCTTAGCAGTTAGAATCCTTTATCCTCTCTATATGTTCTTTTAAACACGCGTGACATCTAATTTAGCATGTTTAGTGAATACTTTTGAGGAAAAATTTTAATTTTGTGCAGTACATTATATTGATAATTAAGTAGTGCAGTGTAGATGTAACAACATGCATTCATTGTGGAAGATAATGGTTTTCGTTAGTCATTTAGGTATTTCCCATCGAACATCGAGGGCATTGAATGGCTTGGAGCCTACTATATTGACACACAGTTCTGTGAAAAAGCTATTCAATACTTTGAAAGAGCAGCACTTATACAGTAAGAAATATTTTGTCTTTATACTTGTGTGTTGTTTTTCATATTAGGCATAACAAGAGATGGCCATTCAGGAAAATGTTGGCTTCTCTTGAGTATCACACATGGAAACTAATGGTTTTCAAAAATGATCTGTTACACCTTTCAATCTGATAAACCTCTGATAATACAGCAATTTCCCCATAACTAATCTGAAGTGCGTCAGTATAGATAATGCTCTCAGTTCCTGGAAAGTTCTTGGACCCACAACTTTCTGATGCAGGAAGAAGAAAGTCATGGAATGAGAACGGTGACTCCTATTAAAATTCTTTTTGCTTCTTAGCAGACAGGCACTGATAATTAATAGAAATTATTTTAAGTTCAACAAGAAGTAATGTTAGAAATACCAGAGCTAAAAGATGTGTTATCAGACTTTGAGCTTGCTCAGTATATCAAACTATAGGAAATGATCAAACGTACACTAAAGACCAAGGGCGGAATTCTCCGCAACGGCCCACGCCGTTGTGAAACCCGGAGTGTTTCACGACGGCATCGGAGGCCGCTCCTCACCCCCTATTCTCCCCCCCCCCCCCCCCCCCGGGGGGCTAGGAGCGGCGTTCCGTAAATCTCGGGCGGCGCGCCGAGAATGACGCGGCTGGCGGCGCCTAATGACGTCAGCCGCGCATGCGCAGGTTGGCCGGCTCCAACCCATGCATGCGCGGTTGCCGTCTTCCCCTCCGCCGCCCCGCAAGACATGGCGGCTTGATCTTGCGGGGCGGCGGAGGGGAAAGAGTGCGTCCCTTGGAGACGCCGACCCGACGATCGGTGGGCACCGATCGCGGGCCAGTCCCCTCCCGAGCACGGCCGTGGTGCTCGATCCACTCTCCGCCCCCCACAGGCCCCAAACTCACCTTTTGCGCCATGTTCACGCCGGCAGCGACCAGGTGTGGTTGCCACCGGCGTGAACAAGTCGGGAACGGCAGGCCGCTCAGCCCATCCGGGCCGGAGAACCGGGGGTCGCTGTGAAAAATGGCGACCCGCGATTCTCCGAGCGGCGTGTCGCAAATCGCGACATACCATTTTGGGGGGGGGGGGTGGGAGAATCGCGGGGGGTGCCAGAGCGGCCCTCCCGCGATTCTCCCACCCGGCCTGTGCAGCGGAGAATCGCGCCCCAAATATTTCAAACGCACTCTTTTACACCTGTTAATTTATAATTTAAAAAAATTACTTGCTCTGCCATTAGGATAAGATTATTCAAGAACCAGTTAAAAAATTTATCAAGCTTTTTGCCTGAGTATGATGATGCTTTGTTAGGATTTTTTTGTTAATTAAAGATGCATTTTTATGATATCACTGTGCAACGCTCATAATGCCACGTTCAAATATGCAGTTCAAGAGTTCCTAGAGACACATATTTTAGTTAGATGGCAATTATTTGATTTGTGCAGGGCTTTTCACAGACGCATCGCAACATGTGTTATATATTGTAAACTTTCCTAGCAGAGATTTGCTGCTTAGAAACCTACCAGATTTGACCATTTATTTAATGCTGAATTTCTGATTTATGCTTTTTTTCAGCAATTGTTAAATATTTTTGCGGTGCGCACAGTACCAAACAGAGTCACGGAAGTATTCATATATGTGCCTCCAACATAGTGAGCCCTCGATGTTAGTCAGGGAATTATGTGAGATATTAAGTAAAGCATTTAAATTATTAGGAGGAAAAGAAAATCAGATGGTTAGTCATCACTCCTCTCCGCTTTCTTTTACATTATTCAACAGATGAAGATGAGAAGAAACAGTGTTTGATGCCTGGAAAATATTGACAATTGTGTGCTCTTGTATAAGGCAATCTAAACTAGAAGGGTTGTCGGGAAATATATAATAAGTTGTGGAAAACATATTTGAGCAGCAAATGGTTATAATTGAAAATTATGCATAAGTAATTAATTTTTTTTTAACCCAATTTTGCAGTCACAAGAAGAGGATATTGAAAATAAGAAATTAAAAATGTATTTTTTAATGCAGGCCTACTCAAGTCAAATGGCAATTAATGGTGGCTAGCTGTTATAGAAGAAGTGGTAAGTTAAATACTAGATTGTTGTTTATATTGTCCAGATTCAAAGCTTTTCGATCTCAAATTTGGGTACCTGAAACAAAAATGTTAGCAAGAGTCAGATGTTGGAAATAATGGCGGGATTTAACCACCACCTTGCGCCCAGCGTGGATCTGGGTGCGCCAGTTATATAACAAGAAAGGCCAAAAATCGAGATTTCTGCCGGGCGCGAATCAGTTTGCTATCTAACCAGCCCGCTCCCGACGGCGAGTTCTGGATCATTCCAAAACATGACGAGCATATCATTAACCCTCATTTGCATTCATTTCCATCTCATTAGCGAGATTGAAGTCGAATGCACTGGCTCCCCAGAGATAAATCAACTGTGCGTTGTTTAATATTCCTTTTTAAAAACATGAAGCTGGTGCAATGGTTGCTGAGGGGAAATATGTGCTGTTAAGTAATAGGGACATTCTGAATTCTCCCTCTGTGTACCCGAACAGGCATCGGAATGTGGCGACCAGGGCATTTTCACAGTAACCTCATTGCAGTGTTAATGTAAGCCTATCTGTGGCAATAAAGATTATTATTAGCTGAAGAAGTGAGCAGCCATTTCCATTTTCTGAGACACAGTTCAAGGTCACTGGAGCTGCTGCCCCAGTGCTCGGGGGAGGGATGGTTGGGCTTGGTCGGGGGCTGAGGTGTTCCATGCTGGGGGTGGTGGTGTTTTTCGCCTGTGAGGCCTTCGAGCCATATTTAAATATGGTGGATACTGTTATGGACAGGGTTTAGAGAATCCCAAAGTGTATCATGGAGTTCACCTGACCCACAACTTTTAATAGATTGTAGTATGGGGAACACACGGCTCACTCTACAGGTATGGTACAGTAGAAAATGGACCAGTGGTTTTTTAAAACAAAACAATATTTATTCTATGAACTCAAGTTAACCTTTTTAAAACAAAGAGTGAATATCTCAGCAACCAGTAAATCAAATACACTCCCCAAAGAATACAACACTAAGTAATCTGTATGCTGTCCTTTTAACATCCAAAAGACTTAACAAACCTTCAAACAGGAGCACGTTAGGGTTTACATTCTTCCGAATTCACCAAATGATCAAGAGATAGTCCTTCATGGCAGAGATCACAGCAGTGCAGCTCACTTTTAACTTCAGATTTAGCTCACTGAAAAACACAGACACACCCAAGCTCTTTCTCAAACTGAAACTAAAAAGCAGAAGTAGAGTTCAGCTCCACCCACACTCTGACATCACTCCAGTAACATGAGCAGCTCCATTTCTTAAAGGTACATTTCTTAACACCCATTTCTTAAAGGGTGCTCTCACATGACAATACCCATAACAGGGACAACTGCAACGGCTGCTTGTCTGACCTACAAACACTTCCGGGACAAAGCCCGACTCTTGGTTCTATGCTAAAAGTCACTTTAATTGCCTTTGACTGCGAGCAACCTCTAGCTTCACAGCTGAAGCCTATTGATAATGAGGAATTGGCCTTGTTAGTTGTGACAGCACTTCATAGCTGCAGGTTGTGTTTTCTGCTGATTCTGTTGGCGGTTGCAGATGCCTGGAGCTGCTGTTGCAGTTTCCTTCCTTTTCTGTAGCTGGAAACAAGGACAATTTTTTCTAACATACCTGGTCCTGGAAAGACCGGGCTCTGGGGAATGTATGAGTCCAGAAGGCAATCCGGTTTGAAACATGAAGACGCTGCAGAACCTGGTGTACAACATTGTTCCAAATGGGCCACCTGCTGATGATGTTGAAGAAATGCTTTCACAGATTGCTGATGCTTTTGTTGGTGATGCTGTGAGTGCTGCATGTAACTGGTATATCGCCATGGGTTATTCACGCTGTACATCAAGGCTGTTCACCTGCTAGGGCGGCACGATGGTGCAGTGTTTAGCACTGCTGCCTCAAGGCGCTGAGGACCCTGGTTCGATTTCGGCCCCGAGTTGCTGTCCATGTGGCTTTTGACATTCTCCCCATGATTGCATGGGTCTCATCCCCTCAACCCAAAGATGTGCAGAGTAAGTGGATTGGCCACGCTAAATTGTTGCTTAATTGGAAAAACATTTTTTAAAGAAAGGATGTTCAACTGCACCTTGAGTCCCAGTGGAATATGTGGATGCCAGGATTTGGTTCCGGTGAGATTGAGCCGTGTGGGAGGGCCTGCACAGTTGCGGCTTCTGGACGGAGAATGGCATTGAAACATGGAACAAGTAACACATTGATGGACTGATCATTTTTTGATAACGTCCTGAACATAACACATTCCCCGGCTTCTGTTTCTGTTGAGAAACCTGCGAGAGGTAATATTTTGTGTTTGCTTTCTTTGTGAAAATGAGCTGATATAGCTTTGGATTGGCACCAATGTGGAATGGTGAGGTTTTTTTGTTGTTTAATGGTTAGTGTGATACGTGGAATGTTACATAGATGATTTTCAGATATTTGTTACTGTTGACCGTTTAATACACAAAATATTCTCAACTGGCTTCTCGTGAGTACACGTGCCATGTCTCAGACAATGATTATTGCTTCGCATTTCAATCAAACTTTGAAGTCTGCCTGTTTGCCTGAACACTAGACGTGCCAGCAGCAGCCAAGAATCAAACGCTCAGAAACTGGGCTACAGCACTACCTCCATAATGTAAGTGTGCAGATCAGGTGAGGGCACCTGAGCACTGTCTCCCTAATGCTCCCGGCAGGGATCTGGGGTCCAGGGACTCCTGCTGTTGCCGGGTGTGTGTGTGTAGAGCGAGGTTTTCCAGCACAACTGGCTCATTCGATGGCACTCTGAGAGAAGGCCGAAGGCTCCAGCCGACTTACCGGTGTCACTGGCATTGCCCTTGCCACCCTGTCCTGCCCACTGCCAGGAACGGGCGACTCAAAAGAGCTGCAGACAGCTGTCACCTCCTTGGTAGCAGACCCCGGCTTGGCCTTGAGCGCTGCCTCCTCCCTGATGATGCCCATAAGGCCCAGGGGGTCTCCATGGGACGGAGGGGCAGCTGGAGTGGGCTACAGAGGCTCCACCCCCAGCAGGAAGTATAAAGTGCTGCGGTCTTGCGAGTCTGCCTTCAGTTCAGTTAGTCACAGGCAGGCTCTGTTGAAAGTCGATTAAAGCCACAGTTTACTTCACTCGTGTCTCTGAATGAATTGATGGTCGCATCAATTTAATCGACTTAAAGAACTACCATGTAATCAGCCCTCAACCCTGATCGACTGGAACTCGATCCATAGGCCGCAGAAGCAAAGGAAATATTTTTGCATTGGCTTCAGTGCTTCAAGGCCTACTTGGCTGCGTCGACTACCTCTGCTGTTACAGAAGAACAGAAACTCAGCCTTCTCCACGCACGGGTGAGCCATTGTATTTCAACTCAACTTGATGTTACTGACTCTTACACCGAGGCCCTCGCGATACTCGACCGCCTGTACGTGCGGCCCGTGAATGAAGTTTACGTGCGGCACATCTTTACAACCCGCCGCCAATGCCCTGCAGAATCGCTAGAAGACTACCTGCGCACCTTAAAGCTCTAGCACAAGAATGTAACTTCCAGGCCGTGACAGGCTCCCAGCACATGGAACTCGCCGTCCGAGATGTGTATGTTGGAGGGGTCCGATCCAATTATGTACACGGCTTTCCAAAGTTTAAACTCGTTCCCGGCTGATTGCGCGACCCCATCGTGGACCCCCGACCAGAGACTGCCTCAGACTTGCGCCGCGCGGCCACCAGCCCACCACGGAGGGCTATTTTGCCACTTTTGCGGCCAGCCCCAACACTCGCGGCAGCACTGCCCAGCCCGCAACGCAACCTGCAGCAGCTGCGGGAGGAAAGGGCACTTTGCGAAGATCTGCCTGGCTAAAACTCCAACTCGAACGCTAACCAGAACACTCGCCCCTCCAACTCACAGGCCCGCAGACCCTGCAATGTGGTAGTGTGTCTGCCGACTCCGCCTCCGCACAACATGTGCGACTCATGGGGGCCGCCATCTTGGCAATTCTCCCCCACACAGCCGGCCATGTGCGATTCATGGGGGCCGCCATCTTGGGCGCCATCTTCCTTGCCGCCTGCCACGTGCGATCTACGGGGCCGGCCATCTTGAACACCATCTTCCTCGCCGCCCGCCACGTGCGATCAACGGGGCCGCCGTCTTGGCCATCACCCGATATTCCACTCGACGACTACGACATCCACGGGCAGTCATCATGGGGCCGCTCCAGCACCGCTGACCACGCCACCGACTACCCGCAGCTCAGTGCAGTCACTTTGGACCAGTCGTGGCCAAAGCACCTCAAGAGCTCCATGATGTCCGTCCAAATCAACGGATACGAGACACCGTGCCTCTTCGACTCCGCGAGCACCGAGAGCTTCGTTCACCCAGACCTGGTAAGGCGCTGCTCGCTTCCGATATTTCCGACACAACAAACTATCTCCCTCGTCTCGGGGTTGCACTCAGTTCAGATACAAGGGCGCACTATTGCAACACTAACGATACAGGGCGCCAACTACACCAAATTCCAACTGTATGTACTCCCAGACCTCTGTGCCCCCCTCCTCCTCAGACTGGATTTCCAGTGTAACCTCAGGAGCCTAACACTCAGCTTCGGCGGACCCCTCCCCCCCCTCACTATATGCAGTTTAGCAACACTAAAAATTGACCCCCCTCCACTCTTCGCTAATCTCACCGCCAACTGCAAACCAGTGGCCACTCGCAGCAGGACAATGTATTTATTAGAGCCGATGTCCAGCAGCTCTTACGTGAGGGAGTCATAGAGGCCAGTAATAGCCCCTGGAGAGCTCAGGTAGTGGTCGTCAAGACCGGGGAAAAGTTCCGGATGGTGGTTGATTACAGCCAGACCTTTAACCGACTCACGTGCCTCGATGCGTACCCACTCCCCCGGATTGCAGACATGGTAATTCAGATCGTCCAGTACCGCATCTTCTCCACGGTGGATCTGAAGTCTGCATACCACCAGCTCCCAATCCGCCCAGAGGACCACCACTACACAGCTTTCGAGGCAGACGGCCGCCTTTTCCATTTCCTCCGGGTTCCCTTTGGCGTCACAAATGGGGTTTCGGTGTTCCAACGAGCAATGGACCAAATGGTGGACCAGTATGGGCTGCGGGCCACGTTTCTGTACTTGGATAACATCACCATCTGCGGCCATGACCAGCAGGACCACGACGCCAACCTCCACCGATTTCTCCAAACTGCCCAAAAACTCAACCTCACATATAATAAGGAGAAATGCGTTTTCCGCACAACCAGACTAGCCATCCTCGGCTACGTCGTGGAAAACGGCATCCTAGGGCCTGACCCTTACTGTATGCACCCCCTCTTACAACTCCCTCTCCCTCACTGTTCCAGGACCCTCAAGAGGTGCCTCGGATTTTTCTCATGCTACGCCCAGTGGGTCCCCCAGTATGCGGACAAAGCCCGCCCACTATTTAAGACTACACTCTTTCCACTGTCAGCCGAGGCCCGCCAGGCATTCAACTGCATTAAGGAGGATATCGCCAAAACTGCCATGCGGGCTGTGGATGATTCCGTCCCATTTCAGGTGGAGAGCGACACCTCAGAGGTCGCTCTCGCTGCCACTCTGAACCAGGGAGGGAGGCCAGTCGCGTTCTTTTCCCGAACCCTCTCCGCTTCGGAACTTCGACAGTCCTCAGTCGAAAAGGAAGCCCAAGCCATTGTGGAAGCCGTACGGCACTGAAGGCACTACCTCGCTGGTAGGAGGTTCACCCTCATCACCGACCAGAGATCGGTTGCCTTTATGTTCGATAACTCGCAGCGGGGCAAAATCCAAAATGACAAAATCTTGCGATGGAGGATCGAACTCTCCACCTATAATTATGATATCGTATATCGTCCGGGGAAGCTCAACGAGCCCCCAAATGCCCTGTCCCGCGGCACATGCGCCAGCGCGCAAGATGACCGACTACAGGATATCAACAATGACCTCTGCCACCCGGTGGTCACCCGGCTCGCCCACGACATCAAGGCCCACAATCTGCCTTTCTTCACCGAGGAGGTTAAAGCTGTCACCTAGAATTGCCCGATCTGCGCGGAGTGTAAACCACACTTCTATAGACCAGACAAGGCCCACCTGGTAAAGGCATCCCGGCCCTTTGAACGACTGAGTATTAATTTCAAAGGGCCCCTCCCCTCGACCAACCGTAACATTTATTTTCTCAATATTATAGATGAATTCTCTCGCTTCCCGTTTGCCAGCCCATGCCCCAATATGACCTACCACACAGTCATCAGAGCCTTGCATAGTGTCTTCACCCTGTTCGGTTTCCCCAGCTACGTCCACAGTGACAGGGGTTCGTCCTTCATGAGCGACGAGCTGCGTCAGTACCTGCTCGGCAAGGGCATTGCCTCGAGCAGGCCTACCAGCTCTAACCCCAGGGGGAACGGGCAGGTGGAGAGGGAGAACACGACGGTCTGGAAGACCGTCCTACTGACCCTACGGTCCAGGAATCTCCCGACCTCCCACTGGCAGGCGGTCCTCCCCGACGCGCTCCATGCAATTAGGTCCCTCCTGTGTACGGCCACAAATCAGACTCCTCACGAGCGATTATTTGTCATCCCTAGGGGCACTACCACGGGGGCCTTGCTTCCATCCTCCAGCCTCCCCGGACAGGCGCCGGAATGTGGCGACTAGGGGCTTTTCACAGTAACTTCATTGAAGTCTACTCGTGACAATAAGCGATTTTCATTTCATTTTCATTTTCCTCCTTCGGAAGCACGTCCGGACACATAAAACAGACCCGCTGGTAGAGAGGGTCCTACTCCTGCATTCAAACCCCCACTACGCATTTGTCGAACACCCCAATGGACGACTAGACACCGTTTCCCTCCGGGACCTGGCACCTGCAGGATCTACCACTACTACTACCATTACCGCCGAAGTACCCCTCACACTACACCCCACGCGACCTCCCACGCCCTGCGCCCCTGCACGTACAGGCTTCCTGCGCCCCCTTTCACCCGTCACACCGGTCCGCAGGAACGAAGCTCTGGAAGAACCACTCCAGGCGTCCACCCTCTGATTCGCATCGAACATCTGTCCACACCCATCCGAAGCGGCTGCAACTCCGGTTCTCCATCGGACCCAACGCACGATTCGAGCGCCGGACCAACTGAACTTATAGACCTGTCACCCCCGCCGGACTTGATTTTTTAACAGGGGGTGAATGTGGTGAATGTATAACCTATAAATCCACACTGTATATTACTGTGCCCCTGTGGGTTCCATCTGTGAGCCGTAGCGTGGCTTTGCCCACAGGGGGAGATGAGGAGCATGTCCAGGGTTCTGCCCTTGGCTCCACCCCCAGCAGGAAGTATAATGTGCTGCGGTTTTGCGAGCCTGCCTTCAGTTAAGTTAGTCGCAGGCAGGCTCAGTTGTAAGTCGATTAAAGCCACAGTTTACTTCACTCGTGACTCTGAATGAATTGATGGTCGCATCAGTGGGCTATCTCTCTCTGAACTCCCAGTTCTTTATGGGCTCTCTCTCTCTGAATTCTGCTGTTTTATGGACATTCCCTCTCTCTCTGAACTCTGCTGCTTTATGGGCTCTCTCTCTCTGAACTGCTGCTTTGTGGACTTGTGGTGAATGTGATTCACACCGGATTATAATCTATATATACATGTGTCTGTATTGTAAGTGCAGTTGCACTACCTGTCCTCCAGGGGGAGTAGCTCTGGGAATGCTCGAGTTGTATGGGGCTTCTCCCTTGGCTCTGCCCAGGACTCCTCCCCCGGAAGTTGCTGTATAAAAGCTCAGTGCCACATGGTCAGCCGGCCAGTTCACCGAAAGTTCAATGGCTAACCGGCTGGCTCTGTTGTGAGTATATTAAAACCGCTATTCTAATCCGACAAGCACGTGTCCGTAGAATTGTTGGTTCCAACAGGACTATCTACCTCTGAACACCTGTTGCTTTCTGGGCTCTCTCTCTCTCTCTCAGAACTCCTGCTGCATTATGGGCACTCTCTCTCCGATACCCTGCAGCTTTATGTACACATGTACGCATGTTCCACTTTCCAAACAGAGCTGACTTGTTTTTAGCTGGATGCACAGGGATGCATTGATCAGAGACGAGTAAAATAGATAGAATCTCCACCAGGCAGCTCTTGCTGTCTCCTGTTGCGTCAACAATATTGGCTATGGTCTGAGAACTAGTTGCGCAACCTGTTTTGCCACAGGAGGTGCACATGTAAATGGAGGAACCAGTGGAGCGGGGGGGAGAGGGGGAGTATAACTCATCAAGAGAAAGAAAGACCTTTTTCATTTTAAAGAATGCTGATGGCTACCTTTCTTTTAAATTCATTTATAGGCACATGTGAATCTTTATTAGTGTCGCAAATAGGCTTACATTAATACTGCAATGGTGGCAGCACGGTGGCGCAGTGGGTTAGCCCTGTTGGTCCCAGGTTCGATCCCTGCTCTGGGTCACTATCCATGTGGAGTTTGCACATTCTCCCCGTGTTTGTGTGGATTCCGCCCCCACAACTCAAAGATGTGCACGGTAGGTGGATTGGCCACGCTAAATTGCCCCTTAATAGGAAAAAATTAATTGGGTTAGATGGAATATTCAGATTAGATTTATCCTGTCCCATGTTTGTGTTAATTTTAAGAAATTGGTCATGTCTACATTTATAAAGTTGGCTAACACTAAAGTAGTCAAATTATGTTTAACTTTGTGAATACAGGTAATTATCAAAAGGCATTGGAAACATACAAAGATATTCATCGGAAATTTCCCGAAAATGTTGAATGTAAGTGATGTTCTCAAAATAAGCAAATTATGGTCAGAGGACCTGTTTTTCATTTCGACATATCTTTATTGTGTTTATAAGTGTGTGAATGCTTGAGATTTTCTGATTTAAGATTTCACTGAACCTAACTTTTATAGTGGACATTTTTTGAAGCTATAACTTAATATGAATTGTTTTAATGTCGACAAAAACTGCTTTGAAGCAATTTTTGCATTAATTAAGCAGATGACTGGTAGCATGCCTGTGAGACCCACCTGAAGGCCTGAGCATTTGTCTGATCAATTCTTGCAGTGCAATTTCACTTAATTATCAACAGCAAGCTATCACTGCTGTACAATTGCTTATATACAGCTCATCGGTTGGGATGGGAGGGAGTACAGCCTCTGTTCTGTGGAGCTGAACTGGAAGAACTAATCCAGTGAGTGGTTATGGGAGGCTTTGTGTGGGCAAGAAGAATGAATATCCCTGTTCCTTAGCAAATCATTTGTAAAGCTGTGACAAAGCTGTTATAAGAACATAAGAACTAAGAGCAGGAGTAGGCCATCTGGCCCCTCGAGCCTGCTCCGCCATTCAATGAGATCATGGCTGATCTTTTGTGGACTCAGCTCCACTTTCCGGCCCGAACACCATAACCCTTAATCCCTTTATTCTTCAAAAAACTATCTATCTTTACCTTAAAACCATGTAATGAAGGAGCCTCAACTGCTTCACTGGGCAAGGAATTCCATAGATTCACAACCCTTTGGGTGAAGAAGTTCCTCCTTAACTCACTCCTAAATCTACTTCCCCTTATTTTGAGGCTATGTCCCCTCGTTCTGCTTTCACCCGCCAGTGGAAACAACCTGCCCGCATCTAGCCTATCTATTCCCTTCATAATTTTAAATGTTTCTATAAGATCCCCCCTCATCCTTCTAAATTCCAACGAGTACAGTCCCAGTCTACTCAACCTCTCCTCATAATCCAACCCCTTCAGCTCTGGGATTATCCTAGTGAATCTCCTCTGCACACCCTCCAGTGCCAGTATGTCCTTTCTCAAGTAAGGAGACCAAAACTGAACACAATACTCCAGGTGTGGCCCCACTAACACCTTATACAATTGCAACACAACCTCCCTAGTCTTAAACTCCGTCCCTCTAGCAATGAAGGACAAAATTCCATTTGCCTTCTTAATCACCTGTTGCACCGGTAAACCAACTTTCTGTGACTCATGCACTAGCACACCCAGGCCTCTCTGCACAGCGGCATGCTTTAATATTTTATCATTTAAATAATAATCCCGTTTGCTGTTATTCCTACCAAAATGGATAACCTCACATTTGTCAACATTGTATTCCATCTGCCAGACCCTAGCCCATTCACTTAACCTATCCAAATCCCTCTGCAGACTGCCAGCATCCTCTGCACTTTTCGCTTTACCACTCATCTTAGTGTCATCTGCAAACTTGGACACATTGCCCTTGGTCCCCAACTCCAAGTCATCTATGTAAATTGTGAACAATTGTGGGCCCAACACGGATCCCTGAGGGACACCACTAGCTACTGATTGCCAACCAGAGAAACACCCATTAATCCCCACTCTTTGCTTTCTATTAATTAACCAATCCTCTATCCATGCTACTACTTTACCCTTAATGCCATGCATCTTTATCTTATGCAGCAGCCTTTTGTGTGGAACCTTGTCAAAGGCTTTCTGGAAATCCAGATATACCACATCCATTGGCTCCCCGTTATCTACTGCGTTATTTCCCTTTTCTTTGGGAGCAAACTGCAGTGATCCCTTAACTTAGTGCTATTGGGCAGAGCGAAATGTGCTATTGGGCAGAGCGAAATGTATCAGGGCTCTAAAAGATTCTTAAGACATTAATTTAAACTTTTTTTTTAAATTTAGAGTATCCAATTCATTTTTTTCAATTAAGGGGTAATTTAGCGTGGCCAATCCACCTAGCCTGCACATCTTTGGGCCAATTTAAACATTTAAATGAGGCCTGTTTTCGGCATGAATGTTTCCTGCCTATATGAAGAGCCACTTGAAATTGCACAGGGTGTCTCTGGCATAAAATCAATGCAGAGTTCTCTATACTATGTCATGCTTGCAGAAAGATAGGACAGCAGTGGGTTAGCACTGCGGCCTCACGGCGCCGAGGTCCCAGGTTTGATCTCGGCTCTGGGTCACTGTCCGTGTGGAGTTTGCACATTCTCCAAGTTTTGCGTGGGTTTCGCCCCCACAACCCAAAAATGTGCAAGCCAGGTGGATTGGTCATGCAAAATTGCCCCTTAATTGGAAAAAATGAATTGAGTACTCGAAATAAAAATAAATAAATACAAATGCTTACTGAAAGATGGGATAGTATCCAATGAAAATTTCTCTGTGGACTTTGTAATGAAACTGGTGTGTCATCTGAGGGAGATGGCAACGTAGTGGTAATGCCACTGAACTAGTAATCCAGAGGTCCAGGCTAATGCTGTGGACATGGATTCAAATCCTCCGTGGATTTTTAATTCAATGAATAAAAGCTGGAATTGAAAGCTAGTCTCAGTCTTGGTGTAGATTTGATTTACCGAATGGCTTCCTTCTGCACTGTCGGGATTCTATGGATTCTGAAAATAAGGTGGTTGTCATAAAAGTTCATCTAGTTCACTCATGCCCTTTAGGGAAGGAAATCTGCTTTCTCTACCTGACCTACTACTGGTGTCTCCAGATCCGCAGCAAAATGGTTGACTCTTAACTATCCTCTGAAATGGCTGAGTAAGCTACTCCACTCCAGGAAATTAAAAGCAACAAATGCTGGCCTCGTCGGTGATGTCCACTTACCATAAAAGAATAAAGAAAAAAACTGCATATTAAAAATTTGCACATTTATTTTGTTTTAATGTAGTTCTTCAGATGAAAGACTACTTTGAGAAATTTTCTGCTGCTCTGTGATTTATTTTATTATTGACTGTTCCCAGTGCAACAATACATCGTGTTGATTCTGTTTGCCTTTAATTGATTTTTTTGTTCAGGTCTCCGCTTTCTAGTTCGCCTTTGTACAGATATGGGACTGAAGGAGGTTCAGGAGTATGCCACAAGACTGAAGAAAGTTGAAAAAATGAAAGAGTTAAGAGAACAGGTAAGGAAGGACTACATAGAATCCACCAAGCTTCGGACAGGCCCAAAATATGTGATTTGTGGGCCTACCCACGCACTGCCCACACCTATCTCCATCACTTCAAAAAACTTACTCATCATTACCACAGTCATGTGTGCCATGTCAATCCCACAGTCCAGCCTCCCCCTCCCTCCCTAACTCTTTCTCCCAGTTACACTTCACTACCCCAATTGGGACTCCCACTCCATGAACTCTTTGTAAATTTCCGAAACTCTACCCTCATCTACCCCTGTTTTTGGCACCACCTTGCCCTGCAGCCACTGGGGCGGCAGGTGGGGAAAGGTCGGCACCTGCTTCCTGACAAAATCCCTCACCTGTAAATACCGGAACCCTTTCCCGGCAGGCAACTCAATGCAAGCTCGAGAAGCTGCCCCAATGAATAGGTCCCTAAACTGCCACCCAGGAAATCCCCCCCCCCCCCCGGAGAAAACTTATGATTCCCGCAGATCGGTGCCCAAACCGAGGCCCCCTCCAGCCTCAGGTGCTGCCGCCACTATCCCCACACCCTCAGGGCTGCCACCACTACGGGGCTTGTGGAGTACCTGGCCGGTGAGAATGATAAGTGGCGCTGTCAACAGTGCCCCTAATCTCGAGTCCTTACAAGAGGCTGCCACTATCCGCTCCCACACCGTCCCCTCCCCCACTACCCACTTCCTAACCGTGGCTATATTTGATTCCCAGTAATAATTCATCAAGTTTGGATGAGCAGCCCCCCCTCCCCGACCCCACACCAGCAGCACCTTCTACACCCGCGGGACTTTACTCGCCCAAAACAAACACCGATATCAGCGCATTCACCTTCCTTAGAAAAAGCCTTTGGAATGAAGATCGGGAGATTCTGGAACACAAATAAGAACCTCGGGAGAAACCGTCATCTTTAACGACAGCAGAAACACATCCCACCTCCTAAAATCGCCCTTCATCTGTTCCACCAACCCAGTCAGTTTCAGCTTGTGCAGTTGCTCCCACCCCACGTCACCTGAATGCCCAAATACCAAAAGCTCGTCCCCACTACTCCAAACGGCAACTCCCCCAGCCACCTCTCTCGCCCCCTCATTTGGATCAGGAAAACCTCGCTCTTCCCCATATTCAATTTGTAGCCCGAACCGACCAAATTCTTCCAAAATGCCCATAATCTCCCCAATAACTTCCAACGGGTTTGATGTATAGAGTAGTAAATTGTCCGCGTACAATGAGACTCTATGCCCCACCCCTCCCGCACTATGCCTTGCCAATCCCTTGACGCTCTCGGCGCCATTGCCAGTGTCTGTTTGGCATAGGCAAAGAGCAATTGGGAGAATGAGCATTCCTGCCTCATCCCCCAGTGCATCCCGAAATACTCCGACCTCACCTGGTTCGTTCGCCCGGTACAACAACCGGACCCAATCCACAAATCCCTGCCCAAACCCAAACTGCCCAGCACCCCCCACAAATAGTCCCACTCCACCCGGTCAAAGGCCTTCTCTACATCCATGGCGACCACCACCTCCACACTTTTACCTTCCGGGAGCATTATTATAACATTTAAAAACCGCCTGATGTTAGCCGACAGATGACTCCACTTAACAAATCATCTGGTCCTTGCCTATCACCCCAGCACACAGTCCTCAATCCGTGAGGCCAGGATCTAGGCGAGCAACTTAGTGTCCACATTTAATAATGAAATTGGCCGGTAAGATCCAAACTGCTCCGGATCCTTATTACTCTTTAAAATTAAGGAGATTGAGGCCTTCAATAATGTAAGGGGGGGGGGGGGGAATGCACCCCCTGTTCCCTCGCCCCAAGTCCCCTGGAAACCTTTAATAAAATGCCACCGGGAACCTGCCCGTGGCCTTCCCCGCCTGCATCGCCACCATAGCCTCCACCAGCCCAATGGGGGCTCCAAGTCCCTTCAACAGAACCTCTTCCACCCTAGGGAACTCCAACCCATCCAAAAAACGCCTCATTCCCTCCACCCTGGCCAGGGGTTCCGACTCATATAGTCTCTTATAAAAGTCCCTGAACACCCCATTCACCCCTACCGGGTCCAAGACCATATTCCCCCGCTTATCCTTCACCTTTCTGATCTCCCTCGCCGCCTCCTGCTTCCTCAATTGATGTGCCAACATCCTAAGAGCCTTTTCCCCTTACTCATAGACCGCTCTCTTCAACTGCCCTCCAGCCTTATCCATGGATATCAGTCCAAATTCCATCTGGAATTTCTGCCACTCCCTCAACAACTCCGGGGCCTCCAAATACGTCCTATCCACTTGCAGAATCTCGTCCACTAACCTCATCATCTCCGCCCACTCCATCTTGTCTCTATGCGCCCATATTGAAATAAACTCCCCCCCCCCCCCCCCAACCACGACATCTGCCCGTTAATCGGGGTAGAG
This sequence comes from Scyliorhinus canicula, assembly GCF_902713615.1. Lineage (NCBI taxonomy): Eukaryota > Metazoa > Chordata > Chondrichthyes > Carcharhiniformes > Scyliorhinidae > Scyliorhinus > Scyliorhinus canicula. Next base: position 55,951,291 of record NC_052159.1, on the reverse strand, counting down.
GCCCAAAAACACCACCACAAGCGAGAGCTGCCAAATGTGCAACCACTCACACCATGGCCGCCACAGGAAGTCCATTTCCTCTTATTCTGGAGAACTATCACGGCATGTGTTGGGGACCGAAGGAGAACGCACTAAAACCTCAAGCCATAAAATCCTTGAATTCAAATCTTCTTTCGACTTCTCAAATACTAATTAAAGTATATGGGTCTCATAGTGATGTTCTGCTGCTGAGAGGGACACTTGAAATAGAGTCATTGGCTGTGAAAGCAAGAGGAATTGTTTGTTGTCTTGGAGCCTTCCCAACACTTATCGTTCTCCCTTTGTCTGCGTGGGTTTCCTCCAGGTGCTCCGTTTTCCTCCCACAAGTTCCAAAAGACGTGCTGTTAGGTAATTTGAACATTCTGAATTCTCCCTCTGTGTACCCAAACAGGCACCGGAATGTGGCGACTAGGGGCTTTTCACAGTAACTTCATTGCAGTGTTAATGGAAGCCTACTTGTGACAATAAAGATTATTATTATTATTATTATCTATTATCACTGAATTGAGCTCAAGCATTAGATCACTCCAATATACAAACGTTAGGTAGTAATGCATCAAGGCAGTTTCCTCCCAACTCTCTTTTACAGTGAAACAATGGGCGCAATTTAATGGAAATGAAACAGAGTCCCGTTTTGGGCACATTTAATAGGGTGTTTTGCAGCGCCAAGAATGACCCCACTATTAATGGGATTCTGCTTCATTTTTGGGCCTGTCGAGGCCACACTTTGGCTCATTTCCAGCACTAACGAGCTCAGCTCACCAGTGCAGAAAGAGATCAGGGTGCCATATTTATATGGTACCCTGATCTCTGTTTTCCTCACTGTGGCCTCCGGAACCCCCCATTACCCCAACTTGCCAATTAGGGGGTCTTCAAGCCCCCCACACCCCCCTAATGAGGGCAGGGCATCTCCAGGCCCGATCCCCGGCATGGGCAAGATGCCACCTGGGCACCTTGGTACTGCCAGCGTGGCAGGTTGTTTGATCTCGCGAGGCGTATCGAGCATCCTAAATCTCGCAAGAGGCCTCTTACGAGATTTACTGGCCTTGTCACGTCTCGAGTCGGGTGCCACGAGGCCATTAGTTCGCACCCAATATTTACTTCTACTTTTATTTTTAAAACAGCGTGTGAAGTCCGGCAGAGATGGCAGTGCACGTGGGCGCAGAGAAGGCAGTGCTGGTAGCGGTAGGTGTACCAGAATATTTTTCACTAATCAAGTTAAATTGTGTGATTTTTCTCTTGCATGGTCTCAAGCCTTTCAAATTTAATTTCAAATCTATGTGGTGAAGAAATTTCTTTCTTTGCTAATTTCAGCAGAAAAGTGAAAGTGAGTATTGAGTGGTGAAATATTTTTTCACTAAAGTTAGTGAAGACGGGAATTGCACCTGAATCATTCTCTATCAGTAGAGGCTACGGGTTTGGAAGGCGCTGTCAAAGGAGCCTTTTGAGTTGCTGCAATGCATATTGTAGGTACACACTGATGGCAGTGAAGGAAGTGAATGTTTAATGTGATGGATGGGCTGTCGATCAAGTGGCCTGCTTTGTCCTGGATGACTTAGAGCTTCAAGAGTGGAACTGCACTCATACAGCCAAATAAAGACCATTCTATTATTCTCCTGACTTGTGCCTTGTAGATGTTTAGGCAGTCTTAGAAAGTTAGGTGACGTGTTACTTGCCACAGAGTTCCCAGCCTTTGAGCTGCTCTTGTAGCCACAGTATATATATATATATATATATGGCTGGTCCAGTTCAGTTTTTGATCAATGGTGACCTCCTGAGGATGTTGATGGCAGAGAATTCAGCTATGGTTATGGTATTATATGTTATGAGGAGATGGCTAGTCTCTCTTATTGGAGAAAGAAATTGTCTGGCACTTCTGGGCATAAATGTTACTTGCCACTTATCAACCCTATCCTGAACGTTGTCCCGGTCTTACTGCATGCGGGCCTGGACTACTTCAGTATCGGAGGAGGTGAAAATGGTACTGAACACTGTGCAATCGTCAGCAAACACTTCCACTTTTTACCTTATGTTGGAGGGATTGTCCTTCATGAAACCGCTGGAGACAGTTAGATCTAGGACACTACACTGAGGAACTCTTACCACAACGTCCTGTAGCTAAATGGCCTTCAATAGGTATAACCTCCTTTGCAGTAGGTATGACTCCAATGAATGGAGATATTTCCTCCTGATTATCATTGCCTTGAGGTTTGCTCGGGCTTCTTTTTAAAAAAATATTATTACTAAAGTTTTCATTTTATAAAACACAAAGTAAACAAATCCATACAAACAAAATATCATTTACAAACCCCTATCCATGAGAAAAAAATCCCCATACCATAGCCCCACCGGCAGGCCCATGCCAAGGAACCACCCAAGACAGTTACCAACCCCAATCCGAAGGCGAGACACAGAAAATCACTGAGCCCCAGACAAATCCCTACCACTACCCCACCAACCCATGAACCTGGAAAAAGCTTTCCAGAGATACTATTCTGCCCTCTTTCCCCTGCCACCCCCTACCCCCAAGAAATAAATTAGGCTCACACAGTCCACGCAGCTCCAACAAGCTGTAGTCCTTCCCACCACAGCACCCTGTTCACTAGCTGAAACTTTACAGGTGTCCCACCCAAGGTGTACGTTCAAAGAACAAAGAAAAAAACGACGCTCCCCAACCCGTTCCAGCCACGAAAGAGCAACCAAAGCCCACCACCCTTACAATATTTAAACTCTCCCCGGGTCCATATATTCCCCATACTGTTACACTGATCACTACCCCACGACAACCATAGTCCCCTCAATCGCAAATATACACCAGATATAAACTACAAAACATCTCAAACCCAACCTCTACCAACCGTCCCCATTAAAATCCCAGTCCAATCCATTCAATCCAGCCCAAGTGCTCGCTCCTTGACAAATGCCTCTTCCTCTTTCAAAATATCGAAAAAATGATCTTTCGCTGGAAAGTCACTCTCAGCCTTGCCGGGTACACCACTCCAAACCTAACTCCCCTCCAGAATAGCACTGACTTTTCCTTATTAAAAGCTGCATACCGTTATGCCAACTCCGTTCTGATACCTTGCTATATCCTAATGATGATTCCTTCGCACTTTGAGTTCTGATTCACTTTGGCTCATTGCAGAACCATTCCTTCCCCTGAGAGCTGTGGAATCCAATAATCACCATCTGTGGTAGCTCATTCTCCCGAGGCTTCCGCCAGAGTTCTTGGTGGGCCCGATCCAACTCTAAAAGGGACAATCCCCCCCCCCCCCCCCCCCCCCAAAGCTTGATAAACATCTGAGAAAAGTACTGTCGGCTTCAGGCCCTCCCTCCCCTCCGGCAACTCCACGACATGAGGTTCTGTCTCCTCGACCTGTTCTCAAGTCACCCATCTTTACAGTTTCCCTGTCATAGATACCGTATATACTCGCGTAACATGCGACTTTTGAGCACCTAATTTGAAGCCTAAATTTCGGGGGTCGCATGATACGCGAGGTACAAAAATTGCAGGTGTGAAATGCTGGCCAAGATAAGTCACATAGCTTCCAGCTGGCTTTACTAGCGTCGTTCAGCCACTTGCCGTTTCCATTCATAAAAACATGAATGGAAACATCAAGTGGTTGAACATCTTCCCATCAGAATGCTGTGGTCAAAATCTGAAGAGTAGTATTCTGATGGGAAGAGTGGATTCTGCTGTGAAAGCTGTTCGCGATTCGAACAGCTTTCCAGCTGGCTTTACTAGCGTCGTTCAGCCACTTGCCGTTTCCATTCATAAAAACATGAATGGAAACGTCAAGTGGCTGAACATCTTCCCATCAGAATACTACTCTTCAGATTTTGACCACAGCATTCTGATGGGAAGATGTTCAGCCACTTGACATTTCCATTCATGTTTTTATGAATGGAAACGGCAAGTGGCTGAACAACGCGAGTAAAGCCAGCTGGAAAGCTGTTCGAATCGCGAACAGCTTTCACAGCAGAATCCACTCTTCCCATCTTGCCATCAGAATACTACTGATTGTGACCACAGCATTCTGATGGGAAGATGTTCAGCCACTTGACGTTTCCATTCATGTTTTTATGAATGGAAACGGCAAGTGGCTGAATGACGCTAGTAAAGCCAGCTGGAAAGCTGTTCGAATCGCGAACAGCTTTCACAGCAGAATCAACGCTGCAGAAACCACACACAATGATACCATTTGGAAGTTTTAGTTTCCAAAATTAATTTCCAAAAAAGTCACTCGCATGATACATGAGGTATACCATAAAAGCATGTTTTTGGGCCGAAAATTTAGGGGTCTCATGATACGCGAGATCGAAAGTTACGCGAGTATATACGGTAATAAACTTTACAGTGCAGAAATAAACTTTACAGTGCAGAATGATGCCATTTGGTCCATCGAGTCTGCACCGGCCCTTGGAAAGAGCACCTACTTAAGCCCACACCTCCACCCTATCCCAGTAATCCCACCTAACCTTTTTGGTCATTAAGGGCAATTTAGCATGGCCAATCCACCTAACCTGCACATCTTTGGACCGTGAGAGGAAACCGGAGCACCTGGAGAAAACCCACAGAGACATAGGGAGAGCGTGCAGACTCTGCACAGGCAGTGACCCAAGCCAGGAATCAAACCTGGCATTGTGAAGCAACAGTGCTAACCAATGTGCTACCGTGCCGTTGGGGTCCCACCTCCACAACCCCAAAATGACGTGCAGGGTAGATGGACTGGCTGTGCTAAATTGCCCCTCAATTGAAAAACAAAATTGGGTACTCTAAATCCAGAAAAAAAGATAAAAGACCAAAGCATTGAAAATGATCTAATGTCACCTCAGCGTTCCAAGTTCAGATTTCCCTTCAGATAAAAGTTTGTTTAGTCAGCAGAGTACCTCGAGAATCATTATCTGAATTCCTCTGCAATATTGGTGGCATTGAACATGCCTAATCCATGTAAGTGGAGTCAAAAATTAGTTGACAATTCCCTTAGTTACAAATTTGTTTGTTTCCCAAGTTACAAATTTATCAATTAATAATCAAGTGTGGTTGCTGCCTACAGCGCTGAGGACCCGAGCACGATCCCGGCTCTGGGTCACTGTCCGTGTGGAGTTTGCACATTCTCCCCGTGTCTGCGTGGGTTTCACCCCCACAACCCAAAGATGCGCAGGGCAGGTGGATTGGCCACACTAAATGACCCCTTAATTGGGTACTCTAAACATATCCAAAAATAAGTACTCAAGTGTGGGTAACAAAAGGTGCAGATGATCAGATTTTGGGATAAGAAGTAAAATGACTAATAATGACTAGATAAAATTGACAATGGTCCTGCAATAATGCATATTTGTACTTAATGCCTCTGCACTTTCCATATCGCAGACTTGATTCAGATAGCAACAACTTCTATTTATATAGTGCTTTTATCATAATAAAATGTCCCAGGAGTGTTGAAAAACCAAATACTGAGTCACATAAGGAGATACTAAGTCAGATGACCAAAACCTTGGTCAAAGAGGTCAGTTTTGAGGAATGTAGGGCAGCACGGTGGTACAGCTGGTTTAGCACACTGGGCTAAATCGCTGGCTTTTAAAGCAGACCAAGGCAGGCCAGCAGCACGGTTCAATTCCCGTGCCAGCCTCCCCGTACAGGCGCCGGAATGTGGCGACTAGGGGCTTTTCACAGTAACTTCATTGAAGCCTACTCATGAAAATAAGCAATTTTCATTTTCATTTCATTTCATTTCATTACTGCCTACGGCACTGAGGACCCGGGTTCGAATCCCAGCCCTGAGTCACTGTCCGTGTGGAGTTTGCACATTCTCCCCGTGTCTGTGTGGGTTTCACCCCCACAACCCAAAGATGTGCAGGATAGGTGGATTGGCCACACTAAATTGCCCCTTAATTGGAAAAAATAATTGGGTACTCTAAATTTTTAAAAAAAGAAACGTTTTGCGGAATGTCTTAATTAAGGCAAGCAAGGTAAAGAAATGGCATGATTGTGACCTTTCTCCTCCATCTTAAACCTTAAAAAAAATATCCCACACGTGTGTTGCCTCAATGCAAACCCCCCCCCCCCCCCCCCCCCCCACTCCTTCCCCTCCCGCACCAGGTCATCTGTCTTTTGTTTTTAAGGTTGCTACATCTTGTTGCAATTTCTCACAAACACACTTTAATATCTAACACATTCTCCCTCTCTTCTGATGAAGAGCCAAATTGACTTGAAACTTTAAATCTGTTTCTCTCCCTAGATGCTGCCAAATCTGCTGAGTTTTTCCAGCATCCTTTTTGAAACAAGGATGAGAATTTTTAAAATGAAATGTTACTTGACCAAGAATCAGTGTGAGCACCACTGCTGCCTCACGCCGCTGAGCACCCGGGTTCGATCCCGGCCCCGGGTCACAGTCCGTGTGGACTTTTCACTTTCTCCCCGTGTTTGCGGTGGTTTCACCCCCACAATCCAAAGGTGTGCAGGTTGGGTGGATTGGCCATGCTAAATTTCCCCTTAATTGGAAAAAAATAATTGGGTACTCAAAATTTTTCATAAACATAGAACATTACAGCGCAGTACAGCCCCAGGATGCTTTATTTCAGAAAGATCATATTCAGAACGAAGGAAGCAATGAAAACTTAGGAAGAAATAAAAATGGTCAAATTTGTATTTTTCCTATGAGAATTTTGATAAGTTTTTTTTTAAATATACATGAACAAACTTATCTTGATGCAATTCAATACCAGGTTTGGGTGATGAGGTCATTTAGTGAATTAACAGAGGGAGCACTTAGCAACATGCAGAACACAAATGAGGAGGAGCATGTGTATTGGATCTGGTGCAGATGGGTCTGATATGTGAGGAGAAGTGTGTCATTGGTGCCTCTGGCGCTGCTGGAGTTGAGGGAGATGTATATTGGTGTGTGCCCGAACATGGCGTGAAAAATCTATCGGGAACTCTCATGGCAATTGTAAACTCGCTGAGTGGGAATGTGGGCACCATTTTATCATGTTTTCATGGCCTTATCCTGTTTCGCTCTTGTACTCTGGTTGGGTTTATAGAGGCATCGACTTGCGTCTAATGATTAAAGCGAGCTGGTTTTACTGCTGCCCTCTGCATTCATGTATGCTGAGCCTTTTGTGTCTTGCTGTGCTGCATCATTCGTGTGGTTTTGTTGCATTGGTTGACAAAATGTAAAACCTCAATAAGTATACTTTTTTAAAAAATGATTGTACGCTTATTTTGGAGATTAGAACTTTCAATTACCAAAACAAAAGTGTTTTAACAAACAATTTCAGTTGATAGGGCAGTTTACTATTATAAATCTTACATAAGGTTTTTCCCTGGTGAGATGCTGGCATACAAGTTTCCAACTATAAATGTGTGACATATGAAGTATGGGTAACTTAGCTGAAAGGGCAGGCAGTTACAAAATCTTTTGGAATACATAGATAGGAACAGTATTAGGTGACGGGCAGGTGTGTCATAAATTTGACTTTTATCATAGATTCTCTACAGTGCAGAAGGAGGCCATTCGGCCCACTGAGTCTGCACGGACCTTTCCTCCAAAAGAGCACCCTACCTATGCCCAATCCCCCACCTCATTCCTGTAACTTCACCTAATCTTTGGACACTGAGGGGCAATATATCATGGCCAATTCACCTAACCCGCACAGCTTTGGACTGTGGGAGGAAACAGGAGTACCCGGAGGAAACCCATGCAGACACAGGGAGAACATGCAAACTCCACACAGTCACCCCAGGTTGGAATCAAACCCAGGTCCCTGGCACTGTGAGGCAGTAGAGCTAACTACTGTGCCACCTCAAAGCTAAAACAAACTTCAACAAAGTTATAAATTAATTACCTAATGAATACTCCAGCAATCCTCTGTAGTTAGTAAAAAGAAACAATGACAATGATAGATCTGATTGATCCATATACCATCAATGTTTATAAAATTCACGGGCAGCATGGTGGCGCAGTGGGTTAGCCCTGTTGCCTCACGGCGCTGAGGTCCCAGGTTTGATCCCGGCTCTCGGTCACTGTCTGTGTGGAGTTTGCACATTCTCCCCGTGTTTGCGTGGGTTTCGCCCCCACAACCCAAAGATATGCATGCTAGGTGGATTGGCCACGCTAAATTGCCCCTTAATTGGAAAAAATGAATTGGGTTCTCTAAATTTATATTTAAAAAAATATAACATTCATGATCCATACTTAAATAACTGCCTATGTGCCACGCATGCAGGTAGTCAATTTGCATCCCTTGGTGTCATATCTGACCCTAAGAAAAGTATTCGACCACTTTTGTGTTATCACTAGGACTACTTATTTCCAGCCTTGTAACTATGGAATGACTATGAGCCTGACTTAGCTGTGCGCAGGGAACTTGCAGGCACTGTGGGGGGAAGCAGGCAGTGAGGGGAGAACTTGCAATAACGGGGTGGGACTGGGCAGTGAGGGGGGGGGGGAACATGCAGACATGCAGGGGGTGGGAGTGGGCAGTGAAGGGGAGCAGACAGTTAGGGAAGAACTTGCAGGTGGGGGGGAGCGGGTAGTGAAGGGGGAACATGCTGGCACGGTGGTGGGGAGCGGGTAGTGAGAGGGGAATTTGCAGGCACGGAGGTCGCCTAGCAGGGTAGTAGAGGCAAGAAACCTCATAACCTTTAAAATGTACATGGATGAGCACTTGAAATGTCATAATATTCAAGGCTATGGACCGTGCTGGAAAGTGGGATGAGCGTAGATTTATTGTAGTTTTGTCGGTGCAGACTCAATGGGCCAAAGAGCCTCTTTTGTATTGTGTGGCTCTATAGCACATATCACTAACTTAGGCAAAATAGTTTAATTTGTACTACAGTAGTTAGGTAGATTGGTCATGCTAAATTGCCCCTTAGTGTCCAAAGATGACACAGGTTAGGTGAGGTTACAGGGAAAGGGCGGGGGACTGGGCTTGGGTTGGGTGCTCTTTCAGAGGGACGGTGCAGACTCAATGGGTGAATGACCTCCTTCTGCACTGTAGGGATTCTATGGATTCAGTGGACTCCTATAGCTTGAAACCTTTCTGAATGATTCCATCTATGTATCCATAGATTATGCTGTCGGCTGAAGTGATTAAATGAGTAAAGACCTTCACTTCATTTCACATAGGAACCTTCTAATGAGCAGGGGACTTTAATAACTTGAAACTGGATTGAAAGGGCTCTATGATAACCCAGTGCTCTAGTTTCAAGCATCCAGATTGTGTAGCATGCTTTCAGTTTATTAAAATAGCTGTAACATATATATGAGATTCTAAAGTCATTGTGACATATACATGTAAAAAAATACATTCTCAATCTTAAGGGGTTGCGCTAGCTTGTAATACAGTTTATTATTGTGCATTTTTTTAAATAGCAGTGTAAAATTATTATATGGTTTTAGAAATTTCCAAATCATCCAAGCTCTCTAATATTCAAAATATGAATAACTGTCAACATGAAATATTCTTGCACATTGTATCACATTCATGAATAAAACATTGCAAGAACTTAACAAACTAGAGGAATGTATTCATTTAAATTGGCCTTCTCATTGATTACTATTCTTATGTTTTGAAACACTGTACCTAATGGCGACTTGGGGCTTTTCACAGTAACTTCATTTGAAGCCTACTTGTGACAATAAGCGATTTTCATTTCATTTCATTTCTAAGACCTACTTCCTTGTATGATCTACCAGAGGGTTGAATATAGATTGTTTGGAGTTTCAGATTACCAACTTCATTATTGTTTATAGAATAACCTACCTTCAAATCGATCATAGTTTGCCACCTTAGTAATTCTGACAGTTCTGAGTTTATCTAAGTGTTACCCAGTCAGTGGTGGAGAATGGTCTGTTAATAATCATTAAAAGTTTAGGTTCTATCTTGTTTGACTTCTTCTTATATTATCTTTAATCAGCCTATCTGATTTTTGAAAGTACGACATTCAGATAGTGAGAAAGTTGCGGTTGAAACCTGTAGAATAATCTCTTGACATGTTATCTACACTAACTTCAAAAGAATCCTTATGAATCTCAGCATAAGGTCTTCCTATTACTTCCATATTATTACTCCGAGGGATAGAAATTACAGCACCAGGGTCCCAGGTTCGATTACTGCTTGGGTCACTGTCTGAGTGAAGTCTGCACATTCTCACTGTGTCTGCATATGTTTCTTCCGGGTGCTCCCGGAGTTTCCTCGCACAGGGCAGCAGGGTAGCAAGGGCAGCAGGGTAGCATGGTGGTTAGCATAAATGCTTCACAGCTCCAGGGTCCCAGGTTCGATTCCCGGCTGGGTCACTGTCTGTGTGGAGTCTGCACGTCCTCCCCCTGTGTGCGTGGGTTTCCTCCGGGTGCTCCGGTTTCCTCCCACAGTCCAAAGATGTGCGGGTTAGGTGGATTGGCCATGCTAAATTGCCCGTAGTGTCCTAATAGAAGTAAGGTTAAGGGGCGGGTTGTTGGGTTACGGGTATAGGGTGGATACGTGGGTTTGAGTAGGGTGATCATGGCTCGGCACAACATTGAGGGCCGAAGGGCCTGTTCTGTGCTGTACTGTTCTATGTTCTATGTTCTAAGTCCCAAAAGACTTGCTTGTTAGGTGAATTGGACATTCTGAATTCTCCCTCTGTGTACCCGAACAGGCGCCGGAATGTGGCGACTAGGGGATTTTCACAGTTATTGCAGTTTTCATGTAAGCCTATTTACACTAATAAAGATTATTATTATTACCACCACTCATTTTGTGCCACTGTCTGAGACTAACTTCTACCACCAGTCTATTGATGCACCTCCTTAAAATTGTTCCCATTTTTGTGATCATAATTCCATCATATCATATTTCTGATTTAACTCTTGACTTTAACTCCAACCAGTTAAATAAACCTCTGCCTGTTCTGCATTATTTCAGAAAATGGACAAAGTAGCTATGTTACTAGTGCCAAAGGAGAACGGATGAGTGCCAAGTTAAAGTCATTGCCTGGAGTTAATGATCCTTATGAAACCAGCAACAATAAAGATATAGGCAAGTATATGGCTGCTTCCTTTAATTTGAGAATACTGGTGATGCAGAAAAGTATAGTATTGCATTGTACAATGATCGTGAGGCAAAATAAATTAATAATTCTATGTTTCCCATGTATAATAATTTTAATGATGATGTGGAGATGCCAGCGTTGGACTGGGGTGAACACAGTAAGAAGTCTTACAACACCAGGTTAAAGGCCAACAGGTTTGTTTTGAATCACTAGCTTTCGGAGCACAGCTCCTTCACCTGATTCACCTGAGTAAGGAGCAGTACTCCGAAAGCTAGTGATTTGAAACAAACCTGTTGGACTTTAACCTGGTGTTGTAAGACTTCTTACAATAATTTTAATGTTCTATGAGAACAGATGTATTTCATTGCAATTAAAGGAAGATTTTTGGTCATGGGGAAAATTGCTCCATGTATCTCACACCTCAAAAATAAGCGGTGATATTATTATAATCTGTAGTGGTTTTCAAACATTTTCATCCACTGACCATCTATAGGCAGGCAAAATACCTCATGGGTCAACTATACAAAAGCAAAATACAGCAGATGCTGGAAATCTGAAATAAGAACAGAAAAAGCTGGAAAATCTAAGCAGGTCAGGCAGCATCTGTGGAGAGAAGAACTGTTCCAGTTTATATTGTCATCACAGATCCCCTACCTGTTCTACCCCACCCGCTTTTGCTTGCTACCTCAAAAAAACTCAGCGGGATTACGGATACTAAATTTTTTGCTCCTTTTTCTGTTTTAAATTAATGGGCATTATTTTTTATTGAATATCATAAAATTCAGAATTCATGCCAGAATCAAAAGTATAGATATTTTCATGTTATAAACATTAATGCTACAGAAAATACATTGGGTGGGATTTTCCAGCTGTTCCTACTGGCAGGATCATCCGGTCATGCCAAGGACGACCCTCTGCCATCACGGAATCTCCATTGACAGCAGTGGGACCAGAAGATCCACTATCGGCCAATGGCGGGCCACTTCACCACTGCGAAACATGCTGTTAGGGATGTAGAAAATTCTACGCAATGTCATAAAACATTTTAATATGTGTTCTAAAACCATTAAAAATCGTAAAGGTCATTTCAAATAGACTTCCAGGTAGGATAGTGAAGGCAAATTTTCCAATTTGTGCAACATCATAGGATATTAACAAGTAGTGGAAATTAGTTTTGACCATTACTTTGTTTTATAAATAACTTCCTGGTTTGTTCCTTTGCATTTTTAGATATCATATGTTTCAATTGCATGTGTTTTACTGTGTTTATCTCTCAGCTGATATTTTAGTTTTAGGTTTAAGCTTAATAGTCAATTTAAGTGTATTGTGTTACTTAAAATGATCCAGGTAATGGAAGTATGTCCTGGTTCATAACCTTTATATTTTACTGTTATCTTTCCATGTTAGTCTTGACCCCCAAGATAACTTTGAATGCATCCTGTAGTTTACTTGAATGCTGAAATCGATGTTTTCATTACTCTCTATAATAGATGCTTCATATGTGGACCCACTTGGACCACAGATAGAACGGCCCAGAACTGCAGCTCGGAAACGGGTTGACGAAGATGAATTTGCAGATGAAGAACTTGGAGATGATTTGTTACCAGAATAATGACTTCCAGGTCAAAAAAACAAAGAAATGTCACTTTCATAGTGGATACATGATTTTTTTTTTTGCCTTGATAACGTATACATTAAATGTATTCGTTTTAGATTTGACAAAATTGTATTTGCTTTTATGTATCTATTCATGTGTTATTTATAAAATTGTAATGAACTCCAAGTAACTTGTAAATATAAACCTTGTACATTTATATTTTAAAATTTGTGATTTGGTAAAGCAATGATAGTTTTGAGGTTCATTGAAATGTGTGTTTAAAGGTAGATCTATATCAGTATTTGTAATTACATTTCATTATCAATATTGATTAATTGTTTATAACTCATTTATAAATAAGGAAGGTATTTAAGAATTTAGGATTGAATGTATGTGATCATTTGTTTACTTTTATGCCTTTATAATTTCATTCTTGTACTTTTTCAGAATAATATTTTATTAAATATTTTTAAAACTATGTGTAACTATAGTTTTGTAAATTAAACCACAGCAGTCAGATGGTTTTAGACAGGCTGCCTTCTTTATTATTCTCGTAGCTCCACACAACAATAAAAATGGATTGTTGCTGACTTAACTGTTATAAGAAGAATGGATATGCATGTGCTCAGTGTATTTGCTTCTTTCCCCATACCATTTCAGTTGCCTAATGGAGAAATGACTAAGATGCGTTGGTATCAGGTGGATGGTGAAAGTTTTGAGCAACATGCAATTTATTTAAATAATTTTTTTTTAATAGGGTTTTTGAACAAAGTCTATTTACAGTTATGTACACCGACAAATACATTTTTATATATAGAAGAGAACTAAACTAATAAAAAAAACTGATAGGATATTGTGCACTAGTTCAACAACAGCAACTCTGTACAGTTAGCAATATTTTTAACACATATGTAGGCACCTGTTTGTGGGTGGGGGGGGGGGGGGGAACTGGGGAGGTGCATATACATTTGGTTGCTGGAGAAACAATTAAATTAGTTATGTCCAATACACAGAGCGCAATACGAGCATGGATCTGGTGTTGGTGTTGTTACTTTCTTCTCCCGGACGGTTTTCAATGCCGTTGTCATCTCGCGTTCACCTCCGCTTCGGCCGTTCATCCCGTCTTTCGCCCGTTCATCCCGTATTTTGCTGTGTTTCCCTTGTTCTCTGTTCCTGTGTTTGCCAAGTTTGTGTGTTCTCTCCTTCCGGCTATCATTCCTTTGCCTCCACCCCCCCTCTCTTGTTCCCTGTCTCCTCCCCCTTCCCCCACCCATTCTCCTGTGGTTCACCTTTATCTTCTCTTAGTTTTAGCTGTCTCCCCCCCCCCCCCCCCGCCCGCCACCCGGTCCATCCCTCCCTCTCACACCTTGGCTACTTTCTCCTGATTCTTGGCTGCCTGGCTATTCTTCTGTTTGTTCGTTGGCCACAAACAGGTCCCCAGTTGGGTGAATGGCCCCCACGTTCTGTGGAAGCCGTCGTCCGACCCTCGGATGGCAAATTTGATTTTCTCCATTTGGAGAGATTCTGAGAGGTCGGATAGCCAATCTGCAGCTTTGGGTGATGCTGCTGATCGAACAGGATTCTATGGCGGGCGATTAGGAAGGCAAAGGCAAGTGCGTCCGCCCTCCTCCCCAGGAATAGATCTGGCTGGTCTGATATCCCGAAGACCGCCACTTTTGGGCATGGCTCCACCCTATTTCAATACCAGGTCTACCTCCCATTTCTTCCTTGTTGCGTCCATAACGGTGCCGCCGGCCCTTTCTACCAGTCGCTCATACACGTCGCTACAGTTCCCTTTATCTCGGATGCTTGTGTCCAGTAACTCTTCCAGTAATGTCTGTCGTGGTGGTTGTGGGGATGTCCGTGTCTCCTTTCGTAGGAAGTTTAACATGCAATTATTAACAGGGATTAAATTATGATCTTTGAGTAAAATAACATTGGAACATAATGCTCATTGATCCACAAAATAGATGTCAAGATTTTGGATAAAATTTAAAGAAAAGAAATTTAAACCAGTCCGCAGCTGAATTGGATTATACATCAATTTTCTATACCGCGTAATGGTCTATATTTGAACTATGTAGAACTAATTGAACTACAGAAAATAGATGGACCAAATCTTGGAATTAGATTGCACTCGTGATACAATGCAACAGGAATTGGTGACCATATGATTCAGAATGTTGAAAAGAAATATGCAACCAGCTTAAAGGAGATCAAGGTAAGATATCCATTTTAACTGACCAATCTGTTTCCAGTGATATATTCCGGATGTGCCACTAACAAAATTTGAAATCCTGATCAAAAACAAACTATCCAATTAGTTAGCTTGAGTGTCTTCAAAGTCATTATGAGACATTTTGCAGGACAATTTGGTTGCATAATGATAGTTGGGCAATGTTAGGCAGAGAAAAGGAATGGACTAGTACGTTTGAAGTCAATATTCAGAAGTCATGTATTGTAGCAGATCACCTCAAAATCACATGTTTGAATTAATGCAATGATGAAGCGAATGATTTCAACCATTGTCAGACTTAAAATATAATCCGTAGAACCATTCCGAACCATTCACCATTTAATCAAAAAGTATGTTCTGCAATTATTACTGGGCGGCCAACATCGCTATGATAAGGAAGTGGATGGTGGGTACGGGGTCTATTTGGGAGCGGGTGGAGGCGGCTTCGTGCAGGGGCTCCAGTTTGGAAGCCCTGGTCACGGCTCCTCTACCGCTGCCGCCGGCCAAGTACACCACCAGCCCGGTAGTGGTGGCGACCCTGCGGATATGGGGCCAGTGGAGGAGGCATGTGGGGGAGATGGGGGCGTCCGTCTGGGCGCCAATCTGCGACAACCATCGGTTTGCCCCCGGCAGAATGGATGGGGGGTTCCGAGTATGGCGGCGAGCAGGGGCGGGAAGGGTGGGTGATATGTTCCTGGAAGGGAGCTTCGCGAGTTTGAGGAGCTTGGAGGAGAAATTTGGGTTGGTAAGGGGAAATGATTTTAGATACCTACAGTTGCGGGACTTTGTTCGTAGACAGGTCCCATCTTTCCCGCGCCTCCCGCCAATGGGGATCCTAGACAGAATAGTCTCTGGGAGGGATGAAGGGGAGGGTAGAGTCTCGGGTATTTATAAGGTGCTCATGAGGGAGGAAGGGTCCCAGACAGAGGAACTGAAACTTAAATGGGAGAAGGAGATAGGCGGGGAAATGGAGGATGGGCTGTGGGCAGAGGCCCTGAGTAGGGTAAACTCGACCGCGACATGTGCTAGGCTCGGGCTGATCCAATTTAAGGTCATTCACCGGGCCCATATGACGGTGGCTCGGATGAGCAAATTTTTCGGGATAGAGGACAAATGCGCTAGGTGCGCGGGAGGACCAGCGAACCATGTTCACATGTTCTGGGCATGCCCTGAGCTGAGGGGGTACTGGGAGGGATTTGCGGGGGTCATGTCCCAGGTGCTAAAAACAAGGGTGGTGATGAGCTCAGGGGTGGCAATTTGTGGGGTTTCGGAAGACCCGGGCGTCCAGGGGGAGAAAGAGGCCGATGTGTTGGCCTTTGCTTCCCTGATAGCCCGGCGATGAATATTATTGGCGTGGAGGGACTCAAAGCCCCCGAAGACTGAGTGGTGGCTTGCGGACATGTCGAGTTTCCTGGGGATGGAAGTTCGCCTTGAGGGGTTCTGTGCAGGGGTTCACCCGGAGGTGGCAACCATTTATTGACTTCTTTGCGGGAGAGTGAGCGTCAGCAGGGGGGTGGGGGGAGGGGAGGGGGTAGAGTAGAGTAGAAGGGAAAATATGGCGGGTAGTACCGGTGGGAGGGGAGCGGGCTTGTGCAATATGTTACGGTGGAAGTATTGAAAGTACGTGGATGTTTGCACATTTTTGCCTTTTTTGCTTCCTTTCTGATGATGTCTGTAACTGTTTCTAAAGCCAAAAACTACCTCAATAAAATTGTTTATTAAAAAAAAAGTATGTTCTGAAGACCTTTATTTATAACCAAATAAAGGTTCATTACATATTAGGAAACGAGCAGGTTTAAGGTTCATGCAGAAATACAATGATTGTCCAGAATAACTTGAGGCATATGATTTTTTTGCTGATGCTTCACAAAACAGAAGACAAAGGGCAATAGGGCTTTATACATTGACTAACCAAGACCACTTTGTCCTAAAGTTCAGTAAATATCAAATAAAGCACTATTCTTTTATTATTTCCAGATTATTAGACAGCAAATATATATCAATTGATTTTTGTGAACAACAGATGTAATCTGTCTTACAGATTTGAACTTGATCCGTGAATTCTAAAATTGTGCTTGACTTTGAATATTTTCACACATTGTTATGATTTGGAATGCAATCCTGAATGGGCTATGGAGGCAGTATCAATAGTACTTTTAATAGAAAATTAGATATATACAAGAGCAGCAACAGCTTGTATTTATAAAGCACCCCGCATCCCAAGGGATTTCATAAGGGTGTTTTCAAACAAAAATCACACTGAGCCAGATAAGGAGATATTATGGCAGGTGGTCAAAAGCTTGGTCAAAGAATTGTATTTTTTAAGGAGTGCGCTAAAGGAGGAGAGCGAGGAAGCGACAGATGGGGATGGTGAAGCAATTAAAATTGGAGATGCTCAAGATATCAGAATTGGATGAGTGTGTATGTCTTGTAATGTTATGGGGCCAGAGAGGATTAAAGAGATAGGATGGGGTGAGGCCATGAACGTATTTTAAAGCAGAAATTAGAAATTTAAAATTGGGGTATTGTTTAACCGGGAGCCAGCGTAGGTCAGCAAGCACAGAGGTGATGGGTGAACAGGATTTGGTATGAGTTAGGACACAGGCAGCAGAACTGAGAGTTTCCTGTATAGCACATTTCTGGATGTGACTGCTTCACAGCTTAAGGCTGTGAGGCAGCGAGGGGATTACTAATTGCCAAGTAATCAAAGAGGACTAACTGATTAAGCAGACTATTAGAGTTCTGGAGTGAGTGGATAGCCTATAAGAGTCGAGGACAGAAACTATTTGGTTAGAGGTAAGGTGCTCGTGTATAATTAGAGGTATCAATACACCAATGGGTGTTTTCCCACCATCTAATATGACAGATATAGAGGAACAAATTTATAAGGAAATTACAGAGGGTGCAGTAATTATCATGGGGTGCTTTAATTATAATATACACTGGGATAGTAAGAATGTAAAGTACAGAGAGGAGGAAGAATTTCTTCAGTTCAACAGAATTTTGTAGAACACTTTCTGGCCCAAAGAGGAAGAGGAGGTAGAACTAACAAAGTTAGAGCTCCTGAATGACAAAATTGATAAGAGAATATGAAACAGAAAAGGTACCAAATGTCAGGCTGAAAACCTGACTGAATTTAGAAAGTTCAGAGAGGAAGTGAAAAAATAAATGACAAGCAAAGAAGCTGTGTGAGAAAAGACTGGCAACTAACATAAAAGGGAATCCAAAAGTCTTCTTTAGGCATATAAAGTAAATGGAGGAATGGGGCTAATTCACAACAAATAGTGAATTTATGCATAGGGGCAGAGGTACTAAATGAATACTTTGCATCTGTCTTTACCAAGAAGATGTTGCCAAAGGCATAGTGGTTGAAACACTAGATGGGCTAAAAATTGATAGAGAAGGTATTAGAAAGGCTGGCTGTACTTCAAGTTGCTAAATCACAGTGGTGGATGAGATGCATCCGAGGGACGTGCAGGTAGAACTTGTGGAGGCATTGACCATTATCTTACCATCCTCAGATACAGGGGTTGTACCTGAAGACTAAAGCATTCAAATGTTGTTCCAATAAACGGTGTAAGGATAAACCCAACAACTGCAGATCAATTAATGGGAACATTTTTTGAAACTATAATCAGGGATAAAATTAACAGGCACTTGGACAAATGTGGATTAATTATGGGAAGTCAGCATGGATTTGTTAAGGACAAACCATATTTAACTAACTCAATTGAGATTTTTGATAATGTAACAAAGGATTGATGGGTGATCAACTGCTTTTCGGACTGGAATAAGTCATTATGGTGCAGTTCCTCGAGTCATTAATAGGATCCTGACAATAAGGACTTGTCTTGGGGGTGTGGGGCACAATTATATAATTTGTTGGTAGTGCTGTGAACTGTGAGGGAGATTACAGTAAACTTCAAGAGGACATCAACAGGTTGGTGGGATAGACAGACGCTTGGCAGACGAAATTTAATGCAGAGAAGTGTGAAATTTGATGCAGTAAAGAGTATAAAATACAGGATACAATTCTGATGTGGGTACAGGAACAGAGCGAGACCTTGGGCTGGATTCTCCGATTTTCAGGCTATGTCCAGATGATCCATGGCAGTTTATGTGGGAAAAATCGGTACTGCCCCAGCATCGATCCTCCAACAGGTGAGGGGCTAGCAGCCGCACCACGTACAATGCCCAGGAAAATTGCCAGGTATGTGGTGCTGGCCGTGCGCGGATCTGACCTGCCAGGTAGTGCCCCCCTGGACACCCCTTCGCCACCCACTAGTCCACCCCCCTGGCCCTCACCGAAGCCCCCCTGGCCAGCAGCATGGCTCCCGCCCGACTGTGGCAGCTGTGGACACAGTCCGCAGCTGCTAGGCCGTGTTCCCGACCATTGAGACCACACGTCAACCGGGCAGTCGAGAACCGCTTTGGAGGGGACGCAGCATGCGCAATCTGTCTAAAACAGGCACCGCCCCCGATTTGGTCGTAAAAATAGGTTCTCCATCCCATTGCCGATTACAAAGTCGGCATTAGCAAATGGAAAATCCCGCCCTTTGTTCTTCTCAGCAGTTGGGGTCATGAGTTTGGACGATGTTGTCCAAAGAGCCTTGGTGAGTTGAGTTGCTGCAATGCATCTTGTAGATATTGCACACTACTGCTATTGTGCACAGATGTTGGAGGGACTGACCATTTAAGGTGGTGGATGAGGTGCTGATCAATCAGGCTACATTGTGCTAGATGGTGTTTGGCTTCTAGTGTTCTGCTGCACACATCCAGGCAAATGGAGTAGCCTCGTGAACAGGCTTTGGGGAGGCAGCAGCTGAAATAATTACTGCAGAATTCCCAGCCTCTGTTGCTGCAATATTTAAATGGCTGCACAACCCATAATACTGACAGTGGGGGATTCAGTAATTGCAATGCAATTGAATGTCCAAGGGAGATAGTTATATCATATTTTATTGCAAATGGTCATTGCCTGACCCAAATCTTACTTGCCACTTATCAGCCAAACCTTGGATGTTGTCCAAGTCTTGCTGCATTTGGACATGGACTGCTTCCTTTTCTGAGGAGTTGTGAATTGTACTGAATACAGTATAATCATCAGCAAACAGTCTCATGCCTGAAAGTCATTGATACAGCAACTGAAGATTGTTGCACCTAGCAGACCATCCCACCTCCTGAGGTCAGCTATCTTTCCATGTTTGGAACAAGGCTATATATGAGGTTAACAGCTGAATGGGCCTGGTAGAACTCAAGTAGAGCATCATTGAGAAAATTAGTGCTCTGTAAGTGTCACTTGAGAGCACTGTTGATAACACTTTTCCATCACTTTGCTGATGATCAAGAGTAGACTGATGATTCAGTAATTGGCCAGATTGAATTTGTCCTGCATTTTTGTGGCCAAAAATTAACCATCCAGGGGTCGGAAGAGGGCTTCCACAAGAAGTGGAAGCCATTCTCTAATTTGTTCCAGGACCTGTTTGAAGCCAACAGCTAATAGAGAGGGGGGAGGGGGGGGCACAGACGAGCCACAGATCGTAAAGGGAAAGGGGGGAGTGCTATGGGGAAGTGGGCTGAGGGGGGACAAAAACACATGAAAAGTCCATGGGACACAAGGGGCAAAGCCGCAGGGGGACAGGTCCAAGGACAAACGGAGGATCAGAGGGAGCAGCAATATGTGGGGAAACACAAGCTAGGGCCAACAATAGATAGGGCAACTCAGGCAAAATAGGGCCCACAGCCTCTGAAGTGGGGCAAAAGGGAAATTAAATATGTTTAGCGATCCTCATTTAACACAGAACAGTACAGCACAGAACAGGCCCTTCGGCCCTCAATGTTGTACCGAGCCATGATCACCCTACTCAAACCCACGTATCCACCCTATACCCATAACCCAACAACCCCCCCCTCCTTAACCTTACTTTTATTAGGACACTACGGGCAATTTTGCATGGCCAATCCACCTAACCCGCACATCTTTGGACTGTGGGAGGAAACCCACGCACACACGGGGAGGACGTGCAGACTCCACACAGACAGTGACCCAGCCGGGAATCGAACCTGGGACCCTGGAGCTGTGAAGCATTTATGCTAACCACCATGCTACCCTGCTGCCCTTTGTTTGTGCTTTGTTTTTATTTTCTCTTGTGTAACTTTGCCTTGATTGCTTTCGTAAAATATTATACACGGGTACAACACTTGTAATTTAATGTTCAAACTGAAATACGTAACAAAAAATGAAAACCAATAAAAACATTTATTTAAAAAGTTCGGACATACGAGGGCAATTTCCCACATTATTGGACAATGTCCGCGATGTAGCTGTCCTGGAATGACAGCTAGGAGGGTAGTTAGTTTTACAGCACAAATCTTCAATTCTTGTCGTCATGTTGTCCAATGGCCGTGACTGCATTCAGTTAAGGTGGATAATCCGCTCGGCACTTTTTTAATAATAAATAATATAATGTTTATTGGCTTACATTAACACTGCAATGAAGTTACTGAGACAATCCCCGAGTCACCACATTCCGGCACCTGTTCAGGTACAGTGAGGGAGAATTCAGAATGTCCAATTCACCTAACAGCACGTCTTTTGGGACTTGTGGGAGGAAACCAGAGCACCCGGGCCTTTGCTTCCACAAGGACTGCGGGGCGTTCGTTCCTACTCGTAGTGTCGTGGATAGATGCATCTGCGGCAGGTAGATTGGTGAGGATCAAGTAGGCTTTTTGCGCTTGTTCTTTCCTCAACAACTGTCACAGTCCCAGTCAGGCAGATATGTCTTTTATGATTCAGCCAGTTTGATTGGTCAATGGTGGTGCTACTGAGCCACTCTTGCATATTGCAGTCGTCTACCCAGAGTACCTTCCATGACCGGGCCACCCTTAGTGCTTCCAGTGATATTCAATGTGGGGGAGTACTGATGCATCTGCTGAAGGTGGCAGGTGGTAATTAGCAGGGGGTTTCCTTGCCCATATTTGAGCTTAATTCCTTGAGACTTCAAGGGGTCCAGAGTCTTTTTTGAAAATAAATCTAGAGTACCCAATTTTTTTTTCTCCAATTAAGGGGCAATTTAGCGTGGCCAATACCCCTAGCCTGCACATCTTTGGGTTGTAGGAGTGAGATCCACGCAGATACGAGAGAATGTGCAAATTCGACACAGAGAGTGACCCAGGGCTGGGATCAAATCTGGGCCCTTGGTGTTGTGAGGCAGCAGTGCTAACCACTGCCCCACTGTGCTGCCCCGGGGTCCAGAGTCAATGTTGAGAATGTCCCAAGTGTAAACCGCTGTGCAGCCACCTTTCCCAATGGGCCGAGACATCTAGGGGTGGTGATAGAGGTGTCTAGAACAGTGTGTTAGGTATGATTCAGTGAGTACGACTATGTCAGACTGGTGCTTGCTTAGTCTGTGGAAAAGCTCTTCCAATTCCAGGTGTTAGTAAGGAGGATTTTGTAGGGTTGACTGGGTACAGCGTCCTGTTGTCATTTCTGGAGCCTAGGTCGATATCGGGATCTGTCCAGTTTTCTGTAATACTTTTGTACAATTGAGTAGCTTGCTAGTTGAGTTAACCAAAGTGTATTGGTCTGGAGTCACATGAAGGCCAGGCTGGGCAAGGCTGGCAGATTTCCTAGCATAAGGGCAGTGATGAACCAGATGCATTTTATGACAATCTTATAGCTTTATGGTCATTTCAGAGACCACATTTTAATTCCGGATTTATTAATGAACTGAATTGAAATTCCACCAGCTGCTCTGGTAGGATTTGAACACATCTCCCTGGAACATGAGCCTGGGTCCCAGAATCACAAGTCCACAATCCCTGTGCAAATGACACTCTGAAATTAGGCATTTTATGGGACTGCAGTGTCTGGGAATGGTTTCCTAAGACTGCCCCTTGTGCCATGTGGTGAATTGCTCCTTCAACAGCACTAAAAGCACAAAGCCAGCATCGGAGGCTTATATGTTGTATCCATGAACCCTTTGTTTCATATGGACGGAATTTTTTTTCAAATTATTTATTTGTGAAATAAATTGCTAACAGCAGCACCCAAATCTGGATGGTGAGTTAACTTCATAAATAATACAAGCCCTTGCAATCCATGTGTCAATATTTAGGGGACAACCTCAGTTACCATTCTTTTAAAAATCAGGGGCTGGATTCTCCGGTCAGCCGGAGAATCACATTTCCCGACCGAATTGGGGCGACGCCGCTTTTGTGATGTCCCAACAAAGCACAATGTATCGACAGCCTCAGGCCATTGCTTCAGGCCCACCCCCGATGCTCCGCCCCTGACCGGCCAAGTTCCCGACGGCGCGGGATACGTGTGGTCTCGTCCATCAGGAACTCGACATGGCGGCTGCAGACTCAGTCCAGTGTCACCACAGTTGGGGGAGGGCCAATCTGCGGGCAGGTGGGACATTTATTCGGGGCTGGGGGCACTGTGTTTGGGTAGTCCAGGGCGCATGAGCCAGCCAAAGGGGGGGGGGGGGACTATTTTGCAGTCTGGATCCGCAAGCGGCCACCGCCAGGTTGCACGGCGTGGCCGCTGCAGGCCGCCACTGTGTGCATGTGCGGCCACGGACCCAGCAATTCTCCGGGGCGTATCAGCAGCTAGAGCCGGGTGCTCTATGCTGCCTTCCTGCTAGCCACCAACAAAACGGGGAATCGGTGGCCGTTTTTCTGCCAGCGTGGAGACATAGCCCCAGAATCGGAGAATCCAGCCCCAGGTCTTTCCAATAAACATATCATTCAACCATTCAATTTCCATTCTTTAAACACTCAAAGGATGGAGTCTAAATCTAACCTGGACTCATAGTTCATGTAACAACGAAATTCATTTGCTAAATTCCTATTGTGTTCTGGGAGAAATTTGGACATTTTCACAGAAAGTAACTTTGCTGCTAGGTCCTCCATGATGGCACCTGAAATAGAAAAATTCAAATATTATTATAAATAGATTACTTACCAAGTGGCAGTTCTAAGCCCAGGCAGATAATTTTGATTCTCTGTTTAATTGCTTAAAGCATCAAAGAGGAGCCCAATCAGTTATGAGCGGGAAAGTACTTTAAAAATATGAAAACCAATAAAAATATATATTTTTCATGTTATGAGCGGAAATCTTGGCCGATTTCTCATATTTTCTAATTGTGGGCCACAACTAAATGGAGCAAACTCAACACCATCTCAGCTGACAGCAGTGTTATGTGAGAGTACCTTTAATAAATGGGTGTTTATAAATGGGTGTGTATATAAGTATCTGTAGTGAGAGTACCTTTAAGAAATGGGTGTTTATTACTGCAGTGATGTCAGAGAGTGGGTGGAGCTGGGCTGTCTGTCAGCTTTTTACTTTTGTTTTAGGCTGTTTGCTGCAGGGTGTGTTTTAGTTTCGTTTTCAGAGCTGGAAAGCTGCAGTCAAACCAGAAGGTGTATGAATCTCTGTAATCTAAAGACTGTAAATCGATCCTGGTGATTTAAAACTAATAACAGTAGTGACTTTAACCTGATGTGCTTCTGGTAAAAGGTGTTTTAAGACTTATGGATGTTAAAAGGAAAGCTTAAAGTATTTGAATTAATGGTTGCTAAGACGTTCACTGTACGTTTTAAAAAGATTAACTTGAATTCATAGAATAAACATTGTTTTGTTGAAAATACTTTTCAATTTCTGCTGTGCCACACCTATAGTGTGGGCAGTGTGCTCCCCGTACCACAATCTATTAAAAGTTGTGGGTCAGATGAACTCCATGATACACTTTGGGGTTCTCTAAATCCTGGCCCATAACACCAGTTAAAACCAGCTAAACAAAGACAGATAAATTGGGGGGAAATTTGGGACTTTTCTGTTCTGTTCTTGTCACACTATTTCCTCACTCAACCAATAAGTTTATATTTATATAATGTGTTTCAAATAATGAAACATCACAAGTCACTTATGTAGAAGGATCATTTAGATCTGAAACATGAACTCAGTTTCTCTCTCCACAGATGATAGAATCTGCACTGTAAATTCTATCTATGGTGGCACTGTAAAGTCTATCTATGGTGCAAGACCTGCTGAGTTTATCCAGCTTATTCTGGTTTTATTACTTCGTAGGATTAATTGTGAGCACTGAACAGGAATTCAGAGGAAGTTTAGGGGTTGGGGAGGGAGAGAGGGATGGCCACCACCTAATTCAAAGATGGAAGTTTCCAGAAAGCTTTTGAAAGTGGGGTGGGATGAAGTTTAAGAGTTCCAGAGTGCAAAGAAAGAGTGACTGAAAACTTGGACACTCACGGTGAAGGGGAAAGAGAAGGGGAAATAAATCACCCATTAGACCAGAAAAGATGAGAGCACAGAACACAGAACTTAACATGACCACAGAGGTCAAGTACAGCAAATCCACAATTGCATTTGAAATCAAGTAGGGGATCAGTAAACTCATTACTACTCCCAGCATGTCCTTCAACATTCCACATTGAGCCATGGTTGGTCTCCTGGCTTAATGTGTGCATTGTGCGTCCAGAGAAAAAAAAAATGGGCAGCACGGTAGCATAGTAGTTATGACTGTAGCTTCACAGCGCCAAGGTCCCAGGTTCGATTGCTGGCTTGGGTCACTGTCTGCGCGGAGTATGTGTCTGGGTGGGTTTCCTCCCACAGTCCAAAGATGTTCAGGGTTAGTTGGATTGGCTATGCTAAATTGCCCTTAAGTGTCCAAAAAAGGTTAGGTGAGGTTATGGGGATAGGGTGGAGGTGTGGGCTTAGGTAGGGTGCTCTTTCCAAGGGCCGGTGCAGACTTGATGGACCGAATAGCCATGCTTGCTGTAAATTCTATGATGGTGATCAAGAAGTGAAGGATGTGCTGGGTCACATATTGCAGTGGTATACTATTCCTGATGGAACCATTGAAGCACAGTGTGCCAAGTTTTTGGCTGTTCCACCTGTCTAATTTGCCCCACCTTGCAAGTGCCACACTACCCACTGGAGGATATCCTCACAGTGAAGATAAAAGTTTAACTTCACAAGGAATATGGTCACTTCTACCAATTCTATTGTGGTCTACTGGATTTCTGTGCTATTCTGCACTTGTTTCGTCTCCTATAGCTGTCAGTTACAGTGGAGTAAATTTCACCGTCATTTCTACCACAAAATCCAGGCCATTGCCTTTAAAAAAAATATAAAGTGCAGGAATCAACAGCCAATTATTTGCTTTACTGCAAATCTGAGCCACAACACTGCTGTCAATTGAATCATGTCTGTAGACCCATCAAAACAGTGCAATTAATAAATTTATATTCGTATTCTTTCAATATCCAATATTAATGTATCATTAACTGCAAAAGGTTGGCAAATGATTTTCTATGGACACAATAGACTGAAAGATGTCCACATACCAGTACAAAGAAGAATCTTCCCTTTTGTTAGATACTTTACGGTTAGTGCTATTTTGCTGAGACACTCTTCTGAAAGGTAGGGTGGGTCAACGATCACTATATCGCAACTGTGAGATTGAAGATCTTCATGTAAATTCATCGGATAGTTATAGTCGTAGAAAAAAAACTCCTTTCCATAAACTGAAAACCGTTTGTCATACTCCAACAGAATAGCAGTGAACTCTCCATTCCAAAGCTGCTTCAATTTCTGGTAGACGCTTGGGGTACTGATGCAAGCTATTCTGAAATAGACATTACATAAATAAATTAGAATATTTCAATGTTTCACTTCTGTGTTTGGATTGAGATTTTTAGCCTCCAAATTCAGTCATAGGACGCTACTTGAAGCTTGGAAGTCTTTAATTTATGTTTTTAGGAGTTCCACCAGTGACCCAGGAAGATAGAAGGAAAAGTGGTGCTAATAGAAGATGCACAAGATTTTTCCCCCAAGTGGTTATATTTTTCAGATGTTTCTGGTGTTGCAATTAATTCTGCTTTGGGTCACTGAATGGTGTTAGCTTCATCCTGAATCATGTTCTTCCACTCAGCTTCAAGAATGGAGTCTGGGCAGCTCGGTGGCGCAGTGATTAGCGTTGCTGCCTCACGGCGCTGAGAACCTGGGTTTGATCCCAGCCCCGGGTCAACCCATACAATTTCAAGTGCATTTCAAAAGTGGCTTGCAGGGGCTGCACGGTGGCGCAGTGGGTTAGCCCTGCTGCCTCACGGTGCCGAGGTCCCAGGTTCAATCCCGGCTCTGGGTCACTGTCCGTGTGGAGTTTGCACATTCTCCCCGTGTTTGCGTGGGTTTCGTCCCCAAAACCCGGTAGATGTGCAGATGATGTGCAAAAGATGTGCAGGCCACGCTAAATTATCTATTAATTGGAAAAAATAAATTTGGTACTCTAAATTTATTTAAAAAAATAAAAAATAAAAAGTGGCTGACCGGCAGAGACCTTGAATGAATTTGCATGCCTCTGCCCAGATGGTTCTGAAGATTATTAGACCCAAGTATGGTACTGTGCCATTGAAACTAGGAAGGCCCTATGTTTACATTTGAGTGAGTCAGTTTCAGCTAGGCTGCACTCAGAAATGAGGGAATAAAATATTGGGCATAAGTCCCAATCCTGATCACGAATCAGAATTCTTCTAGAAATGTGGACACTGAATGGGGACAGGAATGAGCTCTGCTCTGCTGTCACTCATAGTTAAATACCTCAACAACACTCAATTTGTCCAGACTAAAACAATAGGCATTGTTTGCACATGGATTACACAGTTGCTTTTGTTTGGATCTTTAAGCTGTTAAATATTTATTCCCTTTTCGACTGCTGACACCAGCAGTTTGTTTTGTCTGGTTTTAGAACATAGAACATACAGTGCAGAAGGAGGCCATTTGGCCCATCGAGTCTGCACAGACCCACTTAAGCTCTCACTTCCACCCTATCCCCGTAACCCAATATCCCCTCCTAACCTTTTTTGGTCACTAAGGGCAATTTATCATGGCCAATCCACCTAACCTGCACGTCTTTGGACTGTGGGAGGGAACCGGAGCACCCAGGGGAAACCCACGCAGACACGGGGAGAACGTGCAGACTCCGTACAGACAATGACCCAGCAGGGAATCGAACCTGGGACCCTGGCACTGTGATGCCACAGTGCTAATCACTTGTGCTACCGCGCTGCCCTTGTTTTAATCAGCCATGATACCCGTAGTAACCCGATCAGCGTGAGCCTCAATGAAGAGTGTTGGCAGGATATACTTGATGGTGACATCAGATTTAATCCAAATCCTGCCCTCACCCAATGTCAACATTTTCAACTCTGGTGCCTGGATAGGGATCAGCCAATTTCCCCTCCTTAAGTCATAAGTGCTGTAACAATGTATAAATAACATTTTTGCCACTGTTTTTGAGATCAGCTATTTGAACAATATCAGGAATTGAATACAATTTCAGAATTCACATGTCTCACTTACTTCTTGAATGAACTTTGGTTTGCCTCGTGATTAAAATAAGACACCCTAGAAACATTAAGTTATCTGTAAAGCTGAAAGTATATAAATAAAAATATATATATATATACCTGCCGCCATTTGCTGCAGCTTCAATTGCCTCCTGGGCTAGCCGTAGAGCCGTTTCATCACTGTACCAAAACTGGCTTAATTGCTAGAAAAATAATTTCAGAAATTTAGCAACATTACTGGGTCAGTAGCCCTATTTAAAACTTGCAGTCAAAAATTAACATCCTAAACTATAATTCTATGCCAATGTCCCAATATCCACAACTATATTGAAATTATAATCAAGTTAGGTGCATTACCTAAAGATATTCTATGAAATCATATCTAAAGAAGTTAATTTAAAACAAAAACTACCAAGAAAAACAAATAATCTGAGCATGTATGCAAAAGTAATTGTTCGGACTAATTTGCAAAACTTGGTACATTGTAGATAGGAATCGCAGAAGTATACTGCCATTCACCCCACTGTACCTGTGCTATCTCTTTGAAAGTGATTCATCTCACTTCCCGGATCTTCCCACAGAACCCTGCACATATTTATTTTTTTAAGCAAACATTCAAATTACATTTCAAAGTTACAATTAAATCTGATTCCACCACCCTTTAGATGATGCTTTCTAGATCTTAAAAGTACTGAGTACAAACTCACCTCCACTACACCTTGCATTTTTTTTGCCAATGTCTATAAATTTGTGTTCTCTGGTTACCAATGCTCCAGCTATTGGTAACCAGAGAACACAAATTTACATCTACTCATAATTTAGATAACCTCTATTAAATATCTATATAGAATGCTATATAGATTCTCTATAGTGCAGAAGGAGGCCATACAGCCCATCGAGTCTGCACCAGCCTTTGCTCCGATAGAGCACCCTACCTAGCCCAATCCCCCGCTCCTATCCCCATAACCTCACCTAACGTTTTTGGGCAATATTAGCATGGCCAATTCACCTAACCTACACTCCTCGAATTGTGGGAGGAAACCGGAACAGCCGGAGGAAACCCACGCAGACACGGGGAAAAAGTGCAAACTCCACACAGACAGTGACCCAAGGTCGGAATCGAACCTGGGTCCCTTGCGCTGTGAGTCAGCAGTGCTAACCGCTGTGCTACCCTGCGTCTCCTTAACCATTATTAAAGCAGTGATCCCTGATCTCCCAGCACCAGTATTTAGATATTAATGGGCTATGGCTTAGCCCAATCTGTTACAAATGAAAAGAGCAGGACACTTTAAAATGAGCTTTTGAGTTCCTCCGAGCATTTATTTTCTGAGTAAACTATAATGTTTTTAATGGCACTGAGCTTTTTTTAAATAAATTTAGAGTACCCAATTCATTTTTTCCAATTAAGGGGCAATTTAGCGTGTTCCATCCACCTACCTTGCACATCTTTGGGCTGTGGGGGTGAAACCCACGAAAACACGGGAGAATGTGCAAACTCTACACGGACAGTGATCCAGAGCCGTGATCGAACCTGGGACCTTGGCGCCGTGAGACTGCAGTGCTAACCACTGCGCCACCATGCTGCCCGAATGGCACAGAGCTAGTAGCTTTAAGAGATCATTGGAAAATCAACATTTTGAGAAAATGGGAGATGTTTTTTCATGTACAGTTAGACTTAGAGTGTTCGGTTTTCAACAAAAGTCATTTTTTAAGGAATCTTTGTTTTGATGAAGATATGTCAGTCCCAGAAAATTTTAACACTTAGCAACTTGATTCACTGAAAGTTAGCATCAAGCATACTTAGGTAAATGATTGCTCACAAGAGTAAAGTTTACTCCGATCTGCTCCAGCAGTGCTCTTTAATCTACCTCCGAGATACCTACAAGTTATTCTATGGGGCCACCATGAGGCTATAATTTGTTTAAATTAAATGCATTTTGTGCTTTGCACTATTCATCAGCCTGCAATTATACTTAAATAAAATCCTAATGCCAACAGAGCCCACCAAGCTACGCTGGTGTACAATGTTATCAAAGAAAATGTTATTAAAGCTATATTGTTCCAGCTAAATTTCTGAAATAGATAGCCAAGTACAAATCAGCGGTATTTTACCCAGTCTTCTTCTATGGACCCAACAAGATAATTATTGAATCCTGCAAATTGTTTCTTCTGTTGATCCAGCTGGAATTCTTGCAAGGCAGCCAAAGCATGAACTGACAACCGAGTGTCATCATTATCATCACTGTCATTCATTCTGACAGCAAATTACCCTGGAACAAATCAAAAGGGTGTATAATATCCCAAATAATCCATTTTGATATAGAACATAGAACATAGAACTGTACAGCACAGAACAGGCCCTTCGGCCCTCGATGTTGTGCCGAGCAATGATCACCCTACTTAAACCCACGTAACCCGTATACCCGTAACCCAACAATCCCCCCATTAACCTTACTCTACAGGCAATTTAGCATGGCCAATCCACCTAACCCGCTCATCTTTGGACTGTGGGAGGAAACCGGAGCACCCGGAGGAAACCCACGCACACACGGGGAGGACGTGCAGACTCCACACAGACAGTGACCCAGCCGGGAATCGAACCTGGGACCCTGGAGCTGTGAAGCATTGATGCTAACCACCATGCTACCGTGAGGCCCCCCACCTTCCCTTGCTGGCTTCAATGTTAGGTGGTATAGTTAATGTTCTCCCTCCTCAGGTTTTGTCCCTCTCTCTTTTAAATCTGCCATTACCTCTCGCCCGGAAAAGACCCTTGACCCCACCACCCTTACAAACCACTGCCTTATTTCCAACTTTCCTGTCCTTTCCAAACTTCTTCAATGTGTTGCCTCTCAAATTTCCCAGAATTCCATGTTTGAATCAATCTAATCAGTTTTCAGCCCAGCGACTGCACCAAAATCTCAAGCTCACACAGTGATCCTTTGTGACTGTGGTAAAGGCAAACTATCCCTCCTTGTCCTTCTCCATATATTGGCAGACTTTGACATGGTTGATCACCTCCTCCAATGCCTCTGCACCATTGCCCAGCTGATTGCATTTATTTGGCTCCATTATTGTCCATCTAATTGTATTACATGAAATAGCTTCTCTTCCTGCTCCCACATCGTTACCTCTGGCCTATTCTTTGTCCCTTCCTATTTCCCATATACATGCTTTGCTTTGCTGACATCATCCAAAAAATAGCATTATTTTTCACATGTACACTGATGGCACTCTGCTCTACTTCACTCGCACCTCTCTGGGCTCCTCCATCTTTTCCAAACGTAACAAATTCAAGTATATAACCAGTCAATATGTCCCAATGTTCAATAAGATTAAGGCTGGTCTTGGGCTTCAATTCCACTTTCCCACCTATTTTCCGTATCCCTTCATTTCCTGAGACACCAAGAATTGCCCATCTCAGCCTCAAATATATTCAATGATAGCAGATCTACACCTCTCCGAGGCAGAGAATTCCAAAGATTTACAAACCTTTGAAGAAATTCCTTCTCATTTTTGTCTTAAATAGTAAGCCCTTTATCCCAAAACTGTGTCCCTTGTTCTAGATTTCCCAGCCAGGGGAATAATGTTTCAGCATATACCCTGATAGCTCCTTCGTAACTTTATATGTTCCAATGAAATGAAAAATGAAATGAAAATCGCTTATTGTCACGAGTAGGCTTCAAATGAAGTTACTGTGAAAAGCCCCTAGTCGCCACATTCCGGCGCCTGTTCGGGGAGGCTGTTACGGGAATCGAACCGTGCTGCTGGCCCCCTTGGTCTGCTTTCAAAGCCAGCGATTTAGCCCTGTGCTAAACAGCCCCATCAATGAGATCACCTCTGTCTTCTAAACCCCTAAGAATATAGACTTTACTCAGCCTCTCACCATAGACAACCCTCTCACCCCAGGGACCAATCTAGTAAACCTCTACCGCACCATCTGCAATGCAAATATAACCTTCCTTAAATATGGAGACCTAAATTCTACACACTAATCCAGGTCTGGTCTCTCCAAAGCCCTGTATAATTGTAGCAAACTTCTATACTTATTCCTTACACTAAAGGCCAACATACCATTTGCTTTTCTAATTGTTAGCTGTACCTGCATACTAACTTTTTGTGTTCCTTGTATGAATACATTCAAGTCTATCTGAATATCAACATTTACAAGTTTCGCAACTTTTAAAATATTCTGCTTCTCTATTCTTAAGAGCAAGGTGAATAATTTTACACCTCCCAACATTATCGTGCATCTGCAATTGTAGCCTACTCACTGAACCCATCTATATCTTTTTGCAACCATTTTGTGTTTTCCTCACAACATTCATTCCCGCCTAGCTTTGTATCATCAGCAAAGTTAGATACATTAGTCTCTGTCTCTTCATCCAAGTTGGTGAGACATGACCTTCCCCATATAAAAGCATGCTGCCTGTCGCTGACTCGTCCATTTCCCTCCAAATGTGCATACATCCTGTCCCTCAGTATCTTTTCCAAAAGCTTCCCCACCACTGATGTCAAGCTCACTGGCCTATAATTTGCTGAATTATCACTGCTTCCTTTCTTAAACAAGGGAATAACTAGCTATTATCCAGTTTTCTGGAACCTTGCCAGTGGTGAAAGAGGAGTGAAGATATCTGTTAAGGCCCCAGCTATTTCTCCCCTTGCCTCCCGCAGTAACATGGGATAGATCCCATCCAAGTTCCTGGTTTCTCTCTCCTTCCTTTCTTGAATAACTGTGTTATGTTTACTAACTTGCAATCTGCTGGGTCATTCTCAGAATCTAAGGAATTTTGGAAAATCATAATCAGTACATCCTGCAACACTATCTCTGCAGCTCTCTCTTTTAGAACCTTAGGATGAGGATTATTATGATTGGGGATTTGTCGGATTTTGGTAGCTTGCGCTTCTCCAGTACTTTTTTCTCTGCTGACAGTAATTACCTTAATTTACTTACATTTATTAGGCTCTAGGTTACTCTCTATTTCTGGTACCTAACTTGTGACTTCTACGAAGATGGACAAAAATATTTGTTCTTCTCAGTGAATACTTTACTAATTTTAGATATTACTAATTAACCCTGACACATTGCACAATACTAAATCTGAAATTTTTCATCTCCTGCTGGTTCCACAACTTATAGCTCCAGGAAACTATCACAAAAATATTCTACAGACTCATCTTCCAGGCCACTTTGCCAATTGGATTTGCCTAGTCTCTATGAAGATTACAGTATCCCACAACAATAACACTGCCGTTGTTAAAAGCTCCAATAATGTCTTGTTTAATGCAGTGTCCAAGGTATAACTATTATTAGGGGTCTATAAACAGCCCTCACCAACATTATTCCACCTTGCTATTCCTAAACATCACCGATACTGATTCTACCTCTTGATACTCTGAGCAGGATCTTTTCTCACTAATGTTTTATGTCATCCTTCACTCTCGGGGTATCCTCCTCCTTTGCCATTGTTTTTTTCTGTACCCAGATTATTTATTTCCCAACCTTGGTCACCTTTCTGTATTGGAAATTAGATCTAAACCATTTATTTCTACTTGTGCCACTTACTGCTGCTAAATTACTAGAATGCTCATCAGACATCCAGTACTGGATGAGCAGAAATGTATCCAATTAAATATTGGGAAGACAACATTTATTGTTTTTGATCCCAGCTAAAAGCTCTGTTCCCTGGCTACCTTCTCCCTGGCGAGGGCCTCAGGCTCTTTGCATATCTGATCTCAACCACATTAGCAAGAGCATGTATTTTCACCTAGGAATAGGGACAGGAGTATAATCATTTAGCTCCTGAGCAACTTTTTTGGCTCTGCATCTCCCAGAGCTCTGGTTTTGCTTATGAGGCAGCCAACATGCTCTCCAATGTGAAGCAATGGAATCAAGAGAGAGAAAATATCCGGGACTACGAAATTTATGATTGTTTGTGCCTGTTCCACTATTCAATTAAATCATGATTGATCTGCAACCTAACTCCATTACCTCATATTTGTTAATATCTCCTTAATGTCATCCAACTACGTGCCTACCACTGAAACCCTCATTCATGCCATTGATTTTACTATTCCAAAATACCTTAAGCCAGTGTCCCAGATTCTTCCCTCTACCAACTTGAGTTCACTCAAAACAATGTCCTTACTCACACTCACTGACCTATCAACCCTGGGCTCACGAACCTACAATGGCACTCAGTTAAGCAATGCCTTGATGTTAAACATCTCATTCTTGTTTTTAAATCCCTCCATGGCCTTGCCCCACCCCAACTCTGTAAGCTTCTGCCCAACGGTCCACTGAGATATCTGTGCTTATCGAATTCTGCCCTCTTGAACTTCCCCATTTTAACTGCTCCATCACTGTGTGGCCATGCCTTCAGTTGCCTAGGTCCGAAGCTCAGCATTTCTTCCCTAAATTTCTCTGTCTGTCAAGGTCTGAAATTGTTGAAATCAATGTTGAGTACAGAACGCTCGAAAGTACCTAATCAGAAACTGAGATTAACTGGAATACTGCAGCAGGCAGCAATGGACCATAAACTTTGTCCCCCATGTTACTTCCGTTTATTTTTGCCATGTGCCAGTTTGAATCTTGTTTTTCATATTTTTAGCTTGTGGACAGAGTTGTTCATTATTCTGCCATTCACAATCATTTATTTACTCTCCCCCACCACCCATGCTATCCCAGACTTTTCTTCTCCTCCCCCCACCTTTAAATGACATGACACCTATTGCATTTCTACCTTCCTTCAGTTCTGAAGTCATATTCCACTCAAAACACGTTTCCCTCACCACAGATGTTGCCAAATCTGCTAAGTATTTCTAGCACGGTGTTTTTATTTCAAATTTCCAGCACCTGCAACCCTTTGCTTTTATGTTGGTGGTCTTGTGAATTTTCATTTGAATCACTACACCAGTTGGACGAACCAAGCTCCAGGTATGCACTCCCTCCTTCTGGATGCTTCACTGTATGTTGGGAGCTTTTCCTTCAATGACGATAAAAAAGGAAAATGCTGGAAACACTCAGCAGGTCAGGCAGCATACATAGCAAGAGTAACACAGTTGTTTAATTCCAATGACAGAGGAAAAGAGGTGTGGATGTTTATGAGATGATTTCATACTAGATTATCCCAAACGTCTTCCAGTTCTGAAAGGTTGCAGGTGCCATGTGTCAGTGTGATAAAAACAGAGAATGCTGGGAATGGTCAGTTGCTCTGGTAGTTTAGAAATCATAGAATTCCTACAGTGCAGGAGGCCAATCAGCCCATCAACCCTCTGGAAGAGCACTCTGCCCTATCATTGTAACCCCACCTATCCTGCACATCTTTGGACTGTGGGACGAAACCGGAGCACCCAGAGGAAACCCACGCAGACACGGGAAGAAAGTGTAAACTCCACACAGACAGTCACCCGAGGCTGGAATTGAACCCGGGTTCAAATCAACCTGAAAGGTTAACTCTCACTCTCTCTGTAGATGTGGCACAGTAGTTAGCACTGCTGCCTCACAGCACCAGGGACCCACATTCAATTCCAGCCTTGGGTGACTGTGTGGAGTTTCCACTTTCTTCCTGTGTCTGCTCCGATTTCCTCCCACATTCCAAAGATGATAATAATCTTTATTAGCGTCACAAGTAGGCTTCCATTAACACTGCCAAGAAGTTACTGTGAAAATCCCTTAGTTGTCACATTCCGGCACCTGTTCGGGTACACATAGGGAGAATTCAGAATGTCCAATTCACCTAACAGCACATCTTTTGGGACTTGTGTGGGAGGAAACCGGAGCACCCGGAGGAAACCCACACAGACACGGGGAGAACGTGCAAACTCCACATAGACAGTGATCCAAACCAGGAATCGAACCTTGCTAACCACTGTGCTACCGATACGCAAGATAGGTGGGGTTACAAAGATAGGGTAGAGTGTTCTTTCAGAAGGTCGGTGCAGACTCGATGGGCTAAATGGTCTCCTGCACTGTAGGAATTCTATGATTTCTGAAGTGCCAGAGCAACTGACCATTCCCAGCATTCTGTTTTTATCATACTGCAGCCTCGCCTTCTTCATTTAATCCACGATTAAACCCTCAACAGCAGAATCCTGTACTCACAAAACACGTTCCACCAGGCCTTGACCTTTCCCCTTTGACATCTGAGCCACCAAGTAGACGGTAGAGGAAGTGACGCAATGGCACGCGGCGTTAGAGGAAGTGGCGCAAGCAACGGTGATCCGGAAGTGTCTTGTCACTTCGGCAGGTTGCGAGGTGAAAGGTCGGAGGACGTGAGCAGCAGCGGCCAGGTGGTGGTTATCCATCTTCGGCATTTTCTTTCAAAATGAAGAGGCCAAATGCATTTGCAAGGAGCTCGTTACTGAAGAGCAATAATGGAACCAGGGGAAGAACTGAATTCCTTGGGTTTAAAATAGAGGCGAAAATCAAATGAGGATTTACGAAGAAGCCTATTTTTCTACTGCACTGTCGGATTTATGTTATGGCTAATTTTAAGATGTCCAATATTAGGTGTTCAAATGGTCAGAAGAATAAAAGCAAAATATTGCAGATGCTGGAAATTTAAAATAAAAACAGAAAAATGCTGGAAAAGCTCGGTTGGTCTGTGGAGGGAGTTAAAATTTAGAGTCCCAATGACTCTTCAAAGCGGTTTCTCTCTCCATTGATGCTGCCAGACCTACTGAGTTTTTCCAGCTGTTTGTTTTTATGATGGAAGAAACAAGTTTATCTTGATTCATTCACTGGTACAAGGAATGCCTTATTGATTTTTCATGGATATTCCTAATCACCTTTCCCAAATTGATTTTAGGCATATACATACAAAATCTGAGAAAGTTCTGCTTCCAGAGTTTTATTCAAAACCTTGCATTTTTCTTTTTCACAAAGCAGACATGCATTTTATTAACAGAACTCCTGTTTCAGATTTTAACATGCAGTTTTTCATTTTTTGTTGATGCACAAGATACATAATATAGAGCAGCTCAGAGAAACTTGCTAATTTTTCTTTTCCTCCAATGAACACGTAACACTTCTTGATACAGAGAAAAGATCAAAATGATGGTCGTAAATCCATGTCCTACCTACATAATCACAGAACGTTACAGTACAGGAGGAGGCCATTCGTTGTGATACCAAGTCAATACTATGATGTTTGAATTGCACTACACTTAACGGGAAATAGGAACACAAGACGATCGACTTCATTATTCAGTACGATCATGGATGATTTGGGATTTCAACTCCACTGTTCTGTCTGCTCCTCATATCCCTGGATTCCCTGAGTTCTTCATAAGAATAGAAAGTTAAGTAGTCCAATCTGAAACTAGAGTCCTAAATCTAAAGAAAGCAAACCACAAAAGCATGAGCCCGGGTTGGCTGTGATAGATTGGGTAACTGCATTGAAAAGCATGACAATGGATAGGCAATGGCTAATGCTCAAGGAACAAATATATGCATTGCAACAGTTACACATTCCTTTCTGGCACAAAAACAACAGGCAAAGTAGCCAACCATGGCTAACAAAAAACTTGAGGCTAATAATGGATCCATAGAGGAATCACACAAAGTTGCTAGAAAAAGTAGCAAGCCTGAGAATTGGGAGCAGTTTAGAATTCAGCAAAGGAGGTCCAAGAGATTGATTAAAAGGGGAAAAATATTGGAAATGTCTTTTATGCTATGTTCATGTTGTTAGTTATTATTATAAAAACTATAAATACCCTAATAAAATGTGTTAAAAGGGGAAAAATAGAGTATGGGAGCAAACTGAAAAGGAACATAAACTGGTCGGTAAAAGATTCTATAAGTATGAAAAAAGAGAAAGATTAGTGATTACAGTCCGAAACAGGAGAATTTAAATAGAGAACAAGGAAATCGCGGTGCAATAAAACAACTTTAGTTTTGTCTTCAGTGAAGGCACACAACTTTGCAGAAATGCCAGGGAAACAACTATCTAGTGAGGAGGAATAGAAGGAAATTAGTAAAAATTACTGGAGAAAGTAATGGGGCGAAAGCCGATAAATCACCAGGGTCGAATAATCTACATTCCAGGGTACTAAAGGAGGTGACCATGGGAACCGAGGATGTATTGGTTATAATTTTCCAAAATTCTGAAAATTCATTAGTCACCTCTCATTCCACACACAATTTTATGAGTGAGCATTCCTGGTTCAAAGTCTCACTAAATAGGACTGTATATCAGGAGTTTAGATGCAGAGGTCAGCATGCTGGATTCATGCTTGTGTGCTTTTCTGACTACTCCACTGCCTCTGCTTTAGTTGGGTCAGCATCAAAATCTAATGTCTATACTCCCCCAATATTTGTATGGTTTGTGCTAGCTAAACCAGTCATGACCTGCTGAATTGATCATTCTGATAACGAAAACTTAAAAATGGAAATTATCTAAAGATCTTGAAGATTTCAAGTGATAGGCCTGAGACTATTTCCTTAGGGAGCTTGTTCCATTGTATCGGTGTCCGTGGACAGAAAGATTTTTGCGACGCACTGTATTGGAAACAAACGGTCTTTGTAGTTTGTGTGGTTGGCTACCTTGTGTTTTGTCATTGCCAAAAGGCATCAAGTACTTGTTTCTCACCAGTCCATTCCATATTTTACAGAACATGGCTAGCTTATTTTTCTCCTCCTTTGATATAGATTCACATTATAAATCTTCAATCAAGATTGAGACATTGGTGTTTCCCATATCAATTTGTATAATCCTCTTTGGATCACTTCAATCTTATTTACGTCTCTCACCACATAAGGATTCTCCCACACAACTTGCATACCCCAGGACTGGATGAACAAATGTTTGGTCAGCTATAGCTTGGGTATTTTGTTGCAAGACCAAAGATAATCCAAGAATCTAGTTTGATTTGGATGTCATCTACTAAATGTGGAATCCCCATCAAAGGTTTTTATGATTAACACCCAGGTATGGTTGTATATCTACCTGTTGGATGATTTGATTATTCAACTCAAAGCTACCTGTTGATAGATCACTTTTGTGAATACACATGACATAGCATGTTTTGCATTAAATGCTATCTCCCATTGGTCTTGCTAATTTTGCAATTCAGATCATCTTGTAGTAAATTGTTAAGCCTTTTCCCCTAGATGCGTAAATCCACACAGTCATCTAAAAATAATTGCACCGTTTTTTTAATGTGTTGGTTCAGTCATTTATTGTATTTTTAAAAAAGAAATTTAGATTACCCAATTATTTTTTTTTCCCAATTAAGGGGCAATTTAGTGTGGTCAATCCACCTAACCTGCACATCTTTTGGGTTGTGGGGGCGAGACTCACGCAGACACGGGGAGAAAGTGTGAACTCCACACAGACAATGACCCGGGGTCATTTATGTATATCAAGAAGAAAATAAAGGTCAGTCCCAATCTGTGTTCCCATCATGGAAAGCTCCACACCAGGAATGTTACAAGATGTTCTCTTTTCATTTCCATAACTGGCAACAGCTCTCCTCACTTCACATGGTTCACTAATGAACATAAAAGAGTTAATAATGGCAAGGTGTTCAGCCTAGACAGTGTAGCCATCACCGTTCCATCCAAACTTTATGCATAAGTACAACTGATTACTGAATGCAAGGAGGTATTAAAATACATTTTATTAGAAAAACTGGTCCTGAAAAGTCCAAAAAAAACTCAAAAATGTTTCACTTGTTTTCTTTTAGAACTGCAGTTTGCAACTACTATATTATGTATTTTTCCAGATGAGATTTCTTCCTTTCCAATATATATATACACAGACACTTACATATAGGATAGCTACCTCAATTGAAAACCAGAACTTCCAACATTTTGGTCAACAGATTCAGGAAATTATATATACAGTTATTTACATAAGTTTCATTCAATTTAAATTAACAGCAGCTCATTAAACATTGGAATTTCAACAATGTAGCAATGTTCAGATCCCCCTACACCTTAATGCAAATGTAGAAAATAATTTGTTTTTCATACATAGGAAATTTCAAACATCACCAGTTCATAAAAGCTACAACTTTATTGTGAAGTTGATGCTTTTAATTTTGTGCTCAACCTGTAGTTATGTTAAGGTAATAGAATCATCAATAAACACTAATATGGCAGAAGAAGAAATAAAAGCAACATTTGGTGACTGGAATGAATGTTCAGAGGGCAGACTCTAAACAATATAATTTCTTGCATCAAGCCAACAGCATCTTCATTAACTAATTTATAAAGCATACACAGCAACCAAAACAAATGTTTTTAATACTCATCACTTCTGAAGTAAACGGTTGGATATGATTATTATTTAGAATATTACTCACATAACAATACTATTACTAACTTTCATTGAATAATTTTCTGTCCAAAGGTTAAGCCAAACATATTGACAATATCACATGTGTTTAATGAACAAACCTAAATGACAGTACTATAGTTCACTAAAGTTTATTCTGGCCCTCTCCCCAGGTCCCCATTTGTACACTGAATAGTTATAAAGATCTGTTTGTGCAGAAACAAATTAGTTGGAGAAAAATACATTGGGATTGAATTATCTAAAATCCAATCTATATCTTTTAGTTGGCAGGTGGAAACAGTACTGTATTTGATAAAACTGATCAAATAATGTTTATAAATGCAAAAATCATGCCATGATTCACTATTATAAAACTGAATACCAGTGACATTAAAGGTTAGTTATACAACTGCAAAAAGATTGTACTGAAGGAAAAATTCCTACTTTTATCATTTCTGATAATAAATAAAAGGCATAATGGGGTCGCAAAATGATTGTTTGGTTTGTAGTTGATGCAAAACTGATGAACAATTTAATCCACCAACAGAAAATCAATTGGAGGAGTTAAAGCTAGCAACAACTTAATTGGCATAACAGGGAATAGACTGTTGTTATATTTTTACACCTGATGGGATGTCAGCCTTGGCTCAGTGGTTGTACTCCCATCCAAGTATCCCATAGGTTTAACACCAGAATACATTGTTTACTACATTATCAGAGGTGTTGTCATTAAAATGAGGCATTATCTGCCTGCTCAGATGGATATAAAAGACCCACGGGATTATCTGAAGAACAGGGGAATTCTCAACGTGTTTTCCTTAACCAACATCGCCTAAAATAGATTAACTAGTTGTATGTATGCACAAACTGGCTGCAATATTGGTCATTATAATAACTAACTTTGAAATTAATTTATTGGCTGTAAAGCAGTTGGAGATTTCCTGAGGATTTGAAAGGCACTAGATAAATGCAAGTTCATTCTTTCTTTAACTGATGAGACTAATCAGAATATGGTACATCCCTGGTTTGTCAGTTTGATAGTCGCGTGTAAACGTCCTTGCTTGCAATACTTCAGTCCCATTTGATATTAACCCCAAATTGTTTCAACAATAGTTACGTGTATATATACACACATCTGCACATACACCTAATATAGTATTGTTCTACTTAACACATAATGGATAACAGGTGATATTGTTGAATGTAGAATGTCTGGGGTGAATTGCAATACATCAGGAGATTAGCAGACAAATCTTGGAGCTTGAATAAATGTATAGATTTAAACTGATTTGTAATTCCATTTAAAATTAAAAAAGAATCACTAAAAGACTAACTACCTGTTCAGTACTAATTCGTGCTTGCCTAGAAAATAATGGATTTGAAAATCATTACTTTCTAGGTTCCCAACATTGCTGTCTGGCCAACATATGTAGCTCCTCAATTTGAAACACAATTTGAAAGATATTCAACTTTCTTAAACATCTTTCGATTATAAGCACTGCAAAGTTAATAGTCGATTTTGGAAAACTGCTGCTAAACTCTAATTCAAGGACACATGATTTATTTTATACATACTCGTAAGAAATCAGAATTGGTCACTATTGGATAAATTCACACACACCTACATAAGTCAATTACTCCAAACCTCAAACAGAATTAATGAATGACAAAATTCGTTACAAACAGTTGCTGAGAGAAGGCCTGTTAACTGCGTTCACAAAGGTTGCCTCAAGACAAATGAATGAAAGTAAGAATTCTACCAAGTCAAAAATATACTGTTCTAAAGAAGGATCATCTGTTTTACTTACAAATTCAAACAATATCACTTAATTATTATAGAGATTAGTGGGGATGTTTGCACAATGTTCAGTACCACTTGCACATATTGTGTCTGACACAAGCAACCTGTGTTGATGTGCAGCAAGA
This sequence comes from Scyliorhinus canicula, assembly GCF_902713615.1. Taxonomy (NCBI): domain Eukaryota; kingdom Metazoa; phylum Chordata; class Chondrichthyes; order Carcharhiniformes; family Scyliorhinidae; genus Scyliorhinus; species Scyliorhinus canicula. Next base: position 55,908,809 of record NC_052159.1, on the reverse strand, counting down.
CCTGGACAACATTCAGATTCAGGCTAATAAGTGGCAATGAACATTCATGCTACACAAGTGCCAGGCAATGTGACCATCTCCAACACGAGAGAATATAAACATTTCCCCTTATCATTAAATGGCATTACCATCACTGAATCCCACTATCAACACCCTGGGGTGGGGGTTAATATTGACCATAAATTGACTTGGAACCTCCAGTTGTGGCTCGTGGCTCTGAGAGCAGGTCAGAGACTGGGAATTCTGTGGCACATAACTCATCTCCTGATTCCTCAAAGCCCGTCCTCCATCTACAAGGTGTAAGTTAGGAGTGTGATGCAATACTCTCCACAAGCCTCCTTGTGGAGTGCAGCTCCTACAATACAACAATCTCAACATCATCCAGGACAAAGCATTGATTGGCACCCCGACCACTACCTTAACATTCACTTCCTCTACCATGCGCACAGTGGCAAGTGTGTGCCATCTAGAAGATGCACAGCAGGAACTTACCAAGGCTCCTTTGACACTACCGTATAAACTTGCAACCACACGGCTAAATCGCTGGCTTTGAAAGCAGACAAAGGCAGGCCAGCAGCACGGTTCAATTCCCGTACCAGCCTTCCCGAACAGGCGCCGGAATGTGGTGACTAGGGGCTTTTCACAGTAACTTAATTTGAAGCCTGTGACAATAAGCGATTTTCATTTTCATTTCATTTCACCTAGGACAAGGGCAGCAGATGGATGGGGACACCACCACCTGCAAGGTCTCTCCAAGCCACACATCACCCTTCACTCTTGCTGGCTCAAAATCCTGGAATTCCCTAAGAGCATTGTGGGTGCACCAATACCACATGACTGCAGTGATTCAAGAAGGCAGCTCACCACCACCTTCTGAAGGGCAATTGGGTATTGCCAACAAATGCTGGCCTAGCCACCAACGTCCACATCATGTGAAAGAATTTTTTAAAATTTATGTTTTAGCCCTCAATTTATTGCTAACTATAATTAGTGACACTTCGTATGTTTGGAAAAAAAGTAGAGTAGATTAAAAATGTTTTAACTTCTACTGGTGTTTTAAATGTGGTGTCAGCAAGCCTAGAAACAAAACCAATTTTGATTGGTGACAGATGATTTAAACAGCAGCCAAAGTTTATTTGGTCGTCACCGCATATATACAGAGAAACATTCCATGTGTATTTTTCTTTTTAAAAATGTATCTTGTACTATGCAAGAAGGGTAGACTATGCAATAGTCAGAATTTGTACTGAACTCAACTGCACCAAAACATTAAAAAGTTTTATAAGAACACTTATATGATACATTTTAGGTTAGGCGTCCCAAAACATATCCTCAAACCTTTACAATTTCTTTTATGTGCAATTAAAAAAATTAAATGGTCAAAATTTCTATAAAATAATGTACATAAAATGGTGCTTGCACACATCAGGCTTGTAATATAACATGACAAAATAAATCACAAAAAAGTACAAAACAATGCACAAAACACAAAACTAATTATTTAAATGTATCACAGCTCTTCACTTATGCATAACCACACAAACTGGTTACACATCAAGAAAAGCAATGATTCATTCAAGGCATGTCTAGATGAACTAAAAAAGGTCACAGTAGTTGTCACATGGCAGCAATTGACAGAATATTTTATTTTTCTTAACCTGCAGTATTTCACAGCGTAGTTAAATACTTGTTTCAACAGTCCTGGATATTCCTGGTCAGATTAAGGGGCTGAGACCATGAAATTGCAACTAAAATGTGGCATTACTTTAAAATGTCAAAAAGTTGAGAGCCAATAGAGAAGAGACATTTATTTTTTAATCTATAAATTATTTTTATACAAGTTTTAATTATTTTCTTGAGGACAACCTGGCCATTTGTGATTTAATTTAAAGTTTATGATTAAATTAGCCAACAAAGTATTTTCAGCAGTTTAACCTTGTGCAGAATACAAGCTATTTGCATAACATGATAAAATGGCATATTCAATATATAAATTTTTATGGGTGTAGGACACTTATGCTGAGTCTACCGTCCTTTGAACTTACATTCAAACACAATACAACATTAAGCAATTGCTAAGTAAATCTGTACACTACATCCCTTTCTCTACCATCCAATTTTTTGTGTCTGATTTAACACAATAGATTCTACTTCCGTCACAGCAGAAAAACAATCTTGGTCATCAGCATGTATTTGCATTAATCTGGTGAAATGAAATGCAGAATTCAGAGTCAGATTGCCTTATCACTTATTTGTATACATGACATTTGCACAAGGAAGTTACTTGGCTATAGACCTTAATCACCTTTATGGTGACTAAGATTATTTTTTTCAGTGTGCTGATCATCATCTCATTTGCACTCCAAGAAATATCATTGTTGGTGGGTCAACTGCATCAGATTATATCCTCCAAAACTATGAATAAAGGGAAGGGGTCTGGGGAACAAAACAGAAAAAGCCAATGCTAATTTTTGCTAGGCAATATTTTAAACTGCATTTTGTGCTTAAGTTAGCTGAAACTGCATTTTTGTTGGTCTTCCTGCAATGCACAACTTGTATACATGCAACTCCCTCAATTTTGACTTAAATATCACAATCTTTCAGTGCACCCAAAAAGGTATCACCAATTTCCATGGAGCCCATTTAAAAACAAAGCTTGATTGATTCAAATTATTGCAGTGTTCAGTACTGTACATTTACTGCATTTTAATGGGAGACTGGCAAAAGGGAATAAGATATGCAAGTTAAATTCCAATATATGGGCAACCAAATGAATAGGAGGTTCATCTCAAACACTCTTGTGATATCGATCACTCACCTTTTCTTATAACAGATATACAAACATGGCATGCTGTATTAATTTAAATAATAAAAAAAAGTTCAAAAATCAAAATGGTTCCTGGCACGTTCTATAACCATGTTACTGGCCAGCTTGCAGAATTTGGTAATGTACAAACTTAATTTAAAATAAATTAAGTAGCTGAAAATGATGACCATAGCGTATGTTGGTTCAAATACTTCTTGTTAAATGGAATAACCTTCACTTTGTACATTGACGTCCTGAGAAAGTGGTTGGTAAAATAAAGGTAAGTTGTGCCATTGGCAATCTAAGGGAAGAACCCTCAAATGTAAACAGAGCATTTTAAAGAGCACTGAAGTTTGGGAAGATATTAGAGGGGAAAATAAATTAGTCCCCTATAGAAAACTGATCTACAACACAGTCTGCAGAGACTCTCAAATGTATTCTAGCTCCTCCTCTGAGATTAGATCTGATATTTCAGAAAAGTGGAAAGCAAAAAATTCAGCAACTTTAATTCCATTAGCTACTTTAATTTTATTTTAAATTGAGTGTGTTATGGGACCCATACAAAATTCCATTTAACTTGTTTGCTGGCCTTAAAAAGAAACCTAACCAAGTACAATTATTATTCAGTAGTTTTGACATACATCCTGTACAAAGTTCATCAAAGAGGATACTTTCTCTTCTCGGGTGAACAGAAAAGCCGCCAATACCAGAAATGAAAATACACAGCACGTACATCAACGCTGAAAAGGGAAAGGTAAGTGAACATTTTGGATGGAGATTTTCATCAGAACAGGATCATATCCAAAATGTTACCCATTTTCTCTATCAGTGTTCAGTGGCCGACTGTACATTTTCCATTTCACCTATTAAATGGTGTGACCACAAGCTTTGTTCACTTTGTCCCTATTTTAAAAACTAATTTGCATGTTCATACTCAGAACTGTCTCATCCTGATTAATATTTTCATTTTGGAATCCTGAATATACTGTGCAGTATTATAATATGCAGTTACTTATGTATCTACATTGTAAGTTGTTGTCCAAAGGCTTGTCAAGGCGATTTTGTCTCAAACAAAATGCCCAACAGCTTATTTACATTTATTCTAAAAGTGTTAAAAGTTTGATTGACTATGCAACAGCATAAACTAGTTTTTATTTTAAACTAATGCCCAGCTTATCCTGGTGTACATTATTAAAGAATTCACACTCTAGAATTCATTATTGCTCAATTAGACACAAGAACCTAGCAGTGCGACAGTTCAGATGTAAAGTTTTGTTTTGTTTAAAAAGTAAATCCCCATAAATCTTAATGTGGAACTTAAATTACTTAATTTCAGTATCCAAAATGACGATTTCCATCCTAATGTAAATGTTAACACTACAGGTACCTTTGACACTAAACAATGACAAACTTTTCATTTTAGAGAAAAGGAAAATTACAAGAAAAAAAACACAAAAGATGCCACTTTGGCAATCCAGTTTCAGGTATTTCAGAACACAAAGTTTTCATATTTACAGAAAATAAGGCAACTGGTTACACTTCCTAAAATTCACGGTTGGGAAGCAAAAATATATACTTTATTCTGAATAGCAGGCAGTACAAAGTGAATCTGAAGTCTCGTGTACGACGTGATCACTGCCTGGTATGAAAAAAAAAATCAAGATTTAAATGCGACAATTTGGTGTTCTCTGCAGGTCAGAAATAAATCCATGTGCTGGAAAAAAAATAAAGCTAATTTCAGCCATAACATTTACAGCTGTGTATTTTGTCTACAGTGATTCCCTCAAAGCAAGGGTTGAAATATAAGCAATAAGACAGTTTGTCTGGCCATTTGGGCAGCTGGTTTAAACCAGACATGAAAAGGCACTGGATCCATTCACTGTGCCCATTTCATCCACACATACTGGAATTTTCTAACATACACTATTTTCATTCTTTTGTTTAAGTAAACAATTAGATTATAGGACAAATCATGGCTACGAAATACTGGCAACTGAATAGTGGTGGGTTCATCCTTTTGTCTTAATGTGGTAGACTTAGACCAAATATCCTGAGAGTCTAAAATCCAAGGTGGCAGGCAACAGCCCTGAAACAGGTATAAAATTCAGTCAACTTTGATTTCCATGCGTTACAGTGCATTCTTCAACAAGGGCCTTTGCAGCTCAAGTCTATTTAACACATAGAAGACCACCAACATTTGCCATAAAATCTTTAAGGCTTTTTAGAAAGGCCATCCTCTGCTTGCGGTCCAATGTGGGGGGAGTGCTGCTTCCAGTAAGATTGTTGAAGGCATCTGCTAATCGTTGATAAATAACTGGATCCTGCTGGCTTGATAGTAGGGTTTCAACTAATTCTGAATATTCAGCCTGTTGAAACAATGTGTGAAATGCCTTATTATATTCCCTCATAAAGCAAACTTGAAAACTGAATCTGAAATTGGTTAAATTGAAAAAGGGGAGAGACAGGGGAAGAGTTTTTAAAGCAGTTTTACCTGATGTAGACATACTAGTGTGTAGAAGGCTTCACCTGCAGCATCAGTAAGTTCTGCATTGTGCTTCTGCAATACCAGCATATCAAAGACGAGCTGCAATGAGAAACTCTACAGAATGATGATATATTCCAAGCACAATAAGATAAATGTTGTCACTAGTTAAGTTCAGTATCTGCATATTAATAAACTGTAAGGGAAAAGGTGCAACACAACGCAATATCCTTCCTGGTGGTTGTCCTTGTTTGTTAAGATGCCAAATCAAATTGTTTTATTAGTAATGCCAGTGACATATCTGTGGCTAGCATTTCACCCGTGTGTTGCACAGATTTAGAAATTAAAGTAGAAATCTCATAGGTAGGTAACTCTGATAGGTCCAGAATTCAGATTTGATCTGAAATGTGAGGGTAAGAGGCTCACCCTCTTCCCATTTTGAGTCCGAAAGATTCTAACGGTTAGTATCTTCATGATCAACTGAGCAGAATGTGTTGGGCCCAATCAGTGTGGCTGAATACTTAGTGCCAATGTCTTCTGAAGGGATTGGCTGGAACCAAAATATTTAGGTTAAAATGTTGCATGAAAAATCCAAACTTTCAAAATCAAGTAGATTTCTTGGAAGGGGCATACACATTTACATGACTTCCTGTAGCTAATTTTAGCTCTGCATTGTAGGCACTTAAAATGGTACTGGTTCGATCATTACTTGCAGACTGAAGAACAATCAAACCCTGATGGTGCTACCAGTCCATGTGGCAATTAGAATGCAAGAATTAACTGAAAGTCTTATTTGGAATAAGTGCCAAGTGGAGCAAATGCAGATCAATGGTTTATATATTATCAACAACCAACCCCCAGACCATGATGTCAGTTGGAACTTTAAAGTCCAAGACAGTACAGGCGCCAGAATGTGGCGACTAGGGGCTTTTCACAGTAACTTCATACTTGTGACAATAAAAGATTATTATAATAAATCTAATTGCTTAGAAGACAAAATGCAGCTTTGAGAGCGATCAATATTAACTTATATTTATAGAGCACGTTTAAAGTAACTACACGTCCTTAAGCACCAACAGGAGCACTATAAAACAAAGTATGACACTGAGCCATGTAGTGGCAGTCAGATGACCAAAAGCTTGGGCAAAGAGGTAGGTTTTACGGGGTGTCTTAAAGGAGGAAAACAAAGTAGGGAGGTGTAGGGATAATATTTCAGAGCTCGGGGCTCAGGCAACTGAAGGCAAGGTCGGCAATTGCGGAGCAATTAAAATTGGAGATGCACAGAAGGCTAGAATGAGGAGCTCTGACATCTTGGACGGCCGTGTGGCTAGAGAAGATTACAGAGATAGGGAGGGGTAAGGCCATGAAGGGAATTGAAAGCCAAGGATGAGAATTGCTTGACTAGGAGCCAATATAGGTAAACGAGCACAGGATTGATAGGAAAACAGAACTAGCTGTGAATTGAAGCATAGGAGCAGAGTTTTTTGGATGACCTTAAGTTTACAGAGGGTAGAATATGGTAGACCAACCTGGAATGTATTTGAATAGCTGAGCCTAGAGGTAACAAAGGCAGGGGAGGGTTTCATCTGAAGATGAACTGGGACAAGGTAAAGTCCAGTAAAGTTATGGACATGGAAATAGATGGTCTTATTCATGGCATGAATACGAGGTAGGAATCTCTTCTCTGGATCAGTTATGACACCAAGGTGGTGAACAGACTGGCATAATCTCAAACTGTAGCCAAATTACATCATGGGCGTGAGTCAGTGGTCTCGCCATGCCCGACTTAGTGTCGGGACGAGGCCGTTGAATCATGCGGCACTAGAAACATCTTGCGGGATTCCGTCGAATTTTGGGTGGCAACTTTCAGGGATCTATGTACATGGACACCGAGATCCCTCTGCTCATCCACACTACCAAGAATTTTACCATTAGCCAAATATTCCGCATTCCTGTTATTCTTTCCAAAGTGAATCACCTCACACTTCTCCACATTAAACTCCATTTGCCACCTCTCAGCCCAGGTCTGCAGCTTATCTATGTCCCTCTGTAACCTGCAACATCCTTCCGCACTGTCTACAACTCCACCGACTTTAGTGTCGTCTGCAAATTTACTCACCCATCCTTCTGCGCCCTCCTCTAGGTCATTTATAAAAATGACAAACAGCAACGGCCCCAGAACAGATCCTTGTGGTACGCCACTCGTAACTGAACTCCATTCTGAACATTTCCCATCAACTACCATTCTCTGTCTTCTTTCAACTAGCCAATTTCTGATCCACATCTCTAAATCACCCTCAATCCCCAGCCTCCGTATTTTCTGCAATAGCCGACCGTGGGGAACCTTATCAAACGCTTTACTGAAATCCATATACACCACATCAACTGCTCTACCCTCGTCTACCTGTTCAGTCACCTTCTCAAAGAACTCGATAAGGTTTGTGAGGCATGACCTACCCTTCACAAAACCATGCTGACTATCCCTAATCATATTATTCCTATCTAGATGATTATAAATCGTATCTTTTATAATCCTCTCCAAGACCTTACCCACCACAGACGTTAGGCTCACCGGCCTATAGTTACCGGGGTTATCTCTACTCCCCTTCTTGAACAAAGGGACCACATTTGCTATCCTCCAGTCCTCTGGCACTATTCCTGTAGCCAATGATGACCTAAAAATCAAAGCCAAAGGCTCAGCAATCTCTTCCCTGGCTTCCCAGAGAATCCTAGGATAAATCCCATCAGGCCCCGGGGACTTATCTATTTTCACCTTGTCCAGAATTGCCAACACTTCTTCCCTACGCACCTCAATGCCATCTATTCTAATAGCCTGGGTCTCAGCATTCTCCTCCACAATATTATCTTTTTCTTGAGTGAATACTGACGAAAAGTATTCATTTAGTATCTCGCTTATCTCCTCAGCCTCCACACACAACTTCCCACCACTGTCCTTGACTGGCCCTACTCTTACCCTAGTCATTCTTTTATTCCTGACATACCTATAGAAAGCTTTTGGGTTTTCCTTGATCCTACCTGTCAAAGACTTCTCATGTCCCCTCCTTGCTCGTCTCAGCTCTCTCTTTAGATCCTTCCTCGCTTCCTTGTAACTATCAAGCGCCCCAACTGAAACTTCATGCCTCATCTTCACATAGGCCTCCTTCTTCCTCTTAACAAGAGATTCCACTTCTTTGGTAAACCACGGTTCCCTCGCTCGACCCCTTCCTCCCTGCCTGACTGGTACGTACTTATCAAGAACATGCAATAGCTGTTCCTTGAACAAGCTCCACATATCCAGTGTGCCCAACCCTTGCAGCCTACTTCTCCAACCAACACATCCTAAGTCATGTCTAATGGCATCATAATTGCCCTTCCCCCAGCTATAACTCTTGCCCTGCGGGGTATACTTATCCCTTTCCATCACTAACGTAAAGGTCACCGAATTGTGGTCACTGTTTCCAAAGTGCTCACCTACCTCCAGATCTAACACCTGGCCTGGTTCATTACCCAAAACCAAATCCAATGTGGCCTCGCCTCTTGTTGGCCTGTCAACATATTGTGTCAGGAAACCCTCCTGCACACATTGTACAAAGAACGACCCATCTAATGTACTCGAACTATATCTTTTCCAGTCAATATTTGGAAAGTTAAAGTCTCCCATAACAACTACCCTGTTACTTTCGCTCTTTTCCAGAATCATCTTCGCCATCCTTTCCTCTACATCCCTAGAACTATTAGGTGGCCTATAGAAAACTCCCAACAGGGTGACCTCTCCTTTCCTGTTTCTAACCTCAGCCCATACTACCTCAGAAGAAGAGTCCCCATCTAGCATCCTTTCCGCCACCGTAATACTGTCCTTGACTAGCAGCGCCACACCTCCCCCTCTTTTGCCCCCTTCTCTGAGCTTACTAAAACACCTAAACCCCGGAACCTGCAACAACCATTCCTGTCCCTGCTCTATCCATGTCTCTGAAATGGCCACAACGTCGAAGTCCCAGGTACCAACCCATGCTGCCAGTTCCCCTACCTTATTTCGTATACTCCTGGCATTGAAGTAGACACACTTCAAACCACCTACCTGAACACTGGCGCCCTCCTGCGAAGTCAAATCTGTGCTCCTGACCTCTCTACTCTCAATCTCCCGTACCCCAAAACTACAATCCAGGTTCCCATGCCCCTGCTGAATTAGTTTAAACCCCCCCAAAGAGCACTAACAAATCTCCCCCCCAGGATATTGGTGCCCCTCAGGTTCAGATGTAGACCATCCTGTCTATAGAGATCCCACCTTCCCCAGAAAGAGCCCCAGTTATCCAGAAATCTGAATCCCTCCCGCCTGCACCATCCCTGTAGCCACGTGTTTAATTGCTCTCTCTCCCTATTCCTCATCTCACTATCACGTGGCACGGGCAACAACCCAGAGATAACAACTCTGTTTGTTCTCGCTCTGAGCTTCCATCCTAGCTCCCTAAAGGCCTGCCTGACATCCTTGTCCCGTTTCCTACCTATGTCGTTAGTGCCAATGTGGACTACGACTTGGGGCTGCTCCCCCTCCCCCTTAAGGACCCGGAAAACACGATCCGAGACATCACTTACCCTTGCACCTGGGAGGCAACATACCAAACGTGAGTCTCTCTCGCTCCCACAAAATCTCCTATCTGTGCCCCTGACTATTGAGTCCCCAATTACTAATGTTCTACTCCTTCCCCCCCTTCCCTTCTGAGCAACAGGGACAGACTCCGTGCCAGAGGCCCGTACCCCATGGCTTACCCCTGGTAAGTCGTCCCCCCCACAAGTATCCAAAACGGTATACTTGTTACTCCGGGGAACGACCGCAGGGAGTCCCTGCACTGACTGCTTCTTCCCAGTCCCTCTTACAGTCACCCATCTATCTCCAGTCTTTGGTGTAACTACTTCCCTGAAGCTCCTATCTATGACCCCCTCTGCCTCCCGAATGATCCGAAGTTCATCCAGCTCAAGCTCCAGGTCCCTAACACGGTTTTTGAGAAGCTGGAGTTGGGTGCACTTCCCACAGATGAAATCAGCAGGGACACTGACGGCGTCCCTCACCTCAAACATTCTGCAGGAGGAGCATTGTACTGCCTTCCCTGACATCACCTCTAGATTTAAAAAAAAACAAGAAAAAGAAAAAGAAAGGAAGAGCTTACCTGATATTACCTCAAACCCTGCTCCCGCTGAAAGGTAAGCAAATTTTAAAGGCACTCACTCACCTTCAAGACAGGCCCCTGCTCCCGCTTCCCAACCACCTTGGGGTGGGGGGGTTGGTTAGAGGAGGAGGTAGGGTGGGAAACACTCACAAAGTGTTTCGGGTTTAACTGTCACTTGCCAACAGCCCCTCCACAAACCACCTTCAACTTAGGCTGACCGCACTGCACGTATGCAAATTCCCCCAGAACAGCTGATCAGTAGCTCTGCTCTGCTGCCCTCTGCTGGATGCTTGTCTTCACTCAAACTCCTTGGGTCTCCTTCGCCGGTTCCCCTTCAACTTAGGCTGACCGCACTGCACGTATGCAAATTCCCCCAGAACAGCTGATCAGTAGCTCTGCTCTGCTGCCCTCTGCTGGATGCTTGTCTTCACTCAAACTCCTTGGGTCTCCTTCGCCGGTTCCCTTTCAACTTAGGCTGACCGCACTGCACGTATGCAAATTCCCCCAGAACAGCTGATCAGTAGCTCTGCTCTGCTGCCCTCTGCTGGATGCTTGTCTTCACTCAAACTCCTTGGGTCTCCTTCGCCGGTTCCCCTTCAACTTAGGCTGACCGCACTGCACGTATGCAAATTCCCCCAGAACAGCTGATCAGTAGCTCTGCTCTGCTGCCCTCTGCTGGATGCTTGTCTTCACTCAAACTCCTTGGGTCTCCTTCACCGGTTCCCCTTCAACTTAGGCTGACCGCACTGCACGTATGCAAATTCCCCCAGAACAGCTGATCAGTAGCTCTGCTCTGCTGCCCTCTGCTGGATGCTTGTCTTCACTCAAACTCCTTGGGTCTCCTTCGCCGGTTCCCCTTCAACTTAGGCTGACCGCACTGCACGTATGCAAATTCCCCCAGAACAGCTGATCAGTAGCTCTGCTCTGCTGCCCTCTGCTGGATGCTTGTCTTCACTCAAACTCCTTGGGTCTCCTTCGCCGGTTCCCCTTCAACTTAGGCTGACCGCACTGCACGTATGCAAATTCCCCCAGAACAGCTGATCAGTAGCTCTGCTCTGCTGCCCTCTGCTGGATGCTTGTCTTCACTCAAACTCCTTGGGTCTCCTTCGCCGGTTCCCCTTCAACTTAGGCTGACCGCACTGCACGTATGCAAATTCCCCCAGAACAGCTGATCAGTAGCTCTGCTCTGCTGCCCTCTGCTGGATGCTTGTCTTCACACAAACTCCTTGGGTCTCCTTCGCCGGTTCCCCTTCAACTTAGGCTGACCGCACTGCACGTATGCAAATTCCCCCAGAACAGCTGATCAGTAGCTCTGCTCTGCTGCCCTCTGCTGGATGCTTGTCTTCACTCAAACTCCTTGGGTCTCCTTCGCCGGTTCCCCTTCAACTTAGGCTGACCGCACTGCACGTATGCAAATTCCCCCAGAACAGCTGATCAGTAGCTCTGCTCTGCTGCCCTCTGCTGGTATGTCATTCAGTACTGTGGACACAGAAATGTGGACCAGGTGTAACAATACTTGGAAGGGGGGGGGGGGGGGGGGATAAAGAGGTGGTGGTCGCCACGGTCACTTAAGACCTCCGGGTGGTCGGGGGAGGGTGGCACCGTGTGGGATCAGGTCCAGGGGACCCTTGCCAGGTGGGTGGATGCTTTCTGGAGGCCTCCCCAAAATTGGAAGGGGGGGGGGGGGTTGTGGAGGCCAAAAACAGGGTTTGTTGGGGGGGGGGGGGGGGGGAGGGGGGGTGGGAGAAAAAGAGAGAAGGATTAGGACAGCCAGACAAAAATGGCACCTGATCTGCAAGGAGCCTTTCCTGCTGGTGAGCTGCTGTGGCCTCGGTTGAGAATCTCCCCGACTCAAAAAAGAAATGGCAAAGTGCCGTGGAATAGGGGATGTTTCTGGGCCCTGAAGGTGCCGAGAAACATCCCACTAAACGTACTGTTCAGCGGACTTTAACTTAAGCCTGCTGAATCGTACCCCAAAACGCCACAATACCTGCTTTTCCTGAAGTTTTAATTAAATCAACTATATTAAAAACATGGTGTTTCTCCCCAATCATATGTGATTAACATGGACCTTGACTGGTGCCCTCGTGTTAGATCAATCTGTTATTGGGCAAGACATTTTTAAAGGACAAATAACATTTAAACCCTGGCTTGGGCAGGTAGTTTTTCAAATTTGTAGAATTAAAACCTGAAATGACGTGTATAAAACTTTTCATCAAGTGGATAGTAAAGCATAAGTAGTAAGACCAGGTCCATTTGCAAAGTACCAGTTAACTACAATAGATAACAGCATGAGGGAAAGAACAAACTGAGAAATTAGTTGCAGGCAGAGCCATTTAAAAATATGATTTTAAAGTGGGGGCCATATGACTTGCATAATTTGAGTTGAAACTGATAGGTGATTTTGCCTGTGACTTCATCTCCCACTTCCTTCAGTGAGATGATGGGTGTAGGATAATGTTTGGAATTTGGGAAATTAATGAGGTTAACAGTGAACTTGAGATGAAAACAAAATAACAGACAAGTAACAAGACTAGCAGGGGTCTAGAGGAATAACGAGATGCAATATGTCCAATAACAACATTAGCAGGCATCGAGAGACATTAAGGTACGAATGGCCATACCAGAAACATTGTTTCCTAGATCATTTGGCTTTTCAAATGATGACTTCTAAAGGCAAGGAGTTTGAGAGATATAGACGGTTGAATCCACAGACTGGAATATCAAAGAGATTGAACAGTATAACTGCTAGCACCCTGATTGGGAAAGGAAGCTAGTTTTCCATCCAACAATTAGACAAGGCCAGTTCCATCAATGATCCAAGCCACAGAGATCTGTTCTATCTAACATTTAGAGAAACAGCAGATTACAGATGTTCTTCTTTAAAAGTTGCAGTTTTGTGCCTTCATCGAACCAGGAAGACGTTTTCATAGAATTACAGAATTCCTACAGTGCAGAAGGAGACCATTTGGCCCACCGAGTCTGTACCGGCCCTCTAAAACAGCACCCTAGCTAGGCCAAACACCACCTCACCTGCACATCTTTGGACACGAAGGGACAATTTTTAGCATGGCCAAACACCACCTCACCTGCACATCTTTGGACACGAAGGGACAATTTTTAGCATGGCCAAACACCACCTCACCTGCACATCTTTGGACACGAAGGGACAATTTTTAGCATGGCCAAACACCACCTAACCTGCACATCTTTGGACACGAAGGGACAATTTTTAGCATGGCCAATCCACCTAATCTGCACATCTTTGGACACGAAGGAACAATTTTTAGCATGGCCAATCCACCTAATCTGCACATCTTTGGACACGAAGGGACAATTTTTAGCATGGCCAATCTACCTAATCTGCACATCTTTGGACACGAAGGGACAATTTTTAGCATGGCCAATCCACCTAATCTGCACATCTTTGGACACGAAGGAACAATTTTTAGCATGGCCAATCCACCTAATCTGCACATCTTTGGATTGCGGGAGGAAACCCTAGCACCAGGAGGTAACCCACACAGACATGGGGGGAATATGCAAACTCCACACAGATAGTGACCCAAGGCCAGAATTGAACTTGGGGTCCTGGCGCTGAGAGGCAACAGTGCCAACCACAGTGCCACCATGCCACCCAGACCTGGTCACCAAAGTGGTATTGTGTGGTAACTATTGTAGTGATATCATGGTTGTGTTGTAATTCACCGACGGACCACTCATTAATATATAACTGAATGTTCGAGTCAGGTAAACTCAGACTGACTAGGGAGCTGAGCGAGAGAGATAGTGGTTCATGTTCATACTGCTATTCATCTGTTGTTTTGTATATATTTGAACACAGTTAATGTTAATAAATCGTTTATAGCCTTAGCTACAAGTGCTCTTATAATATAAATCAGGCCATCCGACAAGAACCTAAGAACTACTAAAATTACTAAAATTGGATGTTGCATGGGAAAAAGGGGTGTCTCTCAGTTTAAGGAACGTGGTTATTTTTGGGGAACAAGAGATAACTTCAGATAACAGTGTTTAATTATTATTATACTTAAGTGTCATGGTGTACATGAGTCTTTTGTCATTTTCTTTTCTTTTACTTCAATAAAATTCAACGACTGGACTGGTTCCTCACTGGGTTTGACACTGTTCCTCACACTATTACAGACAAAAATACACGACTAAGAGCCAATGTTTCAAGTTTTCCTTGGAGTTCGGAGATATTCTCACAAGTAACATCAGCAGAGTTTTTAACAAAATACAAAACCTCAAAGAATGTGTTCCAAGAGGGCTAAAAGTAAAGCTCGGAAGAATATTCATTAGCTGTTGTTTGCCAAAGAAAGTAGTTTTCCAACTTCTATTTAATAGAAGAATACAAATATTTTTTGGAAAGCGACTGGAAATAGCAGATGGATGGCAACAGAGTAAATGTTAGTTATTACATAAATATGACAAAACATCCTCCACATCAGCATAATGTTAATCATAGTACACAAGATTAAAAATGCTTTCTCAATGAATTGATGTGCAGCGACCAAAAATAGACAGTCAATTTAAGTTGCTTGGATGTGAGCAATTTTTAAAAATACAATTCATTATTTACACCACATTCATACAAAATGTGATCAAAAGCTACTGACACTTCACCAATATCAGCTGTACCTTGAGAAAATGTCTGGTTGCAGCGAAGAGTGCTGATTCAGCCTCTTGTGCCTTGGCACACGTTTCAGCCAAGGGTGTGAGGGCTTCTAAACAGAGTTGAGAAACTTCAGATGTCATTCTAAAAGAAAAGGTTAAGGAAAGATGCAGAACTTCCATCCAGTTATATATTTCCTTATGTGCAATTAAACAAACAGGGGACAGGATTCTCCATTTCTGAGACTAGGTGTTGAATGCGGCGCAGAATTTGTGAAGTTCCACAAAAGCAAAACTGGCACCGTACCTGGACCGATTCTGCTACTGTTAAGGGGCTAGCACCGACGCCATGTGAAATACAATCGATTTCAATGGGAAACACTGCCGGATTAGTGATTGACACTCAGGAGGCAGACAAGCTGCAGCCGCATATACACACTTCACTCCCCACACACAATCCCAGCCAATAAGATGGCAGCGAGGAGAGCAGTCCCAAGATTCACGGATGCTAGGCTGGAGACCCTCCTGGATGCGGTGGAGGAGTGGAGTATGATCCTGTACCCCGGCCCGTGCCTGGGCGCAGGTGGTACAGGCAGTCAGCGCCAAGGGTAACACCGTCCAGCAGGGCCAGAAAGACTGCACAATCTCCTCAGGGTGAGTAGGTAACACTGTGCCCCTGGCACCAAACAATGTCCCACACTCCCGTAACCAGAGCCAACCGCCCCCCACCACCCCACGTTAGCACCCATACCAGCTGCCATCGCTGGGTGCCCTGGCCACTGAGGACACCAACAACCCACCCTCTAGGCTCCATCGGACTGTTTAACACTGTTGTTTTATTTTTATTTTTGGCCCCTCCGCCCCCCAGAGGAGGCTGCCCACAACCGCCGGGAGCGGGTGAAAACTGGAGGGGGTCAGCCTGACCTGTGGCCCCACACCATGGCAGAGCAGAGGGTCCTGGATGTGGTCAGCGGCCCAGAGGAAAGGGAGGTCGCCGGGATGGAGTTCGGCCGCGGGCTGGAAAGTGAGACTGTTGCGGATCCCTGTGGCACATGTGTCAAGTTCCCCCCCCCCCACCCCGCCCCACCACCTCACCCCCCCACTCCAAAACCCTCGCACCCCTACCATCTCACTCCCCCACCGCCCTCATCCTCATGCTCATCCCCACTCACCCCACCACCTTCACCAACCCCCCCCCCCCCAACCTTTATTCCCAACCACCCCTCCCACCCCCATTGGCACCTTGTCTTGCATCTTGCAGGACTTGCCGGAGATGCCGCCGGCCCAACTGGCGTCCCCCGCACCCAACCAGTCCCCCACCGTGAGCCGAGCACCGACGCTGAAAGCATCTAAGGCGCCAGCCTTCCACCCGAGACGCAGAGCTCAAGTCCGGGGATGGTACGGACTTCCCGTCACAGCATTCTGTGCAGGCGCTGGCTGAGGCCCAGGACATGGCTGCCCTCACAGGCAACCATATACCAGAGCCACCTGTAAATTGCAGTGGCGTTTCTGAGCGTGGCACAGTCATAGCAGGTCATAGCTTGGAATGTTGGTAGCATTACCCAGATGCTGGCCAACGTGGCGCAGACATAGAGGGAGCTGGCCCAGTCCCAGAGGGAGATGGCGCAGTCACTGGCTGATGTGACACAAACCCAGAAGTTGGTGTCACAGTAAATGGGTGATGTGGCGCAGTCCCAAACAGAGATGGTCCACTCCCTGGGCTCCATGGCCACGAGCATGCAGACCCTGGTCGAGACCAGAGCGGGCCTCCATTACTGGCAGCACTAGGTGGCGGAGGGGCCTCAAGGGATAGCTCCGCTCACACCCCCATCCCATGGAGTAGCCCGGAGGAAGTGATGGGGCTTGTGCAGTTAAGAACCAGCAGGGGTGCCCGAACGCAGCAGTACCTCGGACCCGTGTCCCTGGTGCATCTGGTGGGCAGCGGGCAGAACAGACACAATGGGCATCACGCCACCTGGGACGCCCGAGCAGCAGCCAGGCCTATCTAGGTCCGGTCGCCCACTAATGGGGACACTGGTCACAGGGCGGGAATCACAGCAGGCCACCTCCACTCCTATCTGGGGAACCAGCAAGACATAGCATTGAAGCCCATAATGCCAGAAAGTTAGACACTAGTTACGTTGGCATGGGTTATCTATATGTTGTCACATTAAACACTTGTCATACTATTAAAACAAGTCTCAGTAATCTGTCAGGTGGCTGTGAGGGGTGGACTGGTCTGGGCAGTCCACACACACACTCACCAATGCTCCGTCCAGTGGGGGGTTAGCAGCCCGGGTATCGTGCAGACGTGAAACGATGTGAAGCTGATGGTCACATATCAGATACACGTTCACTGAGTGGAAACCCTTTTGGTTTGTGTCGAGCGGCCTGTCATCTGCAGGTGCTCGTGGGGGGGCATGCATCCTGCCCATCACCCCCTGGACCGGGGCATCCCGTCAATGGCAGCCCGGGCGTCCTGGTGGGCTCGGTCCATATTAAAATAGGTATATTGTACCTGGGCATATAGGGCTTTCGTGATGGCGTGGGTGCACCTGTACACAGAGGTCTGAGAGATAGGTCCCCACTTAGCGCCTGGAAGGACCCCGTCGCATGAAAGTTCAGTGCGACTGTCACCTTGGTCACAAGGAGCAGGTGTCCTCCCCATACCCCAGCGGTGCCAGGTGTGCAGATATGTCGCACTGTCTCCCTGCTCAGCTGGAGTCTTTGATGGCATGCCCGGTCCGGCAGGTCCTCGAATGGCAGGTGCTGCCGGTACATGGAAGGCCTCATGCGGGGCCTCTGAGGCACGCTCCGCAGCTGCAGCTTCATCCTCCTCGAGCAGCTCCAGCTCGTACAGCCGCAGAACATCACCCAGGGATGCGGGACTAGCAGGAAGGCTACTACTGCTGGTTGAATTCCAATATCCATTGTTTGCAGGGGGTGAAAGGCCGACATGTTAGCATGATGCGTACCCCCAATCCAAATGAGGTCCAATGGGGTACATGGTGCCACCGGTTGGCACAGCGGGCTCTGCCCCTGCATGCCCCCCCTCCCCCAGACCTCTGCATGCTGGCCCCTTTGTGGCCTCTGGCCCTGGCACCAGTGATACAATCGGCTGGTGCTGCCCTTTCCAGCGGTACGCTCCGCGCCCCCCGATTGCACCCCCCCCCCCATAAGGGCTACTGTGGGCTTTGCCCTTAAGTGTGCTGCCAGTGGGTGGCAGCCGGGGGGTGGGTATGGCGGAGGGTGGGGTTAGGGCACCCATACGGCTGGTGTCATTCTGCTGAACCAGGTACCACAGTCGCGCCTCTGTGTCCTACCTCCTGTCAATCCATCATCAGCCACGATGCCGGTGCCACGATTTTTAAAAGCACAAGTGAACCACGCCGTCAGGAACTTGCCCATCGGAGGTGGAGAATTGTGGAAGCCCCGGAGAATACTGGGTCAGGCCCGCTAATAACATGCAAACGGTGTTTTCTGTATGAGCGTTCTGGACCGCATTGACGCCGCTGTCGAGGTGACGGAGAATTGCAATTTGGCGTCAAATCAGCGCCCGTCACAATTTTGGTGTCAGAATCTATTCTCCGCCCAATCGCATTTCACAATCTCGCCATCAGCCAATGGAGAATCCCGCCCATGATATATGCAAGAAATTCATTTTACTTTTTTTTTAAAGAACCCAATTCTTTTCTTGTACAATTAAGGGGCAGTTTAGCATGGCCAATCCACTTAACCAGCACATCTTTGGGTTGTGGGGGTGAAACCCACGCAGAGACGGGGAGAATGTGCAGACTTCACACGGACAGTGCTTTTGCAGTATTTTTGACATTCTGGGCTGGATTCTCCGATTCTGCGGCTATATCTGGAGGGTGCATCTAGTCTTACAACCAAAACGTCGGCGCCGCCTCCCCACACGCACACACACTGTGGCAGCGCTGGACACAGTCCACAGCCACCACGCCAGGTTTACGAAAGTTGAGAGGACACGCAACCGATGCCATCAGGAAGTCGGCCCATTGGGGTCGGAGCATCAGGGAGGGCCTCGGGTGACACCCTGAGGCCGTCCCAATGGCTGTGCGTTTTCGAGGGGCGGAGCATCGGAAAAACGGTGCCGCCCCTGTTTCGGCGTAAAAAAGGATTCTCCGGCCGATAGCTGAACGCGATTTCGGAATCAGCAATTGGAGAATCCTGCCCCAATCTTTATTCTTAGCATTTTACGGAACATCTGTGAAACTGTAATTATTTCTTAATTAACAGTGGGTGACAGTTAAGTAACAAAGTAAATAGTAAGTAAATGTCGCCAGAGGACCCTTTGATAGCTGACTGGTAATGATTTAACCTGAGGGTCACCACACCTCAGGCAAGGGGAAAGTCGAGAAGGTGGGGCCTTCCTGAATAACCTCAACCGATACGGGAATTAAACCTGCACTGTTGGCGTCGCTGTATATCACAAACCAGCCATCCAACCAACTGAGCTAACCAACACTCTCATGAATAAGATTGTGGAATCTGTACCGTTGAAGGTTTGCATGTATTACTGAAGATGGACATGTGCATTGCACAATTTATTCCTATAATAACAGCTCCAGAAATAAATCTATGTAGCTTGCTGCACAGTATGAATGACAAATTTTGAATTGTAATTCTAATACATTTGTTCATTCACAGAATAGACCCCATTTTAATTTTAAATTTTTTGCATAAGGGCGGCATGGTGGTGCAGTGGTTAGCACTGCTGCCTCATGGCACTGACGACCTGTATTTAATCCTATACCCAGGTCACTGTCCATGTGGAGTTTGCAAATTTCTCTACATGTTTGCGTGGGTCTCACCCGCAAGATGCGGTGATCCTCAGGTTCAATCACCGCCAGTCAGCTCACTCCCTCAAAGGGGAAAGCAACCTATGGTCACCTGGAACTATGGTGACTTTTATTTACTTAGTGTAAAAGATTACATGTGCTAATCTTCTTGTAGTTTCTGGAGGTAAAATTTCAGGTATAGATCTGATCTGCATTCATATACAATGCAAACTCAGAGCACAGCAATTGTCTCTGCCCTAAACCACCTCAGTGGTTAGCACTGTTGCTTCATAGCACCAGGGACTTGGGTTCGATTCTCAGCTTGGGTAACTCTGTGCTGAGTCAGCATGTTCTCTCCGTTTCTGCATGGGTTTCCTCCGGGTGCTCCGGTTTCCTCCCACAAGCCCCAAAAAATGTGCTTGTTAGGAGAATTGGACATTCTGAATTCTCCCTCTATGTACCCGAACAGGCGCCGGAGTAGGGATTTTCACAGTAACTTAATTGCAGTGTTAATGTAAGCCAACTTGTGACAATAAAGATTCTTGATATTAATCCAAGATATAAACCAAGCCAAATATTTTATGTCGACGTTATGGTTCCCACAAATCAGACATGTTAACAGCAGTAAAAGGATACGAGGTCATGCCCAATTCCAAAGAGTACATAAGACTCTTAAAAAGTTCTTCAGGAAGTTGCGGTATTTTCTCAGGAAATATCTCACAGATGAAGGTGATTAATTTGTAATACTGATTACACAATGATGGAAACTGTTACGGCAAAAAGAAACAAATCATTTTTGAAAATTCATGCACATTTAATAGAATTGCCCAAATTCCCCCCACACGACACTTTCATCATAACATTTCTCAGAACTATTATTACCATCCACTATCACTACTCCATTTCCACACGCTATACAATGACATGATTTTCAATTCTATCATTACTGAAATGTGGTGTATGTATTTTTTGTCCAAACTGTGAACAAGCTGTGTAAATTTGCTCCTAGCCTCCAGTGGTAGGAATTAGTAACGGTATTGTTATTACTTAATTTCCCACTTGGCTGTCATTATACGAACATCTAAATTAGGAGCAGGAATAGGCAATTTGGCCCCTCCAGCCTGCTCTGCCATTCTATCTGATCATGGCTGATCGGATTGTGGCCTCAACTTCACTTTCTTGAGTACCCTTAAACCCCCTTGTCAATCAATAATCTATCTTATTAAAAATATTCAATGACCTTGTCTCCAGTGCTCTCTAGGGAAGAGAATTCCACAGATTAACAATTCTCAGAAAAATATTCTCCTAATCTGTATCTCAATGGGGGACCCCATATTTTGTGTCCCTTAGTTCTAGTCGCTCCCACAAGGGGAACATCCTTTCAGCGCCTATAAAGTCCCCTCAGGATCTTACATGTTTCATTAAAATTACCTCTCATAAGATATCCCCCTCATTCCAAGAACCAGCTTCAATGCCAATACATTCTTTCTTGTGACCAGAACTGTACGTAGTACTCCAATAGCGGTCCCATTAACCCCCTATACAATTCTAGCAAAACGTGCCTACTTTCATATTTCTTTCCCCTTGCAAGAAGCATATTAAAAAAGCACTTTACCTTTAGCAAGTCTTGTGACATGAGTGGCAGTACAATATTCACTCCATAAAGGACTACATCAGCAGCTGACACTGATCTGTTTCCAGGCTGTCCAGATTCTTGCCCACGGAACACTTCATCTATATAGGAAATACAATGTAAATACCAGATAAATTCATGAAGGCCTGCCTTCTCAACCTTGCCCCTCCCCTGAGGTGCGGTGATCCTCAGGTTCAATCACCGCCAGTCAGCTCACTCCCTCAAAGGGGAAAGCAACCTATGGTCACCTGGAACTATGGTGACTTTTATTTACTTAGTGTAAAAGAGCTCTTATTTTAAGTTATTTATGAAGTGATCAACTGAAGTGTGCAATGAAATGAAAATCGCTTATTGTCACAAGTAGGCTTCAAATGAAGTTACTGTGAAAAGCCCCTAGTCGCCACATTCCGGCACCTGTTCGGGGAGGCTGGTACGGGAATTGAACCGTGCTGCTGGCCTGCCTTGGTCTGCTTTCAAAGCCATGATTTAGCCCTGTTGTCGAGACAGAAGAAGCTTACCTGAAACATTTTGTTCAGTTCTAACAACCCTGAAAGAAAACCACTATAATTTTGTGTGATGTCATCACTTGCTGGAATTGAGACAAACTTTGAGAATGAATCTGTTGATTTTCATTGATCAATTAAAAAGCAAAATTAGTTAGTTTGACTTCCAAATACTCTTTTTCTTTTGAAAAAGTGATGAATTTTATATATTTCAGGAAGTTTGTTCAGAAAAGGTTTCACAGTGACTTCTCAGATCTGATGAAAAAGCCAAAAACTCCCTTTCCATTGCATTGTTCCAAGAGTTAAAATTTACAAATGTCCTGTGGTTCCAACATTAAATAATACTGCTGAGAATAAACCAAAAAAATCAGAAACAATGCTCCTGCACCCACACAATAGTTTTAGAAATTCCAAATCACAAGGTTACAGCAGTGTGGAAGAAAGGATCTGCTCCCAACCCTCTACCATTCGTTATTCTGACAATATAGCTCCACAATATTGCGGTAACAGTGGCAGAGCAGTGCTTGCAAGGATGGTGAACCTGAATCCAGATACCACTACTTTGTACCATAGCACTTTGGTGCTACAGTGCTTTGTACCACTCCTTACTATAGCAGCTTTATAGAATTTCCAGACGTAGCGAACATTAGTCGCTTTCAAAATAAATTGCACGTGTTAATTTAACATAGTAGCTTGCTGTGGCCACACTCTTAACATGTGTTCCACAATGCAAATATATTTATGGGTTAAGTTTAGTGTTGTATTATTGTGCATTATTGGAATTTTACAAAGGTAGTCGTAATTCATAGAGGTGGCATCCATGTGTTAGAAACGCGTTGCTTGTGAAAAACATGCAGTAACACACAAATCACATTGTACTATCATACAGTTGTCGACATTATTATACGGAAATGCTAATATATACCTGTGTCACTGAAGTCTATAAACTCCTTTGAAAGGAGGTTAGTCAGAAGTTCCATAATGAGCAACAAGTCTTGATACTGTTCTTCTTCGGCTGCCACATCAGTCCGTTTCCTGCCTATGCTGTTCTTTGAATAGACCTGAAGTAGCGTCAGACAAGCTTCATACAACTTCATGGCTTTTGACTGAAAATTAAAACATTATGTTAGGCCGATAGAAGAATTTCAAAACTTAATGTAAACCTTCATTTCAAACAGGCATTGGGCTTTTTTTTCTTTCCCTTTTGTGATAGAAACGGATGGCTGTAAAGCTGGCAAACATTTGAGACGATGAATCCATCCAGGCTTGATTGGAACATCATAGCTGCTGTGGAATTATTTATTACATATTATATAATGCCGTCACATTTTAAAACATTCAAAATTACAAACAATTGAAAATAAAGGCCAGGGGCTTTTATTATTTTGAACGTGAAGCAGTTACGTGTCGTGTGCTTATTAACAAAAGAAAATAACATTTATCGAGCAGCTTCTTAAAAATCTGTTCTTGGGAAATGGGCGTCACTGGCTGGGCTAGCATTTGTTGCGCATCCCTAATTGCCCCTTGAACTGAGTGGCTTGCAATTGCATTTCATTAGGGGGGCAGTTAAGAGACAACTGCATCGCCATGTGGATCTGGAGTCACATGTAGGCCAGACCGGGTAAGGACAGCAGATTTCCTTCCCTGAAGGACATTAGTGAACCAAGTGGGTTTTTACGATTGGCAATGGTTTCACGGTCATCATTAGACTTTTAATTGCAGATTTTTTTCATTGAATTCAAATGAAATGAAATACTTTTCAAATATTGAAATAAATTTAGAGTACCCAATTATTTTTTCCAATTAAGGGGCAATTTAGCATGGCCAATTCACCTAACCTGCACATCTTTGGGTTGTGGTGGCGAAACCCATGCAGACACGGGGAGAATGTGCAAACTCCACATGGACAGTGACCCAGGGCCGGGATTCGAACCCGAGTCCTCAGCGCTGTAGGCAGCAATGCTAACCACTGTGCCACCGTGCTGCCCAATATTGAGACAATTTGAAGTGTTTTTCAATGATATGTTCCCTTTGACTTACATTTAATTATGTTTATTTTTCATCAGTTTTTACAGTGAAATGAGCTTGCAGATGCAAAAAGCAAACAGAGTTAAGCAGAGATCTTTTTTCTAATTCATTCATGGAATGTGCATAAGACTGGCGAGGCCAGCATTCATTGCCTTCAAGATATTTATGGGGAGCCACCTTCTTGAAACGTTGCAACCCATATGTTGTTGGGGGTTCCAGAATTTTGATCCAGTGACAGTACAGGAATAGCAATATAATTCCAAGTCAATATGTGTGGCTTGTTGGGAAACCTGCAGGTGGTGTTCCCATGCCTCTGCTGCCCTTGTTCTTCTATGTCAGTGTTTTTCAAATTTTTTCCCCCAGGAACTACTTCTGCCAACCGCCCGACCTTCGCGACCCAATGCCAGCTGACCATTGCGACACACCATTATTGCTCATCTTTAATGCGACAGGTGAGCCTGCTTGGTCCTCACGATCTCAATTGCTTTGCCATTCACTGTTACATTTCTGCTAAGGACTTCAGTTGACAATTTAAGTTCTCGCTGTATCCTTTGAAAAAAATCAAGAGGTTTGTCCTCGAATCCACCATGCTTAGTCTTCAAATGCCTTGAAGTTTTGAGGGTTTTAAACTTTAATTTGGCAGTACCATTCTGCATATAACGCACATGAACTTTGCATCCTGATTTGCATGGGTAAAATTAGCAATGCCACAACTAAGAAATCATCTTTATGCTGCTTTGTTCCGGATTTCCGTTGTTTCTTAATTGTTTGTTCACCGGAGGCTCTAGATCTCTGGATACAGCTCACATCAGCATTGCTTAGTCCTGCTGCGGACTCGCCTGTGCAGCTCTCTCCAGCAGGTTCAATTGCAAGATCCTAACCTGTGTGTGTCTCTGGCCCTCTTTCTTTATTATAAAATGACCCATCTTCAGTTCTTCACACAGTCCTGTTGCTTGCTTGCTGGCAACTACAAAATGGAGGAATCTTTTCTTCAATGATTTCGTGCCCAGAGCATGTGATGTCAGTGTACCTGCTCTCTGCTGCCACTTCTGGCAGGAAGACTCCATTAATTAAAAAAAAAATCTGGTCTTGGGACTCGGCACTGACATCAGGAGGAGGCGGTCTGCCCCGCTGGGCTCGGGACTTCCGCGCTGCTGGATCTGGCAGAGAGAGCCGGACGCTGCCCGGGATGCTGGTCGCAGCTGTTGGGTACTTCTTCCCGTGATCTCAGGAACATTGTGACTGATCACTCTGTGATTCACCCAGGGTCATGACCCCAAGTTTGAAAATGACTGTTCTAGGTGGTAGAGGTCACAGGCTTGGAAGCTTCTATCCAGGAGCCCTGGCTAGTTGCTGCAGTGCATCTTGTACAATAAAGAATCACAAAATTGGTAACAGTACAGGAGGCCATTCAGCCCATCACGTCTGCACCGGCTCTCTGATTAAGCAATTAACCTAGTGCCATTCCCCTACTTTCTTCATGTAATCCTTCCTTTTGAGATGCTGTAATATTCTTTTTTTCAGGGTGAGGGGGAAAGTTTCTTTATTTTTTAAAACAATGTTTTTATTGGCATTTTTCAATTGTACAGTCAAAACTGTGTCCGATATTTACAATTTGTACAGTTTCTTATTTACATTGTTCTTAGTATATCTGCTCCCCCGCTCCGCCCCCCACTCCTTGGTATCCCCCTCTTCCATCCTGGGTGATCCATCGCTGAGCTCCTGTTCTTATTTGTCCCCCCTTCTGCGTTTTTGTTGCAGGCCTTGTGGGTTTGGGGAGGGGAGGCTTCCTGCCCCCTCCCCTTCCCTTCACCCTCCATGCTTTTCCCTGTGGCTCCCCTGGGTTTCCTCATTTCCTCCCCTCTTCCCCCTTTGAATCTCCTTGTATTGTGTGCTTTTGTCTACTCTCCCCCGTCTCTCCCTTTTTCCCTAGTCGCTGTTGGCCTCAATCAGGTCTTAGAATGGGCTGATGAATTACCCCCATGCTTTGTGGAAGCGCTCTTCTGACCCTCGGATGGTGAACTTGATCTTCTCCAGATGGAGAAATTCCACCAGGTCTGCCAGCCAGTCTGCAGGTGTGGGAGGTGCTATTTATCGCCAGCCGAGCAGGATTCTCCGGCGTGCGATTAGGGAAGCGAAAGCAAGGGCGTTGGCCCCTTCTTCATGTGTAGTTCTATCTCTTCCGGTACCCCGAAGATTGCCAGTCTCAATTTTTACATTCAATTTGAAACTTACTTTTTTCATCTACACCAGTTATAGTTCCTCGTAACTGAGGTGTCAATAGCAAACAACATTTTATTCCTACATCCAAGTCATTAATAAATATGTTGACAAGTTAAGGCCCTCAAACAGATCCTCAGAATACACCATTTATCGTATCCTGCCAACCTTTTGTGCCCATTCTCTGTCCCCTACGTTCCAAACAATTTCTAACCCAAGTCAAAAGGCTACCTTGAATTCCATGCACTCTGATTTTTGGCAATAGTTTGTGAAATTTGATTTAATGTCTTATGGAAATCTAAGCAGTTAACATCCTTAGACACTCTTCAATAGACTGCACGAGGAGGTCCCTATCTTTCTAGTGGATAATAACTCCTTTATATGATCAGCTCTACTGGATTGATTTCGTAGCATTTTTCACACATTTGAATTTAAAATATACAGGTCCGAGTATCCTTTATCTGAAACCCTTGGGGCTGATTGCATTTTGGTTTTCAGAAATCTTTGGTTTTTGGATATTGCAAATACGTTTACATTAAAACAGTCTAAGCCGAGGCTAAAGTAAAGGAACTGGCTAGAAAAGAAAGATGAATCACTTTATTTTCACATGTTCACCACAAACATTGCAAGATACTGCAGACAAACAACCAGACTTCCCATACTAATGGTCGACAAGATTTTTAAAAAGTGTTGGTCTTGGATGGGTTTGGTTTTCAGATAAAGGATACTCAACCTGTATCACTTTAGAAACTTGGAGTGAATGTGTTCATAAATTAAAGACGTACTGAAGCATTCACGTCCAAGCATGCCTTCAGATCCTCACAATTTGAGAAAGTGGCCTTTGTTCTTTTGAGATAATGTTGGACTTTGTGCAAGATGATGATTTCTCTTTTGAATACATTTAGTTTGCAATTCAAAATCTGATTAGGATGTAATACTTTCCATAACAATGAAGTTGATAATTTCACAAGTAACAATTTCATCACTAAGTTGGCATCTGCAATAAACCAGTCACTGAAATAATGAGGAAAGCCTCTTTGAGTTTTCATACAGTAAAATAATGACCCCGTGCTCCTTAGGGAACTAGTGAGCACACCTTTGGTTGCTCATATAATGTAAATTTTTTGAATTTGATCACACTCAATGCTACATATCTCCTTTGCAATGAATAATTTCAGTGCTGGCTACAATCAAGACAAAATATTAAGCACTCCTTCAGACAGTGGTTCGGACCCTTTCTTCCTTGTCTATCTGCATTGAATCGGAGCAAGTCCACTCATCCAGCTGATGACAATGTAACTGCAGATTTTTATATTCAAGCACCTACAAAATGCAGTATATTTGAATTTCCTTCTTTTCTGGATAAAACCAAATTTGTTCAGATCTTCTGACAAATTAAAGAACATTTCCATTCAATTTTGTATTACAAAATGAACTGATGTTCATTTTAATGTAATAGTCATATAGCATGTAATTTCATTGCACCATTATTAAAGTAGTCTCACCGACATTCACATCCTATGTATCAAGATAAACAAAACATAAGCAGTGATTCAGAAGTATATATATTATTTTGCTTTTGGACAAACATTTTACTGGCTTATAATTACATATCAAAATAGTGGTATCTGTTCTTAGTCCATGATTTTTTTTTTTCATTTTTTCATCATGAAAAGCAAGTATCTAAAACATTAGACAGGAGGCATCAACAATAACTTTGGGTGAGGGTAAATTAAGAACCATCCAGTTATTTTCACAGTAATTTGTCCTAACAAGTAAAGATATGTGGAACAAAGTAGCTTTGACAGATTTTACTTACCTCTCCAAGGTAGCAGATTTGTTTATGTGCAACTTCAACAAAAACCTCTATGATCAAGTTAACAGTCTCAGGTGTGTTCTTGTAAATTTCCATTAAACCAATGCAATTATTGAGAAAGTCCATCAAAAAGGTGAACAGAATGGCTACATTGTCTATCTGTGTTGCTTCAGCTATTCCGCAAAGTGCCTCCAGTGTAGCAATGATCTCCTGCTTCACCTCTTCTTCCTGACAGATTTGTTGAAAGTTTTCTTGGTTTATAACATTAAGAAATCGCTGTTGGAGTGGCTGGAGAACCTAAGAAAAATATATTTTACAAATATATGATAAAGTAAATCACCATGGAATGTTTCTCATCGAGGTGAGGTTTTAATAAACATAAATTATTCATTCAAAATTTAATTAAGAATTTGCTCTGCAACATTTGTACAGATAAGTCTGAAATTTATTTTTTAAAATTTAATAGATGTCTAATATTCTTAAGTGGACAACTGTGCAAGGCCTTGATGGTAGCCCAGCTTGCTTTGTAGTTTTGATCTACTTGATTAGACGGCAATGGGGCTTACCTGATGGGAGGGATTTTTCTAATTTGTGTCTGAAGCATATGGATTTGCATAGTAACAACAACCTATACTTAAATAGCATTTTCATGTTAAATAATCTCAAGGCAACTCTCAGGGGAATTATAAAGCAAAATACCAAACCAAACAAGGATGTATCAAATCGAATGACCGAAAGGTTAGTCAACGAAATAGGTTTTAAGGAATGTCCTAAGGAGGAACGTTAAGTAGAGATGTGGAGAGATGTAGGAATGGAATTCCAGAGCTTAGGTCCCCCTAGTAATAGTTTAGGATTTATAGCGTTTATTGTCCACAGATTGATTTCAAAAGATCATTACAATGATCTAACATAAAATCAGAAATTCAGCCACATGGCTGCCAGATCAAGCCCATCAATCTGTTCTTACATAATATTTGATGTTGCATTTCCCCTTGCAACATATGAACTCCTAAAGCAAAAGCCCTTTTTTAAAAGTCTGAATTGAATGCTAGTGATGTTGCTCCAAGCTTTTTTTTTAAACTGTATATAAAATGAGCATAGATTCATTAATACTGTACTGTACATTAATATTGTAATGATCAATTGTCATGTATCAACAGAACCAATTTTCAGGCTTATGCTTATAATAGGGCATATTATGGTTGCAGCATATTGCATAAAGGTCTGGCAATACTATAGCTCATGGGTAGAATTACTAACTAGCTACTCAGCTTTAGCAGCACGATAGCACAATGTTTAGCACTGTTGCTTCACAGCACCGGGGTCCCAGGTTCGATTCCTGGTTTGGCATGTTTCCTCCTCCTTGGGATGAATTTCTGCTGTGCCTCCCGAATAACCCCCAAAAGCTCCTGCAATTGCTTTTCCACCATCTTCCCTGCAAGACTTCACTTCCAATCAACTTTGGCTAGTTCCTCCCTCATGTCTTTGTAGTTACCTTTACTCAACTGTAAAACCGCTACATCTGGTTCCAGCTTCTCCCTCTCAAACTGCAGGGTGAATTCTAAAATATTGTGGTCACTGTCCCTTAAGGGCTCCTTCACCTCAAGTTCCCTAATCAAGTCTGCCTCATTATACATTACCAAATCCAGATTTGCCTGTTTCCTTGTGGGCTCTACCACAAAGCTGCTCCAAAAAACCGTCTCGTAGACATTCCACAAATTTATTTTCTTGGGATTCGAGACCAACCTGATTTTCCAAGTCCACCTGCATATTGAAGTCCCCCATGATTATTGTAATATCGCCTTTCTTCTATGCCTTTTCTGTTTCCTGATTTATCTTCTGCCCCATTCCATGACTACTGCTCGGGGGTCTGTACATAACTCCTATCAGGGTATTTTTCCCTTTGCGATTCCTCAACTCTGCCCACAGAGATTCTACGCCTTCTGATCCTATATCATTTCTTGCTTTTGATTTAATTTTATTCCTCACTGACGATGGAACTCGCCTTCTCTGCCCATTTGCCTGCCCTTTCAATAGGACACATATACTTGGATATTTAGATCCCAGCCCTGATCCCCTTGCAGTCACGTCTCTGTGATGTCTAAAACATTGTACCCGCCAATTTCAAAATGGGTAACAAACTCACTTAACTTGTGCATTTAGGTCTTACACTCTCAGTCCTGTGTTGACTGCCCACCCTTCTCATAGTTGCCACCTTTTTTGCTCTGTCTGAAGTTAAATTCCTGCCGCTTTCTATAACTCCTCTATGTGCTCTTGAAACTATATTAAACTCTCCAGAGCCCTCAGTCCCTTTAACTAGTTTATAACTCATTATTCTGCATTCACACCTTCTTTAAATCTAATTTTCCATGCAACTGAACCCTCCCCCCAACTATTTAGTTTAAAGCCCTAGCTTTGCGATTCACCAGGACTCTAGTCTCAGCATGATTCTAGTGAAGACTGTCCTAGTCCTAGTGACTGTCCTAGTGAAGACATGGTTAAAGGATGGTCACGGCTGGGAGTTAAATATGCGAGGGTATCAAACTATTCGGAAGGACAGAGTGGATGGTAAGGGAGGTGGTGTTGCTCTGTTATTTAAGGATGACATCCGGGCAATAGTAAGGGATGACATCGGTGCTATGGAGGATAAGGTTGAATCCATTTGGGTGGAAATTAGGAATAGTAAGGCGAAAAAGTCACTGATAGGAGTAGTCTATCGGCCACCAAATAGTAACGTTATGGTGGGGGAGGCAATAAACAAAGAAATAACTGATGCATGTAGAAATGGTACAGCAGTTATCATGGGGGATTTTAATCTACATGTCGATTGGTTTAACCAGGTCGGTCAAGGCAACCTTGAGGAGGAGTTTATAGAATGTATCCGCGATAGTTTCCTAGAACAGTATGTAATGGAACCTACGAGGGAACAAGCGGTCCTAGATCTTGTCCTGTGTAATGAGACAGGATTGATTCATGATCTCATAGTTAGGGATCCTCTCGGAAGGAGCGATCACAATATGGTAGAATTTAAAATACAAATGGAGGGTGAGAAAGTAAAATCAAATACTAGTGTTTAAACAAAGGAGATTACAAGGGGATGAGAGAAGAACTAGCTAAGGTAGACTGGGAGCTAAGACTTTAT
This sequence comes from Scyliorhinus canicula, assembly GCF_902713615.1. Classification (NCBI taxonomy): domain Eukaryota; kingdom Metazoa; phylum Chordata; class Chondrichthyes; order Carcharhiniformes; family Scyliorhinidae; genus Scyliorhinus; species Scyliorhinus canicula. The sequence continues at coordinate 55,877,580 of NC_052159.1, read as the reverse complement.
GGTGGGAAAGTTGGGGAACAGTGGATAACCTTCCAAGCGATTTTTCACAGTGCTCAGCAAAGGTTTATACCAACAAAAAGGAAGGACGGTAGAAAGAGGGAAAATCGACCGTGGATATCTAAGGAAATAAGGGAGAGTATCAAATTGAAGGAAAAAGCATAAAAGTGGCAAAGATTGCTGGGAGATTAGAGGACTGGGAAATCTTTAGGGGGCAACAGAAAGCTACTAAAAAAGCTATAAAGAAGAGTAAGATAGAGTATGAGAGTAAACTTGCTCAGAATATAAAAACAGACAGTAAAAGTTTTTACAAATATACAAGACAAAAAAGAGTGGCTAAGGTAAATATTGGTCCTTTAGAGGATGAGAAGGGAGTTTTAATAATGGGAAATGAGGAAATGGCTGAGGAACTGAACAGGTTTTTTGGGTCGGTCTTCACAGTGGAAGACACAAATAACATGCCAGCGACTGACAGAAATGAGGCTACGACAGGTGAGGACCTTGAGAGGATTGTTACACTAAGGAGGTAGTGATGGGCAAGCTAATGGGGCTAAAGGTAGACAAGTCTCCTGGCCATGATGGAATGCATCCCAGAGTGCTAAAAGAGATGGCTAGGGAAATTGCAGATGCACTAGTGATAATTTACCGAAATTCACTAGACTCTGGGGTGGTCCCGGTGGATTGGAAATTAGCAAACGTGACACCACTGTTTAAAAAAGGAGGTAGGCAGAAAGCAGGAAATTATAGGCCAGTGACCTTAACTTCGGTAGTAGGGAAGATGCTGGAATCTATCATCAAGGAAGAAATAGCGAGGCATCTGGATAGAAATTGTCCCATTGGGCAGACGCAGCATGGGTTCATAAAGGGCAGGTCATGCCTAACTAATTTAGTGGAATTTTTTGATGACATTACCAGTGCAGTAGATAACGGGGAGCCGATGGATGTGGTATATCTGGATTTCCAGAAAGCCTTTGACAAGGTGCCACACAAAAGGTTGCTGCATAAGATAAAGATGCATGGCATTAAGGGTAAAGTAGTAGCATGGATAGAGGATTGGTTAATTAATAGAAAGCAAAGAGTTGGGATAAATGGGTGTTTCTCTGGTTGGCAATCAGTAGCTAGTGGTGTCCCTCAGGGATCCGTGTTGGGCCCACAATTGTTCACAATTTACATTGATGATTTGGAGTTGGGGACCAAGGGCAATGTGTCCAAGTTTGCAGATGACACTAAGATGAGTGGTAAAGCGAAAAGTGCAGAGGATGCTGGAAGTCTGCAGAGGGATTTGGATAGGTTACGTGAATGAGCTAGGGTCTGGCAGATGGAATACAATGTTGACAAATGTGAGGTTATCCATTTTGGTAGGAATAACAGCAAACGGGATTATTATTTAAACGATAAAATATTAAAGCATGCCGCTGTTCAGAGAGACTTGGGTGTGCTAGTGCATGAGTCACAGAAGGTTGGTTTACAGGTGCAACAGGTGATTAAGAAGGCAAATGGAATTTTGTCCTTCATTGCTAGAGGGATGGAGTTTAAGACTAGGGAGGTTATGTTGCAATTGTATAAGGTGTTAGTGAGGCCACACCTGGAGTATTGTGTTCAGTTTTGGTCTCCTTACTTGAGAAAGGAGGTACTGGCACTGGAGGGTCTGCAGAGGAGATTCACTAGGTTAATCCCAGAGTTGAAGGGGTTGGATTATGAGGAGAGGTTGAGTAGACTGGGACTGTACTCGTTGGAATTTAGAAGGATGAGGGGGGATCTTATAGAAACATTTAAAATTATGAAGGGAATAGATAGGATAGATGCAGGCAGGTTGTTTCCACTGGTGGGTGAAAGCAGAACTAGGGGACATAGCCTCAAAATAAGGGGAAGTAGATTTAGGACTGAGTTTAGGAGGAACTTCTTCACCCAAAGGGTTGTGAATCTATGGAATTCCTTGCCCAGTGAAGCAGTTGAGGCTCCTTCATTACATGTTTTTAAGGTAAAGATAGATAGTTTTTTGAAGAATAAAGGGATTAAGGGTTATGGTGTTCGGGCCGGAAAGTGGAGCTGAGTCCACAAAAGATCAGCCATGATCTCATTGAATGGCGGAGCAGGCTCGAGGGGCCAGATGGCCTACTCCTGCTCCTAGTTCTTATGTTCTTATCAGAAGAGCTCCCTCCTTCCCCAATACTGATGCCAATGTCCCATGAATTCGAACCAATTTCTTCCCACATTTGAAAGATTTATCTTTGTATCAAAACTTTTCACTTTACGTTTGATCAGACATTCAATTAATGCTGTTTTTAAAAAAGGAGCAATTGTCGTAAATTAGTACTTAATTTGTTACATGATTTTCTTTTCCACCTCTCCTAAAATCAGACTTGTACTGAGTACAGTTCTGCAAGTGCTGACTTCATCCGATGGATCATTCTTGCCTAGGTATTCCTAGGTTCCTGATGAGGGTTATAAATTTGGCAGGAGAACATTTTGCCTGAATTCAGAGAAGCTTGACTCTTTCATAAATCACACGGTCAACTAATTTTATGATGCTGTCCGGAGATGGATGATTGGCATGCCAACAAGGAGGAAAAAACACTTCCACATAGCACCTTTCACAAGCACAGGATGTTCCAAAGTGCTGTACAACCAATGAGCAACTTTTGAAATGTAGTCACTGTTGCCAAGTAGGAAATGCAGCAGCCAATTTACACAGCAATGTGATAATGACTTGATAATCTGTTTCTGCGATGTGGATTTGAGAGAAGTATTTGGACAGGACACTGAGGATAACGCACCTCACCTTTTTCTAAATAGTACTGTGGAACTATCCCAAGGCTTTGGTTTAACAATTCATCCAAACAGAACACCTATGACAGTGTAGCACCCCCCTGTATGCATTGGGGTTTCAGTCTTGATTTTTGTGCTCAAGCCCTCGACAGAGACCCAAACCCAAAACCTTCCAACTCGGGTGCAAAAAGTGCCACCAACTGAGCTGTAGCTGACACATGGGCCAGATATTCTAGGAAAGCATGGGAAATTCAGGATTGGGAGCAGATCGAAGGTGTGCCTTGGAGGTCCATGGAGTTAAATAGCTGAGTTGGCTTTTGGAAGAAGAATAGAAATAGCTTTTTGAAGTGCTGCTGGTCCGAATTAGAGGACAGAGATGCAATAGTTGGAGTATCAGGGTAGAAACCATCAGATACTGCAGTATGGACAATCAGGAAGGAGGAATCGTGTTTGCAAATGGGATTGTTCATAATTTCCATGCAGCAGGAAAGTTAATGAAATAACTAAATCAGAAGTTAGAAAAGGTTTTCATGTGAGTAATAGGACAGATATCAGAGACGTGTGTGGGTCTTCACTATATTAATCAAACATTATTAATAAAAATAACTTCTCGTTAAATGGTGCTGTTTACATCTTTAGACTATTCCAAAGCACTTCAAGGCTACAAAGTACATGTGAAGTTTAGGCACTGTTTAATTGTGGGAGAATTCAAAAAGCAAGTTTCCCCAAACAGCAATGAGATAAATGACTTTTCTATCAATTTTAATAAAATAGATCAAAGAAGAAATGTTGGGTACGGCACCACCGAACTCGCATGTCTTTTTCAAACCGTATCTTGGATCACCACATGGGGTGGGGGTCAAATGGGGCCCTCATTTATGTTTCACCTACAGATGAATTCATTACACAGCATCATGTTTCTTGCTCCAGAAACAAAATCACGTAGCACTCACATAAAGTGTTTAACTACCTGCCAGCACACTGAAGTCTCAAAGCCAAAGTCCTTGCTCCCTTACAATTACCATTACTGACAACCATTCCATAAATTCTGATTGACTGTAATTGCTGGATCTGGAGACTGCTAAGGCCAATTAACACTGTGCATTCCTGCTGTAGGAGAAGGTAATACATGCCAGAGATCTCCAAGAGGATATGACATTTCTCACCATGCAAAGAGGAAGCAATGGCAATAATCAGCTTTCACTCTGCCCAGTGGCTGGATTGTGAAATTGAAGAATTGACACATGCTGAAACACACAGCACTATCTTGAATCCAGAGAATGCAGATGTAGAAGTAGAATCTGATGTAGTTGAGCAGATGTGCAACAATCCATAAGACCATAAGACATAGGAGTGGAAGTAAGGCCATTCGGCCCATCGAGTCCACTCCGCCATTCAATCATGGCTGATGGGCATTTCAACTCCACCTCCCAGCATTCTCCCCATAGCCCTTAATTCCTCGCGACATCAAGAATTTATCTATCTCTGCCTTGAAGCCATTTAGCGTCCCGGCCTCCACTGCACTCTGCGGCAATGAATTCCACAGGCCCACCACTCTCTGGCTGAAGAAATGTTCCGCATTTCTGTTTTGAATTTACCCCCTCTAATTCTAAGGCTGTGCCCACGGGTCCTCGACTCCTCGCCTAACGGAAACAGTTTCTTTGCGTCCATCCTTTCTAAGCCATGTATTATCTTGTAAGTTTCTATTAGATCTCCCCTTAACCTTCTGAACTCCAATGAATACAATCCCAGGAACGCCAGCCGTTCCTCATATGCTAGACCCGCCATTCCAGGGATCATCCGTGTGAATCTCCGCTGGACACGCTCCAGTGCCAGTATGTCCTTCCTGAGATGTGGGGCCCAAAACTGGACACAGTACTCCAAATGGGGCCTAACCAGAGCCTTATAAAGGCTCAGTAGCACATCGCTGCTTTTATATTCCAACCCTCTTGAGATAAATGACAACATAGCATTCGCTTTCTTAATCCCTGGCAGTCAAGCATATGGATGATGATCTCAGAGGGGCAGCCATGAAGACTAGGGTGCCAGCAAAGCATCAGTCACATAAGCTTGGAGAAAGTGGCAGGTGCATGAGCTTATGCAAAGTTCCCCCATGAAGTCAGTTATCTCAATGAGGAGATACTGAATAAACGATCTCTGGCCTTAGGGGACCAATGTAATTACAACAACAACTGGATTGCAAAACATAGCGCATTCTCCCAACAGGAACTAAAGAGTTTTCAGTTAACTCTCTCTCAGGGATTCAAAGATTTTATAGAATCAGCGAAGTCTTGTCTCCTAATTATCTCTGGTAACTAGAATATTGTCCCCCATACAAATGTTGTTATTTGTGCCCACATGGTCACAAGTGGCATGAAATGACAGAATCAAATAACATTTTTGGGAGTAGCTGGAATATGTAACGCACGAGGACCAAATCGCCCCTAATTAACAACTGAAAATAAGTTACAATTATGCCAATACTGAGGCTCAAGATTAAGATTTTACTTCGACACAAAGAACTTGGTGAAAGGGCAGAAATCTTTGATGAGCTCTTAATAATGGTATCCTATTCATCTGTGGGAGGTATGCCAAAATAGATCTGTCTCACAGGCATCTAGCAGCTGCTAGTGCAGCCATGCCATAGGCCTTGGTTTCAGATATAGCTTTAGCGATAATCAGAGTCCCTTACAGTGATTCATGAGTGAAGTGCAACCTCCTGAGAAAGGTTTCAGTAATTCTGTCTGGTCCATACATTCTTCTGGATGAAAAATGAAACGAAAAATGAAAAAATGAGTTGTGTTGATAAAGTTTTGTTCTTCATTGGTGCTGTTTGATTAATTTGGCTTTCCCCTCAGTATCCTATCACTTCTCTTTCACAAGAATGTGGATTCTCATTGTGCAGCCCTCAAATCCTAGCTCACCAATGGTTTTGAAATAAACTCCTTTCCAAGGATGACAATGAACGTAGTGGAAGATTTCTTGAGTATGAGTCCAAAAAATACAATACCCACAGTGATCTCAAAGATATGGCCAAAAAACCTTTCAACAAAAAAAATCAAGTGAACACGAACTTTAACCAGGTTTACCCACTTTGATCAGTTATGCCTTTTAAAAGGTAAAGCACATGTGGAAGTAACTAAATTCAGGGAAAATGTCATCATGTCTGCAGTACCATAATTTGCACGTGGCTGCTACTGAGAGGATGCATGCTTCTAATGAAACTCCGGTGAACACTGAACTAGTAAGATAATTCTAGCCCCACAAATATAGCTGTGGATTTACAATATCCCCAACCCATGAAATTTAAGGAATCCAGGTTGGCAGGAAATTGGACCATGGAGGATATTGCAGCAGAGTTCAATTCTACCCTGTACGGACATTCCAGCAGGGCCACTGGATTATATAGCTGTGATCAGCGAATTTAGTGGATAACAGTGGACTAAGCCTAGGACCTTCTTGGTCAATATTCTCTTTGAGAGACATTTATTTCAATACATTTACTTACCTCAAGAGTTCTGGAAACCCCTCAGAAAACATTCGCCAAAATATTAATTTAATCCATATTCAAATTCTCACCTCTGTCCAATACTGCTGCTTTGTTTCTGTATCCACATGAGCAAACCCTGCCAAAACCAGGGCTTTCATCAATGTTCGTTGTACACTACTAGGTAGGTAGTTCAGTGGTGGACTTCGACTTGCATACTGTTTTGCCAAATTCCACCAACTTTCACATTTTATTACTAAATTCGCCCTAAAAGAGAACAGTAATCAATTAACACTACTTCAAAGTATGTACAAAGCGAAATATAGTTATAACCTGACAATGAACTCTCGAATTAAAATCATGAACAAAATAAGTACTTGCTTTTAAAAAAACTTCTATATTTCATTGCATGATAAGTGAAATGGCTTGATCTTTCAAAAATACATTTTTTAAAAAAGTATATTTATTAGAATTTTACATTTTAGAAACAGACACAACAAAGTTACATAATAATATGATACAGGAGAGTGGGGAAAACCCAGCTCTACATGGGTACAAAATGAAACAGGAGAACAACATCACAATTGGGGTCAGTACAATGGTTGGGCGAAACCAAATATTCCCACGACCCCACCAGAAATCAAGGGGAGAACAGGATAAAAACATGACAAGACAGTGCACACCCCTCCCACGGTGCACTACTTGCAGGGAGATTGGGCATACGCCAACATACAAACCCCTCAGCTCCAGCAGCACCTCAGGCATCAGCAATTCGACATAGCTATATCTCTTTTGGAAATAAGACCCAACTGCATCCATGTAAAAGCCAAGCATGGATACATTATACCCAGCACTACAAAAAAACTCAAAGAAAGTTCATGAGAACCCCAAGTCTGAGGGGAGGTTACATAGGTAATCCAAAATGCAATCAAACCCTCATCCAGGCCCAGAACAGAACCAATATCAATCAAATAGCCAAAAATAACAAAGAGGGGACCGGCAGCAACAAGTCCAAATTGTTCTCAAGCGGCACGGTAGCACAGCGGTTAGCACTGTTGCTTCACAGCACCAGGGACCCGGGTTTAAATGCCAGCTTGGGTCATTGTCTGCTCGGAGTCTGCACGTTCTCCCTGTGTCTGCGTGGGTTTTTTCCCCACAGTCCAAAGATGTGCGGGTTAGGTGGATTGGCCATGCTAAATTGCCCTGTAGTGTCCAAAGGTTAGTTGGGGTTACAGGGTTTATGGGTACAGGGTGGACGTGTGTTAAGTAGGATGCTCTTTAAAGGGCCGGTGTAGACTCAATGGGCCGAATGACCTCCTTCGGCACTGTAAATTCTATGATGATTCTCAGATCCAGGGTCTCCCATAGAGTAAGAGAGAAAAGCCCAGTGCTACCAGAACTGACCCTCCATGTAAGAGTTCAGGACCCAGCCCAGATCCTGACTCATCACAGGGCTCATGGAGGCACCATAAACCGAAGGGGAATAGACCACTCAACCGACAAGCAAACAACACTCTCCCAAGAAGATATCCACAAAGTCCAAGACTTGAGCAAGGATAATTATTCTCAGGCGGGGGACAGAAGACACCCCTTAAACAGCGGGAGAGCGGAGAGAAGAGAGAAGACACCCCTGAAAAGGTCACGATGTCAGGAAGGGCCAACCCTCCTTTCCTCCGGCACCAGATAACATGACTAACCAGCCAGGAGAAAGACCAACACCACTGTAAAACAAACACACAACACCGAATAAGGAGAGAAACGATAACACTCCAGCCCTACCCGCAAATCACATTGAGGACTAACTCTACTAACCCCAACTGTCTACCCGCAACTGTCTACCCGTCTCTACTCATCTAAACAAGACCAGGAAGGGGGGTGGGGGGGGGATTTGTCAGGGGTTCCAACATTACTGCCGCCATGCTGTCTCAACAACACCCAGGCGATCCACCTGGGTGGATGGGTGGATCCACCTCCAACACCTCACGTTGATTGTCAGCAATAGGATGATACAAGGTAGTACACACTGACAACCAGCCTCGAAGACAGGATACAATGTGCTCCATCGAATCAAAAACACCCAGTCTCCTCAACAAGATAAGTGAAACATGGCAGCCAATGTTTAAACTCACTCAGGAACTCTTCCACCATCTCGCGCCAGGGACCAGGCTCAGTGGTGTTCCCCATGGCCCACCTCGCCTTCTCCCAAACCCATCAGGATGGAAGCAAGCCACGTAGCAGGATCGACACTATGCAAGCAGACCTCTAAGAATCTCCTTGTGCGCCTTGACAAACTGCACCTCAGAGCCAGGACTTTCAGCCTGGACGACATCTCCGCTGGCAGCCATCATCTGATGCACACTGCACCGCCAAGGCGGGAGCCCGCTCAATAGCAACGGTGCTACTAAAAGCATGGCCCCAGTCAGCCAACATGGAGAAGCCCGTCACGGCCACCACCAAAATACAGCTTTGAAGTTACAATTCTTTTGAACATTGAATTGTTTTATAATGTGTTAGGGCTGTGCACACTTTTGAACTTTTATGTACAATACACTTGGGAACATTTCAATTATTAGTAAATAAGCTACTTAATGTGTTACTCCAAGTTAAATATTCATGCAATCAATACTTCAGGTAAAACCTCCAAATGGATCTATAGATGATTATCAAAAATTCAATGTAATTTTCTTAATAAATTGTGTAATAAGTAATTAATTAATAAATAACACTTAATAAATCTCGCGCAGGCCACCTGTTTGAGGCTAAGCACTGAAACACTATCATCTACTTCCAGCAAACTACCCCCTCAGCACACAAGTCATTTCAGTTTGGTAGTATGGTTAAGTAATCTTTTGGCTCTTATTCTGGAACACAACACACAAATAGAGACAAAACAGTGTCAAGAGCTTTATGGAGGAAAATGCAAAGGGTTCTGTAAACACAATTTTAAAAATATATTTAATTTGGCAGTTTATACTAAACAGGATAGAATATTAAAGTGAAGTAGTCATGATAATTCTACACAAAAAAATGGTTAGCTAACATCTGAAATACTTTGTGCAGTTTTGGGTTCCTCAATATAGTGAGGAGATATAATAGCCTTGAAGGAAGTGCAACACAGATATACCAGGATGAGGGTTTGATGTACGAAGAAAGTCACTAGGAAGCAGTTATGTTCTAAAATTTTATACATGGTCAAAAAATTTTGTACCCACCGTTCTCTCCTCTCCACTAGTGTTACAAGGAGTTGAACTGTGTCATTTGCAAGGTCCTGTTCTGCGATCCACACCGAAAGGTTACTGATAACCTTTTCTAGAAGGTACCCAACAATCCACTGAGCACCTTCGGTGTCTGCACCAAATGCTGTACTTAATGGTAAACTTATCTGTAAAGAAAGAGGGCATACATGGACAAGTTAATATTGACACCCATTCAGCTATTTGGGCTAATAGGGAACTTTGCAAAGGTTTTCCAATAATGGGCAGTGTATCACTATCTTGGTGTCCTTGGGAAAACATAGGCAAAGCTTTAGTTTCCTTGATAATTTTGCTGCTTTTCAAATGCACTGATTTTCTAAACGTAATCTCAAACTTCCCACTGGAGTTATTTTTCACGAGCGTTCCAACAGTATTTCTCGTTGTTAGTACAGTATATTTTCAGTTTAGGCTCTCAGATTTAGGGCTTAGCAAAATGGACTATATTTGTTTTGCAATGACTTTTTTTTTTGCAGAAAATTTGTGTACAGCAAGTGCTTACAGTAAGTGAAAGATCAAATAATTTATTGTTATTTGGGCTGTTTTAGGGATGCATTTTGGCCAGAGTACTTGGAAGCAGCTCCTCTGAAAAGTACCATTGTATCTTTTGACTTCTATCTGAACAGGTAGAGAACCTCAGGTCAGTTTATTATACAAAAGGAAACACCTTTAAATAATGAAATGAAATGTCAGCCTAAATTAAGTGTTCAAGTCCTTAACTTGAGGCTGGCATTGCTGACTAAACTAAGCTGGCACTTTAATCTTGTTTGTACAATTACAAGCAGCACAACATTTGATCTCTTCCATGTTGTTCTTCCCAAGATTCTCTGTAGCTTTGTGTTATTTTCTTCTAAATCAATAAGGAGGCACTATTAATTCGCCAGTAAAAGATCCCTTCAGTATTATGTTTCCCTTAGTAATTGGGTAATTGTTTTATTCTTTCATAAAAAAGTGAGAACATGCGGTAATTTTCACAATGCAGTGCAACTTATCCAGTAATAGAGAAAACTGAAAACATTGGTCAAACAAGCGAACTAAATTGTTGGATATGTTTGGGCAGCACGGTAGCATAGTGGTTAGCACTATGGCTTCACAGCTCCAGGGTACAAGGTTCGATTCCCAGCTTGGGTCACTGTCTGTGCGCAGTCTGCATGTTCTCCGTGTCTACATGGGTTTCCTCCAGGTGCTCCAGTTTCCTCTCTCAGGTCCTGAAAGATGTGGGGCGGAATTCTCTGAAATGCCCGACGCCGTCGTGAAACACTCCGGGTTTCACGTCGGCGTCAGAGGCCGCTCCTCGCCTCCTATTCCCCCCCCCACCCCAGGGCTAGGAGAGGCCTTTCATAAATCTCGGCTGCCAGGCCTTGACACTGGTGGTGCCGAATGACATTAGCCGCGCATGCGCAGGTTGGCCGGCTCCAACCCGCGCATGCGCGGTTGCCGTCGTCCCCTCCGCTGCCCCGCAAGACGTGGCGGCTTGATCTTGTGGGGCGGCGGAGGGGAAAGAGTGCGTCTCTTGGAGACGCTGGCCCGACGATCGGCGGGCACCGACCGTGGGGCAGTCCCCTCCGGGCGACACGCCATTTGGGGGGGGGGGGGTTTCACGGGGGGTGCCAGATTCTCCCACCCGGCGTGGGCAGCGGAGAATCGCGCCTGTGCTATTAGGTAATTTGGACATTCTGAATTCTCCCTCCGTGTATCCGATCAGGCGCTGAAATGTGGCGACTAGGGGCTTTTCACAGTAATTTCATTGCAGTGTGAAATGTAAGCCTAATTGCGACAATAAAGATTATTATTTTAAAAAATCTAACAAAAGTGGGCTATTTTTGATTAGGCCCCAGGGAAGGATATAGGCAGGTTAAATGAGTGGGCAAAAACTTGGCAGATGCAATATAGTGCAGAAAAATGTCAAGTTATGGTACAAAAGGTGATGTCACAAGAGATCAGAGGTGAGCTGGCAGGATGGATACAGAACTGGCTAAGTTATAGAAGGCAGAGAGTAGCAATGGAAGAGTGCTTTTCTGATTGGAGGGCTGGACTAGTGATGTTCCGTAGGGATCAGTGCTGGGACCTTTGCTGTTCGTAGTATATATAAATGATTTGCAGTAAAATGTAACTGGTCTGATTAGTAAGTTTGCGGACGACACAAAGGTTGGTGGAATTGCAGATAGCGATGAGGACTGTCAGAGAATACAGCAGGATTTAGATCGTTTGGAGCCTTAGGCGGAGATTTGGCAGATGGAGTTTAATCAGGACAAATGTGAGGTAATGCATTTTGGAAGGTCTAATACAGGTAGGGAATATATAGTGAATGGTAGAACCTTCAAGAGTATTGATAGTCAGGGAGGTCTAGGTGTACAGGTCCACAGGTCACTGAAAGGGGCAACACAGGTGGAGAAGGTAGTCAAGAAGGCTTACGGCATGCTTGCCTTCATTGGCCTGGGCATTCAGTATAAAAATTGGCAAGTCATGTTGCAGCTGTATAGAACCTTAGTTAGGCACACTTGGAGTATAGTGTTCAATTCTGGTCGCCACACTACCAGAAGGATGTGGAGGCATTAGAGAGGGTGCAGAAGAGATTTACCAGGATGTTGCCTGGAATGGAGAGCATTAGCTATGAGGAGAAGTTGAATAAACTCGGTTTGTTCTCAGTGGAACAATGGAGGTTGAGGGGCGACCTGATCAAGGTCTGCAAAATTATGAGGGGCATAGACAGAGGGGAAGTGCAACACAGAATTACCAGGATGAGGGTTTGATTTACGAAGAAAATCACTAGGAAACAGTTATGTTCCAAAATTTTCTAAAAGAGACTTTTTCCCAGGATAGAGGGGCAAATTACTAGGGGGCATAGGTTTAAGGTGCGAGGGGCAAGGTTTAGAGGAGATGTACGAGGCAAGTTTTTTTACACAGAGGGTAGTGGGTGCTTGGAACTCGCTGCCGGAGGAGGTGGTGGAAGCAGGGATGATAGTGACGCTTAAGGGGCATCTTGACAAATACATGAATAGGATGAGAATAGAGGGATAAAGACCCCGGAAGTGTAGAAGATTTTAGTTTAGACAGGCAGCATGGTCTGCGCAGGCTTGGAGGGCCGAAGGGCCTGTTCCTGTGCTGTATTTTTCTTTGTTCTATGCACTTTGGTTGGAAGAATAAAGAAGCTAGATATTATTTAAATGGAGAAAGACTTCATGAAGCTGCAGCATAGAGAGATTTGGGGGTCATCATGCACAACCCACAAAAAACTAACATGCAAGTTCAGCAGGAGATAGGGACGGCAAATGGAATGTTGTCCGTTATTTAATAATAATAATTGCTTATTGTCACATGTCGGCTTCAATGCAGTTACTGTGAAAAGCCCCTAGTCGCCACATTCCGGCGCCTGTTCGGGGAGGCTGGTACGGGAATTGAACCCGCACTGCTGGCCTTGTTCTGCATTACAAGCCAGCTGCTTAGCCCACTGTGCTACACCAGCCCCTGGTTTCAAAGGAAATGTAGTATAATATTTCAAAGGAAATGCAGTATAAAATTAGGGAAGTCTTTCTAAACTATACAAGGCACTAGTTAGACCACACCTGGATGTGAACAGTTTTGGTCTCCTTACCTAAAGAAAGATATGATGCCATTGAAGGTAGTCCAGAGTTGTCTTGGGTATGGATTGATTTTCTTTTAAGGAGAGGCTGAGTAGGCTGGGCCTGTACTCACTGGAGTTTAGAAGAATGAGCGGTGAACGTATTGAGATATATAGAATTCTCAGGGGGCTTGACAGAATAGATTCTGAGAAGTTGTTTCCCCTTGTGGGAAAGTGTAGGACCAGAGGACATAATCTCAGAGTAAGGGTCACCCATTTAAGATAGAGATGGGGAGAAATTTCTTCCTCAAAGGGTAGTAAATCTGTGGAATTCTTTACCGCAGAGGGATGTGTAGAGTTTGAACTTTCTCCCCGTCTCTGGGTGGATTTCTCCCATGTGCTCCGGTTTCCTCCCACAGTTTAAAGATGTGCAGGTAGGGTGGATTGGCCATGCTAAATTGCCCTTTAGTGTCCATAGATGTGCAAGTTAGGTGGGGTTATGGAATTACGGTAATTGGGCGGGGGAGTGGGTCGAGGTGGAGTATTCATTCAGAGGGTCAGTACAGACTTGATGATCCAAATGGTTTCCTTCTGCACTGTCGAAATTCTGTGGTTCATTGCTCCAGAGACTGGGCTGTTAGGTATGTTCAAAGCTGAGATAGACGGATTTTTAATCAGTAAAAGGATCAAGGATCATGGGGATAAAACAGGAAACCGAGTTGAGGATCATCACATCAGATATGATCTCATTGAATGGTAGAGCAGATTCAAGGGGCCAAAGGCCTAATTTTGCTTGTGTCTTATGGTCTACTAGGGGCTTTAAATATAAAATAGTCATTAATAAATCTAGTGGGGAATTCAGAAGAAACCTTTTTATGCAGAGTGTGGTAAGAATGTGGAAAGCACTACCACAAATTTTATTAAATCTCACAGACCTGAAATGCCAACTCTGTTTCTGTCTCCAAAGATGCAGCCTTACCCAAGTATTTTCTGCTATTATATTAGATTTCTAGCATCCACAGTATTTTGCTTTTGCAATACCACGAGGATTGTTGAGGATAATAGCGCAGACACATTGTAGAGTAAACTGGGTAAGCACGTGGAGAGGGGGGCCGGGGGGGATTAGATGGAGGTGGGTGGATGCTCACGAGAAGCATAAACGTCAGTTTAAACCAGCTAGGCTGTTCCTGTCCTGTAGCCTCTATACAATATAAATTACGTTCTGTGGATGACTTTATGTAGAAAAATCTGGAAATCTGATTTCTAACTTGATTGCTAACTTCATTAACAATTTCAATAAGTTACTATATTTCCAAGAGTAGATATCCATACTGACCAAAGCACCACAGGAGTGTGTGACTCTGACATTGTACAACAACGATAAAAGTGCTTCAGTCTAAATAGTGATCCAAAATCATAAAATCTCTACAAAAGGAGGCCAATAGGCCCATCGAGTCTGCACCGACCCTTGGAACTAGTACTCTACCTACGCCCACGCCCCGACCCTATTCCTGTAAATTCACATAACCTTTTGGACACTAAGGGGCAATTTAGCCTGGCCAATCCACCTAACCTGCACATCTTTGGATTGTGGGAGGAAACCGGAGCACCCGGAGGAACCCCACGAAAACACAGGGTGATAGTGCAAACTCCACACAGTCACCAGAGGCTGGAATTGAACCCACCTTGAGGCAGCAGGAAAAAGCACGATTTTTTTGGATACACATGAAAGGGATAGCTGAAGAATTCTTCAAACGTTCTTGAAAGCAACCATATCTATTTGCATAAAATTGGCCCTGCCTGGAATGTAGACACAAGCATTTTTTCTATTGAAAAATCACTAAATGATTACATTCAGTCTTGAACCAAGTAAGCAAATTAAACAGGTTCGTCTGAATATGAATTTTTGAAAAAGATTAGCAATATTGGGGCTTATATATATTGATACCAAGCACAGAAGGGAAAAATATATGTGACACTATTATGCACTGGAGTCTACGTTAAAGTCATCAAAGGGATGCAATGACCTACCAGATATGAGGAGGAACTAACACATACAAAAGGCCCAATTGGGGGCCATGCACAGGAATTTGAAAATAATCAAGTGAACGTACTCATATGGACGTGGAAGACCAGGTCCAAAGGAAAACCACATAATTGATTAAGAAACAACCGTTTATAAATCTACAAATACATTCAATATTGAACACCTGATCATAAAGTTTTTCATCCACTAAAAGGTAGGTCTTTGTCCACCGTTTCAGGAACCACATAATATCTTTTCCCATTTGTGGACTGAGGAGTTCTGTCAAGTTTGCCCTCGTGGCTCGAGACTCAACTTCCGATGCTCTCAGAACAGCTGCTAACAACCTGGAAATAGGATTTTCAGATCAGTTTGATGCGTTATTTCACAGATCCTTTCACATTCACTTAAATCTAACTTCCTAAAGATACATTTTAATACATTTATATTTGTAATCCAAAAAACAATTAAAAGCCCCATTTCTTCTAAATAGTATGAACGGTACTGTTCAACAAGCCATGTTTTATCCTCATACCCTGCATAAGTGCTACTTCGAGAATGCAATGAGCAACTCTTTTCTTGTCCTTCACACAAAAATCAAAGAATGAGAACCATCTGTCCCCTTAAAGCAGGCAGTGGTAATGTCCTATTGTGCTGGCTAAGATGAGTCAAATTTAGAGTCTCAACCTCAGAACCATCCTTGTTTGCATTTGCTCAACACCACACACCATTAGATATTTAACAACTAAATCATTGTAAGGTTTAAAATCAGGGTTGGAAAGATACAATTTAATATTTTAAGTAAACATTTAGTTGGAACTTTTGTTTCATTAAACATTTTATAGAACAAGAACACCAGTTAATCAATGCACAGCACTGTTACAGAATAGTTATTAAAGGTTACGTGTTTGCCATTTGCAACAAAGTTGTGAAGTTCTTATTCACAATGTTTAAAATAAAATCACTGACCCTCCCCAATGACATCCCCTACTAACAATGCTCCACGCCCTACTGACTATAGAACGGTTTTGGAAGGTGCTACCAAGTGAGGTTTGATGAGTTGCTGCAGGACATCTTGTATGTGGCACACACTGTTGCCGCTGTCTATCATTGGTGGAGGGGGTGACTGTGTTAAGTTGGTGGACACGGTGCCAATTAAGTGGGCTGCTTTATCCTGGATGGTGTTGAGCTTATGAGTGTTGTTGGAGCTGCACTCATCCAGACAAATGGAAGGTATTCTACCACACGTCTTGTAGATGGTGGACAGGCTTTTGGGAGTCAGGTGGTGAGTTACCCGCCCCCTTGTAGCCACAGTATTTATAGGACTGGTCCAGTTACGTTTCTGGTCAGTGGTAACCCCCAGAATGTTGACAGTGGAGGATTCAGTAATGGTAATGCCATTGAATGTCAAGGGGAAATGTTTATTGCCTGACACTTGTGTGCTGCGATGTTACTTACCATGAGCACACAAACAAGGAGAATTAGGTCATTTAGCTCCACGAGCCTGCTCCACCATTCAATTATATCATGGCTGATCTAACAGTAACCTCAAATCTGCATCCGCCCACTCCCGATAAGCTATCACATCTTGCTCTTCAAGAATCTACCCAACTTGCCTTCAAAATATTCAAATTCTACCTCAACCAGCTTTTCAGGTAGCGCGTTCCAAAGACTCAACCCTCATAAAAAAAATTTGTTTAATCTTAATTTTAAATGGGTGTCCCCTTATTTTTGAACTTACTACTTTGAAAAGGGCTTATGACTTTGGGTGGAACAAGGTAGCAATTTCTAATTATTTTATTGATTGCAGATAGCTTTAAAAATATTGAGTAAAAGCTACATGCATAGCATCCTTTCTTCCAACCATATCACTTAAAAAATAACTCTTACCTAATCACAGAATCTGTTCTGTTATATCCTGGGATAGAGGAAGCTTTTTCCCCTGGAGAACCCAGAATCTGAAGTGTTGTGTTAATGTCAACTTCAGTGGCATTCTTAATGGAATATTCCATTATCTCTGGAGGTATAAGCGGATGCTCTCCCTGAGTATCATCAGCTAAGAGGTAGCCTTGCAACATGAACAAAGATACCAGGTTACAAGTACAGTTTAGCATTCTATAAGATTAATTAATTTCATACCACCTTGACAAGTGACAATGTACACAGAACCCAAACTAAAAATATCATGCAATTAAGGAAGAATACAGCTTAAAGCAGAATTGCCCTCCATATGCATTTACAGTCAAGATTACCCAAACAGCACTTTTGTTCTGAGAACTAATGTCCTACCCACATAGATATTCACACCAACAATCCAAATCTATACATAGCATTGCTTTTTACAATCCAAAATGTTATGTATATTCCTTTCTCAAATAATTTGACTCTTTGAAATCCGTATAGGTAATAGTCATCTAGGAATGAAGCTATTTTTGATCTCCAATGGGCAATCTTGCATAGTTAACTAAAATGAGCTCTACTCCTGAAAATAACATCAATTTATGTTAGCACACAGTCTGAGATGATAATTTCAAGGAGAGTTTTGAACAGACCAAATGTTGAAGAAAATTGATGTTTGGTGATTAGCAAATTTAGTTACAGCCCTTTTAAATAACTGCCAAGTCACTTTGTTTACTTCACATGGCTTTCTTTTCAATAACGATAAATATAAATAAACATTGAAGACTTTGGGCGGGATTCTCCGTTATGCCGGCGCCCTGGGGTTTTCCCGATGGCGTGGGGTTTCCCCACAATGGGAAACCCCATTGGCAGGCCGGCGTAACAGGGAATCCCACTGGCTGGTCAGGGCAGAAATGTGGCATGGTGGGGTGGAGAATCCCGCCCTTTATCTTTCAATATATTTAAAATATTACAATCACTTTAGACTTTTTTTTAAATAAAGGAAATCCCACGACCCCAAGGAAAGAAAATCAACGGACAAGATTTCACTTTTAAAAAACTTTACTTCAACAAGCAAACCAAAATAAACACAAACATTAACAGGCGAATAATACTTCAAATAAAAAGGAAAATTTCACTCTAAATAGTTGACATAGCGATGCATCGTACAAAACAAGAAGCACTCCCACCACCCATCATTGAACTCAGTTACTCGGGAGTCCCATAACCCTTTGTGTTTCTGAGGTGAAGATTCAGTTCCTTCACATATACAGGAGGTAGGCCCCAAGTCCCTTCCGACAGCAGTTTCACCATACCCAATTTCCATGGGCCCCGAAAAGGCACTTCTTTCCTACCCTGACTGTCCTGTTCTCCTTCGTTTTTGGTCTCCTTCACTGACTGCCACAACTTTCCACGTGAGCTGACTTACACCCACATGGCTTCATAGTTCCTGTCCTATTCTCAGAGACTTCTTCACCAAGATCTGTGTCGGTCATTTTTCTGCAACTGTGTCGTACAGCGTCGTAAGGTCAACACGGTGGCACAGGGTCGGCATGGCAGCACAGTGGTTAGAAATGCTGCTTCACAGCTCCAAGGTCCCAGTTCAATTCCCGGCTTGGGTCACTGTCTGTGCAGAGCCTGCACGTTCTCCCCATTTCCTCCCACCATCCAAAGTTGTGTAGGTTAGATGGATTGGCCATGCTAAATTTCCCTTAGTGTCCTAAAAGATTGGTGGGATTATTGGGTTACGGGGATAGGGTGGATGTGTGGGCTTCAGTAGGGTGCTCTTTCCAAGGATTGGTGCAGACACGATGGGCTTAATGCCCTCCTTCTGTACTGTAAATTCTATGATTCTATGTACTCCCAACTGCAGAAACCCAAGTTGTAATTAGCTCTCCTACCAAGCTTTAATAGCCTTTGTTTTAAAGCTTCCTTCCCATAATAAACTTAGTAAGAAGTCTTACAACACCAGGTTAAACTAGCTTTCGGAGCACTGCTCCTGCCTCAGGTGAATGAAGAGGTATGTTCCAGAAACATATATATAGACAAATTCAAAGATGCCAGACAATGCTTAGAATGCGAGCATTTGCAGGTAATTGAATCTTTACAGATCCAGAGATAGGGGTAACCCCAGGTTAAAGAGGTGTGAATTGCCTCAAGCCAGGACAGTTGGTAGGATTTCGCAAGCCCAGGCCAGATGGTGGGGGATGAATGTAATGCGACATGAATCCCAGGTCCCGGTTGAGGCCGTACTCATGTGTGCGGAACTTGGCTATAAGTTTCTGCTCAGCAATTCTAGTTGTCGCGCGTCCTCGTCACAATGGACGTCTCTGCACTCTACACCAGCATCCCCCTAGACGACGCCATTGCTGCAACAGCCTCAGTACTCAACACCGACAACTGCCAATCTCCAGACGCAATTCTGCAACTCATCCGCTTCATTCTGGATCACAACGTATTCACCTTCGACAACAAGTTCTTCATCCAGACGCACGGAACAGCCATGGGGACCAAATTCGCACCTCAATACGCCAACATCTTCATGCACAAGTTTGAACAAGACCTTCAACCGACGTTATACACCAGATACATCAATGACATTTTTGTCCTTTGGACCCACGGCGAAGAATCACTGAAACAATTACACGATGACATCAATAAGTTGCATCCCACCATCAGACTCACCATGGACTACTCTCCAAAATCAGTTGCATTCTTGGACATACTCGTCTCCAATCAAGGACGGTCACCTCAGCACTTCGCTTTACCGCAAGCCCACGGATAACCTCACGATGCTCCACTTCTCCAGCTTCCACCTAAACACATTAAAGAAGCCATCCCCCATGGACAAGCCCTCCGTATACACAGGACCTGCTCATACGAGGAGGAGCATAACAGACATCTATAGACGCTGAAAGATGCCCTCTTCCGAACGGGATATGGCGCTCGACTCATCGATACACAGTTCCAACGCGCCACAGGAAAAAACCGTACCGACCTCCTCAGAAGACAAACACAACACAACCGACAGTACCCTTCGTCGTCCAGTACTTTGCCGGAGCGGAGAAACTACGACATCTTCTTCGCAGCCACCAACACGTTATCGATGAAGATGAACATCTTGCCAAGGTCATCCCCACACCCCCACTACTTGCTTTCAAACAACCGCGCAACCTCAAACAAACCACTGTTTGCAGCAAACTACCCAGCCTTCAGAACAGCGACCACGACACCACACAACCCTGCCATGGCAATCTCTGCAAGACGTGCCAGATCATTGACACGGATACCATCATTACACGTTGAGAACACCACCCACCAGATAAGCGGTACATACTCGTGCAACTCGGCCAACGTTGTCTACCGCATACGCTGCAGGAAAGAATATCCCGAAGCGTGGTACATTGGCGAGGCCATGCAGACGCTGAGACAACGAATGAACGGACATCGTGCGACAATCACCAGGCAGGAATGTTCCCTTCCAGTCGGGGAACACTTCAGCAGTCAAGGGTATTCAACGAATGAACAGACATCGCGCGACAATCACCAGGCAGGAATGTTCCCTTCCAGTCGGGGAACACTTCAGCTGTCAAGGGCATTCAGCCTCTGATCTCCAGGTAAGCGTTCTCCAAGGTGGCCTTCAGGATGCACGACCATGCAGAATTGCCGAGCAGAAACTTATAGTCAAGTTCCGCATATCTGAGTACGGCATCAACCGGGACCTGGGATTCATGTCGCATTACATTCATCCCCCACCATCTGGCCTGGGCTTGCGAAATCCTACCAACTGTTCTGGCTTGAGACAATTCACACCTCTTTAACCTGGGGTTACCCCTATCTCTGGATCTGTAAACTTTTAATTACCTGCAAATGCTTGCATTCTAAGCATTGTCTGGCATCTTTGAATTTGTCTATATACATGTTTCTGGAACAAATCTCTTCATTCACCTGAGGAAGGAGCAGTGCTCTGAAAGCTAGTGTTTGAAACAAACCTGTTGGACTTAACCTGGTGTTGTAAGACTTCTTACTATGCTCACCCCAGTCCAACGCCGGCATCTCTACATCATAATGAACTTAGCCAGAGTTTAACTTTTAAGAAATCTAATGACTTAAATGTCAGAATTATCTTAGTTTCACTTTGGTTTAAAAGGACATTCGCTAAAAGAAAATACAAGTATTTCCCAAAGCGCAAGGCTCATCACAATATACTTAGTAGTGAACCTACCTGTGACTAAAAGTAGCCAATGAATGTCCTCATACAAATCATCCAGAACTTTATTATCCAATGTTGCTGGCCCTGGTGATGAAAGAAACTGCTGTTGTTGCCTTTGTAACTGACCATGAAGCCTTGTTACTCTATCTTCCAATAAGCTGCATTAGACAAAAGAAAAATCAACTTTATCAAATTACAGAATCAATTCATTAGCTTTTAATCCCTAAATGTTTACATAAGGAACTTCTCAACCGTCCTTAAAAATTGGGAAATGATATTTGTTTCAGTGGCTGGCTTCAACACACTGCACACAGATGCAGAAAGCATGAGCTGATTATCTCAATTGCACACAGCAAGCTACACAAATCACTGTGGTAACCTATCGGGCCTAGTTTTGAGTCTGATTAAAATTGGATATCCTAAATTAAAGAAACGTACACTTTAAATTAAACTGCAGTTAGCTCCAGCGAACAGCTGCTGGGAATTCAGACTTGGCCAAGTTTGAATATACAAACTCAAAGCAGACTGGACCCGCCCTGTCAATTGCCCATCAAGAGATCATCGCACCCTCTTGATATGCAGCATTCTACTGTCTGCAACCTAGATTGAGCCAGACTCCCAAGCACCCACAGTTCCTGCTGTTACCTTATTTGGTAAGGGGGGTATGTGTAGACCACACCACTGGAGATGGACACCTGGATGGGCTCAGGTGTCCTGTCAACAGATCAACCACCAGACCCTTGGGTGCTGCGATGGGTGGGGGGGATAAAAATAGACACCAGGGGCACATCAGCAGCGAGACTCAAAGTGGGAGGTGACCATGACCATCTGAAGACTGTCCAGGAAGGAAGGAAAAAAGTTGCCAGCGAGTCCCACCTATGTGACAATGGACCTGAGGGACTCAAGAATCAGACCCACAGTTCAATCAAGCCACCTTTGCGGTAGTATAACCGAATCTTGGGTGTTTCTAGTATATAGTTTGGGTTAATTTATGCGTTAATTATGTGTTTAATAAAGATTGTTCAATTTATATTGGTGTTCGTCTTGTTCTCCTGGCTATTAAAAGACATCTAGGTAAAACCTTTAAGGAAACTGGTCGAAATATCTGAGTTGGACAGCTACAACATTGCTCTGCTCAGAGGTTAATATAAAGGAACTTTGAAATACTGGAACCAAAGAGAAAATGCTGGAAAAACTTTGACAAAGGGTCATCTGGACTCGGAATGTTAGCTCTTTTCTCTCCCTACAGATGCTGCCAGACCTGAGATTTTTCAGCATTTTCTCTTTGATTTCACATTCTAGCATCAGCAGTAATTTACTTTTATTTATTGAAATACAGGTTTCCAAGAAAAATGTGTGCAGGAGAAAGGGACAAATTAAACTCACGACATTACATTATCATTAATGAAATCAGAAAATATTGATCACTTATTCCTTCATAGCCCTGGTTAAAAGATGCTCTAGTTTTTACAAAGTTTAAAGCAGTTATTGAATAATCTTATTTGCAACATGATCAAACGTATAAATCTATAATTCCCTCAGTTCTGGATCATTTAATCTTTACATAGGTCAATAGAAAATGTTAAAGAGTAGCAGCTATGGAAAATTCTGGTCCAATATTTCATCATAGGAATTCAGAGCTGGGCTGGCACTTCAATCATTTGAATTTGAAAGAATCATAAAAATGCACAGCACAGTGGGCCTTACTTGGCTCTTTTCGAGAGTAATCCAAAATAATTCCACAGCCCTCTCCCCAGAGACACGTATTGTCCTCTGCTTCATGTGTTCCAGATTCAATTCTCAAACTGTTGAATTAGATGATCTAAGTTAGGGTATTGTCAAGATACGTCAAAATGTTGAGGTGAAGTGCCTTTGGATATTTTGCTATGGCAAAGGTGTTTTGTAAAATATAAATTGTTACAATTTGGTTGAAGATGGGAAAATAGGCCTAGGTTTTTACTTCTAACTTTTATTCGTAGACCCTGAGGTGTAGTGTGTAGATGTCAAATTCGGTCAGAATTGCTTGGTCATGATTCCTCCCAAGAATGGCTAGCCCAACAGCATTTGGTAATAAGGCTTACATATTAATATTGACACTTGGGCATGATATTGGAGAGAGACTACTAATGTTACAGTACCACAATGTCTTCAAGAAGGGACATAACAAAAAGGCAAAACAAAAATGATTTCTTCTCAAACTGACTGGTCCGGGAAGATATGGAAGCAGTACCACTTCCTAGAACACACATAATATGCTTTTGCCTCAAATTATTAACAGCTTCCATTTAAAACTCATTTCTGAACATTTCCCCAAAAAAGAGCATTATACAGATGGTCATATGAATTTAAGATGGAGATTATTTTACGTCAATCGTGTGCCAAATTCATGTGATAGACAATTCTCAACCTACCTTATAAGAAGAGGTATGCAGTGGTCTGCTGATATTCTTCCTAGCATGCCTATACTTGCTAACTGGTCTGAGAACATCTCTCGGTCATCTTCTTGTACTTCACTGATTTCTTCCTCGTCACGTGTTGTTACACCATTGGTGGTCTGAATAAAGGCAAAAAGGTTAAGACATTTGAATATAAAATTGTAAAACACTTTGCCAATGTGAAGGTCTTTGGTAAGACTGTATAATTAAAACACTAAATATCAACTATTTATTCTTCAACTCTACCAATAATTTTTGTATCATTATTCTTACCATCCCGTGAACCGAACAACGCACATATAATCTATTACCAATCTGTTACTAATACAATGTGAATATTTCATATTCCTTCTTTTTCCTATTCATCTGGCTAAACTGTTTAATTCTCCTGCATGTCCTAGCTCTGAATTTGCATCTTTCTCTTGTTTTTCTCCTCCCCTCGTCCTCCTCAAGCAATCTTGTCCATGAGACCCATCTCCCAACTCCCTCGATCCCATTCTTACGAAACTGCTGACCACCCAACTTCTCTTCCTGGTCACAATGTCTGCTGCTATCGTTAACAGTTCCCTCTTCAGGTTCTGCCCCATCTCCTTCAAATTTGCCGTCATCACCCCTCTGAAGAAAATGACCCTCAACTCCACCTTACTTTCAAACATACATCCATCTTCAGCCTCCCTTTCTTGTGCAATAACCTTTAACATGTAGTTGCGTCCCAAATCCATTCCGATTCTTCCCAAGAACTCCATATTTGAATCCCATCAATCAGGCTTTTGCCTCTGTCACCCTATCAAAACAGCTTTCACCAAATCATAAATAATACCCTATGTAACTGTGACAAAGGGAAACATTCTCTCCTTCTCGATTCTATCTATAGCCATTGGCATGGTTGGCCAAATGATCTTTCTCCAATGCCGCTTCACTGTCATCCAGCTGGGTGGGACTGCTCGCACAAGTTCTTTTCTTATCAATTTAATCACTTGCAATGACTTCTCTTCTCACTTCCACAATATTACCTCTCTTGTCCCCCAAGGAGCTGTCCTTGAAATTCTTCCTCTTTCTCTTCTACATGCTGCCCCTTGATGGTAATACCCAGCTCTAACTCACGACCACCTCTTTCAAATCTTCCACTTTTGCTAAATTATCAGAATGCTTACTTGACATCCAGCACTGGATGAACAGATGTTTCCTCCGAATATTGGGAAGACTGAAGCCATTTGCTTTTAGTTCCTAATCAAAACTCAATTCCCTGAGATAAAACTCAATTACCCTCATGGGCATTATTTATTATGCACTTTCAAGAACTGGATAACATCGAACATTAGTAGGGGCGGGTGGGTGGGAGGTTGGGGGGGCTGTGTGTGTTAATAGTCATAGAATTTACAGTGCAGAAGGAGGCCATTCGGCCCATCGGGTCTGCACCGGCTCTTGGAAAGAGCACCCCACCCAAGGTCAACACCTCCACCCTATCCCCATAACCCAACCCAACACTAAGGGCAATTTTGGACACTAAGGGCAATTTATCATGGCCAATCCACCTAACCTGCACATCTTTGGACTGCGGGAGGAAACCGGAGCAACCGGAGGAAACCCACGCACACACGGGGAGGATGTGTAGACTCCGCACAGACAGTGACCCAAGCCGGAATCGAACCTGGGATCCTGGAGCTGTGAAGCAATTGTGCTATCCACAATGCTACCGTGCTGCCCACTATGGGTGATCTCCAATTCCTTTTTGTCATTTGTTTGTGTGAACATGCGGGCTAATGTTTGGGGTTTGGTGGGAGGATGGGATCGTTGTTATTGATATGTGGATTGACATATTTGTTATTGATTATTGTTGGTGGGTGTAAATTTGGGAGAAAATGTGAAAAAGGAGGATGAAAAATATTTAAATGAATATTACCCTCTATGGCAAGTGTCTAAGATTAAGGCAATCTGTTTGCAAACATGTGACTCCAAAATGAGTGTCAACCTCATTTTCATACCATCAATAAGATTGTTCATGACAGACGCGTTGAGTAGATTCAACGCGTCCGCAACATGTGCCAGGCTCAGCCTGATACAATTGAAGGTCATTCACCGGGCTCACATGACAGTGGCCCGGGTGAGCAGATTCTTTGGGGTGGAGGACAGGTGCGTAAAATGTGCGGGAGGACCGGTGAACCATGTCCACATGTTCTGGACATGTCCAAAGCTTAGGGTATTTTGGCACGGGTTTGCGGACGTCATGTCCACGGTGTTAAATACAAGGGTGGCGCTGAGTCCAGAGGTGGCGATTTTCGGGGTGTCAGAAGACCCGGGAATCCAGGAGGATAAAGAGGCAGACGTCCTGGCCTTTGCTTCCCTGGTAGCCCAGAGACGGATACTATTAGCATGGAGGGATACAAAGCCCCCGAAGTCGGAGACCTGGCTATCGGACATGGCTAGCTTTCTCTGTTTGGAGAAAATAAAGTTTGCCTTGAGAGGGTCACTGCGAGGGTTCACCCGGAGGTGGCAACCGTTCATCAACTACTTCTCTGCGGGTAATTAATCATCAGCAGACCCACGGGGGTGGGGGGGGGCCTTAGATTAGAGTAGGGGGTTAATAAGGGTGACACCTGTACGAGAGGTAAATGGCTTTTGCACTATGTTTATGGTTTCATGTATATTTATTTTGTTGTTATTAATATTCCAAAAATACCTCAATAAAATGTTTATTAAAAAAAATAAGATTGTTCATTTCCACCTCCATAACATTGCCCAACTTTGTCCTGTCACAGCTCAGCTGCTGCTACAACCTTAATTCATGCCTTTGTTGCCTCTAAACTTGATAATTGCACTGCACCCCTGGCTGATCTGCCTCATTCCACCTCCTGTAAACGTGGTTATCAAATACTTACTGCTTGTGTCATAACAGTAGAGTGGACAAGGGTGAACCAGTGGATGTGGTGTATCTGGACTCTCAAAAGGTTTTTGACACGGTCCCATCCACACAAGAGATTAGTGAGCAAAATGAAAGCTCATGGTATTGGGGTAATGTATTGACGTGGATAGAGAACTGGTGGGCAGACAGGAAGCAGAGAGTAGGAATAAATGCGTCCTTTTCAGAGTGGCAGGCAGTGACTAGTGGGGTACCGCAGGGTTCAGTGCTGGGACCCCCTCCAGCTGTTCACAATATACATTAATGATTTGGACAAAGGAATTGCATGTAATATCTCCAAATTTGCAGACGACACTAAGCTGGGTGGCAGGGTGTGCTGTGAGGAGAATGCACAGAGTCAGCAGGGTGACTTGGACAGGCTTGTTGAGTTGACAAATGCAATATAATGTGGGTAAACGCAAGGTTATCCACTTTGGTGGCAAAAACAGGAAGGAAATTATTATCTGAATGGTGGTAGCTTAGGAAAAGGGGAAGTGCAACTAGACCTGGTGTTATGGTGGAACAGTCATGGAACGTTGGCATGCAGGTACTGCAGGCAGTGAGGAAGCCTAATGGCGTGCTGGCCTTAATAGTGAGGGGATTTGAGTATAGAATAGGGACGTCTTGCTGCAGTTATTTAGGGCCTTGGTAAGGCCACACCATGGGTATTATGTGCAGTTTTGGTCTCCTAGTTTGAGGAAGGACTTTCTTGCTATTGAAGGTGTCCAGCGAAGGTTCACCAGACTAATTCCTGGGATGGCAGGATTGACATATGAAGAAAGACTGGATCGACTGGGCTTGTATTCACTGGAGTTTAGAAGAATGAGACGGGATCTCAGAAACATACAAAATCCAGATGTGGGAAGAATGTTCCCGATGTTGGGGACATCCAGAACTAAGGGTCACAGCCTAAGAATAAGGGGTAAGCCATTTAGGACTGAGATGAGGAAGAATGACTTCTTTCAGAGAGTTGTGAACTTGTGGAATTCTCTACCACAGAAAGCTGTTGGGGCCAGTTTGTTAGATATATACAAGAAGGAGCTGGACATGGTCCTTGCAGCTCAAGGGATCAAGGGGTATGGAGAGAGCAGGAATGGGATACTGACTTTGCATGATCAGATTGAATTATGGTGTAGGCTCGATGGGCTGAATGGCCTACTCCTGCACCTATTTTCTATAACTTGCATTAAAACCTGTTAACAAATACACCTGTGTTTGCTGATCTCCATTGGCCCCATGTCCTCTGATTTTAAAATTTTCATCTTTGTTTTTAAATTCCTGCTTCCTATCTGTGTAATCTCCTTCAGCCCCAGAACCCTCCAGAATTCTTGGACTCATTTCATTCTGGCCACTTGAGCTTTAAATTTCTCCACCACCGGTGGCTGTCTTCAGCTGCCTAAATCCTGAACTCGGAATTACCTTCCCTATATTTCTCTGCGTCCCTATTTAATTTTCCTCCTTAAAACTTAGTTCTTTGACCAAGCTTTTGGTCTTCTGCACTAATATCTCCTTACGTGGTTCAGTGTAATATTTTGTTTTGTAATGCTTCTGTGAAGCACCATGGGAAGTTGTCTTACATTAAACACATTATATAAATATTAGTTGTTCTTCATTGTGCAGCCCGAATAAGATTTTAGAAAATGATGCAAATCTATAGCTCATCATCCTATGGATTCATATGCCACAAGTGGAAATGTGTTTCAATGAATATAATTTGTGTATGCATACATCTATTTCACTATTAATAGCAGAGAATGCTTGTACCAGAAGAACTGCATAAAGTCTGCAGTCAGCATGAATTTTTATTTCCATGACTTTAAAAACAAGGTACTCCCTTTGAACTCAGTTCTTCCAAAAACTGTCGACAACAAACCACAGAGACAACAGCACAGAAGTTTTTATTCTAATGCAGTGGCCATTATATCTAAAAAAAAAATTCAACTTGAAAAACATACAAGCCATTGACTATGTTAGGTGCAGCTACTGAATCAACATAGTGTATAATGATTGAATCCCTACTTACCTAACACTACCAACGCTGCTGTATAACACACATATTACAAATTGATCACAGCTGTCATCAAGCATGACTCCAATTCCCACTGCATATGTGCACTTCATCTGCTTCTATAAAGTTACATGTAAGTCACATACAGCAACTCAGTTACACAAAAGGTTCCCTGTCATTCTTTAAGGATTAAAGTATTCCTTCAGGAATATTTTTAACGCAGTTATATTCTCGATTGACAAGAGAATAAAAGGGTATCTGGGACAGACACGGAAGCAAAATTGAGGTCATGGTCAGGTTAGCCATGATCTTGTCAAATGTCAGAGCAGACTTGCAGGGCTGAATGGCCTTATTGCGTCCTAATTCTTGTGTTCATATGTATGTAGATCACCAAGCCAAAAGCAGCAGTATAAGTGCACCATATATCGTTGGCTATCAGAGCACTTCTCAGTTTAGCCAATTTTTGCCTTTTATCCAGCAAACAACTACAGTGATTAATACAGAACATAAATCTAAGTTTTCTGCATTGTGGGGTCTAAATCATCCTGGATAAAAATACAAAAACAAGGAAAACTGCTTATAGTTTTACACAATTTATACTCAGCCATGTTCGAAATGCACAATGCTTTAATGGAGGCCACATAAATGCAGCTTTTTCTTTCTCAAAGGCAGAAGACTGAACAAGGGAATAAATTTGGCCCTCGTCGTAACATTTCTAGTGACTTCTTTATATTACTTGTTTACTTGTGCATTAGCACAATCCTGGAAATAGGACTGCTTTTCAGGCAAGGATTATGTATGGATTGTTGATAGCTTTATGAAATAATTGTCTTTATCCAACATTCTCTGAAATAACCAGAAATCCAAACTAGATTACCTGAACATGCATTTTAATCTTGTTCTACAGGTAGTACATTTGCTGACTCGTCTGCTTTAAAAAAAACATTTAGAGCACCCAATTCATTTTTTCCAATTAAGGGGCAATTTAGCATGGCCATCTTGTCAAATGCCAGAGCAAGTCTGCTCTGACATTTGACAAGATCATGGCTAATCTGACCATGACCTCAATTCCGCTTCCGTGTCTGTCCCAGATACCCTTTTATTCTCTTGTCAATCGAGAATATAACTCTGCCTTAAAAATATTCCTGAAGGAATACTTTAATCCTTAAAGAATGACAGGGAACCTTTTGTGTAACTGAGTTGCTGTATGTGGCTACCCTGCACATCTTTTGGGTTGTGGGGGCGAAACCCATGCAAACACGGGGAAAATGTGCAAACTCCACACGGACAGTGACCCAGAGCCAGGATCAAACCTGGGACCTCGGCGCCGTGAGGCAGCAGCACTAACCACTGTGCCGCCGTGCTGCCGACTCGCCTGCTTATATAATATTTAAATAATACAAATTAAGAAAGTAAAAGCAGAAGCATTTAGAAATGCAAAATTTGTGAATCTAGATCAGTTTCCAATGTTTCCTATTGAATGATCACGATGTGCAGATTTCTGTTCCCAAGGAAGCTTACATTTTAGCAGTAATGCATTTTCATCTAAAAGTAAAGATTACAATCTGAGCTCTGAATTTTCAGGATTTTGAGAAGGAGTCTGTATTCAAACATACCTTTAATTACACTATAGCTGACTGTATAGTTAGTGTTAACAGTAAGATCACAAGCCAACAATCTTCAGTTTCATATAAATACTTCATGGATCACAGGGTTAGATACTTAAATCAGTTGTCAGATAGTTTAAATATAAAATGAGCAGTGGACTTCATGATGATGTAGCCAGGCATCTTAGAAAAGAGGTGAGCGGCAGTTTATATTATATCATGGGAGTATTAAGACACCATCACAACAGCTACCATTAAACAGACCCTCTAATGACTTAAGTCACTTGTAAATTACTTCACCAGCCTAAGTGCGCAGATATTTTTTATAATATCCAAGTCTCCAAATGGAGTTAATAACAGTACTGATCGTTGCTTTACTTCAAATCATATCATGGGTAGTCCATTTAAATATTATATGGAAATCTGATTATTGTAAAGGAGGAACTCCAATGTATATGAAAATATTATATTTATATCAACAAAATGAAAGGAACAAATTCAAAGTTTCAACAGGAAGGACTGACTAGACTGCCAAGATTAGTTTCACAAACATGTCAGGAATCTGAGCAATCCATCTCAGTGGACACACAAGTGCACAAAATAACATGCCCCCAGCAGTACCCTAGACATTCTTGTATATAGGAATCTGATTGATCAGGTGCCCTAGACATTCTTGTATCGAGGAATCTGATTGATCAGGCTGGCCTGGGATTTTAAACCCCTCAAAATAATCC
This sequence comes from Scyliorhinus canicula, assembly GCF_902713615.1. Taxonomy (NCBI): domain Eukaryota; kingdom Metazoa; phylum Chordata; class Chondrichthyes; order Carcharhiniformes; family Scyliorhinidae; genus Scyliorhinus; species Scyliorhinus canicula. The sequence continues at coordinate 55,846,696 of NC_052159.1, read as the reverse complement.
TCTTTTTAAAATTACATGACCAGCTGAAAACATATCATGTTACATTATTACATAAATGATAGTTACAATAGTGCAATGCCATGAGAAAGCACTCTTCTAAATTCATTGAAGATAACCTGAACAATACATGGTAAGAATTCGGTATGGTTTTCATTTTCAAGGATGCCATTCATTATAAACGTTAACAAACTAAGGAAACCGAATCCTCAAAGTGAGAAAGATATTTAACTTAAAATAACAGCCAATTCTTGTAAGCATGTTGGCATTATTCGTCAAATTCAAGCTTGCCTTATTTTGCATGCAGTGATTTAACTGAATGTGAAGGAGACACAATATTCTGCAATTATGAATGTCTGATAAAAACCTTGTTTTGGGTGGGGGCAGGCACAAGTGTGAATATTTTGTTTTACAGTTAAATTTCATGCATTAGGAGACAAAAATGAAGTTTAAAAATGAGTTACAAAAGTTGCACTCATAGTCAAGTTTCAGTTCAGTTGATAGGATTGAGACATTGCCCTGTGTTGCGTCAAGGGGCAATGTAAATGCAGATCTTTCTTTTCTTTCACCTTACTCTGAAGTCGATATAAAATTATAAGCATCTAGGTATTGTTGATTCTTTGAATAACGTTATGCAGAACTGGCGACTTCCGGTGGCGACATGTAGAAGGAAGTCGCACATAAGGTAGCTCACACTCGAGTCCTTGATTTTTGGTCCTTTTCACCTGGTTTCCGGGGGTAATTGGTGGACCACCTCGTACCATTTGAGAGCCTTTTGTGAGAGGATATATCAAAAGGCCCAAGAAAGAATATTGGGGAAGAAAGGTGTGAGCGGTAACCCTTCTGAGGAGTTGAGTAAGATGTGGAGTCCGGTGGGATCGAAGATGGCAGAGGCAGGTTCATCGGGTGGGACCGCACCTAATTACGATGGATAAGCTGACAGCAGTAATGGCTGTCGAATTTGAAAGGCAATTTGGAAAGCATTTCAAGAGGCAAGGGAAGGAGATGTTGGAGACCCTCAAAACATCAGTGGAGGAAACATTGGTTCTGGCAAAGGAGGCACTGGGAAAGCCGTTGGAGACAGCTTGGTGCATGGTGAGGTGCTAAAGGGGGTGGAGGACATGGTCATGACACAGTAACCAATTAGCCTCACTGGATGCTGAACTGTGGAGGAAAAGAACATGGGCCCAAGGACCTAGAGAATAGGTCGAGGCGGCAGATCGTGCAATTGTCAGTGGGGTGGAGGGTCCGAGGCCAATGAGCGGCACGGTAGCACTGTGGTTATCACTGTTGCTTCACAGCGCCAGGGTCCCAGTTTTGATTCCCGGGTTGGGTCAGTGTATGTGCGGGTCTGCACGTTCTCCTTGTGTCTGCATGTGTTTCCTCCGGGTGCTCTGGTTTCCTTCCACAAGTCCCGAAAGACTTGCTGTTAGGTAATTTGGAAATCTGAGTTCTCCCTCGGTGTACCTGAACAGGCGCCGGAATATGGTTACTCGGAACTTTTCACAGTAACTTCATTGCAGTGTTAATATAAACCTACTTGTGACACTATTAAAGATTATGAGCCTACTTGTGATAATTAAATTATTGTGCTTTGAGTCGACGTTTATGGGGGGAGGAGGATCAGGCCTCCCCCATTGAGCTGGATCAGGCCCATTGGTCGCTCTGGACAAAACCACAGGCAAATGAGCCACCATGAGCAGTGATAGTACATTTTCACTGCTATCGCACAAAGGAGAGGTTCCTGAGGTGGGCCAAGGAGAACTGGGAGGTGCGGTGGGAAGGCAGCAGTATTTGGATATACCAGAATATCATAGCAGAAATGGCAAGATGGTGTGTGGACTTCAACAGGGTGAAGTCAGCACTCTTCAAGAGTGGCGTACGTTTTGATATGATGTACTTGGTGAGGCTGAGAGTTACGCTTAATTTCAAAGGACATTTCTTCGAGACGACGGAGGAAGCAAAAGATTTTATTAAAGGTCAAGAACTTGGACTGAACTGAGGGGATTTGAATGGGATTACACTGGTGGTCATGACAGGTTTGTACAAGGACATTTTTGTAAAATTGCTTTTTTCCCTTATGTTTGTCTTTTCCCCTTCAGTTTCTTTTCATTATAGCGTTGTGGTTAATTGAAATTGGTGTGTTTTGTTAGGTGTTCTTTTTCTTTCTTGTGTTTTTTCTTTTTGGTGGGTGCTTTGGGTTTGGTGGAAGTATTTGGTTTGGGGGGAGGTGCTGGGTAGTTTCAAAGTTGAAGGAGGGGGTGGGGGAGTTTCAGCTCTTGGGTGTGGTGGTTTGGATTTTGGTCTTGTTCTTTCATTGTTTACTTGTGGGCTCCAAGGGGGTAGCGGCTAACTCGTTAGCAGGTTGAGGTTGGCTAGTGAATGCAAGAGTGGGGCTGCTGTTTGCTGGACCTATTTAGGCAGGTTTCGATGAGCCTAGGAGGTGTGAATGGTTGGGGTGGAATGAGGATGGAGGAGAGAGGTGTCAGTTTGAGAGGAAGTGGTTGGGGGCATTTTTGGAAATGGAAGGGTGGGGGGGGGGGAAATTGCTGAGTGACTGGGGGTTGCTCTTTGTCCCATCTGGTGGGTGGGGCTGGCTGCCATCTTTGGTGGGCTCTGGTTTCAGGACAATGGGAGATGAAGGGGATAATTCCTCACAGTGGAAATGGATGACTTGAGTGGGAGAGGGTGAGAAACCCCCGATTCGATTGGTTACGTTGAATGTGCGAGGTTTGGAGATGGAGATGGTACAGCAGCCGGCGAGGAGTTTGGATGTGGGGCTGTTGGAGGTTTGGAGATTTTGTGTGAAGGTGGCTAGGGTGATTGATGGCTATGTAGGGTTCAGTAAAAATGGGGAGATGATGCCCTCGATAGTGTGGGAGGCCCTGAAGGCAGCGGTAAGAGAAGCGATAATCTTGCACAAGACGCAGGTGGACAGGGAGGCAAGGGAAGAGCGCCAATGATTAGTGGATGAGATTCTGCAGGTAGATGTGAGGGAATGAACAAAAGGGGATGGCACTGAAACATGGTGGGTAGTCAGGCTAAGTCAGGAGTATTATGGTGAGGGGGATGGGTGATCACAGGGGCCTCAGGCAAAAGGAACGTGAGGGCAGCAGATTGGGACCAGTAATTGCTAAGATTACCTTATATGGCTAGGTTAAGGAATGTGAGAGAACCTATGGAAACCCTACAATTGCTAAGATACCTTATTTGGTTGTGTGGGTAACCACATTTTTTTTATTACCAATGTATACGAGATGAAGTCTTTGTTCTGTACCTCACTCACTCTGGGTACTCGACAAGACTGGCAGAGTGAGTCAGCTTGCAAGACGCGCAAATAAAATAAAATGTTTTACCTACAATCCGACTTGGTATATTTACTGAGACCACACTGAGGGCAAAAAGAACTCGAATTCTCAGATGTTAGGTACCCGAGTGACCCGACTCCAGAGCTCCTGGCAAGTAGGAAGCTGCAGATGTAGTTTGATCTATTACCTATTGATAAGGCGGTGTGCCAGTTGCAGCGCTCAAGGGGGGTAATGTACAAATATAGGGAGAAGGCCAGTTGTCTCTTGGCTGGTCAGTCGAGGTGAAAGGCGGCCTCGCGAGAGATTGTTCAGATTTGGGAGGTGGACTGCTGAATGAACAGGGTGTTTGGGCATTCTATACGAATCTATATAGGTCGGAGACCCTGGGGAGGAGCCGGATATGGTGACGTTTCTGGAGGGGTTGGAGTGTCCCACGGTAGAGGAAGAGGATCGGGATGGGTTGGGGGTGGCAGGAGGTCCGCACAGCTATTGGGTGAATGCAGGTGGATAAGGCACCTTGGCTGGATGGGTTCCCAGTGGAATTTTATTAACGGTTTGCGGATCGATTGTTGCCATTATTGGTGGAGATGTTTTGAGGTTTCAATAGCGTGGGGTCTCTTCCACAGTAAATGATTTAAGCGTCTATTTTGCTCTTGCTAAAGAAAATTAAGGACCGGTATAGAGTGTGGGTCATGTCGCACGATTTCCTTACTGAATGTGAATGCTAAGATCTTGGCCAAAGTTCTTGCGCTGAGGTTGGAGATGTGTCTCCCTCAGGTTATTGGGGAGGATCGGACGGGGCATGTGAAGGGTCAGCATTTGCTGTCAAATGTGAGACGGCTTTTAAACACAGTACTGTTCCCGGGGTAGCATTGGATGCTGAGAAGACATTTGATAGGGTAGAATGGGGTATTTGTTTGCAATGTTGGAACGGTTTGGGATAGGGCTTAAATTCATGTCACGGGGTTCAGTTATATAATGCACCCAAGGCCAATGTCCATACAAATACTGTGAATTTGGGATACTTTTAGCTGCATAGGGGAACGAGGCAGGGGTGCCCTATGCCCTCCCTCTTGTTTGCGTTGGCAATTGAGCCTTTGGCCATTGCCTAGAGGGCCAGAGCGGATAGAACATGGTGTCTTTGTATGCTGATGATCTTCTCTTGTACGTGACAGATCCGACTCCCACAATGGGTGATATCATTTTTTTTTAACATAGAATTTACAGTGCAGAAGGAGGCCATTCAGCCCATCGAGTCTGCACCGGCTCTTGGAAAGAGCACCCTACCCAAGGTCAACACCTCCACCCTATCCCCATAACCCAGTAACCCCACCCAACACTAAGGGCAATTTTGGACACTAAGGGCAATTTATCATGGCCAATCCACCTAACCTGCACATCTTTGGACTGTGGGAGGAAACTGGAGCACCCGGAGGAAACCCACGCACACACAGGGAGGATGTGCAGACTCCACACAGACAGTGACCCAAGCCGGAATCGTACCTGGGGCCCTGGAGCTGTGAAGCGATTGTGCTAACCACTGTGCTACCGTGCTGCCCTAAATGGTGCTGCTGAAGCGGTTTGGGTATTTTCCAGGGTATTAACTGAACTGGGAGAAAAGTGAGTGTTTTCTGGTCACTCCATAGGGGAGGGGAGTTAATCTGGGGGAGTTACTGATCCATTTAACGGGTTCTCAATTGGGTGTGCAGGTATCTCGGGATTGGGCCCGGCTTCGTAAGTTGAATGTTACGAGCTTGGTGAGTGGGATCAAGGCCGACTTACAGATGTGGGATGGTCTCCCTTTGTCCTTGGCGGGCAGAATTCAGACGGTGAAAATGAACATTTTACCCCCGTTTCAGTTTCTGTATCAGTGTTTGCCGCTTTTTCTGCCAAAATCCTTCTTTGTGAGAGTGGAGAGATCAATTCTGCCCTTTATCTGGGCAAAGTGACCAGGATTCAGAGGACAGTCCTTTAGAGGGATCGGCAGTCATGGGGCTTGGCAATGCCAAACTTGATATATTGATATATTACTCGGCAGCAAATGGCGAAATGGTACTGGAGTGGTGTGGGATCCTGAGGTTGTATGGGTGCGGATGGAGTCGGAATAGTGTAGGGGGTCGGAATTAAAGGGCATTAGTGATGTCTGCACAGCCATTTTCTCTGGGGAAATATTCAGCGAACCCGGTGGTGGTCTCCACATTGAAGATGTGGAGACAATTTCGGCAGCATTTCAAGTTGGGGGTGATATCGAAGCTGGTGCTGATTTGTGTGAACCACATGTTAGATTCAGCGAGGCTGGCTGCCAGATTTAGGGGATGGGCGGAAAGGGATTTGTTTTTGGAGAGGCGATTTACGAGCCTGGAAGAGTTGTTGGAGAATTTCCCAGAGGGATACGTTTAGGTATCTACAAGTTTGTACTGTAATTTCACAAAAAATCTTTCCGACATTCCCTGTGGTGCCGCTGTCCTCATGGTTGGCAAGGGCACTGTCACTGGCTGGGATGGAGGAGAGGAGTACCTCGGAGCTTTATGATAGGATTATGGTGGTGGACGCAGTGTCAATGGAGGGGGCTACGGCTAAGTGGGAGGAGGAGCTGGAGAATGGGGTGTGGTGTGAGGCCCTGTAGAAGGTGAATGCAACGACTTTGTGCATGCGATTAGGGTTGATACAGTTGAAGGTAGTGCATAGGTCCCTTTGACAATGTCTAGGATGGAGAGATTGTTCGCGTGAGTGGAGGATGAGTGTGAGCATTGTGGGAGGGGCCCAGTTCTTCATGTGCACATGTTCTGGTCATGACCTACGCTTGTGGGGTTCTTTAGCACCATTCAATGATTTCTACAAATTGAGCTGAAGCCCTGTCCCTTAGGTGTCATGTCTGGGGTGTCGTACCTGCCAGAACTACAAACAGAGGCGGGGGCTGATGTCCTGGCCTGCGCCTCACTGATTGCTCGAAGACGGGTACTGATGGGGTGAAGGTCAGTTTCTCCACCCAGTGCCTCAGTACGGCTGGGGGGTCTTATGGAATTTTTATATCTCAAGAAAGTTAAGTACACCGTGAGGGGGGCAATTGAGGGGTTCTACCGGATATGGCAAGTATTTATTCTGTACTTGAAAGAACTGATCCCCGTTAGTTGTTTTGGGTGGGGGGTGGGGGGGGGGGGGGAAAGAGTCCCAGGTGGTTCCCCGACGATTATTGGGGGAACTCCTGCCAATCTGAATTCGGACAGGACTGGAGTGAGCCGTTACATGTGCAGAACTGAATAATCAACTAACTTTTATCCAGGCGATTGCATGGGGGAGAATTTTGCTGGAGTGGCGATCGGCATCGCCACCGGGGGTAGCGGCTTGGTTGGGTGACCTGTACGACTTCCTGCGATTAGAGAAGATAAAGTATGAGTTAAGAGGCTCTTCGGGGGGGTTTGAGAAAAGGTGGTAGATGTTTGTGACCGTGTTTGAGGGGCTATTTGTTGCGGGGGTGGGGTGAAAAAGGGGAAACATCTCTACAGACTGTATAGTTGATTGTTGGGAAGCATGTTTCCTGGGGTGTTTGTTCGCTGTAACCTGTTTTGAAACATGTTTGTAATAAAATACATTAAAAAAAAACATTTATCCAGACGTTTATATGATAGATTGTTTGGGCAAGGTAACAAGAGGACTACTCATAGAAGCATAACAGAGCAAGAGTTAGACAGCTTTTGAACAGTGGGAAGTGGCAAATCCTGCCATATTTAAAATTGAGGTTCCTTACCTTTACATACACAGATTCCCCAATCTACCTTAAAATCAAATTGGATGGACAAGGTCAAAGGACTCTTTCCATATAGGGATAGTATCCTCAGAAAAACATGCAAAATCACAGCCACAAAATTGGATGGCAAACATAGCAATGGCCTGAGAATCTGACTCTAAATTTGGAAGAACGGAAGATCTCAGAAAAGCTGCCAAATCAGAGCCATCTTAAACATTCCAAAATCAAGTAACTCTCCCAAGTATGCATGCCAAAAAATTTTCCTCATGACCTGTTACTCTTTTAGTGCTGCCCAATGCAAAGTACTCAAGACAACATTTACCGCTCTTTATTTTTTTTATTTAGTGTACCCAATTCATTTTTCCAATTAAGGGGCAATTTAGCAAGGCCAATCCATCTACTGCAGTGTTCTTCAAAGTCGGGTGCGCGACCATTGTCCGCGGCGCTCCCGATCACGCAAATCCCCGCGCAGCGGGCAGCTTTTCATAACACCAGCTGCAAGCGGCCACGAACGTTAAAAAGAAAATTTGGCCGCATTGCGCATGATGATCGGCGCGCATGCACAAATGCACATGCGCGGCGATAATCGGGCATGCATGTGCAGTACGGCCACTATTTTTTTAAACAGTTGCAGCTTTTTGTTTTACAAGTTCTGTCGTGGTTTTTATTCATTTATTTTATTCATTTACTTTTTATTTTTTTCATTTATTTTATTCATTTTATTTTTTTTACAAGTTCGGGGGGGGGGAGGTTAATTCATTTTAAAAATTTGTTTTACTCATTTTATTTTTTTTAACAAGTTTGTGGGGGGTGGGGGGGTTATTTGATAAAATTTTATAGGAAAAAAATTCAGAACTTTGGACAGATGGAGACTCCATACTTTCTGACACAGGAAGGCTTCACCTTCATCCAACAGGTTCCATTGGAGGAGCGTGTACGAGGGCCAAAGGGACCCAAACCATTTACTCCATTTTTGTCAGCAGCAAACAAGGTAAGAGAAAATGGTGGGTCGTGCAGGTCGGCCAGTGTGGGTCGCAAAGATCAGCCGGCGTGGGTCGCGAAGTCGGCCGGGCTGGGTCCCGAAGGTTGGCCGGTTGGTAAAAATGGGCCCCCGGAAAAAAAGTTTGAAGAACACTGATCTACTGTGCACATCATGGGTTGTGGGTGGCGAAACCCACGCAAACATGGGAGAATGTGCAAACTCCACACAGATAGTGACCCAGAGCCGGGATCGAACCTCGGACCTCGGCGCCGTGAGACTGCAGTGCTAACCACTGTGTCACCGTGCTGCATCTATTTAAAGCTCTTTCAATGTTTACAATGAATGACCATACTTTTAGCATGATGCAAATTCAACCTCCAATTTACAACTGGTAACACTAACAGCTGTACAGCACTTTAGACACAAATCCTTTGAATACAGTTTCACATTTGAGAATTCATGTACAATGGGTTTCACAAGTACTTCTCGTCAACATATGTGCTCGTGAAACCTACTTCTTATGAACAAACAACTTTCTGACTCCAAGATAAAAGAGTGGTATCACTGAGACAAAATTACACCAAAAGATGGAGGAACTACGGTGGTGGGAAACCATGATATCATACCAAACTTAAAGCAAGGCCAGGGAATTATCCTACGTAGTGCCAGATTAGATGGAGTCTTTCCCCAGTAACTACGGCAAATAGTTCAGAAAACCCCGATTTGATTTGCTTTATTGTCACAGATACCAAAGTACAATGAAAAGTTTTTTTCTGCGGCCGAGGAACGTACACAGTACGTACATAGCAGACACAAGAATAATTGGTACATCGATGGTAAATCTTTGCTGGATAGTCCCTAAAAGAAGTTTGGGAAGAATATTACTTGCCTCAGGATTTATATATACAGCCCTTGAGTATGTTACCGTACAAAATTGGCTCTCAGTAACTGCCAAAGCACACCCCGGACCTAGATGATCAGACTCAAACTAAATATTGATGGTAAACCTTGTCAAAATAAGTCCATCACAATGTGTTAACTGGAAGTTATTTAAGCAGTAATTGTTTTATGATCTTTTCTCTACACCTTGTTATAACTGTTACATTATATTCTGCAGTCTCTCCTTCCTTTCCTATGTTGAATTTGCCAAAGTGTGGGCGGGCGATAGAGTGGTAGGCATGTTTGATATTTGTGTAGCAGTGGTCCAGGATGTTTGGGCCTCTGGTGGAACAGGTGACATGTCGGTGGTAACTTGGTAGTATGCTCTTGAGCTTGGCCTGATTGAAGTCCCCAGCTACAATGAACAAGGCCTCGGGATATTTAGTTTCAAGGCCATTTGCGGTGGTGAATATTTTGTCCAGTGCGATTTCCACATTTGCATGGGGTGGGATGTAAGCTGCCGTCAGGATAACGGAGCTGAACTCCTGCGGAAGGTAGAAGGGGCTGAATTTTCAGCGTGAGGTATTCTAGGTCCGGGGAGCAGAAACTCGCCAGTGTTGCTACATCTAGGTACCAGGTGGTGTTAATTAGGAGGCAGACCCCACCTCCCCTTGCCTTGCCCGAGGCTGCCGTACGGTTTACTCGGTGGATTGAGAAGCCCTCTGATTGTAGGGCACAGTCCGGTGAAGCAGGAGTGAGCCATGTCTCCGTGAAACAGAGCACACAGCAGTCCCTTAGTTCTCTTTGAAAAGTGAAACTGGCTTTAAGTTCGTCTCGCTTGTTTTCTAGAGATTGGACATTAGCTAGGGGTAAGCTAGGCAGTGGGGCTTTGGGGCCGCGTTGTTTCACTCTCACCTGCAGGCCTGCACATTTTCCACGCTTCCTGGAGTGACTGCTTCTTTTCAAGCCTGGGAGACGGTGAGACTATGCAGTGTTAAGTGTTCTCAGCGCAAAACTAAGTATCCATGAGGTATTGTGCGCCATCAGCAGCAGAATTAATGCACTCTGATATGTCTTCTCCCAGCATATACCTTTCTCTATCATTACTGTAAACCCAAGGGATCAATTCTTGGCATAATAAGGAGTGCCAAGGGCATCACCATGCATGCCTAAAAATGAGGTGTCAACCTGGCGAAGCTAAAGCACATGCCTACGTGTGCTGAACGGTGGACACATCATGTTCTTGATCAGGCTAAACAATCCTACAAGCAATTAATTACATATAATGCTTCCAGTCCTGCCACATTCATCTGTGAAAACATCCTTATCTTCAATGATGAGAAAGCTCAGGACATCAGTGCAAAATATAAGGCTGAAACATTTACAATCAACTTCAGCCAGAAGTGCCAATGCTTCATCAAATTACAGTTCCTCCAATACTAGATCCAAAGTTGAAACTTTCGCTGATGATTGCACAGTGTTCGGTACAAATCAGAGCTCCACCAAACCTGATGCTGGCTGGTGTCTGCATGTAGCAAGATTTGGGCAACATTCAGGTTTGGGCTGATAAGTGGCAAGTGACATTTGTGCCATGCAAGTGCCAATTAGTGACCACCTCCAACAAGAGAAAATCTAATAATCGCTCCATGACATTCACCAACATTACCATTGCCGTTTCTTGCATTAACAACATCTTGGGGGCTACCATTGAGCAGAAACATCTACAGAATGTTCTGCAGCAACTCACCCAGGCTCCTTTCACAGCACCTTGCAAACTTTCAATCTCTATTACCTGATGGACAACGGCAGTAGGAATATGAGAACGCCAATACCTCCAAGTTTCCTTCCAATTGTGGGTGTACCTGCACCACAGGGACTGCATACTACCTACTTATGGGCAATTGGGGATGGACAATAAATGGTTGTCTTAACAGAGATGCCCACATCCCAAGAACAAATAAAAATCTCACAACATTAATTTACTGCGTAAAATAAATGCCTATTGATTAAAGTTTTCATTCAACATTAGTGAAGATATTTAACAAACAGCTTTGGTTCTCCAAGTCTACTTCAACACCACATCCATCATCAAAAGCACATCATGCAGAATAGTACAAGCTGGAGTCATAATTAACATGAAACTTGATCTTAAGCTGAGCCATACAGTGTCTCCTGCCACACACGTTAGGCTATCAAGTATTGCATACTTGATTTTCCAAACTAGAATCTATTTGGCGATTCCCATATGGCTCAGTTGATAAAGTCAGCATGTAACTGAACAAGCCTGTCCACACATTTCCAAATGCGTGCTGTTACCCGATCTCATATAAATAGCCATTGCAGTGGTACGTTTGGCTTAAATCTTCCAGGGTTAAGGAAGTAAAAATGACCTCTGTTGCTGTCCATTGACCTTGCTGGAAACTGCATGCCACAGGTCACATAACGACAGGATCATGTTCAGCCACAAAATGTCAAGCAGCCTGAAAAGTCACTTGTTAAAGCTCACATAAACAATGACTCCACTGGAAGGCACCTAGTCTCCATGCAACTGCACCCATGGAGCCAACACTTTTGAGACATGGGAAAACAATAGCACGAAAACAATGAAGGGACACTATCAAAGGGAAAATTTCAAATCAAATATGAATATTGGATGATATCATCCAAAGTAGCTTTGCATTGTTAAAAGCAAAATATCTCTCTGAGTTGTAAGATTCTTTACAAACGTCAATAGAATTCAGAGAATTTGTGCCCTCCAAAACAAGAACAGCCAGGGAAAGAATAAAATACTTGCTACTTCACTAAAGTTAAAATATTTATGCTAGTTGAAAAAATATAATGCTCTACATCAATTATACTAGAAGAGGAAAGGTAAGAAAAAATGAAGCAAACCTTTAAAGAGGACTCACCAAGTTTCTTGTGCCCTCTGGTGCTGCCAAATGGCATTGAATGTAAGAATTAAAAACTTGCACAGCATGTTGCGTGAAAAACCCTTTATGGAAATGCTTATTGTCTTGTACAAGTGTAAGCCATGACTCAAGCAGTTTATCGTACGCCTCCATGTACACCATGTCATCTTTGTCCAACTATAAATAAAAATGTTGCATCAGTCACTCTTTAGTAAATTACTCAATTGAATAGAAAGTACATATATAGAAGCAAAAGTACATTCATTTCTTCAGGCAAAAAATCTCCACAAATGTAGGTTCTAAGCATTTTCCACCACTGTTCTGAAAGTCCATAGCAAGACCAGAACACTAAAACCCTATTTTTGATTGTCAGAATGTCTTTCTCCTATATCAATTAGGGGCTGGTTTAGCACACTGGGCTAAATCACTGGCTTTTAAAGCAGACCAAGCAGGCCAGCAGCACGGTTCAACTCCCGTACCAGCCTCCCCGGACAGGCGCCGGAATGTGGCGACTAGGGGCTTTTCACAGTAACTTTATTTAAGCCTACTCGTGACAATAAGCGATTTTCATATTTTCATTTTTCAATGGTCAAAACCACAGAATTGTACTACACTGTTAATACCTCCTTATAAAGCACTAATGCAGGACAAATCCTGAGTAATTTATACTGAATGAACATAGAACATAGAACAGTACAGCACAGAACAGGCCCTTCGGCCCTCAATGTTGTGCCGAGCCATGATCACCCCACTTAAACCCACGTAACCCCGTAACCCAACAATCCCCCCATTAACCTTACACTACGGGCAATTTAGCATGGCCAATCCACCTAACCCGCACATCTTTGGACTGTGGGAGGAAACCGGAGCACCCGGAGGAAACCCACGCACACACGGGGAGGACGTGCAGACTCCACACAGACAGTGACCCAGCCGGGAATCGAACCTGGGACCCTGGAGCTGTGAAGCATTGATGCTAACCACCATGCTACCGTGAGGCCCCTCAAGTTTCATCATTTATGTCAGGGGAGATATTGCGATAGTTATACTTGCCACAAAGGGCAGCATGGTAGCATTGTGGTTAGCACAATCGCTTCACAGCTCCAGGGTCCCAGGTTCAATTCCCGGCTTGGGTCACTGTCTGTGCGGAGTCTGCACATCCTCCCCGTGTGTGCGTGGGTTTCCTCCGGGTGCTCGGGTTTCCTCCCATAGTCCAAAGATGTGCAGGTTAGGTGGACTGACCATGATAAATTGCCCTTAGTGTCCAAAATTGCCCTTAGTGTTGGGTGGGGTTACTGGGTTATGGGGATAGGGTGGAGGTGTTGACCTCGGGTAGGCTGCTCTTTCCAAGAGCCAGTGCAGACTCGATGGGCCGAGTGGCCTCCTTCTGCACTGTAAATTCTATGAAAAGGCAAAAAGTAAATAATTGCCTAAATGAAGCCACCTAACTGTCAGAACTATAAGTGTTAAGTAAAGATTTTAGAGTTTGAACAGTTTGGATCTTCCATATATTTGAGTGAGCAAATAATGAAGTCAATTTATTTATCGTGTTGCTTTTAAGTTTCTCTTTCTCCATGGACCCTATTAGAAACAAAAATATGCTGCAGATATGAACAAGCATGCTTAGGGTTTAAATCTAGGATTATTAAAACCAACCCACAAGTCTTATTTATAGCAGGATATGTTTATTTTACAAATACCAATAGCAGCTGGAGTGAGAATGCCTTTGAGGAACATTAGTCTTTATAATATATAATACTTACAATTTAACATTTCATTTCTTTTTTTAAAAATTTAGATCACTCAATTATATTTTCCAATTAAGGGGCAATTTAGCGTGGCCAATCTACCTACTCTGCACATTTTTGGGTTGCGGGGGCAAAACCCACGCAGACACGGGGAGAATGTGCAAACTCCACAGACAGTGACCCAGAGCCGGGACCGAACATAAGAACATAAGAACTAGGAGCAGGAGTAGGCCATCTGGCCCCTCGAGCCTGCTCCGCCATTCAATTAGATCATGGCTGATCTTTTGTGGACTCAGCTCCACTTTCCGGCCCGAACACCATAACCCTTAATCCCTTTATTCTTCAAAAAACTATCTATCTTTACCTTAAAAACATGTAATGAAGGAGCCTCAACTGCTTCACTGGGCAAGGAATTCCATAGATTCACAACCCTTTGGGTGAAGAAGTTCCTCCTAAACTCAGTCCTAAATCTACTTCCCCTTATTTTGAGGCTATGTCCCCTAGTTCTGCTGTCACCCGCCAGTGGAAACAACGTGCCCGCATCTATCCTATCTATTCCCTTCATAATTTTAAATGTTTCTATAAGATCCCCCCTCATCCTTCTAAATTCCAACGAGTACAGTCCCAGTCTACTCAACCTCTCCTCATAATCCAACCCCTTCAGCTCTGGGATTAACCTAGTGAATCTCCTCTGCACACCCTCCAGCGCCAGTACGTCCTTTCTCAAGTAAGGAGACCAAAACTGAACACAATACTCCAGGTGTGGCCGCACTAACACCTTATACAATTGCAACATAACCTCCCTAGTCTTAAACTCCATCCCTCTAGCAATGAAGGACAACATTCCATTTGCCTTCTTAATCACCTGTTGCACTTGTAAACCAACCTTCTGTGACTCATGCACTAGCACACCCAAGTCTCTCTGAACAGCGGCATGCTTTAATATTTTATCATTTAAATAATAATCCCGTCTGCTGTTATTCCTACCAAAATGGATAACCTCACATTTGTCAATATTGTATTCCATCTGCCAGACCCGAGCCCATTCACTTAACCTATCCAAATCCCTCTGCAGACTTCCAGTATCCTCTGTACTTTTCGCTTTACCTGGGACCTCAGCACCGTGAGGCAGCAGGGCTAACCCACTAGGCCACCGTGCTGCCCACAACATTTAACTTCTAACATGTTTTAAAAATAGTGCGGAACCTAGTCATTACACAATAAGTATGCATATTAAAAAATGCAACTCAGTTTAAATGAAAGAGACTGCTAATAGTGTCTGAACAAAATTGAAATGGTGCCAATGTACACGAGCAGGAATTTTCTTTTATATGTACAACAAAATCTGTGGATTTCATTTTGTTTATTTACAAATCTAGCTACATTTTTAGCTTCTTCAACTGTGGTTTATAACACAATTTCTCCTTTCCCCATAATACTACATACCATTCTTTAAGAATGCTTGCAAGCTCCTGCCAATCTGAGGTGGGTAGCAGTTGTGTGAAGATAGAACCAGATTGCCTATTAATCCTTCCTGTTTGGGAAAGAATCTTGGGAATTTATCAAAAGACATGCCCAACTGACTCCTAAACCTAGTTTCTTAATGTCCTGCCAGTACAAAATCACTCATTTTTCATATGACCATGTTACAAATACATTTTTCGGTAGGTAGGAATGTTACCAAAAAACAGAAATTAGTAGGCACTATTCTTTTAGCCAGCACATCGAGAACTAGAACCATTTGTGAATGATGCTAAAATGTACTGCACGGGGCATCATATGGCGCAGTGGATAGCACTGGGACTGCAGCGCTGAGGACCCGGGTTCGAATCCTGGCCCTGGGTCACTGTCCGTGTGGAGTTTGCACATTCTCCCCATGTCTGCGTGGGTTTCACCCCCACAACCCAAAGATGTGCAGGTTAGGTGGGATTGGCCATCCTAAATTGCCCCTTAATTGGAAAAAAAAATAATCAGGTACTCTAAATTTATTTTTTTTTAAAATATGTACTGCAAATAGAGATTACATAAAATTTTACAAATTGACAGAAAAATAAAGAGATTAAATTGGCAACGAACCCATGATATGAAATCAGAACAATGTATAATTGACAAGAACTGCAAAGACACTCCATATTCTTGCATACAACATAGTGATATGCTGATACAAAATTTTCAGCTCTTCAGGCAGCACGGCCCCAGGTCACTCTGTGTGGAGTTTGCACATTCTCCCCATGTCTGCATGGGTTTCACCCCCACAACCCGAAGATGTGCAGGGGAGGTGGATGGGCCACCACACTGTATTGCCTCTTAATTGGAAAAAAAATAATTGGGTACTCTAAATTTATTGATTTATTTTCATTTTGTCTCTTGGAAAATATATTTACGGGTTTGTGCAATCTGGTGTTACTAACATTTCAAACACCCTCCTTAAAACTTACTGAAAGCTATTTCCGGTGGCGGCCATGGAGTGAATGGTCGCTTATTTGATAGCTCCCGCTCATGGTGGACCTTTTTTCCTCGACTTATGGAGGATTCGATAAAACAGGAGATGAGGAGTAGGATTCCCCACCAGTGTATGGATTTGTGTGCCATAAGTGGTCTGAAAAGGAGAGATCGTTGGTTGAAGAAGGGAGTGGAGTCTGCAGCACAGAAAAATATGGCGGAGGGTCAGGGACCGAAATTGCCAGCCCAGTGGTCAACGGAGAAGCTGGTGGTCTTTCTCCAGGAGAACTTTGCTCAGCAAAGAAAAGAATACGTGGATCTGATTATGGCGGGGATTGACCGTGTGGCACAGAGATTGGAAGCCCAGGGCCAGGTGATTAAGATGATGGAAGAGGTGGTTGCTGAACATGTTGACCAGCTAGCCACGATGGCAGCGGAGATGGGGCTGATGAAGGACCACCAGAAAAAGCTGCAAAAGAAAGTGGAGGAACTGGAGAACAGTCGCACAGGCAAGACCCGAGGATCGTTGGCCTCCTGGAGGGCAGCGAAGGATCGGATGCAGGGGCGTATGTGGCGCGTATGTTCGAGAAGCTGCTGGGGGAAGGTACATTTGCTCGACCCTTGGAGGGGGACAGGGTGCACAAAGCACTGATGAGGATGCTGTTGGAGAATGAGGGTGATGGTGGTATGAATGCACTGGTTCCTGGATAACCTCACATTTGTCAACATTGTATTCCATCTGCCAGACCCTAGCCCATTCACTTCATCTATCCAAATCCCTCTGCAGACTTCCAGTATCCTCTGCACTTTTCGCTTTACCACTCATCTTAGTGTCATCTGCAAACTTGAACACATTGCCCTTGGTCCCCAACTCCAAATCATCTATGTAAATTGTGAACAATTGTGGGCCCAACACGGATCCCTGAGGGACACCACTAGCTACTGATTGCCAACCAGAGAAACACCCATTTATCCCAACTCTTTGCTTTCTATTAATTAACCAATCCTCTATCCATGCTACTACTTTACCCTTAATGCCATGCATCTTTATCTTATGCAGCAACCTTTTGTGTGGCACCTTGTCAAAGGCTTTCTGGAAATCCAGATATACCACATCCATCGGCTCCCCGTTATCTACTGCACTGGTAATGTCCTCAAAAAATTCCACTAAATTAGTTAGGCATGACCTGCCCTTTACGAACCCATGCTGCGTCTGCCCAATGGGACAATTTCTATCCAGATGCCTCGCTATTTCTTCCTTGATGATAGATTCCAGCATCTTCCCTACTACCGAAGTTAAGCTCACTGGCATATGATTTCCTGCTTTCTGCCTACCTCCTTTTTTAAACAGTGGCGTCACGTTTGCTAATTTCCAATCCACCGGGACCACCCCAGAGTCTAGTGAATTTCGGTAAATTATCACTAGTGCATCTGCAATTTCCCTAGCCATCTCTTTTAGCACTCTGGGATGCATTTCATCAGGGCCAGGAGACTTGTCTACCTTTAGCCCCATTAGCTTGCCCATCACTCCCTCCTTAGTGATAACAATCCTCTCAAGGTCCTCACCTGTCATAGCCTCATTTCTATCAGTCGCTGGCATGTTATTTGTGTCTTCCACTGTGAAGACCGACCCAAAAAACCTGTTCAGTTCCTCAGCCATTTCCTATTATTAAAACTCCCTTCTCATCCTCTAAAGGACCAATATTTACCTTAGCCACTCTTTTTTGTCTTGTATATTTGTAAAAACTTTTACTGTCTGTTTTTATATTCTGAGAAAGTTTACTCTCATACTCTATCTTACTCTTCTTTATAGCTTTTTTAGTAGCTTTCTGTTGCCCCCTAAAGATTTCCCAGTCCTCTAATCTCCCAGCAATCTTTGCCACTTTATATGCTTTTTCCTTCAATTTGATACTCTCCCTTATTTCCTTAGATATCCACGGTCGATTTTCCCTCTTTCGTCCGTCCTTCCTTTTTGTTGGTATAAACCTTTGCTGAGCACTGTGAAAAATCGCTTGGAAGGATCTCCACTGTTCCTCAACTGTTCCACCATAAAGTCTTAGCTCCCAGTCTACCTTAGCTAGTTCTTCTCTCATCCCCTTGTAATCTCCTTTGTTTAAACACAAAACACTAGTATTTGATTTTACTTTCTCACCTTCCATCTGTATTTTAAATTCCACCATATTGTGATCGCTCCTTCCGAGAGGATCCCTAACTATGAGATCATGAATCAATCCTGTCTCATTACACAGGACAAGATCTAGGACCGCTTGTTCCCTCGTAGGTTCCATTACATACTGTTCTAGGAAACTATCGCGGATACATTCTATAAACTCCTCCTCAAGGTTGCCTTGACCGACCTGGTTAAACCAATCGACATGTAGATTAAAATCCCCCATGATAACTGCTGTACCATTTCTACATGCATCAGTTATTTCTTTGTTTATTGCCTGCCCCACCATATCGTTACTATTTGGTGGCCGATAGACTACTCCTATCAGTGACAGTGTTCTTTTATGCTGCTAAGTTTCTTTTTTCTTTTTGGGTTTTATCTGTGTTGTTTGCACTAAGATTTGGGTCGTGGCTCAGTTTTGTATGCGGGTTAACTTTGTTCTTAATGGGTATGGTGGGTGGAATTTTCTTCTTTGTGTTTGTTGGGGATTGTACGGTTTGCATATGTATGTTTGAGCTTGGGGGGGGGGGGGGTGGGATGCTTGGCACCATGGGCGGGGGCTACCAGGCTAGCTGGGCGGGCTAGCTCACGGAGGTATAGTGGGGGGCAAGCAGGTGATCAGTTTGTTGAGGGGGGTTGGGATTGTTATTTTGTTATGGGGGGGGGGGAAACTGTTCTGCTGACAGGGGAGGGACTGGCGTGTGGAGACAAATTGGAGGTCGATGACAGTGGACAAGCAAGGGCGGGCCGAGGAGGCGTGGGACGCGGGCTGCAGGCTGGCCTAAGAAGGGTGATGGTTGATCTAAAGAGGTGGGGTGGGGCAGGGTGCCCCCCTGTCAGGCTGATCGCATGGAACGTGAGAGGGCTGAATGGGCCGGTCAAGAGGGCTTGCATGTTCGCACATTTGAAGAGTTTGAAGGTGGACATGGAAAACTACTGGATACACACCTGAGGGTAGTGGATCAGACTAGGCTGAGGAAGGGGTGGTTTGGGCAGGTGGTATTTCATTCTAAGGCAGGGATGGTGGATGCCGAGTATTCGGCAATTGTTGTGTCGGATCATGCCCCACACTAGGTGGATTTACGGGTGAGTGGGGGGGGGGGGGGGGGGGGGGGGGGGGGGGCAGTGCCCGTAATGGAGAGTGGATGTAGGACTGCTAGCAGATGAGGAGGTGTGCTGGCGGGTGAGAGGCCATCCAAAATTATTTGGAAATAAATAACACTGGGGAGTTTTCGATGGCAACGGCATGGGAAGCACTGAAGACAGTGGTTAGTGGGGAGCTGATTTCGATACAGGCTCATATGGAAAAGGTGGAGCCGGTGAGATGGATAGGCTGGTTAGGGAGATTCTCCAGGTGGATAGAAGATACTCGGAGGCCCCGGAGGCAGGACTTTTGAAGGAGTGGCAGAAGCTGCAGATGGAGTTTGGGCTGATATCCACAGGGAAGGTGGTGGGGCAGTTGAGGAAGGTGACGGGGGCGGTATATGAGCATGGAGAGAAGGCCAGTAGGATGCTAGCACATCAGCTCAGGAAAAAGGAGGCGGCCAGGAAGATAGGAAGAGTGAAGGATAGAGTGGAAAAAACACAATCTTGGACCCAGAGGGGGTGAATAATCGGTTGTACGAGTCGGAGCCCCCAGCTGGGGTGGTGCTGATGAGGCAATTCTTGGAGTGTTTGGAGTTTCCAAAGGTGGAGGAAGGGTTGGTGGAGGGGCTGGGTGCCCCGATCGGGATTGTGGAAGTAGTAGAAGGATTGGAGTCAGGCAAGGCCCCAGGACCGGATGGTTACCCAGTGGAATTTTATAAGATGTTTAATGGGGTGCTGGGTCTGCTGCTGGTGAGGGCATTTAATGAGCCAAGGGAGCGGGGTGTTCTTCCCCCAACAATGTCATAGGCTTCGATCTCATTGATCCTGAAGCAGGAGAAGGACCCAGAACAATGCAGGTCATACAGACCAATCTCCATACTAAATGTTGACGCCAAATTGCTGGCCAAGATTATGGCCTTGAGAATAAAGGATTGTGTTCCGGGGGTGATAGGGGAGGACCAGACGGGATTTGTTGAAGGCAGGCAGTGACCGGCCACGTCAGGAGGCTCTTGAATGTCATCATGATGCCCTCCGCGGGGAAGGAGGTGGAGAGGGAGTATTTCTGGGAGGTCCTGTGGCGGTTTGGGTTTGGGTAGGGCTTTGTAGACTGGGTCTGGCTGTTGTACCAGGAGTCAGTGGCGTGTGTGTGGACAGACCGGGTGAGTTCTGAAATGGCAGATGGAGCTCAATCCAGGCAAATGCGAGGTGATGCATTTTGGAAGATCTAATTTAAGAGCAGACTTTACGGTCAATGGAAGAGTCCTGGGGAAAATTGATGTACAGAGAGATCTGGGAGTTCAGGTCCATTGTACCCTGAAGGTGGCAACGCAGGTCGATAGAGTGGTCAAGAAGGCATACAGCATGCTTGCTTTCATCGGACGGGGTATTGAGTAAAAGAGGCAGCAGGTCATGTTACAGTTGTATAGGACTTTGGTTAGGCTCATTTGAAATACTGCGTGCAGTTCTGGTCGCCACATTACCAGAAGGATGTGGATGTTTTAGAGAGGGTGCAGAGGAGGTTCACCAGGATGTTGCCTGATATGGAGGGTGCTAGCTATGAAGAAAGGTCGAGTAGATTAGGATTGTTTTTGTTGGAAAGACGGAGGTTGAGGGGGGACCTGATTGAGGTCTACGAAATTATGAGAGGTATGGACAGGGTGGATAGCAACAAGCTTTTTCCAAAGAGTGGGGGTGTTAATTACAAGGGGTCACGATTTCAAGGTGAGAGGGGGAAAGTTTAAGGGAGATGTGCTTGGAAAGTATTTTACGCAGAGGGTGGTGGGTGCCTGGAACGCTTTACCAGCGGAGGTGATAGAGGCGGGCACGATAGTATCATTTAAGATGCATCTAGACAGATATATGAACGGGTGGGGAACAGAGGGAAGTAGATCCTTGGAAAATAGGCGACAGGTTTAGATAAAGGATCTGGATCGGCGCAGGCTTGGAGGGCCCAAAGGGCCTGTTCCTGTACTGTATTGATCTTTGTTCTTAGTCCGGGTTTTGCGGGGGGGGGGCTGTATATTTCTGACTCGTTTGGGGGGGGGGGGGGGGGGGGGGGGGGAGGAGAGATGGGAGAGAGTATGTGGATCTTAGGGAAATTTGGCCGGTTCTCAGGGTATAAACTGAATATGGGGAAAAGTGAGGTTTCTGTGATCCAGGCAAGGGGGCAGGAGAGGAGGCTGGGAGAGTTGCCATTTAAAGTGATGGGAGAGAGTTATCCATACTTGGGAATTCAGGTGGCACGGAGATGGGAGCAGTTCCATAAATTTAATCTGGCCCAGTTCGTTGGGTAAGCGAAGGAAGACTTTCAGAGCAGGGACATGCTCTCGTTGTCACTGGCAGGGAGGGTACAGACTGTAAAGATGAGGGATCTCCCGAGATTTATGTTTGTTTTCCAGTGTCTCCCTATTTTTAGACCAAAGGTCTTTTTAAAACGGGTTAATGAGGTGATCTCTGGGTCTGTATGGCAGGTAAAACTCCCCGAGTGGGGGGAGTGCTGTTGGAGCAGAGCCGGGCTTCTACCACCACAGGGGATACAGGACAAGGTAGTTTCAAAACCGAGAGTGGGGGAAGGGACGGTCTCGGAAATTTATAAAGAGCTGATGGAGTGGGAGGGAACCCAGATAAGGGAGGTAAAGTGTAAGTGGGAAGATGATCTAGGTAAGGAGATAGTGGCAGGTCTGTGGGAGGATGCTCTCAGTAGAGTCAACGCGTTCTCATCATGTGCCAGGCTCAGCCTGATACAATTCAAGGTGGTTCACCGGGCACACATGACGGTGGCCCGGATGAGCAGGTTTTTGGGGTAGAGGACAGGTGTGTGAGGTGTGCAGGAAAACCCGCAAATCATGTCCACATGTTTTGGGCATGTCCGAAGCTTACGGGATTCTGGCAGGGGTTTACAGACGTCATGTCCACGATGCTAAAAACATGGGGGGCACCGAGTCCAGAGGTGGCGATCTTTGTAGTGTCGGATGACCAGGGAGTCCAGGCGGCAAGAGATGCTGACATTTTGGCCTTTTCCCCCTTGGTAGCCTGGAGACGGATCTTATTAGAGGGACTCGGAGCCCCCGAAATTGGGGGTATGGGTTAGCGACATAGCTTGAGAAAATCAAATTTGGAGAGGAGGTGGCAGCCGGATATCGACTTCTTCAGGGAAAACTAAACTGTTAGCAGATACAATAAGTAGGGGGGGTTAGGGAAAAGGGGAGCAGGGGGAGTTAGCTTAGTTTAGTTTAGTTCAACTTAGGCGGGGTCAGCAAGACGCGATGAAGGGACTTGGGGATTGTGTGTATAAGCTATGTTGGCGGGGTATGGTTGTTGGTTGGGGGGGTTACGCACTGAATTATGTTTACATTTGTATTTGTATCTTCTGTTGTTATAAAACTATAAATGCCTTAATAAAATGTTTGTTAAAAAAACTTACTGAGAGCCTCTCTACAGAGCAGGATCCATTTTACATTCAAGGTAAAAAAAAAACCAAATCAGTGATAAAGCATTAATCTTTTCCCTCCTATCTCCCAACCATCCAATTTCCTTCATTCCTCTTTGAATGAAGGTATTCATTGCCTGCTGGGATACAATTTATTGGGACTCGGGCACCCTCCAGTACCTTGTTGAAAAAGCTGTTCAGACTGAATGCTTACAGGTTATAAACTGCAGGGAATTTCAGAGCCAGGTCTAATCTTGTCTTCACTCAATATCTTCATGAATTATTTCCAGCAAGTTGATTTTGACTGGCAATCTGAAATACATATCCTTAATTGCAACCCTCATACCACCCCATCAACCCAGATTCGATCCTGGCCCTGGGTCACTGTCCGATTGGAGTTTTCACATTCTCCTCGTGTTTGCGTGGGTTTCACCCCCACAGCCCAAATGATGTACAGGGTAGGTGGATTGGCCACACTAAATTGCCACTTAATTGCAGGAAATTAATTGGGTACTTTAAATTAAAAAATAATGCCACCCCATCAACTCTGTACAGCAGGTTTCAATCTGTATAGCTCAGCTACTGACTGCCGTAACCAGTCAAGCCATTGGAGGGGCCATTTTCTTTCAACATTTTTGTTTTGCAAACTCCTCTGACTAGTATGCCATGATGTCAAACTATTTAAAGCAAAGAACGTTTTATATAAAATAGTTTTCTCTCTTCAGAACAAGTACCTGCCACGCAAAAAAATACAGCAAAGCTCTTTGGTTGTGTCATTTACTATATAGGAAAACATACTTTATTAATACCCAAACTATATTGGCAATATTCAGATCATTTTGAATTGGCCAGTCGATGGATTTTTCTGTTCTATAGAAAACAATTTTGCTGAAAACTTGCAATTTTGAAACCAGAAAACCACTAGAAATGTGTCAGTCCAGTGTCAGAAGATAAAGGCAAAACATGCTACAGTAAAGTAAAAAATACTCACTACTTCTTCCAGGGCAGCACTCCGTCCAAAAGAGCAGGTGAGATGTGTGAGGCAGTTTATGAAAGAAGAAAATAATTCACTTGGAATGGCAGTTAAGATACTGCGTGGGAATTCTGAAATCAAGTTGCTCAAAACACTGGAAATTCCCACCGCTTCAGAATCCTCTATTTCTATTCTAGAAAATTAAATGGACTAGAAGTTACTACCGCAAAACATGAACACAAAATAATCAAAAACATAAAATACCAATTTTAAAAATCAGTTAGTTTGATTTATATTTGCAGTTATTGTTTTGAGATCACAGAAGCAAATTACTTCTTAATTATTCTGTAAAGATACAAAAATGTGATTCATCTTGCTGCTTTCTAACTTCTAAACATACCCATTAATCATATTGAGCAATCCTTCAATAAAATGAGCCAGGTAATCAACCTGCGCTCTCTCATCAGGAAATATACGTCCATGGATGGAGGCCAGCTGTGCCAGGCATTGCAAGGAGTCCTGGGCCATGTCGGAATCTTCTCTGATTTTACGATGTACCTAGAAGAAAATAAAGTCTTAACTTTCAGTATGTATATAAGTTTGGGCAAAAGAGATTTATTAGTCTTTCTTGAGTTTTCTCATCTAGATCACAGCAGATAAAAATCAATGCAATGCCGGGAAAGTTATTGCTCACTGAATAATTTTTTTCACAGTCATAAGAAAAAAGGAAAGTTGTTCTTTGACCAGAGACCCATTATTTAGCATTCAACTAACAGTAAATTGTCAGACTCCAACCAAAAATCTGCAAAACACTGGCTTATGATACATTTAAAATGTAACCTCTCGATCTGCTTGCTACATATGAATATCAATAGATAGTGACATACAAAGTTCAAATTCACAAAGGAATACAATGATCGAAATTATGTAAAACGAAACATACTAAACTTGGCAATTACATGATCTTGGTATAAGACCAGATTTGTGTGTTTCATGACTGAACTTTGCAAGTCAGCATTTTTTTAAAAAACCAACAGATACGCCTTTTTGAAAAAAAATCTATGTCTCCTTGTCCATTTGTCGCACATCAGAATACAGCCCAAATAAATCTAAATTGAGCAAAGGAAGAGAATAGGGAGCGAAGAGTTTATTTAATGACATCTTAGTTTTGAGAACTGAAAATAATACTTATGAATTGCCACTACAAAATACTAGAGTAGTTACAGTCAAGCCATCAGTAGGTTGTTGATTTTAGTGTGCCTGTTCAGTCAGTATAAATTGCTGACAAATTGCAAACAGTTTTGGCAAGTAAGCATCGACATCTGTTTTTAGCATTAATATACCAAGGATAAGAAATTAAAGTAGTCTTAAACTACTGGCATATTGACCATAATAAAAAATGTTAAATGTACTGAAATTACAGATCATTTTTACTGCATTACCAGGAAATATAAATCCAACAAAAATATTAAAGCAAGACAGATAATGCAGTGCATTCAAAGGAGATAACATCCCTATCCATTAGTCAACTACAGGACCAGACTGATAAGCCATCTATAGCAGGCAACTTTGTTCCTGAAATTACAACACTCCATCTGAAAAATAGGCTTTATGTGGGATCACATGATGAAGCACAATTAGTTTCATCCATGTAAAAATGGCACAGTTCACTGTCAATCATAACTTACAATGTGCTATATTTTCGTTCTTGCAGTGAACACAAGTGATGCAATGACTTAACAAAAAGCCCAACCAACCACTGGAAGTTTGAATTTAGTGCTTCCTACTTACTGAACAGGAGGTCACGTGTGGTGCATGAGGTAGCAGCCCTGCCTCCGAGCCAGAAAGCTCTGGGTTTGAGGCCCCCTCCATGAGTTGATGGCCAAGGAAGGTGCAATCATAACACAGCCAACAGGTTAAGTAACAGACCTTTAAATTCTTCCATCACATGCCAATGGCAGGCGGCAAGAGTGGGAGAGGTCCCTGGTCATCCATGTGATTGAAAGAAAGCTGGAGCCTCTACCATCAGCATACTTAGCTCCAGACTATCTATACATGAAAACGTGAATGTTGCTACAGTACCATAAGCTCCCTAGATTAACTGTAATTCATCACCACTCGTATTGAATCAATGCAAGACCCTGTTCTTCAACCAAGAGTTGCAATAGCTAAATATTTTAGGCCTTTTGCTATCCATATTTCCCTCAAGCACTCCATTAAACCATAAGCTATAGGAGCTCAACGGGCAAGACAAACCAAAAGCTGTAACTGTGAAGGCCACCGGATTCGGATTTACCAGGACATTGGAGCAGACCTGGCCAAGCACCGAGACAAATTTAATAGGGTAAAGGCTGCGTTGTACAAAAACGGTGTAAATTTTGTGGTGCTGTACCCATCCAAGCTCTGGGTCATGTTCCAAGGCAGGGAGCACATCTTCATGGCCCCGCGGGCAAGGACAAGTTTGTCTCAGAGAACGGTCTGAAGAAACGACAGCAGGGACAGCAATGAAGAGCCCATAGGAAGGAGACTCTTAATGTTTACTTTCTACTTTCTGTACTGCCAACTGTGAACCACCACCATATCAACCACTTTGCATGGGATTGTACTGCCATGTTCTGGGGACAAGAGGGGAAAGAGAGGAAGGTAGGAAGGTTGGGAGGGGGGGGGGCACCACACTAGCACCGGGAAGTATGCAGGCGAGAGAGCCCGGGTCGCATCTCCCGCAAGGGGGGAAGCGCCTGGCGGTGATTGGAGGGCGGGGGTGGGGGCAGACATCGGGAAAAGGGGAGCAGCTAGGGGAAGAAACAGAAGAAATTGAAAGGGGGGTAGGCAGCTACATGGTGGGAGGGAGAAACCACCACAAGGGAAATACAGATAAAGAAAGATTGAGGGCATTAGGCTGGCTACAACGGGCCACACGAGGTGACTTACAACAAAATGGCGCTGCAAGCAACCACTATGGAGGGTCCCTGAACAAAGGGAAACCCCCGGAGTGTAGGGGCTCACCGACATGGCGTACTCACAGCTGGCGACCACGTTGGGTATCCCTGGACAAAGGGAAACTCCGGAGCAGGGAGATCCGGCCTCATGGTGAGAACAGCATCCGTGGCATCTTGGACGGTCCCCTAACAAAGGGCAACCCCCGGAGTGCAGGGGCCGAGAGGCGGGGGAGAAAAAGAATAGTCACCTGGAGCGTCAGGGGACCTAATGGCCCAGTGAAAAGATCCAGAGTCTTCGCTCACCTGAAAAGTATGAAAGCTGACATAGCCTTTCTCCACTAGACGCACCTGAGGGAGAAGGACTGATTGCGGGTCAGGAAGGGCTGGGTGGGATAGACCTACCA
This sequence comes from Scyliorhinus canicula, assembly GCF_902713615.1. Classification (NCBI taxonomy): domain Eukaryota; kingdom Metazoa; phylum Chordata; class Chondrichthyes; order Carcharhiniformes; family Scyliorhinidae; genus Scyliorhinus; species Scyliorhinus canicula. The sequence continues at coordinate 55,819,681 of NC_052159.1, read as the reverse complement.
TTCCTGCTACGGGACAAGGACCAGGTGGGGTAGCCATACCGTTAAATAAGAGGACGCCATTTATAATGACAAGGACATGTATGGACCCAGAGGGTCGGTACATCATGGTCAGCGGTGTCCTGGATGGGGCACCGGTAGTTCTGGTAAATGTGTACATTCCCAACTGGGACGGCACAGAATTTATAAAGAAGACCATGGCGGAAATCCCCGACATAGACTAGAGTTCTCCTTCTTCCCCCAAGTACATAACGTTTATTCTCTGATTGACTTCTTTGTAGTGGGGAAAATCGGTGCTTCCAGGGTTAGAAAGAGCGGAATATTCCACGATTGTAATCTCCGACCAGGCTCCACACTATACGGATGTGAGTTTAGAAATGGGCCATGCCCAATGCACCTCCCTTGGAGATTGGATTCGGCCCTCCTGGATGACAAGGCCTTCTGCGAGAAAATATCACAGGCCATAGATGAGTGCATTACTAATAACCAGAATGGGGATGTCTCACCCTCCACGTTCTGGGAGGCACTGAAGTCTGTGATCAAGGGAGAAATTATAGTTTACAAAGCACGAAGAGACAGGGATGAGAGGGTGGCTGGCAACAGCTAGTTGACTCCATACTGGAGGTAGACCGGCAATACTTTGAGGCCCTGACCGCAGAGCTCCTGGCGGAGAGGAAAAAGCTACATATGAACTTTTGACTTGCTCTCCACAAGGAAAGGAGTGCACCAACTCTGCCAGGCACGGGGGACCCTGTATGAACACAGAGGCAAGGCCAGCCGACTGCTGGCTCAACAGTTGAGAAAGCAGACAGCCACAAGGGAAATAGCCCAGATTAGGAACAGGAAAGGCAACTCAGTAGCAGAGCTGGATAAGGTCAATGAGGCATTCAAGACTTTCTACTGTACAAGCCCACAACAGGGAACTTGAGGATAAAGCAGTTCCTCGATGGACCGGAAATGCCAGTCATGGGGGAGGATAGGAGACAGGGCCAGAAACCACCACTAGAACTGGGAGAAATCATGGAGAGTATCAGCTCCATACAGGCGGGGAAGGCTCTGGGACCAGACAGTTTCCTGCCGACTTTTACCAAAGATCCACGACAGCATTGGCTCCACACCTGTGGGAGATGTTCACGGATTCACTGGCGAGGGGCACACTGCCGCCTACACTAACTGGCGAGGGGCATCCTGCCACATACACAAGCCTCAATTTCACTGATACCTAAGAAAGACAAAGACCCAACAGAATGTGGGTCCTACAGACACTTCTCGCTTCTAAATGCAAATGCAAAATTACTGGCCAAGATCCTAGCCAAAAGGTAGGAGGGCTGCGTACCAGAGGTGGTAGCAGAAGACCAGACGGGCTTTGGAAAGGGTAGACAGTGGACATCGAACATCAGGTGCCTGCTGAACGTGATCATGACCCCATCCGGAGAGAAAACACCAGAGGTGATCGTCTCTCTGGACGCTGAAAAGTTCTTTGACAAAGTCGAATGGAAGTACCTCATAGGAGGTACTGGAGCGGTTCGGGCTAAAAACGGTTCACTGCCTGGGTGAAACTCCTGTACAACGCTCCCACAGCATGCGTTCGGACAAATATGACAGCTCTAAGTACTTCCAGCTGCACAGAAGCACATGGCAGCAATGCCCGTTATCCCTGCTGTTGTTCGCTCTGGCGATTGAACCACTAGCGATCGAGCTCAGTGCAGCAAAGAACCGGAAAGAGTTCCGAAGAGAAGACAGAGAGCACAGTCTCGCTCTATGCAAATGACCTTTTCCTCTACATCTCGAACGAACAAAGCAGCATGGAAGGAATCATGGCTCTCTTGAAAGAGTTTGGAGCCTTCTCGGGCTACAAACTTAACCTGAGCAAAGTGAGGTCTTCTCAGTGAACCCATAAGGAGGGGCAGAGCTGGAAGGGTTGCCTTTTAAACATGCCTGACACATATTCCGCTACCTGGGGACCCAAATCGCTCATGACTGGGCAGGGATCCACAAATGGAACCTGACCAGCCTGACGAAGTAAAAAAGGACCTGCAGACCAACTGCGACAGCATTTCGGGCTCATCAAAATATCCAACAAGGCCTCCATCTGCAACAACCACAGGTTGACGCCAAAGATAATGGCCATCACCTTAAAAAGGTGGAAACAGGACATGGAGACACTGTCAGTTTGGTACTTTTACACCAACAACAGACTGGCAACGCTTGAGGAACTGACAGAAAAGTTCCAGCTGATTGGGGGTGGTGGTTGTGGTGGGGGAGACGGACAAACTGAGGTACCTACAGATCAGAAAATTCCGACAAAGGGAAACAGGAACGTATCCATGGCCACCACAACAATCATTGCAAAAGGATCTGCTGGGCACGGACATCCTAGGGAAAGGGAACTATGGTGTTATGTATGGGCGACTGCTGAGGGGGGCCAACACCCAACCCGACGAGACGAGTGAGAAGTGGGAGGAGGGCTTGGGGTTTGAAATAGGGTGGGGACTCTGGAGCAAAGCACTGCACAGGTCAACTCCAGCTCCATATTCGCAAGGCTGAGCCTAATGCAGCTAAACGTTTTATACAGAGCACACTTGACTAGAACCTGAATGAGCAGGTTCTTCCCGGAGTTGGAAGACAAATGCCAAGGAGGTGCAGCCAACCACGCCCACATGTTCTAGTATTGCCACAGACCTTTTGGGTTTTGGACAGCCTTCTTCGAGGCAATGTCCAAGGTGGTGTGAATGAGGGCGGAGCCTTGCCCAAGAATGGCAGTCTTCAAGGTATCAGAACATCCAGATCTCTTCGTGGGGAGGGGGGCTGAAGCCCTTGCCTTCCTAATTGCCCGCTGGAGACTCCTGCTCAGCTGGCGGTCAGCAGGGCCACTCAAAGCTGCAGACTGGCAGTCCGACCTAACGGAATATCTCCAAATGGAGAAAATTTAATTCGCCATCCGAGAGTCAGAGGAGGGATTCCACAAAACATGGGAGCCATTCACTTGATTGTTTCAAGACCTGTTTGCAGCCAACAACTAAGAAGTCAGAGAACAGGAGAGGATAGTCACGACCACAACAAGAAAAAGGGGAAGTGGGGGGGAGCAGGGGGACATAGAACCCAACCATGCCCAACAAAAGCATAAGAATCAGTATCACAGCAACATAACAAGAGCACGGTACAAATACAGATGAGGGAAGAAGCCAAGATAAATGACCAAGGGGCGGGGAGAGAGGGGAAACAGCCAAAACTACTGTGGGACGAAAAATTGAAAATCGTGACCACCACTGTAAATAATGCTAGAAGAAAAATAACGATGCATGTATGTAAATAACTGAAACCGGCCATGTAAATATTTTTCTTTATCCTGTCTCTTACTGTTTGTCCATGCTTATCCTCGTTTTGTATGCCACAAAAAACTCAATAAAAACATTTTAGAAAGGATAGAGACTTTAAATCAGTGACATCATCATAAAATTCTTTAATCCAGGCATCTGACAAGAGGTAAATCGCATACAATTTAGTTATTAAAAAATAACACAGCAAGGACCCCAAGACATTCCTCCAGAGAGATAGGCAATCAGGAGGTTTGGCTTTACTCAATTTATTATTTTACTATTGAGTAGCCAATATCAAGAAGATACAGTGGTGGATTCATGATCAGGGTTGCTAAAGGGGCAAATGGGGCGATTTCCTTTCAGAGTTCTAGCGTTAGTGCAATTCATTAGTAACCACATCACTGCCATTCTCTCCAGCAAGATTTTGCTTGAATCTGGTAGTGGTGTCCACCCGGAGAAACTGGAAGCAGTTCAGCGAGCACTTTAAACTTAGTTCCATGTCTTTGCTGGCCCCTATCTGCAATAATCACTTTTTTTTACCAGCGGGTGTGGACTCAACATGGGAGGGGATGGGTTTGAAGAGGTTTGGAGTCTTGCTTGTGAAGGAAGCTGTCGGAGAAATTTCAACTCCCTTGTTCCAATCTGTTTAGACACTTTCAGATTTGTGATTTTTCGTGCAAGGTTTTTCCCTCTTTCTCTTGGCACCACCCTCCTCCCTGTTGAAGAAAATGTTGTCTCTTGCCCGATCGGGTGGGGGATTATTTTGTGCACATACAGCCAGATCCTATCAGCAGCATTGGCTCCATTGAAAGAGGTAAAAGTGAAATGGAAAGGTGAACTGGGTCCTATTCTGGATGGTGAGCTATGTAGCAAGGCTCTCACAGGGTCAACTCCACAACTTCTTGTGCTTGGCTTAGTCTAATCAGTTCAAGGTGGAGCACAGGGCTCATCTGAGCAATGTGAGGACAAGTAGACTTTGCTCTGGGGTGGAAGGCAGGTGTGAGCGTCGTTTTCAGGGCCGGCTAGCCACACTCTCATGTTGTCCCAAGTTAGTAAGCTTGCAGATCTCTTTCTTCAACACCATGTCAGAGGTACTTAATGTCGATCTGATGCCATGTCCACTGGTAGCCATGATGTCCACTGGTGGCCATTTTCAGGGTATCAGACTCACCAATATTGCATACAGGGGTTAATAGCCCAGATCCACGTTTAGCTTGGGTGGAGGTATCCTACTCCGCCCAGTGCCTCGGTTTGGTTGGGTGACCTCGTCTTTCTTACATCTGGAGACGGCCCAACAACACCATTAGAGGGTCGGTAGAAGAGCTAAGATGGCAGCCGTTCATTCCCTTATTTAAAGAACTAGTCACCGTCAGTTGTTAAGGGGTTTAGTTGAATGTTGGGAGGTTAAGTTAATTTGTGACTTTGATTGCTTAACATGTTGTGTCATTGTAACTTGAATTATTTTATATTATTTTGTTTATAATGAAACATTTTCAATAAACATATATTTTTTTTAATAACACAGCAAGACCAGTGCAGCTAGATGGCGAGTGTTTCCTAGATTATATGTGACAGGAGGAGGTCACCACACAGACAGTAAGAGTTCAGGATATCAGATGGGTGGCCATCCCAAGGTTAGGAGGAACCCGGCAATGCAGGACTCTTTGGAGTCTATGCGAACTTAAAGTGGGTTAATTAATATTTTTAAGGCAGAGGTAGATAGAATCTTGTTAGGCAAGAGAATCATTGGTTATCAGAGATTGATGGGAGCATGTACTCGGACTGCTGGGAGTGAAGACACTTGAAGGAGCAATTCAGACCCTGGCATTAATGGGCATGGAACTGCATAGGAAGGAAAAACAAAAGAGGAGAAAATCAAACATTGAGAGATTTCATAAATGGACAGACAGGGATTCCTGGAAGCAGCATCATGAGTCCCACATGGCGCAATGTCTCCCTGGTGTCAGGTAAAGGATATGAACTATAAGTTGTGGCACACATCAGTACAGATGGAAAGGCGGGCAGGTATTGAGTCCTATGGACAGATTTTCAGGAGCTAAGGAGTAAGTTAAAAAATAGGACTTTTAAATAATTCTGCATTACTTCCACTGTTGCACACTGGCATGGTGCAAGAGGGAGGAGCTTTAGATTCAAGGGACATTGGGACCAGTTCTGATGCAGGGATTCAAAAGAGATGCATTGCACCTGACCCTCAGCAGGACTGGGAGCAGTGTCCTCACAAGGAGGTTCATTAGTCTGGTTGGGTAGGATTTAATCTAAATTAGCCGGGGGATAGAATCAGAGAATTTACAGGGCAGGAGGAGGCCATTCGGCTCATCGAGTCTTCACCAGCCCTTGGAAAGAGTGTTAGCCTTTGGCTGTTGTTTAGTAAAGAGACATGAGATCTGCTCCTTTTCCTAAACACCTTTATTTTTCTTTGAACACACTCAGCACCAAACTCTATCATCACATCATATGCCTCAAAGGCCACCTGTAGCCTCTTTACATATCAATGCCAATTATTGGATCAATGAGACATCTTATTGGAATGTTTCTTAACCCGTTCTTTAACAAAGAGCACCAGACCTAAGCCCACACCTCCACCCTATCCACATAACCCAGTAACCCGACCTAACCGTTTTGAACTCTTAAGGGCAATTTAGCATGGTCAATCCACCTAACCCGAACATCTTTGGACTTGGCAATAGCATACTGAAGTGAAAAAGATACATAATGTGAAATTGTTGGGGGGGGGGGGGGGGGGGGGGTACGGTGGAGCAGTGGTTAGCACTGCTGCCTCACGGCGCTGAGGACCTGGGTTCACTCCCGGCCCTGGGTCAGTGTGTGCGGAGTTTGCACATTCTTCCCATGTTTGCGGGGTTTCACCCCCACAACCCAAAGATGTGCAGGTTAGGTGGATTGGCCACGCTAAATTGTCCCTTAATTGGGGAAAAAAAATAATTTGGTACTCTAAATTTATTTTTTTAAATTTAAGATATGGGGTAGTAGTCTCATTGCATCATAATCAAAATTTTATGTTTAATAAATGTTTTTTTCATTGTTAAAACTAATTAACGGTCAGGTGACTTTGTTCCCCCATGTTTTATTAAAATTAAATTAAAGTTATGGTCTTTTGAGCCAGGGTTCCATTCTGGGATCTTCCCATCATAACAAAAAGAATGATCGGAAAAGTCAGGGAAGCAAAAAAAAAGAGACATGGCGTAGCAGGACTGATCACAAAGGTTAGTACAGTGTTGGAAAGAGAGTGCGCCCTCAAGGAGTCAAGGACGGAATCCATTTGGTTAAGAGTTGAGAAGCATGAGAGTATGTCCTCGTTTCTGGGTCTATTCTATATTCCTCCTCATTACCAGAGCAAGATAGAGCAGCAAATCTACAGGAAAATCACAAAAGATGTGCAAGTGAACACTTGGGCAAGTGTTCATTGTATAGCAAGGTTCATTGTATAGTAAGGTTAAAACTAGAAGAGCTAATTCCAGTGGGATGAGTAGGGATCTAGTCTGAGTAAAATGGAACCAGAGACCAAGAGGAAAAACTGTTATGGAACCAAGGTTCCTTGGACAACTAGGGAGACGGAACATGATGTAAGAAAGGGGGATCTTAGTGGTTAGCATAACCGCCTCACGGCGCTGAGGTCCCAGGTTATATCCCGGCTCTGGGTCACTGTCCGTGTGGAGTTTGCACATTCTCCCCGTGTCTGCGTGGGTTTCGCTCCCACAACCCAAAAATGTGCAGAGTAGGTGGATTGGCCACGCTAAATTGCCCCTTAATAGAAAAAATAATTGGGTACTCTAAATTTATTTTAAAAAAAAAGAAAGGGGGATCTACAATGCATGTCAAGAACAAGGTCAAATGCAACAGGTTGGGAGGAAAGAAGAAAGTGAGAAAGAATACGAGAATAGAATGGCTCTTAACATAAAAGGGAACCTAATTATCTTCTACTGGTATGTAAAGAGTAAGTGGGTACTTAGAGGTGGAATTTGTTAGGGACAAAGAAGGTGATATATTCTTGGAAGCACAGGGCAAGTCTAGAATACTTAATAAGTACTTTCTACAGTAGTCCCCCGTTATACCGCGCTCCGCGATATACGGCGGGGGGGCTTATGGACCCCAACTTACTTGACTCATTTTAAACTCTTTTTGAAACAGCACCTTTTTTAGCCGCGATGATTAGCCGCGATGATTAGACCGATTAGCAGCGATGATTACCCGCGATGATTAGACCGATTAGCAGCGATGATTACCCGCGATGATTACTGTAGAACGATTAGCCGCGATGAGTAGCCGCAACCGATTAGCCCGATTACCCAGCCATAAAAGGGATACCTTTTCCAGTACAGGTATCTTCGAGTTCAGTTACTGTCGTTCAAAATGTTTAAGCGCAAGTCTTACACAGTGAAGCAAAAGAAACATTTGATAGACCGGCTTCGAAACGGGGAAATGAAGGCAAAAATATCCAGAGAGACTGGTGTACCAGAGTCAACCCTCCGTGGGTGGGTGAAAGATGAGCCCAATTTAAGAACATATGTTGGGACAGTTTCTCAGAGTGAAGGGCTTTCCAGGAAAAAGGCAAGGAACGCTAGTGACATTAACTTGGAGAAGGCTGTGTTCACCTGGTTTGTCCAGGAACAGTCCGGTGGCACCCCACTATCTGGACCTATCATCAGGACTCAGGCTGAGAAGTTCCATCACCAGCTCCACCCAGAGGACAGCAATTTCGTAGCCAGCAAGGGTTGGCTCCATCGGTTCCAGAAAAGACATGGGATAGGTGCAGTTACCATCAGTGGTGAACAGAGATCCGCCGACTCAGGAGCAGCAGCAGCCTTTCCCGACATCCTCAAGAACTACATGGTGCAAGAGGAGCTGACCCCAGAGCAACTCTACAATGCAGATGAGTCAGGGCTCTACTGGAAGATGCTGCCTGACAAGACCCTAGCTGTCAAGGATGATGCCCACAAGACTCTGGGGTACAAGCAAGCCAAGAACAGGCTCACCATCCTGTTTGCCGGCAATGCCACGGGAACACACAAGCTGAAGCCATTGATTGTGGGCAAATTCAAGTCTCATAGATGCTTTCACCACATCAACATGGAGAACCTACCCAAACTCTGGCAAAGCCTGGATGACCGCTTCCTTATTTGAGGAGTGGTTCTTCAAGTTCTTCATACCCAGTGTCAGGGACCACCTTAGTGCCCGCAACTTACCGCAGAAGGCCACACTCCTACTGGACAACTGCTCAGCCCACCCTCAGGGAGATGTTCTCAAGACCAGGGATGGGCAGATCCAAGTGCTCTATCTCCCAAAGAACACCACCAGCAAGATCCAGCCATGTGATGCTGGCATCATTCAGACCTTCAAGTCTGTATACAAAAAGGAACTGATCCTGGAAATGATAGACTCTCCTCTCACTGTCCCAGATTACCTGAAAGCCATCACCATCAAGGATGCCTGTTATCTGGCAGGGAAGGCCTGGGGAGCTGTGACGGAGAAGACCATTGCCAACTGCTGGAACAAGGCCCTAGGAGCAGCACTCCCACGACCCCAACATTACCCGGATGAAGAGGACTTCGTAGGCTTTACTGAAGCAGAGATCAGGGCAGCTGAGGAGAGGCTAGAGGACCACCTGGATGAGAACCTAACACTCCAGGATTGGGCGAACAGGTGGGCAGCAGCAGAGGACGACATGTCACCCGCAGAAACATTCACAGAGGAGGAGATCATCGACCAGGTCACCCAAGAGGAGGCAGAAGAAGAAGAACCCCAGCCCACAGTGGCAAAGAGCCACTCAGATGCCATCACGCACCTGAAGTGGCTCATAGCATACACAGAGCAACAGGACTTCGACCCGATATACATCCTACACCTGAAGAACCTCCAGAGGCAAGCACAAGTCAAGATGAGGAAGGGGATGTGCCAGAAGAAACTCACAGACTTTTTTAAATGATTTTTTAAAATATGCTTGTAAGTACAATTTTAAGTATATTATTGTATGTATATATTATTGTATATATTTTAATAAATTTTAAACTTGATTTAAGACTTGAACGAACTTTGATGTTTTTTTATTTAAAACGCCCTTCCATTCAGCAATGTTCAGCACAGGAAAGGGTGGCTAGGCAGAAGCTGGTCGACTCCATACTGGAGGTAGACCATAAATACTCCGAGGCCCCGACCGTAGAACTCCTGGCGGAGAGGAAAGAATTACAAAGGAACTTTGACCTGCTCTCCACCAGGAAAGCAGTACACCAACTCCGCCAGGCACGCGGGGCCCTATACGAACACGGAGACAAAGCCAGCCGCCTGTTGGCCCACCAGCTGAGAAAGCAGGCAGCCAGCAGAGAAATTGCGCAAATCAGAGATACCAGAGGCACGTTGGAAACAGAACCAGAGAGGATTAACAAAACCTTCAAGGCCTTCTACCAAGAGCTGTACACCTCAGAGCCCCCAACGGGGAAGGCTGGGATGAACCGGTTTCTTGACGGACTGGACATACCAGTTGTGGGAGAGGGCAGAAAACGGGATCTGGAAGCACCACTAGCACTGGGAGAGGTCATGGACAGCATTAGCTCCATGCAGGCGGGGAAGGCGCCGGGACCGGACGGATTCCCGGCGGACTTCTACAAAAAATTTGCGACAGCGCTGGCCCCGCACCTGCGGGAGATGTTCACAGACTCGCTAGCTAGGGGCACATTGCCACCCACGTTAGCACAGGCCTCAATCTCGCTGATACCTAAGAAAGACAAAGACCCAACGGAATGTGGGTCATACAGACCCATATCTCTGCTGAATGCAGACGCCAAAATACTGGCCAAAATCCTAGCCAAGAGGCTAGAAGACTGTGTACCTGAGGTGGTCACAGAGGACCAGACGGGCTTTGTCAAAGGTAGACAGCTTACCGCGAACATCAGGCGCCTGCTGAACGTGATAATGACCCCCTCCGGGGAGAGAACACAAGAGGTGATCGTCTCCCTGGACGCAGAAAAGGCCTTCGACAGAGTCGTGTGGAAATACCTCATAGAGGTACTGGAGCGGTTCGGGCTTGGAACAGGGTTCACCGCTTGGGTAAAGCTCCTGTACAACGCACCCATGGCGAGTGTACAGACCAACAATACCAACTCCCAATACTTCCAGCTGCACAGGGGCACCAGACAAGGATGCCCACTGTCCCCGCTGCTGTTCGCACTAGCAATTGAACCGCTAGCAATCGCGCTCAGGGCAGCAAAAAATTGGAGGGGGATCCGAAGGGGAGGTAGAGAGCACAGAGTCTCACTCTATGCGGATGATCTGCTCCTCTATATCTCGGACCCACAAAGCAGCATGGACGGAATCATCGCGCTCCTGAAAGAGTTTGGAGCCTTCTCGGGCTACAAACTCAACATGAGCAAAAGTGAGATCTTCCCAGTACACCCGCAAGGGGGGGGGGGGGGGGGCAGCACTAAAGGGGCTGCCGTTCAATCAAGCCCGACATAAATTCCGCTACCTGGGGATCCAAATAGCCCATGACTGGAAAGGGATCCACAAATGGAACCTCACCAGCCTGACGGAGGAAGTTAAAAAGGACCTGCAAAGATGGAACACACTCCCGCTCTCCCTCGCGGGGAGAGTTCAGACGATCAAAATGAACGTACTGCCCAGGTTCCTCTTCCTGTTTAGATCCATTCCGATCTACATCCCCAAGGCCTTTTTCAAAGCGCTGGACAAACTCATCATGGCGTTCGTATGGGGGGGTAAAAATGCTAGGATCCCAAAGAAGGTCTTACAAAAAACAAAAACCAGGGGAGGGCTAGCCCTCCCGAATCTACAATTCTACCACTGGGCAGCAACAGCCGAGCGAGTAAGGGGATGGATCCAGGAGCCAGAGGCTGAGTGGGTGCGTGCGGAGGAGGCCTCCTGCATGGGAACCTCCCTCCGGGCCCTCGCCACGGCAGCACTCCCATCCCCACCCAAAAAACACTCCAGCAGCCCAGTGGTGACAGCCACCCTCCAATCCTGGAACCAACTGCGGCAGCAACTTGGCCTGACCAAAATGTCGAACAGGGCTCCCATCTGCAACAACCATAGGTTCACACCAGCACTGACTGACGCCACCTTCAAAAGGTGGAGGCAGGACGGGGGGACACTGACAGTCAGGGACCTATACACGGACGACAGGATCGCAACACTGGACGAACTGACAGAGAAGTTTCAGCTAGCTGGGGGGAACGAGCTACGGTACCTGCAGCTCAAAAACTTCCTACGAAAGGAGACAAGGACGTACCCACAACCGCCACGACAGACACTACTGGAAGACCTACTGGACGCAAGTATCCTAGAGAAAGGGAACTGTAGTGACATGTATGACCGACTGGTAGATAGGGACGACACCGTACTGGACGCAACAAGAAGGAAATGGGAGGACGACCTGGGGATGGAGATAGGGTGGGGACTCTGGAGCGAAGCACTGCATAGGGTCAACTCCACCTCCACGTGCGCAAGGCTCAGCCTGACGCAACTAAAAGTGGTACATAGAGCCCACTTAACAAGAACCCGTATGAGTAGGTTCTTCCCGGAGGTGGAAGACAGATGTGAACGGTGCCAAAGAGGCCCGGCCAACCACGCCCACATGTTCTGGTCTTGCCCCAGACTCGTGGAGTACTGGACAGCCTTCTTCGAGGTTATGTCCAAAGTGGTGGGAGTGAGGGTGGAGCCATGCCCGATAGTGGCGGTCTTCGGGGTTTCAGAACAGCCAGATCTATTCCTGGGGAGGAGGGCGGACGCCCTTGCCTTTGCCTCCCTGATCGCCCGCCGTAGAATCCTGTTTGGCTGGCGGTCAGCAGCACCGCCCAGAGCTGCGGATTGGCTGTCCGACCTCTCGGAATCTCTCCAAATGGAGAAAATCAAATTTGCCATCCGAGGGTCGGACGACGGCTTCCACAGAACGTGGGAGCCATTCATGCAACTGTTCCGGGACCTATTTGTGGCCAATGTACAAGAGGAAGAATAGTCGGGGGAAGGTAGCGGGAGGGGCTACAGGTTCGGTACGGGGGTTCGATGGCTAGCTAAGGCCCAAAACCAAACTAAATAAACATGTTGGGGGGGGGGGGGCGGGCGCAGTTACTACTACGAAGATGCTTACCTGTAAATATGTATGTTAATTTTTGCGTGTTTGTTTGTTGTTTTTTTTTTTTTTTTTTTTTTTTTTTTTGTTCTTTTTCTCTCCTAACAATTTGTAATTTGTTCAATATAAAATATGAAAACTGAATAAAAACATTTATAAAAAAAAAAGCAATGTTCAGCACAGTCAGCGATGTTTCCTCTCGTTCATTCATTTGGATATCCGCCATCTTGGATATCCGCGGCTCGGATACAACGCGGGTGGTTGTCTTGGGCCCAAACACCCGTGGTATAACGGGGGACTACTGTATTGATATTTGCTGCGGAAGCGGAAGCTGACAAACTATTAGTAGAAGCAGATATTGTAGAGGTTACAGAAGAGATGAAAATTGAGAGGCAGGCGATACTGGAAAGGCTGGCTATGCTTAGAGTGATGGCTTGCATCCCAAATTTCTAAAATATGTTGGGGTGGAGATATCAGAAAGGCTTGCCAAAGTCTTCCGATCTTCTCCAGATATGCAGGTGGTGCAAGAGAATTGGAGAAGCTTATGTGACACGCCATCCAAGAAAGCATGCAAGGACGGTCTTAGTGGCTACAGGTCAGTCAGTTTAACATCCATGAGGGAGCCTTTGTGAATGGGGTGCCAGGCTGGTTGCTTTGTCCTGGATATTGCCAAGCTTCTGGAGTGTTGTTGGAGCGGCACTCATCCAGGCAAATGGAGAGAATTCCATTACACTCCTGGCATGTGTCTTGTAGATTGTGGACATGTTTTGGGGAGTCAGGTTTCGTGTTACTCACTGCAGGATTCCTAGCCTCTGACCTACTTGTGTTGCCCCAATATTTCTATGGCTAGTCCAGTTCAGTTTCTGGTCAATGGTAACCCCAGGATGTTGACGGGGTCCTTGGGCCTCAAATAGATGTATTGAGTACAAAATAAGAGAACTAATGCTGAACTTCTATAAAACCTTAGTTAGGCCCCAACTGGAATACTGCACCTGTTCTGATAACCAGACTTTAGGAAAATGCAAGGGTCCTTGGGAGGGTGCAGAGGAGATTTACTAGAGTGGATCCAGGGATGGGAGATTTTAGCTACAAGATCAGCTTTGTGAAGCTAGGGTCGTTCTCCTTAGAGCAAAGGAAATTGAGGAGAAATTTGACTGAAGTGTACAAGATTATGACAGTTGTAGGAAAAACTGTTCACATCAGTTGATGGCACAAGGACCAAGGGACACAAATTTAATGTTTTAAGCAAGAGATGCAAGGCAAACGTGAGGAAGAACATTTTTATGCAGGAACTAGCAATGGCCAAGGGCGGTGGAAGCTGAGACAATCAATGATTTCAAAAGGAATTTGGATGGGCACTTGAAGGAAATTAACTTGAAAGTCTTGGGCAGAGAGAGGAGAAATGGACTGACTTGCTCTTCAGAGAGCTTGCACAGGCCTGGGCTGAATGGACTCCTTCTGTGCCATTAATGACTCTAACTAAAGTTACTTATATATTATAGCATGAATGGATGGCTTCCAAAATACTACCTTTTCTAACTAACCCGTACCTGAAGACATGAAGCAATTTTGAATTCAGATTTAAATCTAATAGCCTCAAAGTGATATTAATGGTGGGATGTAAAGTGGATGACTCATAGTTACAATAGTAGTTCTCAAGATGTATATTTTTGAAAAAATACAACATGGAAACTCAATTTCTAGACATTCGGGCCATCTCTGATTTATTTCACCCCTGAAACACTCTTGGCACTTATATTTTGCAGTAAATGGTGCAGACCCGATTGGCCAAATGGCCCCCTTCTGCCCTGCAGGGATTCAATGATGGGCAGCACATACTAAAGTAAATAGTGAAGCATTTGGAGTGGAAAAAATATATAATCTTTTAAAAAAAAACTGAGGTGCTATTTCAACTAAATGTCTGTTTCTCAGTTGATTTTTGGCAGCTTTGTAAAATTTGGGATTGATTGTGCAGCACTTCAAGGTGCGAAAGAATTTTACAGCTTCTAATATTTGACATTATACCATATAAATGTAGACTAATTACAGTAAAAGTTATAGGATCTACGTTGATCTGTTTTCCTACTAAATAACTTGTGGTACAAAATTAACACCAATCAATCAAATCATTCACGGGCACAATTATCTTACTGTATGTCACCCAGTACCATAAATTTAATCTTCTAGAATAAATAGAGACACAAAAGCATTCCTTACTGGACTATATTTCTAACAAAATATTTAAACAATAATTTACAAAGAACACTCAAGGGCAAGGAAGACCTCCTCTAACATAACACACGTTCAATAGCTGAAACATAATGCGGAAGTTACAATGAAACAGCTTCTCCTGGTCTTCCACTCAATTACTGAATATAAATTTGGAATACTACTTACTGTAAAAAAGAGATCCATAACTCTGCTGTCCAGAAGTGTCTCTCGCCAGGATTCTGTTGGCTTTAACATCACATTTTGGGAGGATTCAAACATAGCTATATAATGCCTGCCCAGTTATCTGGAGTCAAGGTCAATAGAGGAGCATTACAGGGGAATATACTTCTTAGCTACAACTAACATGAGTTCAGAGGGAGAGTGTAATGGAAATAAACTTTAAGCCATGTTAAATACATGGAATAACTACAGCATGAGGCCAAGCAATAAAAGCATTTAACTGTTCAGAAACAAGACCCATGAATGGTCGCAAGATAAAAGTTTGATTACAATCATGTGGCATTCCATTGTGATATGATCACATGAATAACCACAGTATCTGAAATGGGGGGGGGGGGGGGGGGGGGGGGGGGATGATGGTGGTGGCAACAGGGCTTTAATTAACAGGCGGTGTGATTTATAAGTGATAGTAAAAGTTTTTTTCCATTACTGTCCTGTTATCATTTCTAATATTCAGAGGTTAAACATTACTTATTAATGACACACTGCAGTCATTAGTCTGTGGGCACCTTTTTGACACTGCACATGTACATAAAACAGGTGTCAGTCTTGGCTCAGTGGTAGTACTCTTGCCTGAGTCAGAGGTTCAAGCCCCATTACGGAGACTTCACACATAATCAAGATGAATAATTCACTGCAATACTGAGGGTGTGCTGCACTGTCAGAGATGTGCACTTTCTTGTTTATTTTTTTTAAAATTTAAAGCACCCAATTCATATATACTTTTCCAATTAAGGGGCAATATAGCCAATCCACCTATCCTTCACATCTTTGGGTTGTTGGGGTGGGACACGCAGACACGGGGAGAATGTGCAAAGTCCACACAGTGACCCAAGGGCAGGGTCAAATTTGGGTCCTCAGCTAACCACTGCACCACCTTGCTGTCCGCAGGCTTTCTTATTAAGTGTTAAACTGAGGCCCTTCCACGTGCCCTCTTAAGGGGGTGTGTGAATTCTAGGGAAATTATGCTAAATTATGCAGCAGAGTTCTTCAGTGGCTAACATTAACCCTGAAATCATTCCCAAGAACAAATGATCTATTTATTTGTCTGATTGCTGTTTTGGGGACCATGGGGACCACAATGATCACCATGCTTTTCTACATTCGAAAAATACACCTACACTTCAAAAATATTTAATTGTCTGTGAAACAGTTTGGAATGTCCCAAGTGCGAAAGGTGTTATATAAACAAAAATAAATTTTAATAAGAAAAGCATAACTTTTCAGTGGTAATTTCAAAGAAAGTGAAATACCAGCTTTAATTAATCCTTCTTGATAGATACTGTTTGGATCAATCTTGGATTCACATGTGATTATTTTCAAAAAGTTCTTAAAATATGTAATATGGTTGTTACAAAAGGCAGACTTCAAGCACACATTCACACAAAGTTACACACGTGGAGTTTCAACTGATTTGCCAGCATAGTTTGGATTTTCATTTTAGTACAAAAGACAACACACAAACACTACAGTCACAGTGATGGCAAGGAAAAGCAGATTACACTGTCTGATTGCCATTATTCATAGCTGACTTAAAAATAAAATCCAATGTTTTATTAAACAAAACAGACAGGCAAATTACCAACATAATTTCACATCAATACTTCAGCTCCTCAAGGAGTAGTTACTCAACATAACCAACAGTAAAATTGCTGGCTGGCACAGTAAAAACAGAAGATATAATTAGGTTTCTTTAGTGAATGCTAAAATTGATTTTAACATGCTATTTCAAATGGGTCAGACATTAATCTTTGAAGTTAAACTTACTTTGTGATGGAAAATCTAAAAGTAAAAATCCTACGTACCTATTCGCAATATCTCTTGACTATTGCTTCTGGAGGTCTGGCAAATTTTACCTCTGGCTGAAGTTACGTGATAATTACTTTATACGTTTAGAGAAAACTGTGAAGTGCACATAATAATAACAGCACAGCTGAAGAGCATCCTACTTGAAAGGAACACCTATATATAGCTTGGGTCTGCTGCATTCATGCATTGTTTGGCTCTTTTGACTTGGGAGGCATTCCATAGATGTTATTGTGCTCTGTCAAAATCTATGCGCTCATTTAGTCAAGAATGCAGGTAGTAATTTAAAGGCAATAGTTTTCCAGCCTTTTAAGTTACATCGACACTTGGCATGCAATTATTTCATGATTAAAGTCCAAGATATAACATTATATCACAAATAACTGCCTTCAAGTGAATTCACGTTAAAACAACAATCCCTCTTCTCAAAAACATCAATTTAAGAATCTCAGATTTTTTTTTGCAAAGCTCTAATTAAGGTCTAAAATGAAAGTTGGAGCCATACAATCAATACTTAACCTGAATACCAACTGTTGAATTAAACTATAACAATGGTCATTTAGGATGTCTGGGATGTAATAAAGCTGTAAAATTTCTCCATGATCACTTCAGACAGCTGCTCACGTGCAAAAAGTCACAGATTTCCCAGATTGTTAAAACATAGACAAAAGACACTTCCCTCGTTAATGAGGTGAAAAGCAATAAATTACAGAAATCTTACCAACTAGAATTAAAGGCAAAATTATCAAATCTTAGCGTGTTCACTTGCCTCAAATGATCAGAACTACACGAGATAACTTGTGATCGCTTCAAAGCAGTTAGATTTATTGGCACTATTTTAACCAGCCGCAATATTTAGCAGTCACATCCTGTTATTTTTAGCAAGACAATTCATACTAATATACTGATGACAATATTGGCACCATAGGATTACTAAACTATTTAGCTCACAACAACTCACAAAGGACTAGCGATTGCTAGTTGTTTAGAGATAAGTGATCAGAGTAAATATTAACAGAAATACCATGACATTTCTGCCTGTAATAATGCAATCCAACATAAGGGACAACAGCATTTGTTTCTAACGCAATAAATACTTCATGTACTTTTTAAATCCAACATTTTTGAGCAATCCATTTTGTCTGCACTGTGTCAAGCAATTTTCAATCCTTGTTATAGTTTTTTTTCTAACCATTAGAAAATGGTTAATATAACCAAATTAAATGGTTAGTTAAAATATGCCAACCTGTTGAATTTACAATGCTTTCTCCTCTTTTTGTTCTCCACTCCTGAAGATCTTGATTCCGTGCTTGATACTGCTCCACAAAGCATATACTGCCCTCCATCTAAGTTCGTATTTTCAGATTTGCGTATTGGCTGCTTATTTGATTTTGGGTGGAGGCCATAACAGTGAAATCCTATCCTGTTCTCACCCAATTATCCACACACAAAGAATTCCATCAGAAGGAGATCATTAATCTGGAGTTGAAACTCCAGATCATTTATCCTTCTCCAGTCAAGGGTGCAATGGCCCATCTGCCACTTTAGCCTATATAGTATAACAGCGCAGTACAGAACTTTTACTTGGGAACATTGTGGTGCATATTGCTTAAAGATGGTGCATTTATCTCCAAGCTAATGGAGGTGTGAAAGTGGAACTTCACCTCAATCAAAATTGGTTTCTAAAAAGTTCTCTAAAACACAGCTAATCTTGATCATCTCTCCAATCACAAAATAAACAAATTAACAAACCATATCCCCCACACCCAAATATAAAAAGTAAGCTAAAAAAAGGATATAATTCGGTGGAAGAAAGTTCCAGCTCAAGACTTGATTAGCTAGTGCAAGATAACGCTGAAATACAGATGACATCTGAGCACTGAGGTTTTCCCGTCGGCTGAATTCCTGAAGCACCTCAACCGTCAAAACAAATATTTGGCGAAGGTCATCTTCCTATATTTTCGGTAACAAGAATAAAAATAAACACACACGTGATCTTGTTAAATTCAATACTAATAAGTATTTTGATTCTGACTTTGTGATTTTTTTTAAAGCTAGGTTTTAAAACTTTCTACAATGGTGATCCTGTTTATGTGCCTGAATATTTCTATGAATGATTTTAAAGAAAATGTAAAAAATGGTGAAAACTAATTTGCATCACCGGATAAAACCCGAAATGTTTGTTGCAAACATAAGGACAATGCAATATATTATGGCCTGTTTTCCGCATGCATCTCCCCCTTTTCTCCTTCATTCCTATCTCAAATAGGCGACACGCAGCATTATAGAGTCTACACTGTAAAGTTTTTGGCGAATTAGGTTGTCGCCCTCCCTTTATTGAAAAGTGAAAAAATTGAAAATTGCTTTATTGTCACGAGTAGGCTTCAATGAAGTTACTGTGAAAAGCCCCTAGTCGCCACATTCCGGTGCCTGTCCGGGGAGGCTGGTACGGGAATCGAACCGTGCTGCTGGCCTGCTTTAAAAGCCAGCGATTTAGCCTTCTGAGCGAAACCAGCCCCTATGGATCCGCTGCCATGGAAAGAGAACTAACCTAATTCACCAAGTGAATGTCTGAGCCATAAAGATCAGCCAAATACAAGGTTAATCCCTGGTCTTGTGCTGAATTAGCTGATTTCAGCCCGGATCAAAGCAGGGCCATGACAATTGACCATGGTGCGCCCTTAGCCCAGGAGGGAAAAACTATGTAGGATTCCTGTTCTTGATAACTAATAATCAATGGGATTGGGTCCTCCAGTGATGCAGCCTGCAGTTAAATAGTCTTTACAAAATCTTGGTATGGCATTCTCTGAAGTATGCTACAAATAATACGAAAATTCAAAACAAAAATCGCAAAACTATATGGAATTCCATGATTCATCATAAAATAAAATATACGGTGCAGCAAAATGTGATTAGGATAGATAACTCCAATAACATCTGGTGCCGGCAACAAAGAAACAATAGGCTGAATGGCATTCTCCCATTTAGGGTTCTGTATACGTTCATATTTCAAAACTATCAGAGGATAAAATAACCAAGGTCACTCCAGCTGCTCCTAACCTTTATTTAGTTTCCCACTAGTTAATTCAAAACATTTAGCTCCTTCTCAGGCCTAAGTTGCAGCAGCTTCCAGATATGCCAGCAGTTAGGATAACATGAAAAGTGAAAAGATAAGCACAAGTCCAGGAGGCAAGTGCACCCTGCAAAGTCCAGGGCACACTTGTACCCTGGTCTAATGATGATTCAATAATGAGTGCTGGCTGGCAAAAAAGCATCAAATTGCAATGCTTTCAAATATAAATGAATTTTAAATATTCAAGGATAATCATCATAAATTTCAGGTCTCAAGTCAGAAATAATGGTCCGCTCAAAGGCTTGTCCACTGAGATATTCAGTTTTATTTCCTAAAATATATAGTATATTTAATTTTTTCATGCTGCATATTGGCACACAAACTTTACCTGAAATATTCTTTTGCAGCTCCCGTGGAACTCCATACTGAGTCCAATATTGCTGGTTTTAGTGGAACTTGAGAACTCACTTAATAATGCTGTTAGGATTGAACAAGCCAATGTCTGCTGCAAGATAAATTCAATTAATATTAAAATTTGAATTGCAGTACTACAACTTAAAAAAACAATACAAACAAATATTGCAAGTGCCTTTTGGTAACATCCTTGAAATCCCAAGAATGGAAGGAGGAACGGCAACAGCATTGGAGGTAACTGCTGGAAGATGAAAGCAATAGTGCTCAGAAAAGGGTCGAAGGAAAACGAAGTAAGGGCAGGGAGAGAAAGGTCAAGAGGTGGGAAGGACCTATAACAGTTAGAATGGTAAAGGCAGCGACAGGCAATAGTTGCAACTTTCCCTGACCTCCAGACAGGGGGTGTAGAGAACAGTGTCATAGTGCCATCTACCTTCAAGAAAGAGATAGAACAACTCACTTGGAGTCAGGTATTTACATTAATTACATCTGCTGGTCCTACTTTAACAGCACAAAGAGAAAATTATGATCGGAAGTGCTACCTTTACAGAACACATCATATGACACATTATAGATATAAACACACAACTTATATTTTGATTTAAAAATTTTACATGCAGTTGCCTTATAGTGAGAGTGTAACCTTCAAACAACCCGCTGTTGGAATTTTGGCTCTTAAAATTTGGTTAATTAAAAGCTCCCAATTTAAACCATTAATTCAGAAAGTGAATTTACATACAAACATTTAGTTGATACCCACTTTTTATAAATGCGATTACAGTCTCAGAATATGTAACTGTTCTGGAGAAAAATTGCAGCAATGGGTAGTGTAAAATTAGTATGGTTAAAGATAACTGAGGGTATTTAACATTAGGTCAGCATTTTATAAAATGGATGCGATTAGAACTGATTTGGTATGATAGCTGCTGTGTGTTTCATCTATAACAATCAAATACTGGAAACTGGAAAGTAAAATGTATACATCTCAGTAGGAGTGATTACATTAATGCAGATAAACATGGTAGTCATTTTACACAGAAAAAATCCAGGTGGTAATCATTTTGTATTCATGTTGATAGTTAGAAGCAGGAATGTTGTCGACCAGAACACTGGAAGCAAATCAAATTCTTTGAATATCACCATTGTATCTTGAACATCCATGTTAACAACTGTTTTGATGTCCAACTGGAAGACTATAACAATTCAGGTAGTGCAACATTGGAGTGTCAACTTAGCTCGTCAAATCAAGTCCCAAATTGGGAATCCAACCAAAAATCCTATCATGCAGAAGAGAGTGTGCAACCAGTCATCTCAGCCAAGCCGAAATTGAACCAGGCACATACAGGATGCAGGACAATTTGAGCAAAAATTACTTCTCAAGTAAAAAAATTCAAGAATATAAATGCTGAGTTATTAATAAGTTTTGGCATCAAGGTCAAAAGGAAGAGGCTACACTTGTCCAAAATTGTTTATTAAGGTAATCAAATCAACAACTGACATAGAAATCCATGGCATAAGTTAGTTCCATTGACATCAGCTGCATGGCAGTTGGAACACTATATCTGATATGATAGTCCCTTGCCTTAAGAGGAACTACCATTAAGACACCCTGCTCGAAATTTGCATGCATGGACATTGGAGCAAGGTAGAACTCAGTTCCACTATGACAGCCCCTTTAGTCAAACATTACATGAATCAGTAGCACATTGGCTAGCACTGTTGCTTCACAGCGCCAGAGTCCCACGTTCAATTCCTGGCTTGGGTCATTGTCTGTGCGGAGTCTGCACATTCTCCATGTGTCTGTGTGGGTTTCCTCCCACAAGTCCCAAAAGACATGCTGTTAGGTAATTTGGACATTCTGAATTCTCCCTCTGTATACCCAAACAGGCGCCGGAATGTAGCGCCTAGTGCATTTTCACAGTAACCTCATTGCCGTGTTAATGTAAGTCTATATGTGACGATAAAGATTATTATTGGTGTTAGAATTCAGTAAGAAACCAACAATTTCAATTTTGATTGCACCTTGTCCCACGGCAGTCATTAAAGACTAATCATACAAAGGTAAATAAAGAAGTAAAAATATATTAGGAGGGAGGACTAAAAGCTTTGTAGAGAGCTGTGCTTTAAGGAAGGTCCCAAAAGGAGGAAGTGTTGGAGAAGTTTAGAGAGGCAGTTGCAGAACCAATAGGAACATAAATGCTGAAGGAACAATCATCAATGGTGAAACAAAGGTTGGTGGTGGGGAGCAGAGGTACATAAGGATGCAGAGTGAACGGAATGCAGAGGATTGAAAGGCTGGAGTGGCTTATAGAGATAGACCATGAAAGGATTTAAACCTGAAGCGATTAGGGACTGGGAACAGTCCAAAGATGAGCAGGTTAGGTGGATTGGCTATGTTAAATTGCCATTAGTGTCCAAAAAGGTTGGGTTAGGTGGGGTTACGGGGTGGAAGTTGGGTGGAGGTGTGGGCTTAGGAAGGGTGCTCTTTCCAAGGGTTGGTGCAGACTGGATGGGCTGAATAGCCTCCTTCTACACTGTAAATTCTATGATAATACAAATCAGTAACCATTTTTTTATGGGCCAGGGTTTAGAGAACACCAAAGCATATTGTGCAGTTTACCTGACCCACAACTTTAAAAAGATTTTGGTTATGTGGAGTACAAGGGCCCACTTTACAGGTGTGGTGCAACAGAGTGCTAAAGTATGTTTAAAGCAAAACAATGTTTATTCTATGAATCCAGATAATACTTTATAAACACACAGTAAACATCTCATCAACTACAAATACTGATACTTTCCCAAATACAATATTCTATAGGTAACCCTTAATAACTTCCCAAACAACATCCAGAAGTTAAATCCTTTTTAAAATAAAAACAGCAGGTTTAAATGCACTACAGAAACAGGTATTACTTTGAAATCATCAATGATCTGGAGACATTCTTTAGCTTGTAGAGAAATCATTATACAGCTGCTTGTTTTGAATGCCGCTTCCACCTCTGAAAACAAAACCAAAAACACACTGCATCTGCCAGCTCAAAAACGAAAATGAAAGACAGACAGCCCAGCTCCACCCACACACTGACATCACTGCAGCTATTTGATAAACACCCATTTCTTAAAAGGTATATCCACCTGACAATAGGGGTGATAAATATAGGACAACTAATACATAGATATAAATTTTGATCGACTTGCAGTTAATAAAGGGTGAAGGATAGGAGGCCTCCCAACAGAGCACTGAATGGAGTCTAGAGTTTACATGAATTAAGTATGAGGGACATGACTGCACTATTGCCAAGCTTGTGAATGACAAAAATAGGTGGGTAGGCAAGCAATGAGGGTGACAAAAAGAGTCTAATGAGGGTTAAAGATAGGTTAGGTGAGAGGGCAAAAACTTGGAAGATGGAATATAATATGGGAAAATGTGAAGTTATACATGTGCTAAGGAAGAATAGAGGAGCTGAATATTATTTAAATTGGGAAAGACTACTGAAAACTGTGACACAAATTTGGGGGTCCTTGTGCATAAATCACAAAAAGCTAGCTTGCAAGTTCAGCAGGTAATTGGGAAGGTAAATGGAACGGTGTCCTTTATTTTAAACTGGTAGTCATGATGTGGAGATGCTGGCGTTGGACTGGGGTGAGCACAGTAAGAAGTCTTACAACACCAGGTTAAAGTCCAACAGGTTTTTTTTTTACATAGAACATACAGCGCAGAAGGAGGCCATTTGGTCCATCGAGTCTGCACTGACCCACTTAAGCCCTCATTTCCACCCTATCCCCATAGCCCAATAACCCCTCCTAAACGTTTTAGATACTAAGGGCAATTTATCAAGGGCAATCAAACCACCTAACCTGCACGTCTTTGGACTGTGGGAGGAAACCGGAGCACCCGGAGGAAACCCACGCAGACACGGGGAGAACGTGCAGACTCCGCACAGACAGTGACCCAGCGGGGTATCGAACCTGGGACCCTGGCGCTGTGAAGCCACAATGCTATCCACTGTGCTACCGTGCTGCAGGTACCGTGAACAAACAGGTTTGTTTCAAATCACTAGCTTTCAGAGCACTGCTCCTTCCACAGGTCCTCCTACCCCATTCACCTGAGGAAGGAGCAGTGCTAGTGATTCGAAACAAACCTGTTGGACTTTAACCTGGTGTTGTAAGACTTATTACTTAATTTTAATGGGAATGGAGTATAAAGATAGGTAAAATCCTGCTAAAACTATACAAGATACTAGTTAGACCACACCTGGAATACTGTGAACAGTTGTGATCTCCTTATCTAAGGAAAGATATATTGGCATTGGATTGATCCAGAGAAAGTTCACTAGATTGATCCCAGGTATGGAGGAATTTCTTATGAGCAGAGGTTGAGTAGTTTGGGCGTGTACTAATTGGAGTCTAGTAGAACGAGAGGCGACCTTATTGAGACATGTAGCAACCTCAGGGGGTTTAACAGGGTAAATGCTGAGAGGATGTTTCCTCTTGTGAGAGTCAGAGGGCATAACTCAGAGTAAGGAATTTCCTATTTAAGACAGAGATGAGGAGGAATTTGTTCTCTCAGAGGATAATGAATCTGTGGAATTCTTTAACAGAGAGAACTGTAGAGACTGGATCATTAAGTATGTTCAAGGTTGAGATAGTCAGATTTTTAATCAGTAAGAGAATCGAGGGTTATGGTGATACGGTAGGAAAAGGAGTAAAGGACGATATTAGATCAGTCACGATCCCACTGAATGGCAGAACAAACTAAATGGGCCGAAGACCTACTTCTGCTCCTACGGCAGCTCGGGGTCAAATAGGATTCCAGTGTCGAAGAGAGACAGTTCAACCTGACCATGTCCAGGAGGATGAAAGGATCCACGCTGAGGGGACAGAGTTTATAACTGGGCTGAAGATGACAGCTTTTGGTCTTGCCAATGTTTAACTGCAATAACTATCGCTGACCTAAAATTGATGTGGACAGGCCATACAACGTCACCACAGTAGTGGAGGGAGCTACAGAGGTGATAGAGGCAGCATACCTCAGGTCTTCAATGATACCTTCAAGGGACAGCATCATGGTAAAATGGGGAGCAAGAATTAATTCTTGCCCGGGGGGGGGGGGGGCAACAGAGATACTGATGCAGGATTGGAAAGCGGAGTTAGTGCTGGACAGCTCTGCCTACATCTGAATAGGGTAGCAATAGAATCACGGGGGTCAATACCCTGGACAATGAGGAAGAGACGCTGGATGAGAATGCTGTGGGCTACTGTGTCAAAAGCTGCATCTCAATCACAAACAAGAACAGTGAAACTGCAACATATGAAATTAATTATTTGTATTACAGTCTTTAAATGTAGTAAATGTCCCATGGTGCTGAAGAAAAATAAAACTGCAAGTGATTAGGCTTTGGCGAAAGATCAGTTTTGTGAAGATCTTTCAAAGATCAGAAAGGCAGTTTAATTTAGAGGAATAGTTCTATAGTGTCAGGACAAGGCAGCTGATGATTCTGCTACTGAAATTAGAACAGAGGAAGAATGGGATACAGAGGTGACCAGAGGCAGAAGATTTAAAAACACTTGTTGGCATATAAGTGTGCACAATGCTGCCAAAAAAACAACAGCTGAAGCAACGGGAGTTTTGGACTATGTTAAAAAAGTGTTTGTGCCATCATGTCTGCACCAATGAATACCAATCCCATAAATTCACCTGGACTTAAATCATGGGGTTCAATTTTTCTTTCATCAATATACGATGGGAGAAATTTAAAATATGATTTTAAATTGTCCCTTCACAATAAATTATAAAGATAATGCAGCTGAATACAAGAGGATTGAGACATTGTTGCAGTTTTAGTGTTGCCCACACAATTTGTGACATCATGTGTTAGTCATGCAACAATTTGAGGGGGAAACTGGTGCATTCTTGGAATGCCAATTTTGAATCAATCGCAATGCTCCCTCTCCCCCTGTAGATTTATCCCAAGATCATTGTTAGCATTGTTCCAACTTCAAAGTGACTGGCTAGAAGCCCAGACCATATGGTGCCAAGGTGGGGTCCACAGAAGTGTTAATGTTCAAAGCCATGTCTGTGAAGCCAATGTCTGGAGGGAAATTGCTGTGCGTCTTCCTACCTAGTTAATCACTGTACCCTGCAAGTATGATACCAGTGTGTTTCTATTTATACAGCTGCACACAACAGCTGAAGTAATGCTGTTGGGTCAGCTGCAACATTTCAGTTCAGAAATGCCACTCTGAATAATACCTTGACCTTGGTAGCTTAAGTTGAGTTTAAGTGTATTCAGGTCCAGCCACAGAATATTAAGACTGTGCATTTATCTTTGTGACAAGGAATAGGAGCCAAATTTTAAAATGGGACGAAAGGGCAATACCTCATAATGCTT
Organism: Scyliorhinus canicula; assembly: GCF_902713615.1. Taxonomy (NCBI): domain Eukaryota; kingdom Metazoa; phylum Chordata; class Chondrichthyes; order Carcharhiniformes; family Scyliorhinidae; genus Scyliorhinus; species Scyliorhinus canicula. The sequence continues at coordinate 55,793,116 of NC_052159.1, read as the reverse complement.
CATAAAACAGTTGGTTCTGTGAAAAGTATAGTTCATTCATAATTCTTCCACCGTTAATAATTTGGACATTCTGAATTCTCTCTCAGTGTACCCGAACAGGCACCGGAGTGTGGCAACTAGGGGATTTTCACAGTTACATCATTGCAGTGTTAATGTAAGCCTACTTGTGACTATAAAAAAAATTATTATAATAAGCTAATAGTTTTAACATCAGTAAAAGTCATGAGTTAATTTTGTGATAAGCAAATCTAAAATCAGACAACACCCTTCGGTATGACATAGTGAGGTCCTTGAAAAAGGGGTTGGGGAAATATGGTGCTTTCTTTTTTTAATATAAATTTAGCGTACCCAATTATCTTTCCAATTAAGGGGTAATTTTAGCAGGCCAATCCACCTTCCCTGCACATCTTTTGGGGTTGTGGGGGTGAGACCCACGCAGACACGGGGAGAAGGTGCAAACTCCACATGGACGGTGACCTGAGGCCAGGATTGAACTCTGGTCCTCGGCACCGTGAGGCAGCAGTGCTAACCACTGTGACACCATGCTGCCCCATAGGTGTTTCTCCTAAGTGCAGTATAAAAATATTATAACTCCATTGTTTATAAACACATTTATATTTTTGCCATGTATTGAAAGGAAATTCTTGCTCCTGATGTTAAGGTGTCAGTCAATTTGAAAATGTAATTAATAAAATGACTGGCACCTATGGCTAATGTCAATTATCAATGATGTAATAGGAAATTAATTCCAAGGAGATATTTGTTCAGCATCCAAATAATTACTTCATATTATATATTAAAGATATTGCGCTTATGCCAAGATGCAGATTGGTTTTGGGGCTTTCAGTTTTCATTGATAAATGCTCAAGTCTCCCTTCCATTACAGTCTGAAGCTTGCATTTGGTGCAGCTGTTTTACAGCAAATTCTTGTGGAAAGATTGCAGAAATATTTACTCCAATCTTGGGAGTTAAAATCATGACCTCTGTGAAGCAGATCTAACTTCAGCCACACATTTACAGAGTCATACAGCCATTATGGCACAGAAGGATGTCATTCAGCCCATCGAGTCCTTGCCAGCTCTGGAGAAAAATCTGATCACGACTTCTGGGCAGCTACCATGGAATGAGTGGTCGCACATTTGGTGGTTCCCGCTCGTGTTTTTTTTTAACCTTTTGCCCGGTTAACAGGTGGATGTGAGGTGGAACATAGGTGCAGGAGAGCAAGAGGAAAAGATTAACCCTCTGATGTATGGAGCTGGGACAGAACCTGTCGAAAAAGAGGGAATCAGTCGGTTGGAGCTGGTGCGGCACCTGCAACGCACTTGGAGATGGCGGAGGGGCAGGGAGCGGCCCTGCCGGCTCAATGGTCGACAAACGAGAAGTTCACCCAGGAAGGAGAGTCTGAAGAACCTGGCCCGGGCGGTAGATTCGATCAGGGCGGTGGTTGACCAGGCGTTAACAAAGCTAGCATCCTAGGGTCAGGTGATCCAGAAATGGAGGAGGTGGCAGGGGAACACAGGGAGCAGTTTGTCTCGATGGCAGTGGAGATGGGGCTGATGCGAGACCAGCATTGACATTACACGGCTTCAGGAGAAGGTAGAGGACTTAGAGAACCGGTCACGCAGGCAGAACATAAGGATCATGGGCCTGCCGGAGGGGAGTGAAGGAACCGAAGCTGGTGCATACGTGGGAGTGTGCGCGTTTGCACGGCTGTTGGAGGTAGATCGAGCGCACAGGGCGCTAATGAGGAAGTCCCAGGGGAACGAGCCCCTGAAGACGAGCGTGCTGCAGCTGCACCAGTTCCTGGATAAAGAGCAAATTATGAGGTGGGGTCAGGCAGACGAGTCGCTGCATCTAGGGGGCAATGAAATTTGAGTGTACCAGGACCTGAGTGTAGAGTTGGCTAAGAGGAGAGTGAGCTTCAACAAGGTCAAGTCAGCCCTCTACAAGAATAACAATAATATTAATAATAATCGCTTACTGTCACAAATGGGCTTTAATGAAGTTACTGTGAAAACCCCCAGTTGCTACATTCCAGCGCCTGTTTGGGGAGGCCGGTACGGGAATTGAACCCATGCTGCTGGCATTGTTCTGCATTACAAGCCAGCTGTGCTAAACCAGCCCCTGGGGGTGAAGTTTGGGCTATTCTCCTCGGCACGCCTGTGGGTGACCTACGAAGGCCGGGAATGGTATTTTGCCTCGGCAGAGAAGGCGGTAGAATTTGTCAGAGACAATGAACTGGCAGGAGAAGATGGACCTTGAACTTTGGTGGAGATCCTGTGCTGTTGCAGTTTACTTATGTTTGGGACCATTTCAGCTTCAGGTTTGTTCGTTGTCCTTTGTTAAGGGATGGGAGGTTGGTCTCTTTGTTTGAGCTTGGGGAAGGGTTGGTTTTTAGTTTGTTTGCACTAATGTTCCAGCAGTCACAAGGGGAATCAGTGGGGGATAGGATGATAGGCGCTACGGGTGGGCTGGTTCACGGAAGCACAATTGAGGGGGGGTGTGAGTGGAAGGTCTAGTGGAAGGGGGATGAGGAGGTTTCTGGGAGGGTTGGAGTTCCCGACGGTTGATGGGGAGTTGGTGGAGGGCTTCGGGGCCCCAACTGGGCTTGTAGAAGTGGTAGAGGGGTTGGAGGCGATGCAATCGGGTAAGGCCCCGGGACAGGGCGTGTACCCAGGGCAATTTTATAAATAGTTCTCGGGGGAGTAGGGACCGCTGTTGGCAAGGGTCACTCAATGAAACAAAGGAGTTGGGAGTGCTCCCCACAATGTTGTCACATGCATCCTGATCTCCATCATTTTGAAACAGGATATGGATCCGGAAAATTGTGCGTCGTATATGCCCAAATTATTGGCAAAGCGCCTGACCACAAGAATCGAGGACTGCGTCCCAGGGGTAATAGGGGAGGACCAGACGGGGTTCAGTAAGGGGCGGCACTTCATAATAATAATCTTTATTGTTACAAGTAGACTTATATTAACACTGCAATTAAGTTGTTGTGAAAAGCCCCTAGTCGCCACATTCCAGCGCCTGTTCAGGTACACAGAGGGAGAATTCAGAATGTCCAAATTACCTAACAGCACATCTTTCATGACTTGTTGGAGGAAATCAGAGCCATGCAGACACGGGGAGAACATGCAGACTCCACACAGACAGTGACCCAAGCCGAGAATTGAACCTGGGACCCTGGAGCTATGAGGCAACAGTGCTACCCACTGTGATATTGAGATGGTGTGGGCACCGATCTGTGATGACCACTGGTTCACTCTGGGGGGGGGGGGGGGGGGGGGGGGCTTCGGAGGTGGCAGCGGGCAGGGATCAAGAGATTTGGGGATCTCTTTATTGATGAGGGTTTCCCAAGCTTAGAGGAGGAGTTTGAGTTGCCAGGTTGGAATGGGTTCCTGTATCTACAGGTGAGGGATTTTGTGTGGAGGCAGGTTTCGACCTTCCCGCACCTGCCGCTGCAGGATAAGGTAGTGTCAAGAACAGGAGGAGAGGGGAGGTCTCAGAGGGGAAGGTCTCAAAGGGCAGGGGGGAGGGGACGTCTCTTCATTCACCAGCCTCAGAGGCAGTAAGTTCCGGCACGACATGACAGAACATCCTCCCTCACATCCCCTCTGTATCTCTTGCCCAAAACCTTAAATCTGTGTCCTCTAATCTTTGTACAATCAGCCAAACAGCTTTTATCTACTTTATCTAAATCTGACAGTCAGATCTCTCATCAATCTCTTTTGCATCTGGGAGAATATTGATAAATTTTGAAATTTTACTCGGTATTCCAACATTCAGGTAATTTATAACAATCTGCTCTTTGAAGATCACCCTTTGTTTCACAACAGTTTTTCCTGTCAGTCTTTGTTGAGGTATGGTGATCCTCAGGTTAAATCACCACCAGTCAGCTCTCTTCCCTCAAGGGGAAAGCAGCCGATGGTCATCTGGGACTATGTCGACTTTACTTGATTACTATAGGTAGATCCCCACTCAACCCACTGGTTAGCTTTCTTCCAATTTAGAATTTTTACTTTACATACATAGATAAATAGAAGATAGGAGCAGGAGGAGGCCTTTTGGCCCTTCGAGCCTGCTCCGCCATTCATCACGATCATGGCTGATCATCCAACTCAGTAGCCTAATCCTGCTTTCTCCCCATAGCCTTTGATCCCATTCGCCCCAAGTGCTATATCTAGCCGCCTCTTGAATATATTCAAAGTTTTAGCATCAACTACTTTCTGTGGTAATGAATTCCACAGGCTCACCACTCTTTGGGTGAAGAAATGTCTCCTCATCTCTGTCTGAAATGGTTTACCCTGAATCCTCAGACTGTGACCCCTGGTTCTGGACACACCCACCATCGGGAACATCTTATAGATTGTTGCTTGTTCCTCTCCATTACTAAACTAAACCTGTTGATACGGGTGACCAGTCTTGCCCAAGTGTTCCCTAGAGTCTGAGTTCCCTACAGTTCCCCTACAGACACTTGGTCCAACTGGCCCAACTCATTTCCCAACAGCAGATCCAGCAACTCCCCCTTCTCAGTTGGACTGGGAACAAACTGGTCAAAAAAATTCTCCAACGGTCATTTCAGAAATTCTCCTTTTTCCTCAACTTTACTATCACCCAAACAATATTTGGGTAATTGAAGTTGCCCGATATAATCATTCTATAGTTCTTGCACCTCTGATTTCCCTGCAGATTCCCTGCTCTCTCTCTCTATTTGGATGCCTATTTACGGTATCTCGCATACTGTGAGCATACCTTTTTTGCTTCTCAAATCTAACCAAATGGATTCTGTCAAAGACATCCTCTCTTTCCAATGCAACATCTTCATAAATCAGTACTACCACCTTACTTACCTCCCTTTTTTCCCATCCTGGGCGGGATTCTCTCAGCCCTGGGCTGGGCCGGAGAATCCCCGCGACCGGGCCACGCCGTCCCGACGTCGGCACGCAATTCTCCACAGAGCGGAGAATCGGCGCCACTGGCACCGGCGTGGTTGGTGAGACACCAATCGCGGGCCGTTCTACACGGCCGGCCCACCGATTCTTGGGATGGGCCGAATGGCCATCGTGGAAACGCTGAGTCCTGCCAGCGACGTCCACACCTGCTCTCAGCCGGCAGGAACTCGGCGTGGAGGGGTCGGGTGGCACCTGGGGAGGCTCAACCCCGGGGGGGCCTCCGATGCAGCCTGGCCCGCGATCGGGGCCCACTGATCGGCGCGCTGGCCTCTCTGGTTGGGGGACTAATTTTCTACGCGCCGGCCCCTGTAGTCCAGCGCCATGTTGCGTCGGGGCCGGCGCGTTGAAGGAAGCCACTGCGCATGTGCGCGATGGCAGCGGCACCACTGTGCATGCGCAGATCCTGCAGCGCCCACTCCATGCCGGGATTGGCAGCTGGAGCGGTGTGAACTGCTCCAGCACCGTGCTGGCTCCCTGTAGGGGCCAGAATTAGTCCTAGGAGCGGCCCGTTCACGCCGTCGTAAAACGCGACGCCGTTCACAACAGCGTGGACACTCTGCTGTGGGATGAGAGAATCCCGCCCCCTATCTTTTCTGAACGCTTTGTAGTCACAAATATTCAGATGTCCAGTCCTTACCGTTTTTAACCCACCATTCCGATATTGCCACTTTATCATATTTCCATGTAGCAATTTATGCTTATAGCTCGCAACCTTATTCACCACACTTTGTGTGTTTACATACATACATTCTAAGCCATTATTTGTATTGTAGTTCTTTTAGTCTGTTCCACCGAATACGATACTACTTTTTTTTGTAGCACTATCCAACATTAGTTTGAGCAGAATAGTGAACAAAGTCATCTGTTTCATACGAATTAATATGAAACACTCGTGTAGGGGAGGTGGTGGCACAGGAGTACTGTCGCTAGTCAAGTAACCCGGAGACCCAGGTTAATGCTCTGGGAACCGAGGTTTGTATCCCACCCTCCCTCCACAGCAGATGATGGAATGTAAAAACTTAATAAAATATCTGGAATTAAAAGTCTAATTGTGGTGGTTCAAGGCAATACCATGCAGATGGCAGAAATGAAGAACAAGGTGTTTATTTGCAACTAACAAGGATAACTTCTGTACAGGCACAAAGTCTCTCCCAGGCCCTGCAGTTTTCCCTCATTGGTTGGGTGTCCGCATGCTCCCATATGATATGTTCAGAGCCATTTACATGCACTGCAAGATCCCTGCCTCCCCTCAATTTCCTCAATTAACATGTAGAAACAAGCTCTATACAATAATTAGATACAAGATTGAGGAAACAAAAGGGACAAAGAGTCCAAACAGTCCAACAGAGCATTAACCTATTAGGGGATTTCCTGGGTCTCACAAATCATCTTAATCCCCCAGCTGGCAGCTCAACTCAGAGGTAACGAGGTCATCACTCAACAGTATGTTCCTGAGAACCAACCCTGTAGGGTTATTCCCTGCTGCAGCTTGTTCCTGGACCATCCATAGAGCCTCCTTGAGACTTCTGGATCCCTTTGTTCTGCATCCACAACAGGAGAACCAGTGCAGCCTGCCGGTTCCAACATTTCCTAGATTGGCATTGTGGTCCCCTGGCTTCTCACGTGGTCAATGTGTTTTCTTGCTGTTCTGCCATCCAAGTTCACCATGTATGAAACTGGGCCCGATTGGGACACAATTTGGCTTGGTAATCATAGTGGGCCTGAGCTAAAGTTTCTGACGAGGACCACGTCGCCCACTTGGAATGAAAGATCTGCCCCCCCACCCCTCACAAAGTGTTATGTTCTCTCTGGGAGGCCTGCCATGTCTCCACCCTCCCCACCAAATTTGGGAAGACCAAGTCCAACTGGATCTTAAACAACAGCCCATCAGTAATTCTGCTGCCGTGATGCCCATCTGGTTCACTAGTCCTCAAGGGAAGGAAATCTGTCGTCCTTACCTGGTCTGGCCTACTTGCAACTCCAGACCCACAGCAATGTGGTTGACTCTTAACAGCCCTCTGAAATGACCCCTCAGTTGCATTCAACCGTTACAAATGGAACAAAAAGGAATGAAACTGGACGGACCATCGACCTAGGCACTGGAAATGACAACGGCAAATCCATCCCATCGACCCTGCAAAGTCCTCCTTTCTAACATCTGGAGGGTTATTCCAAAATTGAAAGAGCTGTCTCACAGACAATTCAAGCAACAGCCTGACGTAGTCACACTCATGGAATCATACCTTACAGATGATGTCCTAGACGCGACCATCACCATTCCTGGGTATGTCTTGACCCACTGGCAGGACAGACTCAGCAGAGCTGGCGACACTATACAGTCGAAAGGCAGTTGCCCTGGGAGTTCCCAACATCGACTCTGGACCAAGTGATGTCTTGTGATACCAGGCAAAACATGGGCATGGAAAGTCATGTTGATTACCACTTACTGTCCCCCTCAGCTGATGAATCAGTATTCCATGCTGAACACCGCTTGGAGGATGCACTGAAGGTGACATGGGCACAGAATGTACTCTGGGTGGAGGACTTTGTAGTACCACCACAGACTGAACGGTCCGGGTCCGAAAGAACATAGCTGCTGGATTGAGACTGCGGCAGGTGCTGAGGGAGCTAAAAGGGGAAAAAATGGATTTCCAGTGACAGTCATAGAGTGAGTAGTTACACCCAGCGCAGGAAGGCATTGGTTTGAGCTTTTTACCTGAAAGTGGGGTCGTTTCAGCAAGTGTACTAGAAGGTGTGGAGAAGTTCCCCTCATGAGTGGCATGTCTTCTGGTTACCAGACCCGACAAAAAACAGTTAAGGACCTGGCCAAGGAACTAGGGGAGACCTGTGGCACAATTGTGAAGATGGTGGAGGGGGGAGGTTTGTCACAAGTTGGAAAATCCCAGATGGAGCAATTGATGCCGTTTATCAAAGAAGAGTTCTGCAAAAGAAAGGAGATGCACGAAGACCAGTCGAAGGGCATCGAGAGAGCACCCCTGAAAGGATGGAACGAGTGGAGAAATCTCGTGAGGCAGAGGGGTCACAGATACGGAAAATGGAGACGGTGGTGTCCGACCATAGTGGTCGGTTGGTGTCGTTGGAGACGGAAATTGGGATTCTGGGGACCTTTGCAAATCGCTGAGGGCAAAGGTAGAGAAGGAGAACAGGTCCAGGAGGCAGAATAAGCGTATCGTCGGCCTGCTGGAGGGTGAGGAAGGCACTAGTGCCACAAGATACGTTTCGAGTATGCGCGGACTTGGCAGTAGCAGCACCAAGGTTGGTCTACACTAGGCAATGACAACTGGAAGGCAACAAGTCCCTCCCATCACCATTAAGCAACAGAACATCAAGGACATAGACCGCTTTCCATGCCCATGAATTAGAAAAGCAGTATCGGTCTTCCAATGGCTCCACGTGGCCTGGGCATCCAACACCATTAACAATTCCTGAACCTGCTTCCGGTTGCGGTGATGCGGAGCTAAGCCGCACGTTCGGAGGCTCCTGCTATTTTCGGTCTTTTGGGCTCTTTTAAGGGCCCGTAGCGGCGCTGGTTGGACTTTTCCCCGGTGTGGGAACACATCTACTGCGCCTATCTGCCAGTGGATGGACTGGACCAGGAGCGGAGCGGTCAGAAAATCGGCTTTAGAGCAAAGAAAGGTGCGAGGCAGGAAGAACAAGATGGCGGCGGGCGGGGACGTGGCAGCAGTGGGCGCAGGAGCAGCAGGAGCTGCTTCAGAGAGCTGAAAGCTGAGCTGCTGGAACCGCTTAAGGCCTCACTGGATAAGCTCATGGCGACTCAGACGGCTCAGGGTGCAGAGATCCGCGAGTTACGGCAAAAGGCCTCGGAGAACGAGGATGAAATCCTAGGCCTGGCTCCACAAGAAATGGCAAGCGAGGATGGAGGAAATGGAGAACAGCTCGCGGCGGAAGAACTTGCGGATCCTGGGCCTCCCGGAGGGGCTGGAGGGATCGGACCTGGGGGCCTATGTGGTCTTGATGCTGAACTCGCTAATGGGAGCGGGGTCCTTCCAAGGGCCCTTGGAGTTGGAGGGTGCCCATCGAGTGTTGGTGAGAAAGCCCAGGCCGAACGAGCCGCCAAGGGCGGTGCTGGTCTGTTTTCACTGCTTTGTCGACTGTGAATGTGCGCTGAGACGGGCTAAAAAGGAGAGGAGCAGCAGGTGGGAGAACGCAGAGATCCGGATTTATCGGACTGGAGCGTGGAGGTAGCGAAGGAAAGGGCTGGTTTTAACCGGTTGATGGCAGTGGCTGCACAAGAGAGCGGTGAAGTTCGGCCTGTTACAGCTGGCATGCCTCTGGGTCACTTATAAAGATCGCCAGTACTATTTTGACTCCCCGGAAGAGACCTGGGCCTTTGTCTAGGCAGTGAAGCTGGACTCGAACTGAGGATTGAGGATTCTGTTCCTGTCTCTCGGGTGGAAAGCTGGGGGGCTGTTTTGAAGGCCCGTTGGGACGTGCGCCTTTTTCTTTCCCGCGTTTTGGGTCGAGGTTTAAGTTGGAAGCGCGGGCTTTTTCCGGCGCTGGAGGTGCAATGGGAGGGATCTGTAACGGTCAGGAGGAATGGCGGTTGGGTTACACGGGGGGGGGGGGGGGGGGTCATTGGGGTGGCGGGTGCAGCCGGGGTCAGCAGGAGTTGGCTGACTTACGGAAGTACACGAGAGGGGCAACGCAGCTTGGGGGGCCCCTAGCTTCGGAGGGGGGGGGGGGGGGGGGGAAGACAACCGGGTTGCTGCTGGAAGGGCCGAAGCGGAACAGATGGTGCTGGGGGGGCGTCGGGATGGGGATCTGCCACCGTGGCGAACGGGCTGTGTGGGCACTGCGGGCACGTGCTGGGCTGAGGGAGAATTATGGCTGACTGGTGCAGAGGGAGGGGGAATAGCCCCCCCGATTCGGCTGGTCACATGGAATGTAAGGGGCCTGAATGGGCCGGTCAAGCGGGCGCGGGTGATTGAACACTTGAAGGGGCTAGGGGCGGATGTGGCTATGCTCCAGGAAAAGTAGCTTAGGGTGGTGGATCAGGTTAGGCTGAGAAGAGGGTGGGTTGGACAAGTGTTCCATGCGATGCGAAGAACTGGGGTGTGGCGTTTTTGGTGGGAAAGAGTGTCGTTTGTGGTGCGGAGTGTGGTGGCAGATAGCTGTGGCAGATATGTAATGGTGAGCGGTAGACTCCAAGGGGAACGGGTGATGCTGGTTAATGTGTATGCCCCAAATTGAGACAATGCAGGCTTCATGTGGCGCATGCTGAGCCGGAATCCAGACCTTGAGGCGGGGGGGGCTTGATATTGGGAGGAGATTTTAATACAGTGCTGGACCTAGCACTGGATCGTTCTAGGTCCTGGACCGGTATGGGGCCGGCGGCGGCCACAGTGCTGAGGGGGTTCATGGACCAGATGGGAGGGGTGGACCCTTGGAGGTTTATGAGGCCAGGGGGTAGGGAGTTCTCGTTCTTCTCCCATGTCCATAAGGCTTACTCCCGGATTGACTTTTTTGTCTTCAGCAGGGCGCTGATTCCGAGGGTGGTAGGGGCGGAGTATTCGGCGATAGCCATATCAGACCACGCTCCGCATTGGATGGACCTGGAGCTGGGGGAGGGGAAAGACCAACGCACGCCGTGGAGGTTAGAGGTGGGGCTGCTGTCGGACGAGGAGGTATGTGGGCGGATCCGGAGGTGTATAGAGGGGTATTTGGAAACTAATGACAAGGAGGAGGTGCAGGTGGGGGTGGTCTGGGAGGCGTTGAAGGCGGTGGTTAGGGGGGAGCTGATTTCTATTAGGGCACACAGGGAGAGGGGGGAGAAAAAGGAGAGGGAGAGGTTGGTGGAAGAAATGGTAAGGGTGGACAGGAGGTACGCGGAGGTCCCGGAAGAAGGGCTTTTGAGAAAGCGTCGTAGTCTCCAAGCGGAGTTTGATATATTGACCACCCGGAAAGCGGAGGCGCAGTGGAGGAGGGTGCAAGGGGCAGTATATGAGTACGGGGATAAGGCGAGTCGGATCCTGGCCCACCAGCTCCAGAAGCAGGAGGTGGCGAGGGAGATAGGGGGAGTTAAGGACGGAGGAGGGAGTCTGGTGCAGAGTGCAAGGGGCATTAACGGAGTGTTCAGGACCTTCTAGGAGGAGGTGTACCGGTTAGTGCTCCCTGGGGAGGAGGGTGGGATGGACCGCTTTTTGGACAAGCTGGAGTTCCCGAGAGTAGGGGCGGAGCAGGCGGGAGGGTCTGGGGGCGCCAGTCGAGCTGGAGGAACTGATCAATGCGGTGGGGGGTATGCAGTCAGGGAAGGCACCGGGGCCTGATGGGTTCCCGGTGGAAATTTACAAGACGTTTTCAGACCTGTTGGGCCCGCTGTTAGTGAGGACCCTGAATGAGGCAAGGGAGGGGGGGACCTTGCCCCCGATGGTGTCCAGAACATTAATTTCATTGATTTTGAAGCGGGATAAGGACCCCCTCCAGTGTGGGTCTTACAGGCCGATCTCGCTCCTCAATGTGGACGCGAAGCTGCTGGCCAAGGTACAAACGGGTTTTGTGAAGGGGAGGCAGCTGAATGTCAATGTGCGGCGGCTTCTCAGCGTTATAATGTTGCCAGTGGTGGACGGGGAGGCGGAGATAGTGGCATCGATGGATGCGGAGAAAGCTTTTGACAGGGTGGAGTGGAGCTACCTGTGGGAGGTATTGAGAAGGTTTGGGTTTGGTGAGGGATTTATTAGGTGGGTGAGGCTGTTGTAGAATGCTCCAGTGGCGAGCGTGGTGACGAATGGGGGGAGGTCGGAGGACTTTCGGTTGTACCGGGGGACGAGGCAGGGGTGCCCCTTGTTTCCCCTGCTGTTCGCGTTGGCAATCGAACCCCTGGCCATGGCGCTGAGGGAATCGAGGAACTGGAGGGGGATTGTGGAAAGGGGGGGGGGGGCACCGGCTGTCGCTGTATGCGGACGATTTATTGCTGTACACTGCAGATCCGGCGGGGGTGATGCCAGAGATGATGAGGATCCTGGGGGAGTTTCGAGACTTCTCTGACTATAAGCTCAATGTGGGGAAGAGCAAGCTGCTTGTGGTGCATATGGGGGACCAGGAGAAAGAGATAGGAGCGCTCCCGCTGAAAAGGGCAGAGAGGAGTTTCAGATACCTGGGAGTCCAGATAGCCATGAGCTGGGGGGCCCTGCATAGGTTAAACTTCACAAGGCTGGTGGAGCAGATGGAACATAGAACATAAGAACTAGGAGCAGGAGTAGGCCATCTGGACCCTCGAGCCTGCTCCGCAGGAGGAGTTCAGGAGGTGGGATGTGCTGCCACTCTCTCTAGCGGGCAGGGTCCAGTCGGTTAAGATGACGGTGCTTCCGAGGTTTCTGTTCCTCTTCCAGTGTTTACCCATTATGATCCTGAAGGCTTTCTTTAGGAGGGTTAACAGGAACATTACGGGGTTTGTGTGGGCGCAGAAGACCCCGAGAGTGAGGAGGGCATTCTTGGAGCGAGGCAGGGAAGTGGGTGGATTGGCGCTGCCCAACCTGTGTGGGTACGACTGGGCTGCAAACATGGCAATGATTCATAAGTGGGTGATGGAGGGGGAGGGAGCCGCATGGAAGAGGATGGAGGCGGCGTCCTGTGTGGGCACGGGTTTAGAGGCGCTGGTGACGGCCTCGTTGCCGCTCCCCCCAGCAAGGTACTCTTCGAGTCCAGTAGTGGTGGCTACCCTCAAAATCTGGGGGCAGTGGAAGTGGCATATGGCGGAAGTGAAGGCCTCAGTTTGGTCCCTGATATGGGGGAACCACCGGTTTGTACCAGGGAAGACAGATGGAAGGTTTTGGAGTTAGAACATAGAACACACACAGGGCAGGTATCAGGCGGATGGGGGACCTCTTCCTCGATGGGAAGTTTGCGACCTTAGAGGAGTTGGAGGGGAAGTGGGGTCTCCCCCCAGGGAATTCCTTTAGGTATATGCAGATTAGGGCGTTTGTTAGGCGGTAGGTGGCGGAGTTTCCGCTATTGCCACCAAGCGGGGTTCAGGATAGGGTGCTCTCGGGGACGTGGGTCGTTGAGGGTAGGATCTCTGGAATTTATCAGGTGAGGCAGGAGGGGGAGGAGGCCTCGGTGGAAGAGCTGAAAGCGAAGTGGGAGGAGGAGTTGGGGGAGGAGATTGAGGAGGGGACGTGGGCAGACGCCCTGGAGAGGGTGAATTCCTCCTCCTCTTGCGCGCGGCTTAGTTTAATCCAACTAAAGGTGCTGCATAGGGCGCATATGACTGGGACCAGGCTGAGCCGGTTCTTTGGGGGAGAGGACAGGTGTGGCAGGTGTTCGGGGAGCCCAGCGAATCACACCCACATGTTCTGGGCGTGTCTGGCGTTGGAAGGTTTCTGGAAGGAAGTGGCGGGGACCTTGTCTAAGGTGATTGGCTCCACAGTGGAACCGGGCTGGGGGCTCGCTATTTTTGGGGTAGCATCGGAGTCGGGAGTGCAGGAGGCGAAAGAGGCCGGTATTCTGGCCTTTGCGTCCCTAGTAGCCCGGCGCAGGATTCTTTTATGAAATGAAAAAAATGAAAATCGCTTATTGTCACGTGTAGGCTTCAATTAAGTTACTGTGAAAAGCCCCTAATCGCCACATTCCGGCGCCTGTCCAGGGAGGCTGGTACGGGAATTGAACCGTGCTGCTGGCCTGCTTGGTCTGCTTTAAAAGCCAGCGATTTAGCCCAGTGAGCTAAACCAGCCCCTTTACAGTGGAGGGACGCAAATCCCCCGAGCCCGGAATCCTGGATCAACGACATGGCTGGGTTCATTAACTGGAGGGGGTCAAGTTTGCCCTGAGAGGGTCGGTGCAGGGGTTCTTCCGGTGGTGGCAGCCGTTTCTTGATTTCCTGGCGGAGCATTAGAGGGGAGTGGATACTGTTTTTCTTTGTTGTGATAAAATTTGTTGTTGAAAAATTTGAATAAAAATTATTTTTAAAAAAACAATTCCTGAACCTGCTCCAAATGTCCATAGTGCCAATTGCATTATATGCCAGTGAGACACGAAACAGCAAAATGTCACGTCAATTGGACACTTTTTACCAGCGCTACCTATGCAAAATCCAGTCACAAAAAGACAGCATCAAAAACGAAGAAATGCTACAGAGGACTAATAAGAGGAGGCATGTGTAGGACACCATGGCCAAGAGATGATGGAGGTTGGCAGGACATGTATGTCACCTCCTAGACATGGAGGAGGATGCCTCATTACACATAACATATTCAAAATAGACTGAACCCTGGTTGGATCCACAATATATTATTCTAGGAAAATGTCCCAAATACATTACAAATTCTTCCTCATGGCTACTCCTGCCAATTTGATTTCTCCAATCCACATGAAGATTAAAATCCCCCATGATTTTTTACAATGACTTCATTATCTTCTAAAAACAAGATGATGGGCATCCAGGAGCTAAAACAATATGAGACAAGGTGAACAGCTGACAATGTCAGATTGGAGACACAGCTGGGGTTGAGAAGGTTACTGTTGGGAAATGTGTTGGCTCTCATGGAAGAGTTGGATACAATGGGGGATTTTAATCTTCATGTGGATTGGAGAAATCAAATTGGCAGGAGTAGCCATGAGGAAGAATTCGTGGTGTATTTGGGACATTTTCCTAGAATAATATGTTGTGGATCCAACCAGGGTTCAGTCTACTTTGAATATGTTATGTGTAATGAGGCATTCTCTTCATGGAGATGGATGAAAGGCTATAGAATTGCCACCAGTTCTTCACCCTGAACACATTGGGATATTGCTCCCATATTCAACATTTGGCAACTGAAAAGGTTTTCTTGCATCTGGCCCTACAGGGGCTACAGGGAGAAAAGTAGCAAAAAGAGAAAAACAAAAGTAAAACCATCTGAGATGTGGCAAAACTGCACAGAAATAAAACACCACTAGCAAAAGGAACACACTATTTGCAAAAGTAGCAATAACGGCAACAATGCAAAAACCAAACGGCAGCACTGAATACTTACCACTGCTGGGTTACCACTGCTTATTAAGTGGCTGACTTCATGGAAGATGCTGTTGCAGACAATGGTTTTGTCTAATGAGCCTCGCTTTACAATTACTGCTACTGCTAATAATATCTGCTCTCGAACATATTTCTGAAGGCTATAAAGAAACAACAGAAACATTAGCTACTTTCAAGGTAAAATGATGGTAGGCATACCATATGGTTAGGTATGATCAATAATTAAATATAATGCAAAGAATTGTATGTTAAAAGAAATTCACATCCATGGTATTTTACCTAATTTGCACTCAACTTTCCAAAATACCAGCTATCATCTTCCCATTACAGCACATATTCATTCCTTAAATGCGTCCAGTGTCCTAACCTGCTGACTCTTCTAGGCAAGTCAGCCCAGCTGTTGAACATCAGTAACATAAAATATTTCCAAATATCCGTTTAAAATTTCTACTGAAAGAGGTAATACATGTGTTCTATGTTCTACAAACCATGTATTCAAGCATAGATTCACCAACTGTCAGTTAAATTTAAAACAACTGCCCATGTAGAATCTTTACAGTGCAGGAGGCCATTCGGCCCATCAATTATTCACCCACCCTCTGAAAGAGCACCCTATCTAGTTCCAAGCCCCCGCCCCATCCCCACCTAACCTACACATCTTTGGACTGTGGGAGGAAACGGAGCACTCCGAAGAAACCCACGTAGACATGGGGAGAACATGCAAACTCCAGACAGCCAGTCACCCAAGGTCAGAATTGAACCTGGGTCCCTGCCACTGTGAAGCAGTAGTGCTAACCACTGTGGCACCATGCAACAACTACTGTGTCACCATGCAACTGAACAATGGGGGATTTATTTTTAAAAAGCTCCATAGCATTTTGTTCAACCATCATGTATTATTGCAATGGAACAATTTTTCTTAGGTGGGGTTCCAGCTGTCTTTGTGGTCGCAGTTCAAAAGTGGTAGTTGCTGGTTTTGTCTTGGAAGCGGTCTGAAAGTCTACACTGCCACATTCAAGATCGCTGATATAACTGAGTATTAAACAGGCAGGTCCTTAAAAAGAAAATTTCCTCCGATTTGAAGGTTTAAAGATTAAAGAAAACCCCACTAAATTGATTCAAATTAATAGTCTAATTAATTAACCTGACAAATGCTTGTCTTGCACTTGGCTTATAATAAAGAGTAATTGGTTGGAAAAGGGGGCTAGTTAACACCATTGGCTAGATGGCTAGAATGTTACACAGAATAGCACCAAACGTATGGGTTCAGTCCCCGTTCTGGCGTAAATAGCTCTTTCGGGCTTACCTCCTCACATTACCCCCGTGATATTATGGCATAACCCTCGAACAATGAGGACACTACATGGAGAGAGAATCAGTTGAAGCATGTATCACAATTATTGAAATATACTCCAACCAAACCTGAAATCCATTACTATAAAGGAAAAGTTACAAAAATCAAGTTCAGTTAGCATACTTGCTTAGTTCCTATTATAATGCAGCTATTTTATTTTATTCAATTACTGGATGTGGACGTCACTGGCTAGGCCAGAATTTATTGACCATCCCTAGTTGCCCTAGAGACGGTGGTGGTGGAGTCTTGAACCACTGCAATCTCTTGAGGTCTAGGTGCACCCACAGTGCTGTTTGGAGGGGAGTTCCAGGATTTTGACCCAGTGAAAGTGAAGGAATGTTGATATATGTCCAAGTCAAGATGCTGAGTGACTTGGAAGGGAACTTCCAGGTCAGATATTTGTTGCCCTTGTCCTTCTTGATGGTCACGAATGCGAGTTTGGAAGGTGCTGCCTCAGAGCTTTGGTGAGTTCCTGTAGTGCATTTTGTAGATGGTACACACTGCTGCCACTATTTATTGGTGGTGGTACGATTTAATGTTTGTGGAAGGGGTGCCAATCAAGGTAGAGTAGAATGTGAACAAATATACTCGAGAGTTTGTATCAGCAAATGGATTTTAACAAAGTTCAAGCACCAAACTTTACCTAATCACAAGCAAAATATAGGAGATGCTGGAAATATGATATAAAAATGAAGGGTCATTAACCTGAAACATTGAAATGAAATGAAATGAATATTGCTTATTGTCACAAGTAGGCTTCAAATGAAGTTACTGTGAAAAGCCCCTAGTCACCACATTCCGGCGCCTGTTCGGGGAGGCTGGTACGGGAATTGAACCGTGCTGCTGGCCTGCCTTGGTCTGCTTTAAAAGCCAGCGATCCCACATATTCAGCCAAATTATACCTCATTATTAGACAATTCCATTGTTCGCCAATGAAATACCATCAGTCAATTTCATTTTTACTGGTGTTTGGAGAACATAGTGTTATGGAGTAAGGCACATTCTCCTCCTACTTATGAAAACTGGATTAGTTTTAAAGGCATCATTTTACATCAACATTAAATTGTTGGCCTAATGGATTTCTGGAATGGTGGAGTAACACAGAAACTTTGCCCCAAAAGTAGAATTTGATTCCATCAAATCACCATTTGCTAGATTTTTCAACTTCTGGCCACATTATAAAGAGAGAAATCAGAATGACAACTAATTAGTAACTCGTACTCACATTTTTTTCTCTTTTTTTAAAACTTGAATAACGATTACCAGTTAACATTCTTATATAGTCAGAGTCCCCTATAATTTGGTAACTAGAATTTATCACATAACTTCAACAGGATTTCTGAAGTCAAACCACTTTCAACAATAAGAAAAACTATTTCATGAAATCTTAGGAAAACCGCTGGAGTACACTACTTTAATAATGAATTCCGATTGTATCCAAAGACTCCAATTTACATGGTACGCACTTAGGCCTTTGTAAGACGTAAGTTAATAGGAATGTCCGTAGCGACTCAATGCTGTTTTTTTCCAAGAGTACCCATTCTCGCACAACTGCTTCCATTATGGTTGTGGCAGCTTGAAAAAGAACGTAGTCAACTTTACTTGTTTCTGCAAAGAAGACACCAAAACAATTCAGACAACAATCATTGTTCCTTATTATCATAGTATGATTGCATCTAAACACTGGTAAATTCCACATATTTCATCAACTACATTATGCACCAATATCTATAGCAATGAGGAAAAACAGGCAAGAATCGGACAAAATTAACATGCTCCTTCCTGGGTAGAAGCGCACAATTCTTCACATGGCTACATCAGCTGCCTTTCTCAGCTTGACAGTTGAGGAGACCATTCACTCGAAGTACAAAGGGAAACTGAACACAGTTAAATTAAATATATGTTCATAACCTTCCCACCAGCTGTTTAAAGAACCGCACTAGAGAAACTCAAGGCAAGGTCATTGATCAGCTCTGTCAAGAAGTGGTATGGTAGGTGAGAAAGGGAATGGGGGGGGAAGTTACTTATTTCCTGAAGTCTAGTGTGCAAAAAGCTTTTTAAGTTACGCTGACAAACTTAAGGTTGGTGGCCCTTTGCACTGCTACTTGGATTTAGATTCATCAGTATCTGATATCCAGATCACTGTGCATTGAGCTATGTTATAGAAGAAGTTCAGAGTCTCACACACAGAACCAACAATTGTTCCAATTAATTAATTCCTATTTCTTAAACAGTCAGCTAGAATTTCCAGGTCAGCTACAAGTCCCTCTACTTTGTTCCAATAATGTACTTCAATTGCAACATTAGATCAGCAACTGCTAATTTATCAAAACAATTTTTCCACACACAGCTATCATCCTTGTGACCTCTTTAATAATTTCCAACTCAAGGCGAATTGTGGGACATTTCAATAAGTTAAGACTTATTTCACAAGATCTTACAGTCAGGCAGCATGGTGATGCAGTGGTTAGCACTGCTGCCTCACAGCGCCAAGGACCCAGGTTCGATCCCGGCCCCCAGTCACTGTCCGTGTGGAGTTTGCACATTTTCCCAGTGTCTGCATGGGTCTCACCCCCACATCCCAAAGATGTGCAGGGTAGGTGGATTGACCATGTTAAATTGGCCCTTAATTGGGAAAAAAAGAATTGGGTACTCTAAAAAAAAAAAAATTTTTTTTTTTTAAAAAAGATCTTACAGCCTGCACAGCTACTCAATTATCATCTTTTTGTATGCCTGTGAACCTAAATCATTACATTTGATGAGCAGAACGGTCAATATTATTGCCCATATGATATATAAAAAGCGAATACCAATTTAGACTTGTGGGCTGCATTCAAAATTCAAAAACATTGCCACACATTGATGGAAACAGTCTTCGCACCAGCAATCTGCAGGAACAGGAGAGGAGGAACAAATACAATTCTTCCCACATTCTAACCTAACCATGCTGGGAGAATTTAAAAAAACAATGGGAAGTTAGCACCAGGCTACTTTAGCGAATCTAATGACTATCTGAAGATTAACAAATGGCAGAGGGCTGACAGTAGGTTTCCTACCCATTCCCTCATACTATAGCATGTGTGTGGCTCAGCTAGACAAACATGGGGAAAGAGAAACAAAATATATCAAATTTGACAATCCCGTTAAAACAAAATGCTGAAGCAGGGGCTTTGTTATTTTACACACTTGACTATGTTTTCACAACTGATGAAGGGATGATTTCCGCTGGGCTTTATACAGAATGCGCAAACACAAATAAAAAGCAGAGAATTGAAAATTATCCCACTTTTAGTCATCTTAATTTTAAGCAGATAGAAACAGGACAGATTTACCTAATATGTGTTTACATACTGCAAATGGTGATTTTGATTTTCTAAATGACAGGAATATGTGTTCTGCATGTTGACGTTGTTCATGACTGACCATGGATGGGGGTGCCTGTGGAAGAGGAAAATAAAATATTATAACTGATCTTCAGCTGTCACTGAACATGCAAATTGGTAGAAAACTAAATTCAAGTAATATGTAACCCAGCTGTATGTTTTATTTTGAATTGGTTAACAGAAATGTTGAAGCTCTCATACTAGATCAACAATGTAACATTACAGCTTTATGCATGAGCAAAAGGAAACAATATGTTGAACAAGGATCACTGCTTTAGGAGTACCAATGAACTTATATTTATATCATATCTAATAAAGTGCCCCAAAAGGCTTCACTGGAGCATTATAAAACAAAATATGACACTACATAAGGAGATATTAGGTCAGATGGGCAAAAGCTGGGTCAAAGTGCTAGGTTTTAAAGAGTGTCTCGAAAGAGGAAAGTGAGGTTGAGAAGTTGAGAGGTGTAGGAAGGGAATTCCAGAGTTTAGCGCAGGCACAGCTACCAATGATGGAGCAATTAAACCTGGGGATGCTCAGGAATCCAGAATTGGAGGGGTGTTGATATCTGGGAGCCATGATGTGGAGATGCCGGCGTTGGACTGGGGTGAGCACAGTAAGAAGTCTTACAACACCAGGTTAAAGTCCAACAGGTTTGTTTCAAACACGAGCTTTCGGAGCACGGCTCCTTCTTCAGGTGAATGGAAAGGCTTGTTCCAGAAATGTTTATATAGACACAGTCAGAGATGCCCCGGAATGCGAGCACCTGCAGGCAATCAAATCATCAAAGATGCAGAGAGAGAGGTAACTCCAGGTTAAAGAGGTGTGAATTGTCCCAAGCCAGTTCAGTCGGTAGGCCTCTGCAAGTCCAGGCTTGTTGGTGGGGGCCGAATGTAATGCGACATGAATCCCAGATCCCGGTTGAGTCCGCATTCATGCGTGCGGAACTTAGCTATAAGTTTTTGCTCAGCAATTTTGCGTTGTCGCGTCTCCTGAAGGCCTCCTTGTAGAATGCTGACCCAGCTGATATCTGGGAGGATTGTGGATCTGAGAAGATTATAGGAGATGACAGGCCATGGAAGGATTTGAAAACAAGGATGAGAATTTTAAAATCAAAATTTAACTTAGAACATAGACATAGACCAGTACAGCACAGAACAGGCCCTTCGGCCCTCAATGTTGTGCCGAGCCATGATCACCCTACTCAAACCCACGTATCCACCCTATACCCGTAACCCAACAACCCCCCCCCTTAACCTTACTTTTATTAGGACACTGCGGGCAATTTAGCATGGCCAATCCACCTAACCCGCACATCTTTGGACTGTGGGAGGAAACCGGAGCACCCGGAGGAAACCCACGCACACAGGGGGAGGACGTGCAGACTCCACACA
This sequence comes from Scyliorhinus canicula, assembly GCF_902713615.1. Lineage (NCBI taxonomy): Eukaryota > Metazoa > Chordata > Chondrichthyes > Carcharhiniformes > Scyliorhinidae > Scyliorhinus > Scyliorhinus canicula. Next base: position 55,772,039 of record NC_052159.1, on the reverse strand, counting down.
GACAGTGACCCAGCCGGGAATCGAACCTGGGACCCTGGAGCTGTGAAGCATTTATGCTAACCACCATGCTACCCTGCTGCCCCTAACTTGACCAGGAACTAATGTAAATCTGTAAGCATAAGGGTAATAAAGCAAACTGTACTTACTGCAAGTAAAGACACAAGCAGCAGAGTTTTGGATGACCTAAAGTTTAGAGGATTGCATGTGGGAGACCACATGTTTGCTGGAATAGTCAGGTCGAGAGGAAACAAAGGAATGAATGAGGGTTTCAACAGCAGATGAGCTGGGTCAGGGGGCAAATCGGGTGATATGACAGAGATGGAAAAAACAAAATGAAAAATAAATACTCTTAACTCTACTGCAGTATTGGAGGAGTTCAATATCAAAGATGCAGCAATTCCAATGAGACATTAAACTATGGCCCTGGCTTCCTCTGCCCATGGAGCAGGTGGACCAAAAAACAATTACACGGCACTATGTGAAAAGAAGAATAGATGTTCTCACAAGTGACCTGGCCTACATTTTCCTTCCACCAACACTGACAAAGTTCTCCAGACTCAAAACATTAGCTCCCTTCTCTCTACAGATGTGGTCAGATCTGCTGAGTTGTCTAGTATTTTCTGTTTTTGTGTCAGATTCCAGCATCCACAGAAATTTGTTTTGATCATTAAAAACAGGTTAGTCAACTTATATGCTGTTTGTGAAATCTTACTGACTAAATTGGCTACATCATTAATCCATCCAAGGGTAACAGCACTGATTTTATTTTTTAAATTAATGGATAATTCTGTAACATCTAGAGGAACACAAAATGCCTAAATAAACACAAACAGATTGAAACTGAATTTAACTATTAATCAGTAATTTTGATCTCAAACCTATTTTGAAAACAGTAGCCTAAGTAATAAGAGCATTAAATAATTGATAACCTTTTACATAAATAGGAATATTCAACAGTTCTCATGCTGTATAATAATATCACTGAAATTAATTCAATATTTTGAACAACAGCTCCCTCTTCAGTAAAAATACAGTAGTGCAGCCACATACAGTATATACTGTACTGCTAAACAAAGTATTGAATGAAGTACATTGAGCTGTGGATTAATCAAATCCATCATCATATTTTTAACTCAAATCATCATTTGGTCAATTATTGCTTAATTTATAAGTTTAGCGCACGCCATGATTTCTTCACCAAAAAAATCAACCATGTAAAAATTAAATGTAAACAAATGACAAACACTTGCATCCTTTCCCTTCGCCTCATCATGGTGGCTGAAATGTTTTCTCAATTCCCCCCCCCCCCCAGCAAGAATTTCCTGGTGTTGGCAATAAATGAAGCTAACAGTAAAAAGACACAGCACAGTTGTGTCATTGTGTGGCAAGTAACTCACCTCCTGATTTCCAAACATTTTTCCCCGATCTACAAGGCACAAGTCAGGCACATAATGGAATACTTGCCCTTGCCTGAATGAGCACAACACCAACAATACTCAAGACGCTCAACATCACCTGCTTGATCACCACCCGATATGCCACCTTAAAGAGATACTCCCTCCATCCCCAGCTCAATGTGACTGCAGTGTGTAGCAATTGCCGCAACTTGCCATGGCTTCTTCAATAGCACCTTCCAAACCAGCAGCTTCTATGGCTTCGAAGAACAAGGGCAGCAGGGACATGGGAAGACCACCATCTGCAAATTCCCCTCCAAATCACACGCCATCCTGACTTGGAATTATATCGCCATTCTGTCATCATTGCTGAGTCACACACCTGGACCTCCCGACCTAAAAGCACTGGGGGAAGCAATGGCTCAAGAAGGTGGCTCACCAAAGCTCAATGGCAATTAGGGTTGGGCAATAAATGCTAGTCTTAACAGTGCAGCCCACATCCAAGAACAAACATTTGTACGTTGGTTAAAGAATGGCTGAATGGCCTCCTTCGGGCTTTCAAAACGCAAGGGCCAGTAGAAAACCAAAAAAACGAATCAATAAACATGAAAAACAGTTCATGCTCCTTGTTCATTTATACATATTTACTATTATGAGCATCCAGGTTTTCACTCCAAATGGATGAAGATGAATATTAGGAAATACAATGCAAGGCAGTGGGAGACTGATTAACCTATTTGAATAAATATCTTGCTTCTTCCAGGCAGGCATCACCTCTCCCGATGCTTTGCATGTTGAAAAAAAATTGTGAAGAGAGAAATCTGGTATTACGTTGGTCTAATTTTCCACTCAGGAAAATTTAAATCAATAAGTCAATTTACTACAGATGAAACAAACTCAACTGCCTGGTGAAAATGTGTACACATTTCACTGTGACAATCAAATGCACCAATTCTCACCTCCATTCTACCCTCTGTTGTACATCTTTTTTGTAGTATACTGTGAAGGAGGGTCAAACAGCATATTAATCTGCTGTCCAGGCTATTTCCATTTAATTCAGCTGATGGTACACTGATAGGACAGTGAAGTGGCTTTGTGTATTACAGTATCAACATATCACCATAGATTGGAAAATTCTTAATTCCACTAATTTCACTATTTCACACAACTATTGGGAAAAGGTATCTGATGGGAGATCAGCTGTTCCTCTTTTGGGACTATGGGAGTGAGGAAAAAGGATTCTTGACAAGATTTGAAAAACAAAACCCTAGCCAAAACCAAAAACTAGCAAAATCAACTGGATTGGCATGGATTTAAACTGATCCTTTCCATAGAAAATGCTTACGGCCAAACAAGGTGGCTGTGAAAGTACTGCGACAGTAAATCAAAACTTCAATGTCTACATTTGCACACAACTTTGCCATAAGATTATATTACAGAATTGAATTACTAATCCTGAAAGGTTTGGACCAGCAATTCCTTGCTCCAAATTTGACATTTGGGAAACTGATGACTAAATAAAATGTATCAATAAATACATCACACCTGAAAATAAGGAACAGCAAAGCTGCATTTCCATATCACAAGTCCATATGGGAGTGAAATACTGCAATATCAATAGCTAATAATACCACTCTTGGTGCCTCTACTGTTACATTGAAATAGCAATTCGCCCTCTTTGATTTTTAAGTGATAAATTCTAAACATGAAACGACTCACTGTCCATCATTCAGTCAGTTTTACTCCCGCGCCTGGTCAACAAGAGTAGCAAATTCTGAATTGTAACTCTTGCTCACCACCCAGTGACTTTTGCTGGAAAGTGCATATGTTTGTGTCAGCTGGTAACATCTGATTCACAGTGAAATACTTTGTTAATGCTTAAAGACTACTTCAGTCAGGCATTGAAAAGCACCCTATTATTGTAGATCCAGAAATCAATATTAAAATCAGAAGTTTCATGCATCATTGGATGTGTGACAGTTCAATATATTGGAAGTATGGTACATTGAAACGTCAAAAGTAGCCAGGGTTTCTTTTTTAATTAAATATAACTGTAGGAAGAGAAATAAGTGAACGTCATGTTCAAATGATGTTATTTGATATTTGAAACAGTAATCCAGGAGGCCCATTGAAAACTGGTGTGCAATAAGTTGCCAGACTTTTATCAAAAATTACAGAACTAAATGATCATAGCACAGGAGGCCATTCAGCGCGTCATGTACATGCTGTCTCTCTGAAAAGACAACTCTGTAGTCCCAATCCAACACCCCTTCTCCACAACCCTGCAAAGCCTTTCACTTCAGTTGCTTATCCAATGGCGTTTTGAAAGCCAGTATTGAATCCGTCTTCTCCACACTATCAGGTAATGCTTTCCCGATCCTAACCAATCACTGCGCAACAAAGATATATAGAGATCTATAAAACCTTTATATCATTCCTAAAGCATGTTGCATAGAATTGGACACAATACTCCAGTTGAGATCAGGCCAGTGTTTTACAAAGGTTCATCATAGCTTCCTTGTGCCTCTGTGCCATAGTACCCTGTGCCTCTCGACACATAAAAGCCCAGGATCTTGCATGCCTTCTTAACAACTTTTTAACCTGCTCAGCCTTCAACGATTTGTGCAAATATAACCCCAGATACCTCTGTTCCTGCAACCCCTTTAGAATACGCACCCTTTATTTCATGAATCCTTTCCTCATTGTTGATACCAAAAATTCTCATTTTACACTTATCTGCCTTATGTCCACACATTCCACCAGCCTCTCTGCATCCTCCTCACAGTTCTACACTTCCAAGTTTTGTGTCATATGCGTTTTTTAAGATTGTAGCCAATACACCCTAGTCTAAGTCATTAATATATACATCAAGAAAAGTAGTGATTCAGGTACCTAACCCAGGGATCCGGACTATAAACCTCCTTCCAGTCCAAAGAACTGTTCATCGCTACTCCCTGCTTTCTTCTTTTTTTAATTTATTTATTCAAAGTTTTTCAAAATGTTTTACAGAACACTGTTGACCTACACCTAACGTTCCACGAGAAAGTCAAGGAACCAGTTGCCACCACCCGGAGAACCCCTGCAAGGACCCTCGCAAGGCAAACTTTATCTTCTCCAACCTAAGAAACCCCGCCATGTCATTGATCCAAGCCTCCACACTTTGGGGCTTCGCACCACAATAGCAAGAGCCTTCTCCGGGCTACCAAGGAGGCAAAGGCCAGAACTCCGGCCTCTTTCGACTCCTGCACTCCCGGATCCTCCGATACCCCAAATAAAGCTATCCCCCAACGCGGTTTTACCCGAGTGTCCAAGACCTTGGGCATGACCTTTGCAAAGCCCTTCCAGATCTCCGTAAGTGCCGGGCACGCCCAGAACATATGGGTGTGGTTTGCTGGGCTCCCCGAACACCTCACACATCTGTCCTCCACCCCAAAAAACTTACTCATCCTCGCCCCTGTCATATGCGCCCTGTGTAACACTTTAAACTGGATCAGGCTGAGCTGGCTCAAGATGAGGAGGAATTGACCCTGCCCAGGGCGTCAGCCCACAGGCCCTCACCCAGCTCCTCCTCCCATTTGCCCTTTAACTCCTCTACTGAGGCTTCCTCTGCCTCCTGCAGCTCCTGGTATATCTCCGAAATCTTACCCTCTCCGACCCACTCACCCGAAATCACCCTGTCCTGTATCCTTCGGGCAGGCAGCAATGGAAATTCTCCTATCTGCTTCCTGACAAACGCCGAACCTGCATGTACCTGAAGGCATTTCCTGGGGGTAACCTGAATTTCTCCTCCAGTGCCTTTAAGCTGGCAAAAGTCCCATCAATAAATAGATCCCCCAGCCTTCTAATTCCCGCCTGGTGCCAGCTTCGGAACCCACTATCTACCATGCCTGGGACAAACCTATGGTTATTCCATATCGGGGACAAGACTGTGGCCCCCGTCTCCCCCCTGTGCCGCCTCCATTGCCCCCAAATATTCAGCATCGCCGTCGCCACCGGGCTCGTGGTATACCGCGTCGACGTGAGCGGTGCCATCACCAGTGCCACCAGGCTAGTACCTACACGACGCCGCCTCTATTCTTTTCCATGCCACCCCCTCTCCCTCCACCATCCACTTCTGAATCATCAACATGTTTGCTGCCCAGTAGTAGCTGCACAGATTCGTCAGCGCCAAACCCCCCGCCTCTAGCCATCCCCTTTTTTGGGCCAGCCACGTGCACACGTCTCTCGCTCCTTCCAGACCCCCAGGCAGAGGCTCCCTGCCCCGACTCTCCCTATTATCTCCGGCTCCCCCTCGGTCAATACAGCAGCAACCCAGTACCCCTCCCCCAACTCCCCCAGCCAAGCAATTGCTTGACCCCACATTCCACTCCCGTAAGTCAGCTGACTCCTGCTGACCCCGGCCGCTCCCGCCTCTGCCACCAATCCCCGCAGAATTCCATCTTAAAACCCAAGTCGTCTCTCCCCCCCCTCCCGCCCGCAAACCAATGTGGACCCCAATCCAATACCGCCTCCCTGCGTCCGGCCCCGCACCCTCTCTTTCCGCGGGAAAAGAAAACCCGTGCTCCCAGTCCGAGCTGACCCCGCCCTCTATGGCGCAGCTCCATTCTCCTAAAACCTCACCCCCATCCCCAGAGGCCCAGGGTTCCCGGCCCCTTCTCCCCCCACCGAACGCGGGGAACAACCCCTCCCAAATCAGCACCCACACAGAAAAAAAAAGAAACACAAATATCACCCTCTCCCACTCCACAACATCCCCCAAAACATGCTACAGACCACTAATTTGAGTCCAGCTTCTCATTTTTGATAAAGGTCAGTGTATCAAAATAGTGGTGACGGTCCTGATATGTGACCCACAGTCGCGCGGGTTGCAACAGCCCAAACTTCACCCCCTTTCCATGGCCTTGGCCCGGTTCAATCCTGCCCTCTTCTTGGCCAGCTCTGCGCTCCAGTCCTGGTAAATGTGGATTTCAGCATTCTCCCACCTGCTGCTCCGCTCCTTCTTCGCCCATCTCAAGACGCACTCCCTGTCGGTGTAACCTCACCACCACAGCTCTCGGCGGCTCATTCGCCCTCGGTCTCCTCGCCAGGACTCTGTGTGCCCCATCCAGCTCCAAGGGCCTCGGGAAGGCTCCCGCGCCCATCAGCGTGCTCAGCATCGTGGCTACATACGCCTGGCACCCGACCCCTCCACACCTTCAGGGAGACCCAGAATTCGCAAATTCTTCCTTCTCAACCTGTTCCCCAGGTCCTCGAATTTCTCCTGCCACTTTTTATGGAGCGCCTTGTGCGCCTCCACCTTCACTGCCAGGCCCAGGATCTTGTCCTCATTATCAGAGGCCTTCTGCTGCACCTCTTTAATCGCTGTCCCTTGCATCCTCTGGGTCTCTACCAGCCTTTCTATCGACGCCTTCATAGGGGTTAACATCTCTGTCTTCAATTCCGCAAAGCAGCTTCATAGAAACTCTTGCTGCTCCCGCGACCATTGAGCCCACGCTGCCTGGTCTCCGCCCGCCGCCATCTTGCTTTTTCGCATCCATTCTCCTCTCTTCTCTAATGCCCCTTTTTTGACCGCACCGCTCCAGGTCCACTCCATACAGTGCTGGGGGGGACCTTAGTGCCGTTGTCCCACACTGGGAATCGTCAACTAAGTGCCGCTGGGGCTCCTTAAAAGGGCCCAAAAGTCTGTTTTCGGCGGGAGCTGCCGAACGTGCAACCTACCCAGGAATAGCCGCAACCGGAAGTCAACTCCCTGCTTTTTACCACTTTGTCAACTTCACAACCAAACTCAATATCAGGGTAGATATAAGGGAAACCACCAGACGTAGTATACTTGGATTTCCAAAAGGTAGTCGATGAGATGCCACATAAAAGGTTAATACAAATTAAGGGCCCGTGGAGTTGGGGATATATTAGCATGGATTTAAGATTGATCAACAGACACAAAGTAGAGAGTAGGGTTAAATGGGTCATTTTCAAGTGTTCAGGCTGTGACTTTTAAAAAAATAAATTTAGAGGACCCAATTATTTTTTTCCAATTAAGGGGCAATTTAGTGTGGCCAATCCACCTACCCTGCACATCTTTGGGTTGTGGGGGTGAAACCCACGCAGACAGGGGAGAATGTGCAAACTTCACAGACAGTGACCCAGGGCCGGGAACGAACCCGGGTCCTCAGCGCCATAGGCAGCAATGCTAACTACTGCGCCACTGCACCGCCCTACGGTTGTGATTTATGGAGTGTGACAAGAATTAGTGATTGGACCTCATATAATTACAATTGTTAAGACCCTAGTTGCTGTTACTACTGGACAAGGTGGTCCCAGAATGGAACCCTGGCTCAAAAGACTAACTTTTTTTTCCAGAACACGTGGGTGATAAATGTATCAGGTCTGCCAATTGGCTTTTAACAACAACAAAAGTATTTATTAAACATGAAAAGTTTTACTATAATACAATACTCCTTCACTTTCACTTATCTTGACAAATGTGCACAGATTTAAAGGATAAGGCGAGTTACAAAATACATCCTATTCTCAGTAAACACAGTGCCTGTAACCCAACAGGCTACCCATGGTCAGATACACACTGAAACCAAGTGGCAGATGCCACACTGGTAATCTCTGATGTCAAATTTTATAGAGCGCATAACTGCTATCTATATTCTAGTAATCACAGACCACGAAAAATGATGTCAAATGATATTGACAAAGTGCATTGGATATTGGTCTCCTAGAATCTGAATTAAATGATCGGCATTTAAAAGCAGCTTCAGGTCCTTGAATTACTAACTTATAACAAACTGCAGGATAACATAGACCCAGTGGGACAAATTTATGAGGTAAACAATGCAGCAATACAATTTCTTAAAAACAATACATTCTTGAACAAAGCCAAGTCAATTTGGGGGATGGTGGAAACAAGCACTCGACCACACGGGAGGGGAATAAAGATAACCAGCAATGTCACAATAATTCCCAGTTAAGATTTAATATGTTAAGGGGAGGACAAGACATCCATGGCTGACAAGGGATGGCAAGGACAGCATAAAGGCTAAAGAAAAAGGATACAAAGTGTGAGAATTAGTGGGAAAACAGGATTGGGAAGCCTTTAAAAGCGAGCAGAGGACAACTAAAAAAACAATAAGGGGGGTGAAGATGAAGTATGAGTGCAAGCTAACTAGTAATATAAAGGAAGCTAGGAAGAGATTTTTTCCTTATAAAAAAGGTAAGAGAGAGGCAAAAATAGACATTGGACCACTGGAAAATGTAGCTAGAGAAGTAATAATAGGAAACAAAGAAATGGCAGACCAACTGAATAGTTACTTTGCATCAGTCTTCACGGTGGAAGACACCAGTGGGATGCCAGGGCTCCAGGAGAACCAGGGGGCAGAGGTGAGTGCAGTGACCATTACCAAGGAGAAGGTTCTGGGGAAACTGAAAGGTCTGAAGGTGGATAAGTCATCTGGGCCAGATGGACTACACCCCAGGGTCCTAAAAGTGATAGCTGAAGAAATTGTGGAGGCATCGCTGATGATCTTTCAGGAATCACTGGAGGCAGGAAGGGTCCCAAAGGACTGGAATGTGGCTAATGTAACACCACTGTTTAAGAAGGGAGGGAGGCAAAAGACGGGAAATTATAGGCGGTTAGCCTGACTTTGGTCATTGGTAAGATTTTAGAGTCTGTTGTTAAAGATGAGATCACAGCGATACGGGGGAACCACTGGTTTGTACCAGGGAGGATAGATGGAGGGTTTTTGAGTTGGCACGGGGCAGGTATCAGGCGGATGGGGGACCTCTTCCTAGACGGGAAATTTGCGACCTTAGAGGAGTTGGAAGGGAAGTGGGGTCTACCCCCAGGGAATTCCTTTAGGTACATGCAGATCAGGGCGTTTGTTAGGCGGCAGGCAGCAGGGTTTCCGCTATTGCCGCCAAGGGGGGTTCAGGACAGGGTGCTCTCGGGGACGTGGGTCGGCGAGGATAGGATCTCTGCTATTTATCAGGTGATGCAGGAGGGGGAGGAGGCCTCGGTGGAAGAGCTGAAAGCGAACTGGGAGGAGTTGGGGGAGGAGATTGACGAGGGGATGTGGGTGGACGCCCTGGGGAGGGTGAATTTCTCCTCTTCTTGCGCACGGCTTAGTCTAATCCAGCTAAAGGTGCTGCATAGAACATAGAACATAGAACAGTACAGCACAGAACAGGCCCTTCGGCCCTCAATGTTGTGCCGAGCCATGATCACCCTACTCAAACCCACGTATCCACCCTATACCCGTAACCCAACAACCCCCCCCTTAACCTTACTTTTTATTAGGACACTACGGGCAATTTAGCATGGCCAATCCACCTAACCCGCACATCTTTGGACTGTGGGAGGAAACCGGAGCACCCGGAGGAAACCCACGCACACAGGGGGAGGACGTGCAGACTCCACACAGACAGTGACCCAGCTGGGAATCGAACCTGGGACCCTGGAGCTGTGAAGCATTTATGCTAACCACCATGCTACCCTGCTGCATAGGGCACATATGACTGGGACCAGGCTGAACCGGTTATTTGGGGGTGAGGACAGGTGTGGCAGGTGTTTGGGGAGCCCAGTGAATCACACCCACATGTTCTAGGCGTGTCCGGCGTTGGAGGGTTTCTGGAAGGGGGTGGCGGGGACCTTGTCCAGGGTGCTTGGCTCCAGGGTGGAACCGGGCTGGGGGCTCGCTATTTTTGGGGCAGCATCGGAGCCGGGAGTGCAGGAGGCGAGAGAGGCTGGCATTCTGGCCTTTGCGTCCCTAGTAGCCCGGCGAAGGATCCTTTTGCAGTGGAGGGGCGGGAAGCCCCCGAGCTCGGAATCCTGGATCAACGACATGGCTGGGTTCATTAAACTGGAGAGGGTCAAGTTTTCCCAGAGGGGGTCGGTGCAGGGGTTCTTCCGGCCGTGGCAGCCTTTTCTTGATTTCCTGACGGAGCATTAGAAGGTGGTCAACTTCAGCAACAACCCGGGGGGGGGTTATTGTTTTTCTCTTTTCGTTGTTGGGATAAAATTTGTTGTTGGAAAATTTGAATAAAACTTGTTTTTAAAAAAATAAACAAAGATGAGATCACAAACTACTTGGACGTGCATGGTAAAATAGGATGAGTCAGCGCGGCTTTCTCAAAGGGAGGTTGTGCCTGGCAAATCTGTTAAGAGATCTTTGAGGAGGTAACAAGGAAGTTAGGCAAAGGAGAACCAGTGGGCGTGATTTAGTTAGATTTCCAGAAGGCCTTTGACAAGGTGCCACATAGGAGACTGTTAAATAAGTTAAAAGCCCATGGTGTTAAGGGTAAGATCCTGACAGGGATAGAGGATTGGCTGACTGGCAGAAGGCAGAGAGTGGGGATAAAGGGGTCTTTTTCACGATGGCAGCCGGTGAGTTAGGCACTGTTGCTAAGTTTGCAGATGATATAAAGATCTGTAGAGGGACAGGTAGTACTGAGGAAGCAAGGGGGCTGCAGAAGGACTTGGACAAGCTAGGAGAGTGGGCAATGAAGTGGCAAATGAAATACAATGTGGAACAGTGTGAGATTATGCACTTTGGAAGGAGGAATTTAGGCATAGTCTATTTTCTAAATGGGGAAATGCTTTGGAAATCAGAAGCACAAAGGGACTTGGGAATCCTTGGGATTCTCTTAAGGTTAATATGCAGGTTCAGTCAGCAGTTAAGAAGGCAAATGCAATGTTAGCATTCATGTCAAGAGGGCTAGAATACAAGACCAGGGATATGCTTCTCAGGATGTATAAGGCTCTGGTCAGACCCCATTTGGAGTATTGTGAGCAGTTTTGGGTCGCAAGTAATGTGCTGGCCTTGGAAAGGGTCCAGAGGAGGTTCACAAGTATGATCCCTGGAATGAAGAACTTGTCATATGAGGAACGTTTGAGGACACTGGGTCTGCACTCGGAGTTTAGAAGGATGAGAGGCGATCTTATTGAAACTTACAAGATACTGCGAGGCCTGGATAGAGTGGACGTGGAGAGGATGTTCCCACTTGTAGGAAAAACTAGAACTAGAGGACACCATCTCAGACTAAAGGAACGATCCTTTAAAACAGAGATGAGGAGGAATTTCTTGAGCCAGACAGTGGTGAATCTGTGGAACTCTTTGCCGCAGAAGGCTGTGGAGGCCAAATCACTGTGTGTCTTTAAGACAGAGATAGATAGGTTCATGATTAATATGGGGATCAGGAGTTATGGGGAGACGGCAGAAGAACGGGGATGAGAAAATATCAGCCATGATTGAATTAATTTTGAAAAAAAAATTCAAAGAAGGAAGAGAAAATGCAGGACAAGTTACGGATTGGTTTGGTCTTTTTGAGAGCTGACCGGGGTGCCATTGTCCAAAGTCACCTCCTATGCTGTGAAATTCTATAATTCTACAAAAGATGATGGGGGAAGGATAATGAAAATGAAATTAGATTCTGCAGCTGAAGACCAACATTGGTACAGGTTCTATAGCATCCAATGTCACAGAAAGTAATTGTCCAAAATCTTAGCAGTGCTTTTCAGTAGCTTCTGGCTGGGTGTGTCTGACGAAGCTCCTTGGGTGCCTTACTTGGTTTGGCATGTCATACATAAAATCAACTATTCCCGCAGCAGATGCTGAATTATGTCCCCGCCACCTTTCCACCAATCATGCACACGTGGGGGCCAAACAGATCTGACTTAATATTTGGACAATCAATATTTTGCGTTTGCGCCCAAATCCTGAGAATTTTTCCATTAAAAATTCCTAATTCCATGATTCAAATAATTGTCCATCTAAACGTGGGGGCTGCTGCAGTGTCACCATTACAAGACTGTACAATTATACTGACAATTTCCATAATAAAGGTGGACGTTGGAAATGACAATGGAAATGTGTATGAAATTAATCAATGGAGAGCCTTAAAATAGATACTGAATTATATCTGGACACCCTGGACCAACTTTCGCTTTGGTCTCTAAACCTGCTTCACTCAAAGCAAAAGTGAATTTTCATTGTTATGATGACACAAAAGGAGGCTATTTGGCCCATCGGGTCCGCCTGTTCTCCTTACAGCAATCCAGTGAGTCCCATTTCCCTTTCTTTCAATGTAACTCTGCAAGTTTATCCCCCTCAAGTGCCCATCCAACTTCCCTTTTGAAATCATTCATTGTTTCCACTTCCATCACCCTTGCATACAAGTTTCAACCCCCTGCAGAATAAAGCAAAATTATAATTTTGTATTCAAGTAGATAATTTTTGAACAATCAGCTCCTAGTGGGACAAATTATCACCTATGTAACCAAGTTTCAACTTAGTTCACATAGCATAATGAGAAAAAGTCAGAGAGCAGCAATATTTACTCTGGGGCCTAGGGAAGGGTGATTATTCTAATATGCAAATGATCCACAAGGGAGTTGTCTTTTTCAGGATTTAGCTGAAGGAGCCCAGTGAAAGTCACAACAACCTTATGGAAGTTTAAAATTGCCGGATCAGCCAAAATATGTATTTAGCACAGAAAAAGATCCCAAAGTGCGAGAGCGCTATAAATAAATGTAACAGGGTAAGTCATGGCTTGCGAGCTCAAAGCTGTGGTGTGCTCTTCGTGCTCCATCTGGGAAGTTGGGAACATTTCCAGTCCCCGGGGCACCATGGTAGCACAGTGGTGAGCACTGTTGCTTCACAGCACCAGGGTCTCAAGTTCAATTCACGGTTTGGGTCACTGTCTGTGCGGAGCCTGCACGTTTTCCCCGTGTCTGCGTGAGTTTCCTCCGGGTGTTCCGGTTTCCTCCCACAAGTCCCGAACAGTGTACTGTTAAGTGAATTGGACATTCTGAATTCTCCCTCGGTGTACCCGAACAGGCTAGGGGATTTTCACAGTAACTTCATTGCAGTGTTGATGTAAGCCTACTTGTGACAATAATAAAGATTATTATAAGTGTCACCAGCTGCAGATCCTGGAAGCCTGGGTTTCGGAGCTGGAGGCATGGCTGGGGATACTGTGGATAGCACATACAGAGGGGTGGTCACACCACAGGCTCAGACACCACAGGCATTAAGGGAATGCATGACCACCAGGCAGAGCAGGAGAGCTAGGTGGGCAGTGCAGGAATCTCCTCTGGCTATTCTCCTGCAAAACAGACATACGGCTTTGGATACTGTTGAAGAGAATGGCCTCTCAGGGAAAAGCAGCAACAGCCAAATTCATTGCACCACAGTTGGCTCTGCTGCATGGAGAGATGTAGAAAGTGTGGGGATGCAATAGTTACAGGCGATTCAATTGTAAAGGGAATAGATAGGCGTTTCTGTGGCTGCAAACAAGACACTAGGATCGTATGTTGCCCCTCTGGTGCTAGGGTCAAGGATGTCTCAGAGAGGTTACAGGGCATTCTGGCAGGGGGAGAATGAACAGTCAATGGTTGTGGTATACACTGATACAAATTACATAAGTAAGTTAAAAAAAATTAGGCCCCAAAAGCAGAATAGCGAGAGTTGGGATGTACGTTGAAAAGTAGAACCTCCACATTCTCCCCGTGTTTGCGTGGGTTTCGCCCCCACAACCCAAAGATGTGCAGGATAGGTGAATTGGCCACGCTCAATTGCCCTTTAATTGGAAAAATTAATTGGGTATTCTAAATTTCTAAAGAAACAGAAAAAAAAAGAAAAGTAGAACCTCAAAGCAGTGATGTTAGGATTACTACTAGTCCACGTGCTAGTCAGAGTACAAACAGCAGGATGCATCTCATGAATATATGGCTGAAGAGATGGCTTGAGGGGAAGGTTTCATATTCCTAGGACATTGAGAGTCTGGGGGAGTTCTGGGTTCTGGGGGAGGTAGGACCAATACAAACTGGATGGGTTACACCTGGGCAGGGCCAGGGCGGATCTCCTAGGGAGGATATCTGCTCGTAGTGGGGAGGCTTTAAACTAAAATGTCAGGGGGGTGGGGGGGGGGGGGGGAGGGGGGGGGGGGGACCTATGCAAGGCAGAAAGGGCCAAGAATCAAACAGGGTCTCAGTGAAAAATAATGGGAATGGGACAAGGAATGTTAAAAAGACAAGCCTGAAGAATTTGTACTTTAATACGAGGAACATTCGCAATAAAGTGGATGAATTAATCGCGCAAATAGATAAGTATGATAGTCGGGATTACGGAGACATGGCTGCAAAGTGACATGGGATGAGAATTGAATATCCAGGGAATTCTATATTTAGAAAGGACAGACAAAAGACAGGGGCAGCATGGCTAGCACTGCTGCCTCACAGCGCCAGGGTTCGATTCCCACCTTGGGTAACTAGCTATGTGGAGTTTGCACTTTCTCCTCGTGTCTGCGTGGGTTTCTTCCCAGAGCTCCGGTTTCCTCCCCCAGCCCAAAGGTGTGTTGTTTAGGTGGACTGGCCATGGTACATTGCCCCTTCAGGTGAGGGTTATAGGGTGGAGGATAAAGCCTAGGTAGGGTGGTCTTTCAAAAGGTCGGTGCAAACTCGATGGGCCGATTGGCCTCTTTCTGTCCTGTAGGGATTCTATGAAAAAGAAAAAGGAGATGGAGTTGCATTGCTGATTAAAGAGGAAATTTACACAAAGTGAGCAACGATATTAGCTCCGATGATCTGAAATCTCTATGGGTAGAGCTGAGACACTTGGGGCCAAAAAACATTAGTGGAGGTTGTACATTGACCCCCAAACTGTGGTGGCGATGTTGGGAATGGCGTTAAACTGGAAAGTAGTGATGCATGCAATAAAGGAACAGTGGGTGACTTTAATCTGCATATAGATTGGGCAAATCAAATTAGTCATAATACTGTACCGGAGGAATTACTAGAAATGTACATGGGATGGTTTTCTGGGTCTATTCGTTGAAGAACCAACTAGAGAACAGGCCATCCTAGACTGGGTATTGTGCAATGCGAAAGGAATAATTTCCAAATTGTGCAAGACCCCTTGGGGATGGGTGACCATAATATGATAGAATTCTTCATCAAGGTGGAGAGTGATGTAGTTAATTCTGAGATTAGGGTCCTGAATTTTAATAAAGGCAACTAAGGCGAGAGTTGGTTATGACGGATTGGGAAACGTTGCTTAAAGGGATGCCGGTGAATAAACAATGCTCAACATTCAAAGAGTGCATGGGTATACTGCAACAATTGTTTATTCCTGTCAGGGGGACCAGTTAGCTCAGTTGGCTGGACAGCAGGTTTGTGATGCAGACGATGCCAACTGTGTTGGTTCCATCCCTTTACTGGTTGAGGTTATTCACAAAGGCCCACCTTCTCAATCTTGCCCCTCGCCCGAGGTGTTGTGATCCTCAGGTTCAATCACCAGTCAGCTCTCTCCCTCAAAGGGGAAAGCAGCATAATCATCGATTTTACTACTTTATTCCCGTCTGGGAAAGGTGGCCAAACCATGGCTTACTAGAGTAATAGATCAGAGGAAGAGGCATACAAATTGGCCAGAAAAAACAGACCTGAGGATAGGGAGCAGTTTAGAGTCAGCTAAGATGGATCAAAGGATTGATTAAAATGGGCAAAAAGACTACGAGTAACTTTGCGGGAACATAAAAACTGACTGTAAAAGTTTTTACAGGTATGTGAAGAGAAAGAAATTGGTGAAGGCCCTTATAGACAGAAACGGGAACAATGAAATGGCCACCAATTAAATTGGTTCCATCTTCACAAAGGAGGACACAAAAAACATACCAGAAATGTTGGGAAACACAGGGTTTACTGAGGGGGAGGAACTAAGGAAATCAGTATTAGTAGAGAAATGGTGTTGGGGCAATTGATGGGATTGAAGGCTGATAAATCCCCAGGGCCAGATAATCTACATCTTAATGAAATGGCCCTAGAAATAGTGGATGCATTGGTGGTCATCTTCAACATTCTATAGATTCTGGAACAGTCCCTCAAGATTGGAGGATAGCTAATGCAACCCCATTATTTAAAAGGGAGGCAAAGGAAAACAGGGACTTATAGACTCGTCAGCCTGAAGTCGGTAGTGGGGAAAATTCCAGAATCCATTATCAAAGATTTTATAGCAGAGCACTTAGAAAACAAGGGTAGAATAGGACAGAGTCAGCATGGATTTCTGAAAGGGAAATCATGCTCGACAAATCTACTGGAGGTCTTCAAGAAGATAACTAGTAGAGTTGATATGGGGAGCCAGTGGATGTGGTTTATTTGGATTTTCAGAAGGCTAATGACAAAGTCCCACAGAACAGATTAGCAGGTAAAATTAAAGCACATGGGATTGGGGGTGGTGCATTGAGTTGGATAGAAAACAGGTAAATGTGAGGTTATCAACTTTGGTAGCAAAAACAGTAAGGCAGATTATCTGAATGGCTATAAATTAAGAGAGGGGGATTTACAAGACCCGGGTGACCTCGTACAACAGTCACTGAGGGTAAGCCTACACGTCAGGTAGGCGGTAAATGGTATATTGGTCTTCATAGCGAAAGGGGCAGGCATGAATGCTGCAATTCTACAGGGCCTTGATGAGGCCACACCTGAAATAGTGCGCGCAGTTTTGATCTCCTTTTCGGAGGAATTATGTTGTTGCTATAGAGGAAATGCAGAGAACGTTTACCCGACCGATTCCTGGGTTGACTGGACTGATGTAGGAGAGATTCAGTCGGTTAGGATTATATTCACTGGAGTTCAGAAGAATGAGGGGAGGGTGGGGGGGGTCTCATAGAAACCTATAAAATTATAACAGAATTACACAAGGTAGATGCAGGGAGGATGTTCCCGATGGAAGGGGTGTCAGAATCAGGGGTCAAGGATGCGGGGTGAAGCTTTTAGGAGAGGAGAAATTACTTTGGCCAGAGATTGGTGACCCTGTGGAATTCACTACCACAGGAAGCAGTTGAGGCAAAAACACTGCAGAAGGAGCCAGGCTTCAGCGAGGGGAGTGGGGTATAAACAGCGAGACTTCAGCTAGGGGAGTGGGGTATAAAGAGCGTGACATCAACAAGGGAAGTGGGATATAAAGAGTGAGACATCGGCAAGTGGAGCGGGGCATAAAGAGCGGCTCAGAGCATTGACACAGCAAGCAGGCCCCAAGAGAGCAGAAGAAACGCTTCAAGGGCACCCTCAAAGCCTCCTTGAAAAAGTAGACATCCCCACTGACACCTGGGAATCCTTGACCCATGATGGCCAAAGTAGAGGAAAAACATACAGGAAGGAGCTGAACACCTGAAGTTACATCACTGAGAGCAAGCTGAAGTCAAGCATCAACAGTGAAATGAACATGTGGCAACCCAGGCAACCCACCCACCCGCCCATCCCTCCAACCACTGTCTGCCCCGCCTATGACAGAGATTGGAAGTCACACATTAGACTCCTCAGTCACCTGAAAACACATTTTTATTGTGGAATCATGTCATCCTTGACTATGAGGGACTACCCAAGAAGAGGACCAATTTTTTTGTCTCCTTTCCTTCTTTGCCAGCAACCAGTTTGATTTAAGTAAAAACAAATGTAAAAATCTGTAAACTACAGATTCTTAGGAATTGGCATCAGCTGTCCTTTTTTGCCATGGGTCCTCATTTTCAAGATGGTCTTGTCTGTACTGTAAAAACATTCCAATAATCTTGAAGAGCTAATTACGGTAGTAATCAGCAGCCACAAAAATGCTAAGAATCCCCCTCCATGAGCTTGTGTTTAGTTCTGATCACTCAACAGTGCTACAGATTAAATACCTGTTTAATGTCAAACACACTCACTTGGAGTTGCGTACCTGCAGTAACTTCAGGAAATAACTGAATTTCTCAGTTCTACTTACCAGCATTACAGCAAGGGTAAGACAACAAAAAAAAGGAAAACATGACGACACGGTGTGTCTGTATTTTGAAGCTTCCAAAGATACGTCAAACAGATTGAGAACATTTTGGAAGAATAAACACAACAGGTTGCATTACATATGAGCAAAACTGTAGTTTTCTGGTTGAGCAGTAAATCTGTAGGAAGGCCGAGTGAAAACTGGGACTCGGGTCTGTGCATCACTCTACAGAGCAGCAGAAACACTCAGCACTACAGCTATCCACCTATACTTCCAAAGTCAATGTTCCCCAAAGAAACGGATCTATTCATGTTCTCAGTGGGCCTCGACACATTTTCCAAAAGGGATTGCTGGGCATCACACAGGAACAGATTGGATCCTCAGCCCTGAAAACCACAATTAATTGCACTTCAACTGTTGTATGGGGCTGCAATCACCCAGTTCAGCACTAAAAGGGAATCATACCTGGGATATTCTGATCAAAATAGCTTCATCCATATAAAAAATATGATTTCAAGTCCCAGACAACTCATCAAGCTATAATGGGAATGTCGTAAACCCAATCGCTTGAACAATGGAACTCTGGCTGAGAAGGGGAATTCCAGACATGAACTAATTTCATTACAAGGGGAGTACACAAAAAAGAACAAGTAACAACTATGTTTGAATGACTGGGTAATGGTCATGTGACTGTCTCCATAAGGACCAAAACAGCCAGTTAAATCTTCAAGTCTCATCCACGAGGGAAACCGCAGGAACACTGAATTCATGCTGAAACCAGCCAAGTCACCAAATTACAGACCCTATAACCCTTTCATTTCCCTGGACTCTAATTCAACTAATCAATCTTTCTCCACTCTACAATCATGCGTGCATGTGTGTAAACTTTGTGTGCGAGTATAAAAGTCAACGTGTATTTTATTATTTTACTTAAAGTACAACAAAGCTAACCTCTTAAACTCAAGAAAACCTACCTGATTGGTATTTTATGATCACAGTGTGTGAACAGTAAACATTAATTGAATTATCCTTTCCACAAAAACTGTTACGATCAAACATGGAGTGCAAAAAGGGAGCCATTTGACCCTTCCTTTCCTGATCGCAACATAAACTTGTAGATTGTGCTTGTGATCAAACTCAAATTGATCCCTATTTGTAACAACTTCAATGCAGGGTTTCTCGTAGTTTGCGGTGCTAGAGTACTAAGATTAGAGGCCAGTACCTTCCTAGAATAGAGTGAGGTAACCTGGGACAGTTAAGGAATATAGCTAGGCAATTAGAGATTAATGTCCATTCAAAAGCTATGAAATCCAGATTCCTAAACCTTGTGGCCAATTATTTTGAAATTGAACTTGAAGAATCGGAGACAACTGGAGCAGTGGAGACGACCAGGAACAGAACCAGAGACAGGAATGTAAAGAGAGAGAATTCCAGGAAAGGGCAAAAGGCAGCTTTAAGGAGAAGCAGGAAAGAGAATAAGGCAGCTTGAACTATAGGAAGTAGGGCGAGGTCCACTGTATCGGGTGAAGGCACCACCAGTGAAGAACTCCACGTAGCTCAGTTGAAGTGGCAGCAGAGGGCTAGACCCAGCTACTGAAAAGCAAACCAACAGGAACATCCCTTTATGTTTATTCCCGATCGTCAAATGACAGTCCATAAGATGACCAAAAATGCTACCCTGAGCATTTGTGCTACCCATGAGCATACAAGCTCATACTGGAAGTGCATCACCAAAAAACTCTAAACTCTCTGAAAACAGCTTGAACAAACATATACAGAATTTGAAAGGGTTAAGAAACTTGCTTTCAACTGGTGGGTATGATTGCTTAAGATGGAGTACACCCATTGAAAGCCGAAGGGGGCTAATCCTAGCAAGAGTTTAAAAACTCGCTGCCTCTTTCTATAAAAACTCTTGTGGAGCAACAAAAAGCTTCAAGAGCCATCGAGGCAGCAACTCTGGCTGACGATTATGAGATTGTCCACAAACCCTTATGCAAAGGGAAAGTTTCCTAGTCACTCTTCCCCCCCCCCCCCCCCCCCCCCCAACCCCCTGAAGTCTGACATGGATAGAAGGTGATAGAAGGATGAATAGCCTGATCAAGAAGGGAAAGCTGGAAACACAGTGCCCTACTCAGATCAAAAATAAGGTGCTGAGAACATCAGTGATGCCCAAAAGTCCTATGTACTTGCATTGCAACACAGCAGCACATCACCTTCAAACTGGCTGCTGAAAGTTACAGGAGAAATCAGCAGGATTTGTCAGGATACACAGACCAGGAGAGGCAACGGGACCTGATAAAAAGCAGAGCAGCCTCTACTTGCAGCAAGAAATCCATGTCAATGTACTTGCGAGTGTGGGAGAATAACAAAATCCCTGAGTTACCAGGATTTTCTGTCCAAAGAGAGGTGGTCCTATACCCCTTGAGTGATGCAAGTAAACCAGTAGTGATACTTAAGAATTCGGGGCCATCCAGTCCCTTCTGCTAGGAAAGGGTATGACCTTTCCACCAGAGAGCACATCAAATGCCAAAATATAAACAATATCAAGGGAGGGATGCCCATGCCGTTGCACAGGGTGCACCTTTGATGCGTCCGTCAGCACATAGTCCTGGACCTTGGAATGTGTCAACCTGCAACACGCGGTCGTGGACAACTCTTTGCACTGGAAAATCAGCAAGTTTCAGGCAGATCAAAGGGTGCTTTTCACAGAGTTGATGATGATCCTCCAGCAGCAGTTGATATTTGTCTCGGTGTGCAACCCAGGGAACAGCCCGTACAGCACAAAATCCTGTGTCATGGAACTGTTCATGATGAACCTCCACAAAAACCACTGCATCTCTTTCCAGACCATCTTAGCAATGGTACATTCCAACAGGGTGTGTAGCGATCTCTTCCCACTGCAGCTGCTTCGAGGACAGCGTGTGGTGGTGAAGAGTTTGATAATAATAACCGTTTATTGTCACAAGTATGAATTTACTGTGAAAAGCCCCTAGTCGCCAGATTCATGCGCCTGTTCGGGTAAGCTGGTACAGGAATTGAACCCGTGCTGCTGGCCTTGTTCTGCATCACAAACCAGCTGTTTAGCCCACTGAGCTAAACAAGCCCTATTTGAGCGTGAATGAAGGATCCAAGCCATGTCTTGGGACAAGATTTAAAGTTCTGGCAATGAGAGATTCTACCAATGACGGAACCATCTGCCCGCAGGGCCTCGGACGTAATATACGGACCACTATCTGATGGATTTGTGGTCAAAATTGTTTTTCTGCACAAATTTTCCACATGGGCAGGTAATATGGCACGGTACAGCTACTTGATAGTGTTCCAAGGCAAGGTAGCTGGACCCATCCTTCACAACACTAGGGACAATAGAATCTCAGCACACAGCGACACCAAGTGTTTACACGGATTGATATAGTCGCACACAAAGGTAGCCATCAGGATGAGAGCAGCTTTGTATATGTTTTCTTCCCCTCTCTATCCAGAGCTTTATACATGGTGTCCCTGCATACACGATCCATCTTTGGCTTCCAGATAAAGCAGGCTCGGGACAGGATCGGGCATGAGCCGCACCACGTACAGCAACACGGAGTGCACTTTACACCTAATCACCAGGTTCATATTTGCAATAGAGAGGAAGCATCATTCCCACATCCGCAGTTTCTGCCTCACCTTGGCTACACTTCTCCCAGTTTTGGGGGAACCATTCAGCAGTATGTTAATGGATTGTGTGGGGCCTCTGCTGAAAACTATTGTGGGTGTGGTGATCCAAACTCCAGAGGCCATTTCCGAAAAACTATTTCTGCCAAGGTGATGATGGAGGGACTAACCCAAGTCTTCACACAATGGAGGTTGTCTGCCAAATTCTAGTCAAAATAGGGCACAATTTTATGTCATTTCATTTCATTTCATTTCAAAAGGTCATTGGCAATCTAGGTACAACCCAGCTAAAGTCCTTAGTCTACTAGCCACAGTCAGAAGCAGCTTTGGAATGGTACCACAAGAGCCTAAAGATCATAATCAGGGAATACTGCAATCAGTACCCACATGACTGTGACAAAGGGATTGCTCCAGTTTGCTACCAGGGACTCGTCCAATGAGTTCACATGTTTTAGTCCCGTTTAATCAGTTTATGGACACATGGTGAGAGGTCTTCTAAAGCTAATCAAGGAGAGGCTTCTAGAGAAAAGGGGAACGTCCTCCTAGTCAGAAAACATATCCACGTTCCATGAGTGGTGTACAAGAGCATGTGCTGTGGTTCAGTCGATTAAAATCTTCGAGAAAAAACGATGACAAGACAGACAACTAAACATGCCAAAGCCAGAATATTTCGACCAGGAGACCACGTATTAGTGCCACTACCAGAACAGGATGAACTGCTGAAAGCCGGGTTCAATGAACCGTACAGTGTGATAAATAGAATTGGCATGGTGAATTATTTGACACCCAGGTCACAGGAAAAAGCAAAGACTGTTCTACATCAATATGTTAAAGCAGTACCATGGCCAGGAAGGAGACAAATAGTCAGAAAAGAGGAGGGCAAAAGGGACACTGAGTTAGAGACAAAGACCTGGACGATTCCCAAATTCAATCTGCTACCATTGGTTAGCTAACATGGAAATGTTAGGGAGAATAGACACGATGATCTCATTTTGGAATGCAGAACAAAGAGGAGACCTACCAAGGCTGCTTGCAATATTTAAAGAAGTATGCAGGGACAAACTAGGATGCATAATTCTAGAACTACATGATGCGCGTGTAGGAGAGACCCCCACCCATAAGACAAAAACCCTACTGCCTAGGTCCCAGGAGACTGACCCAAGTTCAGGAGGAAATTCAACACATGCTGGAGTACAACCCGAGACCAATCAAAGCAGCTGGAGCTCCCCAGTTGTGCCTGCATCTAAGCCTGATGGCTTGACCAGGCTCTGCACTTGATTGCAGGAAGGTTAATGCAGTCAAATCCTACCCGATTCCCCACCTGGAAGACTGTATTGATAGAAGGAAACAATATTGTATAATAGAAATAGACCCGTTAAAAAGGTACTAGCAGATCTCCTTAACTATATGATCAAAGATCTCGGCTTTAGTTGGTCACACCAGACAGCTTATTCCAGTGCCCAGTTATACCACTCGGATTACAAAATGCCCAGCCACCTTCCAAAGGCCGATGAACGAGGCTGGCCTACTGTGACGGAGAGCCCCGTCACCGGCCTTCAGTGCGCTGTTAATAACCTCGATACAACTCGTTTACTTGACATGTGACATTGTTTATTTTACTCAACTTGTTTATTATAGTGCCTGTCCAAAAGATGCACATGATCAGATCTCCATGGATGGGAGATTCCATAGTCAGGGATATTTTTGGAAGTGTTTTATTAACCTATACCATTTTATTCTGTGTTTATGTATATCTAAAATCCGTATTATTGCATAGGATTATAATGGTGTATGTTACTTGAAGCGTTTACTGTATTTTGTATGGTTTGGATTCTTCCATGTGTAAAAGGGAAGTCTATTTTCGACAGTTGGGAGGGGGAATTCAGTTTTTGACAGTTGGAACTGAGACAGTAGCTCATATCTGAAAAACCATACAGAAGTGCTTGTTTTGTGTTTGCTTAATTGTTTGATATTTTGATCTGTCAAAATCTTTCTTTTTGGTACAGTGAAAATAATTTTTTTTTCAAAACTGCAATTTGTAGTATAAACGCCTTTGCACAAAGGTGTCATTGCATGCTTTATCATCAATACATTTTTTTTAAAGCCTATCTTCGGGCCTACATTATCCTCACCCAAGCCAAGGGGATGACACCTACCCAGCTGTCTAATAGTGTACCTGGATGATCTGCTAGTATATAGGGACCACCAAGACCAGGTAGAACCCCTCTTCCGGAGAATAAAGTTGGCCGACCTAGTGGTAAATCTCGCAAAGTGTGAGTTTGTTAAAGTTCAACCTTGGTCATATTGAGAGTCAAGGGCAAGGATTACCCAGAGCAGCAAAGGTACAGGCACTGATGGATTTCCGTGTCCCCATGACTAAATGGAAAATATGCGGTGTTTGTGGGTGAGTATTACCACACATTTGGCACAATCGTCAGTACTACGGCCCCCAATGACAGACTTGTTATAGAAAAGACTGACGGTAGCTTGATCAGGGAGTTGCCAAACAGCTTGAGAGGCTGAAAGCCTTCTTAACCAACAAACCAGTGCTGGCAGCTCCAAACTTTAACAAACCATTTAAAGTGGCAATGCTATTCACCTTCGGCAGGCAGTGTCTTGCTCCAAGACGATGAATCAGGCATCAAGTGGCCAGTGGGTACATCTTCAAAATTAAATTAAACAGACATTGTGAAGGAAACATGGCCCTCAAGCATATATGTCCCAAACCAATATAGAGAGACCTTGGGCGCGATTCTCCACTCCCCAGGCCGGGTGGGAGAATCGCAGGAGGGCCGCTCTGGCACCCCCCGCGATTCGTCCCCCCTCCTCCAAAATGGTGTGTTGTGTCACGCCGCTCGGAGAATCGCGGGTCGCTGTTTTTTACG
Source organism: Scyliorhinus canicula (assembly GCF_902713615.1). Classification (NCBI taxonomy): domain Eukaryota; kingdom Metazoa; phylum Chordata; class Chondrichthyes; order Carcharhiniformes; family Scyliorhinidae; genus Scyliorhinus; species Scyliorhinus canicula. The sequence goes on along the minus strand of NC_052159.1, from coordinate 55,747,346 downwards.
GCGACCAGCAATTCTCCGGCCCGGATGGGCCGAGCGGCCTGTCGTTCCCAACCTGTTCACGCCGGCGGCAACCAAACCTGGTCGCTGCCGGCGTGAACAGCATGCGAAAGGTGTGTTTGGGGCCCGTGGGGGGCGGAGAGGGGATTGAGCACCACAGCTGTGCTCGGGAGGGGACTGGCTCGCGATCGGTGCCCACCGATCGTCGGGCCGGCGTCTCCAAGAGACGCACTCTTTCTCCTCCGCCGCCCCGCAAGATCAAGCCACCACGTCTTGCAGGGCAGCGGAGGGGAAGACGGCAACCGCGCATGCGTGGGTTTGAGCCTGCCAACCTGCGCATGCGCAGCTGATGTCATTAGGCGCCGCCGGCCACGCCATTCTTGGCACGCTGCCTTGACAGAGGGGGCGGGGAGCGGCCTCCGACGCCGTGAAACACTCCGGGTTTCACGGCGGTGTCGGACGTTGCGGAGAATTCCGCCCCTTGTTTATACAGATCACAACTGACATTTGTGGTGAAATTCAAAACCCATGATACAAGGCTATTTTGATGGAGCCTGCTTTTGCAACCTTTTACCACCTGAAGATTATCCACATTCAGAGCAAACAATTTGTTAGTTGATGCTTTATCTAGTGTTTAACTCAGCAAACAATCATCCTGCTTGAAAACTTAAACAGAGCATAGTTATTGCAGTGTAAGATTGATAAATGAGCATTTTGAGGATGAACGTGTATGCCTTTTTATTACAAACTTATAATGGAAATGCTCCTGTGGGGAGTATCACAAAAACATGTTTGAGATCCCCAGGTCACTATCCGTGTGTTTACACATTCCCCCTCATTCCCCCTTCTTCCCCCCCCCCCCCCCCCCCCCCCCCCCCCCCGATGGCTGCATGGGTCTCACCCCCACAACCCAAAGATGTGCAGGTTAGGTGAATTGGTCACGCTAAATTGCCCCTTAGTTGGAAAAAAATAATTGGGTATTCTGAATTTATTTTATAAACATATTTGAAACTAAAGGTGGCTTGAGCTTGCAACCAAAGATTGCTACCCAATTTGCACTGTACCATCCATATTTCAATCCATTGAGATGGAGAAACTATATCTGCAAAGACCCATCAAAGACAATGACCAGGGGAATAATAGTAAACCACATATCCTGTCCACATTTGAAAGGTAATTACCGGAGGTATTCAACTGGTGGAAACAAACTATTAAACCCAATCACTTGGGCAACGGAACCCTGGCTGAGGGCAGGAATTCCCAGACATAAACTGATTTAAGTTAAATGGGGAAATAAATACACCAGTATTTGTTAAATTTTCTGATGACACAAAGATAGCAAGGAAAGCAAGTTGTGAAGAGGACAGAGTTTGCAAAGGGATATAGATAAAGTGCGTGGGCAGAAATCTGTCAGATGGAGTAAAATTTGGAAAATGTGTGGTTGCCCACTTTGGCAGGAAGAAAAGAGAACCAGAAGAATTATTTAAATTGAGACTGCTGAATACTACAGTACAGTGGGATCTGGGTGTCATTGAACATGAATCACAAAAAGCCTAGCATGCAGACACAGCAAGAGATTCGGAAAGCAAATAGTGATGGCCTTTATTGCATGGGGAAAGGAGCATAAAAGCAGGCAAGTTTGGCTACATTGTACAGGGCCTTAGCGAGATAACATTCATAGTACGGTATACAGTTTGGTTTCCTTACTTAAGGAGGGATATAATTAAATTGGAAGCAACTGAGGCAAGGGGTTCACTAGGCTGATTCCTGGGATGAAGGAATTGTCTTATGGAGAAAAGTTGAGCAGGTTAAGCCTATATTCATTGGAGTTTAGAAGAATTAGAGATCTCACTAAATCATAAGATTCTGCGGGATCTTGAAGGATGGATGTTGTGAGGGTGTCTAAAACTAGAAGGCGAGGTAATGATAAACTACAGCACCTCCTCCACAACAGTCCTCAATGCTGGGGCCCCGCAAGTCTGCAAACTTAGCCTCCAATGAAACTCCCTATACACACATGACTGTGGCAAAAATTTGGCTCCAACTCCATCCACAGGTTTGCTGATGACATGACCTCAGTGGGTCTGATCTTGAACAACAATGAGTCAGAATACAGGAGGAAGATAGAGAACCTAGTGGAGTGGTGTAACGACAACAATCTCTCCCTCAATGTCAGTAAAACTAAAGAGCTGGTTATTGACTCAAGCAAAGTATTGTACACACCCCTGTCTGCATCAATGGGGCCGAGGTGAAGATGGTTGACAACTTCAAATTCCTTGGTGTGCACATCACCAACAATTCGTACTGGTCCACCAACGTCGATGCTGCGACCAAGAAAGCACAACGGTGTCTATACTTCCTCAGGAAACTAAGGAAATTCGGCATGTTCACATTGACTCTTACCAGCTTTTACAGGTGCACCACAGAAAGCATCCTATCTGACTGCATCACAGCCTGGTATGGCAACTGCTCAGCCCATGACTGTAAGAAACTACAGAGAGTCGTGAACATGGCCCAGTCCATCACACGAACCCATCTCTCACCCAATGACTATGCCTACACCTCCCACTGCCTTGGGAAAGTGGGCAGCATAATCAAAGACCCCTCCCACCCAGCTTATTCACTCTTCCAACTTCTTTCATCAGGCAGGAGACAAACGTCTGAGAACATGCACTAACAGATTCAAAAACAGCTTCTTCCCCGGTTACCAGATTCCGAAACAACCCTCTTATGGACTGATCTGATCTTTTCCCACATCTTCTCTTGTGAGTAGTACTGCACCCCTGTATGTGTCACCCGAGGACTGCGTCTATGTATTTACATTGTATATTAATGCTTGCCCTGTTTTTTTTTCATGTATGAAATGATCTGTCTGAACTGCATGCAGAACAATACTTCTCACTGTACCTTGGTACACGTGACAATAAACAGATACAATCCAATCTAAAATATAGGATCATATTTTATCATATTAGGAGGAATATTTTCTCTCCGAGGTCGTTAGACTTCTGAATTCTGTGCCCCAGGAAACAGGGGAGGCTAGGCTATTGAATATATTCAAGGCATTTGGGAAAGCACAGTGGCATAGTGGTTAGCACTGCTGCCTCTCAGCGCCAGGGACCTGGGTTCAATTCAGATCTTGGGTGACTGGAATTTGCACTTTCTCTGCGGGGGTTTCCTCCGGGTGCTCCAGTTTCTTCCCACAGTCCAAAGACGTGGATTGGCCACCTAAATCAACCCTCAAGTGTGCAACGGTGTAGGCATCACGGTGGTGCAGTGGTTAGCACTGCTGCCTAACGGCACCGAGGTCCCAGGTTCGATCTCGGTTCTGGGTCACTGTGCCTGTGTGGAGTTTGCACATTCTCCGTGTTTGCCCCTTCATGGGCAAAAATGAATTGAGTACTCTAAAATTTAAAACAAGGATGCAAAGCTGTGCAGGTTAGGTGGGGTTACGTGGATAGGGTGGGGTAGTGGGCCTCGGTAGGATGCTCTTTCAGAGGGTCTGTGCAGACTCAATGAGTCGAATGTCCTCTTTCTACACTGTAGGAATTCTATGTTATAAGGCTAATAAGTTGGACACAATTTTGATTGACAAGGGGTCAAGGGAAGGCAGGTAGGAAAGAAGAATTAAGGCCACAACTAGATCATCCATGATCTTACTGATTGGTGGAGCAGGCTGGAGAAGCCAACTGGCCTATTTCTTATAATCTTACAAGAGCATCAAACATCAGAAAGATTGCAGAACCAGGGACAGAACAGAAACAAAAGCACAAGCCAACATTTGGCTGTTGCTTCAAGAGTACGAACAGTATTAAATTCTTGTTATGCAAGTCACCAACATTTTATCTTCATACAAGGTACTGCGGAGGGTTAATGCCTTAACGTCATGCACGAGGCTGGGATTGACTCAATTTAAAATAGTGCACAGGGCGCACTTAACGAAGGAGAGGATGAGCTATCTGTTTGAGGGGGTGGAGGATAGCTGTGAACGATGCAGGAGGGATCCAGCTAATCATGTTCACATGTTCTGGTCCTGTCTGAACTTGCAGAAGTTTTGGGGGTCATTTTTTAGCACAAGTCGTACGTATAGATTTGGAGCCTGGTCCCCTGGAAACCATATTCGGGGTGTCAGAGCTGCTGCAGATGCAGACGAGGGCGGGGGCAGATGCCTTAGCTTTCGCCTCTTTGATCGCTCGCAGGGTGTCAGTTTTCCCCCCATGCCTCGGCGTAGCTGGGGGATCTAATGATGTTCCTATGGAGAAGCATGAATACTATTAGAATTGATATTGGCTATCCCTCGCGAGCAAGGATGATTGTCCTCCATGAATCCAGATGGTTGATGAGGCCAATTCAGGATCTGCAGACTGTATGGCACGTAGGACATTTGTTGTCATGTGGTTGTGTATTATCAGTGCAGATCATGGCGTGTTCTTCCCACCAGTCATGTTTCCTCTTCATTTTGTCGTCATTGGGTCTCAAAATGAAGGGATCCTCCACACAGACACTGCTGCCATCTAGCTCAAACTAAGGCAATGGTTGCCCAGGAGTAAAAAGTAATTTACATTTCTCAAGTCCAATGTTGGCTTTCAGCACAGTCTTGACGTGCTTCTTGTGTTCTCCTCCAATCTGTCTGCCACGTCTGCCCTGACTGGGCCTGCAGAAGACGGCTTTGAGAATATGGTGCCTGACCCTGAACATAGAACTGTACAGCACAGTACAGTCTGAAACTAAGATCAAATCAACCTACTCCCAATCATTCTAGTGCACTCCATATGCACGTCCACTCTATCTATCCCTCTCATCATCTTATACATCTCAATTAAGTCACCTCTCATCCTCCTTCACTCCAATGAGAAAAGCCCTAGCTCCCTCAACCATTCCTCATAAGACCTACCCTCCAATCCAGGCAGAATCCTGGTAAATCTCCTTCGCACCCTTTCAAATGCTTCCACATCCTTCCTAAAATGAGGTGACCAGAACTGCACACAATACTCCAATTTCTGGAGATCAATTTCCAACACAGTGCTTACTTTAGCATCATCAGCATTTTGGAGCTCAAGGACTGAGGTCAAGGTTTACTTTTGATTGGAGTCATCGGAGATTAAATAAACTACATTATAGTAGGAACTCGTTTACAGTCAGATGGAGCATGGAGTGATGACACAACCGTGTTTTGACTCCTGCAATGAATCAGTACAAGACACTGGTGAGACCACATCTGGAGTACTGTGAGCAGTTTCGGTCCCCTTATTTAATGAAATTATTTTGATTGGGGGGGCAGGACAGTTCTGAAAAGTTCACTAGGATGATCCCCAGGTGGGAGGGATTCTATTAAGAGAAATGGTTGGGACTCTTAATTAATGGTTGAGGCTTGCAATTTAGAAGAATGAGAGGTGACCTCATTGAAACATGTAGGATGTTTAAGAGGCTTGACAGTGCAAATGCCAAGAGGATGTTTCCTCTCATTGGAGAATCTAGGACCAGAGGGCATAGTTTCAGAATAAAAGGGTGTCAATTTAGGATTGAGATGAGGAATTTCTTCTCAGAGGGTTGAGTCACATTGGAACTCCTTACTACAAAGAGCTGTGAGGCACAGTCCTTGTGTTTACTCAAGGCTGAGATAGATAAGATTTGTGATCAGTAAGGGAATCAAGGGTTACAGGGAAAGGGCAGGAAAGTGGACATCAGGAATGTCAGATCAGCCATGAGCCTATTAAATGGCACAGCAGGCTTCAGGGGCTGAACAGCCTTCGTCTGTTCCTATTTCTTATGGTCTTATGAATACTTCTAGCATATCATGAAACAGATGAAGGATGGTAATAAATTTTGGAGGATATCCATATTGAGCAGAATGTTGCAGACAACCTCATGGTTTACAGACTCCAAGGCTTTCGTCAAGTCAAAGAGCGCTATACAGAGGAGGTTGATGCTGTTCATGACATTTTTCTCATAGCTGCCGAGCTGTAAAAATCATGCATGCCAAGCCTCTTGATGGCCGAAACACATTGGGATTCGGGGAGTAGTTTCTCAGCAACTGTAATAACGTGATTAAGAGTTCTTGCAATGTGTTCTTCCTTGCAATGAAAAACAGTGAGATAGCTCTGTAATTTCCACAGTTGGATTTGTCCTCTTTCTTGAAAATTGTCACAAAATCATGGCATTCTAGAGATCATTTGAGACGTCCTCTTCATTTCAGTTCAGTAGGATAAGGGCATGGAGTTGTAATGTTTGTTCCTCTCTTGTGCTTAAAAATTTCAGCAGGGATTCCATAATCTCCTGCTGTTTTGTTGTGCTTCGTTTGTACGATGGTTTTAATCACCTCCATAGGTATTGGCAGAGTTCCAACCTGGTCAATAAATGGGTGTTGTGGGATGGAGTTGAAACACTCTTGTCGACAATTGATTCTTGATAGGAAAAAGTTTTAAAATGTTCACTTTAACAGGTATCAACAGTTTCCCTTTCCTTGATCAGATCTCCACTCCTTACCCCTCAGTTGGTCCTCGAGTCATGAATGGTCTTCGCGGCAGAGAAGCCACAGAAATCAGTCATGTCAGAGAGATGCTGAATTTCCTTTGCCTCGTCTGCCCACATGTTCATGTCACAGATGCACCTTTACATTACCGCGCTTACTTATCGGCTGGCCAGTTTCTTTTGCTTGGAGTTTGCGTCAATTCACCATGTGCAGAAAGTCTTGCGCTTACAATCAATCAGTTCATTGATCGCATGATCACTTTAATCAATTTACTGAAGCTATTTGAAAAAGCCACATGTTCTGTGGATAAAGGAGAACTGGTGGGTGCATTGTACTTGGATTTCAGGAAGGCATTTGCTAAGGCACCATATCTAAGGTTATTGCGGAAAATAAAACCTCAGTTTAGGGCAGGTAACATATTGGCATGGTTAGCTAACAGGAAACCCTTTGCATAAATGAGCCTCTTTCTGGATGATAGGATATGATGAGTGGTGTATCATAGGAATAAAAGCTTGGGCCTTGAGTTTGTATAATTCATATAAATTACTTGAAGGGAATGAAAGTATGGTTGCTAAACGTTTTGACGGCACAAAGATAGGTAGGAAAGTGTGATGAATGTAGAAATTTTTGTTATATTTTTGGTAGTAATATCAAAAGTCTGGGTTAAGGCATTTAATTGTTACAGTAATATTATTAAATGACCTAGGATAAAGTATCCAGACTGTATGCCTGCTAAAGCTGTAATTACGAAGTCGCAAACGGCGAGATCATTATTGATTCTAACCATTTACTTGTTTACATATAGAGGGCTAATGGAATATTGTTCTAATTGCTGGAGATTCCCTGGAGAGTAGATAATTTCTGGGGGGATGGGGGGTGTATTTAGTCCTAGCTAAGAGGGTCGTGACATCTGAGTGGTGTACAGATTATATTAATAATGGGAGGAGCCAGGTCTGTCTGTATTTTTGCAGGTTGCCATGGGATTGGAGTCTGACAACACAGAAGGATTTTAAGATGAACAGCAGTTTAGCCAAATGCTGCTTGATTGAGATGGACTGAATTTTCTCTTGAAAGGAAATCTCTCCAAGGGTCTACACTACTAAACAAGTAATCTGTTTGTAAACTTTATTTATAAGTGGCATTAGAACTGTATTGGGTTTCTTAATTGGAGTTAGTAGCAGGTACAGATACAGGTTTTCCTTGTGTTTTAAGAATGGAGTAACTGATAATTGATGTTAATGTTCATAAGATCTTAAGATATAGAAGCAGAATTAGGCCAGTTGGCCCATCAAGTCTACTCCACCATTCGATCATGGCAGATCTTATCTTGGCCTTACCTCCACCGTCCTGCCCATCCTCCATAACCCTTCAACTCATTACTAATTAAAAATCTGTCAACGCCTCCTTAAATTTACACACTATCCCAGCATCCACCGCATTCTGGGGAACAAATTTCACACATTCACAACCCTTTGGGAGAAGTTGTTTCACCTCAACTCTGTTTTAAATTTGTTATCCATTATCCTAAGACTAAGATGAATGTGGTTAATTCTGTGTTTAAATTAAAGTTTGTTGACTTCCGGTTGCGGCTATGCGGCGCTAAGCTGCACGTTCGGCAGCTCCCGCTAGAAACGAACTTTTAGGCTCTTTTTAGGGCCCCCAGCGGTGCTTGATCGACGATTCCCGACGTGGGAAGGGGTCTGCAGTAGATCCCCAGGAGTGGGGCGAGCAGAAAAGCGGTGGCAGCGCCTCTGGAAAAGCGCGGGAAGGAAAACAAAATGGCGGCCAGTGGAGCCCTCGAGGAGTGGAGGCAGTGGGCGAAGGAGCAGCAGGAGACTCTTCAGCGCTGCTTTCAGGAGCTTACGGTGGAGCTGCTGGAGTCGCTGAAGACTACCACCGGTAAGCTGCTCGAGACTCAGACAGCCCAGGGGGCCGCAATCCGGGAGCTGCAGCAGCAAGCCTCCGAAAGAGAGGATGAGGCCGCTGCCCTCACGGGGAAGGTGGAGATGCACAAGGCGCTCCATAAAAAGTGGCAGGAGCGGTTCGAGGAGATGGAGAAGCGGCCGAGGCGGAAAAATTTACGGATCCTGGGCCTCACGGAGGGGCTGGAGGGGTCGGGCCTGGCGGCCTATGTGGTCGTTTTGTTGAACTCGCTGATGGGAGCTGGGTCCTTCCAGGGCCCCCTGGAGCTGGAGGGGGCCCACAGAATACTGGCCAGGAGGCCCAAGCCGAATGAGCCGCCGCGGGCGGTGCTGGTGCGGTTTCACCGGTTCGTTGACCGGGAGTGCGTGCTTCGGTGGGCCAAGAAGGAGTGGAGCAGCAAGTGGGAGAACACGGTGGTGCGGATCTACCAGGACTGGAGTGCGGAGGTGGCTAAGCAGAGGGCCAGGTACAACCGGACGAAGGCGGTGCTCCACAGACAGAGTGTGAAGTTTGGCATGTTGCAGCCGGCGTGTCTGTGGGTCACCAACAAGGACCGTCACCATTATTTCGAGTCCCCGAGTGCAGGCTGGGAAATTGGACTCAAACTGAGGGTCAGGGATGGGGGCTTTGTATGTAAATGTAACTGTGTCTATTTTTTGGAGGGGGGGGGGGTTCTCTGTTTCATGCAGGATGTGTGTTGGCTTCAGGGTGGGTGGGGCAATGTCTTTTTGTATGGGTCTGGTGGACGGGTTCGGGCAGGGAGGTAAACTGGGAGTGCGGGGAGCTGGTGGTGGGGACCGGCAATGGGAGCTGCCCTAGAGGAGGCGGGGTTGGGCAGAGGTTGGCCGGGATCAGAAGTTAGCTGGCTCACGGGAGTGCTGGGGGGGGGGGGGGGGGGCTAGGAGGGGTCCTAGCCGGGGGGGCAGGGAGCCCTCTCATCCGCTGATAACTTGGAATGCGAGGGGGCTGAATGGGCCGGTCAAGCGGGCCCGGGTGTTTACGCATTTGAAGGGGCTGAAGGCGGATGTGGCCATGCTCCAGGAGACGCACCTGAAGGTGGCGGACCAGGTTCAACTGAGGAAGGGATGGGTAGGCCAAGTATTTCATTCAGGGCTGGATACGAAGAATCGGGGGGTGGTGATCCTGGTGGGAAAGAGGGTGTCGTTTGAGGCGTCAAACGTGGTGGCTGACAGTGGCGGGAGGTATGTGATGGTGAGTGGTAAGCTGCAGGGGGAGCGGGTGGTGCTGGTGAATGTCTACGCCCTGAACTGGGACGATGCGGGGTTTGTGCGGCGCATGTTGGGCCGCATTCCGGGTCAGGAGGCGGGGGGCCTGATCATGGGGGGGGACTTCAACACGGTGCTGGATCCCCCATTGGATCGATCCAGGTACCGGACGGGTAGGAGGCCGGCGGTGGCTAAGGTGTTGAGGGTTTATGGATCAGATGGGAGGAGTGGATCCCTGGAGGTTTGCGAGGCCAAGGGAGTACTCGTTTTTCTCCAACATGCATGAGGCCTATTGTCCCACATGTCCTGAGCAGGGGGCTGGTTTCGAGGGTGGAGAATGCTGAATACTCTACCACAGCCATTTCGGATCATGCCCCGCACTGGGTGGACCTCGGGCTGGGGGAGGTGATGGACCAGCGCCCGCTCTGGCGCATGGGAGGTGGGGCTGCTGACAGACGAGGAGGTGGGCGGGAGGGTTCGAGGGTGTATCGAGAGGTACCTTGAGGCCAACGATAACGGGGAGGTCCGAGTTGGGACAGTTTGGGAGGCATTGAAGGCGGTGATTAGAGGGGAGTTGATTTCCATCCGAACCCATAGGGAGAGGGGAGAGATTGGTGGGGGAGATGGTGAGGGTGGACAGGAGATATGCGGAGGCTCCGGAGGAGGGATTGCTGGGGGAGCGGCATAGCCTTCAGGCCAGGTTCAATCTATTGACCACCAGAAAGGCTGAAGCTCAGTGGAGGAAAGCACAGGGAGCGGTGTATGAAATGAAATGAAAATCGCTTATTATCACGAGTAGGCTTCAAATGAGTACGGGGAGAAGACGAGTAGGATGCTGGCACACCAGGTCCGAAAGCGAGACGCAGCCAGGGAGATTGGGGGAGTGAAGTATAGAGATGGGAAGGTGGTGCGAAGGGGGGTAGACGTTAATGGGGTCTTTAGGGACTTTTATGGGGAATTGTACCGGTCTGAACCCCCGGTGGAGGAGGGGGGGGGAATGGGGCGCTTCTTGGACAAGCTGAGATTTCCGACGGTGGAGGCGGGGCAGGTGGAGGGACTGGGGGCGCCGATTGAGCTGGAGGAGCTGGTCACTGGGGTTGGCAGCATGCAGTCCGGGGAAGGCGCCGGGGCCGGATGGGTTTCCGGACGAATTTTATTAAATGTATACGGACCTGTTGGGCCCCCTGTTGGTTCGGACCTTTAATGAGGCAAGGGAGGGGGGGGGGGGCTTTTTTCCCCAACTATGTCACGGGCGCTGATTTCCTTGATCCTTAAGCGGGACAAGGACCCCCTGCAGTGTGGGTCATATAGGCCGATCTCACTGCTAAATGTAGACGCCAAGCTGTTAGCGAAGATCTTAGCTACAAGGATAGAGGATTGTGCGCCGGGGGTCATTCACGAGGACCAAACGGGGTTTGTAAAGGAAAGGCAGTTGAATACCAACATACGAAGGCTTCTGAATGTCATTATGATGCCGGCTCTGGAAGGGGAGGCGGAGACAGTGGTGGCATTAGACACGGAGAAGGCCTTTGATAGGGTTGAGTGGGGTATCTGTGGGAGGTGTTGGAAAGGTTTGGATTTGGGGAGGGGTTTGTCCGTTGGGTGAGGCTGCTCTATGAGGCCCCGATGGCGAGTGTAGCCACGAATAGGAGGAGGTCAGAGTACTTTCGGCTGCACCGGGGGACGAGACAGAGGTGTCCCCTGTCCCCCTTGCTCTTTGCGTTGGCAATTGAGCCCCTGGCCATGACGCTGAGGGAGTCGGGGAACTGGAGGGGCCTGGTGCGGGGTGGGGAGGAGTATAGAGTGTCGCTTTATGCGGACGACTTGTTGCTGTATATGGCAGACCCGGTGGGGGGAATGCCGGAGGTGATGAGGATTCTAAGCGAATTTGGGGGCTTTTCTGGATATAAGCTCAACCTGGGTAAGAGCGAGCTGTTCGTTGTGCACTCGGGGGATCAGGAGGAGGGGATTGGTAGGCTCCCACTGAAGCAGGCAGGGAGGAGCTTTAGGTATCTGGGAGTCCAGGTGGCTAGGAGCTGGGGGGCACAAGCTTAACCTCACAAGGCTGGTGGAGCAAATGGAGGAGGAGTTTAAAAGGTGGGATATGTTACCGCTGTCGCTGGCGGGTAGGGTGCAGTCCGTCAAGATGACGGTGCTCCCGAGGTTTTTGTTCCTGTTCCAGTGCCTCCCTATCCTTATCGCGAAGGCCTTTTTTAGGAGGATCAACAGGAGCATCACGGGGTTTGTATGGGCACACGGGACCCCGAGGGTGAGAAGGGTGTTTTTGGAGCGGGGCAGGGATGGGGGGGGCTGGCGCTGCCCAACCTGCATGGGTATTACTGGGCTGCCAATGCAGCAATGGTGCGTAAGTGGGTAATGGACGGGGAGGGAGCAGCATGGAAGAGGATGGAGATGGCGTCCTGTGTGAATACGAGCCTGGAGGCGCTGGTAACGGCGCCGTAGCCACTCCCTCCAACAAGGTATACTACGAGTTCGGTGGTGGTGGCTACCCTGAAAATTTGGGGGCAATGGAGATGGCATAGGGGGGAGGTGGGGGGCTTGATGGAGTCCCCGATACGGGGGAATCACCAGTTTGTCCCGGGGGGCGTCGATGGGGGTTTTCTTAGCTGGCACAGGGCAGGAATAAGGAGGTTGAGGGACCTGTTTGTAGATGGGAGGTTTGCGAGCCTGGGTGAGTTGGAGGGGAAGTTTGGGCTTCCCCCCGGGGAACACGTTTAGGTACATGCAGGTTAGGGCGTTTGCCAGGTGGCAAGGTTTGGGACAGGGTGCTCGGGACAGGGTGCTCTCGGGGGCGTGGGTTGGAGGAGGGAAAATTTTGGACGTGTACCATGTTATGCAGGAGGTGGATGAGGCCTCGGTGGAGGAGCTGAAGGGTAAATGGGAAGAGGAGCTGGGTGAGGAAATTGAGGAGGGGACGTGGGCGGATGCCCTGGAAAGGGTGATGGGTGAACTCCTCCTCTTCTTGTGCGAGGCTTAGCCTCATACAGTTCAAAGTGCTGCAGAGGGCTCATATGACCTGGACGAGGATGAGCAGGTTCTTTGGGGGCGAGGATAGGTGTACTAGGTGTTCAGGGAGCCCTGCGAACCATGCCCATATGTTCTGGGCATGCCCAGCGTTGGGGGACTTTTGCAAGGGGCTAGCAAGCACGGTGTCGAGGGTGGTAGGATCCAGGGTTGAGCCAGGCTGGGGACACGCGATATTTGGGGTAGTAGCGGAGCCGGGCGTGCAGGAGGCGAAAGAGGCCGGTGTTCTGGCCTTTGCGTCCCTAGTAGCCCGGCGTAGGATTTTGCTTCAGTGGAAGGATGCAAGGCCCCCAAGCGTGGAGGCCTGGATCAATGACATGGCGGGGTTCATTAAGTTGGAGAGGGAGAAATTCGCCCCGAGAGGGTCGGTGCAAGGGTTCTTTAGGCGGTGGCAGCCTTTCCTGGACTTCATGGCGGAACGGTAGGGAAATAGGCCGGCAGCAGCAGCAACCCGGGGGGGTGGATTTGGTTCGGTGGGAGGGAGAATTGTGTACAGGGGTTTGTTGGATGTGGCGGGTGCTATCTCTCTCCTTTTTGTTGTTTTCTTTTGTTTGTTTTTGTAGTTGCTGGGGGGTGGGGGGGGGGGGTGGGGTTAGTTTTTGCTCTTTGGTTTTTACTATGGTTGTTTGGTTAATATTGTTTTGTTGTTTATATTTTGTGAAAATCTTAATAAAAATTATTATTTTTTTTAAATTAAAGATTGTTTTAACATAAAATTTAACTATTGATCAGAGTTATCACCCCTCGGGTGAAGTATCCTTTCCTATTTTTACAAATATAAAAAATTGTTTCAGGTTCTTGTACGGTAACCTAACAAATGTTAGGATCTGGTCCATTTTAACAAAGGTAAATTGTGAAGAGGGCGGAAGGAGGCTACAAAGGGACATAGATATGCTAAGTGAGTGAGCAAAAGATCTGGCAAATGAAGTATATAGACAAATGTAAAGTTGTCCATTTTGGCAGAAATATTTTTTTTTTTAATTATCGAAATGGTGGGAGATTGCAGAGCTCTCGGGTGCATGGGGATCTGGGTATCCTGGTGCATGAATCACAAAATCAGGGAGCAAGCGATTGGGGAAACTACAAAAATGTTATTGTTTATTGTGAGGGGAATTGGATTGGATTGGATTTGTTTATTGTCACTTGTACCGAGATGCAAAAGTCGAGACCACTCTGAATTAGTGTGGAATTAGTGAATCAGGACATTGGGAGACCACACTGAATTATTTTAAGGAATTATGTAAAAACATTAAAAGCAGTTCAGAGGAGGCTTACTGGACCAATACCAGGAATGGGCAGACTGTCTTGAGGAAGGTTTGGAGAGATTAGTTTGTATCCACTAGAGTTTAAAAGAGTAAGAGGCGAATATACAAAATAGGAGCAAAAGAAGGACATCCGGCCCCTCGAGCCTGACCCACCATTCAATAACATAATTTAGAACAGTACAGCACAGAACAGGCTCTTCGGCCCTCGATGTTGTGCCGAGCCATGATCACCCTACTCAAACCCACGTATCCACCCTATACCCGTAACCCAACAACACCCCCCTTAACCTTACTTTTTAGTACACTACGGGCAATTTAGCATGGCCAATCCACCTAACCCGCACATCTTTGGACTGTGGGAGGAAACCGGAGCACCCGGAGGAAACCCACGCACACACGGGGAGGACGTGCAGACTCCGCACAGACAGTGACCCAGCCGGGAATCGAACCTGGGACCCTGGAGCTGTGAAGCATTTATGCTAACCACCATGCTACCGTGCTGCCCGGGGTGGATCATGGTTGATGTTTCTATTGAGATCCACATTCCCTACCTATCTTTGATTTCTTTGCCCAACAAGAATCTATCTTTATCCATGTCATAAGTAAGCTTACATTAACACTGCAATGAAGATAGTGTGAAAATCCTCTAGTCACCACACTGCGGCGCCAGTTCGGGTACACTAGAGGGAGAATTTAGAATGCCCAATTCACCAAACTTGTGATACTACTGCCTTAAAATTACTCCGTGATCCCACTTCCACCGCCTTCTGAAATAATGAGTTCCAAAATCGCACAACCCTCACGGAAAACATACGGGCGATTCCCAATTTTAAAACAGTGCCCCCTAGATCTGGAAATACCTCAAATGCATTTACAACTTGAGCAAACCTTTAAAATCCTGAGGAGTCTTGACAGGATGGATTTAAAAAAATAAATTTAGAGTACCCAATTCTTTTTTTCCTCAATTAAGGGGCAATTTAACGTGGCCAATTACCTACCCTGCATATCTTTGGGTTGTGGGGAAGAGAACCACGCAGACATGGGAAAAATGTACAAACTCCACACAGACAGTGACCCGGGGCCAGGATCGAACCCGGGTCCTCAGCGCCGTAGATAGCAGTGCTCACCACTACACCACAATGCTGCCCTTTTGATGGGGTGAATGTGGAAAGGATGTTTCCTCTTGTCAGAGATCTAGAACTAGGGCTCACCATTTAAAAATAAGGGGTCATTCATTTAAGGTGTAGACGACGAGAATTACTTTTCTCTAAAGAGGGTTGAGAGCCTCTGGAGTCTCTTCCTCAAAAGGCAATGGAAGCGGAATCTTTGAATATTTTTAAGGCTGAGCTGGATGGATTCTTGATTAATAAGTGGATGAAAATTTATCGGGGTCAGCAGCAATGTGGCGTTGAGGTTACAATCGAATCAGCCATGAATGGAAGAGCAGCCTTGAGAGGCCGAGTGGCCTACTCGTAATTCGTATGTTTGTATCGTCTTCTGCCTACTCCGCCACTGAGGACTTGTTTGCCAGTCTGAGTATTCTAGGTTTCCTAACAGGCCTCCACAGTAACTGAAGCTGCCCAGGACATAAAGAGCCCAACTGTACTTCAGCCATTTTGATTGACACTTTATCACTCATTAACCAGGATTCGTGGCAAGAAAGGAGTGGACTTCGTTTAAAGTAGACAAAGCTTGGATGGCACATTGGCGCAGTGGTTAGCACTGCTGCCTCACGGCACCAAGGATCCGGGTTCGATCCCAGCCCCAGGTCACTGTTTGTCTGGGGTTTGCCCATTCTCCCCATGTCGGTATGGGTCTCACCCCCACAACCCAAAGATGTGCAGCATAGGTGGATTGGCCACACTAAATTGCCCCTTAATTGAAAAAAAAAATAATTGGGTACTCTAAATTATTTTTAAAAGTAGACAAAGCTCGAGATTCAAGACACCCACTCAGTGACTAAAGTCCCTAGATTCCACAGGATTTGAACAAAAATAAACTTTAATAAACAAGGTCAGAAAGGCAAAACAGTTTAATTTTTAAAAATAAATTTAGAGGACCCAATTATTATTTTGTTTCCAATTAAGGGGCAATTTCGTGTGGCCAATCCACTTAACTTGCACATCTTTTGGTTGTGGGGGTGAAACCCACGCAGACACAGCGAGAATGTGCAAACTCCACACAGCCAGTGACCCGGGGCCGGGATCGAACCTGGGACCTCAGCACCGTAGGCAGCAGTGCTACCATTGCATCACCTTGCCGCTGGCAAAACAGTTTACAAGACAATATCCACTCAAAACTGAACCACCCACATCCATCTGGAACAGGCACACCTACAGTGTTATTCAGAAGGGAGTATAAAACTAGGCTTTTATATTAGTTCCCATGCCTGTGAATTTAATAGTTGTTAAAATGTGACTACTGGTCCACTCTGGTGAAGTATTAATATAAATAAGCTCCCCTAATGATAGATAAAGTCACCACCCAGAGTAGTACTTTGCCTCAGCCTTGATGATGAGGCAGTTTCAGGTTTAATTCATGATCTCTGCTCAGCTGAGTGATTTTCAGGGAAATGGTGCCTGACCTAGGAAATACCTGGCCTAGTAAGCAGGGGTGGAGGAGAAGCACTCTTTGATTCCTGTTCTAGATTGATACTTGCAGGAATCATAGGATATCAGCCAAAAACTGGATTGGGTTATGCTGTGATACTGCCCAAAATGTGTCTACAGATCACTGCCCAAGATTACACAAGTCAGTCAATTTTCCTTTTATTCAGTCTTGGGATATGGGCATTGCTAGCAAGGCGAATGTTTATTGCCAAACTTTTGTTACTCTTGTGAAGGTGGCGGTGGGCCTTCTTTATGAACCACTACAGTACATAAGGTGAAGGTATTCCCACAGTGCTGCTAGCTTGATCTTGGTTTTGGACAATGCTCGGCACAACATCGAGGGCCGAAGGGCCTGTTCTGTGCTGTATTGTTCTATGTTCTATAGGTATGGAGTTCAAGATTGTTGACCCAACAACAGCAAGATACCATGAAACCCTTTCCCTTCTAGTTGTTGAAGAAGCCTTCAAATGGCTTACTTCCCACCCTGCAACCATGGGGCTGAAATAAGGAATTGATTACAGGTAAGGACATAGAACTTATCCAACCATTCCATGGCACTGACAATTAGCAAAGTGATTCTCTCCACTTCTTTCCTGCCCCATGATATTATGGTCTATATAGTTTAGTATACTACCCATGTTCCACAATCTCCAAAGTTTTTTAAGAGATTAACACAAAAAATGTTAACCACATCAAGAAACTTAACAGGACTTGAAGCAAACAAGTAAATTCATTTGTAGGACAATGATTATCACAAAAGACAAATCGGTTTCTGGTCTCAGGATATCAAAGCATATAGCTAGACGGTGGAAATGTAGAGTTGAGTCTGAAGGCGCCTTGTGGTCTAATCAGGCTACTTTTTAATGTATGAATTATTAGCACCATTGAGGCTTTGCAAAAATGCAGGCAAGCAAATACAGTTTTCTTTATTTGAAAAGGGACAATGAATTTTACCGAGACAACAACAGGTCCAGTAACTTCATGTCTAGCTTAATGTAAAATAATGGGGACCATTTGAAGCAATAAACTGGTAGTGCACCTGAAGAGCAATCAAAGAATCACAGCATGGAAGGTGGCCATTTGGCCCATTGTGTCTGTGACAGCTCTCTGTAAGAGCAATTCAGCTCGTCCGTCACCCCCCCCCCCCCACCCCACCTTTTCCCCATAGCCCTGCAAATCTTTCTTCTTCCGAAAATTATCCAATTCTCTTTTGAAAGCCATGATTAAATCTGCCTTCACCACACACTTCCAGATCCTAACCACACCAATGTTTAAAAAGGTTTTTCCATATGACACCATTGCTTCTTTTGCCAATCAATTTAAATATCCTCTGGTTCTCGATCATTCCATCAATGGGAACAGTTTTTAATCCTATCTACTCTGTCCAGGCTCCTCAAGATTTTGAATACCCCTCAGAAACTTCACTTCAAGAACAGCCCCAGTTTCTCCAATCTACACAACTGAAAGTCCTAATCCCTGGAAACATGTGAATCTTTTCCACACCTTCTCTAAAGCCTTCACATCTTCCGCAAAGTGTGGTGCCAGAACTGGACACTGTACTTCAGTTGAGGCTGAATCAATATTTTATACAGGCTTAACACAAGCCTGTCCCACCATTTAATATGATCATGGCTGACCTCAGGCTTAAACTCCATTTCCCCACACGCTCGTCATATCCCTGGATTCCCTGAATGCTCAAAATTCTATCAATCTCAGCCTTAAATATTCTAAATGATGGGGTAAAAAATTCCAAAGGTTTCAGATTCTGAATGAAGAAATTTCTCATCTAAGTCCTAAATAAATTTCTTACTTCTGTACTCTGTCCCCCTATTTATAAAGCCCAAGTCTTTTTAATCACATTCTCAAACTGCCCTACCACCTTCATGATTCATGTGTATATACACCTTTTGCTCCTGCGCCTCCTTTAGAATTATATTTTATTTTGATTCTCCCTACCAAACCGAATCATTTCACACTACTCTGCATTCAATTTCAACTGCCACTTATCTGCAAAGTACACCAGTATAAGCAACAGCCTAGAAAATTAAAATGGAATAAAAACAGCAAGTGCTGAAAATTCTCAAGTAGGTCAGGCACTATCCTTAGAAAGAGAAACAAAGTTAAGTTTCAGCTTGATGACTTTTCATCACGGATGGGTGAACTGTTGGGGGTCAAACAACGATTGGATACACAACAAATTTGCATGGATAAACAACAGTGGGTCGCAAACAGGAGTTGACTGTACATACAGGCGAAGCAGGGAGAGAAGGAAAGAACTAAAAGAAAGATATATGATGGGTGGAAAACAGAAGCAATCATAATGACAGGGATGATGGTAAGAGGCAAAAAGGGATAATAAAAAGGGGAAAGATCTCAGGTGGTGTAAATGGGAAAAGCAGGATCATTACCTACAGCTGTTGTACAAAACAATGGGGCCAGTGCATATGATCTGAACATGGTGAACTTAATATTAAGACAAGGCGGTAAAGTTCCTAATGAAAAATAAAGATGCAGTTTCACACTCTTACGTTGAGCTTAATTTGAATAGTGTAGATAGCCATGGTCAGATGGGAGTACGGTAGAGAATTAAAATAACAGGTGACTGGAAGCTTGGGGTCATGCTTATGGACTGAACAGAAGTGCACTGCAAATGATCACCCAACATCTGGAGAGGAGACTGCATTGTAAGTGACAAATATAGCATATGAAAATGAAATTTCAATCGGAAATGGCCTATCACAGTCATCGAAGTATAGTAAAAACAAGAGAGGTAAGGGAGATTTCTGCAGCACTACCAATACCATCTGTCACTTATTTTATTTACCAATTAAGGAGCAATTTAGCATGGGCAATCCACCCAACCCGCACATCTTTGGGTTGCGGGGTAGAAAACACACAAACATGGGGAGAATGTGCAAACTCCACACGGACAGTGACCCAGGGCACAGCACTGTAAGGCAACAGTGCTAACCACTGATCCCTTTATCAAAAAATGTTTTTATTCATACCAGGGCACACATAAATATGAACACAATCAACCAAAAACATAATCCGCATAATTTTATATTTTCTCTCCGCACCCCACCCGCGGCAATGAACAGGTCCTCAAACAGGAACAAGAATATCCTCTATCTCGCTCAGAACCTCGCAACCCCACCACCCCCTCCCACGAGTCCCAAAGGACGAACTTAATCTTCTCCCACTTAAGGAATTCTGCGGCATCCCCCAACTCAAGTAGAACTTGCCGCCGTGGATCAGCATGACAAAAGCTACTACATCAGCCCACCTCCCCTCCGGCAATTCCAACACACCAAAGATCATCACCAGGAGGGCCCAACAACAGCTCCACGCCCACAATTTTCAATTATGTTTCAAATATCAAGCCTCAGAACCCCACCAATCCCAGACATGGCCAAAACATGTGGCCAGGATTTGCCGATCCCAGCAACACGGTGGCACAGTGGTTAGCACTGCTGCCTCATGGCGCCGAGGACCCAGGGTCAATCCCAGCCGCGGCTCACGATCCGTGTGGAGCTTGCACATTCTCCCCGTGTCTGCGTGGGTCTCACCTCCACAACCCAAAGATGTGCAGGGTAGGTGGATTGGGTATGCTAAATTGTTGTTTAGTTGTAAAAAAAATTGGGTACTTAAATGATTTCCCAGCCTCTCTCCACATAGCTCACACTTTTTTTTTCTTTTTGAATGCGTTATTCAAAATTTCAGTTTTACAAAAAGATGAGAAATGATTAACAAAATAGAAAAAGGTTTCAATTCCACCTGACTATACAAAAAAAACAGCACAGTGCAGCTCCACTTCTGCCTCCTTATGATCCCAACTTAATGGTACAAAGCCCTTCAACAGGGCTGTGGAAATATATAGGGGTTATCCTCGTGATCGTGGCCAATCGGTTGTTCTCAGCCCCTTTTAAGTCACGTTTACAGCATTCACATGCATCTCAGTTGTCTACATTCTCTTGCTCATTTTCTATCTCTTTTTGATCATCTTCCACCATTTTCACCCCTTCAGTGTCTTCCTCATTCTCATCTTCCTTGCTCTTGTTGTGTTCCTCACTCTCGGGCTTATTATCCTTCTTCTGTTCTGAAGCTACTTTCTTTCCTTTCTGTTCTCACTTGTAAGCTTCCAATATATCTTCCAGTGGGGTTATGAAACGATCAAACTCCATCACGTCCATTGCCACCAGTACATCAGAGGCACTCAGCATTTTTCTCTTGCTCTTCATTGCAAAGTTATTTGCGCAAGATCTGGACAATATCCAGGCTTGGGCTGACAAGTAGCAAGTTACATTCGCACCACACAATTGCAATGGCAATGACCATCTCCTCCAAGAGAGGATCTAACAATCGCCCCTTGACATTCAATGGCATTACCATTGCTGAATCCCCATAAATCAACATTCTGGGGGTTACCATTGATCAGAAACTGAACTGGACTAGCCATATTAATACTGTGGCTACCAGGGCAGGTCAAAGGCTAGGAATTCTACGGCGAGTAACTCACCTCCAGACTCCCAAAGCCTGTCCATCATCTACAAGGCACAAGTCGAGAGTGTCATGGAATACTCTACATTTGCCTGGGTGAGTGCAGCTCCAAATACACTGCACACAATACTCCAAATGTGGTCTCACCAATGTGAGGTTATTCACTTCGGTAGCAAAAATAGGAAGGCAGATTATTATTTGAATGGGTGTAAATTGAGAAAAGTGGATACTCAGCGAGACCTTGGTGTCCTCGTGCATCAGTCATTGAAAGTAAGCGCGCAGGTACAGCAGACAGTAATGAAGCAAATGGTATGTTGGCCTTCATAGCAAAACGATCTGAGTATACGATTAGAGATGTTTTACTTGAATCGGGCATTAGCGAGGCCACACCTGGAGTAGTGTGTGCAGTTTTGGTATCCTTATCTGAGGAAGGATGTTCTTGTTATGGAGAGAGTGTAGCAAAGGTTTACCAGGCTGATTTCTGGGATGGTGGGACTGTCATACAAGGACAGACTAAGTCAGTTAGGATTATATTCATTGTAGTTTAGAAGAGAGAGAGGGGATCTCATAGAAACTTATAAAATTCTAACAGGACTAGACATGGTAGATACAGAAAGAATGTTCCCAATTGTGGGAGAGTCCAGACGAGACATCATTGTTTGAGGATAAGGGGGAAACCGTTTAGGACTGATGTGAGGAGAAATGTCTTCATCCAGAGGGTGGTGAATCTGTGGAATTCACATAGAACTCCCTCATCCATGCCCACGTCATATGGGTCCTCTGGACCACTTTGAACTATGCCAAGCTCATCTTGGCACAGGACGACGTTGCATTGGCCCGGTGCATAATCTCACTCCACATCCCGAACCCCAAGCCCAGCTCTACCTCCCACTTCACCTCGCTTTCCCTGTGCCCACTAGCCATCCATAAATGTCCGCAATCCTCCCGTCCCCCAACTTATGTGGCAATAACAACAGCATGGACGGCACTGTAGCACAGTGGTTAGCACTGTTGCTTCACAGCACCAGGGTCCTAGGTTCGATTCCCGGCTTGGGTCACTATCTGTGCAGAGTCTGCACGTTCTCCCTGTGTCTGGGTCGGTTTCCTCCGGGTGCTCTGGTTTCCTCCCACAATTCTCAAAAGACATGCTGTTTGGTAAATTGGATATTCTGAATTCTCCCTGTTTATCCGAACAGGCATCGGAATGGGGCGATTAGGAGCTTTTCACAGTAACTTCATTGCAGTAGATATTGTAATAACTATTTAGAGTGCCCAATTAATTTTTTCCAATGGGTTGTGGGACATGCTGCCTCACGGCACCGAGGTCCCAGGTTTGATCCCGGCTCTGGGTCACGTCCGTGTGGAGTTAGCACATTCTCCCCGTGTTTGCGTGGGTTTCACCCCCATAACCCAAAGATGTGCAGGTTAGGTGGACTGGCCCTTAATTGGAAAAAATTAATTGGGTACCCTAAATTTTTAAAAAAAGAAAAGAAAAAAAATCTTTGGGTTGTGGGGGTAAAACCCATGCAAACACAGGGAGAATGTGCAAACTCCACATGGCCAGTGAGCCAGAATCGAACCTGGGATCTCGGCGTTATGAGACAGCAGTGCTAACCACCGTGCCACCTTCAGTCCAGTATTAATGTAAGCGTACTTGTGATAATAAAGATTATTATTAAAAATCAGTCCAACAGTGTGCACTCCAGCAACTGAGGGAACAAAGGTATCTCCTTCCGCACAAAATCTCGTAACTGTACATATCGGAACTCCAAACCTTCCTTCCACGAACAAGTCCCTCACCCGCTCCACCCTTTCTTCCCTGTGCCACCACCAATATGAACACTGCAGGACCTTCTCCGCATTCTCCGCCCAGTAATAATACAACAGGTTCAGGAGCGCAAGCCACTCCCACCTGTCGTTTCCTTTGTAAAAACACCCGCCGAATCCACGCCGTCTTGCCAGCCTATTACAAAACTGGCGACTAGGGGCTTTTCACAGTAACTTCATTGCAGTGTTAATGTATGCATACTTGTAACAATAACGATTATTATTATTAAAAAACTGATATTAACCTGTCTACCTCACCAAAGAACACCTTTGGCAGGAATATCGGTAGGGACTGAAACACAAACATAAATCTTGGCTGGACATTCATCTTGACCATCTGCACCCACCCAGCTAACCCCTCTTCAGATCCTCTTTCATCCCCTCCACAAAACCAGCCAGATTACATGGTGGCTCAAACATGAGTCACCTGAATACCCAACAGAAGTGGGGATAGCGGACATCCCTGTCTCTTTCACCTGTATGGTCAGAAATCTCCAAAGCTAATCGAATTTGTCCTAACACTTGACATGGGGCTGTATATAACAATCTCACTCAGGAGATAAATGTGGGTCCAAACCTCTCCAAAACCGTGAACAAATTTCTCCACTCTACCTTCTCGAATGCCTTCTCCCCCATCCATAACCACAACAACCTCTGGCATCCTGCCCTTGTGCCATCACCACATTCAATAAATGTCTAATATTACTCGACAGCTGCCTCCCCTTCACAAAATCCGTCTGATCCTTCTGATAGCACCTCCGGCACAGACCCCTCGAGCGGCCTTGCCACCACCTCAGCCAGCAGCTTCACATCCATGTTTAATAGGGAGATGGGCCTTTGCGACTCACACTCCACGAGATCCTTATGCTTCTTGGGGATTAACTAAAGCGATGCCTGAGCCACCGTGGCCAGCAGGACCCTCTGGTTCCCGAGGTTCACACCTATATGGTCCCCGATAGAAGGACACACACCATCCTCTCTTGTACTATCTCCTGCACGGCAGCTTGTCACCTCAGCTGCTGCGGTAACAGGGGGCTGGCCTTTTCCCCATACTCATACAGGATCCCCTCGCTCTCCGATGTTGGCTAACTGCCTTCCCTATTGTCAACAAATCAAATTCTCCTTGCAGCTTCTTCCGCTCTGCTAACAGTTCCCTAGTCGGGGCCATAGAGTACCGTCAATCCACCTCCAGTTTGCACCCACCAGTTGCTGCCTCTCTGCCTTCTCCACCTTATCCTTACGCATCTTGTATGAAATTATCTCCCCCGTACCACCTCCTTCAACTCCAAACGTGGAAGGCAAGACCTCCCCGCTCTGATTAAACTCTATAAATTCTCAATTACCGAAGCCATCCTTCCGCAAAACTTTTCATCCACCAGTAGCTCCAAGTCCATCCTCCACGAGGGGTCCATGACTGGCCTACGCCCAACTTCACATCCATAAAATGTGGCCGTGGTCCAAAGCCACAATTGCCCCATATTCCACCCCACAAGCCTCGGGAGAACCGAGTTGCCCACCATGAAAAACTCTGTACGGGGGTACACCCGATGCACATGTATAAAACCTCTGAGGACACCCTCCCCCCCACCCTCCAAAATTATTCTAGCCATAGAATTTGCAGCATGAAAACAGGCCCTTCGGCCCAACTTGATCATGCCTCCCAGTTTTTACCATTAAGCTAGTCCCAAACCCCCGCATTTAGCCCATATCCCTCTATACCCATCTTTCCCATATAACTTGAAATGCTTTTTGAAAGATAAAACTGTAACCACCTCTACTACTGCCTCTGGCAGCTCGATCCAGATACTCACCACACTGTGTGAACAAATTGCCCTCTGGACCCTTTTGTATCTCTTCCCTTGCACCTCAAACCTATGCCCTCTAGTTTTAGACTGCCCTATCTTTGGGAAAAGATGTTGACTATCTACATTATCTATGCCCTCATTATTTTATAGACCTCTATAAATTCATCCCTAAGCCTCCTACGCTCGGAAAAAGGTTCCAGTCTATCCAGCCTTTCCTTATAACTCAAGCCATCAAGTCCCATTAGCATCCTAGTAAATCTTTTCTGCACTCTTTGTAGTTTAATAATATCCTTCTATAATAGGGTCCAAAAACACCCCTCGTTCCTTCGCCATTCCTGACTTAACCAGTGTCCTTGGGATCAATTAGACCAACCGAGGCTCCATCGCAGTTAAAATCATGACCCATGATTAATTTATTCGAGTCCAGATCCAGGATGTCTGCCACCATCCACTTAACAAGTTCCCCGTCGTCCCAATTAGGCACTACCAGGGCCCTCTACAAAACTGAACTGACCATTACAAACGGACCCTTGATCCCAACTGTCATTTCACTACAGATGTCCAATTCTTCTACATCTCCATGCTCCACCACTGGGCAATCTGAGAGTCGTCCACTTCTTGCAACCTCAAGCTGCCACGCAATTCCCCTTTGAGATCATTCATCCACAACCCATGCAAATCCCAAAGCATTACATCTGCATTCAACTACATCTCTTGCCCAAAACCTTAAAATCTATGTCCCCCAGTATGTGCACCATCAGCTAATGGGAAAAGCTTTGTGCTGTCCTAATGTGCTGAATGCCACCTTGTCAAAAAAATTTACTGGGACACTGTAAAAGAGAGGTACATTGAAGCAGCCAGCTGGTCAACGAGAGGGGTGATGGGACCATATTACAAGAACTGCAGGGACCCGAGTTCATTTCTGGGCTTGGGTGACTGTGTGGAATTTGCACTTTCTCCCAGTGTCTGCATGGGCTTCTTCCGTGTGCTCTGGTTTCCCGTCACAGTCCAAAGATGTGCAGGTTAGACGGGGTTATGGGGTTTTAGGGAATGGGCTTAGGTTTGGTGCTCCTTCAGAGGGTTGGTGCAAACTCGATGTGTCAAATGGCCTCATTCTGCACTGTAGGAATTGTATGGTTCTAGGTCCAAGCCCCAGTGCAAATTGTTTCACAAATATGTTCAGTAGAGCAATAACTCCAAACCAAGGACCCCTCTTAAACAACAAAACTAATCTGCAGCAAACATTTTACTGGAAACCAATTTTGTTATTTTTCTACCAAATGTCAAGAATTTTGATGTATGATTTCCAAAACAAACTTGCTCTATCTAACCCTTTCAGGATTTGTGGACATTAAAGTATACATCTTAATTTCAGTGCTGTGGTGGAGAATATTATGCCAATAGCTGACATTGGTTTCAACCTTACAAAGGAAGCTATCTGCAGTCGTTCAATGAAGCATATTATGCTATAGGAGAAGAGTGTGTCCTGTAGTGTACATTATGCTTGTTTGAAATTTGGACTTGTGTTTTACTTAATGAGTGCAAAATGAAAAGCTTTGGCACCATGTCTCTCTCGTCAGCAGTATCCAAGTTCTGTACCACCAAGTGATTGTTTTGAATTTTTTTCTCTCTTCTTCCCTACCCCTGAAATTCTTTCCTGAAATGTTTAAATAATTTATTCCAGATTATGCATAACTGTTTTTCATTAAAAGAAGTTAAAACCATTTTGTTTCTGATATTGGAAAATTTACTGATATATTCTACCTTGCTCACAACCCTGTCTATGAGTGCAGTTTGTGACCAAATATCTACTGTCAGGGGAATGACATTTGGTAGAAAAATAACAAAATTGGTTTCCAGTAAAATGTTTGCTGCAGATTAGTTTTGTTGTTTAAGAGGGGTCCTTGGTTTGGAGCTGCCCTCATTGCAACTTTAATTGCTGAAGCAATCACTGTCACATCCTCTGTGGTTAAATCTACCCTACCAGTAGACACACATACTCAGATCCAAACTGCAAGATTATTGGAAGTCAGAAGAGAAAAGGATTATGGGGGGGGGGGGGGGGGGGAAGAAGAGTTGGGGGGGGGGGGAGAAGAGTTGGGGGGGGGGGAGAAGAGTTGGGGGGGGGGGGGAGAAGAGTTGGGGGGGGGGGAGAAGAGTTGGGGGGGGGGAGAAGAGTTGGGGGGGGGGGGGAGAAGAGTTGGGGGGGGGA